>NC_138339.1:126359049-127609049 GCF_046562875.1 Panthera onca | reverse complement strand
CCTTTATTGTTCAGAGGTGTTCAGAGGCTGAGGGCCACTGCTTTTCACTATCCACGGAGTGTAAAGAGTCAGGATTTTCATAGATGGGGACTGTTTTGTGACTCTGTAGCTCTAGCTGTTCAGTCTGAGGGGCTTGGATCCCTCACTATTGCATTTAATGTAGTTATTGAGCACCTGCTGTGTGCTCCTCTGGACCCAAGCCTCTGGCAGTGTTTTGGACAGTCACATTAGTCCCTATATTTGGAAATCTTGATGCCTGCTATGTGGATGGAAAGGCCTTCAGACTATTGTGGGTGAAGCCCCAAATCCCCAGAGGCCCTGGGCCCCAGAGAGAGACTGTGACTAGTAGGGACTGCCCGGGGGAGTCTGTTCTGCTGGGCCCAGGGAATGGCTGAATGAGAGGAGCCGATGAGGATGCTGGCCGGATAGGGTGTTGGCTGGAGAAAGGACCTGGGCACTTTCTTCTTCCCCAGCCTCACCCTCTACTGACCACTATCCCCGGCAGGGAAGGGTCTTTCTTCACACTCACAGATACATCACATACACGGGACAGCAGGCAGCTCCCTTGCGGGAGTAAGAGCAGGGGTTCAATGTTCTCCCAGCTTTGCTGTGTGACCTTGAGCAAGGCTCCACCTGCACTGTGCCCAGTTTCCATGTCTGACACAGACTGGGCAATCCCTACTTGCTGCTTCAACTTGCAGCTCACTTGACGATGGGGACGCGAGGAGAGGAGGGAAGGGGCTTACTGGGGCTGGAACCAGGTGTCCTATTCCCTATCCCTTTGGGCCATGCGGAGCTAGCAATGATTCTGTGACTTTCAGGAAATTTGGAGGCTTAGAGTCCTGGCTGGGTTGAGTGGAGGCGTCTGGCCTGTTGTAGGGTTTGAAGTAGTCACCATAGGGACCTTTCCTAAGGCTGGGCTCGCTCAAAACAGATTCTGTGCCCAAGAACGGGTTAGTAGTTTTATTTGGGAAGAGTGGTTGGAGGGTCCTCATGGGGGGCATCCTTCCACGCACTTATATGGGGGTACGCTGCCCTAATCTCTGCACCAGAATCAACGGATTTTAGGAAAAGGGAAGGAATGTGCCGTGGCTTGCCCTCGAGGCCATCCATGACTCTCTGGGACATTCCAACCCTAAGCCTCTTAGGCCGCGGAGAAGTTCAAACTAGAAAACCCAGTTTTGGAAGTGCATCTGGGACCACCTACCTCCTTCTGTCTGTTTTACTCCCCCCCTCCAATAAAAGCTCTTGCTTCTTTGAATATAAGCAATTACTGGGTGAGGGGGGAAAGGGGTGCTCAGGTAGGGGCTGGGAACCATCTCACCGGATTCTTTAGGCTTCCAAGGACCCCAGCCTCAGCCTTCCTGTTATTTGGGGTTCCCCAGCCTGTCCTGGTGGGAGACCTGGGATGTACTCAGGCAGGATGGCCGAGTGGGGTGCTTCAGGGAGCATGCAACTCGGAACTTTGTCAGCAGCTGGCAGGGCTGGCCTCATGGCTCACCCGAGTCCGCTCACTGGTCGTTCTCTGCTTCCTGAGAATAGCTGAGCGGAGGAGAAGAGAAGGCTGGGCAAGTGGCAGAGACTGGTCACACAACTGGGGGAGCCTAGGGTCAGCTTATGCTGTTACCACAGCTTCCCAGGAGTGGCTTTTCCGAGAAAAGCACACTCTGAACCTGGCTGGAAGAGCAACAAATTCTGTCTCTACCTTCTTGAGTCCTGGCAGCCAGGTCTCCATGCCCCTCGTCCACGTCTTTTCCTTTTCCGAGCAGAGCTGAAGAAAGGGGAGGGAGCCAGCAAGCCCCCTCCCGTGTCGCCCCTGCTGCTCTAGAACCGTGTCTTTGGCCAAGTGGACAGCAACCTGGCCTTGCTCTAGCCTCGATCGCTGTCAGAGGCCCCTGGGGTGCCAACGGGACACCCAAGCCTTAGTTTCTCAGTAAAGTGGGCTCAAATATTTTTAGATTCAGGGAATTCCTAAATCGGGAAACCTTGGAACCAGGATTCCAGCCTCGGGTTCCCTTTTCTGCGATTCCGGTCTCGGGGCCATCGCTTTACTACCGCCGAAACCGCTCAGATTTGGGAGGCTGGTCAATTTCAGAATTCCGAGACCCGGTTCTAGAGAAGCGGCTGTGTGCCCGGGAAGCCTGCGTCAACAATCAAACCCCGGAGAAGCCGCGGGAATGTCTTTATTGGATTTTGCGAAGAGCATTTGGGGTTCCTCTCTGGGTAAGGAAAAGCCCGACCCGTGCGGGCGAGGGCAGGCCGCCGTGGGCTGGGGGCGCCTCCGAGCACGGGCGGCGAAACGTCGGGGTCCTCGGCGAAGAGAGCCGGGGCTCCGGCCGATGTCTTTCGCTTTTCTGCGGCATAGCTGCCCGAAGGAACCAACGAACGAACGAATGAAGCGGTATTGTTTAGAAAAAATACCCTCTTGACACGAAGCTGCGGCTGCAGTCCCCGGGCGTGCAGAGGGGCCCGCGCTTTCGCTCGTTCTGGGGCCCCCATTCCGGGGCGCAGCCGGGACAGCGGGCGGCCCTTTCGGCTGCCCAGTGTCCTGGAGTTCCCCAGCGACCTGCGCCGCCACGAAAGGTTGCGAAGGGCGTGGGGAGCTATGCCCTTCGCAGGGCTGGGACTCGCGTCCCCGGGGCTGCTGCCCTCTTGGGGTGCCCGGGGCCGAAGCGTGGGGTGGGCTCACCAGGTAGGCAAGGTAGCGCCTGGCGACGGCAGCTGGGACTGCGCGCTGGGCGCAGGAACGAGCTCCTCGTGCTGCCTCGATGGCGCCTGGCCTTTCCCGGGATGCGCTCAGTTGCGCGCCACCGGCTGGACCTCACAAACGCCTGGAGCAAACAGTGCGGAATCCGCCACCGCCTCCCTGCGCCCCAACACCGCGGAGACCCAGCGCTCCTAGCCCAGTGACTCTTACCCCACGCGGGTTGCGCTGCGTACTCGGCTCGTCGGCTCCGGGCTCGCTCGCCACGGACTCTGACTGAGGTTTCGACTTCGGCTGGGGCCCTGGTTCCAGCTGTGTCTCCGGCTGTGCGCGCAGCTTCGGTCCTCGCTGGTTCGCTACATCGCAGCGCGCAAGGTCGGGGCTGCCTCGGCCCGGCCCGCTCCTCCCGCCACCGCCGCCGCCGCCGCCCGTCGCCCGTCGCCCGCGGGGAAGGCGGGGACACGGGCCGGGGAGGCGGGAAGGGGGGAGGGGAAGCGAGGCGCTCGCCTGGACCAACGGGGAGGGGCGGCGCGCAGTCCTGCCGGCTAGGGGTCCGGGCCTCCCTCGGGTCGCAGGCAGGGGTCCGCGCGGCTCGCCGCCGGGGTCCGAGGCCGGGGAGCGCGCCCCGGGACTGCTAGCGCGGAAGGGGGACCTGGCCGCATGCGGACGAAGCCGCTGAGGGTACCGGCCTGGCCTCTGCGCTCTTGCCCACCTGGCACACGAGGGGTCCAGCCCGACCTCGGCTTAGACGGGCCCTGGTCAGAGTTTCCCCCCGTCCTGCCTGACGCCAGTTTTAAGATTCGACCTTTCCCCTTTCTGCTCAGCCTTCGGGAGGAAGCTGGTCTTGCATTTTGGCAGGGAATGTCCGCAGCGCAGATTTTGGCAGCCAAGGAGGTTTGAGGACAGACCCCAGAGTTTCTGGGGAGGGGCAAACGCTGACCCCTGCCCTGCTTGGAGGATACCCCCCCACCCCCCACCCCTCCCCACTTCTCCTCCTCCGGGGGCTGGGCTGATGAGCAAAGAGTAGACCAACCCTATGGAGCACAGACAGTTCTGCGGCCACTTGTTCAGCCCCTCGCCTGCACACCCTCCAGCGATAGCCCTGTTCGGCCCTTGCACAGGGGAAGACTCCATCCATATGGCCCCGTTCGCCTTTTCAGGGGAGATGGACAGGACTAACGGGAACTGGGTCCCACCCGTGTTGCCCACGGACAGATAACCCCTCACAAAGCCTTGTGGGGAAACCAATTGGCCGACCAGGCTCCTGCCTTTCCCAAGCCCCCGGTCTGAGCCTGCTGCTGCCAGGCCGTGGTGGTAGGGACAGGGGGTCGGGCGGGTCAGTACATCAGGCAACCACCCCGGGGACAGGAGTCACTGAGCCTGTCTGTAGACGGCCAACGGGCTCTGGCGCTGCCGCCTTGGCTCAAGGTGCCGGGAGATGGCAGTGCGGCGGCCCGCATCTATGTTTCATGAGGTGCCGTCATCGGCGGCGCCTCCCTGCCTGGTTCTAGCCGACAGCTGCCGCCGGAGAGGCCACGGCCCCGTGCCCGCTTGCTCTGACGCTCTGCTTGCCCGCAATCTCCAGGGCCACCTGGTCAGGGAAATGCAGAGACAGGAACCCTTCCCAACTCCCAAAGCCTACCCGACCCAAGCTCGCAGATGCCTCACGCTCAGGCCCCGAGAAGTAGCCTCTGTGCCCTGTCTTGCTGTTTGGGGATTCCAAGTCTCCCCTCGACTGTCAACAGAAGGAATACCTCTCTGGTGGCTGTGTATGGTTCTGGTGCACACAGGGTCATAAGGGTTAAGAGCTAAGTCCCCTGTGTGCAGGATTTCAGACCATGACCTGGGGGTGGCCTGGCAGAAATGCAGTCTCCCAGCTTGGACGATGGACTTTGGGAATTCTAGCTTCTGCTTCTCCACTGCCACGATATTGGCTGTTTTATGTGTGAAACTGGTTTGCTGGCAGATTTGGCCCCAGAGGCTGCTAAGCGGAGACACTTCCCACCTTGTCTCAGGCAGCCTCCCCACACACCCAAGGTGTCCCTGCATCGTGGCCATAAATGCAACTGCCGGGCCTTTACTCTGCATGGAGGGTGCAACAGTCACCTAGCTGGGTGGGCAGGGGTGGGAGGGGCGCTTACACTCTGGCACCTGCCCTGGGATTTCAGACCTTCTTACCCCTGCACATCAGCTGTTTTCCAGGTTTTCTTCTCCAGCAACCACTGGGCGCGCGAGTGTGATTCTCCGTATGCCCTTGTTTCCAGGCAGACCCTGTGGTACCATAGAGCTGCCCCTGCGACCTGAGGGCCAGAGGAAGAATCTTGTCTGCATCTTTTACCAGTCATGTGGCCTTGGGCAAATGATATAACCTCTTCTAGCTTCAGCTTTCTTACCTGTGAAGTGGGAATAAGAAGCGTTTTCATTTCATTGAGCAATCTGTGAGATGATGGGGAGGACTGTCGCCCTGTGTGGGGATGGGCAGCTGGGCTGGATGTTCATGGTGAAACCTGGCATGTTGCTTTTCTCCTTAAGATGCTTTGCTCATTTTTGTTTCCTTCTTTGCGGTCTTGTTGTTTCGGTCAGGCAGAAGAAGGCTCCTTCTCTGATTTAGTAGACCTGCCCCTCATACCCCGCTTGCCATCTAGGAAGTCTCAGACCAGGGAAACTAGGCAGGTAAATGGGGCGGGACCGGGGCCTGAAGTCCTCAAAGTTCTTGGTGAACTGGGGTGGGGTGAAACCCTTTTGTTATGATCTTATTTTCACTTTCTCCACAAAGAATTTTCCACAATTTCCCTTTAGGTTGTGACATCTTGGGGGCACATACTTTCCACTTTGGAGGCAGAGGGATCAGGCAGTCAGAGAGAGGAAGGTTGGAGCTGGATCAAGGGAGAACAGAATTACTTCTGTTCTTATAGTACTTACACAGTCCTTGTACCTGAGTATCACGTTCGCTTTGAGCTTTCCTGGTACCTACCCAAAAAAGATCAGCAGAACTGCTGGTGCATTTGCTTTGTTTTTCCTTCCAAACTGATATACTTCCTCTAAACAAAAGTTTTTTCCATAGCATGAAACTCTGACATGAATTTGTCACACGGGTTCATGTTAAACACAATGGGCAAATGTCTTCAGCCCCATTTATGCAGAAAGGGATACATATTCTTCAAGCAGTTTATTATCTTAATATCCAGGAAAAGTAGGGAGAGTGTCCTTTCTCTTTATTGCTCTTATTGCAATAGTATTGGTATCAACATTTGTGTAATGCTTGATTAAAACCTGTTGCCCCTACCAGGGTCCTAAGCTCCTTAAGAGCAGGGCTGAGTCTCTCTTGCCAAGCATAGGACCCTCCCTAGGGTGGGCAAAGGGATTTGATTGTGCTGATTGGCTGGATGCAGCTCACATGCCCACAGCTGAACCAATTACTTTGTGGGGTAGAGTGGCTCAAGGCTGTGGTTGGCCAGGCTAGGGTCACAGTCTCCACCCCAGGAGGGTGGGAGGGGGAGCTCCACCGTTTTAAGGAATACTCACCACTCTACCCCAAGAATACTGGCTGCTGTCCTGGAACAAGTTCTCTGAGCTCCTTGTGGCAGGGAATGGGTTGGTTTTCAAAGAAGTCCCTGCCCTGTGAAGGTTCTCAGAGGGGTGCTCGTGGTGTTGGTAGGGTGTCCACTGCAATGTGATAGGGAGGCATTGGTTCTGTTGGGAGAGTTTGAAGTCCGTCAGGATTGTTCCTGCACTCATCTGTAGAAAGAGTTGGAGGGCTACCAGAAAGTCTGAGGGGGAGCTTAGAGTCTATTGACCCTTATATAAGGATGGATATGCAGAGCAAAGGAGGGACCTATTTATACTCTTTTTCATCTGTGAGGAGAGAATTAGAGGCTCCAAAGGCAGAGAGGAATCCCTACAATCAGGTAAGATAGAGGGGAACCCCTACGTTTAGGTATGATATTGATTTATTTGAACATAATTATATTGTACTCTGAGCATCCTGGCAGCCAAAGCAAAAATAGAAACCATTGGGACATCTTAAGTATTTTCTTTCATTGCAGACCTCCCGGCATCTGCATGGAGTAGTGGAAAGAGCCCTGACCTTGGGACCTTCCTGGACTGGCTTCTATCAGGTCAGCAAGTTTAGAGAGCAAGTATTCTGTGCCTGTGATTGCAGAGGTACAGAGATGAATGGCTCCTGCTTGTTTGGGCTGAGCCAAGGAGGCAGACATACCAACCCATAACCATGTTTGGAGCACAGTGCTGGAAAGGAAAACTATAGCCTGATGTTGAAGGGCCTTGAGTGACATACAGGCCTTGAGATTGCCTGGAACAGTTTTTCCACTCCCCATTTCTCACTGGAACAGCACTAAAGTGGGAAGGCATTGAATGGAGGAAGAGGAAGCTGGAGAATTAAGTAGGAACCAGACACTGCAGGGCTTCATAATCCTTGCTAAGAGGGTGGGACGCTATCCCGAAGGCAAAGAGGAACAGACGGCAGGTTTAAACAGCGGGAGATCTGGTCAGATTTATATTTTACAAAGATCACTGAGCTTGGAGAGTGGAGGATAGGTATGAGATGAGATAAGAGCAGATTAATTCGGCATCATCACTCAGCCACTCTGTCCATCCTTTTACGTGTCTGTCAGTCCATCCATCTACCATGGCACAGGAGGCCACGGTTTGGCCTGAGAGCTGTAAAGGTGAGAAGTTATGACCCCTGCCTGCCTGGAGCCTTCCCTTAGACCCCTCACATCACCCTCTGCAGGCCTGGTCTGTCCGTCCCATCCTCACAGGCTTTGTGGTTGGGGCCTCGGCAGCCCTCCAGATGTCTGCTTGCTGCACGGGGAGACAGGGTGCCCAGGGCCTGAAGGGGCGCAGCCACTACTGCAGACAGACGATCTGGGGAGCCAGCTCAGGGCACAGCACTGTCGGAAGCTTTTAAAATAATTACCCCTGCCTGCTTTGGCTGACTGGCTGATGGCAGCCTATTAGCCCTGAGTTGGAAATTCTGAATTGTTTCATGACAATTGAAAACATGATTGGAGGCCAGGAGGAGCTGCCCATGAAATATTGATGTTTCTCAGTGTTGTGGGGCTGTTCCCCCTCAGCTGGGCAACCCTGGGTGCAAAGAACTGGTTGCTGCAGAGCAACTGTCCCTGGGCTCCGCAGGCTGACTGCTCCGAGGGGAGACGGGAGTGTGTGTTTGTGCAGGGTGGGGAGGGTGGTTTGGGGACCTGTACCTCTAATGCCTCACTCCAAACTATGCCCCCCCCCCATTCCAGTTTCACTACCAGGGCCAAGCAGGAAAGAACTTGGGGACTCGAGATATTCTGCGTGTTCATGTCTGGCCTAGATTCTTCCTGGCACTCAAGGCTCATTTAGAGTCAGCCTGGGAATCCCAGTTCTGCCCCTTAGCATTGTGAGTCGCACTTTCTCAGCCTTTCTGTGGGGGATACTGAGTTCCTACCTCGCTGGGCTGTGAGGTATAGGGAGGCCCTTGTGTACGTGCTGGTGTCAGTTCAGGGCCAGCTAAGGGAGTCCCTTCCCTACTGGGTGCCCAGGGCTTCATGGCCCTTCTCCTTTGTAGAGTGCTTTGAAGTACTTTGTGTTTTCCCTTCTCTGTAAATTCTAAATAAGTAGTGCTCAGAAGAGGAGTGCTGGTCTGGCAGGCACCTCTGATCGATGAGGTGCCCTGGAGTCTTGGGGAGGGATTCTATGCCCAGCCCAGGCCTTTGCTCCTGGAGGTGAGGCTCTTCTGTAGCAAAGGAAACTGGTGGGTAATGGCTGCCTGGATTCCTGCCCTTAGAATCTGCCCAGGACACCAGGGCCTCTGTCTTTATGAGCCCTTGATTTGCCAGGCACAGTACATGGTTCATTTTCTTTATCCTGGGAGGTGGTATTCACCCATTTCATAGATGAGGACAGTGGGGGCCATAGTTCATTCCTTCCTTCAACAGACAGTATTTAAGCACTGCCCTATGTCCTGGCACTGAGGGACACAGGGGTAATGGACAGTGCCAGTGCAATCCTTCATGAGGCACTGGATCTAAAGATGATCCAATCCTAAGAAGTATCCTACAAGTAGGGCAGGTTAGGAGCCTTCGGAGCCCAAACAGGGGCAGCAAACCTAACCCAGGGATCACAGCAGATTTTTTCTGGAGGAAGTGACCCTCCCACTGAGCTGTGGGGTAGCAGGAGTTTGCCGTGGGGCTGGGGTGGGGCAGGGTAATGACAAAACTAGCGAAGGGCAGGCTCAGTGTGGATGTTCTTATGCATCTGACGATGGGCACAACTCATATCCACCTGCTCTGCTGCCGTGACGGTAGCCTGAAGAGGCACCACCAAGAGCCCCACAGCTCCAGGGTGCTGGGTTCATTGCCTATGGGCCTCTCTGGGCTTTATTGTCTTCATGTGAGTAACAAGAATTTAGATTAGTTGTAGCAGCTGGGCACATTCGCAAATGCAACTTTACCAGGACTCCTAGGTAGATAAATGTAGCAGTGCCCTGGCTGAGGGTGGGTATACGTGTGGGCTCGTGTGCCCTCCTCCTGTATCCCCATCTGGAGGAGCCTGATGAGGAGGAGCTCCAGGGCTGAGGCTCCCCTGAGGAGCCCCAGGGCTCCCTGGACCACAGTTTGCAAGCAGAAGGGTAAGGAGCCTCTCCACGGGGCTGTCCAGTCCTAGCCTCCTGGACCCAGGGGGTGGCCAAGAAGCTCCCTCTTGAACCCTGATGGCAAGACCCCCATGGACCTGCTATTCCTTGTTCCTTTTCAGTTTCCTAATAGCCATTTGTGCTTCATCCCAAGCATCTATTAAATACCTATTGGATGTGTACAGAGGGGCTAATGTTTTTGAGCATCAACTGTATGCTAGGTCCACGCGGGGCTCTTCATATCGGGTCATTTCCTCATCACAGATAGCTGTCAGCCTGTTTTACAGATGAGGGGGAGGAGAGCTAGGAGAGGTTCAGTGATTTGCCCAAGATCACGAATCACAGTGACACTACCACCAGCCTCCATGGATGGATTAAGCGCCTGGTGTGTGCCAGGCCTTTGCTGATACATTCCTGTGCATTAGCAACATCGTCTCTCAGAGCAAATCTGTAAAACAGGCCCTATTTCCATCTATAAAGATTGAACAAGTGCAAGCCTGGAGAAGGGAAGGGGATCTGCCTCGGCCTCTGGACTCTGCCCGCCCAGCCTCTCCCTCTGCCCTGCCCTGTGCTGTGGGGTCTGAGGCAGCTACCCGTGTGCCCCCAGGTGGGTGAGCTCCCTCCCATCTCTGTTTCCGCTGTGAATACAGGGAAACTGAGGCCCAGAGACTCACTTCCCTCAGAACATCTCCGCCCTCTGGGACCCCCATCTGGCACAAGCCTCCCTCTGCTCCCTTGACAGTGACCGTGAATTCCAAGTCTGGCTTTTCTGCAGAGTACCCGCCTTTCTGGGGGCTGTCTGCCCATCTGGCAGCATTGGTCAGGGCACATTGACCTTGGCTGTCTGAGCAGCACCATCCTGAGGAGTTCAGGACACATAGAGGGAGAGCTGGGGGTGGGGGCGGTGAGCCAGTTGTGGCTGCTCCTACGATCCCTCCCCTGTCCTTCGGTTGGGTTCTAGCTCATACTCGGCACCCCCACCACAGGGCCCTTCCTCCCCTCTCCAGACACCTCAAACTCACTGCCACTTAGGTGTGACTGTCCCATGGACAGGGCCTGCATGTGAGCTTTGCCCTGGGGGAGAATGCGTGACATTGAGGACAGGGTGGCATTTCAGACAAGGTGGAGGGAGGCTGGACTTTTGGTGGATGGAGGGACACCCCCCTGCTGTACCTGCAGGTGGAACCCCAGAGGATTGGGCTCCCTCTGAGCCTTAGGGGCAAAGCTTGTCTGTGCACAGAGCCCAGATCTCTGCCGAGTAGACAAACACACAGTGAGGGGACGAGTCTTGACAAATGTTTGCCAAGTCCCTGGCTGACTTGGAAGTCAGGAGTGAGCTTGTTTGGCAGAACAAAGAGGAGAGCAGCCTGCAAAGGGCCATAAATAGTGAGGAAGGAGAAGCAGCCTGGCCTGAAGGCTCCATGGGAACTTGTCCTATGCTTGTGTCCTCTGCTGAAGGATTCCCGCGTCCTCTCCCAGAGCTCTGGGCCTGCTGGCCACCGCCTGGACCACGCGAGTGGCAGCTTCCTGACCCTTGAGCCACATCTCTATGGGAACCCTTGGGTGCTGGGTCACCTGCTGGGAGGTCAGTGTGACCTGCACATCCCAACGTCCCCTCCCTCTACGAACCAGGAAGTTTGGTTATAGTCAACAGTGGCAATACTTCCGAGACAGAGCCGGTCTGGCATTAGACCCTGGGAGATTGTGACACCTGAATGTACCCAGGCTGAAGGGATACAACCCCCTCACCACTCTGGAAGGGTACAAGGTGACCTCCCTCTATCTGTCCACAGTCCAGGCGGATATGGCCACCCATTTTTTCAAGGAGCAGGGCAGAACAGGAGAGGTGGAGGGTGGAGGGCAAGATACCCTACTTGGGCCTCAGTTTCCTCAGCTCAATATGAGATCCTTATCTTTGGCTAACCTCCAACCCTTGGCTTACTGTGAGTATCAGGTGAAGGTCAGCGGCCTGGGGAATGGAAGAGGCAAGATTTTCTCCAGAGCAGATGGGGAGGCCGTGTGGGATAGGTGGACACATGTACATGGGAAATATGAGGGCTGTGTGGGAATCTGTAAATTAGTTTGGTTCAGTGTGACCAAACCCAGAGGATGATGGGGGTGGGATGGGAGCTAGGCCAGGACAAAGGATCCCCTGAGGAAATGGGGAGCCCTGGAGGGTAACTGAGCTGAGAAGTGCTCTGAGCAGGGCTCTGCTCTAGGATGGTGGGGAGGGGGCAAGAGGCAGGTGAGGCAGGTCTGGAGCGAGAGGCCAGAGGTGGACTGCAGAGGGCCCCTGGCTCTCCTCTCTGGGCTGGGGAAGAAGGTCCCAAAATTGGGGAAGCCTGGTTGCTACCTTCACTCAGATGATCTGGCCTGTTTCCCTGGGCCAGGCTCCTCTCTTTCTCAGTAGAGGTGGCCCAGAGCCCCAGGCTCTGAATCCCCAGACCCCACACCAGGGACCTGGCCTGAGCGTCTAGGGCCTTTCTCTGACTTCCCATGCTTGCCCATTGATTCTGTTCCCCCATACCCACTATTCTCCAAGGAGCCTGATCCAGGGGTCCCTAGGAAGGGGAGGGGTGGGCAGCAGGCCTGGTAGACAAAGTCTTGGTGCTGAACTTTCCCTGGGCCCACCTGGAGTTACTGTCTAAGCTTCCCTGACTGTGCACCTCACTTTGGGGGTGGGGCTGGGGGCCTCAGGACCTAAGAGGGGGAAGGGACTCAGTCACCGTCATATACTCTCTTTCATTCAGCAACCTTATGGGGCTCCCACTTGGATGGGGTCCATCTGTGTCATTGGCGAGGCCATGGAGAAGCCCCCTTCAACCTTCAAGGAAGGGCAGGAAAGGACTTGGGCAGGAGGTAGGCTACTCACTGTTTCAGGAAAAGGGGCAGAGGCCACCTGGAAGCCTAGTTGCGCACCCTGTTGGCGGGATAGAGAGATGCAGGGCCCTGGCTTTTGTGGGGCTGGGTTCTGGGTCCATGTGTCTTCTGGGTTCCCCCCTGTCTGCTCATCACTCTCTGCTGGGGCTGGGGTGGGGCTGGGGGGTAGGAGGGTGGGAGGAGGGAAGCAAGGTGCCTACCTCTTTGTTCAGGTGTGGAGATTTGACCAGTGTCTGTGATGCTAAATCTCTTGAGCTCAGTCTCTAGTCCTCATCCTGATTTGCTTTTGGTGTGTGTGTGTGTGTGTGTGTGTGTGTGTGTACGCGCGGCGTGGGGGGAGGGGTAGTTTTATTGTATGTACTTAAGAAAAAAGGCCACAGCAAAGATCAGGTTGATGGAACAGCTTAGTATCTTGATTTTGGTGGTGATCCCACAAGTCTCTACATGTGATGAAATGACAGGATGCTACACACCCTTTATAGCAATGTTGGCTTTCTGGGTCTGGTGATGTACTAGTGATGTGAGATGTAGCCATTGGGAGACTTGGGGGGAAAGGCCCACAGGCCTGTCTGTACCATGTTGGCAACTTCCTGTGAGTCTGTGTTATTTTATTATTTTAAAATTTTATTTAGTTTTGAGAGAGAGAGAGAGAGAGACAGCACGAGGGAATCCCAAACAGGCTCTGCACGATCAGCGAGGATATAGGGCTTGATCCCACGAACTGTGAGATCATGACATGAGTCAAAATCAAGAGTCAGACGCTTAATCGACTGAGCCACCCAGGCTCCCGGAACCTATACTATTTTAAAATAAAATGCTAAAAAGCCAGTTTGGGGTCCTGTTTGGGGCAGAGGGCATCTCTCCACAGAGCACCGTAGGAGCTGGTAGGGGGCCCTTGGAAAAGAAGGAGGGCGAGGGCCAGGGAGATAGAAGGAGGGATGGATGATCATTGGCGTAAGAAGCTAGAGGGAGGCCTCACCTGGGCTGGAGCCCATCCAGGGGTGTGGCTGGTGGGACTCACAGATCCTGGGTGGTTACAAGTGCCATCTAAGGGGACTGGGGGGCAGCTGGGCTGAGCTGGGCTTGGAGAGGAGCAGGGAGGAGAAGGTTTGTCATTGTACCTCCACACATACCTCAAGAGCAGGTGCTTGGGTGTCATCCAGCAGAGGAGAGGCATACATGGGTGTGTGCACCTCTAGGTGCCCAGGTTGCTCGGCGGCATGTGTCTGTGTCCAGGCCCAAGGAGGCAGGTGTCAGAGCCCGCTATGGCCCCTGGGAGCTCTGGAGCTCTCAGGGCTGAATTCTGGGGGCCTAGCTCTGGCCTCTTGGTTGCCCTCGAGGAACAGGTCCTTGAGAAAGTGCCAGCTGTGGGAGCAATTGTCTGGCCACGTGGATTTCCTGAAGTGCAGGCTCTCTGGCCTCGCATAGTTGACACCCCATGCAGCTTCCATGAGCCAGATTGCAGGTCATTCCCCCAGCTGCAGCTGCCTGCTTGTCAGATCTTCCCTGACCCTCCCCGACCTGCCGTCCTCCACTGTGATCCAAGAGAAGTTCCCCCGGAGCACCGTAAACTGATGTCACCACCTTGCCCTGCACCCTTCACTTGACCTGGATCCCGCATGCGGCACATTCAGCATCAGGCTGGGGCTGCCCAGCCTGCAGCAGCGGCTCTTGCTAATTGGATGCCGGCCACCATCCTCTCTCAGCCCCTGCTGCCTGTGCCCAGCTGTCTCTGCCTCCCCTCCAGGGGGCTCGTCAGCTACCCAGTACCAGCCATTAACTGCAGGCAATGGCTTCCTTCTCCTCTTTCTTTTGGTAAACTCCTACTCACTCTCTCAGACCCAACCCGGCCGTGCTTGTGTCTACTATCCTGCTCTCTTTGCACAATCCCGGAGTTTTGCTCTTAGCGTATCCTGTATTTGTAGGTTTAGTTTTGGCTTCAGCCTCTGGACTCCTTAGGGGTCGGGCTATGCTTTTTTCCATTTCTATAACACTGTCCCTTACCCCCAAGCACAGTGGCCCATGTTAGGAGCTTAGTAAGTTATGCCACATTGGTGGGGAACAGGGCCACCATCATTCAGGTGAGGCTGATATGAAGGCTTCAGGCTTCCGGGGCATGGCCAGTCTGGGAAAGTAAGCAGTGAACACTGGCATCTTGGCTACTTTTGCTGGTGGGAGACCCAGTCACCTAATATGAAGACTGCTGCTATCTTTTGAGTCCCTTCAGTGTGTCCTATTTTGCAAGGCTAGGGACTGTTTGCATGGGCCATTTTACAGATGAAAAAACTAAGGCCGGAATGAGTTACTGCCCTAGAAAGCAAGGGAAGGAGCTGGGATTCAGACAGACCTAGGTTGCTTGATGGGAGAGCTCCCCAGTCCCCATTTTTTTCATCATTACATAATCCTGACAAGTTCGGGAGGCTGAGGATGGCACAGTCCCAGCCCTAGCCTTGGTGTGACCCTTGGGAGGCTGTCATGTCCCAGGCACAACGGGGAGCACATCTGGGGAGGAGCCCTGAGACTCAGTGGGTTTTGCGACAAGGGATCCAGAGGGGCCTGATGGGGGTTGCTTACTGGTCTCAGGAGAACCTTCGTCCCAGCCCTAGCCCCATTTTAGTGTGGCTGCAGCCCAGTCAGGACTGCCAGGAGGGCCTGGCTCTGCAAATTTACTGCCGTGCTCAGGAATTCCTGTCCAGCCCAGATCAGGGTGTCTGGGGCACAGCCGCCTGGATTGGGAGGGAAGCTGGGGTTATCTTGATCTCCAGATGAGGTGGTATCTGCTCGTGGAGTTGCTGGGGAAAGCTCTTCGCCTTGGATCTTGCTCACTCTCTCCTTCCGGCTCCTGATAAAGAGCCCCAAACACAGGGCTGTAAAGGTGGCCATAAAAACGGAGAAGAAATACTGGCGCAGCTGGCTTATCAAAGCACATCTCAGACACCAGCCAGCTCTCCTACTTCAAGTTTATTTCTCCTCCTCTGCTTTCTCTCAGAAGGTGTCTCGTAAACAGCTAAGAGGGTCATTTATGAATGTCTTCTGCCTTCCCCTCTCAGCCCAGGGGCCGCTGCTTTGCTCTTTCTGTTCCTTCAGGCACAGAGATGGTGCAGGCACTCCCTTCTCCCAGGTGCCCGCAGAGGTGAGAAGTGGAAGTCAGAAAGGTCCTGCCATCTCCAGACAGGGGTAAGGCTCCCAAAGGTGAGTGAGGATGACGTCTTTGTCCTGGTCCTGTCAACCTTCCCTCCACCCCGAGGGCCATCCCATTGATGGGGGAGGGGGTTGAGCTGGCCTCTGGGAGGGAGCTCCCTGCCCTGGGCTGGCCTCAGGGCTTGACCCATGTCACAGAGTGACTCCTATGGCATCAGAACCGAAAGGGCTCAAGAGACGGCCTTATACAAGTCTCTCCTGATTCCACGGAGCCCAGGGATGGCGGTGGGCGGGGGGGGGGGGGCAAGTGAGAGGTGGAGCCAGGAACAGAATGTGGACTTATAACCCTAACAGCAGTCATCCCTTCTCCTTCTGGAGCCTGTCTCAGGATGGGAAAGACTTCCATGTACCCCCATGTTGTCTGATCTCCGCAGTGACTCTTCAGGCAGAGACTGTTATTCTCATTTTACAGATAGCGGAAAATGGTGCTTGCGGGTGCTGGGTGGCCGGCTTACCTGGGGAGAGGGGGGCTCTCGTGACCATGACATAGCTGTGTTCTCTCTTTGCCCCTTCAGCTCCTTAAGAGCTTTGCTTGTTGAACTGATCCTCACTTTCAAGACGTCACTTAAACACAGCCCTCAACCCCCCAGCCTTCCAATTCTAGCCTCTTGGCTTATCAGGCCCACAGCTGCAGAGCCACGAATGAAGCAGAGTGGGTAGTTTCCTGGGCCTTTCCCCCTTCTTCTCTGGGGGGTGTTTGGGTTCCTTCCAGCTGGGAGGCTTGTGGATGTGGTTGGGCAGAGCTCCCCAAACGGTCAGATGCACTGAGCATTCTGGGTCATGGCTGAGAGAGCCTGAGATTTGGAAGGTGCGTGGGAAGGGCCCCCGGCTATGGGAGTGTGAACCTTGTCGGAGTCCCTATCTCCCTGGCAGCAGCCCAGGGCTTGGTGGGCAGCAGGAAATGCTAATTGCACAAATTAGCTCAGTCTACAGTGGCCAGAGAAATTGCACCTGGCTTGACAACAGTGGCTTCCTGTTTTACCCCTTTCTGTTAAAAGGTATCTGTGTATTATAACATGTTCTATCTGTATTATATCTAGAACCCCCTCCCCTCAGCCCCTCCCAGTCAGATGAGTGTGTTTCCACATTGGTTGCTCCTCAGCCCAGCAGGACTTGGAGGGTGTTGCTGTCTGCTGGAGCGGAGCTCGCCTCTTGCATGGGGCCAGGAGCTCATTCTGCATTTCTGCACTTCCTGGGTCATGACCTTTCCACAGCTGATCCCTTCATGTGGCCTGATTAGATATGTGAACAGTCCTCCAGAAATAGTTACTGCCTGTTTCTAGAGAAGAGGCACTGCCCTTCATTCAGAAGGAAAGAGAGGCTTCACGTGGACAGGTGACTTTCCTGAGGTGGGGGTCCCAGAGGGCTGGCGGCAGAGCTGGGGCTATAATCCTGGGCTCAGTGTTGCCTCTTGCCCCTTGTTTCTTGTTCTTCCCCGGTAAAACTTGCCGAGTGGTTAGGGGAGTGTGCAGAGTGCAGGCTGCCTTGGTGAGACCCTTGTGAGGCCATGTGGGGGAGGCCCGGGAGCAAGGGGAGGAGGCTGGAGTCTGTAATATATTTGAATTATCTCTGCAGATGAGCCCTGATTTAGCAGACAGTCTAGAGTAAACCGCAGCTTGAAGACAAATACAATTGACACTGGGCTTGAGTGGTTCAAAGGTTATTGGCACAAAACTGTCGGCTTTGTTTAGCCGAGGGGCTGTATTTATGATGGGTCATACGGCAGTACCATCTATAACTTGTCGGCAGCGCGGCTGACGTCGGACCAGAGACAGGCTATTTACACTGAGCCTGGAGTTTAGTTTCTCTGCTGGGAAGTGAAAAGGCAATTCTATTCTTGGCCAAGTTGCTTTATGGGTTGCTGGCTTAGGTTTGGCATCATGATTTGGGTCGTCAGTGAAGCTTATTGGGGATGGACAGCACTCTAGGGAATAATTTCCTGGGTGTGTGAAGTCGGGGGAGCTGGGGTAGGAGAGGTCCTTGGGGCTGTCTGGAAGGACCCGGTCAGTGGGTTTCACTTTGACCCCTGAGTTAAGGTCCACATACACAGGAGTAGGAGCTCTGAGTCTCTGAGCCCCGGGGTCTTGATTTCTTCCTGTGTCTCCCAGATGCCGTGGTTAGTTTAGGAAAAGGAACCATGGGTAAGCGTTGCCCTGAAGAGATGCATTTGTCTGAGGTGCTAGACAGGCATGTGTTATGGACAGAGAATTCCTTTGGAGAGAAATTATCCCAGGAGTGAGGAAACTGTGGATGGAAGGAGCCATGGCCAGAGCTGGCAGAGGTATGTGTGGGGTGGTTTTTTGGAAAAGAAGAGGCCGTCTGTAATCAAGGGCCTTAACATGTGCCTCTCTTGTGATCCATTCATTCCACTGCTGGGAATCCAACCTGAGAAGATCATCATAGATGTGGACAAAGATTTGCGTACCTAGATGTTCACTGCGGTGTTATTTATAAAAGCACAAGGGGGAAACAGCTTCTATGATAGGGGATTTTTATTTCATTAGTTATAGCATATTAATAAAATGGAATATTATACATAAAGTGGATTAATATGAAGGATTAAATTTTGTTTAATGTTTATTTATTTATTTTGAGAGAGAAGGAGAGTGTGTGCTCTTGCACACACGAGCAGAGGAGGGGCAGAGAGAGAGAGAGAGGGAGAGAGAGAATCTCAAGCAGGCTCTGTGCTGTCCCCACGGAGCCTGATGTGGGGCTTGATCTCGCAAACTGTGAGATCATGACCTGAGCCGAAATCAAGAGTTGGATGCTTAACTGACTGAGCCACCCAGACGCCAAATAAGAGGATTTTTAATGATTTTAAAAATGATTCTACATAGAGGGAGAAAATCTTTTACAGACTGTCTTTAAAGTGTATTTTCTGTTGTGTAAAACAAAGGAGGGAAATACACTGGACTGTGAGTGGAAGTTAGCTCAGATGATGGGGATGGTGATTTTCAAATTCTCTTATCTCTTCATAGAATATATTTTAAATTTCTTCCAGGAGTATGTCTTACTTTTTTCCTTAGGGACAGTTACCGAGCGAATAAACAAAAATCCAAGTTCCCACCCCTTGAGTGGTCCTGCTGTTCTCTAGGCCTCAGTTTCCCTGGCATAAAAGGGGACTCTGGGCTGCTCTTGTTCTGCCCTGGTTCAGGTCCTGAGCAGGGATGACCCTCTGGGCAGCTTTGGCAGCCTGCCCATGATTGCCGTGTCCTGGGTCTGACGGGTCACCTAATTTTAGTGCCTGCTGGGGCAGCTGCCTAAGTGTGGCCCCAGCCTCCAGGCAGATGGTCAGGGTGGTGCCCACAATGTTGGCAGCATCTCTGCCAGGCTGGTGAGGTCACAGCACAGCTTGGGATCCGGGCTGGTTAAGTCACAGAGCCTCAGGGGGATTCTCAAGTGTCCGTGACACAGAACATCACAACCTGTGTTGGGGAAGCAATCCACTAGCCAGGATCCCTGGACTGAGTGGAGGAGTAGCGGCCCTTTGGAGGGCTGAGAGAAGAAAGGGTTGTAGGCCCTAAGTACTTGAAAAGTCAGTGCTCTGGAATTCCAGAAGCCAGTCTGCCATCAGGGGTCTCCAATGTATGTCAAGAGCTCGTCTCTCAGCCCAGTTCCATCTGTCAGCTGGGGACTTGCATGGAGACGTGAACATTTCCCCAAAGGTCTTGGCCATTTCTGATAGCAGACAGCTGTGGACACCGTGTCCTTAACTAGAATAGCTGCAAATGTGGGGTCGCTGGCGGTGTGAACTTGAGAACATCTCTACCAGGAAGAAAGTTCAAGGGTAAATGGAGACCAGAGCTCAGTTGGTGAGGGAAGACAGGCCACCATGGCCTCCTCCCTGGTCTGCTGTCTTTAGTGCCATGTCACCTGCTTTGCAAGTCAAATAATCTTTCTAAACCCAGTTCTTAATTGTCACTCCTCCTCTGACTTGGCCCTGTGGAGTTGTGAATAAAGCCAAGAACCCTTAGTATGGCATTCAGACCTTTCCCCAAGGTCTTTGTCTCAACCTATTTCCTGCTTTTATGGCCACAAACTTCCTGTTCTAGCTAAACCATAGTCTATCCCTTCTCTATCCTTGAACAACCAGAAAACCTCAGTTCCCTTGGCTGGAATGTGCCTCTTCTACTCTGCCTCATTTAGTCACTACCTATTTGTGGAACACCCCCTATAGGCTGGGTGAGATTCAGCTGGTAAACTCCTGTTCAACCCTCAGAACCCAAATGGCTTCTAGTCTGATACGCCTTCACCCACATGACCTTCCACGTCACTCTTCACTGCTCATGATGCCTTGTATCTCATTTTCTCAGAATGTTGTGTCTACTTTTCCCACTGGGCCTTGATAACTTTCCTGTGTGTTCCTGGCACGAGGCATAATTCTCTGTAAATAGCTGCTAGGTGTTGTCATACAGAGAAGAGCCATTAGTGAATGCCAGCAAAGCCAGTGGGAGGATCTATTCCCTGGAGTTGTAAGGACATGGGATAATGATAGCGAATAGTGTCAGCTTACACTTACCAAGCATGAACCATGTGCCAGGCACTGTACTGAGTGCTTCCCATGTGTTAGCCCATTGGATCCAACCACAACCCAAGAGATTGATGTGGTTAGCTTCTTGTTTTACAGCTGAAGAAACAGAGGCACAGGAGGGGTAAGTTGCTTGTTCAGGATCACACAGCCAGTAAGCCGATGAGCTGGGATTTGAACCTAGACAGACAGGCTCTTAAGCTCAAACTCTATTGCTTCTTCCTTACCAGGTATCAAGGTGATGTTTGACTCCTGGGAGGTGAAGGGCAGCCCCATACCAGGTGGATCCTAGTGCTGATGTCTGTTGGCAACCTTGCATGGATGCATGGCTTGTGGGGGATACCCACAGAGGGTGGAGAACTTTCCTGAATTTGTCTTAGTGATATATCTGGACATGTTTTTACATCTCTTCCCCCCCCCCACCCCACCTGCCATGCAGGGCACAGTAGTACCTTTTCCTTTGCCTCTTCAGGAAATGGATTCCCTTTATACACATATATGAAGCTTCTCATGCCTGTCAATCCCTTGCTAGGCCTTGAGGGTATAGCAGCCCTTGCCCCGATGGAACATGGTCAAGTCAACTGGCATGGCTTTCATGTGTAGTCCAACATGGCACAAATCCCAGGTGATGCCCACTCCTTCTGGCATTTACCTGGAGCCCTGGGGTGGCCTGGACATGTCTGAGGACCCCATGCCTTCCTCACCTTCTATCTGTTTAGGGCTATATTTGCTTACTGTCTGGACAGAGGAGGCTGAGCTTTCAGCTGAGTGACATACTCAACATTAAATCTCTGGGGAACATATTTTAATATTGTGGCAGAGGGCCCAGCTGGTGACAGCAATCCTCTAACGAGTTAACCTGAGTAGTTGGGAGCACGTTGGTGAGAGAAGGGACCTGTCTCATCTTGAGACCAATCATGAGCTTCTCTGTGCCCAGTTCTCAGTACCTGCCCCCTGGCTTGAGCCAGCGTGGAGATGCCTAGATGAAGCAGTTGCAGGTGGCCATGGACTTGGAATTAGTGTCCTGGGGCCATCCTAAAAATGTACTTCAGACAAAGTGGTTTAAAACAGCAGAAATATACTCTCTCACACTTCAGGAGGCCAGAAGCCCAAAGTCAGGGTGTCACCAGAGTTGGCTCGTTTCAGAGGCTCTGAGGGAGAGCCTTTCCCATGCCATTCTCTTAGCTTCCAGTGACAACCTTGTCATTCCTTGGCTTGTAGATTTATGGTGCCTTTCTATGATTCCATCTTCACATGGCATCCTTCTTGAGTGTCTGTATCTGAATATGTTTCTTCTTCTAAGGCCAGCAGTCATGTGGGATCAAGGGCCTACCCTACTCCTGTTTGACCTCATCTTATTTACATCTGCAATGACCCTATTTCCACATGAGGTCACATTCTGAGGTACCAGGGGGTTAGGGCTTCAGCTATCTTTTTGGGGAACACAATTTAATTCATACCACACTCCCTGAGGGAAATGCTTGGGGACAGCTGGTCTTGTAGCCTTGTTGCTCCTAACTCCTCAGGGGTACCCAGAAGAGGTGAGCTGCCTGAGGGGGCTGCTTGGTGTTGGTCCAGAGCCCATCTAGGCCTCAGCTGGAAGGGTTTCCTGCAGGGAAGGCCTTGGGAGAGACAAGATGATCAAAGATGATGGAGAGGTTGGGGAGCCTTTCCTCTTAGAAATGCAAATGGCGTCTGTGGAGGAAAGGGATGAAAGCAGTTTTAAAAAAGACATTAATCTCCTCACTCATTTCCTTCTGATGGCTGGAGATGAGTGACAAAGCCTCATAATTGAAGATGGTGGGGATGATAATTCAGCTGTAGCCTGGGGAGGGATGTCTTGGGCTGTGAATCACTGCGCACTACACAGATTGGAGTGTCTCACTGATGGTATCTCCTGGGCCCGTGGAGCCTCTTGCTGGCGCATGAAGGCCACATGCGTGTGAAGGCTTGAGCTGAGCTGGTTGTCAGGCTGCCCAGATGCAGCTTCCTGGCCCAGGGAAGTTTTCTGGGGAGCAGCTGCTGCAGCAGGCAAGAGATGAGTGCCTACTGTGTGCAGGCACCTTGCAAGGGCTGGGGAGAGTGCCTGGTATATAGTAGGTGGTAGGTGTCTCTGGACTGGGAGCGTGAAAGACTCAGGGTAGGAGCCCCAGTGGTAGGAGCCCCATCCCTCCTCACAGTGGCTTAGAGGGCCCAAGCAACTCAGCCCATGGGGGTCCCTCTGCCCAGGAGGGTGCTGGGTCAGTGTGGGTACTCAGGGCAACTTGACCTTTCTATTGTAAACGCCCTCAGCCCTCTGCTTGTGCAAGTACATTTGGATCCCCTACCCTTGACCAAACTCATGCAAGAGGTTGCTTCAAAGGCAGGCAGGCAGCAGGGGGCAGAGAGGAAGCTGAGGGAGGCTTACAGACGGGGGTACCCCCAAACCCTATACCGCTTTCAGGGCTTCTGATGGCCAACACCTAGTTGGTGTTGCTAGCACCTCGGACAGGTCCAGTCCTGAGCCGGGCAAGGTCTGAGCAGTGGAGAGGAATGGGTGACTTCTCCCCTACCTCCTTCCCTGGAACACTTCCAGTGTGGGTGCTGCGGGGCCCCTGAGAGTGCAGCTCTTGGGTGTGTGCTATGGACAGTGTGCTGAGAGGCTGGGGAGAATATTTGGGGCTACTGTGTGTGTGTGTGTGTGTGTGTGTGTGTGTGTGTGTATGTGTGTGTGTATAGGTAGGTAGGTAGGTGGGTAGGGAGTATTCAGTAATTTGTTCACTCATTCATACAATTATTCATTCACAAGTGCCCATCACCTTGTTTGATTCTGGGCTTTCAAGGTGGGAACAAAATCAGCATGGTCCCCACTCACATGGAACTCACAGCCCGTATAGGGGACAGTTGTGATTCCAGCAGTCACACCAGGGGACACAGATGCACTAATGCCGAGTGTGAGATTGGGGGGACTCTGCTGAGTTTTGTCACTGATTTGTGACTTTTCACTTCATGCCAGAACATTCACACTTCTTATTTATCTAAAGCCCCTTTGCTGAAGTGATCTCTTGTGTATATGACAGCAGAGCAGCTGGGGGCATTCTGGATCCCTGTTTACTTGCCTTTCAGACTGTCTCCCCCAGCCCCCAGAGGCCTCAGCATTCTGGGGACCAGTTTGGATGTCACAGCTCTGGGCACTGGGGAGCTGGAGAGAGTCTTGCAGCAGGGCAGTGAGATGTTGAAACTGCTGTATCAGGAAGATGCACATGGCAGGGTGGTCTCAGCTGGACTGTGGCTGAGATGACAGGCTGGGTCATCCAGACTCCTGCAGGTGGAGTGGCCTTGTGCCAGGAATGAGGGGTCTGAGCTGGCTGATGGCAGAAGGTTCTGCCAGGAAACACAGGCCTGCCAGGGGGCCCCCTGGCTCCCTGTGGGCTTGGACCTCTCTAAGCACAGACTCTGGCCCTTCCTCAGAGAGCAGGCTCCATCAGACACAGGGCTGAGGCCCTTCAGCAGCCTCCGAGGGGAGACTCTTCTGTTCAGAGCCTAAGGAGTTGGAAGGCCAGGGTGGCTGACAGCTGTGGGGCAGTATTAGTTTTCTACCGCTGCTGTAACAAATTACAACAGACTTGGGGGCTTAAAACAACACCCGTTTATCATCTTACAATTCTGTGAGTCAGAAGTTAAGGGTCTCACTGGGTTACATGAAGGTGTCAGCAGGGCTGCGTTCCATCTGGAGGCTCTAGGGGACAATCTGTTTTCTTGTCTTGTCCAGCTTCTAGAGGCTGCCTGCATTTCTTGGCTCACGGCCCCTTCCTCCATCTTCAAAGCCAGCAACGTCACATTTCTCTGGCTCTCCTTGCACTGCTGCTTCTCTCTGACCACAGCTGGGAAATGTTCCTCGTTTTTAAGGACTCCTAGGATTGGACTGGGCCCGCCCAGGCACTCCAGGATAATTGGCCCGTTTCTGGAGCCTTAAATTTAATCAGGTCTGCAGAAGCCCCCTTTTGTTATGTAAACGACGCAATAGAAAATTCTGGGAATTAGGACATGGGCATTTTGGGAGGGAATGGGGGGCTCATACTGCCCACAGCAGAAGCCCAGGGATCTCCACAGTCAGGAGCAAGGAAGCATGTGACTTCTCTTTGGCTTCCAGGGTGGGGGGTCCCCACATGACCCACAGCCATGGAAACCTCCCAACCAGAAATGGGTGTAGAAGACCCCTCCTCAGACAGCCCTTTCCACACCTCACCTGTCTCCTCTTCCATGCCCGTACCCCATTACCTGCAGTTCCCCAAAGTTACCAGCCTCTCTCTTGCTTCTGGACTTTGCACATGTTTGCTCTGCCTGGAACCCCCTCCTCCTTCCGCTTGCCTCTCACCCCAACCTGGTGGAAACTGCTTGCCCCTGGCTAACCACCCCCGGAACGCTGCCCTGCCTCCTTGCCTTCCTGCCTCTGCTTCTGGCTGGGTTAGGCAGCTGCTGTGCTCCCTGCCCGCGTCGTCAGGGCCCACGCGTGTCTTCACCTCCCCCTGTGAGTTCCTGAAGGTAGAGAGGGACTCTTCATCTCTGAGGCTGGTCTGGGCCCTGCCCTGAGCCTGTAACCAATGAGCTTTGTGAAATAAATGCATAAAGGAATTAATCAGCGGAGGGAGTAGAGGGCCTGGACTGAGGCAGGGGCATCAGGAATGATGATGGGGAAGGTGTGTGGGTGTCCCCAGCTGTCTAGGGTAGGGGCTGTGGTGGGGCAGCAGGAGACATGGGGCTGGGAGGTCTCTGGGGGCCGTGCGTCCATGTGGCCTCGGTCACATGGTAGGGATGCTGAGGGGCTTTGGGCAATGTGGGTGTGGCCTCACCATCAAGGGTCAGGTGCAGGCATCCTGACTGTGAGTACTGCCCTTCCTTGGCTTGTTCTACCCCCAGGTGGGTTTTTCTTCAGGCTTTCTCTGCAGCCTGTCTGGGGAGAGGAAGGCGAAATGACACAGGACCTTGAGCAGCAGGGCACAGTGGCTTCTGAGCTCCTAGGTTGTGAACCCATTTCTGACATCAGGGAAAGACACAGGTGCGTCAAGGTACGTCTTCCCCCTGTCCAACCCCTGGATGCTGACAGGCTTCTGCTGAGCTCTGCATATTTCCTTCTCCAGAGAGGCCCTCAGGGGTGGGCGATGACCTCTTTGTGTCCTCACATAGGGAGACGTTGCTACAGGGTGGTGGAGGCCCCTCGGATGGAGAGGATGGGCTAGGGGAGCATGCCTGCTCAGAGTGGCCTTCCTAGCAGTGCTGTGTTGAGCCGTAATGGAGCCTGAGGCATTGGAAAAATCAGTAACACGGATCCTGTCTGTACTTAAAATTCTGGCATTTTATTGATCATGGACTTTTGCCTTAATTTTGATTTTAAAAAATACTGCGTGGAAATATCTCTAATCTTGACTACTGGATTTTTCAGCGCTTCCTTAAATTTGTGTCCCTTACGTTTTGTGGCCTCGCTCGCCTCCCCCTGGTCTCGGCCCTGCCTCCAGGATAGGGCCCTAGGGTTCTCCATACCCACAGGAGCTCTCTCTGGCCTCCAGTCCTCTCACCTGAGGAAGGAGAAAGGGAGTGTTCGCTGGGTGCCCAGGACAGGAGGGGCTGGTGACATGGCCACCGGCAGGCATGATGGCGGGGGCTGCTCCTGGGTCTGCCCCAGCCCAGCACTGAGCGAATCCTGCCCTTCCTCCTGTGGGGTTGGGGGCCCAGGCCCTGGAACTGCCGGGCTGCCCAGTTGGAAGATGTCTTCCTCCTGCGGTGGGCGAGAGGCCCAGGGGCATGTGCTGCTGAGCCGGGAGGACAGGAGAGGAGGCTCTCGGGGGCTAGGCCCCGAGCAGCCAGCCGTGCAGCTGTGGGTGTATCTCCGTCGCCGTGTTGGCTGTCTGACGGCAAGCCGTGTTGGCAGGGCCTGGGCTCCCAGGCCTGATGCTCAGCACACTGTCAGCACTCAGCAAATAATAAATAATAATAATATCTCCAGCATGTCGGGGAAGCCCGAGGAGGGAGAGAACTCAGAAAACATGTGTTCTGTCTCATGGCGGGTGCCGGGAAGCTGAAATGTGTTCAGCGCCTCTCTCTGGGCGGTGTCTGAGGGGCGCCTCCCTCTCCCCCACAGCTTGGCATGGGAAGATGGTGAGCAAGCAGCCGGGGCCTGCGCTGGGGACTGGGGGCTCGGGGAGAGTTGTCTGGGGTTGCCCTGAACTGTCCCTTAAAAAAAAGGCTACGGGGCGCCTGGGTGCCTCAGCCAGTTCAGCGTGCGACTTCGGCTCAGGTCATGAGCTCGTGGCTTGTGAGTTCGAGCCCCATGTTGGGCTCTGTGCTGACAGCTCAGAGCCTGGAGCCTGCTTCGGATTCTGTGTCTCCCTCTCTGCCCCTCCCCACTCCGTCTCCCTCTCCCCCCCCCTCAAAAATAAATAAACATTAAAAAATTAAAAAAAGAAAAGACTCCCACTACCCTCAGATGTCCTCTGGTATTTGGGGGTGAACAGACTTGGGCTTACATCCTGAATCTACCCCTTCAGACAAGCCACCTTAGCCTCTCAGGACCTTCTTGCTTCTCTCACTTATAAAATGGGGTGGTTACAGTAACTGGTAGGCTGGGTTCAGTGAGAGTGGCTGCAAAGTGCTAGCACAGGGCTGGGAACTGGTAGGTGCTAGCATTGCTGGTGTTGTAGCTCAGTGGGCCGTGTGTCTGGTCCTCGGTGAGAGGCCCGAGTTTGGTCCTGTGTGGGGAGGCCGTGAGGGGCAGGGCTGGTGGGCGGCTGGCACTGGCCCTGGGTCCAGGGGAGGATTCTGCAGACCCTCCGTGTGTGGCAAGTTGCCCCAGTGTGCTGGCCCCTGCTACTGTTTGTTGACTGACTGACTGTGGGGCCCCAGGGGCTTTCACGGAGCCAAGGATGGAGGTTGTGTACTTGACGTGGAAGCCCAGTGGGGACTCAGTGGCACGGGCAAAGTCCCCTCGACAGCTTCTATGCACGGCGTTCAGTGCCGACACTGTGGGCTGCAGCTTCTTGGGATGTGGGAGAGCTGATGGGGGCTGAGACGGCAGGGCTCCGGAGGGCTCAAGCCACAATCTGCCATGACCCCATTGCTCCCTGGCCTGCTTGCTCACGAGGTGGAGAGGGGCTAGGGACCCACTGCAGGAGTGTGGGGAAGTGGTGCCTGCTGTCTTAAAACAATTTTTTTTTAATGTTTATCTTTGAGAGAGAGAGAGAAACAGCGTATTGAGTCGGGTAGGGGCAGAGAGAGGGAGACACAGAACTCTAAGCGCACTCCAGGCTCCACGCTGTCAGCACAGAGCCTGACGCGGGGCTCGAACCCACAAACTGTGAGATCATGACCTGAACTAAGTTGGATGCTTAACTGACTGACCCACCCAGGTGCCCCTGTGGCGTGCTGCTTTCTATCTAGCGAGGCCCAGTCTCCCTACCAGCTCTGGTCTCTGGGGGAGGGCACCTTGCTACGACCCTGAATCTGCTCCTGTGGCTGCAGGTGGCCTCCCAGCCTCCTTCTTCCCAAAGCCCTTGTGGTTCCCCTTCTCCCACTCCTCACTTCTCCCAGATAGGCCGTTGTCCTACTCAGCCTGAGCCTCCTGCCCCCTGCCTCCTGCCCTGAGGTGAGGGCTCTCCCCGGGTGGGCTGCTGAGGCCTAGTTAGCTGTCCCCATGCCTGGCTCAGCGTGGTGCCACAGGGGATGGGCCACTTGTCAAATGTTGTTGTTTGATTTTCCTCGCTCAGACTCTGCTTGTTCCAACACCCTGCAATGACACGGGTGTTAACCGAGCACCAGGGACTATAATTACAGGGGTTGAGAGACAAGAATCTCCTGGTGGTGTAGCAGCTGCAGGCATGAGCCCCGCCTGATCTGTCCCCAGAGAGGAGCCGCTCCGGTCTGACTCGTGTCTGAAGAGCTGTGGGGTCCACTCCCCTCACCTTGGCATTTGTCTGACTGTAGCCCCACGGGGACTTCTCCCTCAGGTGGCCCCCACGTGCTTCTCTCGGTGGGGCAGATACATGGATGTTATTCAGATCGAGTGTGACGGAGAGGCACTGTGAAGGTGTGGACAGGACAAGCACCATGTGTGGTCTTGCTGACTGGTCCAGGCTGCCAAGCTGGGAAGGGGCAGTTTGCACATGGGTACTTAGCAGGCGGGGGGGGCGGGGGCAGGGTACAGCCAGTGACTGGGGGCTTTTCTCAGGACAAATGCAGTGTTCGTGAATCAGTTCCTGAATGCTGTCTGTGGAAGGACAGACCAGACTCAACAACAGGGATTCTGGCTACAGAATCGGAGTCAACTTGTCACATGCAATGATTGCTTAATTGACGTCTATGAAGGCCACGTCCAAATGCGCTAATAGACGTTTAGTGTGTTGGTTGGGTGAGGGGACAGCATATCCTCTTGGGGATGGGTGCTCACCGTAAGAGGCACGGGTAGCCTGGACTTATGAGGGTGCTTTGGGATCTGAGAATGGCCTGGGAAGTGACACTTACCTTTGTCCAGGTATGTGAAGGGCATGTGTGAGGGGATGGCGGCAGATAGCTGGTTTTGTATGGATTTGTATGGATTGTCACGACTGCTGATAGCCCGATGACCCAGAATGGAGAGGATTGGGTTGCCAGGGACCAAGGTCCCAGCCATCAGGGTCCCCAGGAGGCAGACATAAGGTAGTTGCTGTTGACATTTGGAGAGAATGTCAACATTCTACCTGGGGAGGGGCTCAGGCCAGGTCTCTGTGCCTGAGCCTGCGGGCCCTAGCCCTGAGGCTAGTCTTGGCTTTGCCACTAATGGACACCCACCCTCTGGGTTGGTCCCTTCCCTTCTCTGTGCTTCTGGTCTTACTGTCTGGGACAGGGTGTGAGGTCCTGCTTCCTTCCGATTTTGTCCTGTGGGTGGGGAGTGGGGTGTAGATGGGGGCTCTGGAAACTATCTGTGGGCACAGGGCATGGGCATGGGCATGGGTGCTTTGGAGCCCATGGAGGTCAGCATTTGTGGATGGGCCAGTTTTTTCTAGGACTTCGGGCTCCCAACGAGACTTTGGGACGCTGTGGCCTCGGGAACGTGATGTTCCAGTGAGTGTCTGTACCCCTGCGGTTGATTTTGGGATCTAGGACTGTGAGCGCCATCTGAGGCTGGAGGGCTGGGGGAGGAGCAAGCCCTCATCAGGTCTCCTCCTGGCCTAGCTCCAATGAGCACTTGCCTGGGCCAAGTGCACAGTAGGCTCTTTCTCGGTCAGCATATCCAGTGGGCTTGGCTAAGGGCACAGTTCTGGCTGCCAACAGGTGAGCCTAATTTGTGGGAGCCAAAGAAGGACTTGTTGAGGGTCCCCCGGCATTCTGGGCTTGCTCTGGGGCAAGGGGACAGGGTCTAGGGGGGAAGGAGAAACTGGAGCTCACGGGGAGCATCAAAGGGCTGGTGCGAGGTTTATTGGGGCCTTTACTGCCCTAGTTTTCATTATTTACACCCTGTTGATTCTAGGAGCTCCCGTTAAACGTGTAATAAATATAAAAATATTTTACAGGCCAGTGAAAATTCCACAGCAAAAATAACTCTATAAAGAGGGATTTCGCCCCCCTCTGCCCGCTGCCGAGTTCTGTGTGGCATTGCTCTGAGCCTGTGGGCTGGCAGCAGGGCAACGAGGTGGCTGGGTTCCCGGGTCATGGGGGGCGTGGGCTGGGTGTTTAATTAGCCCCTTTACCAGCCTGTGAATGAAGTTGCTCCTCCCAGGCCAGGCCTGCCAGTTCTCGCAGGTGGTGGTGGGTGAGAGCCGCCCAAGTGCAGCCGGTGGAGGGCTGGGCTGTGGAAGCTGGGGAACAACGGCAGGGGGTGATGGTGAGGGGAGGAAGAGAGCAGCTTCAAGCTGCCTCCTAGCACTGCCCTGCCCTCCTGGACCGCTGGAGGTTTGGCCCAGGGGTGGGTGGAAAGGTAAGGCTGAGGAGACAGGGTAGAGCAGGAATTTGGAGCCTGGACTGTGCGTCCAGCCTGCCTGGGTTCCAATCCCACCTCTGCCACATAGTAGCTGTGTGACCTTGGGCAGATGACTTGCCCTCTCTGTGCCTCGGTTTCCTCCTATGTAAAATCCTATCTCACATGATCGCTGTGAAGCATGTGCCTGACACATAGGAATGACTCAATGATTATTATCTTATACTCTATAATTAAAATGACTTTTAATCAAAAGCAAGGCATTCATGGTTCCAAGCTTGCCAAACTAAGTATAGGGAGAAGGACTTCTGCCGCCTCTGTGAGATCTGGACTCTGTAACTTAGGAGCCACTAGCCACATGATGGCTGTGGAACCCTGGAAATAGAGCTAATCCAAAGTGAGAGGTGCAGTGAGGCATGCCCAGGGTTTTAAAATCTTACTGTGAAAAAAAAAAGTCTGTAAAATATCTGATAGCTTTTTGATATTGATTACATGGTGCAACGATATTCTCTATTATTTTGAGTTAAACAAAATATTACATCTTATGTTTCTTTTTACTTAAAAAAATTTTTAAGTTTATTTATTTTGAGAGAGAGAGAGTGAAAGAGAGAGAGAGAATCCCAAGCAGGCTCCTCATTATCAGCACAGAGCCTGACGCAGGGTTTGAAACCACAAACCGTGAGATCATGACCTGAGTTGAAACCAAGAGTTGAATGCCCAACTGACTGAACCCCCCAAGTGCCCCACTTATTTTTTTTAACTTGTTTTATTTTTTAAAATTTACATCCAAATTAGTTAGCATATAGTGCAACAATGATTTCAGGAATAGATTCCTTAGTGCCCCTTACCCATTTAGCCCACCCCCCCTCCCACACCCCCTCCAGTAACCCTCAGTTCGTTCTCCATATTTATGAGTCTCTTCTGTTTTGTCCCCCGCCCTGTTTTTATATTATTTTTGTTTCCCTTCCCTTATGTTCATCTGTTTTGTCTCTTAAAAGTCCTCATATGAGTGAAGTCATATGATTTTTGTCTTTCTCTGACTGACTAATTTCACTTAGCATGATACCTTCCAGCTCCATCCACGTAGTTGCAGATGGCAAGATGTCGTTCTTTTTGATTGCCAAGTAATACTCCATCGTGTAGATATAACACATCTTCTTTATCCATTCAGCCATCGATGGACATTTGCACTCTTTCCATACTTTAGCTATTGCTGATAGTGCTGCTATAAACATGGGGGTGCATGTGCCCCTTCGAAACAGCACGCCTGTATCCCGTGCATTAATGCCTAGTAGTGCGATTGCTGGGTCATAGGGTCGTTCCATTTTTAGTTTTTTGAGCAACCTCCATACTGTTTTCCAGAGAGGCTGCACCAGCTTGCATTCCCACCCACTTATTTTTTTTTAATGGGCTATTAGGAAACTTAAAGTTATGTATGTGGTTTGCATTGATGGCACCTGTTATATTCCAGCTGAACAGCTCCACCTTCCTCTGGGAAGGTCAGGCCAGAAGCCCATGGACTCTCGTGTCCTGGCCTGGTCCAGCCACCCGTTTTATGGAAAGGGGGACCCAAGCAGGAGAGGGCAGTGGCCTCCCTGACATCTCCCAGTTGTTGGTGGCAAAGCTGACCCACAACTGCAGACACTTGTCTCTGTGGATCTCAGAGATGTGGTGGCGGTTGGCGTTCCTTCCGACCCGTTTAGGTTGTAGGGAAAGATCGGTTCCAGGGAGTTACGACTGGAACGTGTATTTGCAGGTTTGTTCAATGAGGTCTGTGGGATTTGGTGAACTTCATGACATGTCAGGGCCACGTCGCTTCAGGGTGGGGGCTGAGAGAGAGATGCAGGGGGCTCATCTGGCCTGACGGAGCACACTCTGGTACTGCCCCTCGGAGGCGCAGCGAGAAGCCACCTATGCCTCCCTGAGGGCCCTGCAGTTTGGGCCATGACGTGGGATGGGCAGACAGAAGTTTCAAGAAGGCTGGTAAAACCTTGTAATTACTATGTCCCGACAAGTGCCAGGCCTGCTGAGTGCTCTGAGCCTCGTGGCAGCGCCACTGGGGCTTGGGATTAGAGCATGTCTACTTCAGAGGTGAGAAAACTGAGACTTAGGGTGGTTAAGAGGTGGCAGACCTGAGACTTGAATCCTGGTCTGCTGAGTTTTAAAGCCTGTGATTGGAGTTCAGCTCATGCTACACCTGCTCACCTTCTGAGGGCCCCTTGTCCTCTCTGGTCCTCGTGGCCACAGACGTGTCCCGGTGTCCGGGTGTTTTGGTGTAGACTCTAGAGTCAGTGGCTTTACCACTTCTTGCTGTGTGGCTTGCAGTACGTCACTTCACCTCTCTGAACCTTGTCTTCCTTCTCTGTAAAGTGAGGGAAACAATAATACCTACCTTCAAGTGCTGGTTAAATGAAATACTGTGCTTCTGGCCCAGAGTGGGCACTCAAAAAAAAAAAAAAAATCATGGCACAGTGCTCATGCTGATGAGGTCAGCAGTTTGGTGAGGACCGCCAAGCATGGAAGTACTCTACTTTTCAAAAGTAGTCTTCAGAATGGAGACAGATTAGAATTTTCCTTGAACTCATTTGGGAAGTGTGTCTCATGTTTGCTCCTCTCCCACTGGTGGAGGGCCCACGTGGTCCAGAGTCATGCTCAGGTAGCTGGCCAGTGGGCGTGAGGGTTGCTTCTGAGTATGGCTGTGGCATCGCTGTCCCTCCTGGTGCCCACTGAGCCTTGGTTCTGTATGCCCTGGGTGGTGGTCACTCTCCTCCCCTCCCTGTTTTCTCTGATGGGCACAGAAGCCCATTCTTGAAGGGCACAGAAGAGTGAGGCCGGCTTTGAATATGCCTGCAGGGCAGGACTGGACAGCCCTCACCCCCACAGCACTGCTTAGGGGACCTGGCCTCAGTTGGTGCCCAGGCCAACAATGGCTGTGGAGAAATGGCCCTGCAGTCGGGGAGCTGGCCAGATAGGTCTCAAGGCATTTGCCATTTGTTGCCTCCTTTGGTATGAGGTACTGTTCTGGGGGTTGAGATAAAGGGTGGCTGTTGTCCCATCTTGTAGATGAGGAAACTGAGGCCTGGGGTATGACTGTTTCTGGGATATATTCAGGGAGGAGTATTTATCTGGGAAACTCAGGACCCTTCCTTTTAGGACAGTTGCTTCCTAACTGTGCAGAGACTCAGGGACCAGCTTGGATTCTTCCCTCACTTGGGATGACCCCACCATAGGACCCTGGACCCCTGTCCTACAGATCTTGGCTCATTCTGTTGGAGTCTTCCAGACCCCTGGACCTGCTCCTCTTTGGAGAGGGACAATTTTAGGATGCTCACAGGTGATTGGGTTTCCTCCCTGCTGTCTCTGACTTCCCTGCCTTTGCCCATCCTAACTCTCAAGGAGTCCTGCATGGGGGCTCTTCCTGGTTAGTGGGGACCGGGAGCAGGGGGCAAAGAGTGGAGGCAGCATCTTCATCCCTGACCAACAGTGGGGCCAAACCCCTAAGCCTGGGAGTGGGGAGGAGAGAGGACGGCAGGATGCCAGCCTTCTTATAGCCACTGCCTAGAGACCAGCGGCCCAGCATAGGCCCTTTGGTATGTGCGGCAGGGATGATGGTGTTGGGGAGGCTGGTGTGACAGCCAGTGATCCCTGGGCTGGACACGAGCCAGGCTCTCTGCCACTGGCTTTACACACTATTTCTCTGTATACATATTCAACCCCCAGCGGCAGGTGCTATTGTGACTCCCATTTTAGAGATGAGAACACTGAGGCAGGGGAGTTTAGCAAAGAAGTAGTGGAAGCACAGTCTGAAGCCCGAGGAGTCTGAGCCCAGAGCAGGCTGCTCCACCCTGGGCTGCTCTGCCTGCTCCTGGAGTGGTGGGGACTGCCTTGTGCCTAGCAGTGCAGCTTCAGGGCTGTTTTCCCCAGCACTCTGCTCTCCCTGGCCGTGGCCAGACCACCCACCATCTCTACTCACTTGATGCTCTGCCTTTTCCTTGCTGCGCAGGAAAGCAAATTGGAAGGCCAGTGATGAAAGGGATGTTGCTACAGGAACTTCCTTGAATCTGCTCCAAATCTACAGAAATGGTAAATTGTTACCAAATTTTGGTACTTAATCTTAGCCACAGATTGGAGACACATATACGGGGATTAGAGCCTACTAATGAAAAGGAGCCCCAGGGTGAAAGCCACATGTGTATTTTGAGCAGTGTGCTACACACTCCACTGTAATGCTTCCTCCTTTCTCTTTGAAGCAGGGTTACAATGGTGACCATTTCACAGATGGGGACACTGAAGCCCCGCGAGGTTATTTTATCACTCTTGTTACAGTGGATGGAATGATGCTTTGCCACACTTCCCAGTGGGTGGAGCTAATGTGGTGCTTCGGGTGCTCTCTTAGCTCCCAGAGTGGCCTAGACCACAGACAAGAGGTGACCAGCCCAGAGTTCCGCTCCCTGCTGTGTTGTCCACCAGAAGGGACAGCTCTGGGGACACTAGTTTCTGGGGCAGTGAGAAGTGCTGGTTTTCTGGCCTGGGCAAGTCTCTGAGCCTGGTGTGTGCCAATTACAGCCTCAGGGGGTCTGGCTGGGGCGCCACCAGGCCCTGAGCACAGTGACAGACAGCACAGATGTAGCCCTGGGACCTCAGCAGGGCTAGGAATGTGGAGAGCATCTCAAGGCAGCTGAGCTGGCACGTACATCAAAGGCGGCACGGACGAGGGCCTCAAGTAGGGCTTAGGGGCCGAGGGGTCTAGCCCCCTCAACGTGGGGGTTCGCCCTACTCCAGGGCCGCTGCTGCTGTTCCAGAGACCCTGTGCTCAAATCTGTGGTCCAGGCTTTGTTGCCGTCTGTCCTGTAGGCTGGTGGGTGGTGGGCCTACCACATTTGTGGGCGGGGCAGGACCCGACGGGACATGTGTCTGTCTGACCCTGCATCTTCCCGTCCTCCTGGTCCCTGCTTCTTCAGGGCAGGGCAGCAGCAAGGCTTGGGGAGACCTTTCCCTCTGCCAGACCATTCCTTGACTGGGCTGCCCTGCTTTGCTCCCTCCCCTCTACTGACACACGTTGGAACCACCCATCTCTGTTTGAGGGATTGAGCTTTGCTGCTGTTAAGACTCAGCCATGAGTCCTGACTCCGCACTGGGGCAGATCCTGGGCGGGTGGCAACCCTGTCCTTCTCTCTAGGCATGAGGGCTGGGATTGGGGGCCAGTCTAGAGCACTGGGGTGAAATGACTCAAACAAGATACCCAGTCCACAGTAACAAAAGCCTTTGTCATCCCCTCTGCCCTGGGGCACACACATCAGCAGAAAGGCCTCATAAGAGAGAGCATTTGGGCTGCTCTGGGTTTCCCTGACGCTGTCCCTATCTTTTTTTTTTTTTTTTAATGTTTTTTTATTTATTTTTGAGACAGAGACAGACAAGCATGAGCAGGGGAGGAGCAGAGAGAGAGGGAGACACAGAATCCAAGGCAGGCTCCAGGCTCTGGGCTGTCAGCACAGAGCCCGATGTGGGGCTCGAACTCACGGACTGTGAGATCATTACCTGAGCCGCAGTCAGACGCCCAACCGACTGAGCCACCCAGGCACCCCTGCTGTCCATATCTTTAGGAACTGACCATAGCGCTTTCCAGATGTGGTTTGGGAGGGCCAGACCCACCCAAGGCAGAGGGTTGGCAGGTGTGGGTGATCAGTTTATGATAAGAGCCATGGCCATCAGGTCGTGGCCCCACAGAGGCACAGTGAGTCCACTTTGGCCCTGCCTCCCCCATCACAGCTGGTAGCTTATTCTGTCCACATGACTTGGCCTTAGCTGCAGAGAAGATGGCAATGTGAGGTTTGTGGCCATCTTTTGGGGTTACGGCCACCAAACAAGAAGGCCTGAACTGGGCAAGAAGTCTATGGGCACTGGGGCCATTGAGAAACCTGGAGCCTTCTGTACTAGAAGGCCATCATAGTCACAAAATATTGTGGAAGTAGATGCAGAATTTCACACAGATCATGGCTGCTGAAAACTTGTCCACCTCCTCCTCCCTCTTGGAGCCACATTCGGCTCTGGTCTTCTCTGCTTTTGGGATACAGTCTTGGCCTCCTTGGCCTGCGGCAGGCCGTGCTTAATCTCTCCTTTGTGTCGTCACAGGCTGGGGTGAGAGTTCACGGGAGAGGAGAGTACCTGGGCTATGTAATTAAGTCACATACTTGGCACAGAAACCTGGCTTTAATGCATGTATCCCATTTGCTGGCTTTTCCAGGCCATTGTCCCCAGCTCGGGCCCATGGACTAATTACAAGGTGTGGGCCCTGGGGCGGTTCAGCGGCCTGGCTGGCTGTGCTGAGTGCTGTCCCTGGCCTCTGTGATGGCTATGCGGTGACTTGGCAGGCCGGAGGCCTGGGGGCTGCCCTTGGGACGGGCATGGGAGCCCAGTGCAAGGGGCCCTTCGCTGGGAGAGGTGTCTGAACTCTCCCATGCACTACTGGTTGGCCTGGCCTTTGGGGTGGGCTGCGGCTTCCCATGGAGGAGAGGGAAAGAGCGGGGGGAGCAGAGCTCCTGACGGGGCTCTCTGGGGGACACAAGAAAGTGCATTCTGGAGATGTGGGCTCTCTGGTGACCACGATGTGGCTTCCAGAAGTGTCTGTGAAGCTCTTGGTGTCTAACGCATCTGGCTGAGCTTCTCTGTTTGAGGCTTCGTGTCCTGGTTCTTGGTTGTGGAGGAAGGGACTCCATTCATACAAAGAGGCAGGTGCAGAGGGAGTTGAACATGAGACTCGACGGCCTATCACAGAGGAAGAGCCCACCCGGTCGTCATCATTGTGAGTTACAGGAGTCCTATGTGGATTCCAGCTGTACAGACAGGGATCGATGTCCACACTCGCTATCCATGGTGAGCCCAGGAACCACGAGTGTGCACGGTGCACCAAGAACAGCTCCCCTCCCTCCCAGATTTGGTTTTGGATGAATATGTTCATTGTGATTCATACTGTGCTCTACAGCCTTTACTGTTTGACTTGCCTTAGATTTTAAAACAGATTTGAGGGATGGTGTGCTTGGTGCTCAAGTCTGTTAAAAAAAGTGCCCATAAAAATTATGAATGAATTTTTTTCTCCCCGAACTTCCTCTTCTCCCTGGCAAACAGGAGATGTCCAGGGTTGTTTCTATTAGCCCCCATGTGTCCAAGCAGTGGAGGACAGGAAATGCTACTTGGGGAGGCCAGTGACAGCTTCCCCACTGGCATTGCCCCTCCGGAAAAGTACTGGACTAATAATGCCTAACATTACTGAGAGCTGGACTATGCCAGGATCTCCTGGACCCTCGATAGTCATTAATTTAAAGCTTCAAACAACTTCTTGGGCTACAGGTGATTAGGAAACCTATTTATGGGTGAGGAGGCTGAGGCGCAGAGAGGGTGAATGACATCCTCAGATCACACGGTGAGGAGGTAATGGTCCGGGATTAGACGGTGGCTGTCAGCTGGCAGACATTCCCCACAGGGAAGGGCTGACTGGCCTTTTCACCTGGCTTATCCTGGTTGTCTGAGCCATGCAATGAGTGGCTTAGGGCTAGACTCTGACCATGTCAGCTAGGATGGATGTTGGTGGCCCCACTGTCAAAGGTCCAAGTGGACCCTTGCTCGGTGTTCACAACCTACCCCGTGGTCCCCTTGATGGCCAGGCCCAGCTCTCCTGCTCCAATCCCTAGCTGCCTGCCTCTTGCAAAATCAGGTGCAATAGGGCAGTTTACCTATTCTGAGACAGGCTTTAGAGCAGAAACTACAGAAACGAACTCTGTTTTAAAAATATGAACCCCCGGGGCGCCTGGGTGACTGTCAGTGAGTGTCCTACTTTGGCTCAGGTCACGATCTCCCGGTTCATGGGTTCGAACCCCGCTCTATCCTGACAGCTCAGAGCCTGGAGCCTGTTTTGGATTCTGTGTCTCTCTCTCTCTGCCCCTTCTCTGCTCACACTCTGTCTGCCTGTCTTTCTCTCAAAAATAAATAAAAACTAAAAAAAAAAATATGAACCCCAAACCTCAATCCAACAAAGGGCAGTTGGCCCCTACACTGTGCAGCAGGTATTTCTGTCTATGAGGTAGCAGGAACCCTACCTCCATGCCAGGTGACACATTGGCAGCAGGCTGCTGTGTGTATGTGTCAGAGAGAGGCCATCAGAGGCACAGGGCAGGCCCCACTGGGGGTCCCGGGGGGCTCTGGGCCCACGTCTGTAAACATCTCAGCTGAGGCAGGCAGGTTTTGCCTGAATTCCGTGGTCTGAGTCAGGACCCTGGGATCCTGGAGCCAAGTGGAGGGTCTTGCTCTGCCCATTTGTTCCACTGGACCCAGCCCAGAGCTGCCTTGAGCCTCAGTAAACACTTCTTTCTAGCTGTTTATTTTGGAGTCTAATGAAAAACAAACTGGATAATTCCTGCACCTGTACAGGGGTAAAGTTCTCAGTGCCCTTTGGCAGGCAGTCCCCTTCATCCTCACAGTGGTCCATTGAGAGTGTCCCAGACCACACGTCCCTCACCAGTCCATGCTGCCCTTCTGGCCTCTATCTGTGAACATGTTGTTCCACCTGCCTGGACTGTCCTCCGTTCCCCCTCTTCCTTTGGCCTGGCCTGGATAGCACCTGCTTGGCCTTCGGGGCTCACCTGGGATGTCTCTTCTTCCAGGGGCATTCTCTGATCCCCATTTTGTTGGGCAGGGGCCCTCCCCTGGGCTTTCCAGCAATCAGTGACCACTGTGCAAAGCAAGCACCTGGGCACTTCTTTCCCCCTTGGTGACAAGGACTGTCTTTTCTTCACTGTTGGATCTCCAGCATGTCATAGGATCATAGTAATGAGTGGCTACAACAATAAGTAATGATAATAAGCACTTAGTAAATGTCAGTTCTGTGCCAGGAACTGTTCTTAGCATTTGACAGGTGTTTGCTGATTTACTTCTCACATCAGCCCTGGGAGGCAGGTGTTCCTCTTCTCTCCATTTGGAGTCTAACTGGTCCACAGTTACATAACTAGTAAGGACAGGAGCTGGGATCCCAACCCAGGCAGTTGGGATAACCTTAACCACCATGCCGGGTGGCCTCCCGTGGATAGCATCTGGAGGTGTTCGATCAGTATCTAGTCACTCAACGATAATGAGTGGCTATCCAGATAAAGGCTGGGACTACAAGGGGAAGAGGCATGGCCAAGGTTATGTGCTGGCAGTGAGCCTCAGGGTGACTCCTGCCCACACTACACCACAAGTTCCTTGAGGACAGGGACTTGGACCACTTTGTCCTTTCACGTGTCACCACCTTCTGGCTTGGAACCTGGGACATGGAAGGTGCTCATCTCTATAAATGACATCCTGTGAGACTTCTGTGATTGCCTGTCAGTTACACCCCCAATCTCAGTACTGGGATGTGGGCCTCCCAAAATGGGAGCCCCTATAAATCAGTATGTGAGTTGATGGCTGTCAGATGGCAGACAGGCAGGGGCAGTGGTGTGGGGGTCAGGGGAGGTCAAGGGAGGACCAAGGCTCCTTCTTCCGGCTTTGTGGGGTGCTTTCCTTCCGCACGGCCGAGTTCACTTTTGTCTGGGGAGCAGCGCCGTCTGGGATCTGGGATGTAGACTCCCACAGAGTCCCCCATGGGAAAGGAGGTGCCTGCCTCAGAAGGTAAGGTTTTGCTTCTCGTGAGCTTCTCCTGGGCCTGGAGGCCCCTCCTGCCCGTGGTGAGCAAACAACGGGCGCTGTGGGTAGTGGTGGTGGCGTTGCCTTTTGTTGGGCACACCTGGCTCAAACATCTCCCGGGATGGGAGTGACTCTGTCAGTCCCTCCTCCCTGCATAGCAGCACGGAGTCAGTGCAGATATTCTCATTTGGGCTCTGACAGCTGTGTCAGCTTCTGGCCCCACTCAGAGGCAAAAGGCACGTCGAAGATGAGGTTTAAACCTGTTGCCAGCCGCCTTCCTGCCTGTCCGAGTCTTGCCGCCCTGGCCTCTGCTGCAAATCTGTTCTGCTTGCCTGAGCACCAAGGTCCAAGGCCCAGCTCATGAGATGTTTCCTGATAGCCCCTAGACACAGAGTGGGCTTCTATGTCATGCCCCTTTTTCTCCAGAGAAGTCCAGAGCCCTCTTTAAATAGGCATTGAGAAATTAGTGTCGCCAGATTATTATACCCAATGCCCTGTGGGGGGACACTGACCATGGCTAGCTTGGGTTTCTTCATCATTTGTGTTGAGGTCAGTAGCAAGCCAGAAAAAGGGTAGATCAAAGGCTGTTATTGCTGGCCCTTGAGCCTAAATTGAGAAATCCACAATTAGGCTGTTCAGTAAAATTATTTTTGATAATTCTCTTTTGTACTAGTAAGTCACGTCACCTGTGAAAAACTCAAGCTTTGCTCACCTTAGGCTTGTTATACAACAGTAATTAGAGGTATCTAGTCCTCTTTGTAAACTAGTAGCACAATGGCTATTAAATAAAAAAAGGGAGCTATAATTTATTTTAAGATTCAGGGATTTTGTATGTGCAAGTAGGCAGTAATTATGGAACAAATACTATAATTATAATCACTCTGGAGAAGTGAACGAGGTGGTAACTGGCTGAGATGTATTTTCTGGTTAGAAGATAAATTATCTCAGTTCTGAGAAAACTCTGCTGAGTAGCCCTCCTGTCCCTAGATTCTTGGGAGCTGAGTTGGAGAATGAATAAAACTTGGAAAAGCTCCATCTCTGTCTGGAGATTTGCCCAGGGATGGATGGACCTGACGCTTTTGCCGATGAGCCGAGATGTTCCCTCAGAAGTGAGGCAGGTGAGAGGTCCAGGCTGAAAGACAGTCCTCCTGTACCCCACGAGAGAGGCAGGTGTGAAGACTGCCCCTGTCCCTTATTTTGTCCTTGGGTGTCTAGAGCTGCCTCAATTTGGAGCCTCTGATGGGATCTGTCAGACCAGATCTCCTGACAGGGATACATGCCTGGGACAACATGGCACTTCTTTCTTGACTCGCCTTTTGGAACATACTTTGGAACTCACAATTAGATCCTTATCCAATGTGACTGGATATGACCTATCCTTATCCAGTGATGTATTTTTCCAAGAGACGGTTTTAACTCTCGGGTACTGCTTTCTTGAGGGCATCACTGAAGCGTCTCAGGACTTGCTAGATGTTTTGAGACCTCTCTGGATTCTTGGTAGGTGGTCTGATGCTCAAAGTTTTCCCACAGCTGGATGACAACAAGTTCAGAAATGTTGAACATAGGCTGACATCTGACCTGTCTGGGGAACTCAGAAACAGAAGATAGGACCCCATGTTGTAATTCACGGATCTCTTTTCTCAGCCTAGAACTGACTTCAGGATCATGTGGCCCTTCTAACAGATACATTGATGGAAGCCAAGGTTTAAAAATTTGAGAGAAATCAGACTTGTTGTTAAGAGAGAGCACGAGTGGGGAGAGGGGCAGAGGGATGGAGAGAGAGACTCTCAAGCAGGCTCTACGCTTAGCACAGAGCCTCATGTGGGGTTTGATCCCACGACCCTGGGATTATGACCTGGGCCAAAATCAAGAGTCAGATGCTCAACTGACTGAGTCACTGAGGCACCCCAAGAAAAATAAAACTCTTGACAAAAGTGTGAAGTTAAAAGGATTTTGTCACCTTTATTAGGAAGCAAATCAAGCAAAAGCAAAAGGGTAAGGGTAAGGGTACTAAAATGTGAGCTCCATGAGGTTAAGGATATGCCTGTTCTGTCTGCTTTGTTCATTGCTGCTTTTCTAGGCTCTGGAACAGTATATAGATCATATAGATGCTTAATAGCTAAGATCGAATCTCAAAAATAGCTGGGCTTGCTTGTGTTCCCTGGCAGAATGAGATGTATGTCATAGATATACATTTGTGGTTAGGGCCCACCAGGTCTCCTGGAAAGTACTTCCTTTTTGGGGACAGAGAAAAGACCAATCGATCTGTGCTCCAAAGGAGACCTACCCAGTTTCTCTGCTCAGGAACACACAGAAGCAACAAGTGTTGATTTTTAAGGGTGTTGATTGAGCGAGAACCACGTTACAGGTTTTTGTTAACACTTTCCAGCCTGTTTGGGTAGCGTTGACATTAGGCAGATTTTGTACATTAGCTACATGCCTAAATGTGTCTGTCTTTATTTATGTACATAAATAGCAAAGATCAATACACACGGAGAATTTAAGGCATAAAGTTTCTAAGTATTGTAGTGGGATGTATTATACCGTTTGCTCATCTGAGCTCATGTCAAATATGTAACTAAGTAAATGTACCTCATTTTTCATGGACAGAAGTGGGCCTTGCCTGGTGTTTGTTGCTGTGGAAAATCAAAGCATTGCCTTGATCCTGATTCATTCTCCTGAATCCAGGCTATGATGGGCGCATGCAGCCAGATCCCTCTTGTCCTCTGGGTCTTGTGCTCTGAGGCTCCAAATGGGTATGTGTGTATTTTCTTTTTAAAGTGGACTTCTAGAAAAGATTTCCTGTGTGTGGGTTAAGTAACTGGCTTGGAGGGCAGCTGGTAGCTAGTTGCTGGCTGCTGATCCTGGGTTATTAGGGCCCCACTGTCCCTTGTGCCCTGGGAGCAGAGTGAAGGTCCCCTTTGAGGTTTTGCTGGCGCTGGTGCTTCCTGCCAGGGTATCTCAAGCCCCTTAACTGTCTTCTTTCTAGGGCAGATGTGCTGGCAGAGCAGTGGTTTCCGAACCCCCAACCTTTGGTTGGGCTGATGGATCAAAATAAACACGTCATGTATCGTCTCAGTTCCGGAGGCCCCTTTCCTCTCCCTCTGAATGCTCGGGGGTTCATCATCATTAGTATGGCTATTGTGGGCCTGATCTATGCGAAAGAGGTGGCCACAGGCCGGAAGGCCCTGTGGTGACAGACGCGGCCTGTAGCAGGCACCGCTCCCGTGGTGTGTACACAGCATGGGTTCGGGCCCAGGTGAGTCAGCGCCAGCCTGGGAAATGCACAGGCGATGATGGATGGCCACGGTGCTCGGATGCGCCCCTGACACTATTTGCACAAACAGGGAACTCAAAAGAATGGGGTTTTCATGAGCTTATGTAAGTTAGTTGGCAGTGCACTGAGCCCCAGCTGTGTGGCATGACGGGACAGAGCTTTGCGTTCCTGTTCAGAAACAGGTGCTTTAAGAACCAGTTTGCCTATGTCAGGACTTGAAATGGTTTGCTCTGCCCTTCTGTTGTCGTTAACCCGCCCCCCCCCCTTTTCTCTTTGCCTTTCTCTTTGTAAAAACTTTCTTTGCAAAGGGATTCTTATAACTGGGACAGTAAGGCTACTGTTGCTTCCAGAAGCCGCCCAAAGGGTTTGCTTTTCTTTGGGACTCTGACTTCCTTGAAGACGCATCAGGGAGGGGACAGCAGGTGTGTGTGGCTGAGCGCTCTGCGAGGTGGCTCGGGGAGGGGGGATGGGTGCAGTGGTAGGAGTGGGGGTTGGCTGGAAACCTACCTCCTCAGCTTCCTGGGGGCATCTCCAGATTTATGTCCTGGCTCTGTGAGAGTCAGGCATGGAATCGAAGAGGAATAAGCTCATTCACATGTATTCCACTGGTGCCTGGCACACATTAGGCCTCTCATTTGCTCCTTCTGTCAGTCCTATTGTAAGGTAGGCAGGGCAGGAGTTATGGTCATGTATAAAGATAACAGTGTCAGAGGGGGGCTGTGGCCCTTGCAAGGTCCCCCAGCATGACAGAGCAGGTCTGGCCTGGACCCCTGACACAGTGCATTTGGTGCCATGCTCTGCTCCCCACTGCCAGCCTGGGGCTAGCCTCCTGGGCTGCTGACCTCCTGTAGGCCCAAGGGGGCAGAAGGATAGGGACTTGAGATGGGGAGCCTGTATTTCATGACCACGTCCTAGTGTGGGTACCACCTATTGTCAAAGGTGGGGTACCATTCTTTCCCTGGGTGCTGTGAGATGTGCCGGTAGTGAGTTACATCCGATGGCACCCCATGATTGGGTGTTTTCATCACTCGAGATTATGGAAACCATTCAATGTATACAGAGGCAAGCATCTCACCCAAGCCTTTGCTCTAGCTTTATCATTTACTTATAAAAGTTTTTTTCCTTATTAAAAAGCAACATATGATTATTCTAGAAAGAAAATACAAAGGAAAAAAGTTTAATAATCTCACTATCTCGTTATAAAAACCAAAATGGTGTCCAGACCACCTTTTTGTGACTGAGATTTTCCTCTTCTTGTACTGTGTGTGCATGTGGGTCTCCATGGGTATTCCTGACCATCTGCCCTGAGGCTGTGGCTCCTGTTCACAATGGTACTTTGTGGATGGAAACATAGGTTGCTTCTTCCTTTCTTCTTCCTCCACATGGGCGAACACCCTCCTCACTGGCTTTATGCTCACATTTATTATTCATCAAATATTGGGGGAGAGCATGGCACATTTTTCTTGGGTAAATTCTTAGAAGTGGATTTTCTGGCTTAAATCATATGGGTACTTTTTTGTTGTTTTATTGTCTTCTTTTATTTTTTTTAATTTTTAAAAATTTAATTTAATTTTTTAATTTACATCCAAGTTAGTGTATAGTGCAACAATGATTTCAGGAGTGGATTCTTTAATGCCCCTTACCCATTCAGCCCATCCCTCTCCCACAACCTCTCTGTAACAGAAGTGATCATATGGGTGCTTTTATTTTTTCTTTCTTTCTTTTTAATTTTTTAACAATTTATTTATTTATTTTGAGAGAGAGTGAGAGAGAGAGAGACACAATCCCAAGCAGTCTTTGCACTGTCAGTGTGAGCCCTACGTGGAGCTCTAACTCATGAACCATTAAATCATGACCTGAGCCAAAACCAAGAGTCGGACACTTAACCACCTGAGCCACCCAGGTGCCCCTTTATGGGTGCTTTTAAAGTTACCACATTCGTGGTTAAAGCTTAGAGTGCAGGAGGGCATATAGTGAAAACTTGAAGGCTTTCAACCTCTGCTCCCTAAAGTCACCTCTCTTAACAGTTCTTAGGGATCCTTCTACAAGTTGTGTGTGTGTGCGTACCTCTTTAATATAAACTGACTCATAACTTTGATAACAGCGTGAACGGTGATTGTTCTACTTAAGAGTGGATTCTGGGTAACTTCCCACATCCACATGACAACTTCGTGGTGGAGCTGTATCATGTTAAAAAATGACAGAGCATGCCGCTGTGAACAGCCTTACATCTTGGTTTAGTTGTGCAGGTGAAAATGCTGGGCGTGGAACCACTGAGTTGGAGAGTTATCCATTGAAAATGGTTACAGCTATTGCCAAGTCAGTGTGGGTGTTTGAATGGTCACATGTATTGCTGGTTATTTTATAGAAAGGCTCTGCTTACACTCTTACTGGCAGAGGTTGAAAATGTCTGCTTCCTGATGTCTTTTACTAACTCTGGATTATCAATTAAAAAAAATGTCTATTGATTTGGTAAAAAAAAAGAAGGGGTTTAGTATTTTTAAAAAATGTTTATTTATTTTTTAGAGAGAGAGAGGAGAGAGAGAAACAGAGCACAAGAGGGGGAGAGGCAGAGAGAGAGGGAGACACGGAATCTGAAGCAGGCTCCAGGCTCTGAGCTGTCAGCACAGAACCTGATGTGGGGCTCGAACCCACGAACCGTGAGATCATGACCTGAGCCAAAGTTGGATGCTCAACCAACTGAGCCACCCAGGTGCCCCATAGGGATTTAGTATTTGTACATTAATTTGCATTCTTCTGTTACTGGCATTAGGTCCTCTGTCCACTGGGACAATGCTGTGGAGCCGACATCTGTTATTTTGTTTTTAGAGGCTGAATTCATCTACTAAGTGGGTAACTTTGGGCAGGTTACATTGAACCTAGTTTCCTTATCTGCAAAACGGGGATAATAATATCTACCTCTCAGAGTTGTGGAGGCTTTCTGACCAGCCTTGCTGGTCTCTAGGGAGATTGCCTTATGGAGTTCAAGGAAGCTGTCCACTTCCTCATGTGTGCCTCTGGAAGGCTGTTCTGGTTAAGAACCTTCTGCCTTTCTGGTAAGGGACCTGCTGGTGTTGTGTTTTGACACAACACTGTCATCCTTTGAAGTTGTGAGCTCCTCTACTCACCTCCGCACCCTCCCTGATCTCCCCTCTCCTCTGGTGCCTGAGGCCACAAAGGGAACCAGCTGTGGCTGGTTTTGAAGGAGGGTGGGCAAGCGATCTGCCCTGCTAGAACAGGTCTTAGGACCCCTCTCTGAACACCAGATAGGGATTAGTCGGGCACCTACCCGCACCAGGAACCTCGCTGACTACTTCATGTGGCTCATTCCGATGAATTCTCCAGCGAGCATTGTTATCTTGGCTGTGGAGGTTCAGAGTGGTTGAGGGCCTTTACCACAGTCCCATAGTGTCAGCAGCAGAGCCCAGAGCTCACTGACTTGCTCCCAGGCCTGTAGTCATTTCATGCTGCTGAAGACAGGGGGATCCCTAGCCCATGCCTGTTAGGAGTTTGGAACCCCACCACCAGAGAAGTTCTGTTAGTCAAGATTGCAAAGGTGCTTGGGGCCTTATGCAGGCTGCCAGGGCTGGCTTCCAGGCACCAGATAATATTCCTACTTCATTGTAGCAGAGAATTCCTAACTGCGTTTAGGCCAGCTAGGTCGCTCTCCTGGTCCCGGCCAAATGTCCCAAAGAGCCTCTAGGGAGCAGTGACATTGTGCCAGGGAGATAGAGAGTCCTGTTCCCATGGGGCCGACTGTAGGGCTAGTGCAGTTCACCATGAGTGTGGCTAAGGCTCCCAGCTCAGGAAGAGGGAGAAAGAACCACTTACAGATCCCAACTTTCTGCACTGGTCCCTTTCTAGCCTGGGTTGATTGGATCACACGTCCTTTTATATTCTCTGGGTGACATTTTATTTCATAAGTGAGAACAGGGGCACCTGGGTGGCTCAGTCGGTTAAGCGTTTAACTTTGGCTCAGGTCATGATCTCATGGTTCGTGGGTTTGAGCCACATGTTGGGCTCTGTACTGACAGCTCAGAGCCTGGAGCCTGCTTCAGATTCTGTGTCTCCCTCTCTCTCTGCCCCTGTCCCACTCACGCTCTGCCTCTCTCTGTCTCTCAAAAATAAATTTAAAAATGTTAAAAATTTTTTAAAAAATAAAAATGAGAACAAGTTTTAATTAATCATTTAAGCATTTATTTTTGTCTTACTTCTAAATCCTTGTTTATTTTCTGCTGATTCTTGTGATAAAAAGTCCAAGTACTATAGTACATACCATATTTAGGTGCTCAATAAATATTTGAATAATAGGTGAATGTAATATAGAAAGTGTCAGTTCCCTTGGTCTATCTCCCAGAAACAACAACCATTGTTATCAGTTGGCTGACTAAAGCTTTACCATTCTTTTCTAGGTGTGTGTGTATACACACACACACACACACACACACACACACACACACACACAGTTACTTGCATAAATGGACTCATATGATACATAATGGTTTGCATTCATTTAATAACATGTCTTGGGCATTTTTCTATATCATTAGCACACACAGTTCTCCTCTTTTCAGACATCTGCTTTGTGTTCCATTGTATGGAGAGCCTGCAATTTGTTTAGGTCCTTTACTGGCGAACATTTGGGATGTTTCCAGTTTTTCACTTTTTCAAATACTGTTTGCAAATACTGTATTTCGAAAAGCCTCTTTGAGATGGACAGAAAAATTCTGGAGCATGTAACTGTATTGGAAGTTACTGATCACCTGCTTTTCAGAAGGATTTGCTGACCTTTGCCGCTCAGAATTCAGTCCCTTTCCTCCTGGGTCCCTCTTCCCATGACCTGCTTATTGATCCTGTACTTGTTTTTCTGCCTGGCACGGATGGGTTTCTTGCCTGCTGGTTTTTGAGCTCTTGATAGTGGCAAGTGCACTTTCTCTGGCTTTTCTTTCCCTTTTTTGAGGGGGGCAATTTTTTCTTTTTAATTTCCACTTGTTACCAAAGTTATACACTACCATGAAGAATTAAATACTTACACAACACTTGTTTATGGAAAAGAAGCCCTCCTTCCCCCTATACAGTTATCTGTCCTCAGTTTCACTTTCCAGAATCAACCAATTTCAGTCCTTTTAACTGATCTTTTTCAGTATCCACTTCCATCATTGTACAAAATGTGTTTGTATTGCTACGTTTTAGTTTTTTATTTCTAAGCATTATCTATTGACTTCTCACTGTGGAAAGTGAGCATCTAGCTTCTTTTTGTACGTCTTGTCCACTTGTTACACACACACACATGCACACACACACACACACACACACACACACTCACACACTCTCTCATATGGTTCTCCCATGCTTCCAGGAGAGTTATAGTACATGTTTTAATGATCAGTATTCATTGTTTACATTAAATGGCCTATGTCCTATGAAACTGTGAGTATTTTCCTTTGGCTACAGAATGTTTTGTTTTCACCACAGTTAATAAGTGCTGCTGTTATTTGCTTAATTTCCTATGCCTCTATAATGCAATTTTATTTCTACACTACCTCCAGTTGTACAAATCTCCCTCAATATATTCAGACACGAATATTCTACCAGGTTTATCTTCCTGAGAAAGTCTCTCCTGGAACCTTCTGACTTGCCCTGTTCTGGACTGGTTGCTCTCTCTGCTGGGTATCTAAACAAATTCTTGAGCTTTTCCTTCACCTTTATCCTGGGAATTGGCTTTACTTCTCTTCTGGGTAGGGTTTCCTGTTCCCTGTGTCCCTCACCTTCCTCCTCTTTGGTTTACCCCCTTTTTTGGCTTCATATTCTCCATGGCTTCCTGAGGAAACATGCACTGGAGGTGAGGTTTTTAAACCTTGTACATGTTAACAGCCTCTTAATTTTCCTGTCACACTTAATGTGATAGTTTGGCTGGGTATGGAGTTGTAATTGGGGAGTGTTTTCCTTAAGAATTTCAAAGACGTTGTCCATTGTCTTTTAGCTTTTGAAGTTGCTGTTGAGAATTCTTATGACATTTTGATTCTCCAAGTTTTGTATGAAACCTGTTGTTATTTTTTCTCTAGAGTCTTCTGGGAACTTCTTTTTGTTCTCAACAATCTGAAATTGATATTTGGTATGATTTTATCTCCTTTCATTTGGTAGGCACTCAGTGGGCTATTCAATCTAGAAAATCATGTTCTTTAGTTTTAGAACATGTCTTGGAATTATGTATTTTACAATATCTTCCTATTTTATTTTCTGTCTTTCTTTCTTATTTATTTATTTATTTATTTATTTATTTATTTATTTAAATGTTTATTTCTGAGAGACTGCAAGCAGGGAAGGGGCAGAGAGAGATAGAGAGTGAGAAAGAGAATTCCAAGCAGGCTCTGCATTGTCAGCACAGAGCCTGACACGGGGCTTGAAGTCATGAACCGTGAGATCAAGACCTGAACCAAAGTCAGATGCTCAACTGACTGAGCCCCCTGGTGCGCCTCTATTTTCTATCTTAAAAAAAAAAGTCTGACTTGGGTTGATTGCAAAAATAGCCTCTTCCTCGAATCCATATCCTTTTCCATATAACATTGTGGTCCCCTCTGTTCGGATTCTGGGGTGAGGCATGTGGCTTGCTTTTGGCCAGTGGGATGTCATAATCATGATACAAGTAAAGGTCGGAAAGTCCCTTGTGTGATGGGGTTTGCTTGCCATCATCACCATGAGAAGAACATGCCCAGGTCAGCCTACCATTTCCAGGAGGAAGATGAGAAACATGTGGAGCCGAGCCAACCTCCCAGCCAAGATCGCCAACTACCCCAGATGCATAGACAATACATGCTTGTTATCATATGCCACTGGGGTGTTTGAGCTGTTTATTTAGCATTGTTGTGGTAATAACTGGTGTATCTGATTATTTAGATGTTGAACCTCTTAGCATCGATTGCTCTTTCTTTTTTTCTATTTACTGTTCCTTCTGGGAGATTCTCTCAACAATGTCTTTCATCCCTTTGACTGAATTTTTCATGGCCATCATCCTATTTTTAATTTCCAAGAACTCTTAGCTTCTTTGCTTGTTGTCATTGCATTGTAGCATCATATTGGAGTTTCACGGAAGCATATAATTTGACTGCATGAACTATTATTCTTGAAAGTTTTACTCTCCTTGCTTTGTGTGTTTTCCTCCAAGTTGCTTTTTTATTCTTTTTATTTTGTCCTCTATCTTTCATATTAGAGAATCTCTTCCAATGTCTGATAATCCTTGCCTGTTTATTCATATTCACTAAAAAGTGGGTTGAAAGCTGTGTGTGTGCTGTTCACAGAATAGCAGTCCTTTTGGGGAACTAATGACTCTTTTTCTAGGCCTGGCTGGGTGACCCAGAGAAGCCTCCTCCATTCTGCAGCTTTGAGGACATTCGCCAGGCTGCCAGCATTCCGAGAATCTGATGGGCAAACAAGCAAGGGGGTCTTAACATTCAGAGTATAAACTTACCCTTAATTCCCGTTTTCAGTAAGGTATCCCTGCTCTCAACTGTGCCTGGTGTTCCCAGACCAGAGTCCTTCTGCATAACCCTTCAGAGAAAATAATCCTCCAGTCTTCTGCCGGGAAGGTGAGGGGCAGTCACCTGGCTGCAGGGAGCTGGAGAGGGATCTGTGCACCTAAGAGCTGATCACAAGGGCTTTCTGCCGGCCCTCCTGCTCCATGCCCCGCCTCTCTCTGGTCCCTGGTGCCTGTAATTCCTAAGGCTTTGGGTAATTCTCTGGTGAACATCAGGTGGCTTTTTGGCTTTCCTGACTGCTGACTTAGGATTTAGTTTGCTTAGGTCTGTTAAGTCAGCTCCTCTCATCTACACGCTTCCTAGTTCCCCACGTTTTGTTGCTCTTGTTTCCCCTCCTATTCTTTCTTTCTTTTTTTAAAGTTTTTATTTTAATTTCAGTTAGTAAACATCAGGGTTGTATTAGTTTCAAGTGAATTCGACACTTTCATACATCAGCTGGTGCTCATCACGACACGGGCCCTCCTTCATCCCCATCACCTATCCACCTGTCTCCTGCTCCTACCTCCCCTCTGGTAACCATCAGTTTGTTCTCTGTAGTTAAAAGTCTGTTCCTTGGTTTCTCTCTCTCTCTCTCTCTCTCTCTCTCTCTCTCTCTCTCTCTCTTATTTTTCCCCTTTGCTCATTTGTTTTGTTTCTTAAATTCCACGTATGTGGGTGAAATCATATGGTACTTGTCTTTCTCTGAATGACTTATTTCATTTATAGAATTATACTCTCTAGTTCCATCCGTGTCATTGCAAATGGCAAAATCACGTTCTTTTTTATGGCTGAATAATATTCCATCACACACACACACACACACACACACACACACACACACACACCATATCTTCTCCATCAATCAATGGACACTTGACCTGCTTGGCTATTGTAAATAATGCTGCTATAAACAATGGGTTGCATGTATCCTTTTGAATAAATGTTCCTGTATTCTTTGGGTAAATACCTAGTAGTGTGCTTGCTGGATCATAAAGTAACTCTATTTTTAATTTTTTGAGGAATCTCCACACTGTTTTCCACAGTGGCTGCACCAGTTTGCATTCCCACCAATAGTGCATGAGCATTCCTTTTTTCCACACCCTCCCCAACACCTGTTGTTTCTTGTGTTGTTGATTTTAGCCATTCTCACAGATGTGAGGTGATACCTCACTGTGCTTTTGATTTGCATTTCCCTGATGGTCAGTGAGGATGAGCATCTTTAAAAAAATTAAAAAAAAAATGTTTACTTATTTTTGAGAGAGAGAGAAAGAGACAGTGCAAGCAGGGAGGTGTAGAGAGAGAGAGAGGGAGACACAGAATCCGAAGCAGGCTCCAGGCTCCGAGCTGTCAGCCCAGAGCCTGATGTGGAGCTCAAACCCATGAACCATGAGATCATGACCTGAGCTGAAGTCAAACGCTTAACCAACTGAGCCACCCAGGCGTCCCATGATGAATATCTTTTCATGTGTCTGTTGACTATGTGGATGTCTTCTTTGGAGAAATGTCTGTTCCTCTCCTGTTCTATCCATGTGTATTTAGGTCTGTTTTTTTTCTTACCTAGTGCTTTCTTTTAATGGGATATCTTTATTATTTATTTGATAATACATGATTCTTATAAGAAGTTAAAACAGTCCAAGGTAAGTGAATCTACCTCTTAATCCACCTTCTTCGTCCAGAGCTGATTAACGATTTATCTTTGCAGATAGTTTTGCCTTTATGATCTTTATGCCCATGTGTGCTGAAATACTCACACTTGCGAACCCCTGCCCCTACACTTTGTGAATATACATGAAATCATACTCTCCCAGCCTATCCTGTACCATACTGTTCTCTAACTGGTCTTGTTCCCTCAGCGCTTGGAGAAAGGTGGTGGGCATCCTTCAATCATAAATTAGGAATGACTGCTTTCTTTTTGACATGCTGCACAGTGTTCTTTTATGTTATAATTTATACAGTGGACATTTAGTATGCTCTCAATTTTTTGTTACTGTAAAGAGTGCTGCTCTGAATATCAGTGTAACCAGATCTTTGCATACCTGTCCTTTTGTCTCCTTAGATATTTCCTGGGAGTGGAATTGCCAGGTGGGTGTACAACAGCTAAGACATTGGTAGACAGTCCCGATTGCCCCCCAGATAGGTGTACGGTTTATATCCTCCACTCTTTGGTGTATGAGAGGGCTCTTTTCCTCGTCTCTTTGTTTAATCCTCTCTTTTCTGCTTTGTAATTGTTGCCAGTAGGTTGGGTGAAAATGGCATCTCATTACTGTTTTGATTTGCATGACTTTGAGCAGTAAGGCTGAGCTCTTCTGTGTGTTCTGGCCATTGTGTGAACTGCTTGCTCTCTGTATGGTGTTTTTTTCCCTCTCTTCCAAAAGGAGTTCTCAGACCTCAGTTCATCCCTAGATTTGCTACGCGAGTGTTGTGGGCCGTGGGGTCCAGAGGCTGGCCGGCCATGTGGATGGTGGGAAGAGGCGTCTTGCTGGGGAGTGCCAGAGAGCATTGTGCTCTCCCCAGTTTCTCCCCTTTCCCCCCACAAAGGCACTTAATTAGGTGTCGGCATAGTCTTCTCCCCCGTAAGTGCAGGCCTGGTGCTGGCAGGCCCTAGGCACAGAGTGGCCCCTCTGGGGTGCTTGACTCATTGGGCTGCTTTTTGCACATGGCCCTGTTAGTGGCTGAGTCCTGGGTGGTGACTCTGGCACTGGTCTGAGTTTTGGCATTTACCAGTGTTTATGCCTGGTTAACTGTTCACAAAGATGCTGCCTTTTTTTAATCTTAAAAAAATTGTGAAATACAACACATATAGAAATGTTTAGTTTACCAAATTATTATAAATTTTTTAAATGTTTTATTTATTTTTGAGAGAGAGAGAGAGACGGATGTGAGTCAGGAAGGGGCAGAGAGAGGGAGGCACAGAATCCCAAGCAGGCTCCAGGCTCTGAGCTGTCAGCACAGCTGGCAATGAGGGGCTCGAACCCACAAACCATGAGATCATGACCTGAGCTGAAGTCGGACGCTCAACTGACTGAGCCACCCAGGTGCCCCCAAATTATTATAAAGCTAACACCCATGTTACCAACTCCTTGGGGGATGGTTGACTTTTAACAATACTGTGGCAACTGGGGCTGGCGCCTTGCCCTGACTGTTGGGCTGTACCATTCCCTGGCATCCTACCCTAGGACTCTGTGCCAGGGAGGGGTACTCCTCCATCGTGGGAGGACCACTTTGTGTGTGGCAGCTGTGGGCAAGGGTGCTGTGTTCTGATTGGTGGGGGGATGGGCACTTGACTCTTGTGACTTTCGCTTTACCTCTCACCCCCTCCACTGACCTGTGTCCTGACAGACTCAGGGAACCTTCAGACCCCAAGAATTTGGATGGAACCCCAGGTAGCAGAGAAAGTCCAGGAATCCAGAGTGTGAAGATTTGGATAGGCCTGAAGGCCATGTCTGATTGGCTTGAGGTTTGGGGCTAGTCACGAAGCACTCACCCTCCATGGCACAGCTTGGCCTTAGCCTGTGTGGGAGTGAGGCCATGTCATGTGGGTGCAGCTTCCCTCTCACAGAAGAGGGTTCAGAGGAGGACCACTCTCTGTGTGGGAGAGTGTCCTCATGGACTGGGCTGGGATGTGAGCAGCTGAGGGAATGTAGGACTATGGCTCTCACTCTGGGGTGGGCCAGCTGAAGAACATTCCTATTCTGGTGCCTCACTTCCCTTTGCTGCATCAGCCCTTGGTGATTCTCCAGATGGGATGTGTTCCCCCAGTGACAAGCCCCCAAGTGGAATGCCCACAGCCATTAAAGCGCAGCCCCTACACAGAGCCCACGTGCCCACCTCTACTTCCTTCCCTCTCAGCTGCCCCATTGCTTGTTCAGCCCACATGGAGCTTGCCACTGTGTGCCAGGCACTGGGTGATAGTGAGGGGCATGTGGATTCAGTCTCTGCTCTCATGGAACTCAAGGCTGAGAGTGGCACTGTCCAGTAGAATTTTCTGTGGTGATGGAATGTTCCATCTGGTAGTGGACAGTGCAGGGAGGGACATGGATAGACAAGTTAACTGGGAACTACTGGGCTTAGAATGCAGCAGTGGAGGCCAGGGAAGACTTCTTGACTAAGCTAGTCATGAAGGAGGGAGAGGATGGGCCCAGCTGAATGGCCAGGCAGAGGGGTCGAGGAGGGGGCAGTAACAGGTGCAAAGGCCTGCTACGGACAGGACGTGTGCATGTTCAGGAGGAAGGAAGGGCAGTGCACCTGGGGAGAAGAGGATAAGGGAGGGGCCGTAGGAGCTGCGATGGGAGAGGCCAGAATTGCGGAACCCTGGGAACACACGGCTTTACCTGCAGGAGTGTTCGGATATGGGACTGAAGTGGGCAGCTTTGCATTTGAAGATGTTCACTCTGGTGCCTTGTGGAAGGAGAAGGGTCTGGAAGGCAAGACCACTTAGGAAGCTGAGGCGGTGGCAGCTGTGGGATAGGGAAAACTGGAACGAGAATTGGAGGGGTAGATGCTGAGGGGGAGAGGGAGAAGCAGGAGTCACTGGGGACCTGACCCTTCCTGTTTGGATGCCTGGGGGCAGTGGGGCCACTGTGGAGTCAGGGAATGCTGTGGAGGGGCAGGTTTCAAGGGAAAGAGGCAAGTTCTGTTAGGTGAGCTGTGTGTGAGGTTCCCAAGCTGTTGGATGCAGGAGTCTGCTGCGAGTGGAGAGATCAGGGCTGGGGACAGGGCTGTGGGAGTCCCTGGCATGAGGGATACAGGCTTATCACTGGTTCTCTCACTAAGCTGTCACTCTTGAGTGGCGCAGCTCCAGCCAAACCTGGGGAAAGGGCATCCCGACTGGGATGTGGCCACGGCTCTCCCATTTCTACCTGTGGGCTGTGCACGTGCACCTGTGTGCGCATGTGCACAGTGGGGCCTTTGCCTACCTCTCGCCTGCTGTTAGGATGAAGGGGACCGGGAGTAGGGGAGAGAGAAGCAAGAAGGGGCAAAGTAGGACCTGCCTCAGAAAGATGGATTTTGCTGCATGGGGTTAGGCTCATCTCAGGGACACTAGCTGATCCTGGAGACTCTGGGCATTGGCTGGAGGCAGAAGAGCTGTGCCAGCCCCAAATGCTGCCTCCCACCTACATAGTGCAACAGACTCATTTCTCTTTAGATTTTGATCTGACCACCAGCCTGTAGATTGCCTAATTATACCAGTGTCCCTCTGGGGGACTAGAACTTTGGAGTACAAGCTGAAATTCAGTACATGCCAAATCCACTGTAGGCTCTTCATGTACAGGAGGTATTCTGTGGCCTCCTAGGATGCATGCCAGCCCCTACTCCTTGCCAGTCCATAGACAATCTGGACTTGGCTCCAGCTTTTGGTAGGGAATGCATCCGTTTGGTATTCAAAAGTACAAAAATGGGTCATGTTAAGCCATGTGATGCCTGGATGGTATGTTCTATTGAGTCTGGTGGATGGGGCTCTGAGCTCAGGTTTTAGGATTATTTTGTCCTTACCTCCAGCAGTGCCAGCTGGGAGAATCCGCTCTGTCGGTGAGGACCCAGGCTATCGGGGGGAGCTGTAGAGGGATCAGTAATCTTGGCCTGTGGCCTTATGCTGGGCCACCAGTCATGGCTCCTGACTTGGCCAGGTACATAGCTGGGCCAGGTGCATGAGCATGGCTGTCTTGGGAGGCCTACCTCCAGGACCGGGTTTGCTTAGGATGCTTGTGCCTTTCTGACTGTGCACCCATCAGCCAACTTTATGAACTCTGCCTTCATATTTTCTCCTAAACGTGTCTACTTCTCTCCACCTGAGCCATTGCCCCTGCTCTGGTTCAAGCCTTCCTTCTGTTTCTCACAAACCTTCTTGCCTGTCTGATTCATCTGTCCCTCCGGGGCAGTCAGACCTGATCCTGTGACTCTTATCTTTGACCTCTTTGCAGATTCTGTTTCTTTTACCTAGAATGTTCCACCCCTCCCCGCCCCCGCCCTTCTGCATGGCCAATTTCTAGCCACTCAGTGTCTGGCACATAGTAGGTACTCATATATTTTTCAAATGAATACATGTAAATTAATGTAGGATGGGTGTTTTTGATCTCAACTCATTGTTATTTTTAAGGAAGTCATTCCTTGCTCACCTCATTTTACATCTGTACTCTGTGCTAGTAAGTGTAAGTGTGTGTTGTTCACCGGGCTCAGCAAATACTATTGCATTAAATTGTGTAGCATTATCTTTCCATACTAAGAAAATCCAGTGAATCTCTATTAGATCCTTCTTACCGGACACCTTTCCTGATATATGGTTCACCTATGATGAGATCTTGTCTTGGTTTTCAGCCTCTGGTTTCATGGACAAGGTGGCTTTTCGTGTGAACCTTAGAGGATGGGAACGTGTGGTCCTATGGAGATAAGGTAGAGAAGGTCTCTTCAGGCAGAGAAAATCTCGAGCTAATGTGAGAAGTGTGAGGTGTATTTCTTTTCCACTCAGCCCATAGGTCACCATCCCAGTAACCAGATGAGTATTTGTCAGTAGTCTGACTTTGAACATTGTCCTGGCATAAGGTACCTCTGAAACTGAATCTGACCTTGTCTTGCCCCCCATCTTCTTTTTCTACTACTTCTCACCTCTAAGAACTTTGGGTTGTTGTCCTTGCCTAGGACACCATTTCTCAGAGGACATGTCCTAGGAGCCTCTGCTTTTCTATCTTCTATTGCCACTGCAAGTGTTAGCACCAGCACATTTTGCATCTTCCATGATGTTCCTCTTCAACCACACGTAGCTTGCTGTTCAGATGACTTCAAGCATCATCTATCCACACAGTGTCCTTAGTTGTTCATTTATTTGTGTGTCTACTATGTGCTCGGCGCTGTTGGAATCTATGGAGGGATCAAGCACCTTAGAGGTGTCTGCCCCCATGAAGTTCGTGGTCTTCTGAGAAGTCAAGACATGAGAGAAATGGCTCCTCATGATGTTATTGTACAGGTCAGAAGAGGGAGCAGTCAACCATTGCTTCCACCTAGTTCCAGCATCAGGCAAGACATCATGGAAGAGGAAGACTATGGGTTGAGTCTTGGCATGTGAGGAAGAGATTCGGTCCTGCAAAGTTGGGGCAGAGAACATTTCCAGATGGGACAGTCTTGAGCAAATTTAAGAAGACAGGAGTGGGGGGGCTTGTAGAGGGGGATGGGGGATGTTGAGAGGATGCATGGAGGTGAAATGGGAGACTATGTCTGGAAAAGTAGATAGGGCCTGGGTCTTCGAGGGATGGAAGGGCTCCCCTCTGGGGATGGAGAACTCTTGCCAGTATTGAGCAGTGACATGTGTTGCTATTTTTGATGAGTCAACATTAAGGAAAAGAAAGAAATGTGATTAAGTACCGTAGATAAGATGGTTTGGGGTGGAGAGAGGTGGTTGTGATGGGCGTGGGGGAAACAGAAATGTTTTTGTGTTGAACAGAGCAGTACTGAGGGTCACCTGGCCCCTGGTTTCAGAAATTGCAGGTGGAGTGGAATTGTGTGAGCTGTACTCGGTGACTTCCCATAAGCCAGCAGAGAGTCTCAGGCCGTGAGATCTCCTGAGAGGAAGGGACGTTGCCACCCCTTCTGCCCACAGTCCCCGTGTTGGGGTTTGGCTTTCATATTTCAGTTTGTCTTCCCTTTGGTTTCTTTTGAAATTTTTACAAAAGTACAGGCTACTAATTCAAATGATAAATATTTTGTTTTAATTCAAAACAAAAGAGAAGACAAGCTGTCTGAAGTAATCTGGGTGCTGATGAGCTCTGCGGGCAGAACTCCACAAAGTGGTTCTGAACTGTAGTGGGGCAGAGGTGTGTGGTTGCAGGGTGAGATGAAGTGTCTTTAGAAAACTGTGGCACCCAATCAGCACCTGCTTGGATAGGGTATGTCAGGTTATGATACAAGACAAACTGTCATCACGGATTAAAATGCTTCTGTGATCCAAGGGTAGTAGTCATTTCTTGGGACATTGGCTAATCTTAAAAAATTTTAAAACAAATGTGAAACAAATCAACTGCTTGAGACTGGCTCCTTAAAGGGTGGTATTCATTCATTCGCATAACTGATATTTAATTGATTTGTTGAACTGATCTGTTGATACTAACCTCTGTGGAACATACACTGGAAGACAAGGTGAAGAAGGTGGGTTCCCAAGAAGACAGAGGCTAGCAAGTGTTTACTTTTTACCCCCGTGGGGACTAAGATGCTATAGTTCCTGGAAGTGGGAAAAGCAGATCAAAGTGCAGGTTTATTATGATACTTACTATTGTCAGATTAACGTGAAAAATAGTGAAAAGTGCAGCTTAGGAAGGAAAAATCACAGGTGCACAGCATTTTGTGGGGGCCCCACCGGCTTCACATTTTAAGAAGAGGGGTGGGTGCTGGGAACAAAGATGAGAAGTGGTAGGACCAGGGGAGAAACCGCCGTGTTGTCTCAGGGCAGTGGGTCACATTGATGCCGGTGTAAAATCCCGGGTGCTGGCTAAGCATGCAGGTTTGGGGCCCGCCTCCAGAGATTCCTCTAGAAGTGTGGTCTGGAGCCCTGCAGCCCACAGGCTGAACCAGTTGCCCACCTCAGGTGTTTCTGAGGAGTAGCAGTAACCTGGAGAGATGAGTCCCAGCCTTGCATTTTTCAAAGATGACTATTGAAGGAGGGGCGGTCATACTGTATCCGTTCATTTGAGAGGATGTAAGTTCCAGGCCCCTCCTTTTAATTCCATAGCCATCCCTTCTGCCTCTTATGTCCTAGGTGTCAACTTCCAGAGGCCTGGGCATCAGAGGCAGGCCGGCGGGGCTCAGATAGCAGGCTGTGGACATGGTGTGGGCTCTGCGGGGCAGAATAGCTCCTGGAGGGGAGGTCTTAAAGGGCTGGGAAAATCCTGGGAGCCGAGAGGCACTGAAGGAGAGACTGTTCTGAGTCCCAGACAGGTGGTGGAGGCTCTCCTGCTCCAGCTGTGGCCTTAGAACTCTGCTGGGGGTGGGGAGGCCTGTGTCTCCACATACCTGCTAGCCTTCATCCATGCCAGATCTTTACCAAGGGATGCATTAGAATGTTCTGATACCCGTCAGAGAAGCAGTGGGTGCAGGTGTTGGTGGGGGTTGAGAAGTCGTTTTTCCAGTCATATCCCTGTGTGGGTGGGGAAACCAGGGCTCAGAGAGGAGAGATGACCCATGGGGAGTGAAAAGATGATAAGATGAGGCAGAAATGGGCTTTTCTCCACCTCTGCCAGCCTTGCTGGATGACCTTGAGCAGATGATATGATCTCTCGGTGCCTCACTCTGCACATCTGTGAGATGAGGAAAATGATCCCTACACCTTAGGGTTGTTATCAGGATCCAAAATGACTTCTCTCGGAGCCTGGTACCCACGAGGCACGACCACTGTTGGTGCCCAGCATCTGGGTCAGGCTGCCCAGGCTCCAGCCCAGACTTCTGGTCCATGCCCCGCTGCTGCTAGGACCCTCTGACTCTCTGCAGCCTGGTCAGGCCCTTGCTTCAGCGATGGCAGTTGGGATTGGGGTGTGGGACAGTGAGCGGGTTCTGTTTGCTAAGTTTGTATATTGCTTAATAAGGAAAACATGGCTTGTCCTGGCAAACAGTGGATCCGGCCATATATGGGGAAAAGGAATAACTTGGATACGGTCAAGGATACAATTCTGAGCTCTTCTTATTTAAAACAAAATCAAAGACAATATGGAATTGCCACTCTTCTTGGTCCACTTTAGTTATGGAGGAATTTCTGGTTATAAATAGGCAACATCTTGCAATGTCAACTTTAGAATAGCTGTGAACTGTTTGGGGAGCACATCCTTTCCGCACTTGAAAGAACTTGGCATAGAGCAGGAGTCCCCAGTGGATGGAAAGAAGGCAAATGTTTTGCAGCCGTGCAGAGCAGATTAAGGCCTGCTGTGGCCCAGCCATCTCCAGAGTAAGCACCGTGTCTGTGGGCTGGGAAGGGCCAGGTCATGCCCCAAATCTGGGGCCCTCCTGGCCTCTCTGCAGTGGTGTCCCACTGACTGCACACACCTTCTTTCCTCCAGCTGTCTGCTTCGTGGTGTCTGTGTCACCTCCATTCCTTAGCCGTCACTTACTCATTAATTCATTGACTCAGCCACTTGATGAACACTCCTCAAGCGAGGTGGTGCTTCTGATTTTCTCCTGCTCCTCTTCCCTCCTCTCTGGTGGCCTTATCTCCTGTGGCTACTCTTTGCTCATGGCTAGTGCCCTGGGCTCTGTCCTTGGTCCTTTTCTTTCCTTTCTCTGCACATTATCCCATCTCCTCTTGGCCTGATTTCCATCATCATCAGAGTGATTAAGTGGGGCCATTCTGCCTGGGTCCAATGCTGGCTGTACAACTTCCTAGGTGTGTAACCTTTGGCAAGTTTCTCAACTGCTGTCTCTGACATGCTTTCCTCACCTGTAAACTGGGGGTGATAATAGTGCTTACCTCTAGGGTGATTATGACGATGGATTGAGTTGAGCGCTACAAATCTCCTAGAATGGTACCTAATAGCAGGTTAGCACTCACAAAGCTTTGGCTGCTGCCCTTCTTTGCTGATAGTGGCTCATTCTCTCACTAGCTGCATCTCTGGGCTAACTTCCAGAGAAAGACCTCCAGCTGCCCACCGGGCATCCTCCATTCAGTTCAGGATGAGCTCCTGTGCTGTGCAGTCACATGCGTGGGGTTTAGTCCAGGTGTATGGCATTGAGGAAGACGCAGTCCAGGTTGTGAGGTGTTGCAGTATATGTGACCAAGTATTACACTGTGTGTCCTGACAGGTAGTGGGTGCCCTCTGGGCCACACTCAAGCTGACGGTCTCTGTCCACACCCCCTTCCCAGGTTTGTTGCCTCTTTCATGGGCAGCCCTCTTTTGGGGGGCAATTAGGCCAATGGCATGAGAAAGAGGCGTGAAGGATCCAGGTTTCTAGCCTTTTGGGGGGATGGTGCCACCCACTCTGATGCTGTAGTATTTCTTGATTCTTTATCTCCTCTCCATGCTCTTAACCCCTGCCTAGGTCTGGCCTCACCACCACTCGTCCACCCAGATGGTCTCCCTGAAAAACCTCTTCTACTTCCTCTTACTCATTCTCTGGCCTCGCTTGGCTAAAGTCAGACCAGGCCTGCGTATAGCTCCCCAGAGGTTTCCTATTACCTGCTGTCAGGGTTTTCTGTGTGACAGAACCCCATGCCCCTGCACCCTCATCCTCCTCCACTGCCCCTGTGAGTATTGACTTCATTTCCTCCTGTTGGCTGAGAGCCAGCCTTTGGGGACCTGAAATAAGTGGGTGCTGCCTACCTGGGGAAGGCAGGCTGGCAAGTACATGGGCTGCCACAGGAGCACGGGCCTGAGCGATTCACCATGTTCTAGCCCTGGCTTTTTCCAGTCAAAGAAGAATCACTAAGTCATTAGCTCCCCAGGTTCTTGGCGGCTCCCAGGTATCCCTGCTACCTCTCATGTGCTCTCTCCTATCACTCCTCCTGTTCTGACCAGAGCAGACCCAGCCACCTTTTGGCAAGGACCTCTTCTTGGGCTTCTCCTGTGGGTGTTTCTTCCCTGGATTCTGAAGTTGACTTTGCCTCATTCTCAGATTGGACCTCCAGATCTTCCTGAACTGACTGCAGTCTCTGCCCCAGGAGTCACTCTGATCTCCAGATGGCTAATATAAGCACTCGCTCCTCTGATTTACCTCTGTAGAGTCCCTTTTCCTCACCAGACTGTGTGCTTCTGGAAAGCAGGGCTCTGACTCCTCCTGATGAGGGAATGCCCCCTCACAGAGGAATAAGCACAGAGCTAGCACACAATATATCCTTAGCCCCCAAGCCTTCCTGACATGCAACTGCCTCCATGTGTGTTTTCTATCTGGGGTTCCATTTTAACCTTTGTTTGAGCAGAGGTTTCTGTGCTAAGACTTTCTTCAGACAATGCCTGAGATCCCCATTTTCCAAACTCCCTTAACCAGATTCTTCTGTGTCCTGGGTTCCTTCTTGCCCCACTTCTCCCTGCATTGTGGCCCCCAGGGTTGAGGCCTGGTGATCTAAGTACATCTACATATAATTGGTGGATTCTGAGCCAAAGCCTGGACCCAGGTGGACTGTAGATCTCAGGCAAGGTGTAGCAGGTGGACTCTGTGTGTCTAGGGCAGAGTATGGGTCATGGCTTGAGGACACTGATTGCCCAGGTGTTGGCCTGGCTCCTGAGCCATGTATCTGCACCCAGATGCTGGGCCCTTGTTGCCTACTCATTAATCTGGGGGAGGGGTCTTCCTGCCTGAGATGTTGGAGCAAAGCCATAGTATAGCCACCTTCTCTCCTCCTCACCCTATTGAGGGCAGGTGGCCAGGGTGTAATTCACAAACCTGCCCTCCATCACAGAGCATGGAGGTAGTCCCCTGTGGGCGCAGCCTCTTCTCTGGATTGGATCCCCAGGGCTCAGTGGATGCCTCCCCCCATCACCCCATCCTTCACACAGTGGGCAGAATTGAGCTGTTCCATTGTTTGTCAAGGGTCATGCTCAAACATGCCCTCCCCTCTCAGATTGCATCGTGCTGCCACTCTTGTGACATTGCTGATGGAGCCTTGAGATTCCCACCTCTCTGGCTCACTTAGGCAGTAACACAGTATTCTCTGAATATCCTAACTTAGTTGGCTAGTTTTCCCTTCATGAATATTCAGGTTGTTGTTTCCAATTTTTCTTTATTATAACAAACTTTAGTGAACATCTTTGTGGATATCTCTTTGTGGGGTCAAAGCATCTGCACATTTATAATTTTGATACATAATGCCAAGCAGTTCTCCTTGAAGGGCACTCACACAGCATGATGATACATTTCTCCACATCCCAGCCAACCTGTTTTATTTTTTTTAATGTTTTTATTCTTCACCGGTGTGGTTGTGGAAAAATTATATATTTTGTCTTTTTGCATTTATTTAATTCTTAGTGGCCATTTTTATTTATTTTACAAATTGCCTGTTCACATTCTTTGCTCATTTTTCTAGTGGGGGCTCATTTTAGAGAATTGAGTAGTGAGAGCTCTTTGAATGTTAGGAATGCAGCAACAGGTACTCAGTAGACCCTTAAATGTTTGTTGACAAGTAACTTTTTATGTCTTGCAAAAATTTCATTTAACCATAAATTTATTTTAAATTAGAAGTGTAAATCTTTCATGTTGTTAAATTTTCATTCTTTAATATTTTTTTAATGTTTATTTATTTTTGAGAGAGAGAGAGAGAGAGAGAGAGAGAGAGACAGAGAACAAGCGGGAGAGGGTAGAGAGACAGGGAGACACAGAATCCGAAGCAGGCTCCAGGCTCTGAACTGTCAGCACAGAGCCTGACGCAGGGCTCGAACCCACAGGCTGTGAGATCATGACATGAGCCGAAGTTGGACACTTAACCAACTGAGCCATCCAGGTGCCCCAAATTTTCATTCTTTTTTTTTTAGATATATGAAATTTATTGTCAAATTGGTTTCTATACAACACCCAGTGCTCATCCCAAAAGATGCCCTCTTCAATACCCATCACCCACCCTCCCCTCCCTCCCACCCCCCATCAGCCCTCAGTTTGTTCTCATTTTTTAAGAGTCTCTTATGCTTTGGCTCTCTCCCACTCTAACCTCTCTTTTTTTTAATTTTTTTAAATTTTTTTTCCAAATTTTCATTCTTTATGGGTTTTTATTTTTATTTTTTTAATGACACACTGAAAAAGCATCCCTTGTCCCTGCAGGATTTTAAAGCCATTCACCTATGTTTTCTTCTAGAACTTTTAAGGTTCTATGGTTTATATTTGAATCTCTGCTCCATCTAGAATTTTTTATAGCTTAAGGAGAAAGGTATGGATCTAATATTTCTTCTCATGCTTTTGCCACCAACAAAAGGTAGCAATCATGTGTCTTGATACCATTTATTAAATAATTCATTTTAAGGCCATGGAGTAGAAATGCTACCTGCATCATACACTAAATTCCGATCGGTGTTTGCATCTGTTAATGGATTTTTCTCCTTGTCCATTTGTTTGCTAGTATTCTTGGTTATAAAAGTGCTTTTGATAATAACTACCAATCATTGAGTTCCTACTATGTCTCAGATACTTTATATACTTTATCTCAAATGTTTCCCAACACCCTATAGGGTGTAGATCCAGTGTTCCCAATGTCAATAAGGCTTGTGGGATATATGATCTGGACAAATTCAGACAGGTAGTGGGTGCAATCATTCAGGAATCAAACCCAGGAATACCTGGCTCTGAGTCTGGCCCTTCTCACTGCTCCAACCTGCCTCATGTGACCCCTCTCCATAGTCTCCACGGCATGAGGGTGATTGGGCTGAGAGAATGCCAGCTGAAAGGTAACTGGCTTACTTCCCACCATTGAAAATGGAGACCATGGAGAACAGTGGCTTGCCCCAATCCCAGCCTGGTTAGAGGAGAGCCAAGGCTGGGACTGACTGTCAGCTCATTGACCTTGTATCCTCAATTCAGTGTCATAAGAGAGCTGGCCTGTTGGCATGGTGATGGGATTATCTGTGCCCTGTCTCAAAGCTGTTACACAAGATTGTGCTGCAGACATGGCTGGCTGGCGGTCTCCCTCATAGAAGTAAGTGGGTCAGGTTAGTGCCCAGGTAAACTCTTGCCCCAATGCTCAGTGGATGGGAATTGCAGGATTCTTTTGGGTCTTACAGTTGTACAATAGACAGGTCCTTAGAGGTCATGCAGTCCACTCCTGCCATGTTTAGATCAAGAAGCTGATGCCCAGAGAAGGGATGAAACTTGCCCAGAGTTCCCTGTGCCATGGTGATCTTGGGCACCCTCTGAAATCCACACCTTGTAATGAGGTCTGTTGAGTAAGAAGTGTAGCTGAAACAGGTCTTGGTTGCCAGGGACAGTGGTAGGAAGGTATTAGGTAAAACCCCAGCCTAATCTCCTGGAACTCTGGGACAGCCCTGCAGATAGGCCTTGCTAAACAGCTGTAGGAAGTGTTGGGAGAGTGGTGTGCTGAGGCTCCTTTTCTAGGCCTTCCCTGTTTCAATGATCTTTGTGGCTGACACCTTGGGAGTTTTACAAGAACAAGATAAGCATACACGCTGAGATTGTCACCTCCTAGTAGCACTTCCAAGAATTGCCTGCCGGCCGATTCCCATGGGAGAAGTGGCCTGGCTTCAGATTTGAGTAATCACCGTGGCCAGTGACGCAGTGTGTGATGTGTGTGTCCTTGCGCATGCACACACATGCCACACGCACACATGCGTGTGTAGAGTTGTTAGTCTTTGGGACGGCTGTGTCCCCACAGTGCTGTCTGTGCCAAATCATAGAGTTACTTGGCCAGAGTCTGTGGGTGCAATTTTGTAGCCTAGTCTTGGGAGTCCCCTCTCTTGTGCTTTTGCCTGGGCCCTTCTGCCCAGCTGTACTGTTGTCTCCCTTTTCTCCACACATCGAAATTCGGGCTCATGTTGAAGTGTCAGCTTGAATCTTCCTTTGGCTCTTCTGTGAAGTCCTCAGCCCCAGCCCAGTCCACAGTTCTACTGTTCTCACTCTTTTGGATGCCAAGAGCTTTCTTCTCTGTCAATCACATGGTACTTTAGCACATGCTCACACTTTTCCATAGAGCTTGTATTGCTATATAGTTTTTCATGAGATGAAATCTCGTTGACTGAGGCAGTAATCTCATGTTTCACACCATTTTATATCCTCATCAGTGTCTGGTGCATAGAAGGCCCCCAGGAAATGTTGGTTGCCTGGTGGGTCTGGAGTTAGCCAGTATATAAGCACTGACTGAAACACTTTCAGGCCTGGGAGGGCATGAGGTGCTCACCAGTACATGCTGGTGGCCATTCAGAGGGGGTAAGATGGGCTCATTCAGCCCTGCAGGAGGCTCTGATCTGAGAGGGCCATGGTGGTGATGTGCCAGAAATGGGATGAGGGGTTAGTGAGCTCATAGGGCTCTGATGTTACAAACCTGGCCATGCTTTATCTGCTGTGCAGGGGGAGAGGGCACCTGGGTGGTGGATGAGAGGAGGGGCTGAGTCTGAACTTAACTGCTCTCTCCACCTGGGAGGCTTCCTGGACAAGAAGGAGTAAGGGGTTTGGAATTCGACAGCGGATATGGTTAGTTCTCACTCTCTTTGGGCCTAGTTCTCTGACCTTTCCAGTCCTGGGATCTCTTAGAAGATTGTACCAGGAGCAGGACATGTTTCCCCTTTAATTCTAAAGGACTTCTAATTGCTAACTGGGGATCATTTTTGAGAGAGAGGTGTATTGCGTTTGCCTCTTGTTCATTTGCTCATTTGTCCGTTCTGTGGTGGGCCTGGTGATGTGAAGCTGGTCTGCTAACATGGTCTAACCTCGAAGTGCAGCACGAAAGGAGCTGGTGACTGTCTCTGGAGCAGGGGACAAATTTGTGTCCTGCTCTTGGCTGTCCATGATAACACTCTGACTCCCAAGGCTGGCATGCAGTGGCCTCCTTCCCCAGGCTCTGCAGACCGCTCTGGCTTTGTGTTCTCTAGAACTTCTTCCCACCCTACTGTACCTCTTTTCTTTCTCAGATGTGTTGGCTGCCCCCATCACCATGCTTTTGCTTGTGCTGATCCCTCTTCTTGGACTCTCCCTGCTTCCTCCACTATCAGTATGACTGATTCCCAGTCAACTGTGTTAGACTCCCCAGTAGCATCCTGTGGGAGAAAGCATGGACTTTGGAGTCAGCTAGATGCAGGTTCAAACCCTGCCTTCACCACTTCTTGGCTCTTCATGTTACTTCTTTGGGTCTATTTCAAATACACAAGGGCATTGACCTCACAGGGCTGACGGGAGGGCTAAACTGAGGGAGGATGTGCCTGCCCTTTCTTCTCTTCCTGCTTCTACTTCCATTCTCACTGCTAGGCCTGTAGATGCCTCGTGTCTTGGTTGTTTGTCTCGGTGAAGACCTTTCATTCAACAGATATTTACTGAGCACCTACTGTATGCCAAGTGCTGGGCAATGAGAATGACTTTAGTTTGGGTGTTTGGTACCAAGGGTTGTGAGAGCCCATATCTGACCCTGGGAGGGAATGACATTCCAGCTGAGCTCTGGTGGCTGAGAGGTGACATGGAAAAGATAGGAAGGAAGACAGTTCTGGGCAGAGGGAAGCAATGAGTGGGACTCAATCAGGCATAAGCTGTGCTAATGTCTTTATCCTGAGAGTAGTAGGAAGGATTCCCCACAGAAGTAGGACATGGTCCTATTTGCATCTCCCCAAAGATTGAGAAGGCCCAGGAGGAAGCTCAGTTGAGCAAAGGAGAGCCTTGGCTGGTTGGCGTGAGAGTTGCAGCCATGGAGACATGCCGGTCAAGTTGGTCAGCATGCTGGTGGGTGGGACACGGGTGGTAAGAGAGAGGGAGGAAAACAAGGCCTCCTCTCAGGTTCTGGCTCTTGTGACATGATGGTGTATGGATGCATGGAGAGCAGGTTGGCAGCCAAGGGAAGACCAGCCCTTAACTCATCTCCCCCCAGGTGTGCAAGCTCCCTGCCTTCAGGTTCCAGGGCTCCTGTACAGCCCCTTAGGGCCCAAGAGGATTCCAGAAGACTGTTCCTGGTTGATGTTGGAAAATTAGCCCTTAGTCCTCTGTCAGCACACTTGACCATGGACATACTCCCTTGGCCTCCAAGGCTCTCTGTGTTGGCCAGTTGGTCTCTGGACCCATCTCCTGGAGGAGGCCCAGCTTCTCCTGGGGGATCCATGCTGGTGCCAGTGTGCTTGGCCTCCTGGGTCTCAGGCAGAGCCAGCAAGGGTGGAGCTCCCACTGCCTTGCTGAGGTAGGCATGGGATCAGCTTCCCTACTGGCTGTGCTGTATCCACAGGGAAACATTTAGAATATGTGAATGTAAGTGGCTGCTGGAAAGAAATCTCCCATTTCTCCTAGTATTGAGAAAGAGCAAGACTACTGGAGGCTACCAGATGTTCTGTGTCATATAATGTATGTTTTATGGCAAATGAAAATATATATAAAATCTGTACCCAGAGAGCTCCCCGCTTGCTTAAAGGGAGCTGGATCCTTCTTTTCACTCTTACCCTTTCATATTTTAGGCAAGAATTCCCTTCCGGGCAATGAACTTATCTGCCAAGTTGGGGCCCAGAGGGAACTCTTATGGGGGACTTGTAAACCCCGTCTTTTGAGGAAATCTTGGGGCTGAGGCCACATTCAGCCCCACATGTTTACACAATAGTCTCTCTCAGCTCTGAGGGGCCATTAGAGTTAATTGGGTGAATAATCTGTGTTTAAAAAGTCCCCAAATACGTATTTACATAATCCATGCTTTGCCCAAGCCTGTTCAAGCCTATTTGTGGGATCTGGAGTGGATCCTGGGCTTAGCGTCTTATTCTCATGTGTCCAGAGAAGCTTCTCCTCCTGGTGACTGTCCTGTGGTGGGTATGGGGACAGGCAGGTCTACCTTCTGCCTGGTGTTGTGGCAGGGCCTGTTAGCGATGTGATCTTGCCGAGCCTTTGCCAAACATGTTTTATGGATCTCTGGTGGTGGCAGGTACTACGTGGGAGAAAGTTTCCATGGTCTAATAAGTTTGGGAAGCACCCTACCTTATCTTGGCTGTTGGAGATTCCAAAGACATTATTACACCAAGATTCCCTGAAGTCATGCAGTAGAGAGCCTGACCTAGCATGGTCTACTCTAGCTTCCATCAGAGGCATCTGAATCTGAGCATCTCTCTCTTGCATGGTCCTGATGAATATCCCATAGAAATAGTATCCTGTAGAAACCGTACTGGGGAACAGCAGTCCCACTCTTGTGTTTTGCAGGGGACACCTTCGGTTTTGACCATCCACACTCAAACACTGTGTTCGCTGACTTTGGTCATGTCGGCTGTGAACACATGATCCCCAAGAATACTTTTTACACGGCCACAGTTCTTGCCTGGTTCTTAGAGCAGGAAAGAGTCTGAGTATTTGAAGGCGGGCACATGGGGGTTGTGTAGAGACACAGCACTCTGGGTTAGGGAGCCCTCAAAGTCCTGTGCCCCCCTGGTTGCTGGAGTCTGGTCTCTGTGGGTCACTCCAGCCCCAGGGATTTGCTCGGCATCAGGAAGGATGCATCCAAATGCAGGCTGAGGCCAGAGCCTGCCTGGAACACAGGTGGACCGTTCACACTCATGCTCTGCTGCTACTGTGAATTGTCCTCCTCATCAGTCATCACACAGCTCTCCGTCTTGGCTGCATATTAGAATCACCTGGAGAGATTAAAAAACTAATCCTGATGCTCAGCCGGCAACCTGGGTTTGTTAAATCAGAATCTAGGTTGATGGGAAACCTGGCCCGAATACAGGCGATTCCGGTGTGCAGCCAGGGTGGAGATGGGGAAGAGTCTCATGAAGAGAGTAGGTGTCCTAGGAAGCGGGGAGGCGGGTGGCAGGAGTTCACGGCTCTATTCCTGGTGTCACCACAACTGCATCTCTTTGCCCTGGAGAACCAAACCAACCACAGTCCTGCTCAGGCCACCCTCGGCGATGTGGTAAGCTCCTGGGGCGAGGAAGTGGAAGCATCTTGCTGTGTTTGCATCAAAGCTGCCTCTGTCAAGTGGGTGATGGGGAGGATAATTGCCAACATTATCGAGTATTTACTGGTGTCACACGTGGCCTCAGTTAGCCCTATGCTTCCTCATGACCTAGCATTTCCATCTTCGTGGAAGGTAAGGTGCAGCATAGTTATGGAATGTTCCAAGTCACATAGGTATTCTCCAGCGACAAGCCGTGACTTCAGTGGTCTGAGCTGTGGAGTTCTTGGTGTGGTTCCTCCCAACTGACTTCAGTGGCACCCCCTTGGAAGCTTGGAGTCAGCCCCAGTGTGAGTATTGACACCACAGAAATCGGCAAACACCACAAATCAGATTTTTATTTATTTTCTCAGAGAGCTGGCTGTTAAATATTTGCCAGCGCATCGTTGGACAGAGCCCAACACCCTAGGCCTGGCTCCTTCAGATTCAGGATGGAGGAGAAGCTAGAGCTAAGGAGAATTGAATGGGAAGCTGTTTGTGCAGTGGAGTAAATAGTTGCCTCAAGGGAAATGACACGACAGGGGAAGGCTACGAGCTCCTTGTGACTTAGGGTGACACTTGGGGTGAGACATGGTTAATGCTGAGTAAATGTTTATTTCTCTTAAAATTGAGGTTACTGCAAAAAAAAAAAAAAAAAAAAAAAAAAAAAGACAGTGGAGACCAGGCTAGAGATGAGGGAAGGCTAGGGACCATTCTTCAAAGATCTGTGAACTGCTAGAAGGAAGCTGTGCCACACCACAGCAGGCAATGAACTCAGGGGATCAAGTTGCAGCTTGCACATGCTGGGCCACAAAGCCGTTTGCGTGTCCATGTTCTGAGTCTGCCTTTCCGAGGGGTGTGGACAGGGGCTCCAGCCACGAGACGGTTAAATCAGAATAACAAGGGGTGATTTAGCCCACAGCCCCAACATTCCCTTGCTCACTGCTCTGGCTGGCCCTGCTAATGCTCCTGGGTTGCAAATCTACCTATTTGTCAAGCCTCTCTCCACTGCCTGGCTCTCTGTGGCTGCTTGTATGCTTTATTAAAGAGGCGTTTGCTACCTGTCATCTCAAACGGCCTCCTTTATCCAAAACAGAATAATAGAGATATCTCCCTCCAGGGACTCCGGATGCAAATGCCCGAGGACAGGTTGCCAATTTGCTGTGTGTATTAGGGGAAGGAAGCTGTCAAGGGAAACGGCTGGGATCCAGACTCTTCTAACAAGCTCATTTCTGGGTTGAGGGGAGACCTGGGCCGCTCGAGTTTAGATTACGCGGGCACGAGCCTCCGCTTTCCTACGGACAGCTGTCAGCAGCAATCTCGTTTCTCTCTGGGAAACAAAATTGGCTTTTCTTCCTTCTTCCCCTCCCCCAGCCTGTCCTTGGGTAATAGAGGCCCTGCCAATAACTGTCAAGAAGCCCTTGCATGGAGTGGAGATGTGGGCAGCATGCTCTCTGCTGTGTGGCGGATCGGGCCTTGGTTTGCAGCCTGGAGGATGTAGGTCCTGGCAGGTGCAGCCTTGTTTCTGGGGGGCAGACGGGAGAGAGCTCATTTCCTCCTCCCTCCCCCAGGGGAATCTAATCAAAGCAAGAACACTGTCCTGGCCACACCTGGGCGAAGATGCTCCTCCTGGCCCTCATCACAGAGGGATGCACCGCCTTCCTTCCCTCCCTGGAATCTCCCCACCCTTGGAGCCCACCATTAGGGAGCCCACATAAGGACCTTTGGTTTGACTTTTGCTCACCCTATAAAGGGGAACTGTCCTAGCTCTGGGATCATTCAGCATCACACTCTGGATCCAGAGACTTTTTGCCCCCAGGAAGACTTTTGGCAGTGGAGGACTTGGGTACAGGAGAAAGGTCCTGCAGCATCCACCTGGGGATCCTTTCCTCCACTCATTTCTCATAGGAAACCTGTGCACCCCCTCCCCGCCCCCCCCCCCCCCCCCCAGAGGTAGCCTCTAGGGAAGAAGCTGTGACTCAGGGCCTTACTGGCAGCTGGTAAGTGCCAGGCTTTGGGTTCAAACCTGAGATAGGACTGTTCCATGTCTTGCATGGCTCTGCTTAGGGTCACAGGGGCCATGCTTTGCAGGGGGTTCACTAGCTTCTACCTCTTCTGGGTTACTCTGCAGTGTCACATCCTTGTGGGCTCAAAGATGTCCAGCCACCCTGGGGTGCCTATAGTGACCAGGGAGTGGTAGTCCTGTGTATGTGTGTGTTTTTTTTTTTTTAATGCTTATTTATTTTTGAGAGAGTGCAAGCGCCGGAGGGGCAGAGAGAGAGGGGGACAGAGGATCCGAAGTGGGCTCTGAGCTGACAGCAGAGAAGCCTGTGCAGGGCTCGAACTCATGAAGTGCAAGATCATGACCTGAGCCAAAGTTGGATGCTCAACTGACTGAGCCATCCAGGTACCCCTGTCAAGTGGGTTTTTTTTTTTTTAAAGTTTATTTCATTTATGGGTTTTAAAGAGTTTTCCTGACCAACAGGACCTGCTTGCCACCATATCCTCACCTCCATCCCTAACCCATGCAGCCTCAGGATTGTGAGCATCCAGGGAAGGGTCTAGAGTGCACACAAGTGTTCCCTGAGTGTGGCAGGGGTTGTTTGGGACTGGGCAGAGGTGACCCAGTATGTAGAGACACCTACTGGGTCCTGTGCCTGGAGGCACAAGTTGGCTTCACTGGGAGACAGGCAGTGCCCTAGGGTCATGGAAATGAACCTCAGGGTAGAGTCCAAGGCCGTGTGGGACAGGGAGGCCCCCTGAGCTGTGGACACCATAGCTCTACACATTTGGTTTCTCCCCTGTCCTCTCACCTGTTTTTGGTAACTGCTTAATTAATGTTTGTTGCTAGTCTGTCTCACACCTTTCTCTTCCTTGGTGGTGTTCTCACCCCTTTGGGGCTAAAGGGTGCACCGAGCGTGTGCCATACCAAGCCTCCCTGGTAGGTCTGGCCCTGCACGTGCTTTGCCCATCCTTCCTTCACAAGGAAGGTGCCCTAACTTTCTTGCGCACCTGTTGTAACCTGCCCTCTCCCAGCCCTTCTCCGAGGCAGGAGGCTTGGCCCACCCAACCCCACCACCCTGTCAGTATCCCCATTTCACACACGAGGGAACAGACCCTCAGAGAGGTGAAGGTCAGAGCAGAATTTGAATCCAGACATTCTGGCCCCAAAGTCTGTGGTCCTTCTGCTGCCAGGACTGCATGTTGGAGGTAGCCGAGATTTGGGGTCAGGAGTAAGAACTCTGTAGGATAGAATAACGTCAAGAGTCTACATCACTTGATTGTTCTGGGTGTTGGTTCTTCTGTGAGGAGGGTTTAAGATGTCCCATCTGGGGGGAGGAAGGACTGTGTGCGTAAGGAGAGGAGGAAGGGAATCGGCAGAGCAGGGGCACGAAGGCTCAGGTCCTTTGGGGCTAGGCTTGCTGCTTTGCCCTCCAGCTTTAAGGGTACTGGGCCGGGGCTGGGTTTTTCTGCAGACGGGGCTTTGAGCTGTGGCTCTGAGCCAACACATGTCCCACCCCCCCCAGCCCCTGTATGTGGTCCCTGTGGGGGCTCTGGCAGTGTTGGCCACCTGGACACAAAGCAGACTTGACATGGGTCCCCACAAGAGCCTGTGCTCTGTGGCAGGATAGCTGTCCCCAGTGCCAGCCCAGTATAGCTAGACATGGAGTCCCACTGAGGCCAGGGAGTGCGCAAGCCTCTGTCATGAGTTCTTTGTTCACAGTCCATGCTTCCTAGAATACAGTGTCAAAAAGGTAGCTTCGAGGAGGAAGAATGACAAATCCAGGAAGAAAAAATGGAGTATTTGTGGGATTCTACCCACAAATGACATTGGTATGCTTGAGGTTTATTCCAACTTGAAGCAGGACCTCACGGCCGCCTCACTAAGCTGCCAGCTGTTTCCTCCAGTGCCTGACACATGGTGAGCAATCACACAGTAGTTAGTTAATCTGTAAAATGGGATTCATCTGAGTTCCTATCTCAGAGGCTTGTGGGAGATGGAATCAGATAAAAGCACTGGGTACACAGTAGACGCTAAGAAAGTGCTCATAGCTCTTCCTTCTTGTAGGTGGGGCAGGGGAGCTTGGAACATGGTGCTTCTGACTTGTTCTAGCTTCCTCTTCTCATCTGCTTGCCCTCTGTTCTGGGACTCTAAGGCCTCAGTGCAGAGCACAGATGCTGTGATTTCTCTAGGGGAGATTCCCCAGGAGCAAATGTCATGGAAGTCTTGGGAGTAGATGTGTGAATGCCAGAGCTGGAAAGGCCCCCAGAGGCGTCATGGAACAGCCCAGATGGAGCTGCATCTTCTCCCAGCACTCCAGCCTACCAGCTGTGGCCTGGGGCAACCCACCAGCTCTTTGTCCAAGGGACCTGGTCTGTCAGAGCCTGGCCCTATGTGGAGGGACTCTCCTTCCAGATCTTCCATACACCCTAGAGGTAAATGAACTCCTGCCTCTCATGCTGCTGCCTTCCTCATGGCCAGGAAAACCCAGGCCAGCAGACATCCTTTGCCAGGGCCTAGGGAGCCAGGCTCGGCTTAGGGAGAAGGCATCATGGAAGGGTTTGTGCATTAGGGGAAATCAGCCCCAAATAACTCCCAGATTCAGGTCTAAGCATTGCAGGTGAAGGCAGGTAGGAAATTACAGCCACTTGAAGCTTTCTCTCCCAGAGACTTGATTAAAGCTGAGGAGTGTTGGAGCCAAAATAACTGGGAAAAGTGCCCTTTGATATGCTCATTTGGTTTTAATTTTGGGGGGCACAGGGCAGCCCCAGCTTGTTTTATTTCTGCTTCCTTTTAGCGGCTTTCACTTGGCTCCTATCCCCCACTGCCAGCCCTCCCCTGCTGGAGTTTGTGAATTTCAAGGTCAGCTGAAAGTCAAACTTTACCATGTTGGTGATGAAATGCAAGCAGATGTGGCTGGTTTGGCTGATGGCGGCCACACCCTGAGAACCGTGCTCAGTCCTGTGGGTGATGCCTGGCAAAATTAACAAAGTCTGATCGCTTACAACCCTGGGTTTCCATCTCAAGAGATTCAGATTTCAAAGTGAGTGCCAGTCAAGCTTGTGTTTACCTCGGGGCGGGGCGAGGGGGTGGGTTGAGAGAAGTGAGGCCTGTTGGGGAAGGTGTGGCCACCCCATCCCAGTGTGCTAGTGACTGAGACCAGGCGGATGGGTGCCTGCTCTTGGGGTTGGCCTTTGTCACGTGGTACTGGCTTTGCTGGGGACGTGGTGCCCTGGCCCTTCTTGCTGGAGGAGGGGACTGGTGGATTTTCCAATGCTGGTGACATCACATGCCCATCTAGTTGCCCTCTCCCCCTGTGAAGTGGCTTAAGCCATTGGCAGATGCTTGCCACGTGACCAGCACTGTGTTGGCAGTGACCTCAGGGAGAAGGTCAATTTTCAGCTCGGCTTTCCGGCGTCACCCACACCCCTCTGTGACTCAGAAAGTGGCCCAGCCGGCTGCCTCCTGCTCCTGCAGTCTGGCAGACATGGTCGAGTGGTGCAGAGAGAAGTGGCTTTCTGAGGTCCCAGCCGCTTCTGGCACGACCCCAGACGCTGACCCTCAGGCTCCAGCAAAGGTCTCCTAACTGCTCCCTGACTGGGGATCTGGTGAGGGACTGTGGCAGCTGTATCCCCAGCATACCTGGGCGTCCAACGCCCAGTCACATGCCAGGACTGGCTTACCCAGCAAGCAGGGAGACCCACACTTGGGTTTCCTTTCCTGGGCTCACCAGTTCCGCCAGCCCAGCCCAGCCATCTCCCTGCACCCAGTGCTTCCCAGTGCCCCGTCGCAGGGTGGAGCAGATGCGAGCACAGCCCGAGAGGCAGGGGGTGCTGAGGGATGGGCGCTTGGGAGTCAGCACCACGTAGGAAACCCAGCTCCATCGGTGGTCGGCTGTGGGACCTGGGCACCCTCCTCAGCTCCTCCAGGCCTCAGTTTCTTTGTTTGTAAGAGGGGTAATGGTGCCCTCCTCAGAGCTGCTGTGAGCACGAAATGAAATGGTGCGTGTAAAGTGCCTGGCTGGGTGCCTGCCGCCTGGTGCTCAGTAATGCCAGCTATTATAGCTATTGTCCAAATCCAGTGAGAGCCGTGGGGAGGGACCTGCCTGGGTTCCCCTGTGGCCCGCTGGGCTTTCCTAGCTGTAGAGCCCAATTACGCAGCCTTTCCCTCGTCCAGGCGTGCTGCCTCTCCCCCCAGGGTCCTTGCCCCAGCTCGGCTGGGAGCAGGGGCAGATGGGCATTGGGAGTTAGCCCTGAATCCCCCCTCTCCACCCTGCCTTTGTGAGTGGCAGCCTCGTGCAGAGAAGTGACGTATAGAAAGTGCCCTTTAAATTGAGGAGTTGTCCAAAACGGGGCTGGCTTTCAAAGCACATTTTTGGATCAGAAATCCCGGAATAAGAAAATTCTGAACGCAGAACAAAGCACAAGAGCCTGCCACAACAGCACATGTGAGTCAACCCGGAGCGCCTCTGAAACAACCTGCCTTGTTAAAATCAGTCCCTTGGTGCGGGGGGATTAGCGCTCTGCAAACTTCCCATCCCAGGCCTGCCTGCATTTTTACTTTCCCTGCCCTGAATCTCTTGCTCCCCGCTTCATACCAGGGGGGACTTCCCACACAGAATGGGGGCCACTCCCATTGCTACAATGATGGAGAGATTTTTCCTTTGCTTTGGGCAGAGAGGCAGACACATTGTCTGAAACAACTCTCCCTGCTTCGTCCCCCGCTCTGGCTGTTGTCAGAAAGATCAGGGAGACCTGAGTGAAGGAGCCCCAAAGGAGGGCCCTCTCTAGGTTACTGTGTGGGAGTTCCAAGAGTCATTCCTTTCCTCCTCTTCCTCCAGGGAGGCTTGCCAGGTCTATTTACTCTTCAGAGGTGGGACCCCCCCCCCCCCCCCCGGGGTTCACAGACACAACTGATCACACAAGGCACCCCAGGGGCTTGGCAACATGCAGTACCCACAGGACCTACTGACTGCCCCCTGTCCCGCTGACTACCTGCTAGTGTGGCTTGTGTGCTATGAGAAGTAGGTCCAAGATGGAACAGCAGGGACACACCCAGGAGAAGGTTCCAGACCTTCCTGCCCCACTGCTTCCCTACCACTCTGGGTTGGCTGGAGCAAGACTGGCCGGCTAGCCTGGGTTCTGGAGCACAAGCCCTTTTCCTCTCTCTGTTTGCCGAGCCTCCCCAAGCTTTGGCAGCTCATTATTTCTCCACTGGCGGGTGAGTGGGAGAGGCCGCGCCAAAGGGACGGCCAATTACCAGGGCCTCGCTGCCACGCACCGCCTTGGATGCGTTTTCTCAAATGGCGAAGCCCTCTTCGGGGAGAGGCAATTTGTGGGAAGCTCAGGGCAGCATAATTTATGGGCCCCCTCTCTCCTGGTTAGGAAAGAGGTGGCTGTGGCTTAATTTAATTAGCTGGGTTCGGCTGAGCACATGACCAGGACGGGCCTGGAATCCTGGTAAATGAGGCACATTGCTTTTGTGAGTAAAGCACAGCCGAAGAAGAAAAGGTCTAAAGTTACTTGATTCATTTGGATCCTTGGGTTAGAGTTGTCTTCCAGTTTGAAATATAAAGCCACTTATTTTTCTTAACAAGAATCCAGCCCACCAGCTACGGTGTTCTGCTCATGCATTTAATAGGAATAATTGCATGGAGCTCAAATTATCATAACTTAATGCTCTTCATGGTAGATCCAGCCTCGTCACATTTTTCCCACAGGGAAACGAGTGTGTTCTGTAGGGCGGGGAGAAGCCGCCAGCTCATTCGCCCGGTCATTCACAGCCTGCCTCTGCTCTGCCCTGCCTTGTTGGTTGAGTTTCTGGGGGTGCAGACCACCAGGCTGGGAGCATTGAGGGGGCTTCTAGAAGAAGGGGCCAGGGTAGCAGGCGCTCTCTGTAGAAGATCCATAGCTCCCAGCTCGGCCTAGCTCTCTAATTTCAAAGGAAGGTCACAGTAAGAGAGAAAGCTAGGTTTGTAAGGGATCATGAAGTACTGATATTTCTGGTGGCAGTAGCAATCATAATGATTGGGCATAATGTCAGGGTAGTGTCCTTATTTTACAGTTCAGGGAACTTGGGTGCTGAGAGGCTATAAGAAAGGCTGGTCATGACAGACCCTGGCCCTGGGTTTTCGGATGTCCCAGAGCACGGAGGGGAGGTGCCAGCGATGCAGTTCTTAGACACAGATCCCTTGAGCAGATATGATGCACAGACTGGGGAGAGGGCTGTGAGATCTCTGTCACCAGCCACTTGATCTTAGGTAAGGCTCTCTCAGCCTCAGTTTCCAGACCTGCGAAATGGGGATCCCAACACCTGCCCTGAATCCCTCCCAGGATTGGCTCTTGATGCCCGTGAGAGAAAGAATCCAGGTGAGAGGGCTCAGCAAAGTGCTGCCAGGTTGGTTGAATCATCACAGCCAGAGTGCTATCACCTGCAGAAGGAGAAGCTTCCTGGCTCAAGCCAGGCATCCCTCTGAGCTCAAAATGACCAGCGTGGTCAGGATTGCCAGAACTCGGGCTGGGCTGCTGCCTGTGGGGGGCCTGGATTTGAGTCCTGGGGCTTCCCCAGGTATGGCCTTTGTGCGCATCTTGCACGGTGAGCCGAGGGTGCTGTGTTTCTGAGCTGTCCCTGGAGGCCGCAGAGGCAGGCCCCCCGGTGAACCACTTGTGGGAGGAGCAGGGGCATGTGAATGGAGGACCACTGCATGTCCATTTTGCAGCCAGTGTGGGCCACAAAGGAACTGGAGAGGGGCCTTGTCTATGTAAGTCCTCCATTACCCCGCTTTTTGTGTTTATTTCTTTGTGGAGCCCCAGGTAAAGTCACCGGGAAACCCGGGCTGGGTTCGGCCATGGGGGCTGGGGCAGATGGTGGCAGGGGCCAGTCACACCGTGAACACTGCCATCCTCACCAGGCCAGGATCAGCGGCTCAGGACATTTGCCTTCTACCCTCACGGAAGCTGTGCTGCTTCTTTATCAGGAGATACAAGTGTTGTAGAGGCCATGGTGATCCCTTTCCCCCGAGAGCACTGCTTGTTATCCTTCTGTTACTTCGCAAAGCAAACGGTGCCTTCGTCTTCAATCACAAATGGTGTTGTCGACTACTTCAAAAAAGCAGAGTGAATATTATTCCAATATTTATCTTAGCACAAAACTAACATTTCAAAGCCTGTGCCCATAATTCAAATGTTGATGGGGAACACATTGTGTGGATGTGGTGCAAATATATACAAGGGGGAAGTTGCTTATATTTAATAGGGAAACAAGAAGTAAACATTTTTGAATAAAAATGGCAAAGCCTTGGGTTCTACGAGTTGCAGTTTTTCAGTTGAACATATTTAACTGGCACCTCTTAGGAGCTGTCATGTGGTCTGAGGGTTCAGCAGGGTTGAAGTCAAGTTCTTATTAGCAAGCAAGGATGCCTCTCAGAACCGGGGCCCAGGATTTCGTGTTCCTGGCCTTACTGGGCTGAACTAGAAGCTGGCGTGTGGCTGGGAAGTTCACTGCCGCTGCTTTGTCTCTCCCCATGTTTGCTTCACGCAAATGCTCGAGCGTACCAGGAGCCCTTATAAAGGCGCATGGGAAGGGGAGAGCGGCCCCTTCTTGGGGGCGGTTGTCTTGTGGCTGCTTTGTAAGAGTACCCCCTCATGCTGAAGGCTGACCTGTCCTGTAGCATCCCCTGTGTGGAAGAGAGAGGTGTGGGCCCCTGTGGTCTTGCTCTAAGAATTCTTGAGCAACGGGAACCGTGGCTGTTTCTGGCATCTTACATCATGTGAGAAGGGCTTGCAGGCCTCTGTAAACGCTCGGGTGCCTGTCTGTACAAATGTGGGGCCTTGACACTGGCGGGCTCCGTTTTTGTTACTGATGCAGGGTGTGGGCACTCGCACTTCCTTCTGGAATCCTCCAGCCTGTGTGTCTGACTGGGGAAGCAGCTGTGAAGGTGGCATCTGCATAGCCCTGGCCCCATCCTGCTGCGACGATTCGCCAGGTGATAGGTATGTGGAAGTGGAGGGGCTCTGTATTGCTGCACTCTGGTTCCTGGGGCATTAGTTTCAGTCCTGAATTGCTTTTCCTGCAAGGAGACAGCCACGTGACTTCTCCAAGTCAAGCACGGACACTTCGGATTTGCCCCCATGGCTTTGTTCACCATCATTGTCTTGTTTTCCAAAGTTGTCTTGGTGCTTTTTTGGGGGGAGGGGCTTCCTTAGATGGCAGGACCATATAAATCCTCATGCCGCACTTAGCAAGGACACCCAGAAGCTCATGGGTGTGAGGGGGCACCTGGAATCATTCTGGACCACTTCGGCAGATACTGCCGGGCAAGGCTGTGTGCTCAGAGCCATGTGATGTGCTGGAAGGGGATGGCAGAGAGGGAGGTGTGGCTCTCACCACGTGAGGACAGAAGTTAGGATTTGACACAGGAGATTTGGAGGCCCTTTGTTTGAGGGGCTCTTCTCTGGAGACTAGAAGTAATAATAATTAAATTGAAAATTAAAAAATGATAAAGCTGGGGTGCCCGGGTGGCTAAGTTGGTTGAGCGTCTGACTCTTGATCTTAGCTCTGGTTGTAATCCCAGGGTAGTGGGATTGAGACCTACTTCGGGCTGTGCACTGAGTGTGGAGTCTGCTTGAGATTCTCTCTCTCCCTCTCTCTCCCTCTCTCCCTCCCTCTCTCCCTCCCTCCCTCCCTCTCTCCCTCTCTCCCTCCCTCCCTCCCTCCCTCTCTCCCTCTCTCCCTCTCTCCCTCTCTCTCTCTTGCCCTCCCCACCCTGCCAGCTCTGCCCCTTTCCCGCTGCTTGCACACACTTTCTCTTTAAAAAAAAAAATCATAAGGCTGACGGAGTGTTTATAAATAGGTCAGAAAGCGTTCTGGGTACCTGATGGGAATTAATTCTTGTAACTCTCATCACAGGTGGGAGAGGTGAACATGACTCCTCCTCTTTTACACATGTAGTAATAACATTTCGTGGGGGTCAAACAGCTAGAGTGGTAGAGCTGCCTCTGACCCTGGGCGGTCTCCTGGGCATATGTGCCTGTGGCTGGGAGGTTCTGGCATGTGCCTGTGGCTGGGAAGAAGCACCTGCTTCTTCACACTATTTCTGCTGCAGCTTTTCTTCCTGGGGACTTGGTGTTTTCCTGAAGACCATTCCCCCTCTGTGCCCAGGGATGTGCAGGATAGTGTTAGGTGCTGAGAGGAGAGAGCAGGTCAGGATGGGGCTGCTCACTGTCCAAACCCAGGGCTAAGCAGGCTTCCTCTCTTCTTTTTTAACAATGTTTATTTATTTTTGAGTGAGAGAGCACACAAGCAGGGGAGGGGCAGAGAGAGAGGGGGACAGAGGATCTGAAGCAGGCTCCGTGCTGACAGCAGAGAGCCCCGGGCGGGGCTCGAACCTATGAGCTTCGAGATCATGACCTGAGCTGAAGTCTGATGCTTAACCGGCGGAGCCACCCAGGTGCCCCAGGCTGCTTCTCTTGCTTGCAGAGTCTGGGACTGAGAGCTTTGCTGTGGCTCAGGTCCGGCTTATTGTCTGAGGAGAGCATGGGGCCAGCTCCGGCCAACCAAAGCTAAGAGCCTCATTCCAAGGTGGGAGGTAGAGCTGGAGCAAGACTTAGGTGACTGAATTGAGATCACACCATGTCGTTCTTCCTGGCTGTTTCCAGGGGCCGCTTACCAGGAGGTGGATACCATAGCACGTTCTTGCCCAGCTCACCGATGGTGCTCTCAAACATGTCAAGAGTTTCAAAGGCATCACACTCTTACATTGCACCCCTGCCACTACGATTATTATCTATTCCTGGCTGAAAAGCAGACAGCAATATGGCTAGGTCCAGTCTGAGAAGTGGGTGGTTGGAAGCTGGGACATGCTTGGGTATATGTGTGGTGTGAGAGCCGAGTGAGGAAGAAGCAGAATGTATCTCTAGGCTCAGGCTGGGGCAAGAGAGGGGGGCAGCTGGCTGCAGAGGTGTGTGATGGGGAGGAAGGGGTGGCGGCGGTGGTGGTGATGTTGCAATGAGATGCCAGTTGTGAGATGAGTTCTTGATTTAAGGCATCGTCAAGGAACCCGCTGGATCTCCCTGTGTATGGTTGGGGGACATTTGGCCAAAATGGATGGGTTCGTCCACTCTGTAGGTCATCGGGGAGCATTCAGCTTGGGGTCGGGGGCTGTGGGAATAGTTTTGGGGAAAACTTGAGTCCTTGCTGAGATGGCTGCATGGATAGCAAGGGAACAGACTTTCACCAAGCACATTGAGAGAAGACAGTTGTTGAAGCTGAAGGATGAAGTAACACACCCAGGGCCATCGGTGTGTCCGAGGATGGTGAAAACCATAAAGCTTGGTACAAAGATTATTGCTTCTGAAAGCCCTTTGTCTTCCAACATCAGCATATTGTACCCCTTCTTGATGGGGTCGCGTGTTGTCTAGCAGCAGCCTAGCCATGTGTCTGCTGGGTGTCTGCCACCCAGGGAATGACCTCAGGGGCCACCTAGTGCAGATTCTGAGGAAGAACACAGTAGAGGGGGTAGAAAAAGCAGGAGCATTTGCCAAAGCGTCTAGTTTCTTCTTTACTTGAAGTGGGCCCCCTGGTGTTGCCGTGTTGGTGCCCAGGAAGGGCACGGGTGGAGCGTCTCGTGGTGTGAAGTGATACCATGTCGCTCTGGGGGCAGTGAGGTCTCCTTGGGTGATGTGACTGGTCTTCAAGGCTTGACAAATACCTGGATAGAGGACAGACAGTGGTGTCTCATTTTAGGGGAGCTTTTAGAGGAAGACAAACCATTTGTCTACCTTGAGTACCATCTCCTGTTGCCATGGAAACAGCCGGATGGCAGGGGGTGTGGTCATGGCAGAAGCTGCAGGGTGGCCCCATAGTCTCTGTCCCTCTGTGCTCTTTGTGGACTCAGCTAACCCCCTGCAAGGCCCTCATGGGGCAGAAGGCACTGGGTGTGGAGTTGAAGTGCTTTGAGGGCCTGCTGTCCTTCTGAGCTGCTGGTCTAAGCCCCTCTTGGCTCTGCCTCCTCACTGCTTTCCCTGCTCTAGGCGGCGCTGGGTCCCCAAGCATCTGGCTGATGTCTGCCTAGCACCAGAGTGAGAGGCTCCCGCCGTGGCTCCGGACCCTTTTTCTCCTAGCTGTGTCCTCTCCTCCCTCAGGCAGGGTTTCCTGGAGTGATACCCTCCCTCTAGGTTGATGTAAGAATTACGTGAGTTAATCTCTGTGAGGCATTTAGAAAGTGTTTGGCACATAATACGTACTCTGTTGGTGTCGGCTCTTGATGCTGTTGAATATTCTTGTTAAAGAAAAATATCGAGCCCATAATAGTGAAAGATGTATGCAGACAGCCGACCTGGAAGGTGTTGTTCTTTCTGCACAGACCGTCCTGGGATTCATATTTCTGCTCTGCAGCCCATCTCTGTGTGTCCTTGGGAAGATACCTTCGCTGTCGAACTCCTCAGTTTATTTATCTGTATCATAGGGAATGCAATACTTGCCTTGCAGACTTGGGAGCTTTACAATATAAGAGCCACCTGGAAGAGCCACCCGTGAGCTTCTGAGGGATGGGGGCCCTCTATGGTTGTCTCAGGTTCTAGACAGACCCAGGGTGGAGAAGATGGGGCGGAGAAGACTGAGCAGCGATCTGTTCTGAGGAACAGGTTCCTTCCAGTGAGGTGCCGGGCAGGTAGGGCTGCTGTCTGAGATGGTTGTGTTGCTGCAGGGAGATATGTGAGGACGGGCGAAGAGAAGGGTCGTGTTGGGATCTCAGGCTGCCTGGAGTCTCAGATCTCCACTTGTGGGAACAGCACAAGAGGAGACTGGGCGAGGGGGTGTTTGAGCCCTAGTCTCCTGCTTAGCTCTCCTCGGCCATGAAGGCCACGACTCGCCCTCCCAGGACCTGGTGACGTGTCATCTGTGAATTGAAGTTGATCTTTGCAGAGCCTGCCTTCCCATCATGCCCTGGGCTCCACAGCTGACTTTTTGTTCCCAGTGGGAACCGGGCTGGCCCCTGTCTGCCTTCCTCCAATCGCTGGAGTCACCTGGGCTGTGACAGCCCTCAGGAGGCACCTTCAGGAGGCTGGCACCACGGCCAGCCAGCCTGCTTTTGAGAAGGACGAACGAAGAGGCTTCCCCAGACCTTATGTGGGGAAACCTGACAGTTCTCCTGACACTTGGCCTGAGGGCATGTAGGGTATAGGGTTGGGAGCATTGGAGGGGACAGTGGAGGGGAGTGTTAAGAGGCTCCTTTTGAGTGGCCTGGAGCTCCCTCCCAGGGAGAGAAAATTAAGGTTCTGATATCTGGCCTTGATATTTGTTTAAAAAAATTTTTTTAATCTTTATTTTTGAGAGGAAGAGAGACAGACAGTGTGAGTGGGGGATGGAACACAGAGAGAGGGAGACACAGAATCCAAAGCAGGTTCCAGGCTCTGAGCTGTCAGCACGGAGCCTGTCTTGGGGCTTGAACTCATGAATCACAAGATTGTGACCTGAGCTGAGGTCAGACGCTTAACCGATCGAGCCACCCAGGTGCCCCATGGCCTTCATAGTTCTGTCGGGTGAGGTCCTCATTTGATTGTGTGGGAAAACAGAGCAGGGGGTGAGGCCATAGCTGTCCAGTCATGAGCTCTGGAGCTCTGTGGGGGCCATGGCCTGCTTTTGTGAAATTTCCTTTTTTGCCTTCATATTTTGCTTGGAGGGAGGGTATCCTAGTCTCTAGGTTCTTTGTTTCTCGTTTTCAATTAATGTGTTTGTAATTTTATTTTATAGCTGTGTGTATCTTCAGGGGACAGAGGGTGGCCATCTGTATGGGAGAACAGTTATAATAATCAAAAGATAGTGTTGCCAATTAGATTACTACTGTTAGGTCCACATTTAATGTGCGTCTCTCTGTGCTTTTACATGTGCTGCCTATGAGCCCCAGGAGTTAGGTGTTAGCTCCATTTTACAGATGAGGAAACTGAGTTTTAGAAATCCTAACTGACCACTCTGAAATTAAAATAAATAAATAAAATAACTCCTCACTGACTGTTGTAATTACTAGTTGTTAATATTATTTGAAGGAACATGATACATAGCGTAGTAAATACACTCAAACTCAGGACTTAAAAAATTCAAGTATAATTACTGTACAGTGTTGTATTAGTTTCAGGTGTACAATATCATGATCCAATAATTCTATACATTATTCAGTGCTCATCTCGATGTGTTCTCTTAATCCCCTTTATCTAGTTCACCCATCCTCCCTGCCCCTCCCATCTGACAACCACCAGGTCACTGTATTTAAGAGTCAGTGTTTTTTTTTTTTGTCGCTTTTTTCTCTGTTCATTTGTTTTGTTCGTTAAATTCCACATATGAGTGAAATCATATGATATTTGTCGTTGGCTTACTTCTCTTAGCAATACACTCTCTAGATTGACCCATGTTGTTAGAAATGGCAACAGCTCATTTTTTTTTTTTTTTCAAAAAATTGTTTAACATTTATTTATTACTGAGAGACACAGAGCACGAGCAGGGGAGGGGTAGAGAGAGGGAAGACACCGAATCTGAAGCAGGCTCCAGGCTCTGAGCTGTCAGCACAGAGCCCGACGTGGGGCTCGAACTCACGAACTGTGAGATCATGACCTGAGCCGAAGTCAGTCGCCTAACCAACTGAACCACCCAGGTGCCCCAGATCTCATTCTTTTTTTTTTTTTATGACTAATATTCCACTGTGTATACATACCACCTCTTAAATGTCTTTTACTCAGGAGTTTCTGATTCTGAAGTCCATACTATTAATCTCTTTTAACAGCTTTTATATTCTCTTGATCTTGGTCCTATCATGTTAAGACAAAGACAAGGGTGGGTGGTATGCTTTCATCCTCCTGCATCTCCTTGCTCTCAGAGCAAGGATTGTGTGTTGGGATGATTCCGGGGCTTAGCCCTTCCTCTCCAGTTTGTGGCCACAAACCCTTTGCCATCCTCAGGGACCATACTGAATGTGGTTGGCTGATCAGGGCTCCACTGAAGAATTTGTGTCCAGTATTGGTGGTTCTAGGAAGTTTTCCCTCCATTGGTAGGACCCCCAGGGATGATGAAGTCCTATCTGGAGCCTGGCCTGGGTCTGTGATACCTCTAGAAGGGCTGCTCTGGTGGCAGGGGCACACAGGACCCTCTCCCTGGCGAGCAGATGCGTGGCCTGCCTCTGACTCTGGTGGCACCTTCCTGAGAGACCCCAGGCATCCTCTGGGGGCAGATGGCTGATCTTTGTCCTTTTGAGGCCAACTCTGAAACCTGTGCCGTCATCAAGTCAGAGAGAATGTGATGGATGTGATACATGGGATTTGTAAGATCTGATTCTCCTTCCTGTTTAGCCCCAGACCCTCTGTGTGAGGCTGCATGGGCTGTTGTCCATGTCTTGGCCACTGCCCCTTCCTCTGTAAAGTGGGATGGCCATCCCTGTCCAGCCTCTGAAACAGGGTTGCTTTGAGGACTGCTGAGATGAGTTAGTGAAAGGCTTGTGGGTTCTAAATCTAAGTCAGTGTCTGCCTGTACCCACCCTCTGGCAAATCTTTGATTTTCACTGGGTTAGAGGTCGCATGTCTGCAGCCCCTCATATGTCCTCCCATTGGGTTATCGTCACACTGTAGCAAAACTGCTAGTCGGTGAGGTTATGTCTCCCCCATTCTGATTGTTCTTGAGGGCAGGGACTGTGCACATCACAGAGTGGTGTGATGACACAGAGTTGACATTCATTAAATATTGTTGAATCAATAGATGATTGAATGCATCTGTTTCCAGCCCTGGGAATTGGCTGGATGTGCTTGGGTGTCTCTTCTGATCTCCAAATCGGCAAAGGACTTTGTCAGAGAAAGGTTAGGAATGTGAGGGATCACATGGGATATTTCCTTAATATTCTCTATCTGAGTTGTCTATGGCTAGATCAGGTTTGGCTTGATCCAGTACCCAAACTGTCTCTATGACAAGGCTTATTTCTCCCCATTCCTTGATTCCTTTAAGCAAAGTTCTATTCTCAAGCTCACATGGTTTAAAAGGTGGCTGCAGCAGGTCTCTCCCCACATCCTCCCTCATTTGGTCCCGAGGAATAGATGGAGAATTCCCAACTTTCCTAATGGAGATCCTGGGGCTCTCTCTGATTGGACAGCTTTGGTCACGTGCCCTCCCCTGAACCAATTACTTGGCCAGGGGAAGGCCCTGGCTTAGATTTGGGATGTGTCCTCCACCCCATATGGAATGAGAGTGTAGGAAGGATGGATCCTCCAATAAAATTAAGTCCCCTACTGGAATGAGGGGAGATGGATATGATGGAAATACAAGGTATTTTCACCATAGAGAACAAGTTATATTAAAAAAAAAAAAATCTGTGCATCAGTTCTGGGCCCCTTCAAGATCAGAAGGTGTTTTCCTCTTCAGTTATCAGCTCCAGCCCCTGCAGTACTGTGTTTACCTATCCAGTTAGAGCCACATTGCCTTGCTGGTGCCAGCTCCCTGGCTTACCTGGGGACTGGCTGTTGGTGCTGGGCTCTTAGGTGCTTTCTGGCTGAAACATCTCTCCATCTGCCTGTTGCACTCACGGGATGTCAGCTGTGTGGGTCCCTAGATGTCTTGTGTTCCAAATGCCCAGGCAAGACAACTAAAGACAGAAAGGCAAAGACTTTTCCCTGATGGCACAGCTAGTCAATGTCAAAGCCAGGATTGGAACCAGGCATCCTGGCCCTGTCCGAGCTCTCTTCCCTACACCCCCCTCCCCCACTTCTCTCACTATAATTTCTCCTTTGCAAAAAGATTTTAGAGCCGTGGACAAAGGCAGGGGAGACTCATTGCAGGAGGCTAGAGGTCTCATTATGGGAGGTCAAGCACCAGAATGACGCCCTGTAGGTGGGCCCAGGCTCCAGACGCAATCCTGAGCCTTCCTGCCCTCGGGTGCCCAGCTCAGAGTGTGGGGTAGGTTTCCATCTCCAGAAAGTCAGCAGTTATGTGGGCCAGCCTTTGCATTTCTCTGAGCTCAGTGATTAGGGTCTCTAAGACTAACCATTATCCGTGTGTCTTGGGAATGAATGTTTTTCACACATGGAGCCTTTGCAGAAAGATTTAGCCTGGGGATGAAGCGGACGGGCTCTACATTGAGGGCAGATACCAATCATTTTTACAATTGTTTGCAACAGGAGAGGAAGCATGAGCTTAACAGTTCTGTTGTGGATAGATTTGGGGGAGAAACAGGAATGAACTGTCAACAGGATGGCTTCTGCTTTTATCCTGGGATCTGCTGCCGTTCCCTGCGATCCGGCTGCCCTGTGCAGAGCCCCGGGATTTACAGACATTCTTGCAGGTGCGGGCCTCATTGTGCGGAGCTGTCCCAGGGGCTGGGCCGGCATGTGTGGAGGGGAATCTGTCAGGTGTGTTAGGGAAGGGAGCACCCTCCTTAGGGGGAGTCTGGAGCAGGCCCCACATTTCTCTTACTTGGGGGAGGAGCCCAAGCCGGGAACCCAGACCTGAATGAGCACCCAGTGGCCTCCTGAGCTGGACTAAGCCCCGCTTATGTTTTCAAAAGCACTAGACAGCAGTAACCACGAGGAACAGTCTTTTCAGCAAGGGAGAGGAAAAAAAAAAAAACAAAAAAACCTCCTGCTCAGAAATCCATTTGTGGGAAGTTTGAAGTTTGAAGCCCTCCAGCTGCAGACTGGCGGCCTGGGTGGTCGAATGGGTGGGACGGGTGTCCTCGGAGTGGAAGGAGAGCAGAGCCTGGGGCAGCTGGCGAGCAAGGCAGGAGGGCAGCAGTTTGCTTTAGCCACAGCAGTGGATTTGCCATGCAGCAGACCTGGGTTCAGGTTTTGCCTCTTATTTTGAGCCAGCTGCAAGATCTTGGCAAGTTACTTAGTGACTCTGAACCTCAGTTTACTTACCTGTAAAATGGGGACAATGCCTTCTTGGTTATTAAGAGAATTAAATGATAGGATATACGTAAGCCTCTTGGCACAGTGCTTGGTACAATCTCTGGTGGTGGTGCTTGCTATTAAAAACAGTGTTGGCACCAAGGATGACCCTGTCCCAGTCTCCATCGACACCTCCCAAAGATACTTGAAATAAATGTATAATCCATGCACAGTGTGTTTCTAGACAGGTTGCTAGCCTTCTAAGCAGCTGGCCGCCTTTATGCCCCTGTGTTGTAGACATTCTAGAGCCATCACGGATTAATATTGATACAGGAAATATATCAAAATGATTTGTCACTTTCCAAATAAGAGGTAGTTATAGGTGGGAAAGGACTCTGGACCTAATTTGCATGATTCCTGGTTCAGGGAAGATGCAGGTAGTAGCTGGTCACACACACACCTGGGCTGCTAAAACGTGGGACAGGTGGAAAGATCGGGAGAGAGAAACAGAAATTGGGGTCCAGGATGGTTTCCCATACTCCACCCTCATAATAATCAGAGAAGGAAGCCAGGGGAAAGGAAGTCCTCTGTGGTCAGCCCCTGGGGTCTGCCAGCAGCTCCTGGGCAGACAGTTTTACTCCATCTTAGACAAAAGGGATGCCATTTATTCCAGATCTCACAGCTGGGAAGGAGCAGAGCTGAGACTCAAACCCAGGCTTGTGCCTCACTTCCCCAAGTAAGTTTCTTCAGAAGCTTGTAGTTCTCCATTTCTAGGAGAGCAAGGTGACCTGGACGGTGCCACATCATGACATTGGGGCATTGAGAAGCCCGGAGACAGCTGGCAGGGGTGGTTTGATAGTCTTAGAAAGTCACCAAGATAAAGAAAAGTGCCTGGGGACTTTGGGGTTCCATATGTTCTGGGCATCAAAGGACCCTGTGAGCCCTTTCATGCCTGTTGCCTCCTGTAGGAGAGCAGGGACCTGGAACTGAGTTTCTGCAGGAAATCCTCTCCAGGCAACACCCTGCCCCACCTGGTGGCTGGTGACATTGCTGAGTGGGTAGTCTTCTATGGTGGAGGGGTGTGCCGGTGCCCGTGCTGGCAGAGGCCAGGGGGTGTGGGGTTGGCACACTGGGAAGGGGCAGACTCCTTCTCGCTCAGCATCTGGGTTCTTCGCTTCCCCGTAGGGGAAACGTTCCACTGTTACCTTTGTCTTGCCTTTGCGGGCATCCTCATGGCCCTTATTGTGTTTGCAATTTAGTTTTTAATCATCTGCTGATTTGGTTAACTGCATTCCTGGCATTAGAATGTAAGTGCCATAAGGCCGGGACCTGTGTTGAGTTTGTTCAGTATCAGTTCCTGAAAATCCGGCATCATACTTGGTATTCAGCGTTTCATTCATTCTTTCATTGACGTGATATACTTTTACTGAGCAACTTTTGCTCTCATTTGATGCTCGGATGGGGGTGCAGCAGTGAGTTCTCCAAGCAAGTCCCCCTCTCCTGGAGCTTACAGTCTAGTGGTGTGCACTGGGAGCTCCACAGGTGGCAGGACCAGTGACCCAGTGAACAGGGTCTGGTTCACAGCCCTGTTAGGTCCTCTGGCCGGTGGGCAGCAGGGCTCCGGCTCTTCCCTCCTGAAAGTGGACCAGACTGGAGCTCTGCTCTCCTCTGATGAAAGAAAGGGGCTGGCAGGAAGCCTGGGGCTCACCCGCCCGACCTGTTGGGGTTTCAGATTTGTTCCATGTGAGCAGTCAATTAATTAGTAATTGGAGCTACCCATCGTCCTGGGCTCTTGTGTGAGCTGTGATATCATTTGAAACCGGGCCAAGAAGCAATTAATGTGCTGTTTGCTGACAAGGATTTGCTGCTGCTCAGGGAGCAGGGGCTTGGGCCGGGAAGGCCAGCGCAGGTGAGAGGAGAAGGGATGGCAAACATAGGTGTGGACGGAGGTGCTGCTACTGGGCTTGGTCTGGAAGGCAGGGTGGGAGTGGCCCTGCTCTCCTCGGACCCTGTCTTGCCCCTCCCTGCTCAGGTTCGTGTGCTGCAAGGATGGGGTTGGGACAGGTTTCTGGAAATTCTGATGGCAGGCGCCAGTTACTGAGCTCTTGGCATGTGCTGAGTGCCTTGGGTAGGAGTCCCTTCATCCCTCATGGCACCCCTAAAGGGGGAGGGTCATGAGCCCATTTGAGAGGCAAGGGGACTGAGGTACCAGAAACAAAAGAGTTGGCCCCACGTGACCCAGGCAGTGAGTGGCCGGGTAGCATCTGGGCGCCTGGAAGAGCCTGTCTGTTCAGGCAGGTACCCCGCGGGGACAGGAAGGGTCAGTCCCAGGGCCTACTGCCAGGTCACCGTGACTTGCTGGGGATGCAGGACTTGATAAATGATGGCATTTCGTAATCAGCGTCTGCCTCTGAGGGGTGGTTAGGTGGAATCTGGTAGAGTGGGCTGGTCCAGCCCAGCCCACGTGATGAAGCACTGGCCTGAGACAGAGTGAGGGGCCAGTCTGGAGTGTTGCTGAGGATCAGGGAGCACTTCCCCATCCTAGGTATTCGTGCTGCTCCAGGGCCTGGGGGGATTATCTCTGCAGAAGCCACTGTAGATGGAGGTGGCCTGATCTGAGGGAGGCCTGGGGCTGGGGGCTCTCTCTCAGTGGCTGGGGCACCCAGTGCTCTGCCCTCTCACCCTTCTCAACAGCTTTGGGGCTGGCCTGTGTGAGTTCTGTCTGCCCTGCTGTTGACTCATTCTGGGTGGAATTATGTACAGAAATTAGTCAACAGAAGCCATTCCCAGGACCAGAGGCAGCTCTCTGCAGGCACTGTGCAGGTACCCTGCCTACCCTGGTGGTCTTTGCAGGACACAGAGCATTGACCATCATGCGTACGTTTTTGGGGATGGTGGGGTGCTCACTGCAGAGCAGTGTAATTGCGGGCTGGTGGCCTGGCCCAGCCGCCTCCCCCATATACCCTGGGTGTGCGAGCGAGGCCTGTCTCTGCTAGCTTGCCAGGGATAAATGGAGACCTCGGACCTGAAAGTGCTGGTGCCATCCCAGCCAGCCCCTTGCTGAGCACGCCATGTGCCAGGCACAGTGTTGGGCACTGAGGATTCAGGGAAGACATTTCTGAGTGTTTTCTTGTGGTAGGGGCTGGAACAGCCTAAGAGATGCGTGTCTCATGGGAGAGTTCTTTGATTATTTTTTTCTTTAAGGTTTATTTATTTTGAGAGAGAGAGAGAGTAAGAGCAGGAGAGGAGCAGAGAGAGGGGGGCAGAGAATCTCAAGCAGGCTCTGCACCAGCAGCGCTGAGCCCGATGTGGGGCTCAAACTTATGAACTGCAAGATCGTGACCTGAGCCGAACCCAGGGGTCCGACGCTTAACCAACTGAGCCACCCAGGCGCCCCTTTGTTGATTTCCTTAAGGTAGTATGGCCACATGGTGACACTCTGGTTGGTTAGCTGGTACTTAAGGTGAAAGCAGCATCCCTCTGCCTGCTTCCAGCCTGCTTTCCAGGTGCCTGCTTGGTGCCCTCCCAGAGGTGTGCTCAGTCCAGCAGGCAGGGATGTGCATGGCTGTGATCCCTCCATCCTTCTTTTTTTTTCCGTGGACAGTAGCATTCTCTACATGCCGAGCTCCTCCATTGCCTTTTTTCCTTTTCATGCTTGGTGTATCTTGGCCCTCTTTCTGTATCAGCTCATGCAGAGTGGACTCCTTTTTAACGGCTGCCTATTATTCTGTTCGAAAGTCGGGCCATACGTATTTTTATGTTTTGACTCGCACCCCACTGATGGGCTTTGCACTTGCTTGCTTTCTTGGCTGTAATAAGCCACGCCACTGCAGTGGGTGTCTCAGTGAACACGCACACCTGTAGGAACAATTCCTGCAAATGGAAATGCTGGTTGAAGCGTGTATATGTTGTTGACTTGTGTTGATTCTGCCATGTTGCCCCGTGAGGAGGCTGTACCAGTTTCCTCTGTGAGCAATAGCGTGTAAGCAGTGTACTTGGCCATAGCTCCACCCATTCAGAGCGTTGTCGAACGTGCTGACCTTTGCCGGTCTGACTGGTGAGAAGTGGTATCTTCCTGCACTTTGCGGTTGGTGTGGTTGTATGTGGGTGAGCTCTTGTCCATATGTGAAAAGCCAGGTGTGGCTCTCGAGGCAGGTCGAAGCAGAGTGCTCTCTGAGTGATGCTGTAACCTTCCCTCTGCAGGTGGGTTTACTCCCTCTAACAGCCTGTATCTAGTGCTCATTCCTTTGTAGACACCGGGTGGGAAGGGGCAAAGGAGAGCTGGGACAGGGCTGGTGGGGCCATACCATCAAGGGCTGGGTGAGGAGGGGGACGCCTGTCTGTGGTGCTGGGGAGGGCCTGGCTGTGTCTCACTGGAAAAATGGAGCAGCCCTTTAGACCAAGGGACGGATGGGGTGCAGCTTTCTCCCTGCTGGGCCTGGTGGGCAGTCCTTCCTGGAGGCACAGAGATAGATGCCTTAGAGAGCTAGGGTACCTGCTGGGCGACACCTTGCTCCTCACTGCCAGGCTCCAAGCCAGCGGATGCTCACTGCCTGGAGCTTGCTGTGTGGCCATACCTATGTGGTGGGGGAGCCCCACAAGTGTCCTTAGGAGGCATAGCCCTGCTCCCCAGCTCCCTGCCCTTGTGCGCTGTCAGTTGTAGAGGCCTGTTCCCGATGCCTTACCTTCTTCCCTTCCATGCACCCCCGCCTGATGCAAAGGCATCCCTTGGCCCTCCTCACATTGACCTCAGTGACTCCACCCGCTCCCACTCTCTTCCCACCCGCTGGGCCACTATGGCTCCTTAGCTAACTCCATCACCTAATGGCAGTTCTGGGCATGAGGCCGCACACCTAGAAGCTTCGTGGATAGAGAGCAGAGTCCACCTCTGTGGCTGGTCCCTGTGTCATACTCTTGTCTCCAAATCTCCGTGTGTATACACATCTGCCAGCTCACCCTCTCCAGACTTACCGGGAGCTTACCCTGTTCTATCCACTCCTCTAGCCTGGGATCTCCCTCTTTCTTTGCTTCACACCTGCGTCCCTTGAGACGGCAGGCAAGGCCACCACCAAGGCGGTGTTCTCCTGCTGCACTACATGCTCTGTTTGCCCAGGGGTCATGCTGAGGCCAGTCTCCGGGGTCCAAGGGAGCAGTCGTGGCAGTGGTAGTTGTGGAAATGACAGCCAGCACATGCAGTGAGTGGTGGATATGAGTCTTCAAGTCTGACTGCGGAGCTCGTGCTCTTAGACACTTAAGATCTCACCTTAGCAGGGGGAGCAAGAATTGCTTACTCAACTAGGACATCAGCTTTGGTGTCTTACCTCCAGCACATGGCAGGGGCTCACGAGCTGGTGGATGTAGGGAAGATGAGAACCACTGAAGGTTTTTGAGTGGCAGAGTGGCGTGATCAGACAGTCACCTGGTCACGCATGGATGGACTGGAGAAGAGGAGGCTGTTCTCAAGGTTGATGGAGCAGGAGTGCCTCTCCGGTGCCTTCTAGACCTCCATCTCTGGGTGCCAGGCATAGATCTGCCCACCAGGCTGGGCAGGGCAGGGCAGGGCAGAGTGGGGCTGGCTGTTAGAGCTTCACCTGCCTCCCGCACAGTGCCTCGCACATGGGTAGCACAGAGTAGGTGCTCAGTGGGGAGATGCTGGCTGAGGTTGGATCTGGACCCTGACTTTGGGTAAAATCTGGGTGGAAAGGCATTCCCAGTGGGCTGCCTATCACACTTTGTTCTTTGCAAGCAGAGACGAGAGTCAGAGCGAGATGTAGATGGTGTTTGGGTTCTCCTGTTTCTCAGGCAGTGACCAAGGCAAGTTGTTGAATGGGTTAATAGGGTGATGATGAGGCTTTCCTTGAGGATCACTTCGGGCACTGTCTGTAAGGAGCCTAGCACACCTGGGCCACAGCAGGTGCTTAGCTCACGGCAACCCCTTGATGGCGGTGAGAGAAGTCATGTAGAGAGCCAGTTTGGGTCTGACGCTGCAGGAGTCAGATCACAGTGAGAATGACACCCTGGATCCACTGCCAGAGCACTCACTCTTGCCAGCCCCCCTGGGTCTGCTGTGTGGCCCACTGTGTGGCCGTGGTAGCAGAAGCCCGGCCTTGCTGCAGTGTCTGTGGCCTTCAGTGGGCGGTGTTGGCAAGATGTGGTCAGGATGATGATATTTGTGCCCTGCTGGCCTGTCTGATGAGGTGACCATGTCACCGACCTACCTGGTCCTCATGACTGCCCTGATCCTTGGCTGCGCTGGCCATTGGTGGACAGGTTGGCCTGAGGCTGGCTTGTGGAGGGGAGGGAAATCGTTGATAGTATCAGGACCTGGTGTGTGGCCAGAACCTGCACTCAGCCCTGTGCCAGGCTGACATCCCCGGGTGTGAGTCCTGTCACCAGGCACAGGGGTGACAAGGGGGAAGGAATGTCTTGGGAGGCCGGGCAGCCATTGTTGGCTGGCTTATTTGGATTAGGCTTTTCATGTGAGGGGAAGAAAGGAATCTGCTTTGTCGCAACTAGGGCATCGGGCTGGAGGCACAGTTGGTGTTTCTGGCAATCCCCGGCACTCTCCAAGGCTTATTTGTTGCTTTTCCGAGACACATCCAGGTGCTCTCTGTTATGATAACAAGTGGTGACACAGTTAGCTTGAAATGGGATAAACAAACAGACTGAAAATAATTGGATTTGGGGTGGCTTGGCACTGAATCTAGGCTGCCACTGCTTAGCCGAGGGATGAAGGTAGGCACCATCAAAGGCACCTCTCCCCCCCGGAGCCATGGGGGCGCTGGGGTTGGGTGTGGCCAAGTCCCTCTCCCCTATTTCCTCTTCTACTGCCATGTAGCTGTGGGCTGCCTGAGGGTGGAGGTGCCAGATGGTGCCTGAGGTCCAGAGCAGGGGCGTGGTGGGCCCGGATGTGAGTGAGGCAGTTTATGTCTGTTTGGAGGAAGCTGGGCCAATGTTTGGACATCTTTATGGTTTTGGAAGTTTCTTGGCCTCACCCAGAGGAGCCATGGTTGCATCAGAATCTGAGGTCCTCTCCTTGGTGGCCCATGTAGAGGGAGAGAAGAGCAAAGAGCAAATCCGGAGTCTTGCAGGATGAATGGAAGGAAGTGAGATGCCTTTCTAACTCTAGGCTGCTGCTTCGACCCCCTTCTGCCTCATGAAGGGATTCACATTGTGCATCTGGAGGCTAGTCTGGGCAAGGGAATGAAGTAGGAGGAATAGGTCTGGTATGTGCAGGGCCTCTTGGGTGGGTACTCATGATTGAGTCTGCATCACAGCAAAAGACTTAGAGGGGGAAGTTTCACTGCGGGGAAGGACGGGCAGATAGGCATGGTTTTGGACCTCACTTACTCTCCCGTCGTCCATCAGAGTCCTTGGTTTCATTGGAGACATTTGCACCTGTCAGTGACCTTGGTCCTACTGACCACAGGCCAGTTTCACTGGGACCCCAGGACCCTATGCAGTAAATAAGTATTTGCTATGGTAGTTATAAGTCCTGCCTATCAAATACTTCTCTTCTACTCCTGGCCATGTAATAGGACTGTACTTCTCTGTCCCCTTGATGTTACATGTCGCCGTATACAAACCCAGAGTACCATGAGCCTTCCTTTCTTTTTCACTCTGGTGCAGAATTCCAGAGAGTGGCTGATCTGTCTGCTCGGCCCCAGAGTGAAGTCAAGGCCAGGTAGAAGCTCCAGCTGGCTTGTGGCGAGTGTGTAATATGAACAAGGAGGAGCCCTGTGTGGGTTCAAGCCATTGAGACTTTGGGGTTGTTTGTAATTGCAGCATAATCTAGCTCATCCTGATGGCAAAAGAGGGGGGAGAATAAAGGTACTAAATCTGGCGTCCAGCCTAGAATCAAAATTTAAGAGCTTATAAAAGTAGCAAGTGGCTTTTTTGTAATGAGTGGCTTGCTCATTAAGCACCAACTACACTGGATTTCTTATTTGAACAAACCACCATCCCTCCCACCTCAGGGCCTTTGCACTCCTTGTTTCCTCATAGTGAAGCACTGTTTCTGCAGGTTTTTGCAAGGAACACCTCCTTCTCATTGTCTCAGCTTAAAAGTCACCTCTCAGAGCATCTTACCCGGAGTTTCCCTTCCCCCTCTTATCACTTAAATACCTTACTATATTTACCTTCATAGCACTTAACCTGTTTGTTTACTTGTTTATTCTCTGTATGATCTCTGAGGTCAGCTGCATGAAGGCCAGGACCCTGATCATCACGTTTACATTAGGCAGTGTGTTCAATAGTGCTGGTCCAGTATGGGACACCTCGACATACTGGATGAGTACACACATTGGAGGGTGAAGGGCACGGGATTTATTGCAGTGACCTAAGGGTGGTGCCTTTTTATACAAATTTAAAAAAAAACTTAATGTTTATTTTTGAGAGAGAGAGACAGAATGCAAGTGGGGAAGGGGCAGAGAGAGGGAGACACAGAATCTAAAGCAGGTTCCAGGCTCTGAGCTCTTAGCCCAGAGCCTGATGTGGGGCTCGAACTCACAAACGTGAGATCATGACCTGAGCCAAAGTTGGGTGCTTAATTGACTGTCACCCAGGTGCCCCTGTATAAAATTTTTTAATGTTTATTTATTTTTGAGAGAGAGACGGAGTGCGAGCTGTGAAGGGGCAGCAAGACAGAGAATGTGAGAATCCTAAGCAGGCTCCCCACTGTCAACACAGAGCTGGATTCAGGGCTCGAACTCACTAACCGTGAGATCATGACCTGAGCGGAGTTGGACGCTTAACTGACTTAGCTACCCAGGTGCCCCAGGGTGGTGCCTTTTAAATACACTTGTCGAGTACCGACAGCAGAGTGGAGCTTAATAAGTGTTCATTGAGTGAGTGAGTTCTGGGAGGGAAGGGGTAATGGTAGTGCCATTTCAGAATCTGGGAGAAGACTGAGCTCTTTGAGGGCAGGTACTGTAGTACCTTGCGTCTTCTCTCTGTCCCCAGCGTGTACATGCAAAGAGCAGAGAAGGTGCCATGGATTCTCTAGGGAGGGAGAAAATTACTGGGGTGGCGCCTGGGGCCATCCACTGCCACCCTGACTCAATTTACTTGGCACCAGAATCCAGTGACGTCAGGGCAGAGGCATGACTGGCTGGAGAAGCTTCCCAGACTGCAAGGCAGTGCCCTATGATGGTTCTAGAGGGTGAAAGAGATAGAGTCCACATATGAGAGAGAAGAATGAATGAATGAATGAATGAATGAATGAATGAGGGAAGGCGGGACACCACCAGGGCCAGCTAGAAGAGGAGGCCGTCTGATTGTGTGCCCTCGGGGCGGGGGGCGGGGGAGCGGGGAGCAGGGCCTAGACTGTTCCATGAAAATTGGTGATAGATGTCCTTCTAGGGACCCAGCCTGGGGCCACTTGCCATCTCTGGAGGTAGGTAAGCAGACGTGGCATGAATTCCCACCCCTAATCATTCCAGAAAGGAGACGGAAGCATTAGATTTGCCAGCCCCCCGTCAGAGATTTTAGTGAGCCCTTGTGGACTGGGGTCTGGAACAGATGTGACACGAGGTAGCTGCCAAGGGGCTGAGTTGAGTGTTAGGGTCCCAGGTGTTTCCCAGATGACCAGAGTGTGGGCCCTGAGGGGTGACATCCCTGAAAGGTAAGGTTGAACAGCTTTGTCAAATGCCCTGAGCACTGGAGATGGGAGAGGAAGGGTTCCTGACCCCACGCTGGGCATGAAAACTCTGGTTCCGTGTGCTTGCATAAGAGGCTGGGCAACCTGGGCAGGGCCACACCATGTGGTGGCCTCTGGCCTTTCGAGTCTCCACTCTCCTGCATCCTCATGGGCTTTCCTGAAGGAGGCAGTCACACTGTTGTCCTCAAAGGGCTCAGAGTCCCTCTGGCAGATGTTTGACCCCCATGCAATCGTACACCTGGCCCTGTGTTTGAGTTGCCCTAAGGCAGGAGGAGGAAGAGGCATCCCCAGGGGCAGGTTGTTGGTATTGTGAAAATTAATTAAGGGCAACCTCATTGGAATAGTCAGTAGGTTGGCCAAAGGGGAGCTCTCAAGCCCTACCACTCATTGTCAGCTGCAGACCCGACGGGAAGTGCTGCACCTTGCAGGTGGATACTACTTTACGATCACAGCAGGAGGAAGAAAGGCTGACCTTGCCCGCCCCCAGCGATAGCCCAGCCAATGAGAGATGTTCACAGCTCAGCCAGTGAGGAGCCACTGTAGTTCCAGCTCCCAGTTTACTGCAGTGGATTTTCTGTATATAACAGGGTTCCTGACTTCCCCTTTCCTCCATAAAAGAGCACTCCTCTCCTGTGTTCTCCAGACTTGCCTATAGTTTTGCTGTAGCTTCCTTGTCTTGGATCACAGTTCTTTCCTATTCCTGAATAAACCCATTTTTGGGGGGAGTTGTTTTTTTTTTTTTATAGAAGTTAATGTTCATTTATTTAAAAAAAATTTTTTTTAACGTTTTATTTATTTTTGAGACCGGGAGAGACAGAGCATGAACAGGGGAGGGTCAGAGAGAGGGAGACACAGAATCCGAAACAGGCTCCAGGCCCCAAGCCATCAGCACAGAGCCTGACGCGGGGCTCGAACTCACGGACCGCGAGATCATGACCTGAGCTGAAGTCGGCCGCTTAACCGACTGAGCCACCCAGGCGCCCCAATGTTCATTTATTTTTGAGAAAAAAGTGTGCAAGCAGGGGAAGGGCAGAGAGAGAGAGAGGGAGACACAGAATCCAAAGCAGGCTCTAGGCTCTGAACTGCCAGCACAGGGCCTGACGTAGGGCTCAAACTCACGAGCCTTGAGATCATGACCTGAGCCAAAGTCAGATGTTCAACCGACTGAGCCACCCAGGCGCCCTGGGAGTTGTATTTTTAAGGTTAACTGTATGTAATCGGGAGCATTATTGGACTGGGGCTCCGGGATCTCCATCTCTGGCCTTAACCTTTGCCCTGGCATACCCCACCATCCCCTGCAGTCTGGCCTCCCCTCCCTCTAATGGTGCCAAGCCCTGCTACCCATGTAGCTGTTGCTATCTCGCCACCACTCGCCATGACTTGTCCAGCGAGGGACTAAAAGGAACGTCTTCAGAGTCCCCCACCCCCAGCCAGGGCTTGCAGACAAACTCATAGGTGTCTGCACTTGGCCCTAACTCTTTGTTTTTCTAGTTCAGGGGGTTCTCCATTCTTGGAAAGTAGATCCCAACTACAAAACATACTCTTCTCTAGCCTGATGAGCCCCAGAAAGAGCCCCCAGAGAAAACTGCCACTTCGTGTTCTACCTGGCTGAGGGCTGACCCCCTCCTCACCCTCACCATGGGTGCAGCTACACCCCTTTCCCATCCTTAAACAATGAAAAACCTTGAGGAGCCCAGCCCAACAAAAGCTTGGGCTGCCGTCTCTCTTGATGTCTGACCCCTCTACTCCCGTGGGGAGTGGATAAACTCTCGGTGCAATTCTTTGCTGCCCGCGTCACTAGCTACCCTAACAGGGACCCAGTGGTAATGGCTGGAGGACATGTGCGGAAAGAGGGCATGGGTCGTTATCTGCCCTCTGATGGCAGGGCTGGTGTCACTGTGCCCCCACGCCAGTTGAGCTGCTCAGCCTAGGGTCAGGTGCGCAGCAGAAGGCCAGTCACACACTGTGGTCCAGGCAGACCCATCCGGCCCTGTAGGAGGTGAGATGTGGATGGGTCAGGGTTTCTCCATCAGGACAGGCAGTATACCGGTACAACTTCAGTGTGACCTTGTTGCATGGCTGTTGCCTCAGCTGCCAGATGGGGTTAGTGGGTCTGGCCTGTCACCCTGGCTGCTGGGGTGTGGTGGTGGGCCCAAAGGCATGTCTGAGCTGGTTATTGGGGGTGAGTGACACCTTCGTGGCAGGGAGGGATGTGGAGAGGCATTCCATGAGTCTCTTGTCCTGTCTGGGTGTTACTGTTAAGAGGAACAAAATGTGGGGTGGATGTGTTTTGGGGGGGGGGGGGCTGAGGAGCGCTTACTTGGAGCATCTCCTGTGTTCTGCTTAGCGCCTTCAACCTTCCAAAGCACCTGCTCTGTGGTGGTTACTGGGCAGGACAGACGAGGTCCTGGCACTTAGGGGAGGTCATACAGACTCACTGTGAGCAAGGGCAGGAGGTCTTGGTGGGAGGGGTATAATCTGCCTCTGGGCTGAGCCTTCAGAAATCATCCCTGATAATGAAGTGGCAGCAGCAGCAAAGCCTAACAGATTCCAGCGTATTCTGTGAGGCTACCTGACCTTTGGGGCCTTGTTCACGATTCAATGAGCCCAGCTATACTGTGATATAGGATAATAAACTATCATACACCACAACTAATAGTGATAGATGATTCTTAATATATTAATGTAGTACAATATTACAGTAGCTCTATTTTCTAGCCCTATTGGGCTCACATGCATGACCTGGTGTGACTTTAATCCCTGCTCTGAATTAGCACCCCCAGTGCTACCATGGCTCCCTGTCTCGTCGTGTTCATGCCCCCTGCATGATTGGAAATTTAACTCCATTCGTTGGTTACTTGCTGCTAGAAGGGAAGCCGTGAGGATGTGGATCTTGACACTCATTGTTCTGTCTCCTGTGCCCAGAGCAGGCCTGGCATGGGGTAGTGACTCAATAGGTATTTATTCAATGATTAAATGAACGGTTCAAATGCAAGTTGGATTTTTATATCGTTCAGTTGAATTCAGTCTTCCTGCTGTCCCGTGCTCCAGAGGAGGCAGATAAGACTCAGTGAGATGAAATGGTAGGTCCATCTGACTCAGCTGGTAGGCACCAGGGGTGGAATTTGGACCCCTATGCATGCACAGGTCAGGTGAGTATGGGCATCGCCTAGTTGCAGTGTGTGTGGGTAGACCCTGGCATGTGTAAAGGCCATGTTCGAGCAGCTGTCACTTTATTGCACGTGGCATGTTGAGATGGAAAGGCTTTGCAGGAATTTCACTTTATAGGCACATAAAGGCCTTTATTACCCATAATGTGGACGTGGGTCCAAAGAGTATTCTACTCTGCTTTCTACCAAGGGGTTTGTTTGTTGGAGGTCCCTGTGGAGGCCTGAGCTCCTGGCTCTCTCCAAGGCTGGACCCCAGGGAGGAGGAAATGCTGGCCGTTGGCAAGGTTTGGGACCCTGGGCGGCTTGACATACAGGGGGCAGGATGGAATGGCGGCATCCTTGGGTGAAATGCAGGTTTAAGCTGCCTCAGTGGGAAATGTGACGTTATGTGGCTTGTTAAATCCTACAGGAGCATGGAAGAGAGCTGCTTCCAATTATCAGAATGAAAATTAATGAAAGAAAATCTCTAGCCAGGCTGTCCAATGGTGGGGCAGGGAGAGTTTTTGTTCTGTGGTCAGGATTGGCCAGCAAGTGTTGGGGCCATCATGTGCAAGCCAGGGGAGGAAGCATAAACTGTCTGCAAATGATTGGACTGGGGGCCAGGGGGTCCTTGCTAATCCTCACAGCTTTGTCCCCTTCGCCAAGACCAGGAAGGGAAATGAGGCTGAATAGGAAGCTGGACACAGCTTGGTTTGTGGAGACTTGAGACCGGAGGAAAGCCCCTTGGTGCCCTGGCCAGCCTTGAGGACCGAAGGAGACCTTGGATTTGGTCTCTTGAAGGAGTGACGTGGAGCTGTGGGCTGCCAGTGAGATTCAGACCTAGGGCAAAGCTGGGATGGAACTTGGGCTCACTTTTGAGCCTTTGCTTGACGAGCTTGTACTCTGGTGTCTTGACGGTGAGGGGCAGCCCCCAGTGGGCTTGACTGTCTTTGTTTTGGGTCCTGAGGACAAGTGCAGGGTACCACGGTTGAGCAGATCAAGTCACTGGTTATACCAGCCATCCTCTGCTGCTACTCCAGATAAAGGGGGTGGTGTTGGCCTGAGCTGAGAAGCACAGGCTGAGTCCTGGCCCTTTGGGTGGATCAGAGTCTGTTGTTTGCGTGTGGGAGCAGGTTGCAACATGCGCAGCCTCGTGTTGGAACTCATTCTCGAAATGGTGCCTGAGTACCGTCTTCCACCATCTAGCCAGTGGGCACTCAAGGGAAGGAACATTTTTCCAGGTGCCCAGGCCACTCAAGTGATCTCACCTGGCTGTCCTCAGATTAGGAGACTAGATACTCAATACGTGTTCAGTATTAGTAACAACCTAGGAGGTTGATACCACATCATCTCCGTCTTACTGGTAAGAAGCTGGGGGCTTGGTGAGGTGACTTGGCCCAAGGAAATGCAGTCAGGAGAGGCTGGACAGAAACTGGGCGGTGTGACTCCCATCAGAGCCAGTGCTGTGAGGCACAGCTTTCTGCTACCTCCTTGGATGGCTGACTCCTGTGACCTCCTGTGACTCTTAAGCCTTCCCCTGTGGCGTTTCTGGACTTCTCATAGCACTCTTTGCGGGTGGCGAGTGTTGGGCACTGTCAGCTTTGCTTTGCCAGTGGGGAAACTGAAAAGCTGAGTGGTTGGCCTGACTCACACGGGAACTACTTGATGCCTGTCTGTGGAACATGGTGCTGGGATGATGGCTGTGTTTTGGTTAAAGTAGTTGAGGTCCTTGGATGCCAATGGTTTATCATGTGGGCTGTTGTCTGTGGTTCCCTTGGTTTTGGTGAGCTGGCTGTCCTGTGTCTGGACCCCAAGGAGAGGTTAGTGATCTCCTGTGCTCCTGGCATCCTTGGCAGAGAGCTTCTCTTTCCTGGGGACTGCCCATGCTGGTGGACCACCCAGGATGTTGGCTGGTGGGGTCCCATGGGTTAGTGCCTGCAACCCTGGACGGAGCGGGCGGTGGGATGCTTGGGCTCAGTCGGCTGAACTGGACTGTTTCCTTGGATAGTTGTGTTATATTTATTCCCGCTAATCTACTTCTCTGTTTATACATTGCACAGATCTAATAAAATGTATTTGAGGCCAGAGCAAAAGAGGAACATTACAGAAAGAAATAGAAGGGGAACGATCTCTTAGAGTACCTAGCTAATCTGAGCGGCTGTTGGCTCTGAAGTCCTGCCTTCTGAAATGCCATTTCTCCTCTCCTTCCCTGTAAAAGTGAGAGTGTGACCCAGAGCATGGAGCACGGGCTGCTTTTGGGTGGGGTTTGCATGGGGCCGCTGGAGGGCAGGAAGCTCTTCCCAGTCAGGAAGGCTGGCATCGTGGCTCTTCCATCTAAGGATCCCTGAGGGAAAGCCGGCTGATTTCGCTGCTTACGTGCCAGGACCCCGGATGCCGTGGCAGGGGAATGCAGCAATCTAAACATTTACATTCTGAAAAATGGGAAAGCATCCGCTTAGATATAAATTAACCAGGGCCTGACGGGTTTATTACATCCTGGAATGCTTTCATGAGGCTTTCAGAGGGGTCCATGTTGCAGCCCCAGGTCTCCAGCTGGGCTGGTCTGTGGCACGCTCCTAGGGGGACCCCACGAATCCATGGCTGGGCCTACTTGTCCTTCAATAGCCATGGGCCCATAACCGATTGGGTGGGGACACGGGAAGAGGGCAATGCAGTGTCTCACTCTGAACAGTGAGGCAGCTGGAGCCACGATCATCTTGAAGCTGACTGGGCGAGGTTAGTTGGGGAAAAGGGGAGAGAGGAACCAGATGTCCAGGCCCAATCAGCGGCTCCGGATGAAGGTGGGCGGGAGTAATGGGCTCTGCCCTTGCATAGTTCCAGAGCATGTGAGACAGGACTCACCAAGCAGGAAGAGGGCAAGGAGGGGAGTGGAAAGTGTCCAACAGAAGGGGATCTTATGTGCTAGGTGGGTGAAGGGTGCTTTCACACGTGTCTTGGACTGTAAGCCCCAGGGGTCAGGCTGGGTGTGAACTCTGCAGGGATCCTCCTGGCTCACTTAGCTTCTGGCTCCCCTAGAGTGGACTCAACAACTATTTGGGTAGATCATCAGGGGTGGGCCCATCCTCCAGGGAAAGCTAACTGAGTCCCAGGCTCAGGGAGTGTAGAGGAACTTAGGAAATTAGTGGCAAAAACACAAAAACATAACTTGTTAAAATTATTGTGGATATATTCATGTGCTTATGTGTATTTCCCCTTCAATATTATATATACTTGTGTGTATGTAGGTATATGTAGACATACATTGATCAGGTACTGAATAAGTGATTCTGGAGGAATTTGATATGATGCTAATAATGCATAATCTATGACATCAAGACATCAACTTTTTTTCCCCCCCTGACTCAGAGGAAGAAGTTTGCTTTGTACAGGGTTTGTGGGCGCGTTTTTATCCAGAGCAGTGGTTCTCAAACCATCTTGCTTTAGAATCACCTCCAGAGCTTATTAAAACAGATTTCTGGGTCCTACACATCTTCAGAATTTCTGATTTATTAGGTCTGGGATGGGTCCTGGAAATTGACATTTTTAACAAGTTCCTGGGTGATGCTGTTGCTGTCGATTGTGGGACCACACTTGAGAAGCAATGATCTAGAGAGAGAAGCATGTTGGCTTTAGTGGCAGGGGGCTTCTTTATAGAACTCCTTTGGGTCTGAGAACTGACCATTCGTGCCTTTGATGGAGTGAAAAAAGATTCTGGTATCCAGGGAACAATTACCTTTTTTTTTTTTTTCCCTGAAAGAGGCCAGAACCTCTTATAAAGTGGGCAGAGCCAGCTTGCTGGCACACAGAGAATTGTGGGTTTACATATTCATTCAGTAGACACTCTGTGCCCAGCCCTGTGAATGACCCATCTTCAGTATCAGGAAATGTTCTCAGGATGTTTTTAGTACAGTTCAAGCTAACGAATGTTGGGGGAACACTTCCTTGTGGCCAGCCGGGCTGCCCTGCATGGGAATTTGGAGGATAAATGATGTAGCTCTTGCCTTGGGGATGCTGGCCCGCCACCGTGCTCTCCCCATGACCCTGGCTCTACTTGGTCCTCAGGAACAGCTCGGGACCTCTCTGGGAAGTCAGGTATTTCCCCTAAAGCCTGTGGATTGCTTTGACACCCAGGCGTGTCTTTGTCCTCTTGGGATTCCCAGTAGCAGACTTCGCAAGCCTGATTGTCTGGGGACCTGGACCTCAGCCCTGCTCCCTCTGCAGCCAAGCTCCACTGGGTTCTCCTCTTGACTGGACCCAACCACCACGTATTATAGTGTCTGTTGGCATCCATTCTCCACTGTTGTCACTGACGAGTAAGATCAAAACTGGACTTTGGAGACCCAGGAGTGGTTCTTCATGCTTATCAACAGGCCAATCCCAAAGCTTGAATGAGGACAAGGAAGGGGCCTATTTTGGGTAGAGCTGAAGGGCTGCCTGAAGGTGAGTCAGGCCAGCTGGGTACCTGTTTTGTGGTTTCACACACTTCCCTTCTTCTCCCTGGTCTAAGTTCCTTCTCTCTCAGAAGAGGTGTAATTCTGCTGGTCCTGCGCCCTTGCCTGCCACAGTGATGTTCCAGTGGCACATGTCAGCTTTCTCTTTTAAATATATGTGAGTAATTGAGGGTCTCTGGGATGATGGGCAGACCTTAAAAGACTCTTGAGGGGAGCAGGTGACACTCTGAGGTTTGCAGGGAGTGGGAAGGTGGGTGAGGATGTGGAAGCCTCAGGGAAAGAGGTGACAGCTGGCTTGGAAGATGAACGTGGGTTTGAGAGATGGACTGAGCCCCTGGCCTCACATCCCCGCTCTGTAGCTGAGGAACCCTGGGGAGTAGGCCCTGCCTCTTGGTGTGGCTGAACATCAGTCTCATCTGGAGAAAGGAGGCAAATGTCAGTGTCTGGCTTAGTGGGTCCTATAATGCTCATGAGGCACCTACTGTGAGCTAGACCTTGTATGAGGACCCTGTGAGTGGCGATGACAATGACAGGGCTGGTTGGGGGTAGCTTCAGTATCAGCGACAGGAGAGGTGGGTAACGCATTTGGATAGAGGGACCCAAACTGCCTCTACCCCCTAATGATGCCAGGCTGCCTACTCAAAACTGGCCCCATGGTTAAGGGTTAGAGGCAACTAAAAATTCAAGGAATGTTTATTAGAGGCTGAGAATGAGAAGGGGAGTTTGGCTCTTCTGGTGCCTGGGTAGTTTTTAATTTCACTTTTATTTTTATCAAAGGAATACATATTCATAGCCAAGCAGTAATAAGCTCGTAATGAAAAGCAGCAGCCCGCTGCCCCATGCCTCCCACCATGGTTCCTGCTTTCTAGAGGTGACTGTTCTTAATTCTTTCAGTTGTTTGTTTTGGTACCTCCCATATTTCTAGATAATTTACGTATACTACCTCGTGCTTGATTTTTCAGGTTTATTGTTTTTTGACTTCCAGTTATGAGAGATGGGGAATTCAGGTGTCGTAGATCACTTTTCTTGTGATCTAAAGAGATAAGAGAGATTCTTTGCAAAGTGTGGCAGCACACGCTTGTAACTGTGAATACCCGAATGATGCCAGTATCCATGTAGCGTCCTGCGATCACCTTCTTTCCGATAGACTTTTTGTTTTCCTTGGAATTAGGTACATAGCAACCAACTTGCTTCTCTGTTGGCTTGGTTTTCTATTTATTCTCCAGTCTGACTTCACTGGAAATATTTCCTGAATATGTTCAAAGGCATCAGGTAACACTTGTTTGGTTTCTTTCCCCCCAGCGTGGACACTGCAGCCACACTGTGTGGCCCCTTCACCATTGTCCCGGGAGTTTTGCTGCGTCACCTCTCTCCTGGGCTCCAAGCCTCACTTTTCCTGTGTCTAGACTCCCCTTCAAGGAGCATACCTTCCAGGATCTTCCTGAGAAAGATGTATGATGTAAAAATTGAGCGATATTGCATGACTGAAAATATCTTTGTGTGGCTTTTATTCTTGATGACTGTTTTGGCTGAATATCAAATCCTAGATTGAAAGTGCTTTCCCTTAGAAGCTTGTCCATTATCTGACAAGGCAGGTGCTGTTTGGTGTCCCACTTCTCAGGATGTGCCCATTTCCACACATTCGCCACGTCTGTGCACCCTCCCCCCACCAAGGAGCTTGGAGGATTGTCCCTTTCTCACCAGGGTACCAAAATTCACATTTCCCTTGCTTCATTTGAATTTTTTTTTTTTTAAAAGGCATTGCTTTTGGCCCTTGGTGGATACTTATAGTCAACTCTAGGGATTTACCTTATGTATACGATAAAAATTTCTGCCCTCTATTCATTTTCTCCTTTATGGAATTCCTGTTTTTTTTTTTTTTTTTTTTAGATTGAGCCTCCTGTTTTGTTTTTTTTTTTGTTTTTGTTTTTTTTTTTTTTTAGATTGAGGCTCCTGAGCTGATTCTCTCATTAACCTTGTCTCCTAATTTCCATCTTTTGGTTGCTCTTCTCCGACCTTTTGGTCTCAGGTCCCTTTCTAGTCTCAGGATCTATTCACATTAAAAAAATTTTTTTTTTATTTGAGAGACAGCGAGTGAGCCTGAGTGGGGGAGGGGTAGAGAGAGAGGAGACTCAGAATCTGAAGCAGGCTCCAGGCTCCGAGCTGTCAGCACAGAGCCTGATGTGGGGCTCGAACTCATGAACCACGAGATGGTGACCTGAGCCAAAGTGGGATGCTTAACCGACTGAGCCACCCAGGTGCCTGAGAATCTTTTCGCACTCTTAAAGATCATTGAGAATCTCCAGGAGTCTTTGTCTATGTAGATTATATTTATTGACATTAGAAATTAAAGAAATTAAAACATAGATGTATGGAGTAATTCATGAAAAATTATAAACCCACTGCACGTGAACATACATAACATAATTTACGAAAGTATGAATGTATTTTTTCAAAGCAAACATTTAGTGAAAAATGTGACTGTGTTTTCTATTTTTGCCACCCTTCTTAATGTGCCGGTTCATAGAGATAGCTCTATTCTCACCAGGTTCTGCCTTGCGATCTGTGTGATACGTTGTTTTGATTGAGGTCTGTGAAGAAACTCTAGTTTGATTCAGATGTGTAGTTGGAAAAAGGCAGAGTATTTTTACTACCCTTTCATGCACTCATGGGTTCTCTTCTTTGATGTTATACCAGAACTCTACAATGGTAAATTCTTAATGATTAGTTTCAGTGTGGAATCTGAAACTTGATCGGTGAACTTTGTGTTCTCTGTTAGATTAAAAGCCATTGGTCTGTCTTGTGCTTTGAGTGGATTTTACCTCTGCCTGGTTTTGTAACATCATTCCTTGATCTTTTGGCAAATATTGGTTCACTGAGTTATACAGATCTATTCAATGTTGCTATGTTTCTTCATATAATATCAAGCAATTAGATAGGTAAATATCACTACCAGTCTAAGTAGAAAAGTATGTTTTCAAGCTTATGACAGTAGATAAATTACCTATGATTCTAATTTTGCTGGAAAACTCAACTTTGATAGTAACGAATATTGGCAGTTGCTTTCCTTGCATTGAAAAGCTGACTTTGTCCATTATGGACAAAAGATTTCCTGACATTTATTTTTACTGTGGGTGCATAGTGGTAAAGAATATAGGACTCCTAGTACATTTTGCTGCCATGGTCTTAATTTTTGTTATGGCATCAGGAGTTTGACCCACAGTTGCTCTAGCATCATCAGAGTAAATGTCAATGCAGTAGAAAAAGCAAATAATGGCTTTGTGTTATTATGCAAATAATTCTGGTTTTATGGAGCCCTTGAAAGGGTTTCAGGAGCCCTTAGGTGTCTGAGGACCACACATTGCAAACTGCTATTCTAGACCAAGTTTTCAACTTTATCTTACAAACTTCTGTTGAACTTTTTACTCTGGCTTTCCAGGTTTTGATTTCTTAGAGCTCTTTTTTGTTCTTTGTTCCTTTCAGCTTTTAGTTCCTGTTTTATATGTTGTTTATGTTGTCCTCTTGGTTGTAGTCCGTGTGTGTGTGTGTGTGTGTGTGTGTGTGTGTGTGTGTGTATGTGTGAGGCTTTTAGCAATATCTGGTGATTTTTGGTTTATACTTTTTTTTTGGTTTGTTTTTGGTTTATACTTAAGAGGAGGCACCAACATGCTGGTGTGAAGTCCTCTGGATATGGGTGGGACTTGTCGACAAATGCACTTGTCTGCAATGTGATTGGGTAGGAACCAGCTGGGGACCATCAAATAAAGGTGTCTTGAGTTTTTTCAGGAGCTGGTTAGTTTCAGGGAGAAATGTCCCATCATGGCATATGTAAGTCTTAGATACAAAAGGACAAACGGTCTGGGGGATTTTGCTGTTCTGTATATCACTTTTCACAGAATGGTACCCCATTGCTTCTGAGTTTTGCTTTGTTGTTTCTGAATCCAGAGGATAGAACTGTCTTCTGAAAGTTTGGGAGAGAAATAATAATGTGGATGATGAGGATTAGGGAAAGCATCTAGGGATGGAGGTCTCACCTGCTCCTTTTAAAGAATTTATTCATTCTCTTTTCCATTTCAGCTGCACCTCTGCCTTCAGAGGCATCATTACCTCTAATTCACTTGAACTTCTGAGCTTCTGGAACACAGCAGCTTGCTTCTTGAAGGCTGGCCCAGTGCAGGCTTAGCAGGCTACAGAATGCTGGAGCCTAAGCGAGCATCACTCATCCATTTACTTGCTGGCTTCCAAAACAGTGTTGACATCTCTTATCTACTATTGTTTTCTTTTCCTTTCTCCTGGTCATTTTGGATTTATGCAATAAATCATTCTAATTTATGCAAATAAAAAATTCTTTACTTTGTAGTTAGGCAGTGTGAGGAACACTATAAATTGACCCCCCAGTTATCCTTTCTTCCTGGTACTCATACCCTTATACAGTTCCTTCCTGTCTTGGATGTGATTGACAGGGACCTGAGACATCCATCCAACTACTGGAATGTGGCAAAGGTGATGGGGTATCACTTCTATGATGGCTTACATGAGATTGTGAACATCAGCTTTGCCAGAAGGCTCTCCGCCTTGCTGGTTTTGATGAAGCTATGTGGGAGGCCCACATGGCAAGGAACTGAGGACAGTCTGCAGCCAACAACCAGCTAGAAACTGAGAATGGCTTCTGGCTGAAAGCCAGCAAGAAACCCCGTTTCAGCCGGCTGCAAGTAACTGACTTATGCCAGCAACCACGTAGGATGGGAAGAGTTCAGTCCTTCCCTGTTTGAGCCTTGAAGTGAGATTGCAGTTCCAGCAGATCCCTTTCTGCAGGTTTGTAATGTGGTTGTGTGCCATCAGGTAGTCCTTACAGGCAGTATTTGAGCTGCTGGGTTCAGCTGGAAGACTAGGTATTGTGCTTTGGCCTCACAGGCTGATAGCCATGTATAGCTGAATACGTGACGTGGCCCCTAAGGGCAGGACTCCAGGTCAGAAATCTGGTGCTTAAAGACTCCATTGACATTGGCTGCTGGTGGTGACAGAATTCAGAAGACTACACCACATCAGCCTCCTAAGTTCGGAGAGGGGTTCCTCACAAGGGGCCGTTCTTTGGTGTTGTGGGTTGCTGAGGTCTGCACACCTTTGCACCCAGCCCCTGGACTATGCATCCTCAATTATCATGCTTAGAAGGGGTCTGCAGCCCAGCTCTCCTCTACTGGGGAGGTTGGGGGATGCAAAACGTCACCTGAAACACTGGAATTTAAACCGTAAGTGTAGATTACAATTACAGAAGGCAAGAAGGACTGTTTCTATTAATTTCTATTAATGTTGAGTGGGCCCGAGGGAGCAACATGTCGCTGTGGCAGGTACATTTAGTCAGGAACCCGGGATTGGCTGCTCATCTTTGATTTATCCTTAACAGCTGGGGCACCTTGCACAGGTGACTTGACCATCCACCCTCAGTTTGTCATTCATTCAATCGATCATTTACCCAATGTTTAATGAGTCAATCATTTACCCAATATTTAATGAGTATGTCTTGTGTGCCAGGCTCCGTGTTAGGTGCCAGGGCAATAGACACGAAGGTGATGTGGTACTTGCTGTCAGAACTTGATTTGAGGTAGGTTGGAGGGGTACAAAACCAGGCAAACTGAGGACTGCTGAGCTTGCAAGTGGGATGTGTGTGTGCCTGCAGACACGTTTGTTTGGTTCATTCTGTGTTTTAAATTATTGGAATTGGTTGCTGGTATTTTTTATTACTATTTGAAAAAAATTGGGGGGTAATGTTTGTTTATTTTTGAGAGGCAGAGAGCACGAGTGGGGAAGGGCCAGAGAGAGAGGGAGATACAAACTCGGAAGCAGGCTCTAGCCTCTGAGATCACGACCTGAGCTGAAGTCAGACACTTAACCGATGGAACCACCCAGGGGCCCCATTTGATGCTGATATCTAAAAGTTAGGATATTTTAGCTAACACTTTGAATTTCTGACTTGTCTAGAGAAATAGGGAAATTTTGTAACAGTCCCCAGGAACTCCCCTCTTTAAATGGGCAAGGACATATGTCTTTATAAAAGAATAAGAGAGAGGCTGGGGGGGGGGGGGGACTGTGTTTTAAGGAAGAGGAGAATGTGCACAGGTAGCACCTGTCTTTTGTTGAGGTGTACCCTGGGGACTTCCCTTTGGGCAAACCCTGCTCTCAACATGTGCCAAGTGGGCTCATGGGATCAGAGGACAAAGGGCGTGATATCTGGGGTCGCAGGTGCCCCTTCTGCTTCTTAGGGCTGTTGTAAAGAGCAGTGAGGCTGACCAACACGAGTGGAAGCTTCTGGGTCCTTTGTAATAGACAGGCATCCATTCATCAGTCTGAGGGCCAGGCGCTTTACTGGTGAATCTCTCCACACCACAATCTATATCCTGCACACAATTCCTTGGGTGCAGGAATTCTGTTTGAGCACAACCAGAATATGGTTATGGAAATGGATGTTGGTTCCAGGTGGCCAGTGGTTGGTTGGCTTTTCCTGATTAAAACCTGGCCGAAGACAGTTCCCTCCAGTATCTGCAACCTTCCCCCTCCTCTTCTGCTGCCACAGCTGCCACTATCTTGTAGCCCCAGGGGCCTCATTGTCCTGTGGGGGCCATGCGGGTCTGCCTCTTGGTGGAGGGTCCTGTCGAAGGAACCTTTTAGGAGCGGCATCCTGGTGGGCTTGAACTGAATGCCCCCACCCTAGACTTGCCTGAGGAGGTTCTGGGGGAGGGCTAGGGAGTCTGGCTACTTATCTCACACCATTAGGCTTAAGGCAGTGCTTCTAGCAGACAAAGGCTCGAAGGGGATTAGGGGTAATTACCAGGCCCGCTCTTTATTCCCAAGGTTTAATGGGCCCAGCCACTGTAATTGTACCTGCTAGTGTCGGACTGTTCCCTCCCATCCAAAGGCCAGGTCCCGGAGCTGGGGTATGGGTGTCAGAAGCCAGGGCCCATTGCTTGCCCACCTGCCCATTTATTGCTAGGGGCAACTGGAGCATCCAGTGACCTTAGGTGAGTTCATTGTGGAATGCCATCCTGGCAGGGATGGATAGCTGAGCTCATCAGGGAGAAAACAAAGAGCCCATTGTGTACTAAGGACCTTTGGATGGAGTTTAGGAGGTCTTCTCTGCCTTGTCCAAGGCCTGAGCTGCTCCTACCCTTGATGCAGGGGTTATCTCTGTGGCCTCTGGGTCTGTTGGTGTGTCCACGAAGTCAGCGGAGGATCCTTCTCAGCCTTATAAGGTGGGACCTGCCTTAGGGATGAAGGAGGGATGAGGCTTGAACTCTGGATGGGGGAGTGCTGGCCTTTGCACCCTACATGCTCTGGGGGAGCAGTGGACTCAGGTAGTCCTTCCTGGCTGTGGCCATGGGCATAAGCTGGAGGGCCTTGGGGTTTTAGCTGATGGAAGTCACCCAAAGCAACAGAGGAACTGCTGTTTTGTTCAGGGAATCCCCGCTTGGACCCCCTCTGAGGAGCCTTTGCCTAGAAAAGACTCCAGAGGAGTTCAGCAGAGGGCATTTGAAAATTCAGACTATGCATCCTTTTAATCCTTTTGGGGAGCCTGTAAGGTGATATGTTGGAGATGTTTTTATTTCTTAGAATTATTTTTCCAGCCATTCACGTGAACTCAGAGTGCCATATCGGTTTTCCACCTTAAGTAAGAGGATTAAAAACATTGCATAATGTAGGACCCCAGTTAAGTGCTCCAGCCCCAGCACCTTGTCACATCGTGTAATTGGGAGTAATTGCCAGTGTGGGGTTAGAGAAAGGCATCCATTCGGGGGTGGGGCGGGGTACATCTTGTTTGAACCCTTATTATGGGGAGGCAGATTAATCTGGGAGAGTGGGCTCCTTCATTCAGACAGGAGGGTGTGTTTTGAACATGTTTACTTGGGCATCATCAGAGGAGGAAAGTGAGGTAACTTTGAGGGTGCTGCAGGTGTGGGGGGGCATGGGGGCAAGGATGACTCGGGGGGGGGGTCACAAGGACCAGTATCATGACCTTTTTGGGCTCTTCTACTCCCTGGCTGCCCCTGCTTCACTCTGGAGATGGGGGGCTGACCCAAGACCCTTAGTCCTTCCAAGCTGCCTCCTACTCAAGCTTTGGTCAGATGAGATTGAGGAGATGAGGTGAGGGGATTGTAGTTGCAGTGACAGGGCTCACCCTCTATGGGATGTGGGCATTCTGATGCAGCATTCTTCAATTCAAACCAAACTGTGCTCCAGGTCCTGTGCAACACAAGTGCCTTGACACAGTGCATAGACGCTCCTCAGGTAGAGCATTGCTCATTGCTAGGGATGTGAGGTGGAGGGTGAGAGACCCTCATCCCTCTTGGAAGTGACTGAGTCACATGGAAGTGTTTTGAGAACAGTGTGTTGGGGCCCTTGAACTGGCCGTGTCACGTCTTTGCCCTGTGCAGACACCGTCTAGCCATAGATGTTACTTGCCTTCCCCAGGTTTTGGTGCCTCCTGCCTGAGGTGGGTGGTTTGAGGTGGGAAAAAGAGACAGAACCTGGCTGTCTGTCCAGAGTTCCTGGCTGAGTGGTTTGTGGAGGCTCTAGGAGGTGTGGGGGGAGCAGAAGAGGGAATGGAAGTGAAACACAGTTGGGAGCAGGGATTTTGTCTGCCCTGCCAGGATGGTCTGTGTGCCCAGCAGCGGGCTGGGAGGAGAGAGGCGGTCTTGACCCTCTTTTCCTAGACTTTTATCAGTCCTGCCTTGTCTTCCTGTGGTCACCGTTGTCCCCATGGGAGGGAGAAGAGGTTTGGGCTCCACCACAGTCATGATCCTCTGTCCACCCAGACTGATTTTCAGTGTAGGGTCCTCTTGGGTGTGGAGACAGTTGCTGGTGAGGTTGGACAGGAAGCAGAGGCTGAGGATGTCATCGGTCTGTTGTACTTTGAAGCAAATCTCAAGTGCCTGGCCCAGGCCCACGTTGCACCAAGCCCTGTGTGGTTCATTGCTCCCAAGGTCAGCTTCTACAGGTGACTGTAGCCCAGCCACATATGCCCAGCACATGTTGCCTGTGAGGACTTGTGCCCCTCCCAAAGGATTCAGAGGTGAGCAAGACTCTCCCTTGTCTTTAGAAACTTGCTGGTCATGGGGGAAAGGACAGATGGATCCGAGCTCCCTTCTGAGGCTGAACCATTGTGCAGTCTTCAGCCTCTGCAACACTTTATTTACAGATGGGGTACCTGCAGCACAGAACACAGGTGGACTGCCACAGGCCACACAGCCACTGAGACAAGAGTCTAGACTTGATCTCGGATCATTGCTCCCAGATAGATGCCCCAGGATGTCCTATATGAGGGTGGGGCTGATCAGGGGCCAAAGACAACTCATGGGTCATCCATCTAGGTGCATTGCTGAGGACAGACTGAGAGAGACAAAATGTATGTGTGTGTGTTGATTTCCCAAACCATCTGCTGGTACCATTTACATTCTGGACCTGTAATCATGTTTTTTCCAGGCCCTAAGAGGGTTAGGGAAGTTCTGAAGAAGGGACCCTTAGTTTCCAAGGCCCCAAGTTAGATGGCTCTCGTCTAGATTCTGGTCTTCCAGCTCCCTTCAATCCTTTGGACTGTCTAGTTGAGGTTTCTAGTTGAGGTTTGGCATTAAGAAAGCTGTATTGACTAAGATGGGGAGGGTATCAGAGGCTTACCCCTCTTCTCTTTCTGCCTCCTTAGTACCTCCCAAGCCACCACCCTACAAGTCTAGGGCTCTTTGGTAAATACTTTATAAACCACTTTCCTTGGCCAGGTCCCTTTTGTGTGAAGGTGTGGAGAAGAAAATAAGAGGCTGTAAGATCAGGCTGTCTGGGTTCAGTTCTTGGATCTGCCACTCACTAGCTGTTGTGACATTTTGGCATGGTTCTTTTTCTTTGTGTGTGTGTGTGTGTGTGTGTTTTTAAAATAAATGTTTATTCATTTTTGAGGGAAAGAACATGAGTGGGGCAGGAGCACAGAGAGTGGGGGACAGAGGATCCAAAGCAGGCTCTGTGCTGACAGCAGCAAACCCGATGAGGGGCTCAAACTCAGGAACTATGAGATCATGACCTGAGCCGAAGTCGGACGCTCAGCTGACTGAGCCACCCAGGTGCCCCTGGGCATGTCTCTTTATGTAAGTCTGCTTTCCTCATCTATAAAATGGGCATAAGAATACCTAAGTCATAGGCTGTGGGGAAGATTAAATCATTCCACCTGTGTAGAATGTTTAAAACTGTGACTAGTGCATGTGCTAAAAATGTTAGTTATTAAGAGGGAATTCCTCAGTCTTACCCTGTCTCTGGCCTCCGAAGAAATTCTCTCTAGTAGTGAGTACTGAAGCCATGAGAAGTGTTGGGAAAGATTTTAGGGTGGAGGGAGGGCCTTCCTTCCCTCTCAGGGTCACCTCCAGGTCACGCCAGGCCTAGTCCTCATGGGTAGTGACCTTGTTTGCAGGTGAGTCATGGTGGAGACCTGCCTCTTTCAACCCCCCTCCCCCCCAGCTCTTTGCTTGCACGGAGGTTGAGCAGGATTAATCGGGATGTTGAGGTGTCCTCCTGCCTCTGCCTGGGGCAGGAGGGATGCCTTGTTCACAGCTCTGGGGAGACGTGGGGTGGGCCTAGACTGTGAACCTGTTGCCTGGAGACCTGTTGAGAGTGGCTGGGGACTGGCAGGACCTGAGGACAGATTTGAGAACCTTTCCTGAGGGGACCCGGACCCTTGCTTCCCCGCCTTTCTTCTGTAGAAGGAACTGAACAGTTAGGATAAAAGGTATCACCTATGCTGTTAGGCCCTCCTCTTATTGGGTCTTTTGGAAGTACTCCTTTTATCCCCATTCTACAGATGGGCTAGCTGAGGCTGTGAGAGTTGAAGATGTGGGCATGGGTGATTCAGGATCTGAGGCCATGGTCTCCTGACCATGCTCAGAGGTCTTGGTGAGTCATCTTCAGTTTGGCCTCAGAGGGAGTCATGGCTGTGATGGAGGGCAAGGCCAGAGGTCTGGAGGAAAACACAGCCTGAGAGAGTTCCATTTGCTCCATCTCCAGTTGAAAGGTCTCTGCCTGTCCCCATTGTGCTGGAAGCACCTCTAGTTCCATGCTTGCTGCTTAGTAGGCACTGAAGGGAAGCTGTGGAATAAGTGAACGTTGCTTGGAGGTATCTCTGAAACATGACTGAACCGCTCAGCGCTCACAGAATTAGAATCATAACTTGTGCTGTACAACCGGTACAGCTGCCACAGTATAATCACGGTCACATGAAAATAGATAAGTACTGTCAGTTGAAGCATCTTATGGTGGAGACCTGCCACTGCTACACCCAGATAATTTACACCAGTCCTAAAAGATCTCACTCATGCAGATGATCATCCTTAATTTCTCTGTCCCGGGGAAGAAATCCTGACTTGGAAAAGAAGTCTTCCAGAATGTTCTTCAGTGCAACTGCATGACAGAACACAAACTGCTGTTTTCCTCTGGGCACTATTGCTGGTGTCAACCTGGTATTCAAGGCAGGATGGGGCTGTGGGGTGTTCCCTCTGAAGAACTTTCTACATCAAAGGGTCAGTGGCCTCAGCACCATAACTTTCCATACAGCTTTTCATATGCTCTTTTGAGTTCTGCTGTGAGAGCTGTCAGGGCACGTGCTTCTTGCAGTGAAAAAGTCATGTAAGCTTCTTTGGACCCTGGTCCCCGGGCCTCTTGTTGACTTGTTTTACACGTGTAGATCCAGGTCATGGGCCAAAAGCTGTGTGCTCTGTAGAGCTTACAAGTCTTCCCTAACAATGGTATTGTTCAACTGATAGAGCTTCTTAGAGCAAGGAAACCATGAGCTGATTTCATCTAGGTAAACTGAGGCACTGGGCACTTGAATGACTTTGAGAATTACAATGTCAGGACTACAAGCACAACACATGCTCATCAGATACTACTGTGTGCCAGACACTGTGCTGGATGCTGGGAATCTGGGGCTTATGCAGCCTTGTCTGTGACTTCATGGGTGCTGCCTCCCACTAGGGCAGAGCCCCATGATGTGCCAGTTCCCATCCTGTGGCAGGTTATTAGAGGAGGGCTCATGTAGCCAGCCCACAAGGTCATGAGAACAGGGGAGACTGATTACCACATCCTATGCCAGTGCTCAAGGTATCAACTCATCCAAATCAGATGTGGGTTTTATCTTGAGGAAATTTCAAAATTGAATGAGATTTCAAAATAGTTGTCATATAGATGTTTCAAAATTAGGAGACCCAAAACCTTCTACTGTCAACCTATCCTGGCCTGGGCTAGGCAGGACACTGCTTCAGCTCTTCACCCTCTCTTCAACCTCTTGCTACAGCTCTGTGGGGTTGGGCTCCAGAGATGAAATCTTGGCCAATCTTGGGAAGGAATCATTGGCTCTGCAGAACAGCATGTTGTGAGAAGGAGCCCAGGGCATATTAGTGTAGCATCCTTTGATGGTGGCTGGGCCACTGTTTTTGCAGCCAAGCTTTGGGCACGAGCCCCTACATGGCTGGCTGACTGCTCTTGGAGAAGTCCCTTTCCCTGTAGGCTGGACTATCCCTCCTTGAACAACAGTGATGATGGTGGCATGGCTTATACCCAAGGGGTTGCCACCAGTCTGTGGTCCCAGGATGAGGGTCCTCACAAGGCACTATGCTCATTCTTGTTAGACAGTTTATTAAGCCATTGCTCTGTCTATATTCCACCCAGCTAAGCTGGAACTAATCAGGAAACCTGCCTGTCTTATCCATACCAGGATACAGTACTTTTCCTTAGGAATCCCACTGACCCATTAACTGGGCATATACCCTACATGTGCTACAGTCTCTGTGTGTGTGTGTGTGTGTGTGTGTGTGTGTGTGTGTGTGCGCGCGCGCGCGCTTTCCCCATCTAGACAGAGAGCTCACTGAGAATAGATTCCAACTATTTTACTCTTTGCCTTTGCCATTTCCTTGGCCAGGTTTTGTGGATGTTTTTGGAGACAACAAACATGACCATTTAGCAGAAGCCATTCCATGGCCTATGGAATGAAATATCCTCTTTCCTGAGGTCCACTGGGACTCATGAAGGACAAGGATGAGGATGGAAGTTATTGGGATCCCACTGCATAGATTGACGTTGTGCCTACTGTCCCAGTCTTTCCTGGGAACATTACTGGGTTGAGTCCAGAGGGAATGGGGGCAGCTCAGCCAGTGTTGTGGTTTTAGCCTGCTGGCTGAGGCCCTGTATGTGCAGATTATGGAGATGTGGCCCCTTTCTTTCCATGCTGGAAATGAGCCCCAGAAAGCTACTGCCAGCCTCTTCTGTTGAGAGGGCAGGAGGAAGCATGCACTGCAGATACTGTGAAGTCTGCAGGTTTCACTCAGTTGGGATTTGTCACTTGGCAAACAGTCAAGTATCTGCCATACCTGTCCATGTCAGCTGCAGCCTCCATGGCCAATCCGCATGATGAAGTATCCAGTCAAGTTTTGGCAATTCCGAAGGTGTGGCAATCTTGGTTCTTACAAGGGGCCAGTGGGGAGCATTGCAACAGAGGCCCGTGTGCCGAGCCTGCAGGACGTCCTGGGAGGGAGGCAGAGGGTGGAGTGCACCTTTGACAGTTGACATCTGTGTCAACAGCACTCAGTGACACACCGGGGGAGGACGAGCCTGCGCTTGGCAGGCCAACAATAGGCTGATTGACGAAATGAACTTTTCCTCAAAGGCCCCAACACTGCCAGGGGTGCTTGGGCTGACAGTGGTCTCCCCCGCACCACACACTCCAGGGACTCCCTTGGCATGCTCAGAGCAGGGAACAGGGGTGGGCTTTGGTCCCTGATGGGGTCACGACCTGTCCATGATCCTCTGGAAGGCTGCTGTGGGGTGAAGGGTGCGCTGGTGGCTCCATGGCATGCAATAACAAAGACCTGGTGGCCTGTAGGTAATGAATGCTGTATGGGTGGGAGTGCTAGGGCTCCAGGTGAGTGATGTATCCACAGCATCTCCCATCTGGCATGAGGAAGGAGGAGCTTCATGAGGTGCTCCTGAGGTATGCTTGTTCTCCCACAATATGTAGCTCGGTTGGTGGGGGTTACAAGTACTCCCCTCAGACCTTAGCCACACTGCACTTATGAGCTCAATTCAACATTGAGGATGAAAATCGTGGCCCTTCTTTTTTCTTGCCCCACCCCTTCTCCTACACATATATACATGGGCATATACACACGTACACACTACCTTGCCTGCTGAGGGTACATGACTCAAGTCACCTGGGAGCTCACACTGCCCAAGGCTGTGCCAAGACTGCCTCTCTACAGATGTGGGTATTGAGGTCTGGCAGACCTCAGGCAATGGGACCCCCTAGTTGACTGTCAACAGGGACTTCCCCACCTACATCTTTTCTGTGTTGTATTCTCAGATAAAATGAGCCCAAAGAGACTTAGGTTGCTCTTCAGGTCCCTTGACACAGGCTACTGCCTTGCTCACTTACTTGTGAGGGCAATATTAGTTCAGTGTGGATCTCAGGATTGTTGTGTGAGTTCCCACAGGGTAAAGGGAGAAAGGGTGAGTCCTTTCAGAGATGAGCAGGAGACTAGAATGATCCTCCGAAACCCAAGTTTATTTATTTCAACTTTTATTTAAAATTCTTTGATGATAACTTTAAGTAGTTGTTCTCAGGACAGAGACCAAAATGCTTATCAGAGTCTAGCCTCTGGTCATCTTGGTTCTTTAACATTGTACCATGTCTTGTCCCTTGTTTTCTGCCCTTGAGCCCTTTTGACCTCTTTCCACAATATCTAACATACAGTGGCTTTGTGGTGGGATAGAACATGGAGCCTCTTGGCCCTTTTGCTGGGAATGCCTCACCTCTCACATCCCATATCCCTCGCCCTTTATACCTAGTTAACTTTTATCAGCCCTTCAGTTCTTTGAGCATTTGTCCCTGTAGATGTTTTTCCATCTTGTTTTTGCTTTTTTAAAATACATTATAAACACAATTTTTTTCTAGATTGTGAGAAGATTCTGTTAGTTGAAATCTTTGTAAATTTGTTTCAGTTTGTTTCCTTATGTGCCTGGTTATTTTTGACTATGTGCTGGTCATTAGTTTGAAAATCTATTTTAGGAACAAGTCTTTCAAAGAAGATTTTCATTTGCTTCTGCCGGGCTATGGTGGTCCTACTAGCTATTCAAACCTGAGATTCTTTGCTCCCAGGTTATTTGAACACGAGCCACAGGCTCACAAGAGGGCCTGTTTATTTCTGGTTCATCTTCTCTCTCAAAGTGAAGTCCTTCAGAGGCTCAGCTCACTGCATGTGTTGAGTTCAACTCCCCACATTGGGTGGGACCTAGATTTTGACTTCAGTCCCTCTCATCCTAGGAGGTCACCACAACTATAGTTCAACTTATATATTTCTTCTGGATCAGAAAATGTCCTCAGGCCTAAAGTAGCTCTGAATGCTTATCTTGTCTATGTCCGAGTCTTTTTGGAGATGTTGGCCTGGTAAGTCTTCAGTATCTTACTAGATTTTTTATTCTTTTTATAAGATTAAAAAATATTTCATTAAAAGTTTCTAAGGTGTCCACTGTAAGAGTTCAGTTCAAATTAACTAGCTCCTCTTAGGAGGGCAGAAATCTCTTGGTATAATTGTAATTTCCCCAATGCAGCCTTCTCTGATTTTCTACATAGCTCTGAATCCCCTATTCTATCCTCTACTGGTACAGTAAGCCTCTCCCTTTACTGGTTCTTACTATGCCTGCACTTAAGAGTTTATTTGACTAACATCCGTAGTACCTAGAGCAATACCTGATATGTAGTATTTACTCAAGGACTACTTAGGATTGTGGTGACCTCCACTTGCTTCACTTGGTACACCAAGTTTGTTTTTTGTGTAACTTTTTGCCATTACTTTGAACATGCAAACTGGTGATCCTTTACATTATATTTTGGTTTCCTTGAGGATCAGTGCAATGCATGCCATGATTGAGAACATGAACTTGAAATTCAGAGACTCTTGAGTTTTATTTCTGTTCCTTCCTAACTATATGGTCTTCTGTGAGTCTCTTAACTCCTCTGAGCCTCCTTGTCTGTAAATTGGAAATAATATTTGTGTCTCTTTTATTGAGTTGCCTTGAGGATTTAATGACATGATATTTAGCATAATGGGTGACTTGGGGGTAAACTGAATTGGCACTAGGTATTCATTCCAACCTCCTTCTAGCGTACCTTGCTGTATACAAATGGTGATAAGACAAAACTGTGTCTCATATTCCTTTATAGCTCAAGTCAAGTTGTAAGCAGATGAAAGTAGATCCTATTAGTTAGATGTGTTTGTGCAAGATTTGGAAGATAGAAATGAGGTAGAGACTGTCGTCTTGTTGCCCTGGCAACAAGCCTGGTAACGGCAAGCATGGCCATGATGCTGTTGACTTTTCCATGTTGGAGTTCTAGTGTCTGGTCACTAGCTTTGTGGGTGTTAACAAGCAATCGTGGCAGTGGCAGTACCTTTATGTCACTGGATTGCAGTTACGAAAGTGCATTCTTGAAGTCAGTTTCAGTGGCAGCTTCTTAATTTTCCCTGAATCAACTGTGAGTGAGGCTCTGGGTATAATCCATCCTGAAGCACAATTCCATTTCACCTAGGAGCCTGTGGAATTAAAGAGACAAGTTTTCCGCTTCAAAAATGCAATGGTGAATAGGGTAACAGTTAAAGACATTTCTGTTCAAAAAGAGAGAAAATAAAAATTGCTGGTCCCAAGCAATTTTGAAATCCAGCAGAGCAAACTCTAGATTTGGTTTTAAGACCTTGTTTCTGATTCTTGGCTCTGTCCTTGGGGATCAAGGCTCCACCCTCTGAGTCAGTCATCTTTCCTTTTTCATTAAGGGTAGCATGGTTTGCAGCTGAGGGGTTTTAGCTGCCCTCTTCTTGCCTGCAGAATTTTGGAGATCATACAACTTTTTTTTTTTTTTTTTATCATTTTTGTCCCCTTTCTGCCTCTTTAAGTACAAACTGGCAGTGTTTCTACTATAATATTCTCAAGAATCTTGTGGCTCTCTTCCTCTATAGATAATCTCATCTCTCTTGCCTTCTACTGAGATGGCTGAGGGGACCTATGAGTCACACACTTAATCTTTTCAAAGAGTCTTCTGTGTGACTGAATGCTCTGACCTTTTGATCTTACTGAGGTACTAAAAAAAGATTTTTGTAAAAAACCTTCAGTTTTTTACCATAGAACATGTTTTCCTGACAGTGAAGTTTTTAATTTTAGTCTTTTTCAGTCTGGATTGGCTGAGAATGCCCCAAATCATCAAATCCAAGTTCCTCCTTGGTTACTATTTCTTCTTTCCGTTTATCTCTTTCCTTTTGCATTTTACTAAGCAACAAGAATAAACCTGGCCATACCTCCAACACTTCTTGGCACTTGGCATGGCTAAATATCCAGGTTCATCTCTTACAAGTTGTGCTTTCCACATAACTGCAGGGTACAATTCCACTAAGTTTTCTGCTGCTCTATAACAAGGATCCTCTTTCTTCCAGTTTCCACTGACATTTCCTCATTTCCTCCTGAGCCCTTCCTGGCAGCACCTTTAACATCCATATTTATACCAACAGTCCTTACACAACAATTTAAGGATTCTCTAAGGTAATTGAGGTTTTCCCTACGATGTTCCTGACTCCTTCTGAGTCCTTACTGGTTGAACTGTTAACATCGATATTTCTACTATGTTCCGTTCAGGCCAATCTAGTCTTTCTAGCATGTTCCTCAGAATTCCTCTAGTCTTTATGGTATTTGTTAGAGGAGCCCCCTCCCCCAACTTCTGGTACCAAAGTATTTTTAAATTTATTACAGCAGCCATAGGAAACTATGACAACTCAAGTTTATTATCTTACAGTTAGCAGGTTAGAAATCTAGAATGGATTCCACTGGGCTAAAGTCCAGATGTCAACAGGATTTCATTCCTTTCTGGAAGATCTAGGGGGAAGTATATTTTCTTGCCTTTCCAGATTCTGGAGGCTCACATTACTTGGCTCATGAGCCCTTCCATCTATCTTCAAAACCAACAATAGCTGGTTGTGTCTTTCTCACATGGCATCATTCTCATATGGACTCTTCCTCCTCTATCTGCCGCATTTAAGGACCCTTAAAATTTCATTGGACCCATTCAGATAATCCAGGCTAATCTTTGTATTTTAAAGTCATCCAATTTGAAACCTTAAGTCCATCTGCTACCATCATTCTCCTTTGCTGTAAAATGTAAAATATGCATTCACAGTTTCTATGGGAGGCCGTTACTCTGCTGGGTACATCTGCCTTCAGATTGGCAGGGTTCTGAAAGTCTTTCTTGAGGCCTCACCACCCACCACCCATTTTTTCCCCTTTGAATAATTTCATAAGCCACCAATAACCTGATGATAAGTAACTGTCTTCTCCTCTTAGGGTTTCCATTTCTCTATCTGTAAAATGGTGTGACAGCATCAGTTTTCAAGTGGCAGTGGAGATAAAGAGAATACTGATCCATCTTCCAACCGTGAGGGAGGCATGCTGTGTGGACTGAGCACCTGCTACCCCAAGAGGACTTCAAGGAGGTGGCATGAGCAGTGACAGGTCGCAGGAGTGACTAGAAGTTATGGGAAGGGTGAGGGGTGCTGGGCCCTGTGCTGGGCTTCTCCTCCCCCCGCCCAACATCAGTTGTATTAATCAGTTTCATCTGTGATGAAGGAAATGTTCTGTTCAATATGGTAGCTGCTGGCCGTGTGTGGTTCTTGAGTGTCTGAAATGTGGCTAGTATGAGGAACTAAATGTTTAGTGTTATTTAATTTTAATTAATGTTCATTTAAATTTAGTTACCTGTGAGTAGCAGCTACTGTATTGGATAGCACAGCTCTGACAGGTTGAGTTGTCCAAGGTTTGACTGTGACAGAACTAGTCACTGATGGAGAAAGGGTCTGGAGTTGGGCAGTCCTATCTCATCATATTTTCTGTGACTTGCTTTTGTGGGCACTGCTCCTTGACCGTGGCCCAGCCTTGAACATTTCACTTCCCTCGCTATCTGGCCATGGGCTAACACCGCTCCTGTAAGCCTTTTCTGTAGCTCCTCCAAGGCTGTCCCCACCAACGCCCACCCCGGAGTTGGGCTCTTCTACAGTCCATGATGTTAAGGGAGCCAGTAAGAGATTGGGGTGTTTATGAGGTAGCAGAAGCCCCTGTGGCCTGGGCTGGTTCCTCTTGGACACAGCCTCTAGATGCTGCCACCTGAGATGTCATTGTAGCACCTTTGCCCCATGTGGGTTTGGCACAGTCCTGGAGCCTGCTTCCTCAGGTGCCACCAAATATCACTTGTCAGTTCAGAGCCACTGGCATTTGCCCTCTTGGGGTCTCCTTTTCTGTCGTGTCTGCATAATCACCTTTCTTGGCACCGGTAAGAATAGGTGCTGTCACAGAGGTGGAGGTTGGCAGGGCTGTGTAGTGGGGGCTTGTGACGTTGGGGATGCCAGGGCCCCCTGAAATGGGCTGCTCGTCTCTGAGTCCCCATGATGGCCCCATGGTGGCTTGGCAGAGCTGAGGGGCTCTGTGTGATGGGGAACAGCCTGTGGTTGGTAAGTGTAGGGATCCTGGTGGAGGCTGGCCAAACATTTGCCCAGGTAGAGGTTTCAAGCTTATGGTTTAGGGGATGTGCCTGAACTAATCCTGTTATTAGCTGGATTATCTCTTTAAACTGAGAACCAGCTTCTGTGGGTCCCCTGTGAAATGCTCAGTTGGGAGCCAGGGTGACAGGCCCCACCCGGGGTGTGTGCCCGGTGGCAGCACGCCTGCTCCCCGCGTAGCAGCCATGCCGGCTTCTGTTCCTGTTTCATCTGCTAGTTGATTCACTCGTTCACGCATTCATCTGGCAGTCCCTGGGCACCAGCCGGCACGAGGCCTGGAGCTGGATGCTAGGGACCTGGGGGTGAACTGAACCAGAGGAGGTCTCTCACAGAGACAGACACAAATGCAAAACAGTAGAACAGCATTAGGTACAGAGAAATCGGAATGTTCAGGATGAAAGGTTGAGGTAGGACCGGAGAGGTGGGTGTGTGAAGGGCTTGGAGAGGCTGCTGAGGAGGTCAGCCTCCATGCAGAGGTGAAGTAGGCTCCCGACAAGTGTTGGAAGATGAGTGGGCTGACCAGATCTGGTAGTGAGGAAGGATGGATGAGAGGACACTGATGGGTGTCAGAGTGAGACCCCCGAGGAGGCTGTTGAGTTAGTCATTCATGTTTCACCAGCCAGTATTTAATGTCCCGCTACTGGCCAGGCCCTGTTCTAGAAGCTAGGGATGTTTCCTTTGTTTCCTTAAAAAGACACAGAAGCCTCTGCCCTTCAGGAGCCTCTGTTCTAAGAGAGAGTGATGGCGGGGAAGAGTGGAAGGGAGGGACAAGGAGGTGGAGGGGGAGAAGAGAAAGAAGAGGAGGGGATCAAAATATATAACTCTAATAAGGGAATGACGTAGCCTGTCAGAAGGTAGTAAATGCTACTGAAAGAAAGGGAGAAAGGAAAGAGGGAAGGAAGGAAGAGAAAGAAAAAGGAAGGAAGAAAAATAAGAAAGAAAAGGAAGAAAAAGGAAGCAAAGAAGAAACAAGGAAGAAAAAGAAAGGAAGAAGGAAGGAAGAAAAAAAGGAAAGGAAGAAAAAGGAAGAGTGAAGGAAAGAAGAAAGAAAAGAAAAGGGAGTGAAGAAGGAAGGGAGAAAGAAAAAGAAAAAAAGAAAGAAAAGGAAGAAAAAGAAGAAAGGGAGAAAGAAAAGGAAAGAAAGAAGAAAAAGGGAGAAAGAAAAGGAAGCAAAGAAGAAAAAGAATGAAGGGAGAAGAAGAAGAAAGGAAGAAAAGAAAGGGGGAAAGAAAAGGAAGCAAAGGAAAAAGAAGAAAGGAAGAAAAAGAAGGAGGGAAGAAGGAAGGAAGGAAGGAAGAAATGGAGCAGGACTACAGGTGTGGGAAATGTTGGCAGTGATTGGGGCACCTCTCCTGAGCTGTAGGATGTGAACAGAGACTTGAAGGAGGTGAAGATGTGACTGTGCGGATAGGGGCAGACTCTCAGGACAGAGTATACTTGCCTTGGTGGAGGAACAGTGGGAGGCTGGTGAGCCTGGAGAAAAATGGTGACACGGAGAAGAACAGGCAGGGCAGAGGGTGGGGGCGCTGCTGATCAGGAAAAGCTGAGGTTTCATCCCTACTACCCTTGGACCCCTCGGGGGCATCTCTGAGCTTGGGGAAAATTTCCTCTGTATTTCCATTAACCTTTAACTGAAAATCAGCATACATTTCCATTATGATTAGAGCCGCCCACCCCCTGCCCAAAAGAACCATCCAGACTTTATCAACAACGGAAATTATAGACATTTTTATTACCTATTAAAATTGTATCAGATATCTTGAAATATTTCTTCTCATCACTAGTTTGAATTGACAGGCACAGGATCTTAGGACTTAATGCACACGCATCACTGTGTCACAAATTTTAAACATTAATTATTTCAATGTAAGTGCTTTTGTTTGTAATACTATGGAATCTTGATGCATGTAAAACGTTTATCTAAGTCAAAGTCCTTTGGCTTCCTCCGACTACTGGGAGGATCCATGGCCCAAAGATGAAGAAGAAGCCGTGGTATGGAGTCTGGGAACCTGCCCTAAGAACTTTGACCCTTTGGAATGGGGAGCCATTGCAGGATGTGGAGCACAGCCTCAAGATGGGATTTACATTTGAAAAGGGTGATTCTGGCTGCTCTGTTGCCCCAAGCCTGGCAGGGATCAGGGTGGAGGCGTGTTACAGTGATCCACGTGGGAGACGGTAGAAGCTCAGGCCAGCATGGTAGTTAGTGGAGGTCAGGAGAAGGGGGCACATGTGGATGTATTTTGAAGGGAGGATCAAGAGGAATTGCTGCTGGATTGGATGTGGGGTGAGTAGGAGGCATCAAGGATGGTTGGCTGCAGCAGTCTAGCTGCTCTGCGAGATAGGATGGGCACACTCAGGAAGGTTTCCCACAGGAGGTGACGCTGGGGCTGTTCTTGGAAGGCAGCTGGTTGGCCATGTTAGAGCCTGGCAGCTGGTCTAGGACCCACCATAGGTGCTCAGGAAAAATCCCTGCAAAGCTGGAGGGCAGGTGGAGGGTCCATAGGGTTTCTCAGGCTTCTGGCTTGGGTTCTGGGAGGGATGGCTTTGCCACGATGGAGGTCCTGCCACTCACAGGAGAACAATGGGCAAGACCCTGGGTGATGAAGAAACTCCCAGACTAGAAAGGCTTCAGTCTTTGCTGAGCGTGGGAAGGAAGCTTGCTTGAGTCCTCAGGTCTCTGTTTAGCTGGGGGGGTGGGGGGGGGACTGATTGATGGCCGCGGATTTAATAACTCGGTAAACCAGGACTACTCCATGCAGGATGAATTTGGTCGAGATGTAAATATTTTATATCAGAGTATTAACTGCTTATTAAAAGTGTATTGAGATTTATATGCTATGTGGATATAATTATAGACATCACAGAGAGGTCACTGGCTTGCGGAAACATCTCTAACAGAACTCTTAATCCGGAAATGTGTGTCCTGCCATCAGCTGGCCTTTAGGTAGAGCATTTTACGTGTCTTATTAAGCAGAAATTAAACACAGGTATAAAGGCTGCCGTGCACGCAGCTCCATTTTCTGGACCCACCACATGCAGATGATGTGGAATCGCCAAACCCCGACTTGATTCCTCTGAGATGAAAGACGGCGTTCTGTGGCAGGAAGGTCTTACTGGCTTGTGGTGACAGGGGGGCCCAGGGGACAATTGGGGCCATTCTGTCCTCCACCCAAGTCTAGAGTCTGACTGCTCCAGGATGGGGGATGCAGGGGCCTGCTGCTGACAGTCACACACCCTGTTATCCCACTGCTGGGGAGTGTTTGCTGTGTTGACCCCTTCTTCCTGTGGCTTGGAGAGAGAGGGACACTGGAGACAGTTTGGAGCCTGATGTAGGTAAATGACAGTAGCATGTAGTTTTTTTGAGCTGAACGTCTAGGATGTTCTTGGTATAGAAAATGGGATCAGTGCAAAACTTGAGGTGACTTGTGGGAAAGCAAATACTTCTTGAATGTTCAAAGGCTGTTGAGTTTAGGGGGAGGCTTAGAATAAACCCATCCATCCATCCAACCATCCATCCATCCATCCATCCATCCATCCATCCATCCATCCGGTGGGCTAAGTGCCAGGCACTGGGATACAATGGTCAGTGAAATAAACTCCAGCCTGCATGGAGCTTATATTCCCCCTGGGGAAGTCAGTGTATCCAGACGTCAGGACACAGACAAGAGTATTTTTTATCAATCAAATTTAAATGATTGCTGTATCCTTTTATGTTGTTTGTTTTTATTTTTGTTGCTTGTTTTAAAGTAGATACATGTGTAGACACACATGTCATTGTGTCCCCTACAGTCACATATTTGTTTTCTGGAAAATAGGCAGCTCCGGGCTACCCGGATAGCTCACAGCTTCCTTTTACTATCCTTCCTGGAAATCTTTCATAATGTTTTACTGTGATTCAGAAGGCCAGAGTGCATCAGACAAACTTGCGCAGTAACTCAGGCCACTGTCATGCTGATCTAGGCTGTGATTTGGGGTATGTGTGGAAGTTGGGGGCATGCTGTTTGTCCTGCCCCATATGGACCCAGGAGCTTTGTGAGTCCTTGGGTCTGCTTTTTTATAGTATTCTCTCTTCCCTGCTGGCAGGCTGGCCCACCTAGCTTGTGGTCTGTCCTCCTCTCTTTATATCCAGAGAAAGATACTTCTAGCGTGCACATAGAAACAATCAAATGTTGGCTCATGTCTTCAAAGAAAAGAATAGTTAGCACATTGATAAACATCATCATCATTTTTGCCTTGATGTTCCAAGAATGTTTGTGAGCAAAGTCTTCGGCTATGGAGAAAGGCACATCCATGTAGAGTTGAGGGGCCTCTCCTGGCCCGGGCAGCTGCGAAATTGGCATAGTGGGTGGCTCGGGATGTTTTCTGGGCCAGAGCTGGGGGAACAGGAAGTTCAGCAAGAGTAGATGGTCTACACGGAGCCCTCAGGGGCATCACCTGCCCTGGGGGCCACTATAGCCCCAGCCCTGTAAAAGTGGCCAATTTCTGCTCTGATGGAGCCCATGCTCCTGCGGTCTTCTGAAGGTCTCATTTTTCTGGGATACCTAAAAAGCTGTCCAAGACAGTAGCCACTGGCTTTGTGTGGCTTTTGAACACTTAATATGTGATGAGGGGGAGTGAGGAGCGGAATTCTCAGTAGTTAGCAGTTTTAATTGATTTAAATTCAATTTTTAAAAAAGTCTCCTCCCTGTCAGGGAGGAGAGAGAAAACTATCAAAAGCAGACCCAAGGACTCAAAAAGTTATGGGTAAACTTAGAGGTGTGTTTGGAACAACTTGGTAATGTGAATTTCCTTATACAGCTGTACATTTTAGGAGACCTAAATGCTGGTCACGTACTTCTAGCATCTGAGCTGACATGAGCTGTAAAGGTAAAACACACACTTGAGTCCAAAGGCAAAGTGTTAAACAAATGGTAAAATATCCCATTAGTAATTTTTTATATTTGTTACATATTAAAGTGGCAATATTTGGGGTATATTGGGTTAAAGAAAATGTATTAAGATTAATCTGATTGGTTTACTATGTTTACTTTTTATTTTTCATGTTTTTAAGATAGAGAAGAGAGCATGAGCAGAGGAGGGGGCAGAAGGGGAGAGAGGATTTTAAGCAGCGTCCGTGGTGAGTGTGGAGCCCGACACGGGGCTCAATCCCACGAGCCTGGCATCACGACCAGAGCCAAAATCAAGAGTCAGATGCTCAACTGACTGAGCCATCCAGGCATCCCTACTATGTTTGTTTGTTTGTTTGTTTGTTTGTTTATTTATTTATTTATTTTAAAGTGCCTGGGTGGCTCAGGGGGTTAAGCATCTGACTCTTGATTTTGGCTGAGGTCATGATCTCGTGGTTTGTGAGATTGAGCCCTGTGTGGGGCTCTGCACTGACAGCAAGGAACCTGCTTGGGATTTTCTCTCGCATGTGCACACATGCCTGTTCTTTCTTTCTCTCAAAGTAAATAAATAAACTTAAAAAAAAGTGGCTTCTGGGTGCACCTGGGTGGCTCAGTCGGTTAAGCATCTGACTTCGGTTCAGGTCGTGATCTTGGCGTTTCTTGGGTTTGAGCCCCACATATGCTCTGTGCTGACAGCTCAGAGCCTGGAGCCTGCTTCAGATTCTGTGTCTCCCTCTCTCTCTGCCCCTTCCCTGCTTGCTCACACTCTTTCTCTCTGAAAAATAAACATTAAAAAAGTGGCTTCTAGAAAATTAATAATATATGTGACTCACGTTATATTTCTATCACATAGTGTGGATCTAGACCCTTCTGTGACCCTTGCTAAAGTCTGAGGCTGTTAGATAATCTGATGGGGCTATCGCTTATTGGACACTTACATGTGCCAGACTCTGTGCTAAGACCTTTATCTGTTACCTGTTCTCCCAAGAGTCCTGTGAGGTAGATACTATTATTCCACTTAAAATATAAGGCATGTGAATCTCCGAGTGGTGCACTAACTTGCTCAGGGTCACACAGCTAAAATGGAGCAGAGCTGAGACCCTATAATTGGACAGGCTGGGTTAAAGCTCCCTCCCGGCCCCCATGACCACTGTCCCACATTATTCGACTCCAGCCCCCATGAGTTCAGTGCTCATCTTGAAGCTCAGTATCCCAGAGCCGAGTCAGCAAGTGACCACGAGGACGCTAAGAATCCGTGGGGAATTGTGCCCTTGGGTTTCTCTCTGGGGCACGTTTTGGAGGGGAGGTGAGTCCTGGGAGTGCTTGGGGTGTGTCAGCACGCTGGTTTAAAAGCACGGTCTCCAATTCTGGGAGCATAACTGAAACCTACATCCCAGCTGCAGCCTTGTCTCATTCTGTGCCAGTCTTTTCACCAACATCATCAGCTGACAGTCACACCAAGATTGTTCTGTCCATTTCACAGATGAGCAAACTGAGCCTCAGATGGGCGCCATGGCTTCCCCAAGATCATAGTGAGAGCTGGTACTCGAGCCCGGGACTGTGGTTATAAATGCACAGTTCTTTCCTCTAACTAAATCTGGCTCTAAACACAGATAAAGTAAAAGTTCTCATAGGGTTTGTAGTTGGGGGGCGAGTCCCACAGGATCACCTTCATGGTGCTGAAACCATTGTCTGTTACAGTACTAGATATGCTTCCATTAGGATGTGATTTCTGTCAGGTAAGTCAGCCTCCCAGCGAGTGGGTTCTAAGAAGATCCCTTTCTGAATGGGCGAAGGGCAATGGTGTTGTAGCAGGGAGGGGACCAGGGCAGTGTGTCAAGTGGGCGAGATGGGACTGCTCAGGGTGGAAAGGAGGCAAACCCATGTTTGTCTTTCGCTGTGCTGACCCTGAGGTGAGAGACCTCTTTCCTGGGTTTTCTCTGGATGCCGGAGAGCAGACAGTGCCGGGTAGGAGGTCCTAAGAGGAAGCAGGTCTTGGGCTTGCCTGGTTCTTGGCTCTAGGCTCCTGTGGCTTTTGGAGCAGTGGGCCATGTCCTCAGACTCCTATTTACTGCCTTTCTGTTCCGGGGCACCTTACGTCCCCCGTCTAAACTTCGGTTTTCTCACTTGTAAAATGGGACTTCACCTTTCGGGGTGAGGGGTTAGCCCAGAGTATATGAAACACCTGGCATCTGGTGGCACAGGAGACACTGGGACTCGCTTGTTCTTTGGGGTGCTCCTTGTCTTTACAAAGGGAATTGGAAGACCAGGAAAAAACGCTGCAGCCTGGGGTCCCAAGCCCGCAGGGCAGGAAGCAGGACTGTGGGTTCTCTCTGGGTCCAAACTTGATGTCAGGTTTGCATGCTTGAGTTTTCTCACCAGAAAATCGGTAGCACTGCCAGTATGCTGGGGCTGGGCGGGAGGGCGGGGGGTTGCCAAAATCCCAGGTATTCAGAGATTGGTCCTGCTGAGCTGGAGAGAGACCCCTATGGGAAAAAATACGCCTAATGTCACCTTCATACAGAGTTGTTTCTTAAGGGGCTGGCTGGTTATAGCACCTAATTTTTTCAAAAGTATCAGTCAAGCAGGGGCCAAAGGGTATCACTCCCCCCCACCCCCAAAGTCCCTAAGGCAACCCAGCCTTCCAGAAGAGACTGCAAATTCTGGATTGTATAAACACTCTTTGCGCAGGAAGCGTCTATGGGAGATCTCATTCTAGCCAATCTGTCTTCCAGGTAAAGAACAAGCCTGGCCAGCCAAGGCCCCAGGGCCAGGACCTGAGGCTCAGAGTGGCCTAAGGCTTGCAGGGAAAGCCAGTGATGCTGATCATTGCTTGTGCCTGGTTGGTGCTGAAGAGTGTTTTGGGGATCCCTTGTTTCCCTCCTTTTCCCCCTCCTTTCCACCTTGGTCACTGGGTACTCAAAGGCCCTTCCTGACAGACACAAGGGGTCCACTTGTGCAGAGCCAATATGTGCCCTCTCTTCCCTCTGCCTGGGCCGCTGCATCAAATTAGGGCCCAGATTGAAAAGCGAAGCTGTACCCAGCCACCAAGCAGAAAGGCCCCTTCTTCTGTCCCAGGGCCCAGGTAAGGAGGAGGGTGAGCAGTCTGAGAGCTGATGGTGCTGGGCTCTTGGCCCTTTAAGACACTGGCCTCTCTGGCTGGCATGGATGGTAAGCCCAGGCAGCTCCTTGAGTCTGCTGATGGTCACTGGGTGATAAGCGGTAAAGCCTGGCCCCTTCTGCCTTTGAACTAAGCGCTCTGTCTCTTTCCCGCCTGGGAGCCGTTTTGAACTGTCAGTTCCTGGGGATTAGATGCATGTTTAGGCTGGATGAACTCATGAATGAAAATATTTTGCTTCGTGGTTTCAGCAACAGCGTCCTGCACAGTGGGCCCCCTTTGCTCTCCTCTCCCTCACTAGCACCACCCACCCAGGTCCACTCTAATAGCAGGGCCAGGGCCCTGCCAGCAGCCCTCAAGGTGCCCCCTGACACTTCGGACAGGGCCACTATGCTATGATGAGACCAGGTGGCTGGCCGCTTTTGGACCAGGTGAGCACTTTCTTGATATTTTTTCCCCCCAGATCCATGATACTATCTTTAGCACAGGATGGCAGTGGGGTGGCCCCAGGCTCTTCCGTTTGTGAGCAAAGGCAGGGCTGGAAAAAAGGAATTGGCCATGGGCTTATGTACTTCAGTCAGCTTTGATTCCAGTGCTACGGGTTTCTTGAGCTCTGGTGGTGGAAGTCATGTGGTTGGGGAGCGGAGTCCTGTAATCGGGGAAGTGGTATCATGGAAGAGACAGGAAGATCAGAGTTCCAATTTCAGCAAGGCCTCTTGGTTGGGTGATCTTGAGAAGGTCACATAACTGCTTCATGCCCCCACATCAGAGATGAGAATGCTGGGATTCCTGCACCTCCTTGCCAAGTTGCTCTGAGAGTTTTAGGGTGTGAAGAGCAACCAGTGTGCCTGGTGTGGAGTCAGCATTGCATCACTGGGCTTGGCCTGGCCAGGAGCCTCGGTGAACATGCCCTCGATGTCCCCTCTGCCCCATGCTGCAAGAATGAGGAAGACCCAAGGAAAGTGCTTACTCGGCCTCTTTGTGACGGATGAAGTCATCAGCTCTTAAGTGAATTAATGCAACAATAATTAATAGAGGAGGGCTGTTACTGGCCGGGTTACACCCGTGGCTGGTTCCACCATATCATCTTTATCATCATGTGGCTTTGGAGCTCCATGGACACGTGAGGTCAGCAGGCACTGTCCAGGGGATACCTGTCTCCTACCACCTTCTACAGGGGGTGCTGGGGGCTTCCTGTAAAAGGCATCAGTTGGTAGCTATTAGGAATCTGTTTGGGGGTGCAAATGGGTTATACTGCTTGGTGAATAGTTGAGGTTCAAAACAAGCTTTGGGCTAGTGGCTGGCAGCTAGTGACCTAGCCTGGCTGGGTGGGGAATATAAGTGCATGCATAGACCTAGGTTATGACTGATACCAACTGGTGTGTGTGTGTGTGTGTGTGTGTGTGTGTGTGTGTGTGTGTGTGTGTGTGTATGTGGTGGGGGGGTGTGGTAGGATGAAGGTAGACCTGGGAGTATCATTGGAGGACTTTTCCTGTCTTGACTCCTGGTTAGAGGCTTTATCAGTGAACAGTTGATATTTTGTGTAAGTACTATAGACGTCAAACTTTAGAAGAACTGGAACAAACAGAATAGAGGTAACCACTGTTAACATTTTGAAGTCTTCTAGTCTTTTTGTTTCTATGTATACATACTTCTTTTTCTTATAAAACCGTATGAACCATTTTTATAACTTAGTCTCACTTAGCAACGTATCATAGTATATATTGTTATGTGTATCTCCATATACCATGGGAGCCTTTCACATTCTGCACCATCATTTGTCAGGAGTGCTGGTGGCCCATGGTATAAATGTACTCTGGTTCTCAAAACCACTCTTCTATTTGATTATGTGGTTATTTCTGGGTGTCTGCCCTCATCAACCACACTGTGATAAACATCTTTGTGTGAGCATCACTCCTACAATTGTTTCCTTAAGATAAGTGCTTAGGAGTTAAACTTGTGAAAAAGGTACCTATGTTTTTTGGGTTTCTGATGCCTTTTGCTAAGTTGCCTTCCAGAAAGGTTAGGCTAATTTACATTCCCACCAGGAGTGTTGGAGAGTGTTGGCTTCCCTTTACTCTCCCCAACATTTGGTATCAAATGTTTAAAGTTTAAATATCTCCTCTGTTTTTCTCGAGAAAAAAGGGATGTCTTATTGTTTTAATTTGCCTTTTTTTATTACTTAAAAAGTATTTTTGTGTGGTTCCTCACCACTTACTATTGCCAGAATTAGCTGTCTACATAATTTTCTCATTTCTCAAGGAATGTTTTTCCTGTTAGTGATTTATGTGAGCTCTTTACATATTCAGGATACATATAAGGATAATATATCTTATGAATATCTGAATGTTGATCACACATCTCCCTCATTCATTTGTTTAGAATTTTTTTTTTTTATTCCAGATTCTGTTAAGGGTAGTTGTGTACTGGTGATTAACCCTTGTATACCCCCTAATTCAGAGGAGCTTAGAGCTTGTGGGATGATGAAGTATGGCCCTAACCAGGTGGGCTAGGACAGTTATACCCAGTTCTGATTGGAAATGAGGAAGGAAAGGTTAGGGTCGGCAGGTCAGAGAATGTGGTCATCCTGGAAGTAGCATTGGAAATGGGTCTTGAAAGAGGTACTGTCTACAGGTATGGGGTGGGGAGGGCACTGGAGGTGAGCGAGAGGGAGCACGACTGAAACATGAAGGTGGGACCGAGCATAGAGCATAACCTTGGAATCGGCTGGGGTTGTAAGTGACCAAACAGATTTATTCAGGGCTGGCTGTAGGGGGATAGGATGCTTGGTGAGGGGGAGTGACAATGATGCGGGGAGGGGAGTCTCCCCCTTTCCCTCTGATTCCATGTAGGATTTTCTTTCCCAAGTAGAAGCAGCACTGTCCTTTACCCCTTCTGCATACATTCCTTGTGCCTGGCTACATGTTTTTTAGGGGAACTTGCCCACAGTGGAGGGGGCGATGGTGGGGTATGCTCTCCTGGGTCGAAACCCCCTTCGGGATGTTAAATGCTCTTTAGAGAAAATAATTGAGGTCTAAGAAGGCAAAGGGACCATGTGTGTGTCAGCTTGGGGGGGGGGGGCTTTAGAACTATGACCTAGGAGAGCCAGAATCATGTCAGGGTAAGGAGGGAGCCAGCTGCCTGTCTCAGTGACCTGGGAGGCAGAGGAGAGGCTTTTGGGCTGCTTGGGATGAGAGCCGGGTAACTGCTCTGGCCATGCAGCCAGGGGCTCACCCTGCAAAGTCAGGGCAGGAGCAGCCCTGGATCTTTGACCCTGACCGTGCTTCCTCCTCAGGGCCAGGGTCTCGCCCTGGGAGACCGGTCAGATGAAGTGGGCAGGGCCTGTCCAGGGTGGCGTGTGCACACAGTGGAGGGACTCGGAGTCTTTGGTGAGCCTCCCGTCTGTGTGAAGCATTGTTGAGGCCCAGGCAGGCACGGGAGGAGCGGGGGGGTGCTGGGCCTCATGCCTGGGGCCAGTGGTCTAATTGGGAGATGGGATGGGGCCCCTTTGGTCCAGAGGTCAGGACGCGGGGCTGTGGGATTGTTGCTTCAGCTGGTATTGATCAAGCACAGACGATAGCCCAGGCAAGAGTTGGGGACACAGCCTGGGTGAAGAGGCTAAACCAGCCTCTGCCCTTGGGGTCACAGTCCTATGAGGACGGCCCGCCAGAAGCAGGGAGTGGCAAACTGCTGACCACGGTGGCACGGAGGGCTGTGGGAGCATGGGCGGGGGTGGGGGGGAGGGAGGAGTGGTGTGGGAGAGCCCTGGAAGGAAGGCACGTCCGGGTTGAGGCCTGAAGAGGGAGTAGCCATTAGACGGGTAAGGGAAGAGACAGTGTATGTAAGAGATGGGTGGCTTCCTGCAGTCCTGATAGGCTTCTCTGGTAGTGCTCGGGCCTTTGGTGGATGCTTGAGGGTGGAGAGGCACCCCAGGTTGGAATCTGGCCCTGGGAAACAGGCAGGGCAGCACTGAGGAAGGGGCGTTCGCCCCACCTGTGGTGGCACAGAGCTACCCTCCACAGGCAGGAGTGCCGGGTGGTGGGTGAGGGCAACCTCATGCCCTCTCTCTACTCTGAAGTATAAAAGCATTCATTGATTCATTCCTTCATTCATTTATGTTTATTTTGAGAAAGAGGGTGCAAGTGCTCAGGGGACGGGCAGAGAAAGAGAATCCCAAGCGGGCTCCACACTGTCAGCACAGAGCCCAGCATGGGGCTTGAACTCTTACAACTGTGAGTTCATGACCTAAGCTGAAATAGAAAGCACAAATGGGGGAGGGACAGAGAGAGAGGGAGACACCGAATTGGAAGCAGGCCCCAGGCTCTGAGCTGTCAGCACAGAGCCTGACGCGGGGCTTGAACCCATGAGCTATGGGATCATGACCTGAGCTGAAATCGGACGCTCAACTGACTGAGCCACCCAGGTGACCCCCAAGAGTCAGGCGTTTAACGAGCTGAGCCACCGAGGTGCCCCTGAAGCATGCAATTTTGATCTTCTTTGAGAGGAGTCCCTTGGAAGGCTGGAGGAGCATGTCCTTGGATTCAGAAGGTGCTCATGCTGTGCATCTCACCCTTCCAGGAGGACCTAGGTGACATGGAGCCAGCAGCACCCCTGCTGTGCAGGGAGTGAGATGTTAGCTTGGAGAGGAGGCATGTCCCTGCCCAGCTCTGCTCTTCTCACTCCCAGGAGCCTCTGGGGTCTCATTGTTGCTGCTTGCTCCCTCCATGCTGCTTTCTCACCTCTACACCTTTGCCTGTCTGGCTTCCTCTACCAGATCTCTGTCCTGTTTATTGAAGTCCTCCTCATCCTTCCAGGTGGACAAAGCTCGCTTCCTCCCAGAAGCCTCCCCAGCTTTCCTAGCCATCTTAGGCAGCGCATGGCCATCCTCGCTCAGGGCTGGTGGTTGTCACCATCCCGCTGTTGTCCTGTGTTTGAACTGGTTCTATGAGCTCAGAACTAGTAGCCAAGGGGTTCCTCCAGCCCACCTGTCCCTCCTCCATGGGTCCTCACAGGGCCTGGCCCCCTTGCACTTTGGGGGCTCAGATGTCCATGAGGGAAGTGACGTGGGTTCATGAGGTAGCATTTCCTGGAGACCTGGCGGGAGTTGCTAAGTGGACATCTCCCTACCCCCATTGTTTGAGGGTAAAGCAATAATGAATGAAGAGCAAGCAACAGTGTGAAAGGGTCAGGAACACAGTCTCAGCTGCTGAGACTTACCCTCTTACTTGCTGTGTGACCTCAGGCAAATTATTTAACCTTTCTGAACCTCCATTTCCTCATCACTTTAATGGAGACAAAAATGCGCCTCGGGGTGTTGTGAGCCCTGAAAGAGATAATGGGTGTGTAACCCTCATTGCCCCAGGGCCCCACACACTGTCTCCACACCGTCCTGCAGCCAGAAGTAATGAGAAAGCTGTCCCATCCCTGGCTTGTCCTCTGCAGGAAAGTTGCAGGTTGTGAGCCTCTATCCTGTGTAGTTCCCTCCCACACCCAGCTTTTCCTTTGCTTTGTGTGCCCTCTGCACCCCAGCCTTTAATGATTAGATGGGCCATCCTCCAACTCAGTGTCTCCAGCTCCTGGGCAGAAATAGGCTGAGGGACCTCAAACTCTCTTAGAGTGGGCGTGGGCAGAGAGGGATACGTACATGTGGACGGATGCACCATCAGAGACGTGCAAGGTCCTGGCCCATCATTAATGCTTTGTAGACGTAAGGCTCACAACTCAATCCAGTAAATGTTCACGGACTACCTGTCATGTGCCAGGCACCAGGTTTGATTTTGGTCTCTAAGGCACTTTGAGGGAGGTGGTGGTCGGGCTGTTGGTCAGCTGAGTGTAGTGAAACTTAGGTCACACACACTGCCCCCAGGTTGTAGAACTCGAGGGTGCTCATCACTCCCAGGGCTGGCAGTGAAATGCCAGCGGTGTGCCAGGCTAGGTGGGGGGCTCTGGTGGGTGGCGAGCCCCTCACAGTCTTACCCTTGTTCCAGGGTCCGACGGGGAGACCATTTGGATGAGGACAGAACAGGATGAGGGCAGGTGATGGGCAGCTTCTCAATGAACAGGATTAAATATTTACATTAGGTAAAGATGAGAGTTAAGTGCCTCAGCGGCAGGCAAGGGAAAGCAGGGAATTGCTGCTGGGGCAGCTCCAAAGAGCTTCTAGAGAGCTGCAGGAGGGAGGACCCTCTTCGGGGGCTCAGTGGAACCAGCGGCAAGGGGCTGGGGCCAGAGCGCGAGTGAGGGGCCGCGTCTCCTGTGAGATGTGTGAGAATGTGTGGTGGCCAGGAATGTGGGCGCCACATACTTTTGTGTAATTAGGTTGGCTCCTCTGCTGCGGCTGCAATTAGCTGCAGGCGGGTGACAGGACTTCCTGCAGCCAAGGTCACTGCTGCACCTGGGGCGGCTTACCTGGGCTCCTGCTGTCCGGGCCCAGCCTGTGCAGTTTCCGGCAGGGGCAGCCAAGAGGCAGGTGGGGCTGTTGGGACGCCAGGGCCACAGCTCCTACCTCGCAGCAGGAGGATGGAATTGTCCTGGCCCTCCTCCCGCTGTTCAACCCTATTTAGTTACCTCTTCTCTGAGGCCCAGCTGGATGGGGGTCCCTTGCTCCCTCCTGTCACCTTTTAGGTGGCCGTTCTGAGTTTTTCCCACTTTCTCTGCATGTGAATAGCACTGTCCGTATCCTGGAGGTAATGAGCATCATGATGGGTCAGTGAATGCCTTTCTGCCTCCTTCCACGGAGAGCTCAGTGGCAGGAATATTCTGAGAATTTGGATTGCTCTTTTGAGGAGCTCAACCTATCCTGCCTTAGTGGAAAGATGTAAAAAAAAAAAAAAAAAAGGATTAAGGCTGCTACTTTGTTTCTCTTTAGCATCCAGGGAATACTACTTTTTTTTTTTTAATGTTTATTTTTGATAGAGAGGCAGAGAGAGAGAGGGAGATACAGAACCTGAAGCAGGCTCCAGGCCCTGAGCTGTCCGCACAGAACCCGACACCGGGCTCTAACCCACGAACTGCGAGATCATGACCTGAGCTAAAGTCAGATGCTCAACCGACTGAGCCACCCAGGCATCCCCCAGGGAATATTACTTGATTCATTTAATTTCATCAGCAGCAGTAACAGCCACTGTCTTTGTGATCTTCCCTGGCTCTGCTGGTGTTGTCTCTGCTAAAATGGTGAGATCGTAGATGTGAAGCATTGGACGCAGGAGAGTGACTCTTCCCACTTTGAGGTACAGACGGGAGAAACTGGAGGTTAGAGTAGGGAGCTGTTTGCTCAGGGCCACATGGGGAAGCCAGTAGTGGCCTAGGGCCACCGTGTGCCAAGTGGCACCATACTCAGGCTTTCACATCTCAGCAAGGGCTGAGGCTGGCGTCTGGGCTCTTCCAGCATGCCAGGCTGGGAAGGAGAGGGTAGTTTGCCTGGTGGCTGTCACACTGGGCAAGGGGAGTCGGTGTGGTGCCTCCTGTAGGAAGGCCCTGACTGAGGCTCAATGCTGGTGGGTTTGGGGGTATAGGTTTGGGAGGGGGCACAGGCTGGCTGCCCTCTCAGGCCACTGTTTCAAGGCTGGACAGAGTCCCAGGTCTTGCCTCCCCTGCTGTGTACCCCAGAGTTGGAAAATGGTGTAAAAATCTTTGCAGTGATGGCCTTCCTCAGGTTGCCCAGCCTTCTCCTTGAGGAACCCAAAGCAGCGATGGTAAAGACTACCTTCTATGAAAGCACAAGTGCCCTTGGGCGTGAGGCCCTTAAGCACCCAGTTTCCCCGGGGCACAACGAGATGAGATGGGGTGCCATGTGATCCATGTGGAGTCATTAGTATGTGCCCAGCTCATCCTATTACTATTATTACTATTTTAAACGCTATGATGAAAAAAGGGTTCTAGTCTGAGAAGACAGTCTGCAGGGATAGGAGCTGACACCAGCTGCTGGCCCTGTCTATGCCTCCTTTCAGTTTGCATTCCTGGATAGGCTTAAGCCACCTTCAGTAGGAATAAAACCCCAGTTGCTGCTCATGATTCACGGTGGTTACGTTCCAGAAAGTCACCACGACCCTGAAATAACAAGTGCTGGTCTGCTGTTCCTAGGGGAGATACAGAGTTCAACTCCTGTGAGCCTCTGGTCCCAGCATATTCATCAACTGATCGATACATAACCTAATGGGTTTTTGTTTAAAGACACTCTCTTTAATACGCGCGTGTGTGTGTAAATATATATTTGGTTGATTAACCTGTATTTGACTGATACATACCTTTGTTTGATCAACCGTAACTCATGGTCAGTAGCACTTTAACGGATGTCTGATCAAAGCTTATCCAGCATAGGTATTGTCTCCAAGAGGCACACCACAGCCTTCCTGCCACTTAGGAAAACCAGACAGCCCTTGAGCACTACATAGAGGTTATTTCCAACAGCCAAATCACCAACAAAAAGCACGAGTATGTGGCCAGCATGGCCCTGTATAGACGGTGAAAAGGGTACTTGATTGCTAGATGAGAGCTCAAACAGGAGGCGGGGGGTCGCCTCGTTTAACCTGTGCTGGGAACGTGCATAGCTGGGGACTCGAAATTTTTGCTGCTCTATGCATGTCCACATGGGATCTTGAAAATGCTACAGGTATTGATCCTTGGGGTAACACAGTTGAACAAGGAGGCGGTCTGCATATACGGAACGTGAATACTGAAGATAAGCCGTGTGTGGTGGATGACCCAAACGTCCGAGCCAGCGCAGCTGTGGGGGATGGAGCCAAGGTTGGGAGATGGCAGCCGAGCCCTGAGCCACATGGAGAGCAGGGAGGTCTTCGAACGACAGCTGGGCCAGATGCTGGCCCAGCCCTGAGCAGAGAGAGGCCCTGGGCAGGGCTGCGGCTGAGCCGGAGGGCTTTGTCTGAGGCGTCCTGATGGGTTCTCCACGTATCACACTTGAGCTGTTTACAGCAGTGGATAGGAGGGATATGCTTCTTTTTACTCTTCGGACATATTTTGAACATAGAAATGGAAAGAAACTTGTCTTGGCAGGATTTTCACCCTGTAGCCCCCTTCTGTACCCCCACTCACTGGTTTCATAGAGCATTGGCAGACATGGAGGCATCCTTGGAAGTGGTTGTATGTTCTGTTGGGAGCCTGCGCATCTGTGCAGGTGGAAGGGGGGGAAGGCAGGGGCTATGACTTCCACCGTAGAGAATCCCTTCAAGATTGGCTCAAGGGGGAAGGTGAGGGAGGGCTGGAAAGGAGCAGGGCAGGTCGTCACCTACAACTCCCCTATCTCTTGGGCCTCCTGGCAGACTTACATACGTTCCATTAATCTTCTAGAGGCTGAGTTTGAGACCATGAAGGGTCTCTGGGCTCCAGTCACCTTAGGTTTAAGTGGCACCTAGGCTCAAAGAAGAGAGGTGCTTCACTGATCACCACAGAGCAGGGCTGGAGCTGGAGCTGGAGCCCAGGCTTCTAGACTCCCAGTCCAGTGCTCTCTCCACATCAGTACAGTGCCACTGCTGTTTCTTCTTACAGAGCCACTCTGCATATGGTGGATGGATTTGTTCTGTGAAGGGCTTTTTGCGAAGGATTGCCTGCAGTCCTGTGGACTGGTTAGGAACTTGGGCTTTGGGGTCAGACTATCAACCTTGGCATCTTGTCTTAGTCACTTGCTACGTGACCTGGCACAAGTAACTTAACCTCTCTGTCTCAATTTGTTCATTTTCTTCTTGTAAAAACATGTCTATTTTTGAGAGAGAGAGTATGAGCAGGGGAGAGGCAGAGAGAGAAGGAGAGAATCCCATGCAGGCTCCACACTGTCAGTGCAGAGTTGGGTGCAGCGCTCGAACTCATGAACTGTGAGATCATGAACCGAGCTGAAACTAAGAGTTGGACACCCAGCTGACTGAGCCAGCCAGGGACCCTGTTCACTTTCAATTGAGGATAATAATACCTGTTACTCGAGGTTGCATTGAGGATTTAATCAGTTAATATTTATAAAACATTGAGAACAGCCTCGAGCACAAAATTAGAGCTATGTAAGGATTTGTTAAATAAATAAAACGTATAAAGATGCTGTGATCTGGGGGTGCTTGAGTGGCTCAGTCAGTTAAGCGTCTGACTCTTGATTTCTGCTTAGGTCGTGATCTCAGGGTTCGTGGGCTCAAGCCCTGCATCAGGCTGTGCGCTGACAGTGCAGATTCGCTCTCTCCCTCTCTCTCTGCCCCTCCCTTGCTCTCTCTCTTTCTCTCTCTCTCAAATTAACTAAATGTAGGAAAATGCTGTGTTGTGGGGCCAATTACCCTTAGCCTCACTTTTACCATCTGAGAAATGGGGATAGATAATAATACCTGCCACAAAGGGTTGTCGTGATGACTCATTGTGATGAACATTGAATTTAAGATGCTTAATATGGTGTAACCTCTTAAAAACTCTCAGTAGCTTTCATCGTTGGTCTTCTTGTCTCCTGGTACCCTTGTTTCTACTGACACTCGTCTGCCCTGAATGCAGATGAGGGGAAGGAAGAGCAGACACAAAACATGGGCCAGGAGGAAGGGAGATGACAGGGGCCGCTGAGGTCTGCATGCCCATGAAGCCGGGGGGTGGCTTTGGGCCTTGAGGTGGCAAAGACGCTGTGACCAGCTGGGTGGAAGGTTCCCAGAAACAAGCGAGTGGGGAGGTGTTAGCTGTTGTCAGAGCCACGCCCTGCAGGGGGCTGCCTTCCCCTACCCCTGGGGACTCTGAGAACCCTCCCCATCAGCCCTGCGTCCTCCCAGGAGCCTCCTGCACAGGCTTTTGTTTGTCGGGGGCGGCCCCTCCACCTGCCCAGGCATCTGAGTGCGAGCAGAGCCAAGGGCACCAACAAGCAGTGAGAACGGCTGTCAGAGGAAGCGAGCGTGTGCAGAAAACTACCCCCCAAGCTTTCTTTGGAAGGCTCAAGATACACTTCACAGGAAGCGTCAGCACAATTTTCTAATCAAGTTGAAGTCCGTGGCCCGTAGTTAGAAACAATAAATGAAATGCAATTTGAGCCGGCAGTTTGCCTGAGTCCCCGTTTCTGGAAGTGGGTGTGGGTGAGAAGCTTGTCTTTCTGAGGGAAGAACTTGCCCCCTGTCACCCCCCTCCCGCCCCCGAACCCTGACCATTTCGCCCCCAGCCCCACCATCGGCTTGCAGGGGTGGGACCCTAGGACTTCATTTGAGGTAATCATTCCGAATCCTGATTTTGATCTGTCAGGTCAAAGTCCACACTTCGCTCTAAATCAATGCAACTATTTAGCCGACTCTTTGTTTTTTCTCCTTCCAGCTCCTTCTACCTACCATGTTCAGAGTTTAGTCTCGGAGGTCATTGTTTAATCAATATTAAACCATTCACGTAGTTTAAGTGTTTACTTATGTGCTTTGAATCATAGCTTTCGGTAAGAACAAGTGATGCCCCTAATCTGCCTTCGCTGCGCTCCCCAATACCCTAATTATGTAATTTAGAAAAGAACATTTCCTGACAGCAGTTTCTCAGTGCGCAGCAACAAATGCCGACTGGGGACGGGACCAAACAACCTGGTAATAGCTAGCACATGGAGACCGCTGCCTCGGTCCAGGCAGCCCGGGGTTGGGGCGGCTGCCCGTCCGTTTGGGTTAAGGCTTTCAAATGATGGCGTATTAGTGCCAGAAGAAGTAATTCCACATGAAAAGAGCTGCAGCTAATAGCCCATCTCCAGTCTCTCTTAGTTTGTGGAATAGGTCCTCACTGCAAATTGTTACTGACTCAGACAGTCAGGAACAAATATCTGACCCAGCCTGAGAGACTGACGCGGCCAAAGACGTGTCCAAGAGGCCAAGGTTTAGACCAAGTCGTTCTTCATGTCTTGGCCAACGCCCCCATCTTTGGTCCAGAGGCCGGGCCTGAGCGTTTCTCATATTTTCTTATTGCTTTTTGGAGGAGACCTGAGGGACCGCCATGCCCACACCATCAAGCTAAGTAAGCATTTGAGGCGGTGTGGGTGTCAGGTTGTGTGGTCGGCAGAACCCAGGGTTTCAGAATACATCTGTACCTCAGTATCATCTGAATGATGTGTGTCATTCAGTGGTCGGTGTGGCCTTTTGGGGCAGAAGGGCCCTGAATGCCTTTCCCTTCGCCAGTCTGCTAGTGTCCGTGACTGGGCATCTCAAGCCCACTTCCCCTTGGGAGCAGAGCCCAGGGTGAATTTCTGTGGCCATGTGAGCCTACATGCTCACTGACCCAGCCGTTTCCCTAGCAGGAATGGAAAACTATCTTACTGCTTTTCCTTACCCTGTGGAGACCTCCATCCAACAAATACTCTGTTGCTATAGGAACCCAGGGGACGCCTTTGGGGGCTCACCTGTCTCAGCATCTGGGGCATGTGGGGCCCAGCCCATCCTCTGAGAAATCCCGCAACTGTGGGCTGGTGTTGCTCTGTAGTCATCCAGCTGCCATGGACCCGAGCTCTTGAAGGTCCCAGAGGAGGAGGAAGGGATGAGTTAGGAGCAAACTGAGCTGCAGAAATTTTAATTTGGCTCTGAGTCCCAAACCAATGCATTCGCCTTTTTAGAAGCACCGGTTGCTATAGCGATGGAAGCGGTGCCAATCGCAAGAGTTGTTTTTGTGGTTAGGGTTCCCGTCTTAGACAAAGAGAGTGAGGCCAAGCCTACAGCCTCAGTCCTGCCGGCCTTCCAAGGATTAGGTATTGTCAGGCTGGCTCCAGGAGGAGGGGTGATAGCCACCCAGACAGGTCTTCTTGCCCTCAAACTATGGTGAGGGTCCAGTGGGTCCTTGCCCAAAAGGAGTGATCACCTGGCATCCTGAGAGAGAACCCACAGGTGGGTTTATGGACAACGAAGAAGTGACTATTTGGTTACGGCACAAACTAGAAAGTCCTATGTCGGGGCAAATTTACGGTAGAGCGTTCTTGATGAGCTCGTCTGTCCCTCGGAGCCTGGCCGTGGGCCCATAGGGGTCTGCTCACTCAGGCAACATTTAGGTTTGGGCTTCAAACGTTACCTCCCCTGAAAATTTTCCTAAGTGACAGAATGGAGGCCTTTTCTGTAGCTGGGTGCTTGTGTAGCTTGTTAACTCTCAAAGTGTCTTACAAATATTTATCCACCTTAGGTCATTTGAAAACCTAACCCTGTCATCCCACCTCAAGGCTGTCCCTTCTAGCCAGGTTGCCCAAAGTGAAGTCAGAAGCCTTGGACTGGGGATTCCACGTTGGCAGATTTTGAAGAGCTGGCCCGAGCGGTTTGTTTATTTCTCTAGTCTGCCCTTCTTAGAGTTCCAGAATGTATCAGGACTTCCCAGTCCAGACATGCAAAGCCCTTTGCCCTCCCTGCCAGAGGTGAGAATATTTTATTTATGAATTCACCTTAAATCACTTTTAAAATCAGTTGTAATGAATGTTCTTTCTCTGTGATTATGTCAAAGCATCCAAATAAAGAGGGCATTGGATAGGAGTGCGGTTTATTTTAGGCCAGGTCACCAACCAGTCCTCTTTGCCTTGCTTTCCCGGCTGGCATGGACAAAGCAGGGGAAGCCTATTTCGTTTTGTTCTCTGAGATCCCTGAAGTATATCTATTTCCTTGTAAAGAGGAAGGCCCCTGGGATTTGGAGGCCTGGGCCCTTCCCAGGGGCAACTGCCTGCTGCATGTCAGTGATATTTTCCCCAGGACCCACCCAGATGATTCCTGGGCTCCTGCCCCTCCCTGTCTTCTCAGCAACCCCTACTCTTAGTTGCTTCGGGGCTGCTGGCCTCAAAGTGGCCAAACCTGAATTTGCCTTTGCTCTGGGTCTCAGAACTTCTGACTAATGAAGGCTGACCCCTGGCGAATTTTCAGAAGCCATGGCTTGCCGGCACCCAGGCTGTTGGGTTGATAAGATAGGCTTTTGTGTATAGCAGGCAGGAGGGTAACAGCTTCAGTAAGGGCCATATCAAGGTGTTACTAATCCTTCTGCTGGCTAATGTTTGCCAAATAAATAGCCTCATTAGGAAGGGCTATAAAAGTCTGATAAGATTCTTCTAATTATCCCCCAAAGCACAAATACTTGGGGTTTCAGTTTAGTATAATAGGAGACATCCAGAAAACAGGGGAAAATGCATGAGAGGGGCTATGTTTCTAGCCATGGCTTCCCCCCCTGCCAACCTTAACACCGACCGGCACATCTAGCATTTCATATTTTGCTTTTGCAAAAAAGCAACAAATTGCTGAACAGAAGAAAAAAAAAGACAATGACATATTTTAGGTTACTATTTCACCTTTGCAAATCAATATACAAGCCGTTAAAACTACATTTTTCCATTAATGATAAGTGTAATTACCTCTCTCTTGCCATAAAAACTTGTCCTTATTAAATGTAAATATTTAAAAATGATTGAAATATATTTGAAGGGCACTTTATAGCTTGATTTTATATGCTGACATCTGGGTTGCCTTTCCTAAAACACTCTATTTCTTGGAGAGTTATTAAATTAGTATTTTGAAAGGACTAACACTAGACTTGTTCCTTGTTTCAATTTTAATTTCGTACATATTTAGATTTACTGGGAACTCAGAGAGGGTTTACATTTAACTAATACATCGTTATGTTTGCAGGGCTTGTACACATAGAGGCTGTGATACTGTTTGTAGAGGGGATCTTTAAACATTTGGAAACCCCCGTCTCCACATTTATTTTGTACCCCTGCAAAATATGAGTGGGAGAGTCGAGATTCCAAGGTTCTTGGCTGCAAATGTTTGATTTACCAGTTCTTCTTTGGAGCAGGGTGATTGTTTTAAATATTTACTATACTTTTAATTGTGCATCATTTTGGACGGCGAGTACGTGATCGGTTTCTTTTAGAGATCTGTCCGAAGGTATTTAGTTTCACTCCAAGAAAGAGACAACAGTGTGATAATTTTTTTCAGCTTCACTCTTTGGAAGAGATCACTTTTTCTTTAAAAGTTCACATTTTTAGTTGTCTCACTCCACCTCTGTGTTTGGAAAGGTGAGATTGTTCAGCTCTATGCTGGCGAGGGTGTCAGCGAATGATAGAAAATCTAATATTTGAAAATACAGGCTTCAGTAGAATACCTAATTCCAGATGGCAAAAAGACCTTGCCCAAAAATGTGAAAGAATTCAATATTTGGTGGCTCAAAGGTTTTTCACGATAAACAAATATTTCTGGGATGGATGTATTCCTGAGCTCTGCATAGGAAGGCAGCCATCCATGCAAGCCGCACCGGGCTGCCCTTCAAACCCTCTTTGCTCTTTCCCTTTCACTGTGCTAAATCCTTGAGATGCGTAAAGATGTTATGATAGGCAGCGGGTCAAGTAATCTGCACATGTAGCTTTTTATAAATTTTTCTTTGCGAAGGAAAATTTTTCTTCAAATAAATCCCCCCAAATAAATGGTTTGTAAAAACAAAAGTCTGTTTGTTTTGAAATAGCACACAAGAAACCACATTATAACAATATCTCTCCTTATTTGAGTTCTGCCTGAGAAAAGAAATGTACCTCTCGTCAGCAATTTCCCTCATGATAAGCCTTTAAAAAATAAAGTTGTCTCTTAGGAGAAAATAAACATCAGGGAAGTGTAGGTATTGGTGACGAGGTGGCCTTGATTCACTTGTCCCCTGGAAGTGCTTTATCTTTGTTTTCTTGCCTCCTGCTCTCTCTCTTCCTTTCTTTATAGTTCTGTTGGTGCACATTTCCAAACCGTAAGCATTTTCGAAATGTGTTGCTTTTGATTACATAGATACTTCTTGAATGAGAAATGTGCCATTTTTTTCTCCCCTCGAAGTGGAAATTTTAGACAAGTTTTGAAATCCATCTTTTGCCGAAACTCCTGGCAGCATGTCTGGACTTTGCGGGTATTTTCACAGCGCCGCTGAAGGTGAGCAGATGAATGGGGAACCCGCAGCGCACCAGTCAGTAACTTGGGGATATTTCAGGAGGCATCGTTTTCTTACGTTAATGCCTTTGTAGGTTGCACCGACGTTCAGACATCAAAGAGCGTGCAATTAATAACGGGCATCTGGAGGGCCGATCACATGCTTCCGATGTTAGTGTGGTGGACGAACGACAGGGAAATCAGCCGTGGTCAGGTATTAGCTCTAATTGTCATCGTTTCTAAACAGCAGCAATGAAGGCTTCTCTTTTGTGCTTGTGCTCTCAGAAACACAAGGGCTCACATACCGAAGGTTCCCGTAGACGCTTTCCCTCTGGTGGATGAGTGAATAATAAATGATTTGTAGAACTAGATTGTCAGGGTTGATTCAGATCACCTTAATTTCTTCAATAAATGCAAGCCCAGTGTTGTGTGAGCTTTTCCCTTGAAGCCCAGCATGGACGTGGGGCAACAGAGAGCTGGTTGTATGATTGGAGGGTTTTGTTAATCCTCACAGGTCTACCCCTCTATTTGTTTGCATTTTCCAAAATAAATGTGGAGCTCCTAGCACGAGGATAAGAGTCACTTTCTGCTTGCTGTGACCGAAGCCGTCTTTACTAATTCTTTATTTTCTCTTTTACGGTAGCCTGCTTCTCTTTTCCAAAGCGATATGTGTTACCCAACCCCAAGTAATATAAGATAGGGAGGTAAGACTGCATTTAAGCTCAACAAAAATGCTCCAGAGAAATATGGCGCTCTGGGCTCCAAACGCTCGAGCACGTATAAAAACCTGCAACTATTTAACAGTAATTCTCATTTGAGTAGGTCACAGATAATAAAGGAACGCTTGTTTCTGGGAAATTAAAAAAATGACATGGGGGGGAAATATTTATTTGCTCTCTACATTGGTCAAATGACTGGTGGATATTAAAAACTTGTAAACAGACAGATGCAACCAATTCTCTTTCATTAACGAATTGCAATTTCACAATCAAGAGAACACATTAAAAAACGTCTACACTTGTGAGAAGCTGAAATCATCAGCGTTGGAGCCTGCCTTAAAAGTTATTTAAACATTTAATATTCTATGATTATATATTCTCATTTGTGCAGGGAAGAAAATGTTTTCTTGTAAATCTTTAAAGAACCAACCTGAACGTTAAAGTCTCCATTGGTTGTTCATCGAGCAAATGGACAGATCAACTTTGCATACATTTCTGTACGTTTGTCCCTTGACTAAATCTACCCAGTCACCAGCTTTGTTTCCCTTCTAAGGACAAGCCATATCAGCAGCTTGTTTTAAAATTAATTTGAAGCAGGGTGTATATTGCCATCAGCAAATACGTTATAGGCTTATTATTTAACAGTGATTCCCAGGCGAGGCCATCATCCTCTCTCTAAATCGCAATATAAATGCTGAAGTCATATTTGTTAAAACTGTCATTTTGGATTTGCGGCCCAGATTGTTTTCCTGAGTGCGCTGGGCTGGAGGCTCAAAGGCAGCTCCCAGCCGCAGGCACCCGGAGAGCCCAGCAAAGCTGCTCGCGGCCGGTGGCTGAGACGCTCCAGCCGCCCAAACCGCCTGCTTCCCCCAAACAGAGCTCGAGCTCCAGCCCGCTCATGGCTTTTCCACATTGTAAAATCATTTGATTTATTTGTTTGGTTTGGTCTGGTTTTTAGAAGCCCTGCAGAAATTATTTCCTACTGGCAGAGAGGGCACTCGGTGTTACACTACATTAGTTTCACATCATTAGTTTAGGGTTCTCAAACTTAAAATTGTAAAGTATATGGGAGGCTTCTAGAGACCTCAGTTCTGACCAGAGCAGAACCAATTAAACCTGATGGATTCCTTTCACTGTCTGTAACGTGTGAGGCCGTACGTAACAAAGTGCCGTGGCACTTCTGCGGGGTTCCCTCTGTTAGCTTTGGAATTTGGTGGTAGGAAATGTTACAGTTATTTATAAAGAGGAAAAACTCCTCTGTCGCCATTCCGGTTCTCAAAACACGTAATTTTATCATCGCTGCTTATAGCAAGAAGCTAGGAAGGGGGTGCCAGTGACAGCCACGAGCCCCTATCTCTGGGCTGTCTCTCTCACCTCCAGCAGTTACTCGCGCTCTGGAATCTTGATCTTTACAAGTAATTCTAAACCTGCTTGCGGACAGGGGACGAGCCTAGATTGGACCGCCCCCCCCCCCCCCCCCCGGCCTGTGGTCTGTCCAGGGGCAGCCTGGGTGGAGTGGGTGTTGCCGGAGCCTGGGGGAATCTGTGCCCTGAGTTGGGGACCCTCTAGGCCCAGGCTCCCATGGAGGTGTGCAGCAAGCGAGGTCAGCCCCCAGGTGGGGAGATGCGGGGCTCGAGTCCTGGAACACCTTCTCTGGACAGGGCTCCACAGGACGCGCCTGGCTGTGTAGCTCCCGGGGACCCATTCTCCTTCCTCTGTCTGGCTCTTCTTGCCCCGCGTGCTGGAGCTACACCGTGGCCTTTGCGGGCAGCAGCCATGGGACCGGCTGCAGCCCTCAGGTGAGCGCTTCCCAAAGCTCTCCTGCCACCTGTTGGCCGCTGGCGGTGGTGACGCCGGGAGAAGCCGCACTTGTGGGACCCGCCAGGCCTGGCTTTTGCACCCCGTGTAGGACTGCGAATAACTCCTCTGTGACAGTGCTCTTTGTTCCGGGGCCGAGGCCCACAGGCTGGCAGACCTAGAGCTGTGCCCTCAAGCCTCCACAGGCTGCCCCCTCCCCTACCTTCCCTGGGCCCCCAACAAATGAAGTAAGCTGCCCAGGAGTACAATGTCCCAGGGCCCCGCCAGGATGCCTCCTATTCTGGCATTGCCGTGCCTCTGAGGCAGCTGTGGTGCTGATTTAGGGTTGAGAGTTTTGCTGAGAAAGGAAGTCCACATGCCCTAGATCCTTATATGGCAGCAGTGTCTGGAGAGGCCTTGGTGTATGTCCCGGGTAACAGGCATGGTGGGAGACACGACCAGGTGCCCCTGACGTGGTGCCCTTGCTCTGCCATGAGACAGCAGAGCAAGAGGTTCCGGGTCAACCTGTCCAACTTGGGCTTTCTGGCCCCTTGGCAGGAGGTTCTGCACAGGCTTCTCCTATTTCCTTTTTCACCCCCTTTTCCTAGGGGGTGTTCCTAGGGAGTGGGTAGACTACATAGCACACGGCCCTTCAGCCAAAGGTCAGAAGCCGAGGTGTGGGAGCTTGACGGTATAGGAGAGTGCGATGCCTTCTCATTGGAAGTTCTGGGCCTTGCATTGCATGATGAGCCGTCCCTAAATATTGTAGGTGAGCTGTTGTGTTCTGAGGAGGAGGCTTTCTGGGCTCTCATGTCGAGAATGTACCACAAACACGTGTGGGTTGCCCCTTGCAGAGAGCTCTGCGAGGCGCTCTTTAACCTGGCGGGGCTCTAGTTTGGTAGCCGTTTGGGGCATTTTTGGTACCCAAGCAGCGTAGCACTTGCATTTCTGAACCATCTGGGGGCAAAAGTAAACCTCTTTTCAGGTCCTGGAGGCACCGCCTCTTAGGAATGGATTTGGCCTGGCTTTGAAAATGTCACATGTGGTTCAGGAGCCCTGAAGGTGGAGGTTCTGTGTGGTAGTGATGCTCTCATTCCTATTTTGGAGTAGGGGACCGGGAGCTATGGCTTTCCCCTGGGCCCCTCTGAAGGGGGCCGAGAGTCACAGCTGCTGCTGGCCCACAGACTGGCCCATGACCCAGTTAGAGATGCGATGTTTTCTCATTCCATGGTAGTTTTATACACAAAGTCTACGTCACCCTCAACCGCACCCGCCTGCAGCCTGTGAGCGTGAAACAGCATCCGAGGTCCGGCGGGGCGTCCATGCTTGACGCAGCTCAGCGGCATGGAGGGGCTGTTCAGGCATCCTGGTCTTGCCGGCATGGGCCAAGGTGTTTCCATCTGGCTGATTTATGTCTAACCCCAACACCTTTTCTCGGCTCTGTAGAAGGGGTCGGCCTTGAAAGCCGAGGGCGCCTGGTTTTAGGTGATTGTCTCCTGGCTCATCTAAGACCCAAAACGTTCTTACCTCCTGGCCTCTGAAATCGTGGAGAGGGACTCTGGTATTTGGCCAAATGGCTGCTGAGAACCCAGCCCTGAAAAGTTATTTTCTTAGTCAAGGGGCTCATGTGAGCCTTGGACTAGGGGTGATTTAGTCGTGTTTTTTCAGCTCACCTCATAATTTAATGTAGGAGAAATTCTTTGGCATGTTTCCTCCTGGGTGCCGACTGCCTTTGGAGCAGTTCTGTACAGAGCAATGCCCCATAGTCAGAAATCTTGTTACGCAGGCCTAGGCTTTCGGTAACTGCTGAGTGGTTCCCTGTAATCGCCCAGGTTGGCCAGCTCCGGGAGGGACAGAAATCCTCCTTAGCCTGGACTCACATTTTTATGGAGAAGAAGGAATGCTGGAGAAGTGCATAAACCTCCAGTCCTCCCAGCCCTGTGAATGTGAAGAAAAGAAGGAAAAATCTTAGCCAGCTGGTTATTTACCCCGAGCACAAAAGCAGCCTCCCTCCCATCCACCGCCCTTTCATTTCCAGCCACTCTGACAGAAATACATTACTGGCTGAATACACCTTCCCACAATACCGTCCATCATGCAGGTATTGGGGGACCAAAGGTAAGACGAACTTTAAACACACCTGGCACCGCGCGCTCCTGCCTTTGTGCTTGGAAGGGCCACCAGCCACCTGGCTGCTGTGTCCCCCATTCACAAGCTCTCCAGAGGAATTCTGACAGACTGACTTTTTTCTGGGGCCACATGGTGTTCTCAAATCAGGGAATGCAGCTGCCGTGGGAGAGCTGAGGCAGCCTGTCTGGTGAGCAGCCTTGTCAGACCCTCAAAGCTTGAAGCTGCTCAGCCAAGAGAATTATTTGGGGATGAGCCTGAGGTGCGGGCGGGGCAGGGGTGGGTGGCGCTTTCTGGGATTCTCGACTCTCACCTTCAGCAGTGAACAGAAAAGGTTTTGCAAGCCTCCCAGGTGATCGCTCCCCACCCCAGCTCCCAGCTGATGTGGTACCTCTAGCCTCCACTGGGGTCTCAGAGGGGAGGCAGGTGACTGAGCTGTGGGCCGTTTCCCCAGTTTTATGCATCTGGAATTTCCAGCCTGCCTTCTAAGTTGGGGCGACTAGAGAAGGTGCTTTATGGGCAGTAATTCTGTACGGTCATTCGCTGAACTAGGACGACGGCTGCTCCCCCTCGTCCCAGACAGCTTGAAGGGGCAACTAGCATTCGACCTTCCCCACAACTGGGTAGGAAATGACCCTGTCTGGAGTGAAGTGGAAGGGCTCCTGAGTCATTCTGTCTTCCTCCCCAGCTGCTACAAGTTCATTTGTTTTAACTCTCACTCTCCTGAGATAACATGTTCCAGAGGCTGGTGAAAAAAAATGTGGTGTGTGGAGAAGTCTTTTAAGTGGGAACATTCTTGGCTGGGAGATTGAGCTGTTGAGGGAGACGTGCATGCTTTCCTGGTCCATGAAGGTGAGAGGTGATGAGGCTATAGCGGCACTTTGGGTTTGGGGCTGATAAGACTTTTTCTTACACAATGCTGCAATCTCTGTGGTTATCACTGGAGAGGCGCATCGTAGTGTCAATCTGTAAGGGAAGGAGAAGACAAGACAGGCTTCGACACAGTCCATTGAGTTGCCCATTGTCAAGCAATCACTTAGTATTTGCTCTGGCTGTGGAGTGTCATTGCTATTCGCCACTTAATCCCTGGGAGAGGCTGTGCTCTGGGTCACCCCCATCTTAAAGATAAAATTCAGGGGCACCTGGGTGGCTCAGGAGGTTAAGCATCTGACTTCAGCTCAGGTGGTGATCTCACCATTTGGGAGTTTGAGCCCCGCATCTGGCTCTCTGCTGTCAACACAGAGCCCACTTGGGATCCTCTGTTGCCCCTGTCTCTGCCTCTCTCTCTCTCAAAAGTAAATATTAAAAAACAAAAAAGGTAAAATTCAGCCCTGCTTTTCTGCTCTGTGTGATGTCGGCACAGGCAACTGAGTGTGGCTTTGACTCCAATAGACAGACCTCTGTGACCAAAGTCCTTGTTACCAACTCCAATCCAGACTGGATGCTGAGCTCAAATGAGGTTCAAGAGCTTAGGAACAAATGCTTATGGAAGAACTCAAGGAGGTGACAGAGGCATCATCATACTTCTCAGGCCCCTCTCTGTGAATTTCCATGCCCCCCTCTCCCTCCCTCCCTCACCCCTGCATGCCCCACTGGAATCGCTTCATATTCACCTGGCTGTGGGAGAGAACGTTGTGAAATTTTGGAATGCTACAGCAATTTGAAGACATGGAAAATGCACACTCCTTGGTTGGTCTGTCCTTTTTTCTGCCAATACGATCTGACGGAGGGGTGGACGTGCTGATGCCAGATATAATCCAGCTAAATGAATCTCTAAGAACATAAAAGCTCTCTCTTTTGTTTTTTTGTACAAGAGTCATTCTTGGCATTTGAGTGGTGTCAGATGCAATAATCCGGAATAAATCTCCAGGAAGAAAAATGCAACTAAATGTGAATGATCACTCATTTCCCATTTGTGTATTGGATGAGTCACTGGGGTGGCTACTGACAACTTCTGTTGGCTGGTCGGGATTGGGGGCAGGATCACAGGGACCTGCTAAGGCCAGATCTACATCAGTCTTTGAGCCCCAGCTGGGAGAATTTTGGATTTTTGCCTTTGGGACCATGTCCATTCTGGCTGAGGGTCACCAGAAGATGATACCGTTTGCTTCCAGGCCTCCGCAATGACCTAGGCTTCTTCAGGAGGTCCCTGGGTGTTCTTGCCAAGTGTATCTGCTGTAAAAGACGGGCACATCTGGGGCGCCTGGGTGGCTCAGTCGATTGAGCCTAATATTCGGCTCAGGTCATGATCTCGCAGTTTGTGAGTTTGAGCCCCGCATCAGGCTCTGTGCTGACAGCTCAGAGCCTGGAGCCTGCTTCAGGTTCTGTGACTCCCTCCCTCTCTGCCCCTGCCCTGCTCATGCTTGCTTGCTCGCTGTCTCTCTCGCTCTATCTCTCTCTCTCTCTCTCTCAAAAATAAATAAAACATAAAAAAAAAAAAAGACAGGGCACATTTCAGTCACATGTACTCTTTGGACAGGTTAAAGTTGATGAGTCGGGGGCTGGCCTCTCTGGGCCCTGGATGGCTGCCCTCCTGGGAACACCTGCTTATTCATCAGTGAAGGTGACGTGGCTGTGAGGCAGAACACATTGGGGCATTTGCTACAGCAAATTTGCTAAATTTGCTCAACTTGGTAAAGCCCGATTTCAAGGGTCTCCTTCAGAATTGGAAAACTCCTGCCATTGAATAGTTAACCGTCCATTGTTTACCTTCCCATATGGTACCTATTCCAGATTTTTCTTTTCGGTACAGGACCCGTCCATGATCACCTACTGCATTTTGCTGTCTGCTCGCTTCTAATCAATGATTAATCTGGAACAGTTCTTCAGCCTTTCTTTGTCTTTCACAACCCTGTTGTTTTGTTGAAGAACAGGTCAGAATACAGGCTGTCTGTTCCTCAGATTGGGTTTGTCGGATACTTTGTCATGACTAGTTTCAGATCGTTCCATCCCTGGTTGGTCTGTCGTGTTTCTTCAGGACACAGCATCTGGAGGCACATGCTGTCTACCCCTCCCTGGTGATGTTCACCTGGACTTCCTGGGCAAGATGTCTGGTTACTACTGCCCTGTGTAATTAATCTTCCCCCTTGTAACTGATTAGCGGTCTGTGGAGACGCTTTGTTGTGCAAATATCCTCCCCATCAGCCCTCCCCCAACCACCCAATTCATGCACCCATTGATCATTCTTCCCCAGCCAGTCGTCATGTTGCTTACACAGTGGTGATTTTCCGGTTTCAATACCTTGTCCTCATTTATGGGCCGTCATTGTCCTCTGATGGAGAACACACCCTTACATCCTCCTTCTTCCTGTTCCTTTCTGGCCCCCTTCTTCCCTCCTTCTGCTTCTGCATCCACTCTGCTGCGTCTCCTGCAGCATCACCAGTACAGTCTCATAGATTTTTAAAAATATATTTATTGGGGCACCTGAGTAGCTCAGTTGGTTAAGCGTCCGACTTCAGCTCAGGTCATGATCTCATGGCTTGTGAGTTCGAGCCCTGCATTGGGCTCTGTGCTGACAGCTCTGAGCCTGGAGCCTCTTCAGATTCTGTGTCTTTCTCCCTGCCGCACCCCCCCCCCCCCCCGTGTCTCTCTGTCTCTCAGAAATAAACTTTATTTATTTATTTATTTATTTATTTATTTATTTATTTATTTATGAGAGAGAGAGAGAGAGAGAGAGAGAGAGAGAGAGAGAGAGCGCATCAGCAGAGGAGGGGCAGAGACAGAGGGCCACAGGGGATCTGAAGTGGACTCTTGGCTGACAGCAGAGAGCCCAACACGGGGCTTGAACTCAACAACTATGCGATCGTGACCTGAGCTGACGTTGGACATTGAACCCACTGAGCCACCCAGGTGCTCCTCTTAGATTTCTTTTTTACTCACCAAGTTATAATCTATTACTACCTTTTTTTATTTTGGTGCTTCAGTTGTCTCACATGTAGCCAATGAGATACCCTTCAAGTTGGCTCCTGTGTCCTGTTGAAATGCCCCCATCATGACTTTGAGTTTCATTTCTCATACTAACCAGGCTTACCTTGTGTAACTTTCCTGCCCTAGTCTTGGAATCAGGCAATTGGCTAAGGAGCCCTGTTTCCTTTTCCTGGGAAATATTTAAAATTTAAGACCTAGACACTGTGTGTGTCCTGTGCTACCGACCTTTTCAAGTCTAGGATCTATATATTATACACTCACACACACTGACACATACTAGGTTTGAAACCTATAAATAAATACATACACACATTAAAATTATATACACGTATTCAAAAATTTACATATGTACGTATGATATTCATATACAATATAGTATAAATCATATATACATATATAATCCAATATGTATTATAGATATATATAAAATATATTGTATTGTATAATATATATTTTATATACATATACAATATATATTATATACACACATACATTATACAGCATAATATATATGTACATATACAATATAATATATATCATGTATACATATACAATATAATACATAAGATATATACAATGTAATATATGTTATATATACAATACAATATATATTATACATATAATATACGATCTATATCATATACAACGTATATATAACATGTATGTATATATAATATATATATCATGATTTCATGCTGTTACCCTCTGATCCATTCCATTCCTCCATGTTTCTCATTGCCTCTCCTTATCCTGTATTCAAATCTCACCTCTTCCACAGTGAGTAATCCTGGCTTCCAGTACTGTCACACAGTTATACATATCCTGCAGCATATCTAAAATAGTTGCAGATTGCTACACCCATACCACTGTGGAGAACAAGCCTGGTTAAGAGAGTTCATGATTAGTTTGCAGCCCTTTTTCCCTCTAGACCGTGCGCATACAGTTTATGTAATTTTTGAAGAAAGTACCTTGATTAATTCTTTTTTTTTAATGTTTGCTTATTTTTGAGAGGGACAGAGACAGAACACGAGTCGGGGAGGGGCAGAGAGAGGGAGACACAGAATCCAAGGCACGCTCCAGGCTCCGAGCTGTCATCACAGAGCCCGATGCAGTGTTTGAACCACCCAGGTGCCCCTAGATTACTTCTATTTTACAAGATTTTTTAGAGTTTAGGGGCACGTGGGTGGCTCAGTTGGTTAAGTGCCCAACTTTGGCTCAGGTTGTGATCTCATTGTCCATGGGTTTGAACCCCGCGTCAGGCTCTGTGCTGACAACTCAGAGCCTGGAGCCTGCTTCAGATTCTGTGTCTCCCTCTCTCTCTGTCCCTCCCCCACTCATGCTCTGTTTGTCTGTCTCAAAAATAAATATTAAAAAAATATTATTTTTAAATGAAAAAAATTTAGATTTTATTTACTTATTTTGAGAGAGAACGAGAGGGGGAATGGCAGAGAGAGAGAGAGAGAAAGAGAATCCCAAGCAGGCTCCATGCTGACAACAAGAAGCCTGATGTGGGACTTGAACCCATGGACCATGAGATCATGACCTGAGCCAAAACCAAAAGTTGGACGCTTAACTGACTGAGCCACCCAGGTGCCCATAGATTAATTCTTTCTTTTCAGTGTGGTTCTCCACTGGGGTTCTTCAGATGGTTTCTCCTAATTAGATTTACTTGAAATACAGTGTGGTTCATTTGCTTTAGTTGTAGTTTTCATTCTCATCCTTGTTGATTTCAGTGTTGCTTATGTAGAATATTAACATGCTAACAAAAGTCAGAGCTATAGAGAGGTGTCCTTGGAGAATTGTTATCCCTTCCCACAGCCCTTTTACTGTGTCCTCTCTCATCCCTTGGAGGGAACCAATCTTATTTTTTCTGTTTCTTTTTCTTCTTGTGTTTCTTCTTTGCAAAGATCAGCAAGAAATGGCTGTTTTCCTATTTCTCCATTCTTTGTTGCACAAAAGGTAACGTACTATATATATTATCTGGCATCTCACTTTTTCCGCCTAATATATTCTAGAAATCACTCCGTATCTGTTCATAGAGATTTTCCCCATCCTCTCTCTTTTTTTCTAGCAGCATATCACTCCACTGCATGTATATAACCACGTATTTTCAACCAGTATCCTATGTTTGAGAATTTACGTAGTTCCCAGTATTACGTGGCAGTGAAAATGATTTATGTGTGTAGATTTTTATGGTTGGTTGTGTATCTTTAAGGGTAATTTCTTGGAAGTAGGATTGCTGGCTGAGTAAAGGTAAACAAATTGCCAGTTTTGTTAGTATTGCCAAATTCTGCTTCTTAGGGGTTCTGTAATGCACATTCCTACCAGCAGTGTTGAAGATTGCTTGTTTCCTACAGCTCTGCCACCAGGGTATAGTGTGAAGATTTTGAATTTTTGCCACTATGATGACTGAAAACCAGTGTGTCAGTGAAGTCTTAATTTGCATTTTTTGATGATGTGTGATGTTTGTTGAACACTTTTTTTGTAGGTTTCAGAGCATTTTAATGTCTTTTGGTGAATTGCTTGTGTATGTCTCTGGTCACTTTTCTATAGGGTTTCAGGGTCTTTTTAAAGATATATTAGCCCTTTATCTGTGATATATGTTGCAAATAATATCTCCCAGTTTGATGTTTGTCTTTTGATTTTGTTTGTGGTGTTTGCTTTCTTTCATTTTTGTGTTTGTTTTGTTTTTGTTTGGTTTTGCCTTGCAAAACTTAAAAAATATTTTATAGTCAAAAGTAACAATGTTTATTTGATTTCATCAGATTTTTGACTCATAATTAGAAAGCTGTGCTATACCCCACTTACAAAATTCACTCATAGTTTCTTTTCATGCTAGTATGATTTAGTTTTTAGTATTTAGATCTCTAGTCCATTTGGAACTTATTTTTAAATGTGAGATAAGGAATGGATCTATTTTTCTTATATAACACATTCTTTTTTAAAGCTTATTTACTTATTTTCAGAGAGACCGTGCAGCAGGGGAGGGGCAGAGAGGAGGGAGAAACAGAGAATCCTAAGAAGGTTCTGCGCTGTCCAAACTCAAGAAAACTGTGAGATCATGACCTGAGTCAAAACCAAGAGTCAGATGCTTAACCGATTGAGCCACCCAGGCGCCCCAGGAATGGATCTAATTGTTATTTTCTTCCAAATGTCTATCTAGTGTATCAATGCCCTTGATTATAACATCCGTCTTTGTCTGAGTGATTTGAGATGTCACCTTTATGAAACCCTAAATTTTCACAGGCAGTTTGGCCTCTTTCTGGAGTTGGCAGTTTATTCCATTAGTCTGTCTCTTTATATGCCATTACCACACTGTTTTAATGATAGAGGCTTTGTAATACTTCAAAATATGTGGTAGGGCTAGCCCTCTTTTCATTGTTTGCCTCCCTATTCTGACACATTAATTTTTCTCTATGAACCTTAGTGTCATCTTGTCCAGCTGCAGAGGAATATCTGTTGAAATTTTTATCGGGATCATATTGATAAATGAACTTAGAACTGACGCGTCAATGATCTTGAGACAGCCCAACCACAAACAAGGATGTCTTTTCCATTTGTTCATGTCTACTTTGCTGTTGTTTCAGAAGTGTGTTACAGTTTTCCTCCTATTGATTTTCAACATTTCCTTTTAGATTTATTTGTAAGTGTGTTATCTTTTCTACTGCTGTTGTAAACGAGGCCTTTCTCCTTTGTTACGTCTTACAGTCTTACACTTGGTTGCTATTTGTGCCTAGGAAGGCTGTGGACTCTCGCTGCTGATTTTACATCCTGTGAGTGTATGGAGCTATTTTATTGCTGGAGTTAGTTCAATGGCTCTCACTATGTGGTCTGAGTTCCTTTGGGGTTCCTGAGACCCATTTAGTGGATTCACAAGGTCAAAACAATTTTCATAATAATACTAAGACATAATTTGCCCTTATAGCTTGCGTTCTCTCTTGAGTGTACCGTGGAGTTTTCCAGAATCCACATCATGTGTGATATCATAACAGATTGCAGAGGCAGAGTGAAAATCCAGCTGTTTTCTATTAAGCTCAACAACAAAGAGATGTGCACAAATGTAAAATAATGTCATTCTCATCCCTGAAAGTGTTGGTTTATGCTTATTTTTCAGAAAATGCGGTACTTAGGTTAACATGTTCATTGTTGTTACTTATACCTAAATTGATCACCTTTAAATTTTCCTCAGCTTTAATTTCTAATCCAGTAATATAAAAAGATATCCCCTACATAAACACAAGCTCTTTGAGGTCCTTAATAATTTTAAGAATGTGAAGGGGTTCTGCTTTATCAAAGATTTTGAGAAATTCTGAGTTAGCTTAATCATTTCATCTCTAGTTCTCTAGGTATGCTGTCCTGTCCTCTGCAGTCGGGTCTGCTTTACTTATTCTCCAGTTCTCAAGCCTCTTACTGTTTGCTCCCAATTGCATTAGCTCATAATTCCAGCACAGTGTTAATAGTGGAAAAGTGGGCATCTGTGTCTTGTCCTTCCCCGCAGTGGGAATGTCTCTGGTATTTCCCCATTAAGGAATGTGCTAGACTCCTTAGGACTGGCTTAGAATTGTGTGTATTGTGTGTACTGAGACCTGTCTCTGAGTTTGATGCATTTCCATCATTGCCTAAAAATTCCTTTGGTGGGGCGCCTGGGTGACTCAGCTGATTAAGCGTCTGACTTCTGCTCAGGTCATGATCTCGTGGTCTGTGAGTTCGAGCCCCGTGTCGGGCTCTGTGCTGACAGCTCAGAGCCTGGAGCCTGCTTTGGATTCTGTGTCTCCCTCCCACTCTCTCTTTCTCCCTCTCTCTCTCTCTTCTCCTCCCCTGCTCATGCTCTGTCTCTCTTTCTCAAAAATAAATAAACATAAAAAAATTAAAAAAAATTCCTTTGGCATTTAGAAAAGTTTGTATTTTTAATCTACAGGTTACCTTTGTATTTATGCCTTTTTTGCTTCCCTTAATCCCTCCTTTTCTTAAACCTATACTATCTGGACTGTCAGTTTTAAATGGTATCCTTTGGCCCCCACCTATAACCTGAACAATAATCTCTGGTCATACTTTGCCTTCCCCTTTGTTATCATCTTTACGCTTTGTCAGAACGTGTAATGTTTACACTTGGATGTTACTTTGACCTCATACTTGTTTTTGTCTTGGCTCTATAATTAAATGTATTAAATGATCACCCTCAGTTCTTTTGAGGAAGCTCCCCCAGTTATCTCTTATAGGCTAAAGCTTCACTGGAGGAAGGGTAGATATTAAATCCTTGGCTTGTGCTCCGTCTCCTTGTGTCTTGAAAATGCTGCCTCACTCCTGCCCTATTCTGTATGTTGTTCTTAGGAAGTCTTATGCCAGCCTAAATTTGTTACTTGAATAATAATTTGATGTTTTTGCCTAAAGATCCTGAGGGTTTCGTTCTTTGTCATTAGAGTTCAGTCGTTTTACTGGGATACATGTCTGAGTTGATCATTCTAGATCAATTTTCCAAGGCACACAGTGGGAATCTTAAATATGTTGAATGAAGATTTTATTTCTGGCAACTTTTTTGCATTACATTTGCAAATATTATTTGTGTTCTATTGTTTTACATTTCTTCTTCATGGACTCCAATTGTACATGTGTTGGACTATCCTTGCCTGCCTTCCATTTCAACTAGTTTCTCTCTGATTATTTTCAATTTTTAAGCTCATTTTTATCTTGCTTTATGTCTTTTTACCTTCAGTGTCTCTTATCAGATTTTCATTTGGACCTACTCTCTCTTAGTCTTTATTCCTGAAATAATTTTGACTTTTTCTGCAAAAATTTTTCCCGGAATTTGACAAACCCTCATAGAATTTCTTCTTGATTTTCTAGGTCCCCTTCTATTCTTAGATTTTATAAGTGAATCTAGTTTTTGTTTTAATCTTCAAATGCTTGTTTTATAATATTTAATTCAGTTTGAAAGATGATACTTCTGCTTCATGGTTGATTTTCTGGAGGGTGGAATTTTCATTAGCTGAAATGTTTTGATTTGTATTTTATCTTTGTATCGTATCTTAGTATGAAATTAGTCTGATTTTTCCTCTTCCCCACCCCTCAGCGGTTTGTGAAGAGGGTTTCCTGTTTCAAGGGTGCCCTCTTCTGTCAGTATAGCAAATTGCAGCTGATTGAAAGAGTAGTTCTGGAAGTGGGGAGAGGGAGGGCTTTTGTTTTTCTTTCTTTCTTTTTTTTTCTGCAGGATTCTTGGTTTTCCACTCTTCCTAATTTTTCTCGACTGCCACATCTCTCAGTAGCAGCACATCTTGTTCATTTATTTCTTCCTCCTCTGAGAATCGTACTTCTTGACATTGCCACCTCCAACCCTGCTCACTTTGAGGTACCTTCCCTGCAGCCAGTATTGTGAACTATTAGGTTTCAGACTTAAGTTCATCATTTTGCATTTGGTGGATATATTTTTTAAGCTTTGTTGAGATATAATTGAGGACTATTTTGCATTTAGGCTGGACTTTTCCTTTCTGGATGATTCTGTGTTTCAACTATGTTCTCCACTCCCTTCTCCTTTTCTTCATAGAATTTCTTAAGTTTCCCGTTTGTGCTGCCCATATCTACAGACTCGCAGTAATGGTAGGTGATCTGTTGGAATTCGGTGCTTATCTCCGTGCTTACATGTTATTTGAAGTTCATAGTATTATCCAGTTAGTGATGCTAAAAGTATGGGTCATGTGTAGGCTTTTGTGTGTGTGGCTTGTTTTTTCCCTTGTTGATTGTAGCTTTGTTTTTCTTGCCTTCAGTTTTTAGATGTGAGGAGTTGTTAGGATTTAGGAGGTCGCCATTACCTTCCAATCTTATTGCTGACTAAACAGTGAAAATAGTGATTTTCAAAGGAACTTTTGTCATCTCAACAAATGATTGTAAAATGACTTGGATTAATGTATTTGGCGATAAGACCACTAAGTGTGTTAGTCATCTTTACATTTATTCTTTTCAGTGGGGGAAATGCCCCATGGTGGAAGTTTTTAGAGATTGTTTCATACCAAATAGGATGTAAATGTCTCCTGGGAGAAATGAGGCCTCTACAGAAAGAGAATTGTTCTTAGAAACACTTATCCCGAAACCGTTTCAATTTTAATGCCGGCATTTTCCTACTATTCCTATGTTCAAGAACCCCTGCTCTCATCTTTTTTGCTGGTCATTGGCATAATGTTAAGTTTTCAGTAATTTTTCTTTTTTAAGCGTACAGAGAAATGCTCTGAACACTTATTTTTTTTGATGGGGATGAGTTCAGTCTGAACTTTCTCTCTTCACCTTTACAGGTGAGAAGAGCCTGGATTCTTCCAAGCAGCTGCTAACAAAGAAATAAAAAAACAAATCAGGATGTTGTCTTTCTAATGAGGCAACCACAGATCAATTGCTTCTTGGAGCTATTGATTTGGTGTTTCCATGTAGTGGTTTCCTAGGGTTTTTCTTACTCAATTTCCAATAGGTTTTTTTTCCCCCTCAAAGAATCTTCATAAAAATGAGAGCAGCGTAGGCAAATATTTCTTAACCAAGACACAAAAACTGTTAACCATACAAGAAAATAAGTTAATAAATCCGACCATTTAAACTTAAAAACTTCATCAGAAGACGCTGTTAGGAAGGCAAAAAGGCAGTCTACAGAATGGAAGAGGAGTTTTCAGAACCTCTGTCTGGCAAACGGCTGGCATCCAGAATATATAAGTAACTTTTGTAAATTGATAGGAAAAAGAAGACACCCTACTGGAAAAATGTACAAAAGACTCGAAGAGATATTTCATAAAGGAGGTTATCCATTGGCCAAGAAACATAAGAAATAGTGTGGAGCTTCATTAGTCCTTAGGGAGCTGCAAATTAAAACCATAGGAAGATACACTCCACCTACCAGAGTGAGAACAGTGGAACAAAGAAACAAACCCAGAAGATACCCAGGTGTTGGCAAGGATTTTGTAAAAAAAAATTTTCTATAGAAAATTTATTGTCAAATTGGTTGGCAAGGATGTTGAATACCAGAAATCGCATCTACTGTGGGCAACTTTTGGTATGCACTGAGGTTAAACATGTGCCACCTTATGATTTAGCCTTTCCATTCTAGATATATATATCCAACAGAAATGCATGTATATGAACAGTAAAAGGTGTGTTAGAATGCCCCTAAAAATATTTTTAATAGCTCCAAACTGGAAACAATCCAAATTTCCATCAAGAGTAGAATGGATAAATGAATTGGAGTAGATATATGTACATATTCACACAGTGGAATGCTATAATGCAATGAAAACCAATAGTCTACAACAATGTGTGATAACACAGAATGCAGCTCACCATACATACAGTTGCACTTCAGTAAAAAGTTAAAGCAGAAACAAAACCAAAAACCTAGTGTGAGCAGAACCCCAAAACTGATGCTGATGGGAGGCATTCTTATAGCTTTGTGTCATCATGGCATCTTCCACATGTAGGATAGGTTGACAGGGACATCTCTGTCCCTGAGAGTGGGGCACCTTCAAAGAAGCTATGACCTTTGGCTGAAGGTTGTGGCCAGTTTTTGGAGACCTCATAGGTGGAAACTAGGAGAATGCATACTCCAGTCTCCTTCTCTTCCACCCTTTTGATCTGCTGGTGCTCCCGCTTGGCTGGGAGGCATGGCCAGTCACTGATGCCATTCATACAGGCCAGCCTACCTGGACAGAGAGCAGGGCTGAGTGTGGATCTGCAGAGGCATGTGGAACATTGCTGGGAGAGTGTGGGTATTGCCAGAGTTTTCCTGGGTATTTGCATATGTGTTTCTGAATCCAGAGACAATATGTGGTTTTGTTTTCACTGCATATGTGTAGAGTCATATATCATGGCTCATTCAGCAACTTGGGGCTTTCAGTCATCACCGTCCTGGTGTTGTTTCCATGCCAGTACCTCAAGATCAACCTCATTCTTTTTTTGTGGCCAATGGTATGCCATAGTGTGGACATATTATAGTTTGTCTTGCCATTCCCTCTTGACTAAAACTTAAGTTGCTTCCGTCTTGACAATGTTGTCTTCACCCTGAGAATTCCCTTCCCATCTTGGGAACATCTGGGAAGTTGCCATATGCCGTATCGTTTGCTCCTGTGGAGTCTCATGCTTGGTTGAACGTTTTTCCGGGGTGCAGTGTTTACTTCAACGATCCTAACGTCCTGGGTTTTGGCAGCTGTGGGGAGAATGTCAGGTGAAGAAGGCCGCGAGGACAGAATCAGGCACTGGGAGATGGGTTTGGGGTCCAGGCAAGGCCCTGCCTTGCCGTGTCACCTTGGGCAATCACTTAGCCTCTCACCCTCAAGTTTTTCTTTGCAAACTACAGATGTCACTCCTACCTTCTTAACCTACCCCACGGGGTAGCTGTGTGTCCTGAGACATAGTGTAGGAAAGTGCTTGAGATAGAAACCACGGATGTTCCCTGTCAGGGTACAAGGCTCGAACTCCCTTCCTCCAGGCCCCCCTGCAGTGAGGACACGGGGATTGGGGCCAGCTAGTCCGCTGTCTCCCTGCACTCCCCATCCCTTGTTCTGACCCATGGCTCACACTCAGTTTCCCTGAGTGACAGGGCTACCCCAGACCAAGGACTGTCTGGCCCTGTGCTTTTGGGTAGTCTTTTCCCTGGGGCTAATTTGCTATGGGATTTGGGACTCCTTCATCCTAGAAGACTGAATAGTTCTTGGAAATGGATTGATGTGTCCCTTGGTTGGAGGACTGGTAGCTGGCCCTTCCCTCTTCTCTGACTCCAGATCAAAGAGATAATGTGTGCCAATGTCACCGCCCCACAGGGCAGGGTGACAAGCTAGGGAATGGACCTCTGTCCCTCTCTTCTTGCAAGTCCTCAAAACTGGCGTTCTCTGGAAAGCTTCTCTCGCAGTAAAGCACAGCTGATATTTCTTGAGTGCTTCCTCTCTGCCAGCCGCTTCCAAGTCCTTCCCATACACTGCTTCATTACATCCTCTCAAGAACACTCTTGTTCCTATTTCTGTCTCCATCGTACAGGCAGGGAAAGAGGCCCAGAGGGTTTAAGCCTTTGTCCCAGGTCATAGTTAAAAAGAGTCAGGGTTAGGATTCAAAGCTCATTGTCTCTGACAGCAAGGGCCGTGTGCTTGGCCACTAGGCTGTACTCCCATCTGGCTCCCCTGCCATGCCTGACGGCACTCTGCCAGACTTTGGTTTCATATGGTTCTTTGTGATTTGACCCACAGTAACTGCTACCTGTGCATGCCTTGTTTCCTTGAAAGGAGTGAGAGTGGTGAAAGAAATGAAGTTGTTGTCTTCTTCTTTTTCTCCCCCCAGAGTGACTGGGACAGAGTTGTGTATACAGTTGGAGCTTAGCAAATGCCGGTTTCTTGTGAAAATCCCCCTGGGGCACTGTTGGCAGGCCCTGCATACCAAAAAGGCGGATTGGCCCTTTATGGAAGTTATCAGGAAGATGAATAAGGCTTGAAATACAAGACCCTGGCGGGGCTGACTCAGACCTCACAGAATGGCTCGCCCAGCCTTTGAAGAGCAGAGAGCTATTTACATCCTACTAATGGACCTCACTGGCTGCAAGCAGTCAGAGCCTGTATAAATACCCTGGCCTAAGGCCACAGAGCGAGTGAGGACAGGGACAGGGAGAGCCGCTTCACTCCTTAGTATGGCATTCATAGGCTGAGAAGCTCTGAAGGTGAGGGTTCTAGTTTGGTGGGAAGCCACATGCGGCAGGCCTGTGCGTGGTTGCAGAACGGTTTTTAGTTGTCTGTGTGGTATGTACAAGACTCTCCCTGCATGAGATTCTTTGCATAAATAAATGGTGACCAGCTGTTAGGGCTTGTTTCAAATATAAGTCTGGGAGGGAGAAGGTCAGACTCCCATGAAAGGCAAAATGTTACAATGATAGTCCAGCCCAGTCTGGCACACATCTGCCTAGAGACACTCACAGACTGGAAGCACTGGCTGGGATCTATCCCCAGGGCTGGGCTAGAGGGTCTGATAGTCTCTTTAAGTGCCCGCCACCAGTAGAGCTCCGCTCACCCAGGGAGCTGTGGTTTTTGTTGTTGTTGTTGTTGTTGTTTGTTTGTTTTTTCAGTAGGGAACACATGAGACCGGGCTCCTGTTGGGAGCCTGTTTGGTGGAGCTCGCATAGTGCCAGTGACTTCTTCTCTCTTAACGGATGCCCTCCCCCATCCCCTGCCGCTCTCCTTGCTGCATAGCAGACTTTGAGACGGTACAGGTTGGCTGGGAAGGGAAAGGTCTCCTTCCTTAGGGTGCAGCCCCCAGCCTGTGCATGGTGGTCATGGCCCACCAGCTGTTTGTGACGCCTTGATTTGGGAGTAGCTGGTGACAAGTAAGGCAGAAAGTCACCCTCAGTCTGGCTGATTCTCCAGTGCCATTCTTTGCCTGCTGCCGGTGCAAAGCCACCATGGCAGTCTGGTCTGCCCCCAGCCAGGCTCTCGGAGGGAGGCAGTGTCCTGTCCTGCTTGTACCCCTCCTCTCCCCCCCCCCCCCCCCAAACAGGGAAGTCTGTCACTCTCCTCAGACATTTTGGATTACTGTTACTGCTTTTCTTTTTTTGTTTTTTTCCTCTGTGAACTCATTCATTCATTCACCCACCCATTCTGAAAAGATTTAGTTTGTATCTGCAGCATGCCAGGCCCTGGGAATACAGGGGTAAGCAGGACAGACATGGTCCCGAGTCACTGGAACTGACATTTCACTGGAAGGGGGAGAGCAGTCGGACAAAACAGAAGAGATGGAAAGAATGGCAAGTTGGAGAGAGTGCTGCTGAAGAAACAAAGGGGAGAGGCAGCAACAGAAGAAAGTCTACATAGAGTGGCTTTTCTGAGGAGGTGAATGTGCTGAGGCCTAAAGACTGAGAAAGAATCCGTCAAGTGAAGAATAGGGGAAAGAGAGACTGGCATATGCAAAGGTCCTGGGGTGGAGCAGAGCTTGGTTCCCTTGTTGCCTGAAAACCATCAGCGTGGCTGGCAGTGTAGTGAGTGAAAGCAAGCTAAGAATATTCATACGGGGTGGCAGGCCCTGTGGCAGGCTGGTGTGGAGAGGAGTTGCACAGGTTCAGATAAGGCAAGGAGGTTTCACGGGAGTCGGGTGTGCGGTGCACCGACAGTGTTGCTTTCTGAACATCTGGTATATTCATTCTAAGCGTTTACTGGGAGCCTCGTGCTTGCCAGGCCTGGTGCCGAGTGCTGAGGCAGATTAAACTTAGGACATATCTCTTGGAAGCAAAGAGGAACCCACGGGGATCTGTACTTTGGGTGACATGGTGAGAGCAGGAAGCAGAGCAGCAGTAGGGGCTGTGGCTTCCGTGAATTCTCTGTGAAAAGCCTTCCCAGAAGGCACCACTCCTTTCCACCAATCCCCCTTCTCCCTGCCAGCCTGAGCTTGGGGTTTGTTTGGGTTCTTGCTGCCAGGGTGGCTAAGTGCCACCCAGACCTTGTGGAGTGTGAGCCCTGGGGACACTGCCCTTGGGAGGAGAGGGCGGTCTGCATTAAGGCACAGAGGCCTCAGCCCTACCTGCAGATGTGGTAGGGCAAACAGCACTTCTTGTTTTTTTTTTTTTTTAATTTTTAGAAAATGTTTATTATTTATTTTTTAGAGAGAGAGAGAAAGAGAGTGTGCAAACAGGGGACGGACACAGAGAGAGAGAGACATAGAATCTGAAGCAGGCTCCAGGCTCTGAGCTGTCAGCACGGAGCCCGACACGGGGATCGAACCCACGAACTGAAGTCAGCCGCCTAACCGACTGAGCCACCCAGGTGCCCTGACAAACAGCACTTCTTAAAGCTGTAGTGCACTGGGTGCTTGTCACTTCTCCTCCGTGTAGGTGGAGAAATTGAGCCCTGGCGACAAAGTCACAGTTTCTTGACTAGCTGAGAATTCTCTTTTCGGTTTCTTGTTTGAAAAGTACTCAAAGAAATCGATGCCTTTATCCGCACAGCTCACGGATCTACCTTTGGTGCTGCGAAGATGGCTGACTATTCCTGAGAGCGTCCAGCAGCTGTGTCCTGGAGAACCCTGGGGTTGTGCATCCTGTGACCTTTATTCCTGAGGAAGGAAGTTATGTCTGTCCTGAGAGGCTCTGCACCCTCGTAGTTTTGGAGGGATCATTTCTTTCCTTAGTTTCTTTGCTTTCCTTGCAGGTTTGTGGGAGGTGTTTCTAGCTTTTACCATGCTACCTCTGGGTGGCGCTGTGGAGAACATTGTCAGTGCTTAGGTAGCTTTGGGATGTGGCTTTCAGTGGGAGACATGACGGTGTAGTGAGGAGGATGTGGCCTCCAGAGCCATGTGGCCCGGCTTCTAGCTGTTTGACTTTGGAGAAATGGCTTCACTTCCCCGAGCCTTGGGTCCATCAGGGGAGAAGGGAGAGAGTCGGACAGTCATTCCTGGAGCGGTGACGACTCCTTGCTCGTCAGGTGCTTGCTGTTGAACAACTTCCTTGCGTATGCCAGTGATTCCAAATTTGAGTGGGCCTCACAGCCACTTGGAGGGCGTGTGCGCAAGCCCCACCTCAGAGGTTCCCATTCAGTAGGTCTAAGGTGGGGCCTGAGAATCTGCATTTCTAACATGTTCCCAGGTGATCCTTAATGATCTTGGCCCCAGGTCCCCCCTTCGAGAATGACTGCATGGAGCTTATTTAATTCAGTCATCATGGCAACCCCTTCAACCTGCCATTCTTGTAATTGTCACTTGGCTGTTCAGGAAATTAAGGATCGGAGCAGGAAGTAACTTGCCCCGGGTCACACAGACACGAGGTGCTGAAGGTGCAATTTGAATCCAGGGCTGTGCTGTGCAAAGCCGTTGTTAATAGATTCTGTGTAAGGATAGTTGTGAGCCCTGATGTGGTCACTGCCGGGCAGGGCTGAAATTCTCAGTAAATGCTGCCTCTGGTCCCTGTACCTCTTGAGACCCAAACTGGATCTTTATACAAGATGACAACTGACACTAAATGGTTTTTGTTACTGTTTTGTGGTAAAAACAGAAAAGTTGGATGAGAAAATCCAGACTTGGGAGGCTCGGGAGCAGGACGGGGGCTGACCCGTCACAGTGTTGTTGGCCTCCATGGCCAGGAGGGGCCGCAGACTCATTTGTGTAGCCTCCAATCGGTATTCTATAGTCCCTACAGCAAGGGGGCTCCCAGCCGGGGCTCAGAGAGGTCTGGGAGCTCCCTCCCTCCTCTGACCATGGGGCTGTGTGAAAGGGCTTCCTTTTTAATGTGGAAATTTGTTTGATGCAAGCTAGCCCAGCCTAGCAGCCTTTCCTCTTTCTCTGCCTCTCCCGGTGCCCTTGAGGACAAATTGTCCATGCTGTGAGTCCCCCAAGCCTGTATAAATAGCATGGGTGCTGTCACGGAGGGCTGAGCTCCAGGGAAGCAATGGGCACCTTAATGCTGGGCCTTATAGGGAGGGAGCTGGACAGTGGAGAGAAGGCAGGGCAGGCCTGGCAGGGGAACAAGCAGGAGCAAAGGGTCAGAGGGTGGAAATGCAAACGGCCTGCTTGAGGTGTAGCTTTAGGCTTCTTCCTATGCTCCAGTCCTATGTCTGCAGCAATGGTTCCCTATGGAAGCTTACCTTCTCCTCTGGCCAGACCATAGGCAGCTTGACTACAAACTTGAGGCTTTATTAGGATTGTCTCCTGCTGAGATAAGGGGCTAGGGCTGCAGGGTTCCAGGAGGGGCCGGTCTCCTCCCCCAGTCTCAGCCTGCTCTTGGGGCTTCCTAGGAGCATGTTGGCTTTCTTTCTCGATTCTCAGTCCAAACGTTTGTGCTAGGTCTCCCTGTGAATTCTCTGGAAGCTGAGTTATCACGGGGACTTGAGGTAGTCCGTTCTTTGCCTGCCCCACTCCACCCCACCCCACACCCTTATTTTTTTGCTGGCAAGAAGGAGTAGGTTCTGGGGAGTCGTGCTCTCACATCCAGCTCCCCCAGCCTGGAGCAGGCCCTGACTAAGCTGGTACCTTCATCTCAGTGAGCTCAATCCTAAACTCTCTGGGTCTTAGCTGGATTAAGGGCCTAGATTGTTGCTGAGGAGGAACGAGGTACCTCAGTAATTGCTGTTTAAATCTACCTAACAATAGCCACATGTGGAGCCAGATTTGAGGGTTATTAACTATGAGCACCATTCTTCCCCCAAACATGCCTTTGTTTGCAGAGCTGGGCAACCTGGGGAGGGGGAGAGAAAATGCTGCAGAGTCAGAAAGGGGCTTCAGAGGCCCTGTCTCCAGGAAGGAACACATGCTTGGTTCATGGCGAAGCCTGGTGACCAGTGTCCCAGCCCTGGCCTGGGCAAGCCGCTTTCTGGGGGCCCCTTGCTCACAGCCCATGGATGGACTGTGTCTGACTGTAAGCTCTGAAGTCCATGCGTGGGCAGCTGCTGTAGCAAAGCCAGTCCCTGCTGCTGTTTTAGACAGTCTTGTCACCCTGCAGCAGCCACCGACAGTCTCAGGGTGACACAGAGGGAAGGACAGGGTACAGTGCAGGGCCATCCCTAAGCCGGCCCCTCTGCGACTAGTGGGGTACATGGCTACATGCATTTCAGCTTTTTCCTGGTGCCCTTTTCCCACACTAGAGAGTAAAGGGCAAAAAAGTGTGATTTGAAGGCATGCCATTGGCTTCAAACTCCGGATGGCTCAGTTTCCCTGCTCTGCGCTGTATGGCCTGTGTGCAGACTTTGGGTGGCATGGGCTCCTTGTGACCAGTTGCTTTTTTGGAGACCTAAGGTGGGCTCATGTGTGTGCGTATCTGTGTGATGGGGAACTGGGTCAGGGAAAGGCCTGGAATAAGGGTGGAGCTGCCTGTCAAGGGGGTGTTGGGTTCCTCCGTGGCTCTCTTGTCTGGGTGCCACGCTTCCCCTGAGGCTTGGGCCTCCGGAAGCAAAGGTCCAGCAGGCTCTAGGGCCCTGGAGGCAGGGTAGCAGGTGTTGGCTGGGGCAGAGGCCACGCGAAGTCTGGGCGCTCTAGAAGGGCTCACGCTCACCAGCCCCCGCTCTGGGGAGCCCCAGAGTCCAGGGCAGACCTTCCCTTCGGAGGTTTTCTCTCCTGCCGCTCATCAGGCAAGGTAAACGTTGTCAACCATGGAGAACAGAGTGTAAAGTCCTGCAAAGGGGTGCCTTTGCAGGTGACGGATCCTTTGATTTTTGCTTTAAATTATGGATTTAAGTGACTCTGTAAACTAGGTTACTAGAAGTTAATTTTTAGAAAGGAACCTCGAATATAATAAAGACAAATGACAGGGAAATTACATTATTTACATTATATGATAGATCAAGAACATAGGTATGTTCTTATGAAGAAGTATAGATTTCTTGGGAGGATGGGAGGCAGTTATCAACCCTCCCATAATGCTGGGGGCAGCCGGGGCCAAATGGCTACAGTGTTTCTGAAAGGCACTTTGGCAAACATTAAAATATGTGCACTTGAAAATAGGTACAATGCTTTATCTTTTGTCTGTAAAGGGCTCTGTTTCTTACAATGTTTTTCTCCCATTTTTTTTTTTTCTGGTAGTGAGCAGCAAATTTTCCTTCTGTGGGTACAGTTATCTAATATATTTGTTACAACACTTATTATGTTTATATATTTACATTATAGTCGTCCCGAAATGCTGTTACACATAGTGTCTACCCTGCTTGGGCTCCACATCACCAAGGTCAAGAGGCCTGTTTCCAAGAGCCCTGTAATACCACCTGTTCTCAGGATCAAAGGCAAGAGAGAGGGGTAGGGGGAGCAATAGGAAAAGTAGATGAAGGGGATCAAGACGTACAGACTTCTAGTTATAAGATAAATAAATCGTGGCAATGGTAAAGTACAGCATAAGGAATACAGTCAGTAACATTGTATAAATTTAGTGTAGTGACAGATGATAACTGTACTTATGTGGTGAGCCCTGAATTACGTATATAAATGTTGAATCACTCTGTCGTACACTGAAACCCATACAGTATCGTATGTCAGCCGTACTTGAGGAGAAAAAAAAAGAGTGGGGATAGGATAGAAGATGAGGGAGAAGAGAAGTGGGCTTTGGTGTCTGTCAGAGATTCAAATCCCAGGAAGGAATGTGGGCAAAGCCTCTGACGCTGCACCAGCACAAGGGGAGGACTTGGTGAATGGAGCAATTGTTCCCGGGTGTGTAGGGTTCCTGTGACTGGGGCTTAGTCACCTGGGCCCGGCGAGCGGCGGCTGTTGATCAGGTCCGGTCCCTGCTTCTTGGTGCGCCTGCCTTCCAGGCATCCCCACGGGACAGCAGTCTACCCCCAATCTCACAGACCTCAGGGGAAGGAGTGCCCAGACTCCTGCTTACTAATGCATTCCATCGTCAACCCCTCAGAGCCAGGAAGTCCTCCTGTGTGTCTACACTTAATCCCCCTCACCAGATATGAAGCTTATTTTCTTTCGCTCTTTCTTTAGGGGGAAAAGACTGAGATTCTGCTCAGGCAAGACATCTGACTTGCGCAGCAAGCGGCTCTATGTTGCAATCTCCCTATGAAATCACTTCGTAAGGAGATCCAGGAGGAGGAAGTGAGAGGGGCTGAGGAGCGAGGGGTAACATCCCCGGATTCGTCCTTTAACGGCTATTGGAAGGGACGACATCGCTGTACGTGCTCATATCTGCCCTTGGGACTTATATCCTCAGTGGTGTGCTCCAGGTCTCCATGTGGCCATTTCAGAGGAACTGGAGATACACTCTGACCCTGCTCCTCCAGCACACCGCCTTGCACCTCCTCCAGGGCTCCCGAGCTCAGGGCACGCGTCTCTGTCCATCTGTTCACACAACCGGGCCCCTGGGAGGCACCCTCTGGCACACCCCGTCTCCCGCCCCTGGGGCGATCCAGCCTGAAGTCTTGTTACTTTGATGTCCTACAGCCCTTGACTCTGTCCACTTCTGCCCATCTTCACAGCTGCCCCCTAGTCCAGTTGCCTTTGTCCCCTCCCCAGCTGCAGCAACATCCTAGCCATCCACCCACTTTTATCTTGCCCCCCCTCCGCCGTTGGACCATTCTCCATGCAGGGCCCAGAGCCAGCTCTGCCAAACACAGACTGACTCTTGTACTTGCCTGCTTTAGCCTTCCAGTGGCAGCTCATTGTCCTTTGTATAAAGACCAACTCTTTTGTGTGACCTACGATCCCTTATCTGTGGTCATGATGCCCCTTGCCCTCTGCTTCCCAGGCGCTTTGGCCACCTTCTCCCATTTCCTCAAACATACTACTTTTTCTCCTACTCCAGGGCCCTGACACACGCTCTCACCTTTTCCTGGACTCCTTTCTGCTCTACCCGAGTCTACCAGGTAAATTGTCCCCTTAGATGTCAACTCAGTGGTTACTTCTGGCAAAATCTCCCCTGACCCTCAGACTAGCTCCTGTGTTGTTACAAAAATCTCTCCTAGGAGCCTCTGTACTCCCCCCTGGTTAATCCTCCGAAACTTGATTTCAGCTCAGGTCGTGATCTCGCAGTTCATGGGTTTGAGTCCCGCGTGCGTGGATAGCGTGGAGCCTGCTTGGAATTCTCTCTCTCTCTCTCTCTCTCTCTCTCTCTCTCTGCCCCTCCCCTACCTCTCTCAAAAATAGATTACCAAAAACCCCGCCACTGCCACTACCAGCCAAAGCTCTCCTAGGCCAGAATTCCTTTCCTGTGGCGTCCCTAGCTGAGTTTGCAAAGAGGCATTCATGAGCGTGTCCGTTTGATTGACAGCTGTCTCAACAGCCCCGCACACTGTAAGCTCTAGGACAGAGGAGTCCTGTTGGTTTTGTTGGGCGTTTGACCCGGTGTCTAGCGTGAAGTTGGGCATGCAGTAGGCACGCCTGTGGATGAGTATTTATGTCTCAGTTTTGACAAGGACGAGGACTTTCCCAGCCTCCCCTTTGGGGATTGTCTTAGAGCCCATGCCTAATTCCCCTGGCATCCTTTCTCTGGTCGTGCTCCTTTCTCACCACCTGGGTCACCTTTGGGGCAGGGGGTTCAGTGTTGAGACCAGACATGAGCCATTCACCCGATGCCTTATGTAGAGCAGTTGTCAAACCCTGACCTACAGTAGCTTTGTGCTTTTGCGTGGCTGGTGTGCCGTCCATGGATGGTCTTTGCAAATGGGATTATACGCAATTGCTTGTGGAAGGGCTCTTGTTTTTTTATAGGAACCCTGTGGTAAAGAAAAAAACCAATCCTTTGGTAAAGCAAATGATGACCAGCTAATTTGTCCCTCCTCTGACTTCAGGTTAGTGTATGTACTGAAAGAACTTTGTCGGCCATCTTTTAGAGAAATGAGTGGCATCAGCTGGCCAGAAAATCCTTGAGGGAGTGAGGTCAAGGGGCCCTGGTGATGATGAGGTCTTCTTACTCACCTGGTTCTGCCTCTCAGTCTCAGAAGTGAGGCAAAGGGCATTTGGTATTTCCCATAAATAAATTGTCACTGTTTCCAAACTTTCCATTGGGTTGAAGAGCTAATTCTGTGCATCCTCTCCCACCGCCAACAGACCCTCTCCCTCTCAGCCCCTGTGCAGCCCTAGGGGGTCAGCATGGATGGGGGAAGATACCACCTCGATGGTCCAGGTGGTCTCCTGGGAAGGTTGGCCTGGGTTTTCATCCCAGTTTTGTCACTGGCTCTCTGTGTAAGCTGAATCGTGACTTCATCTTCTGAACTCAGTCTCCTGCCCGATACATCTCTTACAGGTGTGTGGGGCTCACTCAAAGGTAGTGTTCAAATCCAGGAAAGCCTGAGGGTTGAAATATACCAGTTAGCAAATTCTAATCTTCTAGTATGATTTTCAAATGCTTGATCTTCTCGGGTTTTTTGTTTTTTTGTTTTTTTTTTTGAGAGAGACTGGGAGGTAGTGGGGGAGGGGCAGAGAGAAAGAGGAAGACAGAGAATCCCAAGCAGGCTCCATAGCTGTCAGCGCAGAGCCTGACACAGGGCTCAAACCCACGCGCTGCGAGATCATGACCTGAGCCAAAACCAGGAGTCGGACGCTCAATCGACCGAGCCACTGAGCTGCACCTATATCTTCTGTTCTAATGTGTAACCTTCGTGCATAGGTTCCCCTTACTTCCCTGGGTCTTAGTTTGCCCATCTGTGAAACAAGATGGGTTGATTCTGGGTTGGCACGGAGGAGAATTAAATTCTCTCTCTCTCTTTCCTTCCCCAGCAAAGGCAGACATCCCTAATGAACTCCCAAGAATGCAGTCCTTCTCAGAAGAACAATCGGATAACCTGCCAGGACTAAGCTACCCAGGTTTGGTTCAGGGCTGAAGCTGTTTGCCAGTCATGGAGAGTAAATGCTCACAAATCATCTGGGAGGTACGGACAAGAGAAGCAAGGTCCGGGGAAGCTGACTTGCCTAAGACTTGGGAGGTAAGGGCATCTATGAACTGACAGCTGGCTTTTAAAAGATTGTTTGGGTGGATTCTCATGTTAGGAACATACTGAGCAGGTCTAACCCCAGGCCAGAGTGGGCCATTCGTGTGTTCCAAAGGCATCAGCTTTCTTTCCTGCCCGTCCCCCCCCCCCACCCCCACCCCGGGGCCCTTGACTTTGTCCTCTGATAAAGGTCATTGTGTTTGTGTCCTTTTGTCTACCTGCTTCCCCTCCTGGGGTGAGCACAGTAGACCCCGACAAGGATGCTGCCAGTTCTTGCCAAAACAGATCCGTGGCCATGGCCATGGCCCTTCCTGGGCCTTTCCAGAGCTTTCTCTGGAACAAGGATTTGGGGCTGTGTGTCCTAGGATGTGTCAGCCTTTAGAAGCAAGCTGATTTCCCATCTTTGGAGAAGTCTTTCTGCTCAGAAGTGCTCCACGCAGAGTTATTTGGGGGGCAGGGAGGAGGATGGGGAGAATGTGCTGCCTCTCTGTGTGCATCCAGAAGTTTGAGTGTTTCTGGACGCTCCTCACCTCGCTTTCTTCATTGTTGGGTGGCTCAGGAAGGAAGGGTCTGCCAGGTGGGGCCTGAGCTGAGATCTGGAGTGAGGAGCCAAGTAGGCAGTGCGGCATTTGGTTTGGGCTTCCTAGCTCTGTAGAGTGGTTGCTGGGGGGTCTGCCTTCCCGTTCAGACCAAGGGTGGGAGGTCCCACGGGAGAGGCACAGGTCCTCTCTGGAGTCTGTCCCTTCTCGTCCCTTTCTCTATTTTATTCTTTCCACTTTCCTTAAGAAATTGATGTAATGAAGACGGTCAGACCCCAGTATGCGACTTCCATACTCCAGATCTAGATTCCCCTCCCCCACTCCGCAGGCATGTCCCAGGGGCCACGTGCCCCTGCTTGCGAATCTGGGCATCTCAAACAGGCGCTTGGCTCTGACCTGGTTATTTAACAAATTCATTTGGGGGCGAACTCAGAGATGAGGATCGGAGGAGAGAAAGAATTGTCTTTTCTTAACTGTCCCCAGGACGCCTTGAGCAGGCTTGGAGGATTCTCGCTAATCTAATCCCTGTCAGAAAAGGAACGATAAAACAATTCAGGCTTTAGAAGCCAAATCCCCTTCCTGCGCTTGCACTGTTTCTGTATCTCTCCCTTCCCATCTCCCCCCCGTCTGCAATGAAGCCGAGGTGCCTTTCTCGGTGAGGGTTTCAGTGGATAAAGGATTTCATACTTCGCTCTTTCATTTTTCATATTTAAATTTGCTTTGCTCTCCGGTTTGACTTTCCACTGACCCTTGAAGAATTGGCGTATTTCAAGGAGGGGGAAGAGATCTCATTATAGGAAATGAGAAAAATGGAGCAGAGTTTTAAAACTTTTAATGACTAAAACACAGTGTTCCAAATCGGTATTGCATCGGAGTTGAAGTCACTGTTTGGTTACAAGTCTTTTAGGCCTAAACGGGGTTGATGACATCTGTTTAATTTTAGATGTCTGGAATACATTCTGAAAATAATGAAATCCAAATGTATGACCAAATTAGAGAACAATTTTATCTGCGACAAAGAAGTTTTTAAAATAAGAGCAAACATTTCGACCAAACAAAGTTTTAAAAGACCCATCAAACCTTTGGTCATCTTGCCTTGACTTTTCCCAGTGGATATCCACGGTTGAGAGAACTTTCCTTTCCTTTTTGTGTGAATCAGACATTATTATGTAATTTTATACCCATTTTCCTATCCTTTCTCTGGGCGTGCGCCCTGCTCGGTGCTGCCAGCCCTGGAGAGACCTTATTTAGGGGAGTGAGGAACCTTTCCCCGGAAATCTCTCTTGGTGAAGCAAAGGGCTCAGGTCACAGACACTGAAGGGCCACTTGTTAGCTGTTCCCTAATAAGCTGAGCAACCTGGGAGGGGCCCCAGGGAAAACTGAGAAGTGTAAAGGCCTTGCTGATGGAGGAGGGTCCTACACTGGTCGTGTGCTGTGTGACTGGGGCAGATCCCTGACCCTCTCTGGGCTTCACTTCTTCCATCTGTGTGAGCAGCTCAGGATTCTGGGAGCCTTGTTGTGCTGGCTTCTCTGCTGGTAGGTTCTGTTGTGGTGAGAACCCCCTCCTGTTGGGAGGTGTTCTGGATAGTTCTTCTCCCACTTCCTAGGAGCCCAGCACCTAGGCCGATAGGGAGACTGCCCATGTGAGTCTCCTTGTGGGCAGACAGACACCCCCATGTCTACTCTTTGCTGCCGGGGTAGATCCAGTGTGTAGACAACTCCTCCATCCTTGGCAAGACTTTCATGTATAGACAGTAAGTGAATTATGGTCACAGTTTTACCTGAAGTCTTAAAATACTTGGCTGCTTGGCAAGGTCATTCTGCCTTTCCTGGGTGTTTGCACCTTCCGAACATCTGTAGACTCTTATCTCCCTGCTTTGTCCCCTTGCTCCAGGGTCAGCTCAAGTCCTCTCCTGAGAACGAGCCCCTTGTCTCTTGAGTTCCCCCAGTGCCTCTGCCCAGTGCTGTTGGGCCAGGGTCAGCTTCCTGGACCATCGTCTACACATTTCACTCATGGCTTGGGCTTGTCTTGCTTCCCAAAGACAGGAAAAGGTTTCCCAAGTGTTTGCCTTTGACCTGTGACCACAGAAAAGCCTGGAAATGGGGATTATAAGCCTGTGGTGCTTGGGCTTAAAGGCCTGGGGTGAAGCTTGGGCTTAGTGAAGGCTCTGGGCCCGCTGCCGTCTGTGGAAACGAGCAGGTTGGGATGTTGGCTGCTGTAGGCAGATGACAGATGGACAGATAATGCTCAGGTGAATCCCGGCCTGTCCAGAATGTTGGGCTGGGTCTGTACCTTTTGTCCGTTGGCCCCTTGCTTGTGCCATCTGGCTCCTTCTCAGGACTTGATTTTGTGGTCAGTGTCCCCCCTCACCCCTTAGGAGGCATCATTGCCTGTGATCTGGGCATGATCGAAGGTTGGTGTGATGGCAGGTATATTTGCTACATTCCTGGGAACTCTCAGAGCCCCCATGGTCAAAAGGCATGTACTCTGTTACCTCAAGGACAGTGGGCTGAAATCAGCAAGAAGGACTTCTGGAGGGGACAGAGCCGCCCCTCTGACGACAGGTAATTGGTAAGAAACGTGAGGTGGGAATTTCATTTAGGTCTGGGGGCTGGTGGACAGAGAGCATGGCGCCCTGGGCTGGGAGTCAAGAGACCTGGCCCCTGCTCCACGTGACCGTGAGTGGGCCACATGCCTTGCTGGGCCTCAGCTCAAACTCTGTACAATGTGAAGTCGATACCAACCTGATAGGCTCACGGGGGAGCCCAGATAATAAATTAGAGTTGAAAATAATGATAAAGATGGCATTTCATGAAGGCCCAGACAAGCGTGAGGTGTTTTCAGTCGTGTTGGTACTAGTAGAGATTTATAAGGAGTAGTGAGATGATGATAAGTTCATCCTTACTGTTGTTGTTGTTGTTGTTGTTGTTGTTGTTGTTGTTGTTTTTAACCCATTCGGGACGTTGGGGTTCCAAGAATGTGGAAGTAGGAGCCAGGCCTTTGGATTTCCTGGTTTCTTGTACCTAACTCTCTGTGTGGCTTTGGGCAAGTCCTGCCTGTCTTTGGGTCTTAGTGGCCCCGTCTGTAAAGAGAGGTCTGTAGTTCCCATTCTTCTTTCTCCACCGGGCCACTCATAAGGTGGCGTGAGCCAGCGATTTTGCAGCCTGGAAGCACCGTGGGGGTGGGTTGGGCTGGCATTGATCGCAGCAGTTGATGGAAAGGGCATCCAGGCCAAGATATCTTGATGCAAATCCAAGGCCCAGTGCTGGCCTTGGGGACTGTTCTGAGCTGGACGTTCCGCTGTGGCCCAGGTGTACCCTGTCAAGTAACTAGGCTGTGGGGCTCAACCCCTCACTCTGATTGGAGTGAGGGGCTGAGTGGACCAGAGGTTTGTCAGTGTGGCTGTAATTACAGCTCGTGCTGGGGAGGCATTACGCGTAGCTTAGTGTTCTCACCATGGCGTAGTGAGTTCACAGCATCAAGGTTGGTTCTGGCTACTTGGTAGACTGAAGGCATAAGGAGGCATAGGCACATTTTGCCAGATGCGAATCAGAAGGCAGCCCTGGGGGCCAGGCGTGGTGCTCTTTCATTGTTTGGTTTTGTTGTAACAGACTTTAGTTTTCTGAGCAGTTTTATGTTCACATCAGATTTGAGCGGAAGATCCAGAGAGCTCCCCCATACCACCCACACCCCCCAGAGGCATAGTCTCCCCTATTATCCACCTCCCTGATCAGGGTGGGACCTTTGTGACAACTGATGAACGTTCACTGACCCATGATGATCACCCAAAGTCCACAGTTGGCATTAGGGTTCGCTCTTGGTGTTGTCCATTCTCTGGGTTTGGACAAACCTATGATAACACGTATCCTCCGTTATCATATTGTATAGAGTACTTTCAGCTCCCTAAAAAGCCTCTGTGGTGTTCACCTCTGCCCCCCACATGCAATTGATCTTACTGTCTTGGGAGAGGTGAAAGGCCCTTGGCTGTAACATATGGGCCCTGCCTGTGTGACTCCAGAGCTGGTGCTTCTGAGCATAAGGCTGCCGGCTTGGCGGGTAGTCCCCAGGCCCAGGGCAGGTGTGGCCCAGAGCAGCTCGGGCAGGGGAGAGGTAGAACGTTGGCCCGGGCTGTGATTCTTTCTCCCCTTCTCTGTCACCCATTAACTCTGACATAATAAGGACATTGATCGCCACCATATGGACGCTGGGCCTCATGGGAAAGGCCAGGGTCTTGGGGGAGGTTGGATGGGTGGTGGGCGGAGAGATGAGGAGATGGGAAGAGGCGATCCTTCACATCATGGTGACTGAGCATCAGGTCTGCACCAGGCACTGTGCTAAATGCTGGAGATACTGCAGTAAGCATGACAGATGAAGTCCCTGGCTCCCAGGGCTCATATTCTGGTGAGGGACACAGCACACACATATATAAATAAATACAAAAGTTGTCAGTTGTGACAAATACACTGTAGAACATTAAAATTGGGTGATGTGATGGTGAACTCTTTTAAACTGGGTGGTTAGGGACAGTGTCCCCGAGGAGGGGACAGTTGAGTGGAGATCTGTGTAACAAGGGGTCAGCTGTGAGAAAATCAGGGAAAAGCATTACAGGCAGATGAACCCACAAGTGCAAAGGGTTGGAATAATCCTGGTGTGTTGAAGATGTAGCATGGACAATGCAGTTGGACTTAGGAATCAAGAAGAGAGTGGTAAATGAGGGTACAGGCGAGGGAGAGTGTAGACCTTATGGGGCTATACAGGGTAATGTCTGGGAGTTTGGATACGATTCCAAGTAAAATGGGAAGCTCCGGTGGTGATAGTGGTGGTGTGATTGGATTTGTGTTCTAAAAAGATCCCTCTGACCACAGAATGGACCGTGGATTTCAGGGAGCTAAAGTGAAGACAGGAGATCAGTTAGGCTAGTACAGGAGTGCAGGCACAAAAGGATGGTGCTGTAGGCTAGCAGGGCGCTGTGTGGGCAGAGAAGTGGGGCATCAGGGTATGTTTTGGAGGTAGAGGTACTAGGATTTTCCGATGGGTTGGCACTCCATTGAGGCGTTGTCCAAGCCGAGGATTACTCCCAATTTCGCTCCTTCCCTCAGCCCCACAGCCATTCCTGAGATGGGGAGAGGAGGAAGAGCAGGCTCAGGTGAGAGGCAGTTGGGGGTGTGGCTTGGGACTTGGTAAGTTCGAGAGCCCTATCACTCATATAAGTGCCAGTGTCAAGGTGGCTGTTGTGAGCGTGGAGCCACGAGGAGGGTCGGGCTGGGAATCGATACCCACTGTCGCTGGCTTGGTGGTGGCATTTACAATCAGAGACCGGGAGGAGGTGGTCGGCAGAGGAGAGGAGAAAAGGGGGTATGGGGGGAACCGGCCAGCAGGGGTGCCTGGGAAGGTACAGCCAGGGGCGTGTGGCATTCTGGAAGTCAGGAGGAAAGAAAGACTTGGGGGAATGGCTGATGTCAGGTGGGGACGCAGTGATGAATCCTGCCCGGGCAGGGCAGAGAAGACAGGGTGCCATGGATGACGATGTGCCAGGCATGTCCCCATGGATAGGCCACACAGCTCTTGAGTCGTTTTGCCAAAATATGAAGTGGAAAAATGGGGTGGCAGCTTGAAGGGGATGTATGAGTCAAGGCAGCATTTTCGAGACACAGGAGACATTCCAGCAAATTTGTATGATGTATGGTGATGCGGATGGGAGAAGCGGGTGGTCCTTAGGGGAGAGGGGACACTGATAGGAACCACATCCCTGCCAGGGTTTGGGAGGTGGGACTTGGTGTGCAAAAGCAGGAGTGGGTGGTGAATAAGAGCAAGTGTACTTTCTTCAGGCCCAGTCACTGTAGGGAAGGCAGAGAGTGTGGAGTCGGTGGAAGAATCCCTATGGTTCTCTGACCCCCAGATGTCTGTGCCCAGACCAGACCTCTCTCCTCAACCTTTTGATTCCCCATCTGCCTCCTGATGTCTCCAGCAAAATGCCTCCGAGAATACTTGTCCTTTCCCCCTGGGGCATCCTGCTTTACCCCCTTTTATGGCCTTCCATGTTTCAGCCCATTCTCCTCCAGCCTCTTATCTCCTTCCTCCAGGGAGCCTCCGGGATTACCTTAGTCCACAGTGCTTTTTCCCCCGATTGGGCTGCTGGGGCCCTCAAGATCCAGGACCCAGATACACCTCTGGTCACTAGGCCTCCAGAGACCTGGGAGAGATGTACTTTCATCACTCCTGGGAGGGATGCTGCCTTGTCATGTCTTGGGTGCCATTGTTGTGAAGTCCTCTGCAGCTAGGGAGCAGGCCTTTGGTTTGTGGAGAGAGAAGAGATTGAGGGTTTGGGTTCCAGAGTCTCACTCCCCTGGGTTCAAATTAGAGGTCCTTGCTAGTTTTACAACCTTTGGCAGCTTTTTAGAAGCCTCTCTGACCTCAGTTTCCTCATCTGTAAGGTCAGGTTAATAGGACTTACCTCCCTGGTGTTTGATGCTGGTTAATTGAGCTGACACACATAAACGGTGCCTGGCACATTATCAGCACTCAACCAATAGCATCATCATAATGATTAATATGTTATTTTTTTCCCTACTATTTCTTCAGTGGGACCTTAGGGAAGTCTCTTGACCTTCCCATGCCTCAGTTTCTTCATCTGAAAACTGGAGATAGTCACGGTGTCCTCCTTAGGGGGCCATTGAATTTAATGAGCCGAAATGTGCAAAGAGTTTAATCCAACAGCTGGCACATAGTAGGTGTTCAAGAAGAAGAGCTTGCTGCTGGTGACGATGGTGGTGGTGGTAATTATCCCTCTGCATTCCCATGTCCCCTGCTGAACCCCCGCTGGAGCTGTGGAGCTGGTTGCCTGGGGGGTCCTGTCCCCTCTGCCATGCTCAGGCCAAGGTGCCCCCCACCCCCACGCCTGCTCCCCCAAGGCTCAGCTGTTCACGCTTGGCTTTTCACCCTTCCCCATGAACCCATTCATCTCTGAGTCTCTGTAAGGTTACAAGGCTTTGAAAATTAATTTAAAAAAATTATACTCTTCTGACCCTTTAAACTTGATTTTAAACCTTCTTAGTGCTGTAATGAAGCCCAGGCTATTTGGGGCATTTTGAAGGAGTGTGGCTGACAGTGCCTTTTTAATTTACATAGAAACCTGGGAACACACATGGACCCAAATATGTATCTGTATAATTAAGGATAAAAATCATAATCCCCTAAGCGAGCTCTGCTAGTGAGCATCAGGTTTAATAGGGATTATGAGGAGGAATTAAAGTTGCCCAAGGGGTGCACTGAGAGACTTCAAACACCTTTCGGAAAACAAATTAACGTGCTTTTCAGAAATCATTTTCCAAGGGCGGCAGAGGGTTTTCCTCGGGCTTCCCTGTTTTCTTTTGAGATGTATTTTTAACACTTGTATAAACAGTTTGGGCCCTTGATATGGGGCTTCCTGTGCTCCTTTCATTAGTTGGTGTCTCAGCAAGAATTCGGCTCATTATCCGGGGCATTTTGATTTCCCTGGCCGCTGTTGCTGGTGCTGCTGCTGCTGGGCCCAGCCTGGGGCCATCCTATTTTCTTTACTATTGCCTAGTGGTATGGAACCAGTTGGTTTGTGGCTTGGCTTGTTTCTCTGTCTTCCCACCCCAGCCTGGCTTCCCAGAGGTGCTCTCAGTTCCCTGGAGGACAGGACTTCTCAGGCAGGGGGCAGTGGCTGGGAGGTGGGAGGCTGGACCTACCTCAGGATCATCTGAGAAGTTGGCCGAATCGGCCTTCATCACCCAGGCTCCACTGGCCCCTTTGTTTATTTCCCCTTCCCTCAGGTGCATCTGCAGTGGACTATGTGGCCTCTACAGGTACTGAGTTCCCCATCACTGGAGGTGTTCAAGCGCTATCCTGGCTTAGGTTATGAGGGTATCTGTGCCCAGCTATAGAGCAGACCTGGATGGTCCTTAAAGTCCCTTGTAAATCTGAGATTCTGTAATTTACACTTTACACATGGACTTGGGCAGGGCTCTGCTGAACCTTTACAGCAACAAGTGTACACAGCACTGGGCTCTGAACAGTCACTGTTGGTGACCCCCCGTTCTGCTGTCCTTGCTTGGGGCGAAGGAGAATATGGTGCTCTCGTCTCTTCTGGAGGTTTCAGATTTATGCTCAGTTACAGGATTTCCTTTAGAAATTTGATCCTGTAGGGCCTCAGAACAAAAATTCCAAATGGGGTCTACCTAGGTTCCCTTTTAAAGCTCACTTTCTTCCTTTGCAAAACGGGAGTGATAAATGATAATAGCTAACACGTATTAAGTGCTTCCTGTGTGCCTGACATTGCTTACAAGCACTTGTTTGCTTATAACTACTTAGGCAGAGGTAGTATTATTGTCCCCACTCTCTAGAGCAGGACACTGAGACTCAGGGGGGTTAGTAACTTAGTCAAGGCCACAACTAGTAAGTGATGAATAATCACTTCCAATTATTCTAATTAGAACTATTCTAATTTTAATTATTAGAATAGCATCTAATAATCAGCCTCTGGGGGTCTGCTGAGCCCTTCACAGGAAAGTGGAGGTGCTGCCTTGACCTACCCCAAGTAGAAAGCCAAGTGGGCATTGTCCAGCCATGGGTCTTGACCTCCTGAGAAGGCTCACATTAGTGCCTCTCAACTTGGTCAGTACCTTGGCTAGACCCAGCAGGGGCCAAGTGGTGAGTGTGACATTGCCTTTGCCACAGAGGGCAGAGCTCCTGTGAGCTGGCCAGCTGGCAGCATCTGGGCTGGGCTGGTGGGCGTACATCTTCTAGAGGTTTTTCTCGGCTTTGCAAATGGGTTGGAAGTTGGAGGTGAGCTCTTTGCGGCTGATTCACGGTGAGTTCACATGAGGCCATGTGCCCACAAGTTGCTTTTACTTCCTGTTACTGTTGGTCAGGTGCCTGTGAGGCAAGAAGGAGGGAGTTTTTTATCTTGAAGAGGGGCTCTTAGAAAAGGAGGGAGCAGGGGCTCCTGGGTGGCTTAGTCGGTTAAGTGTCCGACTTTGGCTCAGGTCATGATCTCACGGTTTGTGAGTTCGAGCCCCGTGTTGGGCTCTGTGCTGATAGCTCAGACACCGGAGCCTGCTTCAGATTCTGTGTCTCCCTCTCTCTCTTCGCCCCTCCCCTGCTTGTGCCCCCCCCACTCTTTCTCTGTCAAAAACACATAAATAAACCATATATATATATGTATATGTATATATAGATGTATATACATACACACATAAAGAAAGGTAGGGAGCATATATTTCCCTGATCTGGAGGTGTGGACACGGAGAGGACTTGGCTGGAGTGCTCATGTAATCCTGCTTCCCATTGGAACTGTGTGTAAATCATCATCCACCCTCTGTGCCCACCCCTGGCCACCCCGGCTGCCTGCTCTGCCCTCACAGGGGTCTCTGGTCTCTTGTCTTGTGTCAGAGAGCTATGGTCACCAGGAGCGGGCGGCTAAAAGTCAACAGGAGATTTCTGCTGGGTTCACAGGTCTGGCTTCACCAAGGAGGTAGGATTTAGATTGAACCTTAAGGCACTGGTGAATTTCTGGCAGCAGGGAATAGGGCACTGTTGTTTCTGAGCACATCCATAGAGCATGCGCCATGCTAAGCTTTCAACATCCATGATGTTATTTCATGCTCATGATGGCCCAGTGCTACGTTCTGCCTTTTATTGGTGATGGAACAGAAAGGGGAGATGACTTGGCCAGGTCCTACAACTGGATCGGAACTCAGGATAAAAGCATGCCCCTGCTCACTCCCCTAGCAGCTGGGGGAAAGCGTGAGCTATGGCAAGAAGGCCTGGGAGGACCTGTGGAGGTCCTCCACCTGGGCAACCAGCCAGAGGGGAAGGGTGGGAGGGCGGAGGTGGCACAGTGTGAGGCTGGTGCTGCTGGTGGTGGTGGCTATGTATGTCCAGAATGTCAAAGTCCTCAGTGGTATGCTGGGACTGTTTACCAATCAGGTCTCTGGAGGGGTGGGGGGAAAGGAAAGAAAAGGAGCAAGCAGAAGGCCCTGATGTGAGGTGTTTGCTGATGCCCATGGTATGAATGTTTCCACCTTGGCCAGCTTCGAGTTACCAGTGTGATGGCAGTGAGCACTGAGTTCTCCTCAGCCATCAGGAGCTGCCCTCAGCACTTGCAGTGGCCGCATGTCCGTGGTGCTGGTGTTTGGGGTTTATCTGGGAGACAGTAAGAGAGGAGATGACTCTGTCAGAGCTTTTTATCAAAATGCAACTCTGAGGGTTGTCTAGTGGTGGGAAAAGAGGCTGGAGAAGATGGCCACCTGGGGGAGGCCAGTGCCGACCCCTGGAGCTGGAGGGGCCGGGACCTAGGGCAGGCAGTGGGTGGGGTCCCTGGAAAGGAAGGGCCAGATCCATTTGGTGTAGCTGATGTCTTTGCTTCTGTTGGAAACCTCGTGGGTCTCTCGCTCCAAACATGTGTGTCTCCGTGGGAGGCTTTTGGAGGCAGTGAGACCTCAGCACCCCATCTCCCTTTTCCCCTCCGAGGTCAGGCTGGGCTGTGAGCAGTTTCACACGGGAGTGCTGGGCCTTCTTCTACACGGTCCAGTCCAGTGATTTAACAGCAGCAGCAACAACATTCCCCCAAGACATGACCTGGGAATTTTCATTTGGGAAAAAAATATGGTCTTGGAACTAAACCCATTTGGGGAGTTCAGGGCCAAAGGGCACATCAGAGTTTGTGCTCAGCTGTGACAGAGGCCCGCTGAGCTGCTGGGACCTCGTTGGGCCTGGGGAGGGAGCCACAAAGGCCTTCTGCCCTGACCCGTGTGGTCAAGGAGACCGAGGCCAGGGGAGTGTGGCCAGACAGGCAGAGCAGCGCTGGCCCAGAACCAGCAGTCAAGGCTTCCTGAGGGAAAGTGGTTCTAGCTGAACTTTGAAGTGTGGGCAGCATCTGGAAGTGAAGGGGCCCTTCGGGCAGTGTCTGAGGGTATGTTTGTGGCAATCATCCGCGCCTTACTTGTCAGATCTGTTCCCTGCCTGGCTCTGTACACAGGGGCTGGCCCCGCAAACTACAATTCCCAGGTCTCCTTGGCAATGGGTTCTGGTTAGGTCTGGCCCATTGGATGCACCGACAGGAGAATGGAGGGGCAGGAGGAGGGGAGAGGAAGGGGCACTTCTTCCCCCCCCACCCCTCTCTGGCTTGGGAATCCAGCAGCAGTGTCTCCTCTGTGGCTCTGATGTCACTGTCTCACGTCTCCTCACAGTCTGGCTTCCTCAGCCTGACGAGGCCTCCTCCCCAACAGCCCTGGCTTCTGGGCTCTGGAAGCGCTTCCTCCTAGTTTTCCTCCAGCCCTGGGGTTGGTGCTGGCTTTCTCTTGCTACTGCTGGTCTTTGCATCACCTCACTGTCCCCTGCTCGTCTTGCAGCTCTGTAACCAGGTCACTGTGATGGCTTACTGGGCCTTGGCTGTGGGCTTTGCTGCCTTGACTGGCTCCTGACTGATCTCTGGGAAGGGACAAGGGGGCAGGAGCAGCCTCCCGGTGGGTGGGGTGTGTATCTTCCCCTCATCTTGCTCTTGGGTCAGACAGCCAAATCTGATGCCCAGCAACCTTCCAACTCAGCCTCTGCCTGTCTGGGCCCCCGACCCCTGAGCTTTCAGGGACTTCCAAACCTGATTCCAAGGCCACTGTCTGCTGGAGGCCTGGTGCCTGGCTCCAGAGGCCTGTTACCATGTGGTTCCCTCATTCATGGAGTCAGAGCTACATACTGACTGGCTGGCTTTCATTCTTGCCCGACCCCCCTTGCTGACCCTGCCCTGACCTGCTCAGGTCGGAGGGACCTCGGACCTCTGGCCCAGGTCTCCCATTCTGTAGCTCCTCAGGAGCCCATATCTCAGGGGGAAGAAAGGGTGAGGCTGGAATTCTGTCTTGTGAAGGGGAAACACCTGCCCAGGGTTACGCAGCAGGGACAGGAGGCTCAGCCGTGGTAGACTTTCAGGCCACAGCGTGTCCCCCGGGGCTTCCAGGGAACAAAGCTGGGAAATCGCAGTCTAGTCCCTGCTTGCATTTCATGTGAAGATACGGGGGTCTGAGAGGAGCAAGAACTTTGCCAGAGTCACTCTGAGCCAGTGGTAGAGCGAGAGCTCAGGCTATGGTATGTCCGCCTGGCGCCTGGCGGGCATGCTTCTGCGTCCTCAGCGGCTTCAGGAAGTACCATGGGATGGGCCAGATGTGAGCGTGCTGGGAGGCTAGTCTGCTGCCTGCTGCCAGAAGAGGCCTCTGCTGGGGCAGGGTGCTTATTCCCCAGAACGCTTGGAGGTCAGCAGAGGTCTCTTCAGAGCCTGGGGCACCAGGCCACTATTTTCCAAGTACGGGGTACGCATGTGTGGCTGCCTGCCCCGGGTGTGGCCCTGGAGAAATCCCCAGGTACACAGCGGGCTGGTGCCAAGTTGCGCAAGAGCTGTGGCAGCCGTGGTGCTTTGCGCAGGACTGAGAGGGCATCATGGTCCTGGGAGAGGGATGACTCAGCAGTGCTGGGCCTCTGGGGCAGCTGCCAAAGGAGGCCAACCTGGTGGGGACACCCCGCCAGGGCGCAGGCAGTCTCTGGAGTCCTTTGGGGAGTGCCCTTGGCCTAGGTCGGTGACCTGCCATGCACATACTGAGTCCCCTCCCATGCCCGCTCTCAGCTCTGAGGCTGCTTGACCACGCACAGCCCTCCCCAGGCTGAAGAGCTCCCCCAAAACTTTGGCATACTCGGCTGCTCTGGGCAGCGGACCTGGGTTTGCACACACTTGAAGTTGTGGGGACCTAGAGACAGACCATGCAAGGAGTTCAGTGGCTAGTCTCATCTGAGTGGGAGGTAGTGTCTGTGTAGGAGAGGGTCCCCAAAAGATGTCCAGGGAGGCTGCTGTCTAATCACAGAAGGCCTTTAATGACTGGCCTGCCCGGGGTCTAGTCTCTGAAAATAGGGAGCCATGGAAAGTTTCTGAGCAGGTAGGTGATAATGCCAGAGATGTGCTTCAGGGAGGTGGGGAGGGAACAGATGCAAAGCGTGTATGAACCTCTGCTAGGGTGGGGCAGGCCAGGCGAGGGTGAGGCCACACTGTGTCTGACCCAGGCATGGGAGAGGGCTGCTTCAGGCAGCGGCCACGGCGCTGGAGCCAGCTCAGTTCTTCTCGCTCAGCTGGTCGAGGTCTGAGGAGGAGCTGCTTTGGCCACTGTGTGAGGGGGGCTGGGCTCAGGTAGACGGAATGACTTGAGAGCTCGCTGCCACCTGCTGACTGGCACCTTGGGCAAGCGACTTACAAGCCATTGAATTATTAAGCAAATTGAGACCCACCTCTGAGCCTCAGCACATCTGCTAATTGGGAGTGATCCATGCTTTCTAACATTGTTGTGAGCACTGATGGTAGGTAGTAGCCCAGCAGGGTGCCTGGGGGAAGCTGCTAACAGAGAGGGGTGGCCAATCCATGTGCTGGTTGACGATCCCCCCCAAAGGTCCAGTTCAACATCCTGCCTCTCAAATGTTCTCTTGGCCCACGTGCTCCTTTCCAAGGCCCCTTCCTTCACAACCTCTTTGAGGTGCCTGTGGGTCAAGGTGGATGATGTCAAAGCCCTACCCCTCCCTCACTGCGCCTTCGCCTCTCACTGTGGCTTTGGGTAGGATGAGGCAGGAACCAGCCTGCCCTCGAACCTACTGAGGTCACTGGAGGGTCACAGCTGACGATCCTCTGTCCTCACCCATGGGGCTGGGCCCTGAGTAGGCTCCCTCACCAGCATTCAGCTGGTGGGGAAGATGCCCCACGGGGTGGGTGGCCTGACCAGGTTGCTTACGCTTGTCACTTCTGAATCCCCCTTCTTGTAATGGCTGTAATTGTCAAGCAGTTTCCTCAGAGACTTTTTAGTAAAGATATGCGAAAAGAATGTAGCTATTAACTGGAATGTGTTTCTGGGAAGGCCCTGAGTTCTCTCTCATCAATAATGGGGCTAGGTTGGTAGGGGACGTGGACAAGCCCCTCTTCCTCCAGGGACCCCAACTTCCTTTCTGGGGCTATTGGAGCTGAAGATCAGGGCCTTCTTGTGGGCATACTGGAGGTTCTGGCAGCATGGAAGAGGACAGAGGCTCCCTGAAGTCAGACGAGGGGGAGGTAGCTATGGAGCTACATCTTGGGGGCCCCTGGAAGAGGTGGTGTCTCCCTGGAGGGAAGCGGTGCTGCCTCAGGTTGATGAATGGTTCCCAGGCCTGTTCTTACCCACGGACACCACGCCCTGGGTTGCCCTGAGTGCTGCATCCAGCCTGGTGGGACTGCCAGGCCTTTGTCTCCGTCAGTCCCTGGCTCTATCCTCGCACCTGAGCCGTGAGCAGAGGTGACTGACACAGAGCAATGCTTTCTCGGCAAACAGGGCACTCCCTCCTTCTCTTGGGGACCTTCAGGGCAGGAGGCTATGTTTGCCAGAGTGGAGGCCGTGTGTGTGTGTGTGTGTGTGTGTGTGTGTGTGTGTGTGTGTGTGAGAGAGAGAGAGAGAGAGAGAGAGAGAGAGAGAGAGAGAGAGACCTTTAGGAGGGTAAGGGGCTGGCCCTTGGGTCACACAGCAGCCTGAGATGTAGTCTTGTAAGCTGGAATCTTGGAGAGATTCTGTGAGAATTGCCTCCTTCAGCATGAGGGACAGGCTGAGTAGAGATTTTCCTCCCTGCACAGCATCTGTACTAAAGACTGTCTTGAGCATCTGGAGAGACTGAGGGTGATGGAAGGCCTGAATGAAAAAGGAGGCTTGTTTTGGCTTCATTCTGATGCCCCAGGGAGGCTCAGCCTTAGGAGAAACCACTGAGTCCCATGGTTACGCTGGGGACCTGTGTGCAGGCAGATTGGACAGGCTGACCCACTGGCCAGATGACCCTGGTGTGTGACCTCAGCAGTGGCTAGTCTTGGCACTCCCTCCACTGATGGGTGTCAGTTCAGGAGGGGCATTGGGGCAGGGTGCCAGGGTCTGGCCCCATTGCAGAAAGCCTCCCCCTGCAGGCAACCACCCAGCTGGGCAGCCTGGGACTTAGAGTTCCCCCATAAAACAGAGTCACGGTGCTCTTGTCCATATTGGCAGGGGAGACGGAACCCAAACTGGAGAGAGTGGGTATAATGTTCTCAAGTGTAAGTTGTTCTCTTGTAAATTTTTAAATAAACCTTTGGCACCCGTTATGTCTTCATCCCGGGAAAGCCCTTGCTGATGCCAAAATTACGGAACTGTTTCAAAATGTGTGAATCCACTGAACTGATTTGAAGTTCCACATGAACACTGCTGAGATTAGAACTTTAATAGTTCAGGGGTGCCTGGGTGGCTGAGTCAGTTAAGCGTCCGACTTTGGCTCCATGATCTCAGGGTTTGTGAGTTCAAGCCCTGTGTCAGGCTCTCTGCTGTCAGTGCAGAGCCTGGAGCCTGCTTCAGATCCTGTGTGTTTCTCTCTTTCTCTGCCCCTCCTCCACTCGTGTGTATGTGTGTGTGTGTGTGTGTGTGTGTGTGCGTGCGCGCACGCATGCGCTCTCTCTCAAAAATAAATATTAAAAAAAAAGAATGAAGATGAGGGGGTTAAGAGTTTATTTAGGGCAGGTATTAGTATTGCCATAAGGCTCACATGGCTTTAAGGGAATGGGCCAGCTCTGCAGAATTATCACGTGATTCCTCATTGACATTGGTGCTGTAGGCTTATGGCAGAGTTGTAGTTTTGTATGCAGCTGGTTGTCCTTGCAAACAAGGCCTTGAAGTTATCAGTGCCACTTGGTTTGCCTCCATCTGTCTGCAGACATTCAGTCTCTGTGTTGGTATTAATTACATCAAAAGTCAGAAAAAGAGCTGGCCTGAGGTTACATCTTTCTCCTATTAAATCCATTCTGGGCAATTTGACTTTGGCACAGCACGTCATCCAATTTTGTTGGTAGTTTTGTTTGTATTTAATTTCCAAATTTTCTTGGGCTTTTTAGGTATTCAGGAGTGATAAATAGGCGTGGAGGGCTCTAATGTTTGTTTCTATACATGTATGCCTTCAGTGACCAGTCTATCTTAGAGGTTCTGCTGTGTGACTGTGTTCCCAGCACATTCTAGGCACTATGGCACAGAAGTCAACATAACGGTAAAATTGCTGTCCTCCTGGAGTTTATAATCTAGAGATGGTAATAGACCCCTCCCCCCCGCCCCTCAAAAAAACCCAAAACAATAAAAACTCCACAAAACCAAAAGGCAAAACCATCCACAAACAGTGAATAAATTTATGGTTTAACATTAGGTGAGGATGAGGAAAAAGTTAGCTGGGGAGGGAGGTAGAGTCAATGAGGAGGGGCTCTTAGATAGGATGAGGAGGACAGATCTCTCTGGAGAGGTGACATTGCTCAGAGACCTGAGTGAAGCCTGCTGATTGGGAGAAGAGAGTTCTAGGTTCGGGGGCAGTAAGTACAAAGACCCCTGAGATGGGGATGTGGTCACTGGATGTTGTATAATATTATTTTAATTAGGATATGAATAAAAAATGTGATACTGATCAACAGTGAGAATGGGTACTTGGGGTTTGGGGCATGGCGGCAAGCAATGGGGTAGCTTCTCAGCCTTCTGAGAGTATGGGAGCCCAGGAGGACTCCAGAACCAGGCAGGGGAGTAGTTGGTGGGGTCACAAGGTTCCCTGAGGCTTGCTAGCTGAGAGGTGGCACAGCACATTGGGCCAAAGGAAAGTAGAGTAGCTGATGGCACCCTGTCTCCAAATCCAGCCCCTGACAGCATGGCCATCCAGAGGAGTTGTTCTCTAGGCTTAGCTGCACCAGAATAACCTAGAGGGCTTGTTAAGACAGAGGCTGCCTGGCTCCATGCCAGATTTCTGATTGAAGAAGTCTGGGGTGGGACCTGCCAATACCTTTCATACTATTTCCCAGGTGCTGACATTGTGGCTGGTCCAGGGACCACACCTTGAGAACCTTTCCTGCTGGCATCTATCCAGAGTGACTGTAGAAAGAGAATAAGGCTTGAAGCCTCAAGAAAAGAACTGGTCCCGGTCCCTCAGGATGGTTGTCTGGCCCACTGGGTCTCCTGGAGAGTATCATCCATGATCCTGGTGCCCCCAGGACCCTGTCCAGGTTGGCACTGTCCCTTGGTGAATGTGGGTGTGTGTGTGTGACAGACATGGCTCGTGCCTCTGTGAATCCATGCTGGTTGCTGTGGTCGCCATAGTTGGAAGCTTCTTGGGTTAGAGCCTACAGCTCAGATGGGTGAGGGGGGACACACCTCTGGCCCAAGGCCCTGAGCAGAAGGCCCTCAGGAAATAGGAGGGAGCTGACACTGAGAAGCAGAAGCACTGTCATCCTCACTTAGTGGTTCTCATTTCTGCCCTGCGAACCTCAGGTCCAGCGCTCTGCGGCCCTCTCCACCCCTCCCCACATGGGTATGTGTAAGGGCTTTCTGCTTTGGTTTGTTTTTCCAGAAAGGTGAACTTGTGTTGTTGAGGATGGACCCCTGGCACCCGGCTTGGTTTTCCTGAGTGAGGCCTTCTGTTGTCACAGGTATAGCTCTGGTTGTGGGTTGGAGTGTCAAGGGAGAAAGAAGAAGGGAGGCAGCCGGCTATGCTTGGTGGCCTGGAGGCCTGGAGGGAGTTGATGGAAAACATCTGAGCCAATGGCTCCGTGCACTCAGAAAATAAATCCTGGCTTCCGAAGAAGCTGCAGAAAATTGATTTTTCGCAGCTTCAGTGGTCATCCTGAAGGATTTGGTGGGGCGGAAACTGGGCCCATTTCTCATCCCTGTGCTCTGTACTGTCGGGTCAGGTGCTGAACGGGCTTCTGTTAGAGGCAGAGAGGCCTGGGCCGGTCCCCAGCTCCTGTCATGTACCTCCCACTGCCCTGTGCAAATGGGGAGGGGTGGAGGGCCCATCTCCCTCAGCTTGCCCTCACACCCAGCTGCTTCTCGCCTGTGGCTTGCCTCTTGCGCCTGCTACCATGGACGTGAAAGGTGCGTGTGTTCATGCAGCTGAGCTGGGATTAAGGCATTTGTACACGGGTGCAGCTGTGGGTCTTTGGTGTCTGGGGCACTGTGGGGCAGTGGCGGGTGGATGCCTTGGGGAGCTCAGCCTGTCTGTGTCTGTTTAGTCCCTCGCTGAGCACTGCCGTTGGCTGCTAAGATCTCAATTGGCCATGAGCGCCACGTGGGCTGCCCCAGGGACAGGCCTTGTCTGGGGAGAAGGATTAGCTTTTGGTACATTTTCCCTTCATGTGTGGAGCATGCACTTAGCCCAGGCCCAAGGGAGCTGGAGGTTCCCACAGCCAGGGAGGGAGCCGCAGCTACAGACTGATGGTTCCCGGAGCTCCTGTTGGCTTTGGATGATTTTATGGAAAACTTGGCTAGGGTGTTGTGAGGCATAGCTATGACCTCTTGGCCCAGCAGCCAGCACAAGGAATGGCTTAGCCTTCCTGAGATGTGTGGTGTGGGCTACAACGTCCCTCCCCTGGCCAAGAGTCCAGGGGACAGAGGACTTGGCTCTGCCCCAACTCTACCCCAAGCCCTGAGACACCCTGGACACATCCCTGACTGTCTCTGGCCCCCAGCCTGCTCCTTGGCTATCAGGAGGGAATAACCCATTCCTTGCTGGGGTGGTGAGAATATCCACTGAGATGGGACTGGATCTAAAGTGCTCACCCTAGGGGCGTCTGGGTGGCTTAGTCAATTGAGCATCCAATGTAAGCTAAGGTCATGATCTCACAGCTTCTGAGTTCAAGCCCCACCTCAGGCTCTGTGCTGACAGCTCAGAGTCTGGAGCCTGCTTCTGATTCTGTGACTCCCTCCCTCTCTCTCTGCCCCTTCCCTGCTCATGCTCTGTCTCTCTCTCCCTTAAAAATAAATAAACTTAAAAAAAAAAAAAAAGTGCCCACCCTTTGTCTGCACGTGGAGGTGGGAAATCAGATACAGCAGGAGTCCAGGCCTCTGTTGAGGTCTTCAGTTGCCGTTGGTCAGGTTAGGAATCTGGAAACGGACCATCTTTCCTGGTGGTCTTCAGTGGCGTGGCCTATCAGTGCCTTTCCCCCTGAGCAGCGGTGCCTTATATGTCTTGCACGTTTCCATCTTTCTGGACTCATTGGAAGGAGCTATAAGTGAACACACTGCCAAAAAATATCAAGTTCCTCAGGGAGTGGTGATGCTCAAACCCCTGAAAAGTGGCAAGTATTTCGGTATTTTTTGTTCCTTGTTTGTAGTGGCAGCATCAGTTACCTACACCTCATGGCCCTGGTGTGTGAGCTTGGCGTTGTGGTGGGGTCATGAGCGGGAGGAGGAGGGAAGGAAAGGGGAGCGCTGGACAGTTGATCAAGGTGGAAAGTAAAGATATTTCCTTTAGGTGGAAAGTGAAATGGGAGGGGCACCTGGGTGGCTCAGTCGGTTAAATGTCCGAGTTCGGTTCAGGTAATGATCTCGTGGTTTGTGGGTTCGAGCCCCATGTTGGGCTCTGTGCTGACAGCTCAGAGTCTGGAGCCTGCTTTGGATTCTATGTCTCCCTCCCTGTCTGCCCCTCCCCCACTCATAGTCTTTCTCTCTCTCAAAAATAAATAAACACTAAAAAATTAAAAAAAAAAAAAGTGAAATGGGAACCCAGATAGAAATAATAATAATGTCATATGACACTGTGATAGATATCAGTATTTTTCCCCAACTTGGACCTGCTCAGGGCTTATATGCCCTGGCATTTCATAGATATAAAATATTAATATCATAATGTTGTTAATAATAATTCTTGGGGTGCCTGAGTGGCTCAGTTGGTTAAGCGTCTGACTGGCTCAGGTCATGATCTCACAGTTTCATGAGTTTGAGCCTACATTGGGCTCTGTGCTGACAGCACGGAGCCTGCTTTGGATCCTCTGTCTGCCTCTCTCTGCCCCTCCCTCCCCCCAAAATAAATAAATAAATGTTAAAAAAATAATCATAATTCTTAAAGAGTAGATCATTTTTTTTTTATCAGACCTGTATTTACAGATGCCGCAAAGTGCTAAGCACTTTATTATCTCACGTAATAATCTCAAGAACCCTGTGGGTGATTATTATTTCCATGTCAAAGTGGGGGAAAAAGAGGCTGAGAGGTGGCGTATCTTGTCCGAGATTCACTGAGGCAGATGATGGGAGCCAGCAGCTTGGGGCCAGAACTCGGACAGAACCTGGGTTCGCCCTAAGGATACCACTTCCTGGGTGCTTGGTTTTGCCTGGAAGGGGCAGATCAGCGGGAGTGTGCATGCTTGCCTTGTAACGATGACGAGGATGATGATCCAGGCCATGGTTAAGGACCAAGCTCTGGAGCTGGACTGCCTGAGTCTGAATGCCCATAATACCGGCTACCAGCTGGTCGGGAGTGGGGGCTGGTGGGGGGGGGGGCAAGATCCTGTGCCTCATCTGTGCCTACCTCAAGAGTTATTAAGAATTTCAAACTGTTGATACCTGTGAGGGTCCTACATAGACAGGTGCTATTAATATATGCTGATCGTTGCTTTTACACATTCTCACACGTCCACACTTGGGAGGTGTGTCCTGGGTTTTAGAACCTTGAGATTGGCAGGTAATGGATGCCTGATAAATATTCACTGCATGAAGGAATGGAATTTATCAAGTGGCTTGGAGGTCTCACAGTAACCTTCTCTTAAAAGGATCCTCCCCATAGCCTCCCCTTGCCTGAGACCGACCCACAAGTGGGGCTGAGCGTGGCTCTCATCCACATTGGCCAGCACGAGTAGGATGGCTTGGTTGGCTTGGCGGGATGGTCATGGCCATGGTCCTCGTGGACCCCAGTGCCCGCGGGAGGCGCGGGCCTCTTGAGGCAAGTGAAGGCAGATGGCAGCTCTCTGGCCTGCAAGGTTGGGGATCAGGGAGGCTGGCTGTTCTCTGACGAGAGGGGGCTGCTGCATGTGGATGTGTGAGCTCTGGAGCTGGAGCCCTCCCCCGAACCTCTTGAGGGTGCTGGCGGAAAGCTGGGCCATCCAGAGCAGGAGGCTGCCCAACCTGTTGAGGTTAACAGATAGGCTTTGGCCCTCCCCTAGGAAGCCATTCAACTTCTCCCCTGACTCAGGCCACATTGTTTCAAAGCATGTGGTATAAACTACTAACCACCGGGGAATTGCTTGAATTAACAAACTCGTTTTTCCCGAGACCTGAGGTTGAACTTGAGTGAGGAGTTCAGGGCTCTTTCCAGAAATCCAATAGATCAGGAGAACTCATGTTACACCATGTTTTCAACCTTGATCAAATGCACATTTTGCGTGGTGGGGCCTTCTCCACGCCTGCACGCTTCCAGCTGCACCCGATTGCTCAGAACCGTGGCAGACCAGAGTAGTAGCTGGCACCCGGGCCCGGCTTTGAGGGAGCCAGCCTCTCGCCTGAGTTGCAAGGCGTTTCAGAAGGTTTCCTTTCTTCTCCTCTCCCCGAAACTCCTGCCTCTCCCACACCTACCCGTCTGAGTACTATTACTAAGAGGAGGTATAAAGGTTTTGCCAAAATGATCCTGGGCCCTGGGCTGAGTCATGGGCCCCAGCTCCATTCTCCCCTATGTCTTGTTGCTGCCTGTGAAGATGGGCTGGGCCTGCCTCCCTCCATCAGAATGCCCGGCCCAGGGGTCACCACAGATCCAAAAGGTCAAGAAGAGTTGATTTCTTTCCTGCTACAAGCCCCACCCACATAGCCACATCTGAGCCTGAGCCTCTAGTGGGAGCTCAGGGGAAGTCCAGAGATGGCTCTGCATCTTGGAGGATACAGCCCTATCCAGTAGGCCGTGGGCTGTGCCGGGACAAGCATTTCCTGTGTGGTGTAGGCTGAAAACCACAGGGAACCTTGGGTGTCAGGGTGTGGGAAAGGTGGGGCTCAGGAAAGAGTTCCTACAAGAAGGATGGGCTTCTTGGAGGAGGTGGGGTTGCATTCATAAGCCCGAGAGAGGAGAACAGGTTTTGCTAGACTGATGTGGAACTTCCCAAAAAGCAACACTGCTCCTCAAACCCTGTCTCCTGCCATATGAATTCCGGGGTTTCAGTTTTCTTGAGGGAAGGGGTATGTGACCCAACCTAGTGGTTTCTAAACCTGGCCCAGCATCCTGACACCTGAAGGCTTTGTAACACTGTTGCTATACAGCCTCACCCCAGACATACCCAGTCAGTAGCCTTGGGAGGCTCTACACATCTGCATTGCCACAGCACCCCGGGGGGTCACAGTGCTGGGCCCCATTCCAGAGACCTAAACTATGCTCCACCCACTTCATTCCCTGCTGGTGGCTGCTAGGGGTTCAAGGACATCTGTGGAGACAACTTTGATGGAATCTCCATGAGTTTCATTGCATTTGTGGCCTGGAAGTAAGCTCCCAACTCAGCTCAGGCAATTGGAGGCAAGTTCTGGATCACATGACTCTGGGCCCCAGGGGTAGGAGATTGTGGTTCAACTACTCCCCTCTGTTGGCCTCTCTGTACCTGGGCTCTCACCCTCCCCTCTGCCCCCTCACCCTAGCTTCTGTCTTCTCAACCTGGGGCAACTTCCTCAACTTCGAACTTCTCAGTTTTAGGAAATGTTTATATTTTTCAGCAGACTCTGCTGCTGCACCTGTAGATATCTTAGAACTTGCTCGCTTCTGAGTTCCAAGGCAAGGAATCAGATTGACCCGACTCATAGGTCAGTGGTAGCACTATGGAGTGTTACCTCAGGGGCAGACAGTACAAAAGATGGCTGTCATCGGGCCAGGGGTGGGGCAGGCAGGTCACGGCCCTGCCCAGCCCAGCCCAGTGAGTCTCTGTGTGTTGAGATAGAATCTTCTGGGAAACAGCACCTTGGCAGAAGCATCTCCTCCAGGGAGATGTAGAGCAAATGGCCTTGCTTTGTTTCATCAGAGGAACTCAGAGTGGTCCTCAGAATCTTTGTCCTCCCTGGTTACTCTCCTGTCGGCTGCTGGTACCATAGGCATGTTCCTGGGAGGTTGTCACCCAGAAGAGGGTACGCCAGCTGACTGCACGGGGGCTGCGTTGTGTGTGTGTGCACTTCCTTCTGCTGGGCTGGCACCTGGCTTGGAAGAGCACTTAGATTTGAGTCCAGGAATATTTTTTACCTCTCCCCTCATTCTTCCAAAAGAGCTCCCCAGGGCTCAGGGAACCCTGAGCACTTCCTGGAGGGCATGCCCATAGGGATAAAGAAACTCCTTCAGTTTTGTGCTCCTTTGGCGGCCATCATAGCTCCAGGCGGCTTAGGTCCATGACCAGAGTGTGTTCCTGCTGGGCTTCCTGTCTAGGTCAGGGCCACATATCCTGGCTTTTGGGAGTTTTCCAACAGGATAAGAGCCAGTGATGAACGTTGCCACAGCCTCTCCTGAGCATGACGTATTAGTTATCTGCCAGAAGGGTTCTGACAGAGACACGCCAATGCCCTTGGTGGGACTCCCGGAAACAGTGAGGGTGCAGGTGCTAACTCTGGACACTGTCACCTTCCTGCAGCCCGTGTTCCATGTGGACGCATGTGTACTATTTATGAAGCTAATAGGCTTCCTGATGGAGGGCGATGTTTACATGCTATTAAAAAGTCCATTAACTAAATTTAAGTTTCTCTAGAGATCATGGGGCTTAATCTGTATTCTGCAGGTGACATGGAAGGAACCAGAAATCCCCATGACCTTTTCTGTTAGTCTTTGACTGGGATCGGAGATGTGAGCCTCACTGAATGAGTAGGTAGATGAATGAACGCATGAGGTGTGTGAGAGCATAAGAGAATGATATGGTCGGGCCAAGCGTTTGTCTTCTAAGGCTTATGAGCAACAGTTAGGCTATTTTTAGCTGAGTCTTCAGTAAACAGCGTTTTATTTTGACTGCCAAGTGGCACAGTAAAAATTCTCTATGGTAACAAGATAGCTTTGTTATTTTTGAAGATCAAAGTGTTTTCAAATGCCATTGCCTATTTTTAAATGAACTATTGAGACAGCATTTTTGTTTTCTTTTTGGCTAAAGACTTTGACATGGTTGAGAATCAGTAGGTGTTGAATTTTACCTGGTGTTACATTCTAAGCCTGAGATGAGGATTGTCTCGGAATTCAGGCAGGGCCCTTTGGCCCATCTGCAAATGGGCCATCTCTGCTGGGTCCCTCTCCTACCATTCAAAGGTCACCCAAGTCCCTGAGTTGGAGACAGGCACCATGTTTGTTTGAAATAGGGTCTCTGCTGCTCTTCCTGGGCCACAGCAAACCTTGGGCGACTCAAAGACCCCCTGATCCAAAAGGTTTCCCTGATCACCTCACACTCCCACATCTCATGGAGAGCTTCCACCCTATCCCTCTTGGGGCTCACACTTGGGAATAATCCAACTGTGAGTTCCCAGAAGCCAGGCCTGGACCTCCTTTTCTGGGGGCCTTTTTTCAACCCGTTGCTGGACAGGTAGAAAATAGTCACCGATACAGTATCAAACAGCACAACGTGAGGTGGTGGGAAGGCATAGAATGACACCTTAGATCCTGGGAGGCAGGTGCCATGGGAAAAACAGAAACTTGAGAACCAGGGGATCCTGAGCTTGAATCCTGGCTCTTGCACTCACTAAGTATATGACCTTGGTTAAGGGACATGACTCTCCTGTGCCCCATTTTGCTTACCTGTAAAATGGGGATGTTGACATTCGTACCTCATGAGTTGTTTTGAAGGCTTTGTGGAAATAATGATCATTAAGTTCCTGTGCTCAGTGTAGATAGGTGAGAACAAACTTACAACAGCCTGGATCTGAATCCCGGCACTACCACTCAGCCTGCATTACCAAGAGACCGAGTGACTTGCAGGTTGCCTCCATCAATGGTGTGCTGTCACCTCCCTCTTAGTGATGTCCAATGTCTCAGGCCCTGGGCTCAGCCTGTTGGTGGGGATGGTCATGTCATGAGTGCTTTCTGCTTGCCACTTGGGCCAGCCACAGGAAGGTAGCCTCATGGGCTATGGCTGCTGCCTGGCTCCTGTGCCTTTGTTGGGGCTACAATGATTTCATGATCATCCTCCCAGTCTAGGTTTGTAGGATTTGGAGGAGAAGGACCATAGCAAGCTCCCTGTTTACCAGGCAGGCCCAGGAGCCCACCCAGCCTCTTGATTGCTAGCAGGCCTCAGGACTGGCCAGGCTGTGGTGCCCTACCCAGCCCTGACCTTGGGGCCCGGAGATCCCGTGGTGCCCTGCTTGTCATCCACAGCCCGGTCAGGGTCGGCTCGTCGCACCCAGGGGCTGCCCCCACGTTTTTCGGAGTCCCCAGCCGAGCACGCCGAGTTATGTAATGCTGCTGAGCCAACATTTACGAGTCGCGGCCAATTTGCTGGCCTCGAGTTACACTGTGCAGATGCTCTGCGTTACGGTTGGCTTTTGTCTCGGAGGCCGTAAGCAGATAGCATAACTCCACTTACCATTAGACGTTCCGCAAATCATCTGGGCTCGAGCGTGCTGCAGCCAGACAGTTCATTTATGCTGCGAATGGTATGATTTGTAAAGTAATAAATTTCCCGTCTCTCTGCCAGCAATAAAGTACAGCAAGCAGGCGAAGCCAAAGCCCTCCAAAAATACGCTGGCTCCCAGTGAGACCTGGAAGAGAGTTGTGTCAGATTCTGTCTCTCTCTGTTCCTGCCTTCATTGGATTCTGGGAAATCAGGTTTGGGCCATAAATCCCCCTCTACCATCTGGGTGACTCTGGGCCCCGGCACGGACTTGTTATTAGCATGTGTAATTGGCCCCTACCATGACACATTTGTCACTTCCTGGGCCCCTGTCGATTCTGGCATTAAAGGAGACAGGAGTGATGGAGAGCCCCACCCTCTTGGTGTGCTTGGCGCAGAAGCAAGGCTCTTTGTCCTGGGAAGTTAGTGGCAGACAGTCATGGCAGTGGGCGGGTGTCCTGGTGGGAGCTTCTTACAGCCTCCTGTGCAAGTGTGCAAGGGCATTGTGTCACCCACTGTACGGGGATCTCATTGTGAAGGTGGCTGCTCTGAGTAGCAGGTCAAGGACAGAACTGGACTGAGCCTTAGGGTATCTGGGTACCCCTTTCCTACACTACACAAGACCGTTTTGCTGCATTTCCTCTGAGCTGAGGTTTCCATGCTGTTCTTTGGTGGCCCTTAAAGGGACAGTCTCCTTCAGTCGGGGCAGTTCTGCCATCACCTGCAGAGACCCTGGCCTTTCACAGAGTTCTTTGTCTTGTGTTGGGTGGGGGTGTATAGATTCACCCCTCCTGGGGGTGCTTGAGAAAGGCCTGAGCGATGGGAATTTGCTGTCAGTAAAGCTGCTTCCCAAGTCGGAGGCCAGTCTTGGAGGTGGGTAATAGGAGTGTGGGAAGGAGGTACCACGGCCTTGATGATTTTGCTGTCTACACCACAGCCCTTCCACCGATGGGCCTACTACCCCGTTATCTCCTTCCAACCTGGGTTAGACCTAACTACCCTCACTCACTGCATGTTGACCTTGGGCCCTTGACCTCCCTGTGTCTGAGTTTGCCCTGAGGTGGATGATCCTGCAGACGCAGGTTTCAGTAAATGCGGACCAAAAGTGCGGATTCTATGCCCATATTGGGTTCCCCCCTCCCACGGTCCAGTGTGCGTGAATCCCTCCCCTCCTTGCCCCAGTTGGGCACTCAGCACACAGCGTCTGCCCTGGAGGTGGCAGCTTGGGAGGTGATGTTTCCAGCCTGACTGAAGACTGGAAAGTCTGACAGAGAAGTTTGTCGGAAAGCAGGGGCGTCCCGCATGAGCGTCAAGGAGAAGACTCGAGTCTTGGACCTTGGACCTTGTTCTGGGGGAGAGTAGACAAGGGTAGTTGTGATGACCCAGGGCCACGAGGACAAAGCTGCTTGTCACAACCTTTGTCTCTTTGGAGAGAGGTGAGGGCTGTAGGCAGAGAACGTGGTCAGGACTTAGTGGTCAAAAGACTGCAGAAGAGAGGGCGTAAAGGAAGAAATTGTTCTACCCTTGTCGGAAGGGATGACCTGAAGCTACTGCTGACACTCCAGGGGGGGCGAGGAGTCCCAGGACCCAGGACAGGGTGACAGTCCAGGGGGCCAGGAGTCCCGGGCAGGGGACCCAGGACAGGGCTCCTCCCCAGTCTGAGTGTCAGCTGCCCAGATTCCATGTTGTCTAGACACAGCCGGAAGAGTCAGTAGGGATGAGTAGAGGGCCCCATGGTTTTGGCAGGATGTCACAGATCCCTCTTCTTCTGGCAAAATGGTTGATGTTTGCTGAGCAGTCATGACGTGCCAGGCCCCGTGTGAGGCACTTGATGTGTATTAGCTCTTTCTCACAATCCTTATAACAGCTCTCTGAGTAGACCTCAGAAAGGGGAAGCTGAGGCTCAGTGAGGTTAAATGATTTGCCCACATTTTCCCAGCCAGGAGAGGAATGGAAATGGGGTTCCTGTCACATCAGAAACTTCCACTAGACCGCAAGCTCTGTGAGGGCGGAGCCGCGGCCAGTCCCGCTCCCTGCTGATGGCCCAGTGTACCGCAAGATGACTGGCCCACACCAGGACCGGGTGAGACAGCCCATGAGCACACACACGGGCCAGGTGTGTGAGGTTCTGAGGCCGCTGCTGGCGTCTCTGGGGCTCCACCTGGAGGTTCTGTTTGCCCTGTGGCAGCCCTCGTGCCTTGCCCGGGGGGGTTGCACTTGCTGGTGGGGAGACCTTGGGTTCCCGACACCTTTCCCCCAGCTCCTCAGACCCTTTAGGTCCCAAAGAAACTTTTGAGTCACGTGTTTCCCTTGGATTTTGGTGATTCGTGATTCATGTTTTTGAGGAAGGCCGGAGAGTGACTCATGCTGATTTAATAAGTCTACGAATATTTTCAAGAAGCGGCTGATAAATCGCTGGCTGGCAGCCCTTTCCCCCATGGCCGCCAGTACCAAGTGCTCAGAAATCACCAAGTTAAACAAGTCTGCAGAAAATTCAATCTCCCCAGCATTATTTTCCTTATTTGAGCTAATAGCGTGCGGCGCCTTTCTTCTGGCACTGTGAGGTGCACCAGGGGGCCTGTGGAGAAGGAGAGCACATGCTTTACTTCCAGCAAGTTCCTGAAGGTTCCACGGTGATCAGGGGTGCTAGGACCTCCCAGGGTTTCGCTTGTGCCCTTGGAACCAGCCTGCTGTGTCGCCGGGGGAGCCGGCCCCATGCCCCAGCGCCTAAATGACGAGGTAATGTGAGCGAGGCCCCTTCTCCACAGAGGAATGAGAGCAAGGCCAACAGCAGGCGTCCTGGCCTCTCTGGGCCATGTCAGGACTCTCACACCTCGGTCAAGCCCGCTGAGCTCAGGTTACTTGGCATAAACAAGTAAAGGTGAAATGTGGCGGCTGCGAGGAGTAGGCCAAAGTGACAGGGCATGTGGCATATCAGACAGCTCTCCGGTGACTGAGAGGATCCCTGACCTGTCGTACGTCTTGACACCGGGGTTAATCCTAACGGGTTACAGTTCCATGCCGATGGCCCGCATATCTCTGCTCCAGCACGCTCAGGCTGGCCGGCTGGGGAAAACATTCAGAGATGCATTAAGTCAGCATCTGTACAAGGATCCGGTTACTGCTGGCAGTCTCTCATTTGGGAGCTCCAAGTCCCTTCCGAAACTCCTGTAGTCACGGGAGGGTGGGGGTGGATAGGCCGCGGGAACGGGGAACCCCGTTCCGGTGTAAGAGACTCGCTAAATCTCATCTCCTTTCCGTAAGTTCTTCAGTGTCCCCTCCCCACATTACTGAGCCCCTAGTGGAAAGTTAAGCTCAGGGCCAAGTCCAGCCAGAGGAACAGGGCTCCGCCCTCCTGAGTGTGGTGCTTGGTTAGAGTGAAGCCTTTCCTCCCCTCCTCTCCTCCCTCCTTGTATTCATCCATCCATCTGCAAAATATTGATTGAATGTGATAGTGTATGTAAAGCATTTAGCATCATGTATGGCTCAATAAAGGTTAGTTTTTGCTAGGCGAAAAGCAGTGAGTAATGGTACACACTGGTGAGGGTGCTATGTGAGACTGGGTATCTTGGAGACAATCTAGCTTTACCCCTCGCTGCAGGTGGGCATGCTGAGGCCCAGAGAGATACAGAGAGAGACTAAGGGGGGAGGGTCTTACAGTAAGCATGTAGCTAAGCCAAACCTACGATGTGGGGCTCCTTCCGCTGTGGCATGTGACTGATGCACTGGCATGGGTGGTCTGAGTAGGCTTCCTGGAACGGGTGGGTTTGAGATGAACCTGGGAATGAGCCCAGCAGCAGGGAGAGGGGCGGGTGAATGGGGTAGCAGAGGGTGTTGCAGCAGAGAAGGGCCTGGGACGTGGGAGGGGGACCACAGCCCTCTCTCTAACATCATTTGAGGAGCACTGAGAAGGCTTTATTGTTCCCAACTCATTCTCTGTGTTACCACCAGCAGATGGTTCTTTCTGGCATGTGCAAATCAGACATAGTGGCTCTGGCAGTCAAAGCTTGGTCTGCTTGCCTGCCTCTGTGCTCAGCAGGGACCCATGGGTCCAGGCTGGATGTCACAGGCCAGGAGTGGATGCTAAATGCATCTCCCTGGGGAGAGGAAACCCTTTCGGTCATAATTTGCTATTGACCCCTTGCATCTGTTTCCTGGGGCTGCTGTGACAAATAATGACAAACCTGGTGGCATAAAACAACAGAAATGTATTCTCTCTCAGTTCTGGGGGCTAGAAGTTCAAAACCCAGGTGTCAGCAGGGTTCCTTCCATCTGGAGGCTCTGAGGGAGTATCTGCTCCACACCTTACTTAAGGCTTCTGCTGGCTGCTGGCAGCCATGGTCTTTCCTTGGCTTGTAGCTACGTGACTCCCATTTCTGCCTCTACTTCCATGTCACGTCCCCCTCTTCTGTCTGTATCTCCTCTTCTTTAAAAAATTTTTTTATGTTTATTTATTTTTCAGAAACAGAGCGAGACAGAGCATGAGCGGGGGAGGGGCAGAGAGAGAGGGAGACACAGAATCCAAAGCAGGCTCCAGGCTCTGAGCTGTGAGCACAGAGCCCGATGCAAGGCTTGAACTCACGAACCACGAGATCATGACCTGAGCCGAAGTCCGACGCTTAACCAACTGAGCCACCCAGGTGCCCCTGTCTCTTCTCTTCTTAGAAAGACATGTGTCATTGGATTTAGGGCACACCAGTTAATTTGGGGCAAATTTCTTAACCACATCTGCAGAGACCCTTTTTCCACATAAGTTCACGTTGACAGATTTCGGGTGGATGTGTTGAGGACGGCCACCATTCCATCCACTGTGTCCCTCCAGCCGTATGAAAGTGTAGCTTGAGAGATCCCAAGATAACTTGACGGGATGAGGAGGCAACTGTGGTTAAGACACTGTAGTGGGGGGGGCGCCTGGGTGGCGCAGTCGGTTAAGCGTCCGACTTCAGCCAGGTCACGATCTCGCGGTCCGTGAGTTCGAGCCCCGCGTCAGGCTCTGGGCTGATGGCTCGGAGCCTGGAGCCTGTTTCCGATCCTGTGTCTCCCTCTCTCTCTGCCCCTCCCCCGTTCATGCTCTGTCTCCCTCTGTCCCAAAAATAAATAAAAAACATTGAAAAAAAAAAATTAAAAAAAAAAAAAAAAAAAAAAAGACACTGTAGTGGGGACAGTAGGAAAATTCCCAGAAGCGTTTGGGCCTTGGACACAGGTTTTTTTGTTTTTTTTTTTTAAGTTTATTTATTTATTTTGAGAGAGACAGAGACAGCATGAGCGGAGGAGGAGCAGAGAGAAGGAGAGAATCCCCAGCAGGCCGTGCACCGTCAGTGCAGAGCCCAATGCACGGCTCAGACACACAAACCGTGAGATCATGACCTGAGTGGAAACCAAGTGTCAGATGCTTAACTGACTAAGCCACCCAGGACCCCTGGATACAGATTTTTTTCCTGAGACTGAAGACTTAAGGCCCAACCTAGAAGTGATGATCAGGGCTGTATGGGCATTCAGCTGGGCCTGTTGACAATCCACCATGTCAGAGATGGAACGTTGTGACCACAGCCTGCGCCTGGAATGGTCCAGAGCGCTGCTGTCCGGTAGAATTTTCTGTGATGATAGAAATTTTCTTGAGTATCTGAGCTGTCCAGCGCAGTGCCTTCTCGTGTCTGTGGAGATTTTGAAATGTGGCTAGTGCAACTGAACGCCTCCGTTTTTCCTTCTATTTAATTCTGTTTAATTTGAATTAATTTAAACTTAAGTAGGCCTGTGTGGCCGGTGGCTGCTGTGTTTCCCAGCACAGCTCCAGAGCGTCTTGATTTGACCCTTTCCCCGGGTCTGTTCCTCATTGCACTATCAAAAATAAATTTCATCAGAAAGAGCTTACATTGCTCTTTGGCCGTTTTAGGTGCGTAATGCTTCGAGTTTTAACGTTTGGCCGAGAGACAGAGGCCAGATGGAGTTGACTTGGCTTAGACCGAAGACAAGAAAAGGTGGCTTTTACTCTTCGAGTGAAATGGAAAGGAGGAGTGTTTTCCTATTGACACTCTTGTGGCTGACAGTTGCCTGGTAGTTAAGCTCGAGGAGCAGCTAGTGAGGCCCAGTGAAATCTATCCTCAGAAGGAAGGGAGACGTGAGAACCCACGTCTCCTCCTTTGGCCCGTGTTTGGGAATCTGTGAGTTTGAGGTTCTCTGCTCTTTTCCACGGCTCCTGGAGAGCCACAGACAACATTTAGCTCTCATAAAGCTATTTCACCCAAATGACTCCTTGTTTCCCTGCTTCCCAGATGGATACTATATACTGTCTTGCTTTAGAGTGAGGATATTTATTTCTGCACACTGTTTAGACATGATCTTAAGCAACACTTCATTTATTTACACGTTTGCATGTTTTTGACCCTTGGGGATGAAAAATCAAGGGTTTGCCTGCAAGCAGAATATCTCAAAGGAGGTGGCTCCAGGGGTGAGAGGGCCTGCATCGGCTAGACCGACGCAGGGCCTCAGTTCATCTTGCCTCTTTCTCCTCGCTTCTTTCTGGCGTGTGTTCGTCAGATGGGGTGGCTCTGGGGTGTGAAGCTCAGTCCATTTGCCGCTTCTGTGTCCATGTTCAACGGGAGCCCGTGGGTCCAGACTGGAAGTCACAGACCAGCACAGCCGAGGGTTCGGTAACGCGGGTAGATCGTCCTGTTTTAGGTGAGGCACTGCGGCAGGAGGGGAGCGCTCAGGGTCATGCTAACACTGCACTGTGTACATGTAAGACACAAATGAGGGATTTAGAGGCGAGGAGGCTGATGAGTGTTGCTAGGCAACCCTTCCTCTGGGTCTGGAGGTAACATAATCTCTGGGAGCAGCCTGGGAGGAGGGCCTCCTAAGGACAAAGCTGAACTTCTGTTCCTGTGCCTGCCTGGCCTACCTCTAGGAGGGGGCGGGAAAGGTCGGCAGAGCCACGTTGTTATATAAGCTGCTTGGATGACGGATGCGTCCGTGGCTTCCGTGTTGGTCGTGTTCTCTTTTTCTTGTATTTATTTGTACCTTGCCTTATACAAAAGAGGATCTAAGGGGCTTTCAGAAATACAGATGCTACAGCAGGATAAATACAGTAAATAAAGGTAGAAGCTGGGCAAAGGGAAAAGAAGGGTAAGAACAGGGGTGTGGCTGGTCAGTCAGCAGGTATTTATTGAGTATCGACCATGCGCCCCGCTCTGTGGCTTTAGCAGTGAACCCGACAGCTGTCAGCCCTGGTGGTTCCTGCTCTCCTGAAGCTTACAGTGTTACAAAAGAGGTGTTTTTTGGTTTGTTGGTTGTTTTTTAAGCTACAGGTCCAGTGGCTCTTATTAGCTGTAGGCTGCAAATTAGACTGAGCCTCCTTAGCGGCCAAAGCAAGAGGGGAACACAATGGTGAGGGGCTGCGTGTATTCTCAGTGTTGTATTGGTTACAGTAGAGTCACCACCAGAGTCCAGATGTCCTGGCCAGCTGCCCGTGGTGAAGAGCTTGAGCATCTGGGGCCTGGTGAGTTCTTGAGCTCTCCCTACACCTTCCCAGGTGCCATGTCTTAGGCTAGACTGTCCCTTCCCCCTGGGATGCCTCCATCTCCGCGATTGTGACTGTGCTCTCCCCTTACCTGTTGAGGGGTCTCCATAGTTTTTGCTGTTCCCCCTACTGTCACTATGTCATTTGGTTCTCCCAGAAACACCTGTAAGCCAGCTGCGATTTCAGTCATCTTAACCATGAAAGGAAGCAGAGGCGCAGAGGGCCGGCAGGTTGCCGGAGGTCCTATAGCTTCATGACTGCAACCCCTATCTTTGGCCTTTTCCGATTTGGTATTCCTTATTCTTCCTATAGAGGGAGCTGGCTTGCTCATAGACCCTGGAGGAGCCTAATCCGTCAGCCCCTGGCAGCTCTTTGGGAAGCAGGAAGCACTTCATCACCCCCTTCCATTGGCAGAAAGGACCTCCTTTTGTTCCATGGAGGGGTGTGTTGGGCAGCTCTTGGCATCTGGGAATCCATCCTCCCAAGGCAGTCATTTTATTTGTCTTTTTGTTCATTTGTTTGTTCAGCAAATACTCATTTATTCATACATTGCGGAAATACTTCTTAAATATGCCATGTACTGTTAACCCCCCATCCTCCCTGCCGACAAGGAGCTCAAAGTTCATCTGAGGGAGAAACGTCAGTACATGTGAGGTTAGAGGACAGCGTGAGAAAGCTATGAGCATGACTTAGTATGAATGCTAATCAGCAGACTAAATTCATGCCGCCTGAACAACCAGGTCATGTGTTCTCATTCCAGAGCTCCCCTCATCCTGTGCCCCTTCCATATGTCTCTCTCTGTTTGGGCAAAATTCACTGTCATGTGCAAGGGTTCAGAATACAACACACTCCGTACGAGTTAGTCGTACAGAAGTTAAGAAGGATCTCACCTCCTTGTTCTTGGAAGCATACTTCTGTTAATGCAACCTTTATTTATAGTAGCCTACTGTTATAAGACAGAGCCTATGACAGGTAAGCCTGCAATACCCACCTTTTGTATGAGCAGTACTTTCCCAAGTGCCTGGAGCTCTGGGGCCCATTTCTTCCCGAAGAATGTCCAGGGAATCTTTCTTACTGACGAGAGGTCATGTTGCTTATGTGTCCCCCTTTAATGAATGTGGCCCACACTCACCTTACACAGCAGTGGTTTGGGGTGGATTTCAATGTTTTGATCCCTCTTTATTTATTTATTTTTTTTTTTAATTTTTTTTTTCTTCAACGTTTTTTATTTATTTTTTTTTGGGACAGAGAGAGACAGAGCATGAACAGGGGAGGGGCAGAGAGAGAGGGAGACACAGAATCGGAAACAGGCTCCAGGCTCCGAGCCATCAGCCCAGAGCCTGACGCGGGGCTCGAACTCACAGACCGCGAGATCGTGACCTGGCTGAAGTCGGACGCTTAACCGACTGCGCCACCCAGGCGCCCCTGATCCCTCTTTAAAGAGAGCAACCACAGCTCTTCCACTTATGAATTCTGAAATACCCTTTTGCAGCCACTGGGGTGAGAGATGATTGGGCCGTCGTTAGCATTCCATGCATCTCCTTGAGATACAGACCTGCATAAGTAAAAACATACTTCTGTTTTCTGAGATCCAAGGTACCAATCTCAGGGACTGTCAGACAGGATCAGGGGGCAGCCTGTGGGTAACATTCTCAGACTTGGTAAGTAGCTGGCCCGCCGATAGAGGAGATTAAGGTGCTTTTCATCTCCTTGCCCCTAATGGCAATATCTCTAGTTTTTAAAGTGACTTGGGAAAGTCTTCCTTTGAACAGTCAAGAGATTGTTTCAGGAAAAGCGAGTCCTATTCTAAACAGCTTGCCTGGGGGATGCTGCTGCTGAATTGTAAATGTAGTTACACGAATTTTCCCTTCTATTTGCTTAAGAGTGAGGGTTTGGCTTTCTGGTCCAGCAGTTGATGATGTCCTACAGTGCCCCGAGGCTCGTCACACCCTCCCCAAGTCGGACTGTGTGTGGAGGCCTCTGGTACATTAGGGGCTGTCTCCGGACAGTCAGATCATCTCTCTTTATGTGTCCAAGGACTCATCTGCAGGCTGGCCCTGCTACAGGGGCACTGCCCTGGTGCCACAGTCTACATGCCAGTGCCATGTATGGTGCCACATGAAACTAGCCTTAGCCCTCAGCCCGTTACGTTGGGTGGGTGGACAGGAGGAAGGCACCCTCGAAGGCAGTAGGCTGACAGAGGGATCATCAGTGTAAGAAAATTTAAGTTAACATTTAACTAACCCCTCAGTCCTTTACAAAATGGAGGCTCCGAGTGTGGACTCCAGAATCTAGAGTGCTTGGGTTCAAGTTCTGGTTCTCTAGTTATTAGCTGTGTGGCCTTGGTTGAGTCATTATGTTTCTCTGATGATGAATTTCCTCAACTGGAAAGCAGTGCCTAGTTCACTGAGACATGAGAAATGAATCAATGCATATAAAAAAACACTGCCTGCTTTACCTGTTGTGTGCTCAATGCACATCTGTTGGTATGATTATTCTAATGTTATTCATTCTTTCTTTGTGCACAAATTCCTTACCTCATTACCATTCATTAGCTTATGTACAAGGAGCTGTGGGACTAGGGGATAAAAGTAAGATTTCATTTTAATTTCATTAGAAAAAAATAAATGCACATAAAGTAAAAGTGTGTCAAAAAGCATATAAATACCAAAAAAGAGGGTTTGTTATTAATACTGATATTTAATGAGAACATCCACCTAGGCTGTAAATTGCTGCAAGAGAAAATTGCTCCCACCCTAACAATAAGAACAAACCAGACAGTTTATAAGATCATGTATGTTCAAGTCTGTCAGAGATCTGAGGACACAAGGTAGCCTGATAAATAAAAATCCAAAGGGGCACAGTCTCTCCAAAGAGAGATGGGACACCGACCATTTCATGTTGGGCAGAACAGCACGAAGAGGAAGTAGTCGTCGTCGAAGCAAGTAAGAAGGAAATTGCTGAAATCGTAATGAATTTTTTAGAGCAGAGTGTGAGCTAGTATAACTGTTTAGAATTCTTGGAAACTCTAAACCCAAGAGGTGTCTCCTCGCTCACTTTTGTCTATGAGGCTTCACTGAGAGCTTACAAGCAAGATTGGGAGTGGGACAGAAGAATAGAGAACTCTGAGTTGCAGCCATGCAGGACCTGCTTGAGCCTGCAGTTAAAGCAAAAGAAACAATAAAAACCCTCCTATGTTCCTGACCTTTCAAGAGTGAGAGGGACAGGTTACCTACTAGGGGGAAACAGGGAACACTGGACCCCCTTCTCGCAGAGGCAGAGGTACACAAGACCTCTCTAGCACTGAGGCTAGAACAGGAGAACCGAGAGAAACTCTTTTGTGCCAAGAAACCCTCTTAGGCACTGCATGGGAAGGAGTCAGTGGTCATGTGCTGCTGGGTGAGAACCGGAAACCTACCCAAGTTCTTTATTCTGTACTGAGTATGAGATAGTGGTCATCTCAGTCCTGGGGAAGGCGGGGGAGCTGAGAGTGATCCTCTCTGAGCACTGCTATGTAGAGCTACCTGAATACGTTGTCCTGAACACTGGTCTTGCAGTGAGCCCCAGGCAACAGTGTACCACAAGGAGGGGGGCAGGACTGCTGAGAGAGTCTCTTCTGTAGTGTAGAGCCTGCTGAGAGCATTGGTAGTGTAGGAGCATTTAGAGAAATTCTGTTACCTTAGCTTCACCCTAAGTACGGGGTACTACTAACTCCGTTAAGCCTCAGTATGAGATATGATAGTCTCCCACTAAGAAAATTTGAAGCCTGTAGTACACCGACTATAACTAAAGCAATAACCAAATCCCAAATCAGCTCAACTATAGACTAAACACTAACTCAACTTCTCACCTTAACAGCCTCATAGAAGAAGAGTGTTCTCCATTTTGGGGAATATTTACCTCAGTCTGTACTATATTTTGCACGCAATGTGTGGGATTCAGTATAAACTATGACACACGCATCCCAAACAATGATATGACTGCTTGTCAAGAGATAAAATAATCAATAGAACAAGATTAGAGTTGGCCCAAATCGAATTATCAGACAGGTACTGTACAATAACTATGGTAAATATGCTGAAAGATCTAGTGGAAAAGGTGAGCAACATGTGTGCATACATGGAGAATTTCAGCAGAGATGAGGAAGCTACAAAGAAAGATCTTTTAAAAAAAATTTTTTAATGTTTATTTTGAGAGAGAGAGAGAGAGAGAGAGAGAGAGAGAGAGAGAGAGAGAATGAGCAAGTGGGGAGCAGCAGAGAGAGAGGGAGACACAGAATCCGAAGCAACTCCAGGCTCTGAGCTGTCAGGACAGAGCAGACTTGGGGCTTGAACTCAGGAACTGTGAGATCACGACCTGAGCTGAAGTTGGAAGCTCAACCGACTGAGCCATCCAGGTGCCCCCTATAATGAAAGATCTAAATGGAAAAGCTAGAAATGAAAAATAGGTTGCAAAATTCTGTTGATGGACTTATCAGGAGATGGGAAACAGCAGAAGGAAGTATCAGTAAACCTAAAGGCAGGTCAATAGCAATGATCTAAATTGAAACCAGAAGAGAATAAAAGAGAGAAAACATGAAGCAGAGCACCTGAGGTCTATGGGACTCTGCCAAAAGGTCTAATCTGTGTGGAATTGAAGTCCTAGAAAAGTTGAGAGAGAAAGGGCAGAGAAAGTATTTGGAAAGATAAGAATCGTTTTCCAAAACTAATGAAAAAAAAAATCACAGCTGCAAGACTTCTAGAGAACCTCAAGCAGGGTCATAGTCACATTGCTAAAAGCAAAGGACAAAGAAAATTGAAAGCAGTCATAAAAGTAAAATCTCATATAGAAGAAAAATGTTTAATTTCTTTTTTTTTAATTTTTAACTAGGCTCCATGTCCAGTGAGGAGCTCAGTGCAGGACTTGAACTCATGACCCAGAGAGCAAGACCTCAGCTGAGATCAAGAGTTAGACACTTAACTGACGGAACCAACCAAGCACTCCTAGAAGAGCAATTTTAAGAGCAGCTGAACATCCAATTCTTGATTTCAGCTCAGGTTGTGATCCCAAAGTTGTGGGATCGAGCCCCACATCAAGCTCTGTGCTGGGCATGGAGCCTGCTTAGGATTCTCTGTCGCTTTCTCTCTTTGTCTTTTTCTCTCTCTCCTCCTCTCCCCACCCCTTCTGCATTCTCTTCTGCTTGCACTTTGTCTCTAAGGAAAAAGAAAAAAAAAGAATGACATTTGACTTCTCATCAGAAATAAGAGAGATCAGAAGACATTAATGTCATCTCTACAACGTTGCAAGGGAAAGCAAAAACTCTTGCCAATCTAGAATTCTATATCCTGTGAAAATATACTTCATAAATGAAGATGAAATATAGACATTTCATGATTGAACAAATCAGTTTCCAGGAGAGAAGAAAATGCTAAAAGGAGTTCTATAGATTGAGTCTCTCTCTCTCTCTCTCTCCCTCTCTCTCCCTCTCTCTCGCCCTCCCTCTCTCCCTCTCTCTCCCTCTCCGTCCCCCTCCTCCACTTGTTCACTCTCAAAATAAATAAAAATAAACATTAAAAAAGTACTTTTAAGTCTCTAAAAATAATTGGTCATTTAAAGTAAAACTAGTAACAGGAACATGGGGATTTATAGTCTTTGACAACTAAAACCTGTGGCAACAGGAACACAGTGGGAAGGTTGTAATCGGAAATATATTGTCATTAAGTTCTTACATTGTTCATGAAGTAATGTTTTTTGAAAGTTAACTGTGACGAATTAAAGATAAGCCTCTAATCTCCAGAAAACGCCTTGAAAATAAAATATAAGTAGGCATGCCTAAAATGTTAATAGAGGAGTTGAAATGAAATACAAAAATACTTGTTTCATTCCCCAAATTCAGGATAGGAATAACAGAAAAAGGTCATAAAGGAAAAATAACAAGCCCAGATTTGGTATATTTAAAAGAAAAATATATAAGTAATTGATTTTAATGTAAATGGATTAACTTTCCCAATTAAAAGGCCCAGAGATTGTCATACTGGATTAAAGTATAAGATGGAGCCATATGTGGTTTATAGAAAGTACAACATAAACATAAAGTCGTGATCAGGTTGAAAGTAACAAGTTGGGAAAAGGTACCATGTAAACACTATGCATAGGAAAGCAGGTGGTGCTATACTAAATTCATAATGACTAGGCTTCAAGATGATTAAAAAGATGAAAGGGGCATTTTCTAATGCCATTAAGGGTTAATTAACCAAAAGATGTCAAAATATATTTGTATCTAATAACAAAACTCCAAAATACATGAAGCAAAAATTGACAGAATTAAAGCTGAATCCTATCTGAAGAATTTAAGACTTTCTCTCAGTAATCAACAGGTTGAAAGATTAATGAGTATCTGGAAGATTGAACAACACTGCCAATGACCTGATGTAATTGACATTTATAAAACACTCTACCCAACAGAAGCAAAATTAAACAACACACAACGAAATAACGCATGAGCCAAAGAAATCATGAGATAAACCAGAATATATTTTATTTATTTATTTATGGTAACATTTTTTTATTTTTGAGAGATAGAGGCAGAGTATGAGCAGGGGAGGGGCAGAGAGAGAGGGAGACACAGAATTTGAAGCAGGCTCCAGGCTTTGAGCTGTCAGCACAGAGCCTGACGCGGGTCCCGAACTCCCAAACCGCAAGATCATGACCTGAGCTGAAGTTGGACGCTCAACTGACTGAGCCACCCAGGCATCCAAAAATATATTTTAAATGTAAAGATAATGAAAAGATCACATCAAAAATTGTGAGTGCACAAATCTTAAAGGCACATGTAAAGCTTCACGTGCTTATGTTAGAAAATAGGAAAGGCACAAAATCAGTGATCTTTGTTTGTAGCAGGCTCTGTGCTGTTGGTGCAGAGCCCGACTCAATTACTGTGTGATAATGACTGGAGTCAAAATCAAGAGTCAGATGCTCAACCAACTGATCCACCCAGGTCCCCCTGTTTCTATCTTAAAAAGCTAAAAGAGATGAGCTGATTAAACCTCAATAAGAGTGGAAATCATTGAAATAGAAAACAAAGAATAGAGCATATCAGCAGAAACTTAAGTTGGCTTGTTGAAATGATTAATAAAATTGATAAACACTTAGGAAAAGTTATTGTTTAATGGATAGAGAGTTTTAGTTTTGCAAGATAAAAGGTTCTGAAGATAGGTTACACAAAGATGTGAATACACTTTTTTTTTCCAAATTTTTATTTAAGTCCTAGTTAGTTACTATAGAATGTAATATTGGTTTCATTAGTAGAGTTTAGTGATTCATCACTTACACATAACACGCAGTACTGAACACAAGCACCCTCCTTAATGCCCATCACCCAATTAGCCCATCCCCACCTACTTCTACAACATCAACCCCTAGTTTGTTCCCTATAGTTAAGAGTCTTTTATGGTTTGCGTCCCTTTCTTTTTTTCCCTTTTGCCTATGTTCATCTGTTTTGTTTCTTAAATTCCACTTATGAGTGAAATCATATGGTACTTGTCTTTCTCTGACTTATTTCGCTTAGCATAATATATTCTACCTGCAGCCATGCTATTGCAAATGGCAAAATTTCCTTCTTTTTGATGGCTAATACTCCTGTGTGTGTGTGTGTGTGTGTGTGTGTGTGTACATCCATCCATCCATCCATCCATCCATACATACATATATACATATCACATCTTCTTTATCCATTCATCATTTGATGGACATTTGGGCTCTTTCCATAGTTTGGCTATTATTGATAATGCTGCCATATCATCAGGGTGCATGTGCTCCTTCCAATCAGTATTTTTTTATCCTTTGGGTAAATAACTAGTAGTGCAGTTGCTGGGTCATAGGGTAGCTCTATTTTTAACTTTTTGAGGAACCTCAAATTCAATTCAGGATTGCTTTGGCTGTTTAGGGTCTTTTCTGATTCCGTACAAATTTTAGGATTGTTTGTTCTAGCTCTGTGAAGAATGCTGGTGTTATTTTGATAGGGATTTCATTGAATATGTAGATTGCTTCGGGTAGTATTGACATTTTATTTGTTATTCTTTTTTTTTTTTAAACGTTTATTCACTTTTAAGACAGAGAGAGACAGAGCATGAACGGGGGAGGGTCAGAGAGAGAGAGGGAGACACAGAATCGGAAACAGGCTCCATGCTCTGAGCTGTCGGCACAGAGCCCGACGCGGGGCTTGAACTCACAAACCGCGGGATCATGACCTGAGCCGAAGTCGACGCTTAACGGACTGAGCCACCCAGGCGCCCCTATTTGTTATTCTAATCCATGAGCATGGCATGGTTTTCCATTTTTTTGTGTGTATCATCTTCAGTTTCTTTCATAAGCTTTCTATAATTTTCAGTCTATAGATTTTTCATCTCTTTGGTTAAGTTTATTCATAGGTATTTTAGGAGTTTTGGTGCAATTGTGAATGGGATCAATTCCTTGATTCCTCTTTCTGCTGCTTCATTATTGGTGTATAGAAATGTAACCAATTATGTGACATGATTTAGTACAAAAAACTCTTAAGAGATATTTAAAAATGAATACAACTAATAATTTATTGTGTGATGTTGGAGGATATAACAAAGTTATGATTCCATATCCTAGGATATGGACAAAGGATGGACAAATAGAGAAATGGATCAGTATAGAGTCTATATATAGATCCACAGATAGATGGTCCAGTGAATTTTGGTCCAAGAATGCCAAGGAAATTCAATCAGGAAAGAAAATCTCTCCACTAAATGGTATGGAAACAATTGGATATCCAGTAGAAAAAAAAGAATCTTGGCTTCTACCTCTAAGTATATATAAAAATTGATTCAATATGGGTCATTGACCTAAACGTAAAAGCTAAAGCAATAAAATTACTAGAAAAAACTTAGAATATTTTTGCAACCTTGGGCTACATAGGGAAAGATTCCTTGGAGAGGTCACAAAAAGGGTGGTCCATAAAAACAAAACTTGATAAATGGATTATATGAAAATTAAAAATCTGTGCTTATCAAAAGACACGTTAAGAAAATGAATAGGTTAACACATATGTTAACTTATCGTAACCTATAAGTCTGACAAAAGAGTTGGATCCAGAATATACAAAAACTCCTACAATTCAGTAATACTAAAACAATCCAATTAGAAATGAGCAAAAACAATTTGAATAGAAACTTTTCCTTAAAGAAGATACACGAATACCCAGTAACACATGAAAAACATTTGACATTATTAGGCATCATGGAAATGCAAATTAAAAGCACAGTGAGTTATCCACTGGAGTTACCCACCAGAAGGGTTAAAGTGAAAACAGGTGACCGAGTGAAGTGTGGGAGGGGTGTGGAGGTCCTGGAACTCTCAGGCATTGCTGGTAAGTCTGTGAAATGGTATAAGCACTTTGGAAAACTGGCAGTTCCTTAAAAAGCTAAAAATATATTTACCCTATGACTCCCCAATACCACTCTTAGGTGTTTACCGGGGAGAAATGAAAATGTATTTTCGTGTAAGTTCTTGTATCAAAACGTTCACAGGCATCTGGGTGGCTCTGTTGGTTAAGTGTTCAGCTCTTGATTTCGGCTCAGGTCATGATCTCACGGTTTTATGAGATTGAGCCCTGCATTGGGGTCTTTGCTGATAGTGTGGAGCCTGCTTGGGATTCTTTCTCTCACTCTCTCTGCACATCCCCCACTTGTGCTCTCTCTGTCTTTGTCAAAATAAATACACTTAAAAAAATAATGTTCATAGCAGCCTTATTCATAAAATTCTGAAACTGGAAAACAGCCCTGGTGTCCATCAGTGAAGACTGAATGGAAAAACACACAGAGGTGTAGTCGCATAACAGAAAACTGAGCCACAGAAGGGAATGGACTGTGCTAACATGGGCAATATCATGGATGAATGTCAAAAATATGATGAGTGAATGAAGGTACAAAAATGTGCATGCTATGTTGTGGTGCATTTATGAGAAACTCTAGAATAGGAAAAGCTAACTTATGGCGATAGAAATCAAATTAGTGGTGGATTCTGGGGGTGGAAAATTGAGAAGAGGTGTGGGGAAATTTTGGGGTGAGAGAAATGTTCTGTCTTTATATATATTCATCAAAACTGATTGAAAAGAACACTTAAGACCTAAGCATTTCACTTTTTGTAAATTATACCCCAATTTTCAAAACGTGGGCTAAAAAATCATTTTCTTACGTTGAACTTTAAATTATAGTTAACAGATTTGAAGGAACGATATTTAAAACAACCCATTGATATAACCATTACATTATGGTGGGGAAATGCTCTGATAGGACTATCAGAAACCTGATTTAAAATATTTAATGGGGTGCCCGGGTGGCTCAGTTGGTTAAGCGTTGACTTTTGATTTCCTCTCAGGTCATGATCTTAGTTTGTGGGACTGAGTCCTACAGAGGGCTCTGTGCTGAGTGCAGAGCCTGCTTGGGATTCCCTCTCTCTGCCCCTCCCCCATGCTCGCTTTCTTGCTCACTTTCTCAAAGTAAATAAGCCTAAAAAACATATATTTAACGAGAGCTACATACTGTCATTATCAAACCCAGATCTAACCATTCAGCATAAACTTCGGGGGGAGGCAAGGAGGCAGGTAAGAGGCGGCCCCTGCCTGCCTTTTGGTGAAAGCACAGCGTCCTCTGATAGGAGCTTCAGTGGTATCTGTTAATCACCTGTTTCTGAATCTGGAGTTTAGGAAATTCTCTTCACCACATTTCAAAAGCTAGGAGTCATCTTGGTTATCTTTTGGAGGAACCCTGTTTATCCCCCTCTCCCTGTCCATGACATCAAAGACTTGGTTTCGTTGCAAAACTGTCTGGCCCAATGGCGTCAGGCTGGCTCTCCTTGGGAAGAGTTTCGAAAACAGGGATGACTCAGAGCTCCTCTGAGGAGCCTTTCTCCCTCCTCTTTTCCTCCACATGCTTTAGACCAGGGTGGCCAGGGGGACCTGGTTCCCATGGGAATGAGGACCAGCAGCTTTGCTGATATGGAAGTGGGGCTCTGCCAAGATTTGGAGCTAAGCCCTCCCTTCTCCCTGTGGGGAAAAAAACCCCTCAACCTGGGCTGGGGAAGGGAGGGTTTATTTGCTCACTCGCCTTTTTTTTCCCCCCTAGGTTGTTGTTATCGGTCATAGTTTTCATTGACTACGGAGTTAAACTGTACTCCTTTCCTGAACTGACAGAGCATGACTGGTAAGGGTCAGCTTTGAGTCTGGTCTTTGCTTTTTTCCTCCTTTTCTTTGAGTGCGAGCACATGATTGACATCCTTGTCTGGTTCTTAGGTGAGATGCTATTTCTATTTGTTCGGCTCCCCTTGTTTCCCCTGCTAAAATACATTTTGTTTTTCTGAAATAATAGAAATACTAATTTATGTATTTTTAAAACTAGGGACGTTAGCTGAATTTATCTGTGGACGCAAATGGAAGGAAAGGTGGTTTCCCCCCTGGTTTCTCTGCTCCCTAACGTGAATTGTGGGAAGTTGAAAATCTGGGTTGTTGCTTCCTTTGGTAACATTTCCCATCTCCCTAAATCATGCCACAGATGTGAAGTTTCAGTTTGATTTGGATTCTGGTATTATGCTTACAGAGGTACATGAAGACCCTGGCTTCGTAAATCTTTTTTGTTTTTCCACTTTTATTTTTAAATGTAGTTAGGCCCAAAGTTTATGTCCATTTAGCTGACCTTTTCAATAGTAAGAGCTGTTTTATAAGGCAGCAGAAGTGAAAGTTATCAGCAAGGCTGCTTAATGTAAAGTATTTATGAATGAACGTGCAAAAACCAATCTGGGGGTGTAAAACGTGGGGCTGTAGTCAGGCAGAACTGCTTGCGACTTGAGCCTTCTTTGCAGTCAAGCATAATTCATGCTGCTGTTAGCCCTTAAAACAGGAAATAATATACCCATTTAACTTAATCACAATTTATATTACATGTGCATATTTCTAAACAAATGTTGTAGATGGAGAGTTTGGTAGCAATAATATTTATGAATTACACTTTTAGTTAGCAAAGGAAATGTGTGACCTCTTACATTTGGTTTGACATTTGAATTTGGTGTTCAGTATATTTGACAGGGGTGATGGATTCTCATTAGCTCCACGTATAAACAGGAAATGCTTCCTTGGTGAACAGTTATTAATGTGGGACATCCCTGAATTTGAATGTTTAGTTGCTTTTTCTGCTGGAGACTGTGAAACTTGCTTCAGGTCTCTCTTTAAAAAAACAAAAAACAGAACCCAAAAAGTAAAAAACCAGGTTTTAATTTTGTGTCTTGCAAACCTGCCCAGCATACAAATTTATCCAACATCCAAGCTCTGAGAAATGGGAAATGGTTGACAAACTGGTGGCAAGTGAGGTCACGGAGGTCTGAGAGACAAGGAGCAGCCCCGGCTGCAGACACCCCGCCCCCGCCTTGTGGATTTTGCTCGCCTTAATTTCTAAATAAGATAACCTATAGGAATTAGAACGCGACGTGGGGGCACATTTGAGTAAGCTCGTACTTAACCTTTACTCATACCAGGATTAAAGCAGTTCGTGCAAAACGGGAATCAGAACACGTTTGTGATGTGGCTTAAGGCAGCAATCTCATTGTGAATTTTTAGCACTCACTTGGTATTCTGCCATGATACCAGGAAATGGAAGCTGGAGGAAGGGTGTGGGGAGCTAGGAGAGACCTCTCATCTCGGACGGGAATGAGGGGAAACCAGGCCAGTGGGTTGGTGTCTGCCGTGGGCTGGGGGGGAGGGGGGCCCTGCGCTCAGCCCCCTCTGAGGAATGCTTAGAATCTAATTAGAAGTTAGTGAGAAACCCGGAAAGTGAAGCTGGCAGGCCCTTAATCTGAATTTCAGGTCTTCAGAAGGAGAAAGTAGCGTTTTTATTGTTGGAGGTCAAAGTTTAAATTTAGTTTATATCAGATTACCAAAATACGCTTTTGGTAAGGTTAGATTCTCATGCTCGGAGAGTTGGAGTGTAATGAAAGCAAACAGGGCCAGAGATAATCCCATTACAGATGAACTCTTCACTCAGCCATTTGGGAACCATAATAACACCATCTCAGCAAGAAGATAAAGGCCAAGAGCGGGCAGGGCTGCGAAGGAACCTCGCTGACCATCCTGTTTAACATATCCCTTTCCCCTCCTGGCACGCTCTGCCCTTGAGTTGGTTAGTTTTTCTTCTGCTTCCCCTACTAAAATTTAAGACCCCCGAGGGTAGAGATTTTTGTCTATTTTATTCACTGCTCTGTACTCACCATGTAGACCACAGCCTGCCTCATACGAAGCACTCACCAAATATTTGATGCATGAATGCGTGAAGAAACCTCGTTTCCTTTGAGCAGAAAGCGAAGGTTTTTAAAATCGAAGATTTTTAAACTAAGGTAGGGGGCCAGCCTATCTTTGGATTTTAGGAGTAGCAGTGACTGCCCCGGAAGGAGGAAGGTGTCATCATTCCTATGGGTTCTGGAAGGGAAGCTCCAAGTCGTAGACTGGGGGCCGGGTGGGGGGGTTGCTGCCCGCTCTGAGACCATGAGGTCAGGAGTCATACCTGCCCTGGTGCCTAATGCCTTGCACCAGCAAGGTGCTCTTGCAGCACTCAGTTGCCTGTCTGGAAGGTACTGTCTCCCCCCTCAGGACCATGAATCAGTATAGGCCGAGCCGGACCAAGTGAACGCCTCCAGGGGCCGACTGGAAATGGGCGGGGGGCATGATTCTCCTGCGCATTCCCAGGATGTGCACCTAGCAGGTCCATGTCGTCCAGGTTGGGGTGAATCATCTGAGAGAAGGGGCTGGCTGGCAGGAAGGGACACATCTCTCCTCAGAGCCGGCTTTGCTGTTCCTGAGCAGTGTTCCTGAGGCAGAAGCCTCACCCAGACATTCCAGGATTTGAAATAAAAAGTGTCACTGTTTTTGACTAAGGATGTGCCTGTGGGAAACCTCCCCTCCTTATCTTGATTCCTCCTTTACCAATCATGGGAAGTAGACCAAACTGCTTATGCCTCTAATGAAAATAATTCGCAGACGAGCCTTTTTCCTCCTTCCCCCACGGAAAATAATCCACAAACTGTCCTCTTGTATTCAAATACTCCCTTAAGAATATTGTTAGGAGCCACTGTTTTCTTTTGGTGTCTCAAAACTAAACATTGTCGATTTGTGTTCCAAGCCCCAGATCCCAACTCTTAGCTCCCAGCCCCTTGGTGGTATTATAGCTCTGCCAGACACTACGGCAGGAAGGCAGAGGCTTCTGCAGCAAAGACCAATTCCTTGAACTGACTCTGATCCTTCACTCATGGCCTGAGCTCCTCTCTCGCGTGGCACCTTGCAGGGAAGCATGAACCTGTCCGGTCTGGTTGTTGCCCTCAGCAGCTTAGATACCAGCCGGCAAGATGGCAGCTGTCTGGGAGCTTCTGAGTGGGGCGGGTCGGCCTGAGGGGAGGGGGGGGGGGGCTGTGGGAGCAAGCTGGACTGGGCCGGGGGTGGACACAGCTCTGTGACCCCCGAGGTGATCCTCACAGGCCTGCGGTCCCTGGGGGAGGCGCCCATCCTTTGGAGGGCCTGCCTTTGGCTCAGCACTGGGGCTGAGAGCTGTCTGGCTGTGAATCATTCCCCAGAGAACCGATGCAGTGAAGGGAAACCGAAACCACTTCTTTGTGGCGGCTGGGTGCGGACCCACGCGCAGACTCTGGTTTACCTGTGCCACCGAGGCCGGCGGAGCTCAGGAAGCGTTGTTGGGCACCGCAGTGTGCCAGGCCCTCTCCTGGACCCCGGCCTGCCATTATCCGGCTCGTTCACAGCCAGGGCCCTTTTGTTCGGGCTGCTCCAAGCTTGTATTCCCCTAATCCTCCGTTCATCCAAGTCCTTGCGTTCTCAAAGCCAGGGGAGCCTCCGCCATGAAGCCCCCCCCAGAATACCCAGATCCTGCCTCTGAATCCGTGTGGATTTTCAATGGTTTCCTAAGGGCTTTGTGTTTCCAAGAGCTCTGTGAGCTCCTTGAGTGCGGGGGCAGTGTCGCTGCGATTAAGTAGTGTCCTCCCCATGTGAAGGCTTAGCTATCTCCTCTCCCTTCCCGCTGGACTTTGTTTTTTGGAATGAGTAAAACATTCCTGCCTAAAAATATTATAAAACTAACGTGTTGATGCTAAAAAGCCGAACAATGTAGAGTATATACAGAAAAAGTTAATAGCTCGTGGGTCTTTCCTTCCAGTCTCATTGCCTGGGGGATACCTGTGTTCACGATACAGCATGTTCACTACGTGTACATCTCTTTCCATACACAGACAAACTTCAGTTAAAATGCATCCACGTATATTGGGATTTTACTTCTTCCTCCTTATTTATGAAGTGGAATGTGGCTCATACTAAACATCTTCACATTGCTTTTCAATGAAGCACCCCATCATGGTATGGCATTAGTCAATTTGCTTTTTTAAAAAAGGCTCTTTTATCAATAAGCGGCATAGGCAAAGTCATCCTTCTGACATGCATGAATAGCTTTTAAAAATAATAAGAAATTGGGGCGCCTGGGTGGCTCAGTTGCTTAAGCGTCTGACTTCGGCTCAGATCATGATCTCACGGTTTGTGGTTCAAGCCCATGCGTCGGGCTCTGTGCTGACAGCTCAGAGCCTGGAGCCTGCTTCAAATTCTGTGTCTCCCTCTCTCTCTGCCCCTCCCCACTCATGCTCTGTCTCTCTCAAAAATGAAATAAACATTTAAAAAAATATTAAGAAAATAAAAGGAAAATAAAAAGTAGTAGACTCAGTAATAAAAATGAACGATGTTAAAGGATGATGCATTATTATACGTGGGTAATTAATAATGAAAAAAAAAACCATCCTGACTTCTTTCTGGTAAGTTGTCATTTATTCTATTTCCCCTACTACCTTCATCATTTATCTTGAGTGGTATCACACATAACACAATTTACTTCACCTGAGGGATTGATTTTAGTTTTTTGCCCTAACAAACAATGCCACAATAAACATTCTTGTAGGTATGGCCTATTGGACATAACTCCTAAAAGTGAGGATTTGGGCATTTTAAATTTTCGTAGATGCTTCTAGACACTCTGGCAGTGAATGAGTGCTCCTGCTTCTCTACACCCTCCCCAGCTCTAGCCTAGTTTGCTTTCATTTTGTCAATCTGATGGGTTACATTTGTTATTTAAAAAAATTTTTTAATGTTTATTAGTTTTGAGGGGGAGGGAGAGAGAGGGAGAGACAGACAGTGCGAGCAGGGGAAGGGCAGAGAGAGTGGGAGACACAGAATCCGAAGCAGGCTCCAGGCTCTGAGAGGTCAGCACAGAGCCCAATGTGGGACTCAAATCCATGAACCGTGAGATCATGACCTGAAGTGAAGTCGGACGCTTAACTGACTGAATCACCCGTGTGCCCCTATACTTTTTTTTTTTTTTAATTTAGAACATTAATTTGCTGGGAAGCCATCTATGTATAGACATGCAGAGGCATCTAGTTTTATGTAATAGTTGCTATTGGACTGAGTATCCACAGGGGGAAAAAACTGAAACAAAATATCCTTTCCCACTGACTACACCTGTGTCATATATGGAGTTCCTCTACCCTTGTGATATATTAGGTTCCCAGGCCTTACTTTGAAAACCTTACCTTTGGGGTAGAAGACAGCACCCATTGTCCACGTAACATACAAGGCATCCACATGAGCACCAGGTAAATCTCTCTTGGCTTGACATTTAGCTGTCAGCAGAGAAAGGGGTGGGTTTGGATCACTTACTCTCAAACTCAGTCCTATGCAAAGCTCTCAAAGCAGCAAACATCACTTCTTTTGGCTTGGAAAAAAAAAAAAAAACACCAAATTTTGAATTATGGCAACCCCAAGCGGTGCCCTAAATCACCAGGCTTCTTACGTGCTGGTGACAACAGAGCCCGGGTGTAAGAGGTCCTGGTCAGAGGCACCCTTGTCCTCGGGAGGTTTGGGGGCGGTGTCTGTCTGGCTTTCTTTTCAGTATCTACTCCGGGGCTGAGATTTTCTTTAGGCCAAGTTTCAGCCTGGAGCAAATTTTTTATGGCTGTGAGCTAATCCCCTAGCAAACCCTGGTTTATATAGAAACGCTGACACAGTGCTAGTTCTGGTGATTCAACTGGGGCGGCTGGGCTATTTATGGTTCCCTGATGCCAATCAGGGATAATTCTCATTAAATAGAATCAGTTTCTGTTGGGACAGGGATCCCACTTTTTCTCCCCATTGGGGTGGTGGAACTTCTTGCGCCGAGACCTGAGCAAGTGGGCGGCTGCCTGTTGGGAGGCCTGCCTGAAAGGCGGCTCGAGCTGCAGTAAGTTACAACCAAGGTGGGCTTTTCATCCTGGGATTGCAAGAGCCTTAGAAACAAATAAATATTTTCATCTCCTATTTTGTCTCTGGGCACTGGGCCTAAAACGCGTCTTGATTCTTCTCAGTGAAACTAGGGGGAGAAGCTGAGGATGACTTAATTCCCTTTTCCTCTTCCCCTTTCGGCACTTCTGTCTTTGTTCTGAGGATTTGGAGCAGGGGTCCTGAGCAGCCACTGTTTGCGGGCATGAGCCAATGGAGCTGGATCCGGGGGCGTGACGCAGTGTGCATCCTGGACGCCTCCGGCCTGTGCCCAGTGTGGGCAGCCTCCGGGTGGGGCTGATGGGGACACGGTGTGGATTTGGGACTAACAGGAGGGGCTGGTCCTTGGGGTGGGCTTCTTTTCCATCATCAGCAGATAAGAATCTTCAGTTTTAGTTTGAGCCTTTGGAAGAGCTAGGAAGCACATTGTTTCCATTCTTTGATTGTCTCTTTTTACCTAAGGGCCAAACTTAAAAAAAAAAAAAAAATTGTGGTAAACTAGTCATAACATACAGTTTAAACATTTGGAGGTATACAGTTCAGTGGCATTAGGTAAATTTACACTTTTGTTCAACCTTGACCACCATCCATCTCCAGAGTTCTGCCTCTGCCCCAACTGATGCTCGGTCCCCATTAAACACTAACTCCCCACTGCCTGGGGGACAGGTTTTTGTCACTACAGGATGAGGGCATTGGAGCCCTGAGCTCTGATGGGTCTGAGGTATGTAGAGGGGGGAATTGACCTTGTGGATGCCATGTGGCCTGGGTCCTTTTTATACTCCTTTTTCCCCAGGGCTAACTGCCAAGTTCAGTTGTCACTGCTACCCAGGGTCCTATTAGGATGGCTCTCAGGGGCCCCAAGAAGCAGCCATCTCCCTATGGAAGGGGACCCTCTTCACCTTGTCAAACCTGTCCCAGGAACATTCATGGGATTAGACAGGCCTGCAAATGTCATTATCCCCTTTTGTCAGGGGAGATGCTGAGAACAACAAGGCAAGCGATGTGCCCAGTTACCAAGTGGCCAAGCTGGGGCTTGAACTGGGGCCACTTCCCTCCAGAGTCTGTGCCCTAACCAATTCTGGGTATTTATTGACAGATGCTGGGCTCTCAGAATGGTCCCCAGGCCAACAGGGTCATCCCAGGAACACCCAGCTTTTCCTTTAGCTCATTGAGGCCTCTAGAGTGGCCCCAGCTCATTCATGGCCTTTGAAGTGAGCCATGTCAGAAGTGGGGCAGCCTTGTATTTCACCAGCTTTTATGAGACCTGTCAGGGGATGGAAGCACTTAGAGATGGCAGGCAGATAAAGGATGGGCCGGGCCTGCCTTGATAAGGTGGCCCAAGATGGGGGAAAGTAAGAGGGAGGGGAGTTGGACACTGAAGCCGCCAGGGCTGTGGTTTCTGCATGGGAGTGTGATTTCTGCCAGAGCCGGAGAAGCTGTGAAGACAGGCTGGCGGCCACAGGATTTAGTGGTTTAGCTTTGTTGAAATCCTCAACTTCAAGGACTTCCTCTGGTGACTGAGTTTTGTTAGGCTAATTAAGAGCAAGCCCCGAAGAGTGACTGGCCAGCTGAGGAGGAGGGACAAAAAGGGTGGGTGAGGGATGCCCAGATGGCTGGGGAGGAAGGAGCTGGTATCCCTCCTGATGGGCAAGGGCCCGTTCATGACCCCCAAGACAGATGGTGAGGAAGATCCTGGGGTGAGGACCTGTTCCACCTTTTACGGCTGCTCTTCCTTCCAAGGACTCTTCTTCTCAAAGCCCTGCCAGGCCTGGGAACCCATCTGGGGCTGGGACCAGTGGGGGCCTGGACCCTGGTGGTGCTTGTGCATCCTTGAATTCAGGGTCATCATCTTGCTCCCACAGATGAGCCTGGCTGGAGACTACAACTTGGGACATGTCTTGTGAGGGGTCATGGGCTTGGGATGAGGAGAGGATGCTGAGCATGGGGCGGGGGAGGGGGGCAGGCAGGGGCAGAGGGCACTCTTGGATGAAGGGCTCCTCAGGGCTTTTCTGGGTTCAGAAAATAGGAAGGGTCTTGTTAACTAGTCTAATCCTCCCCTGAACCCCTGTGATGTGAGATGGGTATTATTATCATCCCTATTTTACAACTCGGAGAGTTTGAATAATTCATCGAGTGGCACAGAGAGTGTATTTGAACCCACGTCTGATTCCAGAGCCTCTTAAGTGCAGGTTATAGCACTGGCAGAAATGCTTGTTTTGGCCGTCTGCCCTCAGACAGATGGGAAGAGTCAGGCGTGGGATAGGGTCTAGCTCACCTATGGCCTGACTTCAGTTCCCTCAGCTTAAGAGGCTTCCTGGGTGCAGTCTGTCAGAAGCCAAGCTTGTGACAGGTAAGGGTGAACTTGGAAGTGCCCACTGGGCCCTCTGGGGGATAGCTGTCCCCTAGCCTGGAGGGCTGTGCCTACTGCACAGTGCTGGGAACAGGACGGAGGAAGCCATGGAAGGCAGGGCCATGTGGGAAGTCCCTGCTCACACCCCAAGAAGCCGAATAACAAGCCAGGCACTTCCTGCCATGGAGAATGGAGCAGGAGGCAAGGCAGAGGAGCCAGCTGAGGCACAAGAGGTAAGGGAGGAGGTCTGGGAGCTGGGAGCTCTTGCCTAGGGTGGAGAGCAGGAAGCTGGGTCTGGTAGGATGAGCAGGAGTTGGAGGGTAGCCCCAAGTCAGGGAGAGTATTGCTCCTAGGCAGAAGAGCCTAGTGGTCTTTGGGAGTTAAAATCCTGGCTCTGCTCTTTGTGGCCTTGAACAGCATGACCTCTCTGTGCCTTCCCTCATCCCTGGGGATAAAGATAGTACATGTGGTGTGTGGTTGTTTTGAAGATCAGAAAAATTAACGCAGATAGAAAGCTAGGTCTGTACCCAGTAAGCTGTGGGGTGACTGGGCTGTGGGCTGCTATTACTTTCCCAGCTGAGAAACATGAGTAGCCACAACGTTGGGGCGAAGGTAGAGGAAGGGGGCCAGCTTCTTGGCCTGGGAGTGGGTAGGCCACCCTTGTCTTCCTGGCCTGGCTCCCTGGCCACCTTCTCTCTTACATGGGTCTTCCCAGTACGTCATGTCCATGCTGCCGGAGAACATTTCCTGGGACTGGTAGTGTTGTTCCAACCTGATTAAGAATTGAAGCTTGTAGAGAACACAGTCCCAGACAGTGGAGAGCCTTGCACACTTTTTGTTTTAAGAGAAAGAGCATGTAAGTGGGGGAGAGCAGCAGAAGGAAAGAGAGAGAGAGAGAATGTCAAGCAGGCCCCATGCTCATCACAGAGCCTTAATCCCACGACCCTAGGATCATGACCTGAGCCGAAATGAAGAGTTGGACGCTCAACCAACTGAGCCACCCAGGCACCCCTGCATCATTTGTTGATTGGTCTTCATCCTCCCCATGAAAGGCCCTGGGAGGACGAACCAGCCCTTGGTTTTGACCTCAAAGAGCTCATAGTCAAGACAGCAGACATTCATTCATTCCTGAATTCACTCAGCTACCACTTCCTTAGCACCTACTTTGTGCCAGGGACCTTTCTAGACACTGAGAACCCTGTAGGAAACAGGACAGTCAGCTCCTGCCTACATGCCAGACTGGTGGCTTGCATTTCCAGAGTGGCCTCAAGATGCATGGGATCTGCAGTGGCCAACCTGATTCTTAGTCCCTACTCTGGGGCAGGCACTGGGAGTCAAATAGTAGATGATATGGCTGAGTGGTTAGCACCTGGGTCTCTGGGGTCAGAGAGCCTGGGTTTATACCTGAGCTCTGCCATTTCCTGCTCTGAGACACTACACAATGGACTTGACCTCTTTGTACCCATTCTTTGTCTGTAAAATGAGGATACTAACGAAACCTTCCTCAAAAGGTTATGAAAAATGAGATGGTGTATGAGAAGTGCTCAGCCTTCAGCACCCTAGCAGTACTTACAGAATGTCCCCCTGTCAGGACCACTGTCGTTCTTGCCCTCTCCTTGCCTGTAGGTGCTCAGAGCAGACCCTGGAAGGACTCTCCTCTCCTTCTAGTTTATTACAGGATTTGACATCAAGTAGTATTCAAAAAATAAGGTGCATAATTCTGGTTCCAAGTTAACTGAGTTGGTCAGAAAAAAACGCAGATAACCGAATGGAAAGATAGTTGAAGACTTGAGCAAGCAGCCCACGGAAAAGAAAATAGGTACAGCTTTGAAGCAAATGGGAAGAAGCCCAGCCTTAGCTATATTTTTTAAAATGTCTATTAACACAGCCAGATGCATTTTTCACTTTGCAGACTGGTGAAGGCTTGCACATTTTCTGGTATCTTTTGTTGCACAGGGTGTGGCCAAGAGGCATAGTCCCACATGGTGGAGAGTAGGAGCTAGTGTTAAGACCTGTGGAGGAAAGTTTGGCAATGGTGTTAAAAATGTACCATCCTCAGGGCGCCTGGGTGGCTCAGTCGGTTAAGCGTCTGACCCTTGGTTTCAGCTCAGGTCATGATCTCACAGTTCATGGCTTTAAGTCCATGCTCAGCACAGGGCCTGCTTGGAATTCTTTCTCTCCTCCCCCCCCCCCCTCCCGCTCTGCCCCTCCGCTGCTTTCTTGTTTTCTTTTTCTCTCTCTCTCTCTCTCTCTCAAAATAAATAAATAAGTATTTAAAGAATGCACCATTTCTCTGATTTAGCAATCCCATATGCAAGATTTTATCTTATGGGTATGTCCATAAGTAAATGCAGTGGTATGCATTTGAGGACATTTGTTACATCCCTGTTTATCCCAGAGAAAAAACAGAGCTAGAAACATCCCCCGATAAAAGACTGGTTAAGGTACATCTGTGTAATGGAATACCCACAGCTGTTTAGAGGGCCTATTCTGTATTTTGGAGATCATCATACATCGCCAAGAGGCACATTAAGTAAGTTAACAGAACAAGGAAAGTTCCTAGCAATATGCACAGAGTGCTCTCATTTGGGTAAAATAAATAGAAGGTATGTGGCAATAAGTATGTTTATGTGTATAGAAGCATACCCTAAGAAATGCCTAACAAACTTCTCACAGTGACTTGATTTTCTTTAGATATAGGTCCCTAGGAGTTTGAGAAGAGAGGGAGACTGTTTATCCTACCTTTTCTTTTATTATGTATATTTATTTATTTTAAGAGAGAGAGAGAGAGAGAGAGAGAGAGAGAGAGAGAGCGTGTGCGAGCGCATGTGCAAGAGAGGGAGAGACTCTCAACCAGGCTCCATCCCCAGCAGAGAGATCTACATGGGGCTCTATCCTGTGAAACTCAACGTCATGACCTGAGCCAAAATCAAGAGCCAGACACTTAAGTCACGGAGCCACCCAGGCACCCTCACGTACCTTTTCATACTGTCAGAATTTTTAAATTATTTGCATGAGTTACTTTTATAATTTTAAAGAGAAAAAAACCATTGAAGCTTCTCATTTGTAGTTAAAAGATGAAAACTTGTTTCAAGGTGTGTGTGTGTGTGTGTGTGTGTGTGTGTGTGTGTGTGTGTGTGTTGGGACTGATAAAATGTTTTCCTTTGAAATCCTCCTAACTGTCCAAGAAGTTGCTTTCCAGCATAGTCACCCTTGTAAATGGTTCAAGCATAAACCAGGGTCCTGCTTTGCTTTGATTAAAGTGAACTGAAAGCTTGGAGATTAGATCAAATTTAGGTGGGCTGGGAGCCCTTTCCTGCCCAAGCGCTTTAAGAATTGGTAATCCAGTCCCGTGTCCTTGTCTCCTCTGTAGAAACAGAATACAGAAGCCCACAGGGCAAGTCCTGGGATTCTCAGGGCTCCCTTGGAGCCAATCTTACCGTGTGCTGATTTGCAGATGTTCTTCAGGAGAGTACACAGGCAGGTGGTCCTGGGTGGCTATGACTCAAGTGATCCTCTATTGAGTTAGCAAGCCTGTGCATTTCCTGTGAAGGCCATCAGGGCAGCTTTTATGTGTGTGGAATTTGGGGCATAATCTCTGCTCTCTCTGTCCCTGGATCCTTGGTAGCTCCTATCATGAAGGAGTCAGACAGGTGGGGGCCTTTGGAAGAAGCGGCAGGCACAGCCCACAGGTGGTCTCTATAATAACCCTTCAGGAGTCACAACACGCCTATCTTTTTCTTCCTCTTCCTCCTCCTTTTTTTCCATTTAGAACCTTTTATTAGTTTTTGTTTTAAGTTTAATTTTATTTTAAAGAAATATTCATTTATTTTGAGAGAGAGAATGCACATGCATGAGGGTGCCAGTGGGGGAGGGGCAGAGAGAGAGGGAGAGAGAGAATCCCAAGCAGGCCCCATGCTGTCAGTGCAGAGCCCAACACAGGGCTCAGTCGCACAAACTCTGAGATCCTGACCTGAGCTGAAATCAAGTGTCAGATCTTCAAGCAGCTGAGCCACCCAGGTGCCCCTTAAATTTAATTTTAAAATAAATGTTGCATTTGCCCGTAGTTTAGGGAGTCAAGTAGTTCTAGAAAGAAGGCTTGTTGCAAGCGTATGCACACACACACCCATCCTGAACTTTTCCTTCTCCTGCCTTTTCTACTTCCCAGAGGCAACTACCTCTCATAATTTAGCTGATTCTTTTGATATTTATCTCTATATTTGTAAGTAATGTGTTTATATTTATGCTCCTGGGATTTTTCAGTTTTGGGATTGTCTATTGACTTCTCATTATGGAAGATGAGGATTCTATTCTTTTTCATCACTACCCACGTCTTATCTCCTATCATTACAAAATAGCTGTAGCATAATTTTATTAGATCAGTATTCAGTGATTAAAATATTTTGACCCTGAAAACAGAATTCATGGCTGAACTGTGCTGCCTCGTACTTTCTTGATGAACATTTCCTCTCTGGAGTTGATTATCTTTTTTTCTTCTCTGTCCAGTGTTTTATTATCTGTCACTAATTCAACAGCATACTGTCCTCCAGTTGAATAAAATTAGTCTCAAAGTTGTTTTCACAATGCCTGTTCTATTAATTTCCTTTTCTTGAGGAAAGATCTCCCAGAACCTTCTGAGCTGGGTTGGGAGCTTTCTAGATCTCTCTGCAGCTTTTGTTTGGGGTTTCTTCACTCTGATCTTGGTGATCCCGCTAGTGTTCTTTTCTGTTGGATCTTCTGTTTCCTGGATCCTGGATCCTCCTCTTTGCTCATTTTGGTGGAGCACATTTTTTCCCCATTTACCTACAAAGAAGTGAACAGTCATTTTGGTGTGACCTTAAACGTCTGAAAATGCCTTTATTCTCTCCTCATACTTAATTGATGGTTTGGCTAAGTATAGAATTCTAGGTTAGAAATAATTTTCTCTAAGAACTTTGATGGTCTTAATGCCACTATCTACAAATGTCCATTGTTGCTAAGAAGACCATTATATGAAATCAATCTTTCTCTCCCTCCCTTCTCCAGGCACTTTCTTTTGTTCTTCTTGTTTAGAAATTTCACTATGCAGCTCCTTGGTGTGGATATATTTTTACTCATTGTGTAGATTGCTTAGTGAATTTTCTTTGTTTTGAAATTCATATCTTTCAATTCTGGTTATTATTTGTAATTCCCCCCCCCTTTTTATGTTCTACCTCACCAACCCCTCCTCAGAACAAGTATTGTTTAGATATTGGACCCCCTGAACTCTTTCCCCAATATTCTTATTTTTCCTCCTTTTTTCTGTCTTTTTGTCTTCTTTGTCGTTTCTTGAACTTTGTCTTTAAAGGGTTTTTTTTTGCATTTTTTTTCTGCCATCATTTTTTAAAAAATTGCCAAAGGTTCTTTTTCATTGTTTTCTAAACACTCCATTTTAAGAAAACATCTTGTTCTTGATTCACAGATGTAATATCTTCTCTGAGAATATTATAGTTACTGAGAGTTTTCTCCTTGTTCCATATGTGATTTGGCCTCTGTATTTCATATTATCATTTCTATACATTTCCTGGTGATTCTTGATTGCTTATATTTACAAGTAGAGGTAACTAAAAAGCTGATTTGAAAGTTCTAGATGCTTAAGTAGGGCTATTTAAACTATGAATTTAGTGTAGCAGAAATCTACCTGTGCTGTTTTCATAAGAAATTGTCACTGTTGGCATCTTTTGGACTTTTCTCTTGCATTAATCTGATTGCTTAAAGAAATTGTCCTCAGTCTCCTGCCTGGAGGATATATTTCTAGCTACCAGCATTCTGTGAGCTTAGGGGGAGAAGCAAGCTGTTTCTCGTTCACTATATGTATCACTAGTCTGCTCAGGCTATCATAAGAAAACACCACAGACTGGGTGGCTTACACAGCAGAAATTACTTTTCTTACAGTTGTGGAAGCTGAAGATCCAAGGTCAAGGTACCAGGAGGGCTGGTTTATGGTGAGTCCTCTCTCTTAGTCTTTCAGAAGACCACCTTCTTCTTCTCCTTACCCAGTCTTCCTTGTGTATATGGAGAAAGTGGATACTCCGGTGTTTCCTCTTCCTCTCTTGGGAACACCAGACCTGTTGGATTAAGGACCCACCTTATGACCTCATTTATTCTTAATTACCTGCCTATGGCCCTGTCTCTAAATACAGTCACATTAGGGGTCGGGGCTTCAACATGTAAATTTGAGGGGGACACAATTCACTTCATAACGTTTTGCAGAATCTCAATATTTCTGTTTTCATTCTGATACTGTCGCCTTCAGCTATGCTTTGTGATCTTGAGACTGTTTCACCCTTTTTGGAAGGATTCTTTTTCTTTAAATGATCTGCTGGAGTGGTGATGAGGCTGTCACCTGGCTACCTAAAATGAAGATGGGCATCTGAAAGCTTGGAAGGTTCTTAAACAGATTATAAACCAGTCCCCCTTTTTAAAATTGTACATTCGTCCTCACTTCTAGAAATAATGTGATTTTTGGTTTTCATTACTGTTGACTTAGGACTATGTTTTTTGGATCTGCTGAATTGGTTAACCCCTTATCCAGATTTCAAAATATTCTCTCCTGTTTTCTTTGTCCTTGAGGATTATAACATAAAACATCTTTTTGTTGTCAATTAGTGGTGTTTCTGGAGACAGTAGAGGTAAGTGTATGTTTGCTTAATTCTCTATCTTTAACTGCACACCATATGTCTCCTTTCCTCAGGTGGATGCCCATCTGATGAGTTAGACTCATTCCATCTCTCCCTCCAATCCAGCGTTTCCATAGAAAATCTCCATTGTGTCCACATACGTTTGATTTTGATGCATTAATTGATTCTTGAGGACTGATAGTCTGACATCACTTGACTGAAACATAGGGTGTGCCTTCTGGGCTTATCACAAATACACAAATCTTTTTAATAAACTTAGAAAATGATTTGTGCTTTGAATTGAACAAAACCTCCACATTTTCCTGAGCACGATTTCCTTACATTTTAAAACTTGATATATTTTCAGGGGAATCCAATCCATATGTGGTTGGGTTTTTTGTTTTGTGTTCTTTTTCTTTTAATACATCATAATATTTCTTCATAAAGCTCTGCTTAAGTCAACATTCTTTATTAGCTTTTTTCTTAAGCCTTTTTCATTAGCTTTTATTTAGAGCCATTTTTTTTTCAAAATTTCCCAACCACAACTGAACTCCCAAAGATCTGAGTCTCATTTGAAATGTTGACTTTTGTTGTGTTCTAATTAGGACAGACCAGTGTTTTCTAAAATCTCGTAGGCTTTGTCTGTGTTGCCCAGATGAGCAAATCTACATCCAGAACCCATTCCACAAAGCATCTTACTACATGTTACTGTAGCCCAGAAGAAAGCACCTACCTGCAGCATACCTCTTGCTGTGGTCATCTGCTCTGCCATTGCGCAGACGAGAGTAGAAAGAGATATGCCCCTGCCTTGGGGAGCTCACATCTAGTTGGAAAGACTAGGAAAGAAGGAGAGGCTGTATCATTTCTTCATACCCACTATGTGCCCGGTAATGGACTAGGCACTTTGCCATTATTGTCCTATCTAACCTAAGGATAGAGACATGTATTTCATCAAAGCCTTCATAGTAAGCCTTCAGGGTAGATATAATTGTTATCCCCATTTACAGAATAAAGGTACCAAGACTCAAAAGTTACTTAATTTGACCAAGATGGCACAACTAATAAGCGGTTGAGAGCCTGGTTTACAGTGTAGGCAGGATTCCACCATATGGACAGCAGGGAAAGGATTAGGTATGTGGCCTAGAGTGAGTATTCACTAATGATGTGGAATTGATGTAATGGAGCCAACGATACATTGGCCGATACAGAGGGACAGAGTGTAAGATGGAGAGAAGATATGTGAAGGCTGCCACCATCAGGGAAGATGTGCTAGGGGGACTGTTATCCCGTATCTGTCTCCGTGTGCACTTCTGCCATGTCCATCCAAGTCACTGACATCTGTTTCCCGGATACCATTAGGGCCTGCCAGCTGCTCTCTGCACTTTCCTTCTTGCTCTGTTACTGTCCGTTCTCCACACGGCAGCCAGAACGATCCTTTTTTAATTCAAGGTAAGATTTACCTACGGTGAAATGCACATAATTCAAGTGTGTAAACCGATGACATTTTGACAAATGTATACTCTTGCGTAACCAACACCACAGTCAAAACATAGAGTATTTTCATCACCCCAGAAAGTTCCCTTATGTCCCCTTGGGGTCATTCCGACCTCTGATAGGCAACTATTCTTATTACTACAACCATAGATTAGTGTTGCATGTTCTTGAGTTTCATATAAATGAAATCACACAGTGTATACTCATTTGTGTCTGGTTTCTTTCACTCAGCGTAATGTTTTATGATTTACCCAAGCTGCCGTGTGCATTAGTAGTTCACTTTTTAAATTGTTGAATAGCGTTTCCATTGTATAAAAATAGCATGGCTTATTTATTAATTTTCTTGTTGAAGGAGCTGTTGGGTTGTTAGAGTTTGGGGCTAGTATAAATGAAACCATTACAAGCATTCTTATACAAGAGATTTTGTGGACATACATTTTTATTCTTTTGGGTGAGCAAAAAGAGTGCCACTGGTCATAGATAAATATATTTTTAACATTTTAAGAAAATGTCAAAACTTTTCAAAGTTGTTTCACCATTTTACACTGCCACCAGCAACATATGTGGGTTCTGTCTGTGTCTTTCCCACTGGACGTTAGAACAGGTGAAGACGAGGAAGGCTGACAACATCTAACATTGGAGGGGCAAGGGAGCTGGGATAATTGGATATTGATATGGGGGAATACAAAGCTTGACCCTATTATCTATTTCAAATTAATATTTGGAAATAAGGTGTGAGGTAGGAGTCAAGGTTCATTTTCCTTCCTACTGTTATCGAGTTGTTCTAGCTTTATTATTATTATTATTATTATTATTATTATTAATCATCATCTGGTACTATTTGAAGAAAGACTTTCCTTTTTCACTTGAACTGCCTTGACTCTTTTGTCAAAAGTCATCTATGTGAGAGTGTATTTCTGGGTTATCCATTCTGTTCCATTGGTATATTTGATGATCTTTATGCCACTGCTATGCTATCTTAATCTTTAAAAATTGTTATTGAAGTGTAATTGACATAATATTATATTAGTTTCAGGTATACAACACAGTGATCTGACATTTGTATGTATTGCAAAATGATCACAATAAGTCCAGTTATGTTAACTCATCACTGTACTTAGTTACCATTTCCTTTTCTCATGGTGGGACCTTTCAAGATCCACTCTCCCAGTTACTTAGAAATAGGCAGTACAGGATTAGGAGCTGTAGTCACCATGCTGTCCATTACATCCCCATGATTTACTCATTTTCTAACTAGAAATTTGTACCTTCTGGCCACCTTCACCCATTTCACCCTCCCGACTCCCTTAACCTCAGGCAACCACCAGTTTGTTCTATCAGGTTTTTCTTTGTTTTGTTTTTTTGTTTGTTTGCTTTGTGTTTTTGTTTTAGATTCTACATATAAGTGAGATCATATGGTATTTGTCTTTCTTAGTCTGACTTATTTTTTATTTAAGACTTCTTTAATTTCTCTCCTATCTTGTAGTCTTCAGTGTAGAGGTCTTACTTATCTTTTATTAAATTTATTCCTAAGTATTTTGTGTTTTATGATGCAACCGTAAATGGTATTGTGTTTTGTTTTATTTATTTATTTATTTATTTATTTATTTATTTATTATTTATGGCACAAGTGAGAGAGGGGCAGAGAGGAGAGAGGAAGAGAGAGAGAGACAGAGAGAGAAGTAGGGCTCAAGCTCACCCAAAATGGAGCTTGAGCTCACCCGGAGTGGGACTCATGCTCATCAGGGAATGAGCTCACCCAATGGGGGGCTCGAGCTCTCCTGATGTGGCACTTGAACTCTCAAACCGTGAGATCAGGACCTGAGCAAGGTCAAATGCTTAACCGACTGAGCTGCCCAGGCACCCTGGTATTGTGTTGTAATTGTTTTGCATTTTGACTTTTATTCTGTGACTTTGCAAAATTCCCCTACTAGTTCTAGTAGTGTGGTTTTGGGGGTGAGGGGTATATATTTTTTTATAATTTGCCACATAGACAATTCTATATCAGAAGAGAGACTGTTCTATTTTTTTTCTGACCGATCTCTATGGCCTATTTGTTGGTTTAGTTATTTCTTTAGCTTCATGCCTTGAAAAGCTCTCCAGTACAGTGCTGAATGGAGCTAGTAAGAGTGTATATGCTTTGCTTGTTCTCTATCTTAGGGAAGAAAGCTTTCAATAGTTCACTATTAAATGTAATATTTTTTTTTGCTGTCATTTTTTCATAGGTGCCTTTGTAGTTGACAGGCTCTAAGATGGCCTCCAAAGACTCCCACCCTTGTGCAGTCTCCATTCCTCGAGTATGCACTGGGCTTATTGACTTGTTCTAATTAATAGACAGTGCAGAAGTGAGGAGATGTCACTTTAAAGTTTAGGTCTTAAAAAAAACTGCTTTTCTTCTTGGGGTTCATTCTCTCTTGCTAGTTTGCCCTGAGGGAAGCCACATGCCATGCTGTGAGCTGCCCAGTGGAGAGGCCCATATGGAAAAGGACCGAGGGCTCTCTCCAGCCAGCAGTTACTGAAGAAATGAGGTCCTGTTTCCAACAGCCCGTGAGGAATTGAATCCTCTCAGCAGCCATGTGAGTGCCCTTGAAAGTCTATTCTCTTCCAGCAGCATCTTATGGCATTTTCAGAGCAGACTGAAGCCCAACTGGCAGAGGGACAGAGGCTACTCTTCCGAGAGGTCTTGAGGTGCTCTGTTAAGCCACACCCAGATTCCTGACCCCAGAAACTGTGAAATAATAAATGTTTGTTTTTCCCTCTCATTCCTGATTTACTAAGAATTTTCATCATGGATTGGCACTGAATACTGTCAAATTCTTTTTTGCACCTGTTGAGGTTGTTATATAGTTTTTATCCTTTTTTTCTGGTAAGGTGGTGAATTACATTGCTTTTCAAAGAAGCCCCACGTGGTTGTAATGTATTATCCTTATTATATATTATTGGATTCAATTTGCTAATATTTTATTTAGGATTTTTGTATCTATGTGGGATATACTGGTCTGTGGTTTTGTTTTTCTTTTTGAAATAAAATTCACAATTTTAAAGTTAATGTACAATTCGGCAGGTTTTAGTAATTTCACAGGATGTGTATACATCACTACTGTCTAATTTCATAATGTTTTTATCACCCCAGAAAGAACCCCTGAACCCGTTAACACGTACTCCCTCCTTCAGCCCTTCTCCAAGCCCCTTGCAACCACGAATCAACTTCTGTCTCTGTGAGTCTGCCTATTCTGGACATTGCTTATAAATGAAATCATACCGTACGTGGCCCTTTGTGTCTGACTTCTTTTATTTAGCATGGCATCATTAAGATTCATACATGTTGCAGCCTGTGAGAGTACTTCATTCCTTTTTATGGCTGAATAACATTTTCCAGTTTGGGCTGTTAGGAATAATGCCGCTTTCAACATGTGTACACGTTTTGATGTGGACATATATTTTCAGTGCTCCTGGAGATACACCTGAGAGTAGAATTTCCGGGTCATCTGGTTAAGTCTGTGTTTAAGTTTTTGAAGAACTGCCAAGCCCTTTCCCACAGTTTCCCACCATTTTAAATTCCCACCAGAAATGTATTCCAGTTTTTCCACAGCCTCACCAACACTTCTTATTCTCGTCTTGTTGATTATAGCCATCTTCGTGTGCATATCGTGCCCCCTCATTGTGGTTTTGATTTGCGTTCTCCAACGGATAATGATGTTGAACAACTTTTCATGTGCTTATTGCCATTTGATGATCTTCTCTGGAGAACTGTCCACTCAGCTCCTTTTTCCATTTTTTGAAAAATGGGGTTGTCTTTTTATTATTAGGGTGTAATGGTTCTTTACAGGTTGTAGATACAAGTCCCTTATCAGATACATTAGTTGCGAAAATTTCCTCACATTCTTGTGGGTTGTCTTTCTACTTTCTTGCTGGTGTCCTTTGGAGAATAGACCTTTTGTTTTGTTTATTTTTAAGACAGAGACAGAGCATGAGTGGGGATGGGGCAGAGAGAGAGGGAGACACAGAATCTGAAGCAGGCTCCAGGCTCTGAGCTGTGAGGGGCCCTAAACTCACAAACTGTGAGATCATGACCTGAGCCGAAGTCGGATGCTTAACCAACTGAGCCACCCAGATGCCCCTAGAGAATAGACCTTCTTAATTTTGATGCCTAGTTTATTTTTTTCATGTGTTTCTGTTAAGTCATATCTGCAAAACCATTGCCTTATACAGGGTCATGAAGATTTATGTCTAAGTTTTCTTCTAAAGACTTTACAGTTTTTGCTCTTCCATTTAGGTCTTTGAACGATTTAAAGTTTGTTTGTTTATTTATTTATTTATTAAAGTTATGTTGAGAGAGAAATAGACAACAAGTGGGGGAGGGGCACGGAGAGAGGGAGACAGAATCCCAAGCAGCACTCTGTACTGTCAGTGCAGAGCCCCATGTGGGGCTCGATCCCACCAACCCTGTGAGATCATGACCTGAGCCAAAGTCAGGAGTCAGACTCTTAACTGACTGAGCCACCCAGGTGCCCCTCTTTGATCCATTTCAAGTTAATTTTTATATATAATCTAAAATAAGGATCGACAGTCATTCTTTTGCTTGTAGATCTCCTATTTTCCCCAGCATCATTTGTTGAAAAGACTGCTCTTTCTTCCATTGACTTGTCTTACCACCTCTTGTCAAAAATCAGTTGGCCATAGATGTTTGGGTTTTGTTTTTATGGAATCTCGGTTCCATTTCATTGGTATGTATGTTTATCCCCCAGGCCGGCACCACAGTTTCTTGATTACTGTAGCTTTGTAGTAAGTTTTAAAAATGGGAAGTGGGAGTCTTCCAACTTTGTTATTCTTGTTCCAGTTTGTTTTGGCTGTTTTTAGTTTCTTGAGTTTTTATATGAATTTTAAGATTAACTTATCAATTTCCACAAAAAGGCATCTGGAAGTTTTATAGGGATATGTTCAATCTGTAGATTAATTTAGGGAGTGTTGCCATTTTAACAGTCTTAAGTCTTCTGACTCATAAATATAAGACGACTTTCCATTTATTTAGCTCTTCTTTAATTTCTTTCAACAATGTTTTGTAGTTTGTAATTTTCCTGTATTGGCCTGTTTTTTGTATGAGGGTAATGCTGACTTCAGAGTGTTAGTTGGAAACCATTCCCTCCTTTTCTGATTTCTGAAAGACTAGTGTAGCGTTTCCTTATGTGTTTCTTTTAACTCACCTTTAGAGCCATCCAGTCCCGAAATCTTGAGAATATTTTAAATTACGAATTCATTGTTTTTAAAGGATAAAAGGAACTATGTACCAAAATAGTCAATTTTACTGTGTACTGTTAGAAAAGAAAAGAGAGCTTTTCAGATTTTTTATTTCTTTTTGAGGCAGTCCTGGAAATTAGCATCTTTCAAGAAACTTCTCCATTTCTTTTTAATTGACAAATGTATTTGCCCGTTTATTATAAAGTTCTCATTATCGTTTTAGTGTCTGTAGAATCTGTAGTGAGACTCTCTGCCCTTTAAATGTACTGTTTAGAATTAAATTTTTATTTTGTAATTAAATGTAATCATAGATACGATTGGATTTGGTTTAAGTGTACTGTCATGCAATATTTATTTTTCTGTTTGTTTCTGCTGTTTTAATACATTTTAAAAAAGCATTTTCCCCTGTTTTTCTAGAGTAACTGAGTTTCTTGATGATTGCATTTTAACTCCACTAATGGCTTATTAGGTTCACCTTCATTTTACTGTGTTTTTTTACTTTTATTTTTAGTGGTTGCTTTACGTTTTAACATCTTTAACTTGTCACAGTCTATCTTTAAGTAATTTTATGCCACTTGATTTACAATGTGAGAACTTTACAATAGCATAGTTGTATTTACCCCGTCATATCCCTTGTGCTATTTTATTTATTTATAAAATTTTTTTAAATGTTTATTTATTTTTGAGAGAGAACAAGAGAGAGAGAGAGAGCGCGCGCAAGCGAGTGAGAGCGCACAAGCAGGGGAGGGAGGCAGAAAGAGGGAGACAGAGGATCCAAAGAAGGCTCCACACTGACAGCACAGAGCCTGAGGTGGGTCTCAAACCCACGAACACAGAATCATGACCTGAGCTGAAGTCAGTCACTCATCCGACTGAGCCACCAGGCACCCCACCTTGTGCTGTTTTAAAATTAAATCTTGGATCCTGAGAAACTCAACAGAAACCCATGGAGGAGGGGAAGGAAAAAAAAAAAAGAGGTTAGAGTGGGAGAGAGCCAAAGCATAAGAGACTCTTAAAAACTGAGAACAAACTGAGGGTTGATGGGGGTGGGAGGGAGGGGAGGGTGGGTGATGGGTATTGAGGAGGGCACCTTTTGGGATGAGCACTGGGTGTTGTATGGAAACCAATTTGACAATAAATTTAATATATTGAAAAAAAATAAAATTAAATTAAATCTTACTTCTACATAAGCCATAATGCCATGTATGTATGTATATTCATTTGCATAACAAAATATCTCTTAAAGGAAATTTTGAAACTTTTTATTTTGTAATAACTTGAGACTTAAATAAAAGTTAAGAAATTCACAGAGTTCATATATACCCTTCACCTGGCTTACCCTAATGTTAACTAGCATCTTGTATAGCCCTGGTACAGTTACTAAAAGTAAGGAATTAGTACTGATACAAACTGTTAACTAGACTTCATTCAGATTTCACCAGTATTTCTACAAATGTCATTTTTCTGTTCCAGGAGCCAATCCAAATTCCTTCATTGTACCTAATTATCACCCTCTCCTTAATCTCTACCAATCTGTGGCAGTTTCTTATCTTTATTTATCTTTGATATTCTTGATACTTTTGAAGTTATTTCATGGAATGTCCCTCAATCTGGACTTCATGTTTTTTCATGATTAGGTTGAGGTTGTGCATTTTTGGCAATGATGTTATCAGGGGGCATATGATGTCGATACATCTGATTACTGGTAGGGTTAACATTGATCGCCTAGTTCAGGCAGTGTCTGCCAGGACTCGCTACTGACAGGTACTTTTTTTCTTAACAAATATCTTGGAAGAAATACTCTGAGACGAGGGGCGCCTGGGTGGCTCAGTCGGTTAAGAATCTGACTTCAGCTCAGGACATGATCTCACAGTTTGTGGGTTCAGGCCCCACCTCGGGCTCTGTGCTGGCAGCTCAGAGCCTGGAGCCTGCTTCAGATTCTGTCTCCCCCTCTCTCGCTCTGTCCCTCGCCACTCACACTCTGTCTCTCTCTCAAAAATAAATAAGCATCAGAAAAATTTTTAAATATTAAAAAAAATACTCTGAGACTCTACTAATATCCCATCTCTTCTCAAACTTTCTCTCACTAATTTTAGCACCCATGAGTGGATCTTGTCTGCAGCACAATTACTGTGATGTTCTAATGGTGATTTTCTATTTCCCTTATTCCTTCTGTCTGTATTAATTGGAATCCTTCTGTAAGGAAGAGCTATTCCTTCCACCTCCCTCTCCCTCTCCCGACCCTCATTATTTCTCTTTCTCTTTTTCTTTCTCTCAGTGTTGACCCACATATATTAATTTTATGCTATAGGTTACTCTCTCACATGGCGTCTTGGGACTCAAATTGCCCCAGCGTCGCCATTCGGAACTCATAGAGGTTGATTCACGAACCCTTTTCACATGTCCTCATTCTTTTTTGAGCTCTTCACTTTCTGGCACCCACGGGGCTCCACGCCTCCTCTTGCGTTTCCTCTGCCCCAGCTTTGGCTTTAACCTGCGTACCCAAGGAGGCCCGGTGGTGGCGGTGGGGGTGGTTTTGTTTCGTTTTTGTTTTCTAATGGGAGAATAGGATTTAGAAGCTGAGATCTGGGCAGTAAATATAGTCATTGCTACTGGGATGTCATTGTTTCTATTAGTTTAGTACCCCAGCTTAGATGTGTGTATACTAATATTAATAATACTAATCCATGGATATACTCATTCACATTTACTTTTATCCCTGTCTCAATATATTTTAAAAACCATTACTTCAGGGGCGTCTGGGTGTCTCAGAAGGTTAAACATTGGACTCTTGATGTCGGCTCGGGTCATGATCCCATGGTTTGTGAGTTCAAGCCCCACCTCAGGCTCTGTGCTGACAGCCTGGAGCCTGCTTGGGATTCTGTCTCTCCCTTTCTCTGTCCTACCCCCACTCCCTCTCACAAAATAAATAAATAAACCTAAAAAAAAAACCCCACTATTAGTTCATATTGATATTTCTGGTATTGATCTTCGTATCTGCTCCAGAACCACTGTTCCTTCTGACCCTCCTCATTTACTTATTTGTAACTACCTTTTCAGATTGTTAGAAACCTGGTTTTTATTATTTGCAATATATCTATTTATTTATTCAACTCTAGCATACATGTAAAGTTGCTTGAAAATTCCTAACCCATATCTCTGTGAGAAGCAAGTTTACTAACTACACCATCATATTTGACTGCATTTTTTTTTCTCTTTAACTGTAGAGTCTCTCTCAAAATAGAGTTTTTGACAGTTACTTAGGTTAGTTCTTTTCTTCCCTACCCTGAAGGGTGTGCTTATACTGTTCTTTGTAATACACTTAGGATACATTTGTGTTCCATCTGGGGTTCTTAACACATCCCTGTTGATTTTATTTTATATAAATTTACATGCAGTGAATTTGCTCTTGGTCATGTATAGTTCTAAGAATTCTGACAGATGCATAGTCATGACTGCATCACCAGAGTCCTGAAGCAAAATGGCTCTGTAACCCCCCAAATTCTCTTGTGCTTCCCTTTTCATCAGCCTTTCCCCACCCTCTGTTCTTGGCAACCACTGATTTATTGTTTCTTTGCCTTTCTCAAAATGTCATAAAAATGGAATCAGAAAGGGGCGCCTGGGTGGCTCAGTTGGTCAAGCGTCCAACTTCGGCTCAGGTCATGATCTCACAGTCCGTGGGTTCGAGCCCCACGTCGGGCTCTGTGCTGACAGCCCAATGCCTGCTTCAGATTCTGTGTCTCCCTCTCTCTGGTCATCCTCTTCCCACTTTCTCATAAGTAAATAAAATGTTTAAAAAAAATGGAATCAGATAATATGTAGCTTTTTAGGTCTGACTTCTTTCATTTAGCCAAATGTAGTTAAGATTCAACCAAGTCGTATGAATCATTAGTTCCTTTTTATTACTGAAGAGTATTCCCTGGTATAGTTGTCCCACTGCAGTGGCATTTATCCATTCACTGGTTAAAAAGCATCTGGGTTGTTTCCAGATTTAGGTGATTAGGAGTAAAGATGTTATATAAATGTACAGGGTTTTTGTGTGAACGTAAGTTCTTATTTCTCCTGGGTAATTAAGTAGGACTGAGAATTTTTGGTCATACAGTAGTTCTGTGTTGAAATCTATAAAAACCTGACAGATTGTTTTTGGCGGGAGCTATATCACTTTGCATTTCCACCAGGAAGGTATATGAGTTCCAGTTGTTTTGCACCCTTGTCAGCAGTTGGTATTGTAATTTTAAAACATGTTGCACACTGGAGTAAGTATGTAATGATCTCATTGTGGTTTTAACTTGTATTTGCCTAATGACTAATAACATGGAACATCTTTTTGTATGCTTATTTTCCCTCTGTATATTTTTGATGAAGTGTCTGTTTAGATTTTTTGCCCATTTTTAATTAGATTGCTTGTTTTTTTTTTCTTGTTGAGTTTTGAGGGTACTTATACATATTATGGAAACAAGCCCCTTATTAAATACATCTTTTCTTCTGTTGCATAGCTCATCTATTGCTTCTTGTATCAGTGTATTTCATGGAGCAAACATTTTTCACTTTGAAATTGAATTCATCGCTTTTCCTTTTATGGATTATACTTTTGGTGCAGCTAGACCATTTTGGGGAGAGTTAACATTTGAATAGCATTGAGTCTTCCAATCCATAAACACAGTGTATTTTTCCATTTACTTAGCTTTGATTTCTTTCATCAGGGTTTATAGTTTCATCTACAGATCCTGTATATACTATGCTATATTTACACTTAATTATTTCCGTTTTTGGTGATACTTGAAATAATACAACTTTATTAATGTTGAATTCCAATTGTTCATTGCTAACATAGAGCAGTACAATTGATTTTTGTATATTGACCATGTACCTTATGACCTTGTTAAACTAGTCGTAGGAGCAATTTTAAAGGTGTTTTTTAAAACTTGTCTATGTGGACAGCAATGCCATGTGCTAATAGAAACAGTTTCATTTCTTACTTTTCAATATGCATGCCCTTTATCTCTTTTTCTTGATGTACTGCACCTGCTAGGACTTTGAGTACGATGTTGAATAGAAGGGGTGAGACAAGATATCCTTGGCTTATTCCCAGTGTTAAAGAGGAAAATGTTCCATCTTTCACTGTGAAGTGGTTTATTAGTGGTTTGTTCTGTAGATGGCTTTTATTAGGTTAAGGAAATCTGCTGCTGTTACTCGTTAGATGAGTTTTTATTATGAGTGGATTTTGCACTTTGCCACGTCTTGGTTTTTGTTCTTTCATCAGCTCACACAGTGTATTACATTGCTTGACTTTCAGATGTGGATCCAGCCTCGCATTCCAGGGATAACCCCACTGGGTTGTGATGTATTATTCTTTTTATGCATTGCTGGATTTGATTTGATGGTATTCTGTTGAGGATTTTTGCATTTGTGGTCATCAGGGATATTGTTCTGTAGTTTCTTTCCTTATGATACGTTTCTCTGGTTTGGGTATTAGGGTTATGCTAGCCTCATAAAATAAGCTAATATTTTATCCTTTTCTCTTGTCTGTCAGACAATAACTTAGTTCAATTAACTGAATTTAATTTTAGTTTAACTTTGTTTTGGTCAGAAAACAAATTTTGTTTGATTTCGGTTTTCAAAAACAAATGAAGGCTTATTCTGTGGCTCATTAATATGCTCCATCTTGGTGAAATATTATGTGTACTTGGAAAGAATTTTTATTGTAATATTTTTGAGAGGCATGTTCTCTGCATGCCAGTCTGGAGCTCTGTCATTAGGTGCAAAGACAGTTGGGATCACTATGTTTTCCTGACGAGCTGAGCCTTTTATCATTACATAGTCTTCCTCTTTATCCTTCATAAGTTTCCTTGTTCTAGAGTCTGCTTTGTGTGATATTAATATATCATTCCAGTTTTATTTGATTAGTGTTTATATATGTCTTTTTCATCCTTTTACTTTTAGCCTATGCATGTCTTTGCATTTAAAGTAGATTTCTTGAATGCAGCATACAGTGGGACTATTTTTTAAAGGTACAGTGTCACAATCTGTCTTTTTAAAACATTTTTTAATGTTTATTTATTTTTGAGACAGAGAGAGACAGACAGACTGAGTACGAGCAGGGGAGGGGCAGAGAGAGAAGAAGACCCAGAATCTGAAGCCGGCTCCAGGCTCTGAGCTGTCAGCACAGAGTTCATCAAGGTGGTTGAACCCATGAACTGTGAGATCATGACCTGAGTCAAAGTCAGACGCTTAACTGACTGAGCCACCCAGGCACCCCTACAATCTGTCTTTTAATTGATGTTTTTGGACCATTTCATTCAATATAATTATTAATATTTACATTCAGGTAAACCATTTTATTGTTTTTCTATTTGTCTCCTCTCTCTTGGTTTTTGTTACCTTGTTTCATGCCTTTTTTGGATTAACTGATTATTTTTTTAGTATCCCATTTTCATTTATCTGTTGGCTTTTTGATGATATCTTTTTAGATGTGTTTTTTTGTGGTTGCTCTAGAGGTTATACACCACAAACCCAACTTTTCAGTCTACTTAGAGTTAATGTTTTACTATTTCGAGTAAAATGCGGAAGATGACTTACAGCCATGCAGATTCTCCACAACCCTTCTCTTTATGCTACAGCTGTTACGGGCATACATTCATTGGGCCTTTCTTTCAGGGTTCCGTCGATGGCCACATTTTCTTTCAACAACCACGTGTGTTTTTAAAAACCTAAAAGGAAAAAAATAGCCTATTTTACTTACCCATCCCGTTTCTCTTCTTTCACTCTTGAAGATCCAAGGGTCCTAACAGGATCATTGTCATTTAGGGTGGAACACTTTCTTGAGCATTTATTTTAGCACCATTCTGCTGGTGACGAATTCTCTTGGGTTCCTTCGTATGAGAATATCACTATTGTGCTTTCATTTCTGAAGGATATTTTCACTAGATAAAGAACTCTAGGTTGGTATTTCTTTTGTTTCAGCGTTTGTGTGGTGTTGTTTCACTCTCTTCTGACCCCCATGGTTGTGATACAATTTCAGTGATATTTCAACTAGTTGTTCCCTTATATATAATGTGTTGTGTTCTCTAGCCGCTTTCAAGAGTTTTGCTTTATCTTTGGTGGTTTTGCAGTTTGATTTTATTGTGCCAGGTGTGTTCCTTGCTTTTCCTATGCTTAAGCCTCCTGGCACACCTTGTTTTATTGTGTTTTGCTGCACTGCATGTCGCAGATACTGCATTTTTCACAAATGGGAGGTTTGTGGCAAACCTGCACTGAGCAAGTCTATGGGTGCCATTTTTGCAACAGCATTTGCTCACGCTGGGTCTCTGTGTCACATTTTGGTAATTCTCACAGTGTTTTAGACTTTTTCAGTATGAAATTTTTAGGGTTATTTGTGATCACTGATCTTTGATATCACTATTTTAATTGTTTCGGGGCTTCCTGAACTGAGCTCATAATAGACAATGAGCTTAACTGGTAAGTGTGTGTGTTCTGACTGCTCCAGCAACTGGCCATTACTCTGTCTCTCTGTTCTTGGGAGCACAGGCTGTGTATGAGAGTGTTCGTCATACTAGCTGGTTGACACCTGGGTAGTGTTATGCTGGGCATGTTGACTTGGCTGATTCATTGGTGTCATTCAGAAGCATGACATACTCACTTGGCTGTTCTGACACGGGGACGCTTTGACATGGTCTAAAGAAAAACATTTTAAAATGTATTAAAATTAGAGCTTATATTATTTGTTTTATTGTTTAATGATGTGAGAAGTAGATATCCCTGACTTAACCCCCATCCCCAAAATACGACGGTCTAGAATGGAGGAGGCTCTGGGTTGTGGTTGGGGTGAGGAAGATGTGATAAATTTTTTTTAAACTTTTAATTTCTTCTCGATAGGCAGACATTAAGACTAGGATGATTTCTTTTTGGATGATGCATGAAAATACTCTACATCTTTTTGAGAGGCCATTCTTCACTGGGCATCCAAGGGGCAGGCCTGGGAGTCCAAGCACCAGTGGGAACCAAGGCCAGGGTGGTCCCTGACCCATCAGAATGGAGGCTCCACACTCTCAGAGCACTTGCTGTATCCCCGTTGCCCCAAAACACTTTGATTCCCATCTCCCTTGTGCCACCATGTCTGCAGCCTTTCCCCTTGTGGGCTTATCCAGAAGATCGCTTGGGTGTGGTGTATGAACACAGACTCTGTGCTTTTTCTTAAAACTGCTTTTTTGATATCTCACGGTTTTGATTGCTCACTTTTGGCTTTCCTTGGAGCATATGCTGCCTTAGTAGAAACAGGAGCTCAAATCAGAAGGCTGTCTCAAATCCAAGCTTTACTAGTGGGAGAGGTTGTCTATGGAAAACATGAGCTTTCAGGTCACGTGGACAGGGGTTCAGCCTGGCTCTTACCACCTAATTGAGCAGGTCAACTTCTCTGAATCTCGGTGCTATGGACTAAATTGTGTCCCCTCAAACTCATATGTTTGAGCCCTAACCTCCATTGTGATTATATTTGAAGATGGGGCCTTAGAGAAGTAACTCGGTTTGGATGAGATGAGGGTGGGGCCCTCATGGTGGGATCAGTGCTCTTGTATGAAAAGACACCAGAGAGCTTGCTCACGTGCTTGGTCACCACCCCCTCCCCTCCGCCCTGCCGAGAACATGGTGGTAAGGTAGTTTGCAAACCAGAGACAGGGTGCCACCACCCTGATCTTGGACTTTTCACAGCCTCTAGAACTGTGAGAAATTCAGCTGGTTGCTTGATACCTTCAGGCTTTGGCATTTTGCTATGGCATCCTGAGCGGACTAAAATGCTTGATTTCCTGTCCTGTAAAACAGAGGTTATGATACTTTCTTTATAGACTTTAAAGAATTTGAACTAATTGTATATCCGTGAGTAGTAGCCTTCATATACCAGGCATTTCTTTCATTAATAGTACCACGGATATCAATATGCTAATTAGAAATAACAATAGTTTTCATTTTAGGGAATGGGATGTTCCTCTGGAATGAATGATGAGTATCAATACAAGTTTGCTTTCTTAGGCAACAAATTCTAAAACAAAATATGTTTCTGAACCAAATAACATCTATCACATACTCTCCTGCCTTCTTAAATGGTATCCTAAAGATAATACCTCATTGGTAAGGATCTGGTTTTCTCAAATCTGTTTCATGTATTTGTGTTTGGAATATTGGGCATTTTTCATGTGCTTATTTTCCATCTCTGTAGCTTCTGTGATGAGCTTTCCAGATCTTTTACACATTTTAAAAATTGGGTGGTTTTCTTATTGTTGAGGTTTTAAAAAAAATTTTTTTTTAAGTTTACTTATTTATTTTGAGAGAGAGGCATCATGAGGTGGGGAGGGGGGGGGAGAGATAGAATCCCAAGCAGGCTCTTGCACTGTCAGCTCAGAGCCTGATGTGGGGCGTGAACACATGAAACTGTGAGATCATGACCCAAGCCAAAATTGAGAGTCAGATGCTTAACCGACTGAGCCATGCAGGTGCCCCTTTTATTGTTGAGTTTTAAGAGTTAACCCAGTATGTGGGCTTTCTTTTTATTCTCTTAACTGTGTTTTTGGCAGAGCATAAGTTTTAAAGTTTATTAAATTTCACCCTATCACATTATCTTTACATGGACGTGCTTTTGGTGTTGCATCTATAGACTCATTGCCAAATCCGAACAGCTCTATACCTATAAAAGTAATTGAGTTTGCTTTTTAAAAACCTATACACAAGGAAAACTCCAGGCCCAGGTGGTTCCACTGGTGAATTCTATCAAACATTTAGGGAATACCTAATAGGAATTTTATACTGACTCCTTCAGAAAATACAGGAAGAAGAAATACTGCCCAGTTTGTTGATGAGGACAGCATGACCCTCATAACAGAACCTGACAAAAGAGTAAGTAAACTCTCGATCAATATCTTTCTCGAACGTGAGAACACATGAGACACATTAAGGAGACAAAAATCCTTCATGTAACTGTATCAAAACAAATCCAGCAATATGAAAAAGGATAATACATCATGACCAAGCTGTGTTTATTCTAGGAATGCAAAGTTGATTTAATATTTGAAAATCAATCAATATAAGCCACATAAACAGAGTAAAGGAGGAAAGCAGTGATTATGTTAAAGGCATAGAAAGCGCATTTGAGAAAATTTATCAGCCATCATTAGAATAAAAATGCAGCCAATTAGAAAGAGAAGGGAATTCTTCAACTCATTAAAAGGCGTTTATAGAAAATCTACAATTTACTTCACGTCTGTTGCTGAAATAGGAAGCACTTTTCTCCCAAGATTAAAAATAAGATAGTGTTGTCCACTCTGGTCACTTCTATTCAGCGTTGACCTGGAGATCCTAGCTAATGCCAAACGTCAAGTAAAAGAAGTGAGGTATATGGATAGGGATGGAGGAATTGTCCTCATTTGGGGGTAATATGATCAGATATGTAGAAAAATCCTAAGGAATCTATGAAAAAGTAACTAGAACTGAAAAGTGAATTTAGCAAATTCAGAGGCTACATGGTCACTTTTGTAAAGGGATTGTAATCTGTTTTGTCTATATACTCGGAGCAAACAATTAGAAAATAAACTTCAAGAGAGAATTCCACTTGTAGTAGTTATTAAAAAAAACCCATAAAATATGTAAGGGGAAATGTAATGGAACGTGTATAGAGCTCTACGCTGAAAACCACAAAACATTACTGAGGATATCTGAGGAAACTTAAATAAATTGAGAGAGGTGCCATGTTCATGGATTGGAACATTCAGTATAGTTAAGATGTCCATCCTCCCCAACTAATGCAATTCATATCTGTCACGGTGAATTTTTTTGTAGAAATTAATAACTTGATTCTAAAATACATATGGAAATGCAAAGGTCCTACAACATCCAAAGTAATCTTGAACAAGAAAAACAATTCGGAGGGGCACCGGGTGGCTCATTCAGTTAAGCGTCAGCAGAAATTCAGATTTCTGCTTAGGTCATGATCTCATGGTTCATGTGTTCGAGCCTGTGTTGGGCTTTTCTCTCTCTCTCTCTCTCTCTCTCTGCAGCTGTCTCTGTCTCTCTTTCTCAAAATAAATAAATAAACAAACAAACATTAAAAAATGGAAAAAAAAATTTGGAGAATTTAAACTGCCTGATTTTATTTAATTATTATTAATTTTTTTAATGTTTATTTATTTTTGAGTGAGAGACAGTGTGAACCGGAGAGGGGTAGAGAGAGAGGGAGTCACAGAATCCAAAGCAGGCTCCAGCCTCTGAGCTGTCAGCACAGAGCCTGACTTGGGATTTGAACTCATGAACTTCAAGTTCATGACCTAAGCTGAAGTTGGGTGCTTAACCGACTGAACCACCCAAGTGCCTCTAAACTAACTGATTTTAAAGCCTGCTCTAAAATTACAGCAATCTCTAGTATGAAGATCAGAAGACAAAAGTAGCAAAATCAATGGTATCTATAAAAATTAAGTGGTACACAAAATTAAAAATGTGAAATATGATATTTTCATAAAACGCAGAGGTGGAGTTAAAATGTAGTGCTTTCAGATGTATTTGAATGTAAGCAACCATTAACTTAATGTAGACTGCTATTTACATAGGATGTTATGTATGAACCTCATGGTAACTACAAACCTATAACAGACACACAAAAAATAGAAAGGAACCCACACATAACACTACAGAAATTCATCAAATCATGAGGGAAGAGACCAAGAAAAGAAGAAAGGAACAGGGAACAGGGAAGAACTACAGAAACAACAAGAAAACAGTGAACAAAATGGCAATGAGTAAATACTTATCAATAGTTACTTTAAATGTAAATGGACTAAATGCTCCAATCATAAGACAGGGTGACCTAAGGAATGAAAACAGAACAGACCCATTTTTTTTTTTTTTTTTTTTGCTATCTGTGAAAGACTCATTTCAGACCTAAAGACATAGACTGAGAATGAAGGGATGGAAAAAGATAATCCAAGTAAATGGAAACAAAAGAAAAGCTGGGTTAGCAGTCCTTGTGTCAGACAGACAGACTTTAAAACAAAGACTAACAAGAGACGAGGAGGGCATTACATAATGATAAAAGAAGGGATCAATCCAACAAGAGAATACAACAGTTGTAAATATCTGTGCACCCAACATAGAAGCACCTGAATACATAAAGCAAATATTAGCAGATGTAAAGGGAGAAGTTGACAGTAATACAATAATGGGCACTTTAACACCCCACTTATATCAGTGGATAGACCATCCAGGCAGAAAACCAAGAAGGAAACAGTGTCTTTGATTGACACATTAAATCAGATGGACTTAACAAACATATACAAAACATTCCATCCAAATATAGCCAAATACATATTTTTTCCAAGCACACATGCAGCATGTCCAGGATAGATCACATGATAGGGCACAGAACAAGTCTCAGTAAATTTAAGAAGATTGAAATCATGAAGCATCTTTTCCAATCACAGCAGTATGAAACTAGAAATGAATTACAAGGAGAAAATGGGAAAAAACACAAACACATAGAGGCTAAAAAACATGCCACTAAACAACCAGGGGGTTATCAAAGAAATCAAAGAGGAAATAAAAAAATAGCTGGAGACCAATGAAAACAGAAACATAATGGTTTAAAATCTTTGGTATACAGCAAAAACAATCCTAAGAGGGAAGTTTGTAACAACACAGGCCTACCTCAAGAAACAAGAAAAATCTCAAACAATCTAACCTTATACCCTTTAGATGTAGAAAAAAAGAACAAAGGTGAGAGCTAGTAGAAGGAAGGAAATAAATTAGAGACTTAAAAAATAATGGAAAAGATCAATGAAATTAGAGCTGATCCTACACTTACCATGGTGAGCACTGAGTAATGTAGAGAATTGTCAGATCACTATGTTGTACACCTGAAACCAATAAAACATTACATGTTAATTATGATTCAATTTAAAAAAGAAGAAGATGCTATAGTTAAGAATTCTTCAAATATCACTTTCTTGTCCCTGAGGAATGCAGTGACATGTTCTTGTGTTCAAGTCAATGTGCAATATCTAGAAAAGATTATCATAGATTTTGCAGTCATTCTCAGACTAAAATATCCCAAGCATTGCATTAATATTTTGAGGAGACACAAGATGAACCATAACTGATTGACCATAAAACAAAGAAAAGAGCTCGTTCTTCATAAATAGAAACAAAATTGAAAAACCTTTTGCCACCCTCATCAAGAAAAAAAACATACATACATACATACATACATACATACATACATACATAAAATCAGAAATGAAAGAGGATATGTTACAACCAATACTACAGAAATACAAAAGATTGTAAGTGACTATTCCGAAAAAGTAGACACCAAGAAATTGGACAACTTAGAAGAAACGGATAAATTCCTGGAAACATGCAATCTTTCAAAACTGAATCAGGAAGAAATAGAAGGTCTCAACAGACCAGTTGCTAGTGATGAAATTGAATCACTGATCAAAAATCTCCCAGCAAACAAAAGTCCAGGACAGGATGGCTTCAGGTGAATTCTACCAAATATTTAAAGAAAATCTAATCCTCGTCTTTCTCACACTGTTGCAAATAATGGAAGAGTAAGGAATCCAGATCAGTGATGGCTGAGTATTAAGGTTCAGGGCAGGGGATCCCACTGTACTGGGGCTCAGTGAGGGATAGAAATTTTGGGATAGACATGTTCTGTGTCTTTTTTTTTAATGTTTTTTTTTTTTTTTTAAATTTACATCCAAGTTAGTTAGCATATAGTGCAACAATGATTTCAGGGGTAGATTCCTTAATGCCCCTTACCCATTTAGCCCATCCCCCCTCCCACAACCCCTCCAGTAACCCTCTGTTTGTTCTCCATATTTAAGAGTTCCTTCTGTTTTGTGCCCCCCCCCCTTGTTTTTATATTATTTTTGCTTCCCTTCCCTTGTGTTCATTTGTTCTGTTTGACTTCTGGAATTTTTTTTTAACTTTTTTTTTTTTTTTTTTTTTTTTTTTTTTAGAATTTATATTCAGGTTAGTTAGCATATAGTGCAACAATGATTTCAGGAGTAGATTCCTTAATGTCCCTTACCCCTTTAGCCCATCCCCTGTCCCACAACCCCTCCAGTAACCCTCTGTTTGTTCTCCATATTTAAGAGTCTCTTATGTTTTTGTCCCCCTCCCTGTTTTTATATTATGTTTGCTTCCCTTCCCTTACGTTCATCTGTTTTGTATCTTAAAGTCCTCATATGAGTGAAGTCATATGATATTTGTCTTTCTCTGACTAATTTCACTTAGCGTAATACCCTCTAGTTCCATCCACGTAGTTGCAAATAGCAAGATGTCATTCTTTTTGATTGCCGAGTAATACTCCATTGTGTGTGTATGTGTATCTATATCTATATATCTATATCTGTATCTTGATTGTGGTTGTGATTACATGACTATATATAATTACCAGAGTGAATCAAACTGTATCCTTAACATAGGTGAGTGTTACTGACTGTACATTATACCTCGGTAAATCTGTAGATTAGGAAAATATTTTAAATATAAAAAAGCTGACACTTCCAAGTGCTAGTGAGGATATGGAGTAACTGTAACTGTCATATCCTGCTGAAGTGTTTAGCATTGTACAGTCTCTCTGGGAAATGGCTTGGCAGTTTCTTTTATTGAAAAATTTTTTTAATGTTTATTTTTGAGACAGAGGGAGACAGAGCGTGAGTGGGGGAGGGGCAGAGAGAGAGAGAGGGAGGCACAGAATCCGAAGCAGGCTCCAGGCTCCGAGCTGTCAGCACAGAGCCTGACCGGGGCTCGAACCCACCAACTGTGGGATCATGACCTGAGCCGAAGTCGGACGCTTAACTGACTGAGCCACCCAGGTGCCCCAATGTTTATTTTTGAGAGCACGAGCAGGGGAGGGGCAAAGAGAGAGGGAGACACAGAATCCAAAGCAGACTCCACTCTCTGAGCTGTCAGCACAGAGCCGTATGTGGGGCTCGAATCTACGAATCGTGAGATCATGACCTGAGCCGAAGTCAGATGCTCAGCTGACTGAGCCACCCAGGCACCCCGGCAGTTTCTTTTAAATTCACATTCCCACTTAACTGTCTTCCATTTCTAGGTATTTATGCAAGAGAAATGGGAAGATATGTCCACCTCAAGACTGGTAGTAGCAGTTTCATTCATAAGACAAGGAAGGCTTTACATAATGATAAAGGAAGGGATCAATCCAACAAGAGAATACAACAGTTATAAATATCTGTGCACCTAGCATAGGAGCACGTAAATACATAAAGCACATATTACTAGCCATAAAGGGAGAAACTGAAAGAAACTAGAAAGAACCCAAATACTCATCAGTAAGTGAATGGATAAACAAATTATGGTACATTCATACAATGATACAGTGAAATACTGCTTCAAAAGAAGAAACAACAAGTTGCTCACATACACGATATCGGAGTCTCAAACCCATTCTGCTAGAGCGACACAGAAGTACATCATATGTGATTCCATTTGCGTGAAGTTTTAGAACAAGCAAAGCGATAGTGATTGAAGTCCCATTCATCATTGGCTGGGGTGAGGGTAACAGAGTGCCGAAGGGTACGGGGGGTTTTGTACCGTGCTGGTTACGTGTGTATGTGTGTGTCTATGTGTCAACGAGCAGCCACATACACAAAAGGGATGCATTTATTTCATGTAAATTATGTTTTAACAAAGTTAGAAAAAAAGATATCTACCAAGACCCTCAGTTGACCAGAAGTTTTACCAGGTTCCTAAAATCATTGCCTAATTTGGATATTCTCATTAAGATCCTGCAGCCTGACTGGAGGCATTCTTAGTTAAAAAAAGAAAAAAGGAGAAGAAGGAGAAGGAGAAGGAGAAGAAGAAGAAGAAAAGAAGAAAAGGAAGGAAGGAAGGAAAGAAAGAAAGAAAGAAAGAAAGAAAGAAAGAAAGAAAGAAAGAAATGTAAAAGCTCCTTCTTTAAAAAGGTCTAGTTGGAAGGTAAGGTCACACTCGTGAGGATTTTTCCTTACCACCATTTGACATGAATTTTGTACCTCTCCAGAGATGCTCTTTAACTTGCTTCTCAGCCCGGAGCAATTCTTGTAGGACAGGGAATTGCATTTTTAGTTCTAAGGACTCAGCATGCTTTCTGCAAAGACGAAGCTGTCCTTCTGATTTCTGGAAATATGACCAGGGGCTGGCTTTTCCAAGAGGGCCACTAAGTCCCTTGTTTATCTGTTCATATCTATTGCACACATAAGGAACTTGAGGCTATTTAGATAATTTCCATGGGAAAAAAACCCTTGTTATTTCAATTACCTAGTGATGGCCATTTAAAAACTGTATTTTATCTAGGTGATTGATCCACTGGCCCCCTCCGGGGGTGACATAGATCTGCTGTATTGGGAAGTGGACTCTGTTATTGGGGGCAGGGATACACTGGGCACAGGGTCAGTGCTTCACACACATCACCTTGTTTAATTTCACCCTCACGACGGGCGCCTCAGGGACCTGCCATCATCTCCACCCTTCACCTGTGGCTCAGGGTCACCTTGGGTGAGCAGTGCTGCTTGTCAATTGGGGAACAGGATTCAAGCCTGGGACCTTACCCCCAAGACCCCGATCCTTCTGCAACACCTCACTACAGAAAATAATTTATGATCCAAAGATGGTCAGGGAAACAGTCCCACTTTTATTTTCTCTGAAATGCCTTTTTGCTTCACGCTGCCCGCTATGAGTCGCTGGCATGTTCCGCATGTCAGTGGCTGAGGACCATGGCAAGGGACAGTCCACTGCCACATCACCATCCCGCAGCCGCCAGCACGGACCTGTCTCTGAAGTCCCTGGGAGCCTGACCCAAGCTGGTTCCCCCCTATTTCTGCAGAATGTGTGCCTCCCCACCTCTCAGCCCACCTGGAAGATCCCACAATTTTCTTGTGAAAAGACCAACCAAAAGTTCTCAGGGTTTCGAGAGCTTGTGTTACCCCCTCCTCTACCAAGCGCATTTTACACTGGATTGAATTTCTCCTCTTTATGCAGGAATTCAGCCCTGTGCACACGAATATCACCAGAGTCATAAATATTAAGAACGGATTTTTTCTTTCATTTTTCTCCTTCTGCCCCAGCGGCGGTACAGGCGGCAGAACCAGGCAGGTCTGTAATTCTGCATGGGCCGTATGGGTTCTGTGGGCTCCCCGGGGGCGGGGTGCACCGGGCCGGGTGGTGCTGGCGTTACCAAGACAGGAGCAATGCTTTTGTGCGTGTTTGGAGGCTGGGGGAAGGTTCATGGCCAGGTCACTGCGCCAGCATTCTTTCCTCGGCCACGGTGGGCCCCAACGGGAGAAGCCCAGGCAGGGGGGCACAGGTCTCGGGAAGCCGAGCTACAGCTGCTGTGTTTGGTTTCCCTTTGGTCCCAGGGATTTAGATAAAAGGGCTGCTTTTATTGATTGGGGAGAATGGGGGAGGGAGGAGGAGGCTGTAGAAGCCAGCCTTTGGCTTTTTGTTTTTCTAAGCAAACATTTATTGAGCATTTACTGTGTGCCAGGCATCATGCTAAATGCTTTTCATGCGTTATCGGTTTGAATCCATGTGACACCCTGCCGCTGGAGTCTCCTTTTGACTGAGGCGGAGACTGTAGCTCAGAAAGGTTAAGTCATCTGCCCAAGGTCACACAGCTTATAAATGGGGCAGAATGTGGGCCCAGGAGCCTTCTGTCAACGCGCTATTACTGTGGTCCCCTCGCTGCTCTCCCCACCCCCACCATTGCCACCAGAGCGGTCTTTCTGGGACTCAGCCCTGCTCTGCAGTCATACTGGCTTCCCTTTTCCCCTGTGCAAATTCACACTGTGATTTGAGCTCCCCTTCTTCCGCCCCGGAGTCCCACTGAGCCAGGGCCTCTCACCCTGTGCTTCTGTCCCTTACACCTTGCAGTCCTTCACAATACCTGAGCCCAGGCCTCCTGCCAGGCTCTCAGAAGCCCCTCCTGTAGGGATCCACTCCCTCCCTGCCAATCACATCTCCTGTCTCAGTGCCTTTGGGCCCCTGGCGTGCATGGTCTTGGTAAGATGGTGTTCTAGAGGTTAGGAGGTATATGTTTCTTTCTGCCCAACTGCCTGCATGGGGACCGGCACATGGTGGGTATTCTGCTAATGCTTGTGATACTAACTTGCATGGGAAAACTTAATTTTTGCCTCTCTCTCCTTAGCACCCAAGGTGTTTGATGGTCTTAGGACTCTTTCAGGCTCCTGCCCCAAGTGGCATGGCCCCCATCCCTAAGGCCTCAGTGGCCATTCCCTGCATAGGAATAAAGGTACAGGAAGAAATTGACCAGTTTTGGAGATGAAGGCACTGCCTCTGGGTGCACAGGTGGGTTGAGGCGGGTAGAGAAAGATGACGACCCAAGGGCCCAACATCTGGAAGGCAGATTGGGGACCAGTCCACGGCTGAGGGTCTGGCTGGCTCTGTACAGACATGGGAGATGCTGGGGTTAGACATGGGGCTGGCCAGGGGTAGACCTGAGACGCACACAGGGGCGCAGTGAGAGGGCAGGTGAGGGGACTCTGAAAGCGCAGGTGTTACCTGGCTAACAGGAAACCAGAGGGGCAGGGATTATCCAATTTAAGATCACAGAGACAGATGCCATTTGCTGAAATGAGTTAGGATCCTGGCTGGGTATTTGCGTTGAAAAAAAAAAAAAAAAAACCCTCACCAAGGTATTACTGGGGGATCAGTGTTACCCACTCTAGTTAATGAGCTGATAATGCTTCCATGGGAACCTTTTCACAGAGCCCTCAGGGGAAGTCTCCTGGACCTCAGTTTCCTCCTCGGTGGTATGAAGGCCTGGCACAGCAGCCCTCCTGTCATGCAGGTGGTGGTGCCCAGGAGAGACTGTCCCAGCCTGTGCTGCAGACAGTGATAAAGGGACTGCTCTAGTAGGTAGCACTCTTGAGCACTCGCTCTGCAGGAGGGGATAGGACGTGACTATGCTGCTTCCGGCCTTTCTCGTGTAACAGTTCATTAAGGTTCCATCGATTCTGAGTCGTCATGAGAGTTTCTAGGTTGGGGAGCAAGTCTCTTGCCATGCCTAGCCTAACATGTAGGGTATCGACCGGTTCGTTTTGATCCTGACACCCCTTAAAGCTGGGCGGGGGTGGGGGGTTGAAATTCTCATTTGTGAAATGGAGCTGATAAGGCTCTGACAGGGCAGGTCACTGTCCCAAGGTCACACAGGTGAGTGGTGGAGGTAGGGGTGAGTCAGGTTTGGCTTACTTGAGGACTCTTACCCGGGGTGAGTCTGTGGCCTTGATCTGGCCAACTCAGCCGTCTGTCCTCTCTCCCGGGCTCTCCCAAAGCACACGGATCACAGGGTGTTCCAACCACGTTTCTCTGCATCCTCCCCTTGGTGAGGCCCGGTAGATTGTGGCTGGCACAGCCCTTCTCTTCCTGAGCTGGTGGGCCATGTGTGCCCAGTGGCCTTGCCCTCTGTTCGACACTCACTCTGGAAGGCTCTTGGTGGAGGCAGCTTGGGGCAGCATTGCTTTGTTTATAGTTAGTTCCCAAGCTTGGTGGTTCAGATGAAAACAAAAGAGAATGACAGTTTGGGTGACCACACTGGCTTGCAGGTGTCTGTTGCTGCTCACAGAGCACTTCCGCACCCATGGTTATGTTGGAGAGGCCCAGAGGCTGACTTCGTCGCCGAAGGACATTGGAAGGTCGTCCGGAACAATGACCAGGGCCTGTGGCTTGCTGACTGCTGCTATGTGAGTGCCGAAGGGCAGGGCCAGACTGTGGGTGAGGGCTCGTGGCCTCTGATTCTGCTGCTTTTCTGGTGTGTGAGCCGGAGGGTGTCGCTTAGTCTCCATGCCCCCACTCGTGAAACAGGGATGATCAGGAGGAGGAAGAGGAGATTGGTGATGACAATAGGTGCTCCCCATGTGGGGTGCGTGAGTCCTAGCAGGGACCTGATCATGGAAGGCAGCCCCTAAGCGGTAGAACTGGTGTGGGTTGCTGTGATGGCCCTGGGAGAGGTGAGTCCTCCCAGCCCCCTCCTCCTGCAGGCTGCAAGGAGGCCGACTGGCCTGTTGACCCCGCAGGACAGGTTCCTCTGCACTGTGGGCCCTGCGCCTGCCCAGAGCCCCTTCTGCACAGGAGACACATGGAGATCCTGTTAAAGCCCTGGCGTCCATCGTTCAATCAATCAGGCTAATCTGCCTGGCCCTCGATAAGGGCGGGGATCAGGTTTCAGGGAGATTTTCCCGGGATTACTTCTAGTAGCCGCTCAGTCTAGACGGGCCTCTCAGTTACAGGCGCACAGACAAAGGCGAGGACCGGGAGTGCCCGGCCGCGAGGCTGCCGGGAGCCCTGCCTTGAGCTTCTCCCTCCCTCCCAGCCCCTGCTATCTTCCTGGCGGGGCGCCGGGGCTGGGGAGAAACGGGCTCACACCCCAGGGCCCTGGTTGGTGGAAGTGAGGGTCCTGAGCCCCTGCAGTGTGCCCAGCAGGGCCCCACGGCGCCATTGCGATATGAGGATATGAGCGGCTGCTGTCTCTGATGTACTCCCTCTGTGCCCGGTGCCGTGAAGGACACAGCTCGCCTTGATCCCCTTCAGTGACCTTATGGTGTTGTCACTCTTGTGCCCATTTTAAAGATGAGGCCAGTTGTGCACGAGAAGGTGTGGTCTCCACTAGAGAGTGGTGGAACTAGGATATGAATGGAGGCCTGTCGACGAGGTTACTCTGGGAACTCGGGGCAGGGATTAGTTATTGGGAGAAGGCTGTCCAGTGCTGCAGGGAGAGGCAGTGAGGTCTACCTGCATGCCCCCCTTCTGGGTTCTCAACCTGATTTTGCTGTGTGCTCTGGGACCTGGGCAAGTTACTTTTGGATACCCATTTGCTCATCTGTAAAATGGGCCTGATCTCTACTGTGCCAGACAAGGACATTGTGTGGGCCGGCCAAGAGAACGTGTATGAAATGGTTTTGGAAATTGTGGAGTGCTGCATTACTGCCAGTCACCGGCTCCTAGTTTGCTGTCTGGCCATGAATGAATGGATGGATGGATGAATGATTCTGAATAACCTGCCTTGTAAGGTAGAATCAGTGAATCTTGTCTACTCCCTGTCTCTACTTCCACCACTCCCACTGATCCCTGGAAATGTAGGGAGCAGCCCTGGAGGCCAGGTGCTCCTAGTGGAAACGTGGGGAGAAGCTCAAGGCCACAGGGGACAGGGAGCTGCAGGTAGGACCTCTCTCTCCAGTTTTCCTGGAAGATGAGCGGGAGGCATGTTTGGCCTTCACCCTTCTGGGGTCACACCTGTGTCTCCCTCTCAGATACTGCTGTGTCCAGGCGGAATGTGCCTGATCTTCTTGGGCTTTTGGAATAGCCCAGAGGGGGAACTTAAGGAAATGTCCTTTGGGGGCTAGACTGTCAACTTTGGTCATGTATGTGTATGATCAAGGTGGAAGGAGACAGACAGACAGGAGGCGTATATGGCTCTTCATCTGAGGACTCCTCTCCCTTGAGTTTGCAAGGTTCTATATTACTTTCTGGTTCACATCTTGCCCCCATGCCCTCCAACAAAGTTAAACACTTAACTCAAGAGAACAAAGCATCACTGGTGTAATGGATTAGCTTTTCCCAGAGCAGCAAAAACAAAAGTCAAAACAATAAAAAACAATTATAGCAAAGTTTACAAGTTCGATGAGACCCTCAGGCATTGTTCTTCTATGTAAATAACTTCTAACTCCAGCGTTTTTTGTTTTAAAGGCGTCACATCAGAAACTGACCTTGTATGTGAATGTTGGAGGGCAGAGGTTACACAGAGATAGCCTTGGATGAGCTGACATGGCCACCCCTTCCCCAGGATTGTATAGCTATCCAACCTATACACTGTGTTCTTCAGATCGGAGTATATAATGATCAAGGGAGCTTAGTGAGGAGGGAAGAGGAGGTCTGTGTGCAAGGGATACTGGAAAGAAGCATCCCGAGCTCATGGAATTTTGAGTCTCAGTGACCTGAGTTCGAAGCCTGGATTCACCATGTTACCAGCTGTGTGACTCAGGAAAGTCACTTAACCTCTCTGAACCTCTGCTTTCTCATCTGCGAAATGAGGAGAATGATAGGACTTAGGTCAGGTTGTTGTTGTGAAGATGGGTCCAAGATGGACACGCAGGACAGGGCTGTGTGAGGAGGAGAAGGCTTTGCCCTTGGGAGGATGAGCGTGGGGAACTGTTGGCACAGCCACGAATCAATAGACTGGGCCTTCGTTGTGGGTTCTGGGGGTGTTTAACTTGCCCTTTGTAATCGGCCTTGGGTGCCTCGACTCATTTCCATTTTCACAAATGCATCAAAAATGCCACTGGGCTCAGAACAAATGCCAATTTAACTCTGTAATGGAGTCTTAAATTTCCACCGAGCCATGCATGGCTGCTCCCAGCAAGATGAGCAGAATTACAATGAAATCAGCATGTGTTCATGGACGTTGACTGTGTTATTAGCATCTCTGCATGTGATGAACCTTGATCTTTTCCATGGTCCACGAGCAAATGATATCAGTGAAAAAGAGGTGGGAAAGGTACCCTTGGGTGCAAACCAGAGACATGCACTGCAGAAAAGGAAAAATGGCGGCATTTCTGCCACCTTCTCTCTGTAGAGTCTTGAATGAATCACTTGGCAGCTGTGGACCTCAGTTCCCTTAATCTGTCAGATGTGATCGTTCCTGTTTGGTCTACCCAGTGGGCTTTTTGGATGACCACGTGAAAAGACGTACCAAAAAGATGTTTAAAAACAGAATTTTGTACAGATGTGTAGAGTTGTTATGGGTGGATGAGCATGGTTCATGGATAACCACTGGCAACAGACGACTTGTCGGATTTTGTAGTTACGTTTTCACTTGCTGAGATCTATGAGCAACTTGGAAACTAGGCCAACCAGGCAAGGGTTTACATTTCTAGGAACCCACATTTTGTGTGTTTTTTGTAATTACATATTCTTCCATTTCTAGAAACCCACACTTTGTGTTTTGTTTGTTTGTTTTTTGATTAATTACATATTCTTCCAATAGAGCAGCTTGGAGGCTGAGCATTGCCTATGTGCCTTACCCGTGTTATCTTATTAAGTCCTCCTCACAAACATAGGACACGTGTCCTATTATTTTTTCTGATTATTATTTATTGTGGTGATGATACTGAGGCTCAGACAAGTGAGACAACATGCCCCAAATCATACAGTTAATAAGAATTGGTGTTGGGGCACCTGGGTGGCTCAGTCAGTTGAGTGTCTGACTTTGGCTCATGTCATGATGTCACGGCTCTTGAGTTCGAGCCCCACGTCAGACTCTGTGTTGACAGCTCAGAGCCTGGAGTCTGCTTTGGATTCTGTGTCCCTCTCTCTCTCTGTCCTTCCCTCGCTCATGCTCTGTCTCTCTCTCTCTCTTTCAAGAATAAATAAAACACTTAAAAAAATTTTTTTAAAAGAAGTGGGGTAGTGTGTGAGGCCCTGAAATCCACTGTCCTCTAGTCTTGCCAATAAGCCCATTACAAATATTTGATCTTTCCTCTGTTTCCTTTTTTCCTCCTTTCTCTCTTCTTCAGTAAGGCAGTCAAAAACTCATTGGGTGTTGGTATGGTGGAGTGAGAAAAGAAACTTGGCGAATCCTCTCCACCCCAAAACAGTGATAAAACTAGACAAAAGTGTCCAAAGCAACCATTTAAGAGTTCTAGAAACTCACTGAAATCATACATTTCCGATAAGAATGTAAAATGATACAGCCACCTTGAAAACCTATGTGGTAGTTTCTTAAAAAGTTAAACATAAACTTATCATCCAATCCAATATCCAATTTTAGGTATCTCCCTGTACGACCTTCTTTGACTTACGGCAAGTTTATATCCCGATAATCCCATCATAAGTTGGCGATAACGTAAGTGGCAAATGCATTTAATACACCTAACCTACTAACAACCTAGCTTAGCCAAGCAGACCATACATGTGCTCAGAACACTCACATTAGCTTACAGTTGAGCAAAATTGTGTAACACAAAGTGTTGAACATGTCATGTCATGTATTGAATATATAGTACTGAAAGTGAAAAACAGAAGGTTTGTATGGGGTCAGGGTGTCTGTAAGTTACTGGTGGCTTATCTTCAAGGTTGCGTGGCTGGCTGGGAGCTGTGGCTCCCTACCCCTGCCCAGCAGTGAGAGAGAGTATTGTAACTGCCTATCGCTAGCCCAGAAAAAGAGTAAAGTACAAAATTTGAAGTGTGGTTTCTAGCGACTGTGTATGGCTTTTGTTCCATCATGAAGTCAAAAAATGATAACTTGAACCATTTTCACTCAGGGACCCTCTGTCTTGGTTTTCTCTTATTGTCGTAACAAATAACCACAAGCTGGGTCACTGAAAATGACACAAATGTATTATCTTACTGCTTTGGAGGCTAGAGGTCCAACAGGGTCTCACGGGGCTAAAATCAGGGAGTCAGCAGGGCTACCTTCCTTCCTGGAGGCTCTCAAGGACAAACTTTGCAGCTTCTACAGGCTGCAGAGGATCCCTTGGTTCATGGCCTCCTTCCTCCATCTTTAAAGCTAGCAGCAGTGGGCAGAGTCCTTCTTACAGAGCATTACTCTGACTTCCTCTTCTCCTTTGAAAGGACCCTTGTGTGTACGCTGGGCCCACCTAGGGAGTCCATGGTAATCTTGCTTTCTTAACACCAGCTGATTAGCAACCTTAATTCCCCTTTGCTGTGTAACATAACATAGTTACAGGCTCTGGGGATTAGGTCATAGACTTCATATAAAAGAATCCAGGATAATCTTGGTTTCTCAAAGTTAGTTGATTAGTAAGTTGGGCATCTTTGGGAGCCATTATTCTGCCTTCCATACTACCCACAGTAAAAGAAAGTATGTGTCCACACAAAGACCTGTACATGAGTATTCATAGCAGCCCTGTATGTAGTAACCCCAAACTGGTAACAATTCCGTTGTCTGTCAACTGGTTAATGGATGAACAAAATATGACATGTCTATAAAGTGGAATATGATGTAACAATAAAAAGGAAGTGCTGATGCATGTTACATCATGCATGATGAACTTCAAAAACCTGATGCTAAGTGAAATAAACCAGGTGTAAAAGATACATTTTTATCTTTACAGGGAAATTCCAGAAGAAGGAAATCCGTGGAGACATAAGCAGGTCATTGGGTGCCTGGAGCTGAGGAATGGGGTCAGTCTGAAATGGACACTGGCAAGTTTGTTGGAACGATGGAAGTGTTATAGAACCAAATGGTGGTGATGGTTATAGAGTTGTGTAAGTTGACTAGAAAATCTTTGAGTTGTATACTTAAGCTGGGTTAATTTTATGGTAATTTCTAATTCACTAAAGCTACTTGAAAAAGGAAAGCATTTGTGCCGGCCCAACAGGCAACGTGACCTAGCGGAGGTTGAAGGCCACAGGAGGAAGGTGGCTGAGTGTGGTGGCAGCTTAGTGGATTTGAGAAGTTGGTCACACACACAGGGATTGAGCAGATAAGTAAATACACTGAGGGTTAAGGAGGCTGGTTTTCCAGGTGTTAGAGGAGGGAGTCGCTGAAGAGGAAAGAGGGAAGTGAGAACGAACATAGTTATGTTAGACTGGTATTGGAGGTATCTGTGTAAACTCGTGGTTTTCAGTATAGATAAATGTAGAAGGTAGCATATAGGTAAATATTGCATATACATATGTATATGTATCTGCATTTGCAAATGTTGGTGAGCTCTTTCCACTAGAAGGCCTAGCAACCGGGACAAATGGCACACCTGATTGCTCAGGTAATGGTTTCTATTAGCATTTTCCACTAAAGGAGACTAGGAATCCTTGGAGAAATGGCCGATTCCAGGGCTGGGACAGGAAAAGTATACTGTGCTGGAAATCTTTTCTGCCAGAAAGCAAGGAGACGATTAACAAATGAAGTGGGCATGTTGAGAGGACACGGAAGCCATCTTGAAGGGGCTCCCATTGGCACAATCTGGGACATTTGAGCATCAAAATATATAATGATGGTAATGGTTTAACACCCACAAAACTGCATCCCATGAGCCCACACTGGTGTAAATGAGGAAGTGTGGAATAAGAGAAAGCTCCACTTCACTGTAGAACGCCAACCGATCCCTGTGGAAGGAGTCATGGGGTTAGATAAATGTGCATTCAGGGGCGCCTGGATGGCTCAGTCGGTCGAGCATCTGATGATTCTTGATTTCAGCTCACGTCATGATCCCAGGGTTGTAGGATTGAGCCCCGTCAGGCTCTGTGCTGAGAGTGGAGCCTGCTTGGGATTCTCTCTTTCCCTCACTCTCTCCCTCTGCCCCTCCCCCTTGCTCATGTGTTCTCTCTATCAAAAAAATTAATTTGGGAAAAAATAATTATTTAAACTTGTTTCACATTTTTAAAAAAGTTTTAAATTTTTAAAATTTTAATTCTTTTAATGTTTATTTTTGAGAGAGAGAGACACAGCACAAGCAGGGGGGGAGCTGAGAGAGAGGGAGACACAGAATCCTAAATAGTCTGCAGGCTCTGAGCTGTCAGCACAGAGCCCATCAAGGGAGCTCGAACTCATGAATCGCGAGATCGTGACCTGAGTCAAAGTTGGACGCTTGACCAACTGAGCCACCCAGGAGCCCCTACACAATTTTAAAAATACATTTGCATGTGATAATGTGCCAGGCCTCATTCTTCTCTATAATTTGGAACTTACTCAGGTGTGAAGCACTCTTTGCTCCTGAATGGTCACAGGTTACTGTCTCTTCAAGTTTCTTTTCATCTGGACAGTTCTGCGTTCTTTCTCTCTGTGTCCTTGCTGGCGGTTTGCAGCTGTCCCTGTCTGCTGTTGCCAGTGTGCCACCTACAGGTGCGCCTGCCTGTCATATGCTGTCTGCCCTGGCTGGAATGCCACAGGAACAAGCTCATTGGGGGCCGCGTCCCTGGCTCGGAGGGACTTGCTGTGCGAGGAAGGGGCCTGAGCTTTCTTGCGTGGATGTTGTGACCACTCTTGTCTGCCCAGATTCCTTGCAGTCTATTCTTTAGCTCCGAAAATGTTCTAAAGAGGGGAGATTGCCTGAGGATTGGGTATTGGTCGTGACCACCTTTGGTTTGGGGAGATGTCTGGTTTCTTTTCTTGTAGGAGGGTTGCTTGACAGACCACCGTGAGAATGAGGGGTCACCCTGCTGCTCAGAGGTTGCCAGATGTCAATAGATTAGCCAGTGCCACCTGCACAGTACGGTAACCATTGACAGCCTCTTGTGAGGGTGACTTCTGGGGTGCCATCCAGGTAAATACCAGCTGATGATTCTGTATTATGAGCTGAGTAATGGCCTGCCACACCTCCACACTTAAATCATTTTGCCATTTCTTCCCTTGCCAGCCCGCATTTTCCGTGAGCCTCTGCATTTCTTTGTTGGCTGGACCCCTCAGCCCCAAAACTATGTCTGTCCTTCCTTCTTGGGGCCTGTGTGGGGAGTCGTTGTGAGGGCAGATCTCTAAGACGAACTGTCATCTTTGGAGACCACACTGCCAGTGGCACCTTTGAGCTTGGGGTCTGGGCAGGACGGATGGCCCTGGGCTCTGGGAAGCCGTCCCAGGAAGTTTGGTTTACCACACGCAAATAGACGGTCATCATCCTGGAGCTGGAAATTTGGTTTCTGGACTCATTTTTATATGCTGTTTATGTTGGCCACTGTCCTTGGAACAACCTTGGCCAGCTGAGGGTTGAGGGAAATCGTGCCTTGTCCACTTGGAGAGGGTCATTCAAAAAGGTATGGGTTGTCTGGCCAGGAACTTTTCTGATAGGGTCGGCATGCCCCTGCCTGGCACAGCTTGGTTTTGATTTGGCCTGAGTGCCCTCTTGGGAATGGTAATAGGGGGTATGCCATGCCAGGAGAGGCCCCAGCAGCCAGCTTGCATCATGTGGAAGGCACTTTTTTCCCAAGGCACAACCATCATGAGCCAAGGAGGGTCTGCCTATGTGGCCTATGCACGAGAGCCTTTAAAATGTATTTGGTTGTATTGTATTTTTAATATTTTATTAAGTTCCTTTTTTTTTTAATTTTTTTTTGACGTTTATTTATTTTTGAGACAGAGACAGAGCATGAACAGGGGAGGGGCAGAGAGAGAGGGAGACACAGAATCGGAAACAGGCTCCAGGCTCTGAGCCATCAGCCCAGAGCCTGACGCGGGGCTCGAACTCACGGACTGCGAGATCGTGACCTGAGCTGAAGTCGGACGCTCAACCAACTGAGCCACCCAGGTGCCCCTATTAAGTTCCTTTTAAAGTGTTTTGGAGCCCCAGCTGCTTATGCCAAAAGCCAGACCCACAATTCTTTTGAGGTCTACCCCTCCCTCCCTCTCCTTCTCTTCTTCCCCTGCCCTCTGTCTTTGTCTCTCTTTCTATCCCCTCAGTTATAGGTGTTTTGATGTAATCAGGTTTCCATGAGAGGAAAGCCTGATTTTGCCCTTCACCTCCCAGGAATGACCTTCATCCATTTGGGTTTTAGCAAAGGGTGTGTCTGGCCTCATCTGTGATTTGATCTCTCTTCTGAGCATGTCTTAAAGGCCATGGCCTTCAATGGGTTTTTGACCAAATCTGCATCTTCGTGGCCACATCCTCAATTTGGTGAGGAGACCGCTCCGTGTCACAACTCTGGAAACCCAGGGACATCAGGACCCCTCACTTCTGCTTGTGAACTGGTTGGTCTTTGTCTGAGTTCACTTCTTTCTTGTAGTACCCTTTAAAGTACAGGCAGTCCTATCAGTTCACACAAGGGATCATCTTTCCTGATGCTTCTCTGCCAGGAGCCACAAATAGATGAGGTGTCTATATTCAGTTTTCCACATCTCGTGGGCAGCATTTTTCTGCCATGTAACCCAGGTGCCATGTTTCTATCCCTTTTTATGTTCCCTTACCACTAGCTATCCAGTGCCAAAGCCACTGTGCCAAAGTTTGGGTTGGCATAGCACTCCACCTCTAGGTGCCGATTTCTGTTTTACTTTGTGCAGCACAAATACCTCCCAATAGGTCCAGTGGCTTATGACAAAAATATTTTTTATTACTCAGGGTTCTGTATGTCTGTTCTCAGGGTTCTGTTTTGCTCCACGCTGTGAGTCAGGTTCAGGTCGTTGTACTTTTTGGGCCCCAGGTTGAATGGTACCTGCTGTCTAAGGCACTCTCTTCTCATGGCATGTTCCAGGGGGTGAGCCCCAGCTTATAATTCTTTTTTTTTATTAAAAAAATTTTTTTTGGCTTAGTCAGTTAGGCGTCCGACTTTGGCTCAAATCATGATCTCACGGTCCGTGAGTTTGAGCCCTGCGTCGGGCTCTGTGCTGAGAGCTCGGAGCCTGGAGTGTGCTTTAGATTCTGTGTCTCCTTTCTCTGCCTCTCCCCACCCCTCCCCCCAAATAATTAAACGTTAAAAAAAATTTAATGTTTATTTTTGAGAGACCAAAAGAGACAGATCACAAATGGGGGAGGAGCAGAGAGAGAGACACACACACAGAATCCAAAGTAGGTTCTAGGCTCTGAGCTGTCAGCACAGAGCCCGATGTGGGGCTTGAACCCACAAACTGTGAGATCATGACCTGAGCTGAAGTTAGACCCTTAACCCACTAAGCCATCCAGGTACCCCTATAATTCTTAAAGTGTTTCTTTCATGTCCCCACCCCTGTCCCATTCTCTGCCACTTTCTGAGTTGTTTCTTTACATCTTTTCCAGTTAATTCTCACATCAGCTATATTTATTCATTGGGCTTCTGGTGATCCTTTCTTAATCAGATACACCGGATCAATTTTAAAATGTTCTCCCATTGTGTTTAAGCTTATAGGCCTTATTTCATATCTGTACCCTGGCCCTTGGGGGTCAGTTTTGCTGCCCTTCCTGCTGACTCTTACTCATAGTGGTTTCTTTCCTTGGGTGTTTGGTAATTTTTCATGGTGAGCTCACATTTAACCAGTTATAATCTGCAAGATCCTGGAGAGCCTGGGTTGAGCATGCGTTTTTTCGGAGAGATTTTGTGAATGGTTCTTCTTGGTGTCCAGTGATGTCACCTACCTGAAGACACTTGAATTCTACCTATCTACTTGGTGTTTCCTTGACTGAGGAAATGAAAATTCACCCAGGTGAGAGCAGGCTTGGGCCACGAACTCCGTGGGACACTCCCTGAGTATTTCTCCCTCCGAGCCAAGGCTGGAGATGGCCAGGTCTCCTGGTTGTCTCCTTTTCCAGTGAGTGGATTGCTAGAGGTATAACTTTGAGAGTCCTAGGTCCAGGCAGAGGTCCTAGTTTAGGCCTCCTTCTTTTGTAGGTCAGAGGTTTTTTTTCTGCTTCTGGGATTGGCTGATGACCTTACGGGAGCCCTGGTTTCCGTACTTACATGGCTTGGGCATCTTAATTCAGCTAGAGCTCTTAGCATTGTAGATTTCCCACACCTGTTTGTTTCCTTCCTTCCTTCCTTCCTACCCTCCTTCCCTCCTTCCCTCCTTCCCCTCCACACTTACATTTATGCTTACTGTGTCTTACCCAGCATTTCTGGATGATTATGGTGGGTGGGTGACCCAGCACATTGGCAGGATCTGGAGGCCTCCCTCTATAGTACACTTATCTCAGTCCTCCCTGGGCACACAGAAGGTCCTGTTTCTTAAGAGGCCTCAGGGGCTCGGCGCAGGGGCACCCAGGGGAAGGAAAAGACCCAATTTCTCTGTATGGGCTTCTTGTCCGAGAGAGGATAGGGCATACAGACACAAGGAGGTTGAAGAGGAAGGGACCCCCATGCATTTATTGAGCAGCTATCGGGCATGTGCAAGATCCTGTGTCTGTACCACGCCTGTCTACTCCTATCATCTTACTCTATCCTCACAACAACTTTTGAAAGACTCAGAAATGTCAAGCAATGTACCCAGGGTCTCACATCAAGCCGGTGGGCTGAGCTGAGAAGCCACGTCTACCCCTTCTCCCAGTCCAGTGCTTCTTCAGAAGACGAGGTGCAGGCAGGCCTGCCTGCCCAGAGCAGGTGCGTGGGAGGCTGCATGACCTTTCATGGACGACTCCGCTTGCCTGAGTCTCTGAGCTTGTGTGTGCAACGTGGCGGTGGGCACCAGTGAGTAGGGGCTTTGGGCAAATTTCCCCCCCTCCCCTTTTCATGATGGTTGTAGAAGTTCCAAAGAAACAGAGAAGTGAACGTCTTGAATGGGGTGCCGGGATACTGTACTGCATGTGAGGGCAGGGGGCTGTGGTGTGGTTGGGGCTAGAGGGGCCACATCTGGAGCCACTGGTGAGCGGGGCATGGATGCTTTGGGAAGAGAGACAGGTGTGTGTGTGTGTGTGGATGGGGGCTTGGCCAGGAGACCATGTTTCAGACTCTGTATGAGTCTAGCTGCTGTGCTTTTGGGTCATTGCCAAACACTTAGCGGCCGTGACTCCCTGGGCCCCGGACCCTTGGGTATTTGTTTTTTTAATGACGATTCATTCCCAAGGATGGCAACAGCTTTAGCCCACAAGTCTGAACTTAGATCTTGTCTCCCAACCCAGTGGTGTTTGCTTACGCCTTTTCCGTTGAGAAAGTCCCATTCCGTGTCTTCTCCCTGGCACTGCCCCCACCCCCGGGCAGTCATGACATGTCAGGCTCCAGCATATGGTCATGGCAGAACAGAAAGAGACTGCTCCTCAGGGTGCACGGGGCCCCTGGGCTGCATCCCCACCGCTGTCCCAGTCAGCAGGGGCAGGAGGCTGTCACGTACAGGAGTGCTCGGGGACAGCTCAGCTGCCCCAAGCAACGCCTGGAGCTGGCCGTAGGTTCACAAAGGCTTCCTGGCCCAGCAACCTGCAAGCTGGGACCTCTGGGTGGGGTTCTGTGATGGGAAGGGAAACCCCAGGGCCGGGTGGGAAACAGAGTGGTTAAGAAAGCAGACGCTGGAGTCAGACAGAGCCGGATTTGGGTCCTGGCTCTGTCACTTGGTTTGTGACCTCAGGCAAGTTCTTTAACTTCTCAGAGCCTCAGTTTCCCTGCCTCTGAGAACAGGAGTAACAATTATACGTGGCCCTGTGTGGCTGCTGAGGGCCTTCCACACAGGACCCGACATGTGGTAAGCAAGCAGTAAATGCCACCTGTTGTTGTCATCGCCGTCCATGTTGAAGGGACCCTGGAGCCCATGGTGCCCGATTGTGTTGGCTCTGGTCTGAGCAACAAGAGGAAAGCCCAGACGAAAAAGCCCAGTAACTTAGAACTTGGGTGTAGAAATTGAGTGGTCAGTGTTGGTGCAATTGTGGCCCTTTAGCTGTGGGAGGAGGCTGTCTAAAGGCCCAGAGGGGTGACCCGGTGGTCACAGGGGATGGCCACTCCCCACAGCATTCTGCAGAAGCCTGGCAAGTAAAACTGCTGCTCCCCCCTCCGATCGGCTGGCTAGAGGCCAAGGAGGCTGCAGTGATGCACCCGTGCCTCAACCTGACTTGGGCTTCCAAGGGCCTTTCTTTTTTTAGAAAAAAAAAATTAATGTTTATTTATTTTTGAGAGGAAGGGTACAGGAGAGGGGCTGAGAGAGAGGGAGACACAGAATCGGAAGCAGGCTCCAGGTTCTGAGCAGTCAGCACAGAGCCCAATGCGGGGCTTGAACTCTCGAACCACGAGATCATGACCTGAGCTGAAGAGACGGTCACTCAACTGACTGAGCCACCCAGGGGCCCCTGCAAGGGCCTTTCTTAACCTGAAGCGGCCTGGGTTCCTGGGGATGGGAATCCAGAGAGAAAACAGACACGTGAGGACCCCAGAAAGAATTAGGAGAAAGCCACCAAGCCTGTTGTTTGGGAAAGGATAGCTGGTCATTCTCTAGCCTGCAGGGTGCTTGCGACTGTGGTTGTATCGGGCCCTGTAGGCTCAGTCATCTGCAAAAGTAGGCATTCATCCTGGGTATCTGGGCTCTGGAGCCCACTCTGGAGCTGGTTGTTCTCAGCTGTAGTGTACCTGTGTGCCTGGGGGCTGTCCAGAGCCTGCTCCCTGGGCCCTCTGTGGCCCTGCACTGCCCACTTTTCACAGTCTGCTAAGATTTTGCAGGATGGGGGCGCCTGGGTGGCTCACTTGGTTAAGTGTCCAACTTTCACTCAGGTCATGATCTCCTGGTCGTGATCTCTTGCAGTTCGTGAGTTCAAGCCCTGAGTCAGGCTCTGTGCTGACAGCTCAGAGCCTGGATCCTGCTTTGGATTCTGTGTCTCCCTCTCTCTCTGCCCCTCTCCTGTGTGTGCGTGTGCTCTCTCTCTCTCTCAAAAATACATAAACATTAAAAAAAAAAAAGGTATTCGCAGCATAGAAAATGGACTCAAAAATCAAGTGGCAGGAGTCTTGCATTTGAAGCTTCTCGGGTGGTACTATGAAAGGTCTGTGTGGGATGCAGTCTGGTGGGGAATAGCTGAGGGCATCATGGACCCTGGGACCCACCCAGCCATGGGAAAGGGACTTTGTGTCTCCTGGACCAGAAGGTACTCTCACAGTCACATTCATCAGGTGACACTAGGAGCTCAAGAGCTTTGTAGGGAAAGCTGTACATCACTGAATGGATTTCCTTCCCTTGGTGACAGATTCTGTTAATCCTTTCCTGATAATGACAGCTTACCTTTCTGTTTTTGTTGATACGAGAAGCAATTATGTCCTGAGGGTCTATGAAGACCCTCTCGTCGATAGAGTCCTGCCCCCCAAAGATATCCACATCCTAATCCTCAGACCCTGTGAACGTGTGTGTTCCCTTGCATGGCACAGGTGACCTGCCAAGTGTGATTAAGTTAAGGGTTTTGGGATGGGGGCTTACCCTGGATTCTCCTGTTGGGCCCAGTGTTTTCACAAGAGCCCTTGTCAGTGAGTGAGGGAGGCGGAGTGTCAGAGTCAGAAAAGGAGAAGAGATTATGGAAGCACAGGTCAAAGAGAGGCAGAGAGAAGTTAGAAGATGCTTCTGGAATGGCTTTATAGAGGGAGGAGAGGCACAAGCCCAAGGATGCAGGGAGCCTTGGGAAGCTGCAAAAAGGCAAGGAAAAAAATTCTCCCCTTGAGCCTCAAGAAGGAACACAGCTTGGTGACGCCTTGATTTTTTGTGTAGTGAGACACAGGTGGGACTTGTGACCCCCAGAACCATAAGATAACTTGTGTTGTTTCAAGTTACTAAGTTCACGGTAATTTGTTACAGCAGCAGTGGGAAACTAATACAGACACTAAGACCTGAGGTTTGGTGCAGGAGACGGTGAGTGCAGTGCGTATCCTAGACCCACCCCAGAGATCTGTCTCCTGCCTCACCCTCGTGGGCTCCAGAGCAGGGCTCCAGACCGCCCCTCTTCAGCAGAGCTTCATGGGTGGGTGTGTCCTTAGCCCGTGTGTCCTCATGAGCATGCGTTTCCTTCAGGGTTAAGTCTAACAGCACATTAGGAGCAAAGAGAAGGGAGGGTAATCACGCGTGACATGGAACCACCGTTCCATGCACCTTCTTTCCTATGGAGTCAGGACTGTGGACTTTTTGACAACACTTTGTTTCCCTTTGGTTGCTTTCTTCCATAATTTTTGGCTCTGGGTCTGTGCTCCAGAGTACAGAAGGTCCCAGGAAGGTGAGCGCCAGCCAAGAGTTGGGTTTCAAGTGCAGTCAGGGAACCACAGGGAGCCCACTCCACGTTCATAGCTGTAGAGAAAGCCAACATGGCCATGGGATCTGTGAGCTTTTTTTCAGAAATACCTTTGGCTTTGGTGTATCCGAGAGCAAGCGCTAAACCACTCTTTTCACCATGGCTTAAAGAAATGAGCCTACAACTGGCAGCGGGCTTTGTTGAGAGGAACTGTTGGGTTGCGGGGATGGACAAGCAGGGTTCGGGGCGGGGGAGGTGAGGATGGAGGCAAACAGCCTTGGGGTTTTGCTTTATTTAAGGCCTCAGGAATCTTCCCTGAACAGGCCAGCCTTTGCCCATGGAGGGCTTCCTCCCGGAACTGGATTGGTTTGCATATCCCTGGACCTTTTAACAACTTAGAAAAACACATCAGTTCTTTGGATAAAGAGGAATTTAGCACAGACAATTACCACGGGCTTTAGGCATTTCAAGGTTGTTATAAAGGAAGCTGGGACAAAAACAAAAAGGCAGAAGGACCGAGACAGTGCTGCTTAATTTCCAGCACTGATAGAAGACTGGTCCCTGGATCTTGAGCAGACCCTCTGTACCTGGTTCTTAGTTTCCCTGTCTCCTACGTACACATTCCCCATGGGTCCATCCACTTCTGACTTGTACCCTTCATTGATTCCAGGCTTGAACGTTGCTGCAGGTTTGCAAGACTTCACACCGAGGAGTCCTTGATCCATTCAGAAACAAAGAGAAACTGTTTTGTGAGTTATTAAAAAAAAAATTCCCTTAGAAAGTAAGAATTCCACAAAGGTAGTTAGCAGACAATCCTCAGAATTTGCAGAGAGATACCAATTGTCCCAATAATTCCAGAGCAGGATGTGGCAGAGAGCTAGATGCCAGCCTGCCGTCCCTCCCTGCCCCACCCCTCCCTGAGGGCAACCAGAGGGGCTCCCATCAGCCTGGCCTCCGCTGGCTGGGATGCTGCAGGGACCGGACCGGCTTCTCAGGAGCCACAATTAGCAACTGCCTGTGGAGTGAGGGTTTGATCTCCGACAGCAGATAATAAATTGTTCCCATGCACTAAACCAATTCCCCTGAGCACTGGAAACATGATAATTCCACCCTCTCTCTGCCGTCACTAACTCACACCAAGAAACCACACTAAACCATGATGCTGAAATTAAAATAATGCCTTTGTAGATTTGCTGATTACAAAATTCTAGGTGGGTTTCTTGACACTAAGTTTTTCTCAGTGATTCAGGGGCTTGCTGTCCTCCCATGCCTGGGGTACTTTGCATTACAGCATTTATGGTTGTGGCCCTGGAGCCTTGAAGAGCTGGGATTGAATCCAGTTCTGTCCCTGTTTCCTATGTGACCTTAGGTAAGTTATTTAACCTTTTCTGTTCCCTTGTTCTCAGGGGAGAATGGGATCTTCCTCACAGAGCTGTTAGGGCACTAAGCTACCGTTTATTGAGTGCTTGCTGTGTGCTGGGGCACATGTACCCTGCCATTTAGCATTCGCAGTGACTTCATGGTGGGGGTGTCCAGGGGGGTAGTATTGTTCCTATTTTATAGATAAGTTGTAGACCCCGAGAAGCCAAGTGACTCACCCAAGTCCACAGCTGGTGAGCAGCACAGCTGGGACTCGAATCTGGAAGTGGACTCAAATGTCCTCCCTCTCTCTCTCTCTCTTTTTAAATCTTTATTTATTTATTTTTGAGAGTGAGCAGGGGAGCAGCAGAGAGAGAGAGAGGGAGACAGAGAATCTGAAGCAGGCTCCACACTGTCAGCACGGAGCCCCATATGGGGCTCAAACTCACAAGCTATGAGATCATGGCCTGAGCTGAAGTTGGACGTTTAACTGACTGAGCCACCCAGGGGCCCGCAGTCATATGTCCTCTTTCTCAACCACTGAGACAATGCTTGCCCTTGGAAGGGCTTGCGTGCAGTAGGTACGCAGTACAAATGAACGGACAAAGAGAAGAGAGCTGAGTGCGTTGTCTGCAAACCTGATCCCAAGGAGTGTGTCAGGTCTCATGCATGTAACCTGGATTCCCAGGATCTCAGCATGATGGCAGGCAGGCAGATGGCCTCCTTGGGGATTGTTCCAGGGCACGGCCGGGCAGCAGGAAGGCCCTCTGGAGTGCCTGAGCAGTCTTCTTCCCTCCCTCCGGGGCAAGCAGGGACGTCTAGAGTTCGAGCCCAGATCCTAGATCCTGGAGGCAGGCACAGCGTTGCTTAGATTTAAGGAGTAAGTTCAAAGCAGAAAGGAAGCTCTCTTAAAAATGAAGGGCAGTGTGGGTGTCAGGGCCAAGGGAGGATGGTTGAGAATTCCCAGTAAAACTTTACAGCTTCCGCACTTCTGCTCCTCTCAATCTTCCCATGAAAACCACGCGTCTGGGGGAGTGTCTCGGCTGAGTGAGGCCAGGAGCCACCCATTAGCCCCGCCAGGCAAGGCTTTCCGGCTTCATTAGTGCCCGCGCACGGCCCTGGTGGACGGCAGCTGGCTAATTGGGGGCCAGACGGTAGGCCCACAGGGAGGAGAAGTGACCACCAGTGCCCGTGGGGGCCGGGATGGCCCCGATGCTGCCCGCCCACCCTGCTGGCCTGCGTCTGGGCAGAGGACACTCTGCTCTTGTCCCTTTTATGCGTATTGACTTAGCGGAGTGCAAACATGTTAAAAGTTCACTTTCTCCTTTATAGGAGTCTATAAAAAGCCTCTTAAACTGGAGTCCTAGGGCTTGAGCGAGACAAATGTAGGATCAGGCCTTAGGGATGGTGTAGTCCGTCCCCCCGCCTTCACAGAGGTGTGAGCCCATTTCGGATGTTGCTTCAGCTTGAAGCCTGAAAACCCCAGCTTGGCTCATACAACCACAGCAGACCCATGCCAGCGGGCAGAGGGGTCCGGATGTGGGGGCTGCCTGTGCATTCTATCTCTGGTGTGTCCCTGGTGAAAGCTGGCTGGCCTGCCTGGCTCTCTGGGGTGTAACAGCAGGAGAGTCGGCCTTGCCCAGGGCCAGTGGGGGGTGCCTGAGATCCTGGGGTCTCTAAGCAACTACAGGAGAGGAAGTGTCCCACATGCCCAGCATCTGGCTAAGTGAGCTTCCTGATCATCGGCCCTGGTGACTTAAAGCCTAGGATGGCCTGCTGGGGTGCTGGAGAGGGTGGGGGTGCAGGATGGACTTGCACCTCTGGGGTCCTCGTGTGGCCACAAGAACCACAGAGCGCACGGCATGTCCTGTCCATGTAAAATGCTCCCTTTAAAGAGTGACTTGGTAATCAAGTGATGAGCCCTGTAGTCAAGACTTGTGGGTTGGGGGGAGGGGGCAGTTTGCAGGCTTTGGGAAATTGCTTTTGTTCCTCAGCCCTCAGTTTCTACGTTTGTCAAGCTGGGGGCCCTCCCTGCCCTGCCTGCCTGCCTCTCAGGGTTTTGCAAGGCTACAGTGGGAGAGAGGCATTTGGGAATGGTGGGTGGGACAAAGGTGCTTTATGGCCCAGGGGGACCTGATCTGCAGAAGGTGACCCTGGCACTCCTTTGTTCAGCAGACAGCTAATGGAGGGGTGAGCGAATGAATGTGCTGGGGCTCACTCCCAGGGCCTGGCCAGTCACTGTGTCCTCCTCGCTGTGTCTCAGTGTATTCTATTCTGTAGGTAGGGCTTTGGGCAGGAACACAGGATCTGGTCCCACTCACAGGCACACACCCTGGGGCGTCTCCCTGATACTGGCTGTCCCGTTTGGCTCTGCTGATCTGCCCCTCGCATTGGGCCATGCTGTCCAAAGAGGTGTGGCAGCGCAGCGGGGGCCTCCATCTGTGGTCTCCCCACATGGCGCCTGGGCCCAGTAAGCAGGTCCCTCTGGGCACCAGGGGTGGTTGATGGGGCCAGAGCAGCCCCAGTGGTCAGCAGCAGCCTTCACAGGCCTGTACAGCCCAAGGTATTCCTCCCGGCAACCAAGGGAGAGCATGAGCCTTGGCCTAGGCTCAAACAGGTATGAGCTTTCCTGAGAGCAGGAAGTATTCAAAGCTAAGAGAAAGGCAGGAAGGGGATAGAAACCTTTTGGAAAGAACACTTACCCTCCGAGTGTAAATCTGGTCAAAGCACAGAAGAAGGTTAGCGTGGGTTCTGTACCTGATGGGCAGGCTGGCTTTCAAGTCCAAATTGGCCTTGCCTCTCTACCTTGCTTGAATTTTTTACTCTCTCTGAGTCCATTTTGTCACAAGTAAGGTGGTGATAGGTCACAAACTGTAGAGTATTTGAGGAGAGGGGGAGTTTAATGCAATGAGTGTGAGGCACCCAGCGCAGTGCCTGGAACACAGAAATGTTCACTACATGGATATTATTATTTCTACCACCATGATTTTCACTATCGGTAGCATAGAACCATTGGCGGATGGAAATGCCCTGGCCATGGTTTTTGCTCCATACGCTAAGTTAAATGGTATGAAAAGCTTGGAGTGTCACCCTGAAGAGCTCCACCAACTCAGGTTCTAGAACAGTATTGCCCAATACAATAGCCACTAGCCACATGTGCCCACCCACTGAGGACTTAAAATGTGGTAAGTAAAAATGAGAAACTGAATTTGAAATTGTACTTAATTTTAATTTAAATAGTCTCATGTGGCTCATGTGTACCATATTGGTCCTGAAGGTTCTAGAAGGTTCCCTCCAAACTGGACATGGCCTAGGTCTTCTCTGAGCTGTGTTAGCACCGGATGGAGAAGGGTTTACTAATAACTCCAGCACTTCCAGCTACAAACAATAAGGTTGGGGTTACGCATGGTATTGGTAACCACCTGGCCAGATTCCTTTAAACTTGGCCCACATGAAGATGAACTGGCTACTGTCAAACACTGACCATAGCCAGAGTTTGGATTCTGGCCATGGCAGGTGCCTGGCTTCTAACCTTTATGGGCATCAGAGCAATAGTAAGAAATAGACGACATTTATGGAAGTATTTGGCCCCGACACTGTGTTGCCAACTCTTTTTCACAGATGAGACCACACCCCCAAGAGGTGGGGTGACTTAACTCGCTCCTCCTCCCTTCTCAGACCACAAAAATAGAGGCCCAGCCGGTCTCGTACTATTGGAATGCCAAAGTATGGCTCAAGGTCATGGGCTGCAGAGCAGTGTTTCCCCAGCCAGAGCAGGGAGTAGCTTCCTATTTTATAGCTGTGAGAGTGAAGGCTCAGAGGGTCCAGAGGACCGCCCCAGAGGTCACAGGGAGTTGGTCATTCCACGAGGAGGCAGGACGGTACTCAGGGCCCGCTGGTCCCTGAAGATCACTTCTCCTGTCACCCAAGTCCTCCCTGCCCTGCTTCGACTTCCTGTGGCCACTGTCAGGGTGGACAGGCCACACCGCAGGGCACGTCCACACGAACTGGAGCGAGGGCAGGGCCCCGAGTGGGGTGGTCCTGCCTCAGCGGGGCTGGGTGCACTGGTGGGGGACTGACAGCTGACGGCCTTAATGGGCACATTGTCCCCTTGCTGCCGAGAGCACCGCCCGGCCACTTCCTCACACGCCGCGCGCTGGATGAGCTCATGTCTGAGGCTGCGGGCGGCATGGGGCAGCCGAGCTTGGCTGCAAGGAGGCCCGGGGCCCGCGAAGCCCGAGCAGGCTGGGGCCGGCGGAGTCGTGAAGCAGAACGTTGTAATGAGCGACGCCGGCTGGATTTATGGGGCTGCGCACGTGCGCCTGGCCTTCCTGCGAGGGCCTCCGCACGGGAACAAAAACAATTCCTGGCCCGAGAACGGCGCGACTGGGTCTTAACAAGAGCCCACTAATTACTGGAAGGCCCCGGCCAGGTCCCCAGCCTGTGGAGGAGCAGAGCGTGGGGCTGGTTCCTGTGTCAGCTTAGGCTTTGCTGGAGTCTTCGGTCTCTACTCAGGAGGCCCAGAGGGAGGCACGAGACATGCCACTTGCTACCTGTGGCATTGCAGAAGCTGCTGACGTCCTCCTCACTTTTCCTCATCTGTAAAATGGGGCGATGTGCCTTCTGAGGCCAGGGGGTGACAGCATACCAGAGTGAACAAGGGTGGACCTCACAGATGGCCCGTTTCTGGTTCTGAGTCTTGGTTATATGCCTCGTTCTGCTGTGTGGCTTGCCGAGAAACTTCACCTCTCTGAGCCAGGCTCCCTCACCTAGAAAGTGGGGATAACGGTGTTCAGTTTGCAGGGTGACGAGGAGGATTTAACGAGAGAACGCACGTGGACTCCTTAGTGTACCAGGTACTCAAACCGCTGCCACCTCTGCACGCGGTCATGGCTGGCTGTGTTACTGTCATCTTCCTACACAAGCATGTGAGTGGCAGATGGGTTCTTGAAGGCCCTGTGTCAGTGTGATTCTGCAGCTGTGCTGTGGTATCTGGGCTTCAGAGGGTCAGACCTATACCCTGTCAGGGGCACGTCGGAGACTCATAGGGGCCGACACGTCCCTTGTCCTCTTTCCGCTGGTAGAATCTGGGCCTTCGACTGAGAGCGGGGCTTGTCCTGGGGCTGGGTCTGTGAGCAGGAGATCCCTGACTCGGGCTTGTGTGTTGGGCCATCAGGAAGTGGTGCTAGTCTCCCCCCAAGGACACCTGCCCTGTGGCCAGTACCCTTGCCTGGAAAGTTTGTGCACCAGGCCCCCTGGCACGCAGGCAAGAAGCTCTTGGCTGCGATAACTCAGAGGTCTCTCCTGCAAACATATTCTACTGTTTTCCCTGTTTATGGATATCGTGGATTTAGCATCTGGCCAGAAAGTTCCCATGACCACTCCCTTTTCAAATCGAGAGCCAAAGAAAGCAGAAGCACCAGATGCCACGAGATCTGGGCTGTGGTTAGCAGTGTGGCGAGAGGGTGCCGTGCCGGGGCCTGGGGCCAACATCACACTTCACTCTGAAGCCACCGTGTGCCCGCATGAAGCGAGAGATCCATCAGGGTGGTGCCCCTGGCTGACTTGCACAGGGATGGATTTTCGGGAACGACCATGTTCTCCCCAATCTTCTCACTGCCTTGTCTGACTCAGGCGGCCTGCCTGGTGACTAGCCTCTGAGGTCCTGGTGGAGTCTGCTCACGCAGTGATTCCCATCTGGGTCCTTGGGGTAAGACACCGAGGGTGCCCCACAGGGCAAAGGCCCCTCTCCCCAGCCTCACGGAGGGCAGGGTTTCTTTTGCTTGTCCACTGCTGCACGCCTAGGGCCTCGCATACTGATGGGTCCAGAGGGCTCAGGGTATGTGTGTGAGTGAGTGATCCTCGCTATGTGATGGGGAGACAGCCGTGTGAACACATGACAGCCAGCCAGGAGGCACAGTGTTGTGGCTGCTGAGTGTGCCTGGTGCACCGAGACAGGGCACCTGGCCTAGACAGGGGATCGGGAAGGCTTCCTGAAGGAGGAGGAATGGAGGTCTGAGAGCAGAGACCTGAGGGTTGAGCAGGATGACGAAGAAAAGGTAGCCGTGGCGTGTTCCAGACTGAGGCACTGGCATACACGGTGGCCTGAAAGTGATGTAAGAGAGGCATGCAACAGTCTGTACTGGTGGAAAGAGGGGCGGAGGCGGGGAGGTGAGGCGGGGGGAGGCTGGGCAGCCTTCCTCGGGACCCAGGCCCATGTCCCCTTCAGGAGGCAGCTTCTGAACTTCCATGGGTCCCTCTTCCCTTGACCGTTCTGCAAACGGAAATGCTGTGCCATCATCCCAGCCTGTTGTGAGGCCTGAGGCAGCCGTGTGCGTGCACGTGTCTTGTGTGCTGTAAAGGGCTGCGTGGCTGATGGCTCTGGGTGCTGCCCTGTAGAGGCCCTGGAGTGACTGGGGCCACTTGAGGTCCAGAGGTCCAGGAGGGTTCAGGTGAGGGCCCCCTGCCTAGCGAGGTTGTTTAGGGGAAGTTGTGAACGTCCCCTTGGTCATTTGGATTTGCCCAGAATTAAGGCCGCGAGTAAGCGAGAGTTCCTCACCGTTGGCCTATCCGTGAGGTGGCGTTTCCCTAACCGGGATGTGCCACAGGGCCAGGTGACCTCTCTCCGGGCCTTTAGGGGCTGCCTCCAGGTGGGACGCCACGGGCATGACCTCCGTGGGACGTAATGAGGAGCTGCCGGGGTTCAATTAGGCGCCGAATCTGGCACTGCACCGTGTGACTGACAGCTCATTACCCCACTGCCATTTTGGGCGGTGGAATTTAATCTCCCAGATGGCAAGCAAATCAATTTGTCCATCCACTGCAGCTGAGCCTGCTCGAAGCCTACTCTAATTTATTCTCTTAAGCTTCAGAAGCCTTGCCGTTTCAACGTATAGCAATACCGGCTTCCCTAGCCAGCCTGGGCATGGGGTGTACAGGCGGGCATGTGGAGAAGGTTGAGTGGGCAGCCTGATCAGGCGGCTGGAGTGCTCAGGAGGGGCCATGCCATCAGCCAGGGTCCTAGTCCAGGAGGCTGGGCTCACAGGTGGGAAGGTTGTATGTGGGAATAGGAGTGGTAGGACATCTGAGTCCCTGAGACCAAAGTTGCTTGCCCCAGGGCTAAGGCCAGAAGGCACTTTGGCCAGCATGGCACAGGTGATCTGCTTCCATGCATTCTAGGGCTGGGTTTCCCCATGCTGTGGTCATGGGGCTGCTAGAAGATTTGGAGGCTGTAATTCTGGGACTCTGAACTGTCTGCCCTCAGTAAAGTATGGTCACAAGCCCACAGCTGTGGCAGGGACCTTCACCTTGCGACGCGGGGACAGTGTTCAGGGAAATCCGAGGCCTCTTCCTCCACGATTATAGTGCCTGTGGCATGTGCTCCAGGGCGCATGATGCCCCTGCTCGACTTTGGGTGCAGGGCCCCAGCAGACTCTGGAAGGCAGTCTGGGTGACCCCTCTAAGCATACTCAAGGGGGCTGTTAGCAAAGGTCTGCATTTACGGGGCAAAAACAGCCTCTCCGAGGGGAAATTTCAGCTGCTTTGTGTCCTGGGTGATCCTGTTCAAGGTGGGTATTTTTCTGCGTATCCCTCAGTTCTGCACTCTGCTGACATGGGGCTCTGGAGTCTCCTTAGGCGTGTGAGCATGGGGGGCGTGAGAGGGGTGAGTGTCGCTTTGGTGGTAGAGGGATTTGAGGAAGACAGTACCTTCTGTGGAGAGAGCATTTGTGAAACACTTTCTGGAGTTTGACAAAGCAGCCCGGCTGAGTTGGTTTTTAGGGGTCAGGGAAAGGCCAATCTATTTACACACCTTTGCTAAGGAGCATGGCGGGGCAGTGATGGCGGCAGGGATTAATGAGCAGTTTTATTGCCTCGCCTGTCAGGAGGGTCATGGGATATTATTTTGATATCGGGGGGCCCCCAGAAGCAAACACATCGGGTTAAGTTATAAACAGAAGAAATGCCAAAGGAAAGGTGGCCTCACCCCTGGCCATTGAGCGTTTCCTTTTCTTCTCAGCCAGGGATGGGCCCAGGACCCTCCTCCCACCCCGGTGCTTTCAGGGGGATCCCTCTGAGGCCGCACCAAAGCCAGCTCCCAAGATAACATTGGCCGGTGGCGCCGGGCCAGGAAAATTAAACATCACGGTTGCTAACGAAAGGAAACGTCCAGGCCATCCCCCAGCCTCCACTGCCTCTGACAGAGGGAGTGCCGGCCCACTCAGGGTGAATGATGACACAGCCCGAGTGACATGTTGAGGAAACTGCCTGAGGACTGCCTGCACCCGGCCCTGACCGGCCCAGTTGGGTCTTCCACCCCTCCGGCCTCGAGATGGGGACCAGGATTGGGACTGCGTGGCTGGACGAGAGACAGAAGTGACTGCTCATCTCTTGTTTTCTTCTCTTGTCTTCTTGCCTTCTTGCCTTTTCTCTGTCAGGGCAGACTATAGCTGTGACCAGACACAGCCGCCTGACCCTGAACGGGCAGGAGGAATTCTGCCAGATAAACACAGGCACAGATGGACAGCTCCACATGCCGGGGCCAGAGCCAAGGAGCAGGGGCCATGGCGGATGTGGCTGGCCTGGCTGCACGTGGGGTGCAGGTCTGGGCTTCTTGGCCCCCGGCAGACCCGTAGCTCCCCTGGCTGGCACCGCCAGGCCTGTGTGCTGTGTGGCCACTTACCATGTATCACTCTGACCTATGAAGTCATGTCTATGTCTTCTGCTGCACAACCCCCACCCCCACCCCCTGCAACACTGAGCTAGTGCGCACAGCTCCCTCCCGAGTCCCTGCCCATTTAGCACGCATGTTTCTGGGTCTCCCACTTGGCTGGACAGAGGCAGGGTCTCACCTGCCTTTGCCCGTTTGAGGCTCTTTTCATAGTAAGTACCCAGTAAATCCCGTTGGCCCCTAGATGGCTTTAACATACATTTCTATTCATCTGTCCTCTAACATGTTCTGTTCATGCTGCCAGGGCTGGCCACACACGACCTGTCTGGAATAGGCAAGAAGGCCTGCCTAACTGCAGCAGAACTTGGGAGTACATACCAAAGGAGAGGCCACCTTGGAGGTTCAGAGAACATACAATGGGGAGCACTTTGTTTAGTTAGACAACTGGGCTCATGTCCCAGCTCTAGCACTGAGAGCTGTGTGACCTTGGGGAATATGCCTCACCTCTCTGTGTTGTAGTTTTCTCGTCTGTAAAATAGGGATAGTATTACCAACGTCACAGGGTTGCCATCCAGCTGAAGTGGATGTAGAGGACTGGGATATGGGTGTGCATACACACACACACACACACACACACACACACACACACAGTAGTTATTACTGTCATATTAGTCCCAGTGGGAGCTATGGTGCTGTGTTAGATCTCAGACGCAGGAGGCGGAGGAAATTGTCTGGATTATTGAGGGCAGAGCCCAGCTGCCGAGGGCAAGGGCTGCTCCTCAGGAACAGGGAGTGGGGGTGGCTGTTGTCTATCTAGTGCCACCACCAGATTGCAGGGCTGCACAGCCCCTAGCTTACAGAATAATTTCATTTTTGGTAAATTTCACTAACTGCAACAGCTCTTTTGAATGGAGGCATGTGTGCATTTCAAGTTTTCCTTGCAGTTACACCAAGTTTTCTTTCAAGTAATGAGCTGTTTTCTTTTTCCCCTGTAAACATGAGGCTGACATCAGAGAACAATTTTTGATCCTGGTTTTAAAAACTAACTGGGTGGTTTAGACATGATGGGAATCCCAGGCAGTTGGCTGGCTCTCTTTTCTGTTTCACTGAAAAGCATTTCTTCAATGAGCCCACATCTCAGGGGCGAGACGCACTTTGGATTAGTGAAAGTTTAGAAACATTTAGGTGATTATGGTAAATAATTCACTCAAATCCGGACAACTGCAACTTATTCTTTTGTGTGTGCTGGAGGAAGAGCCTAAGCTGGCTCCCTTTCCTGCATTTGCTTCCCAGTCCTCTTAGCGCCATCTAGTGGAGGCCCCTTGGTAAATAATAGGATTTGCTCCTGTGGTCCCTTCTCCAAAGTTGAGGAAATCCAATTCACCTAGAGGCCTTTTAACCCTCGGTTCCTTTTGTGTTTCAGTCTCCAAGTTAGAAATACCACCACGGTGGGGGTACCTGGGTGCCTCAGTTGGTTAAACGTCTCTGCTGTCAGCACAGAGCCCACTTGGGAGCCTCCGTCTTCCTCCTCTCTCTGCCCTTCTCCAGCTTGCTCGCTTTCTCTCTCTCAAAAATAAGCATTAAAAAAAATACCACCATGGTTAACTGGATTTCCTTTTGTTGCTGATAAGAGTGAGCCATTAGGGGCCCTGTACTGTAGTTGTCAGCATCTCTGCATCTGAGTCTGGTGGTGACTTACTAGTCGTGTGATCACTAGGAAGTTACTTAACTTCTCCCAGCCTCAATGTTCTCAGCTGCAAAATGGCTCTGAAAACAGGAAGTGCCCATCGAATTATCCCTGAGGCACAATGAAATTATGCCCCTGAGGGGCTCAAGACAGTGACTGGCACACAGCGAATGATCACCATCCCCAGCTAATAATAGCAGTTTGTTGCTCGTTATCCTGCATGCTGAGGATTCTACCTATAGACACAATGCTTTTGGGTGAATGACTGCACCGTGTGGTTTGTCCGAGCAAACACTTTGAAGATACTACTTTTGACCTGATAACATTTTAAGATGCGTCTTGAAAAGACCACAATAAAGTTTTTCTTTCTTTCTTTCTTTTTTTTTTTTTATCAAATTCTAATCAAGAAGTAGGAAGTGTAGACTCAGAGATCTTGGGGAAGAAAAGTAAAAGTATTAACAACACCTTACCTTTATGAGAAACTTGGAAAAAACTGTCTTTCAGGTTTGAGTTAGAAGCAGTTGCCTTTTCATTGAAAAGCACGGTTGTGTGATGGCTTAGGACTTCTATTTTGATTTCATTAGGCACAGTTGGGAAAGGAAAACTGATCCTTTATGTTCATCTCTGATATGTGTGTGCTGCATATTTTCTCCTGGTTAAAGTCTGTTCTAGAAGCAGGCCTATTTCTTTTTAGAGAGAAACGGTCTTCTGTGCATTTTAGGCAAATGTACCTTCTGAAGCAAAGAGTGTCTTTGTTTTGCTGAATTTAGGTAACACAAGGTTTAGCCACTGTCGTCCAGCTGGGATCTCCGTAAATACAGCTGACCCTTGAACAAGATGTGTTTGAACTGCACAGGTCCACTTATGCGAGGATTTTTTTTGATAAATGCAGTATAACACGGTGTATGTATTTTGTCTTCCTTACGTTTTTCTTAACAACATTTTCTTTTCTCCAGCTTTCTTTATTGTAGCAATACAGCCTATAATGCACGTAACATACAAAATAGGTTAACCGGCTGTTATTAGCAAGGCTTCCAGTCAGCAGTAGGCTATTGGTAGGTAAGTGTTGGGGGAGTCAAAATTAGACTTGGACTTTCAACTGTGCGTGAGTTGGTGCCCTGAACCCCCACCTCATTCAAGGGTCAGCTGTAATCTGCATCACTAAACAACCACAGCTGTGAGAAAGCATGTCAAAGCTGGAAGCACATCTCGGGGACCTTGGGAGTGGCACCTTGCCCTTGGAAAGTTTTTGGCCGCAGGGACCCTGTCCTACAGGAACAAGAGGCCCGACCCAGCTCCGGCAGAAGTCTCCAGGCTTCTCCAGCTCCATGTGGCAAGCGGCCCAGAGACACTGGGCCCGTCCATGAACCAGAGAGACTGTCAGGAGGGGGCAGACGGGAGGAGAGAGCTGGGCTCAGATTCTGAAGATCTGGGCTCAAGTACCAGTCTGCCACTTACCACCCACATGGCTTTCAGTATACCTGCTTCGTCACCTGTGAAATGGGGAGAACGCCCTTGCCCAAGTGTCACAAGGATGAAGGAGAGACTTTAAATGAGCTCCCCCTACCAGTCATTAGGGCCTGAAGATGCTCCTGTGTCCAGGCAGCGGTGGCCCTGTGGTGGCTCTGGGGGCAGCCGCTCTCGTCCCCCATCCTGTGACAGTAGAAGTCCACCTAGGGCTCAAGGGCACAGTAACTTGAAACAAGCCAGTCACCACAGCAATTTAACATTTTACTAAATCAATTCACACAAATTCCAAATCGCAAATATAATTAAGGACAACAGATTCTGTTCTGCCTTTTAAATCTTTCATTTTCAAATCCATCATTAAGACAAAAAGTAAACAAAAATGAAGTCTGCTGCAAATTCATGATCTTTCTTCTTGAGGAAAAAAAAGGAACATTATAGTAAAAAGAACGCCACTGGGTGTACAATAAAGCACCACGACACACGGTTACAAAACAGGCTTCCTGGATTCGGCCACACGTAGAAGACACTGCTCTCCCCGCTGTTCTGCATCAAGCAGGATTTCATTAAAATAAAACTATAAAATCTCCTAGGTTACACTAAAGTCAGACACGGTCTGGAACACAGTGCTTAACAACAGTAATGCCAACTATCAGTGCTAACGTAAAAACATTTTAGAAGGTCAAAAACAATTAAACTGGAAACCAAAACCTTATCTTCCCTAGATGAGCAAAACTGGAAATGAAAGGGTTCCGCCTCCCAACAGGCGTGAAGGGGATTTTTCTTTCTTTCTTTCTTTCAGATCGGAGGCAGGGGCACGGCGCAGGCTGCTTCTGTACTTCAGCCTAGTTGGCGTCCAGCTTGGCCATTTCCTGTACGTAGATGCCTATACTCTCGCTGTCAAAAAGCACGAAATACACCGTTTTGATGGAAGAGGACATCGTTGACACGAAGTAACTGGAGATGGCCTTCAGAATCAGCTGAGCTGCCGTCTGCTTTGGAAAGCCATTCCTACAGGAGAGAAGGGGGCTCAGCAACCAGGGGCCACCGTGGCCATGGGCCTGCCGCCCTCCCTCCCGGAGGCCCCCAGGGCTGGGTGCTGTGCTTCGCCTCGAGGGGCCTCAGTGCCTGCGAGGGCTGCTCACACACAGAGGAAGGGCCAAGCAACAAGCACATACGCACGACTTGTGTCTCCTGCATGGAGTCTCCCAAGGGTAGTGTGAGTTCCCACATTTCTGTTCCCAGTGTTACTGTGACTAGGACGGGGCTTGACGCCACCCCTCCCCCATGGGACAGCTGGAGGCTGGAGCTTCTACAGGAGGGGACTGTTGTTCACACACATAGGGGCGTTAAAGCCTTCATGTGGGCCTTAGACTTGACAGGTGCTGGGGCTGCTGGCCTGGAGTGCATCCCAGGACCCACCAGCTTGCTATCACCCATAGGCCAGGGCATGGGGGGCTGGGAGTGCAGGGGACGACTCCTGGCCGAGGGGGCTCTTTATCTCAAGAAATGGCATTCAAATTTCCCTGCCAGATGGCTGTGAATTCACATATGTCCACTTAAGGTAAAAGTCAGGTGGGAATTTTGGAGGTAGGGCTCAGAACTCTGGCAGAATCTGAAATGAGGTCTAGAGAGACTGGAGTCTCTTGCTCTACATGTGCCTGGGGCTGTTCCTGGTCAACACCGCAGGTGCAGGACCCAGGGAACCCGGGACAGTGGCAGGAACATAGCGGCTTGCCTAGGCTGGCAGAAAGGATATGGGTTTTGAGCCAGTGGTCTGGATTCAGATCCCTTACTGACCCCCTGGGTACACTTAAGGATCCTCAGGTGAGAGTCTGAGGCCAGGTTTCATGGGGAATTCTTTTTTCATTGGCAGATCTGCAGTCTTCCAGAGCCCCCAGCCTGTGGGCCATTGTATCCAAAGTGCTGGGCCAGCCTGCCGGCTTAGGCCACACCCCTCCTTCAGATGGGGTGCCTGCTGCCAGGTGAGAGGTTTTCAAATGCATAAGGTGGAGGCTTTCTTAGAACATTCTGAGCCTTGCTTGCTAAGTGCCTCTGAGTTTTGAACTACCTTAGCTTATTCCTCTGGAGAGCCACACTTACTCTCCAGTTGTCAGTACTAAGCACATCTCAGGGCCACAGGGCAAAACCATTCTAGTGACTTGGTTTTCATCAAACAGGGCTTTGCCCAGCTGGAAGATGGATCCCTAGTAGTTTGTAGATGCTTTGGAAGTGAAGCTCATTCTTAGCAGACAAGGGGTGTCACCCGGGGCATGTTCCCAGCCTGTGCCGAAGGGCCTCTGGGCAACAGTGGGGTGTGAGGCTCGTCCTCAGCCACACGGCGCCCACAAGGCAGCCAGCCAGCACAGGACTGCCCGGGAGGAGCGGGATTCAGAGGCCGAAGGAAGAGCTGCACAAGTGTAGCAGCTGCAGGAAGGGGGTGTCAGGCCCAGACTCCCCTGGAGCAGATCCTGGGCGCCCTGTCTACCAGCAGCGCAGGAAGGGTGCCCAGCAGGTGGGGCAGGACGGAGGGTGGTGGGGACCATGCTGAATGAAAGGTTTCGCTGGAAGGGGGGAGAATGTGGGACCCACAAAGCAAGCTATTCCCCTTCCCCCCATCCACTCTCAGATCTGCAAGCTCATTCTGGGAAGAAGCTGTTCTCATCACCCCTGACAGAGTTGCCCTGACCATTTTCACAGGATAGGTTGTCTGGGAAAAGGCACTTGTTGGCAAGTATTCGAAGACATGAACTCGACTTCCCATTTTAGGGCACGTTCCTAGGGGCACGTGTATACATGAGTGTTGTGGGGGTCCACCTCACACCGGCTCTGGGTGCCTGAGCGTGTACAGGCTGCCCTTCACCCAGCCCCAGTCCTGAGGGTGAGACCAGGGCCAGCTTTGGGGGAGGGCTATGCCATTACAGGGTCACGGGGGCCACTGGAATAAGGGACCCTTTAAAGTGTCTCACAAAGAGCCAATACTTATTTTCCCACTGTAAACTCAGATTACGGCCTGTAACTTAATCCCTGGCGAGAAAAGCCAGTGGCCAGATCTGCAGGAGTTCCAGAAATGCCTGGAAGCCGAGGCAGGACGGGGAGCCTGGCCCACCCTCCCGAGCAGCCTGTGTCAAGATCAGGGAGGGCTTATTCAGATGCAGGTTGCTGGGCTCTGTCCAGGGAATTGGACTGGGCAGGTCGAGGGCACACCCTTTGAGAACCACTGTTCTGCATGGAGCCAGCAAGGAGGTTTTAGTCTGAGCTCACAGGGTGGGCCCCAAGGTTAAGAACCTAGAAGTGAGGGAGAAAAGGTGGGGATCGAAGGCTCTAGGCCCGTAGTATCAGTATCTGTCAGCCCTACTGTTAATGGAGCACGGGCTGGTCTCTTTCAAGGTTGGTGGGTGCAAGTGAATTTGATTTATTTCCAGGAGAACCTCTTATTGACAAACCCATCCCTCTGTCCTAGGCAACCACAGCCTAAAGAAAAAAACGCAGCCAAGGGACTGTAGCTGTTCTGCACCACGCAGGCCACCAGGAAGGAGTGGGGAAGGTGATTCCTTTCTTTATGCTTTCAGGGCTCCAGAATGTTTTCTCATGGCCATAGTGAGCGGCGCTTGTAGCAAAATGGAGCATAGCAGCAGCTGTTCTCATGGCAGTGCTTTACACACCACACCCGGAGCCCTCAAGTCAGGGGCAGCTGTGTTGCTGCAGAGGCCCAGATGGCCTCCCGTCCTCAGGAGGGCCGAGCAGCAGGGCAGTTAGAGGTTCAGGCCGTGGAGCCACACAGGATTTGAGTCCAGGCCCTGCCTCTGTGTCTTGTCTGTCATCCGGGGAAATGGGGTAGGTAAGCAAGGCACCTGTTATCCCTGGGGGGTATGAGTATTGAACAAGACAACGTGCAGAACATCCTCAATTGGTAGTGGCGTCTATAGAACAGGCAGTCTGGCAGCATCTTTCTAGAGGCTCACGTGGTACAAAACTGTCTTCCTCCCAGGCCCCGTGATCGCTGTCACCACTGCGCTTTCCCTGGGCCGACAATGTCGGCCTCAGGCCCCCAGAAGGCCATCGGGGTCTGCGATGCCCAGTCAGCAATGACTACTGGCACGCATGGTATGGCAGGGTGACGCAGGGTCGCTGGTGCTGTGTGGGCCTGCTTCAGAAGCATCACTGGTCTGTGGGGTCTCTCTCATCTGCCAGCTTCCTGGCTGGTTGGGGTCCCTGCTGGTTGCTTCCCTGCAGCCGTCCCCAGTGGCCATTCCTGCTTGGCCAAGTCTTTGGGCCCACCTCCCCGAGCAACAGTCACTCTGTCCACCTTCTGGAGAAGACCAGATGCCCCTCCCCCAACGCACAGTAGAGTAAGGGGAATGGGGCTTCCCTTGTAGTGTTAGATTTGGGTTTGAAGCCCAGCTGCCCTGGGGCAGGGGCCTTAACCTCTCCAAGCATTAGTCTCCTTGACGTGGATACACTGGATGCTGATGCCAAGAGGCAGGTGTCCCTCATATTCCCATTTAGGTCCCATGGGGCCTGCCAGGGGCCATGGTTAAGGCATGTGCCTTAAGTTACTCTGCAGGCAAGTGTCCTAGATTCCAGCCTTTTGGTCTTGGGCCAACTAAGGAGCTTCCCCTGAAGTCATTTCAGTTGTCTTCAGCCTTAGTTTCTCTAGACTAGTGAAAGGGGACCACATGAGCTGTCGTACCCTTTGGGTCGGCCTGCTCAGTGATGGCTGGCGCTACATATTGGTTGTCTGTTCTTGCATTCCACCTGGACCGCAGGGGTTCTGGGTTCACAAGGGCCATGTCCCATAAGAGATTGTCATGCCTCCAGCCCTGCTGGGCCCCCACCTTCCATGGGGCATCACTAAGTGTCTCTGTTATCAGTGAGCTCACCTGCAGGGCTGGCCACAGCAGGCACACAGGACTCTAAGCCAAGAGCTGTGTTGCACAGCCTGATCAGGGACCCTGGAAGCTCCTGTGGGGAGAGGCTATGTCTCAGGGGTTGGAGGAGTCCAGGCAGATTCTTCTGGAGGAGACAGACTGGCAGCTTGCCTTTGAAGGCAGAGCAGGATTAAAGGTGGATTCTAGACGGACTCTGATTTTTGTATGGGACTGGTCCACCTAATTGTCTTGGTGGTTTGCAAGAGGGTAGGGCTGGATGTCACAAAAGGTTGAGTGACTTTAGGAAAGTGTGTCCCTGTGTGGTCATTTTTTCTGGTAGGATTAGGTTTCCCTTTCATGGTGCTCCTGCGCCTTTCCATTTTCCATGTTTTATGTAGCTTTGAGCAAGTGCCTTTGTCAAGTTGGGCTGCCTGAAGGCCACTCCCTCCAGAGGCAGAGACCAGGGCAGCAGCTGAGAGCAGTGGGCTCCACTTCCAAAGGGCATGGTGGGGGGGATGGGCTGGGGAGCACAGCCCCCATATGGCCTGTAGCCTTCTTTCCAGATGTTCTTGTCTTAGGCTAGTAGGTAATTCTGCCCATTCTGTTTGGTTTCTTCCTATCTCTTCTAAGGCCAATTCTCAAGGTGGAGGGAGGCTGATGGCTGGGCCCAGGGAAGTCAGGGACTTCCCCAGTGGGGTTTCTGAGCTTCCCTAAAACCTCCTCCTGTATAGCACCCTCAAGCAGTGGGGCGATCCTCTGGTGGAGAGCAACCGGGGTCTGGAAGGGGCTCCATGCCTCTCATCTTGGCCAAGGACTTGCCCTAAAATTCGGGCTCTCCCCAGTCTAAGTCGTGTCACCTCAGGGGAGCGAGTTAACCCCTCTCAGCTTCCTTTTTATTTTTTCTTTTAGTGGAATTAATGACAGTGCTCACCCTGTACGGGTGTTATGAGATAATGCAGATCAAGGGTTTAGCACAGTACGTGAGACTCAATGAATACCCATAAATGGTAACTTGAAAAAAAATGAACTGGCCTTGAAGCTCATAAATCTACAGAGAGTTTAATCAAAGTTCCAAACTACCCATTCCCTATATCCTACCCCTCCAGAGAGGGGGTCGCCCCCTAATGTCACACAGAGCTGAGAGAGTGGGGGTATCCATGAATGTTGTGACCATAGTACCCAAGGACAGTCTCCCTGAGGTCAGGGTCTGGCCTCTGGGGGGCTACAGGGAGAGGGCATAAGGGTGGGATGGCCCTCCACATGCTGGGCCTTGGCTGAGAGAAAGTGACCCCTCTGCTCCTTGCCAACATGTTTGCATTTCTATTATTTTCATTCCAACCCGACTTTTAGGCCGGAGACACTGGATGCCACAAACAAGCTTTTTATTTCCCCTCCTAAAACCCACTGTGATTTACAGGCCGGCTCTGGTGTAATCCTAATCTTTACTCATGAAAGAGAGGGCAGCTGTTTACATGGCTCTGTGGGGCAAGGTCTGCCTGACAGATGTGGGGCCGCTGGCATTGCACATGTGCTTGCCTTTGGCATTCTGCCCTCTTAAAAGCTTTCAATGGATTGTTTTTAAAAACTTCTTACTCCATGAAAAATGTAGAGAATTACTTTTATGCTTCAATTAAAAGTTTCCCAATAGCTATATGAAAGAATATGAAATTATTACCTCCAATAAAGGCTCCTGTTGCTTCTTTCTTCGGAAGCACCTTTCATCAGAGTAGATCAAAGTGCATCCGAAGCACTAATTGAGCCTCAGGACCATCTGTGAGGGAGGGCCATCCCCAAAGCCGTGCTCACTGATAAGGGAGGCCACGGACAGAGAGGCTAACTCGTTTAGCAAAGGTCACACAGCAGCACTGTGCCAAAGAACAGACCGTCTACAGGATGTGGAAGAAGCAGGAAGCTGGCTACTTAAACTCTGATTCAGAAGCACTTTGTCAAAAAAAGGTTCGGAATCGACTCTGGGACCCATTACACATCTCCCTAGTTCTGGGGAAATTTCAAGCTATGGGCCGGGGGGGGGTTGCTGACGACCTTAGAATGGTGGCTTTTGTCTTTGCCACTGGCTGTGACAACCAACTGACGGCAGCCTGACAGCAAATGGCTTTCAATGGTCCCTCTCCTTTAGCTTTTCTTTTAAGAGACCCTTAAATGGTGTTGCAAAGTGATGTTCAACATAGGCTCTTGGCAAAAGAGATCAGGATTTAAAAGCACAGACCGGAAGTGTGGACGGCACCCAAACCCACACGTGTCATCACATACCTCTGGATGTCCCTCACTTTGGCAGTAAAGTGGCACTCAGCGTACAGGGTAGGGAGACTGTGGGCATGCATGAGGGTGGGGCGCTGGCATGAGCTATCACTGTCCCCTGAGGGCCCCTCTTCCCCCCCACATACTGTGGGAACAGGGCAGCTTGGGCAGACCTCCCGGTGCCACGTGATAGGAAGCCTGCCCAGGGCTAGCTCTGTCACTTGAGGTGTAGAACCCCAGTGGTAGCAGTGTTCAGAGAGGCATCATTACAAAGCCTGCCCAAGATGGAGCTCACAAACTCTACTCTTTGCTCCTCGTGGGTTTGGAGGGGAAGTGCTTTGAAAAGAAGCGCTTTCTCTAAACATGAGGAAGGGGGTTGAGGATGGTCACCCTGTGCGGCCTGCAGTGTCAAAGGAAGCCGGTATATGGCCGCCACACAGCCCTGCCTGGGCACCGGGAGGGTCCGATGGCAGAGACCCAAGTGGGCGCACAGTCTGGATCGGATGCCCCAGGTGCAGCCACGGCCAATACATAGCCCTGGGTTATGGCCCTCTTGGGCCCAGGATGTCCACAGCTGCAGCCTCTGGTGCCAAATCCAGAGTGTGAGGCATGAGGCACAGACCCGGACAGGGAGGACCCCATGATGTGATGGGAAGTGGGGCACCGCCCCTGCATCATGGCATGGAGTTCCCAAAGCACTCTCCCTTCTCAGAGCTCTAATTTCTTTTAGTGCACACCCAGAGTTACTGGGGGCTACTTCAGCGCTGGAAGCCAGGGCAGACCCAGCCCTATGTCACTGTCAGAGAAGTGTCCATTCATGTCCGCCTTGCAAGAGCCAGACAGCAGGACACATGGAGACAGAGCTGGCAGGTTGGGGTGGGGGGGAGGGGCGAGTGAAGGATGCCAGAGATACAAAGGTAAGGGGCAGAGGCATGCTGTGGCTGGGAGGGTGCTCCTAGAACGAAGGTCCTGGCTTTCACACCTCCCCTGTCCTCTCCACTTCCCTCATATCTGAGTCTTCGTGTCCTGGCAGGTTCACTCTCTAAACCGCCATCTCTGATGGTCCCACTACACCCTGAAGTCACTTTCTATGCTGACATCTGCTGTCACAAAGGAAATTTGATACGTTCCTCAGTCTTCCTGTCTCACTCCATCTCTTCAATTGCTGTTCACCATTGCTTAATGTTTGTATTCTTTCCCCTCCTGTGCTTTGGGTCTTCTCGACTAAAGCAGATGGCTCAAAAACAGCCTTAGCTGACCGTGCACAAGTCAGAGCTCCACGATTATGGGCTAAGTATGCAGCTAAGTATAATGACCTCACAAGCCACGATGTGCCCTTACCTGCCGCTGCCAATGGACGGGAACGCGATGGACTTGAGCTTCTTATCGTCTGCCAGGGCCAGACAGTTCTTCACCGTCTTTTCCAGAAGTTCCTCACACTTGTCTGCACCCCAGACTGGACTGTTACAGTGGATCACAAACTTGGCAGGCAGGCCGTGACCTGCGCTGACAGCAGCTGGAGGAGACAAGACAGGAACAGTGAGTTCTGTCCCTCACACGCCCAACACAGCGCCCTCCAGCTGCAGCGTGCCCCCAGGCTCCCCTGTGACCTGCATCCAGGAAGGGCTGCAGCTGCCTGCCATCTTGTGCTTCTGATGTCCCCCTAGAAACTGCTCACCAGCGAGTCTTCTCGGGAAACACCAGGCCAAGAGCCACCCTTGGAAAGCTGGCATTGAGATGCACCGCCACTAAGAATTTTAGCCAAGATTACAGCCAGCCCTCTCTGTACATCCTCCCAGAGGCGGACCCTGAACCACCTAACTTGACTGACTCTGTCAGAATGTTTGCTGCCTCAAATTTGCCTCTAGGGATCTCTAAGCCCCCTTCCTCCTGTGAACTCCTGTACACATAATTATGATGTGTCTATAAATCTCCCCGGCAGAGTTCAGGATAAACCTATTAGGAAAGCAACTCCATTTAATGAGCCACTAAGCAACATGACTGGCAGCTCTGGTGCCCTCTTCTCCTCCTGAACTGATCTTCATTTTTGACAGAATTAAATTGTTCTTTCACGCTGGAACTGGTTTCTGTTCCGGGGAGAGCTGCCTTTTCCCCACTACACATCTCTACACCCCACCCAGCTCCCTCCCTCAGGCTTTGCCTTCTCATCAGAACTAAAGGCACTGGCTTCGGGCGTGCTATCCCTTAGGAAGTGTTCCAAGTCAGTGCCGGGTCTCCCAGAGCATGTTCTGGGACTCCTGTTCCCAAAGGTGCAATGCACAGGTGGTGGTTCTGGGTATTGGGTTTGCTGAGTGCCTCCTGCGCCATTTCTGTACAGGAACACACGGAGGCCCCACATCACTGCTATGGTCTGATTGTTGCCTGAGCCCACTTGGGGTGACCGTCCTCGTGGGTAGGACTGTCAGGTCTGCTGTGGCACTAGTAGGTACTGGGGAAGAGTGATCGGTGGGTAGTGCCTCATGGTGCAGAGAAACAGCTCTGAACTAAGAGGTCTCAGTTTGACTCTTGACTCTGGGCTCAAGTGCTGACCTATGGCAACATGAGATTTGGGGGGTTTACGCACTGGTCTGTCCTCGGGAGAAGTCACTGCTGAACGATGTGTGGGAAAAGACTGGAAAGAAACATCGGTAACTGTGATCATCAACCGTTAGTGGAGCCAGGGCTAAGGTTTTACACTACCTTTATATGTTCTAAAACTTTTTCTAAAATTGATCTTAATATCAAGGACAAAATGAGTTATTAAAACAGGCAACCATATCCTCAGCCATGCTAAATGTAATGGGTTTGCATCAGCGGTGGCCCAGGTGTCACCTGCTGAGTTTGTGGTATGGAAGCACCAGGCTGACCTCTCATCACACCTCCATCTGAGGGCCACCCATGGGAAGCACCTCCAGGCTGGCACAGAGAGGTTCTGGGAAGGGATTGAAGAAAGGTCAGGAGCCCCTGGCTGGGTAGTTAATACTACATCAGTTCTCCCTTGTTCAATATGGGACTTTGGTGGAAATACCTATAAGGACTTGGAAATGTACCCTACCTAATACCACACTCATTGCGAGCAAAAGAAAATGGGCAAGGCAGAGGTCCAAGGCAGAGCAAAGGCTACCCTCTTATCCACACCAGGCTCCGTGCCTAGCCCAGGATGACTGGTCAAAGAGGGTCACTGGTGTACCCTCTGAAAGAGGGCTTGTGTAGAAGTCACACAGTAACTGTTGACACCTGTATTCAATTAAGAGTCATTTTTAAAGCAGCAGGAGGATTTGCAAGACAGCTTGGACGCTGGGGACCATCCAGTATGAAGAGGAACCAGAGCCCAAAGGAAGGGAATGGCTTGTCCTCACATCACTGGTGGAGTGAACCGGGCCTCACCCCACTGTTTGGACCCCTAGGTCCTCAGGAGGCCCTATGTCCTTCACCTCCTACTGACCACCTCCAATTCCAAAATCCAGGCCAGTAGCAGGAAGAAGGCTCTACCACTAGCTCCTAGCAATCATTCTCCACACATCCGGTTCCAAGTTATTTTCTTACCCTTGGTATCAGGAAAGGTGTGACTGGCAAATGAAAAATGTCTATTTCTATTTTGCCCATTGAACACACAGATGGCTGAATGAAAATGATTAATTTGCACTTCTCGCCAGCACTTTTGCAGATGGCTCGGTATCACTGCCTACAATTCTCAGCTCTCAGCTTTGCCAAACTCGAATGCTGTAATTCCTTAAAATCAGAGTCTAGACACCAAACATTTAAAAGCTATTTTGAGCAATAAAGAAAAAAACTGGAAAGGTAGTTTTCACAACCCTTACACTCCCCCCGACAATTTGCGTGTGTCTTAAGTCCAAATTGTAAGGCTAACCAGCTTGGAGACAGGTTTGCGTGGCCACGCACTCCTGAATTCCAAGATGCCTCATAATCAGGCTTTCCTAATGCTGCACGGGCCACGCCCAAATAAGCAAGGTGCTGCCCCAGCTCACCTCCAGCTACTTCCAAGGGCCCGTTCTTTTTTCGGAGTTCCAGAACAGCTTCCACAAACTCCTTGCCGCCTTTCTTCTCCAGCGTGTTTCCTAGACAAGGACAGGGTGAGGTCAGACTGTCATTCTTGCATCTCAGGGCACACACAGACACTTAGCATGTCAGGTGATTACATACTTCAAATGATCTGACCAGCTAAATTTCCATACAGCTGCAAAACAGGAAACTAAGACTTGGTTAAGTCATGAAAGTGAAATTTAGAAAAGATTCACCACTCGGCCAATTACCACTGAGCTGGCTTTGCTATCCGACATTTGGGGGTGACTCAGGGTAATCCTGGATATGCCAGAGATACGAGGGACATGGGACACGCCTGTTCCCTGCAAGCGTGCCTGTCCTGCATTTCTCGCCATGAGAAATCAGATGGTGTTGGCTTCTGAGGCTCATGCCCCCCCTAGATTTTCTTCTCTCTGAGGAGAACCCCCAAATATGAAGGCTTTAGGGGAAGCATACCAAGTTCCCATCAGGGAGCCAGCTCTCCCCTTGGCAGTGTGCCCAGAAGAAAGCATTCAGATTTGGTCACCTCTGGACCACCATTATGACCATACTTTTTTCCTATTTTGCAGCTCTGGTGTCAAAGGTGAATACAAAAAAAAAAAAAAAAAAAAAAAAAAAGGAAAGGAAAAAGATTAAAAAAAAAAAAAAATGGCCTCAGACAGTATTTCCTTCATCACACTAATGTCTCAGAATCACTTTAGGTAAAGGAAGGCAACATCAGAAGCAGAGCTTAAAGGGGAGCTTGTACCACATGAAAGTTTGTAAAAGAAGATGACTTCACCAGATTTTGAAGGTTAAACCCAGTGGAGGTAGGCAGCACCTTTTCTGGAATTCGGGTTCTTGCTAAGTACCCAATTCCTGCCAGGAAAACCGGGTTCCCACACAAGGTTACCAACACCTGTGAGGCCTGTTGGTCAAATGCCTCGTGTGGCACAACAGGCAGCATTGAAAACGTGTGACAACATCGTCCTTTAAAGTTTGGCCAGAATGGGGTCTCTCTTCCTTAAGCTCTGATTCATCAGTTTTGCACATTTTAAAGTACTTTTCCTCACAAGAGGATAAAATACTCCCCTTAAGATTCACCATTTATCTTGGAAAATTCGGAGTTGCACTCGGCACACTGTAGTAGGTGTCAGTCAGGGCGCATCAGAGTGCACCAGCCCAAATTCTCTTTGGATTCACTCTGTCGGGACTAGGTCTTTCTCTCTTAGAAAAACCTGCCTCACTGGCGTGCTTGCTCTGCAGGAGTGAACTAACCCCAAGAAGTATCTGGAGGGAAGAGCACATCGTCTGGGCACTGTCACAAGAGAGACGGCACCGGGGCTGATGGCAGGCACTGGCCCGCACGCCGGCCCACTGCAGGAAGTCTGGGGTTGTGTGCATGAACATGACCGGCAGGCCGGCACCCCCAGGGAGCTCTAGGATGGCGAAGAGCAGGCCCTGCTTTTAAAGAGCAATTAGCACGGGATGCTTGGGGTAGGATCCAGCATCCCTTATTAGCCCAGACTGTCCTCACGCCTCCGCCTGTCTTGGAAAGCAGTCACACACACTTAAAATAGCAGAGGTGTCAGGAGGGAAAACACATCCACTCCAGAGACTTCTAACTGCTGTGACAGCCGCTGTCTATTTCTGACAAAGACCAGCGTCACAAACGGTGGCCGGATAGGCATGAGGGAGCAGGGTCAGACCTCACAGCCACCTCCACCTGGCAGGAAGGGGAGACTCTGAGGATACAACCCAGAGGAGTGAGGCCCAATTACGGGTTCACTCAAAATATCATGCAGCCGAGAAAAACGCCTCTGAATTCTGAATCTGCTGGGTCCCAAACACTGCTGCCCGCAACACCTGGTCGGGCCTTCCCTCCTGACCCATTCTCAAGTTTGCAGGAGGGAAACAAATACGCTCTACGTACAACTATTTTAGGTGTGCATCCTCTACCCCTATATGCTCTTTGGGGAGAACTGAGAAATTTGGGAGGCAAAATAAGATCAGCACTGGAGGAATACCACCAGCTCCTCTCTAAAGCAAAAACGATGAAGAAAATGGGCTTATTTGTAATTAAAGGTGTTTGATCTTAGGAAGAGTGTTTACTTTAAAATTTTTTTACTTATAATTAAATCTCGCTTTAATTAGAAGTGAAATTTGCAAGTTAAAATACACTCAATGCATTTCCCAAACTTAAAAATTGAACCCTAGGTTGCAGGCAATCACCCGGTCAGGACTGGACTCCTACACACACATATGTACGCACATGTTCATGTAGACACACGTGTACTTTGTAACAAGAAACAGGCCCATTTCGACTGTATTGTCAACACTAGTAATGTAAGACTCTTGTTTTTTAGGCTTCACTTCAGGGTTAATCATAAAGCAATTGGCTTCTTTGCCCCCAAGCATAAACACGTGTTACTCCCATGAGAACAAGAACATTATTTCATGCTTAGAAAGCAGGCATAAGTATTGGTGTTCAAAACAGCCTAAGCGAAAATTTAGGCTTGGGCATATGTCAGGCTAAGCCTGTGGTCTATTTCACTGTTAGAAAGAACTGTGATGGGTAAGAGTTAATCACGGGGCTAAGCATTCCTGCACTGGCATTCCTTCTTCCAGCAGTCTTGGGTCTCAGGAATTCACACCCAATGGGAGAAATAGAGTGATCGTGTCCTAGCTTCCTCTTTTCCCCTCTCACACATCAAAGTGGGAGCTGGAACCAATTGAGGCCATGCATGAATCTGGTTTTTCATTGTTTTGGCATTGTAAAAGATAGGTGGGTTCAGTACTAGTCTGGACTGGTTCACTGAGAAAAGGCACTGAGGTGGGCTTTGGAAGACCTGGGTTCTGGCACAGTCATTTAGGGTTCCTGCCGGCCAGTGAAGCCATCCGGACCTGTGGAGGTTCTTTTCCAGCCGTGACAGTGTCCGTGAGTGATGGGCCGCGTGACCTCGGGCAAGCTCATGGACCCAGGGTACTTAGAAGTCACTGAGGCTCAGCATGCCTCCTCTGTGCACCTCAGTGGGGGGAGGGCAAGCACATCACAGGGGAAAGGATTAGCACCAGTTCTGATCATGGTTTAGGAAGGACTAGGTTCTTTCCCTGCTATCACCTGGCTGGTTCCTAACTCCATCTCAAAGCCTCCAGCTCTATGTCCCAGCACAACTAATCCTGCTGAACGCACCCCTTCCACAGCCACAGCAAAGAAAGTCAGCTTTCTCTTCTCCTTGGGCCTGGGGGAGACCCCTTTGCGCCGGAAGGGTGCTAATTTCCATTTTACCCAAAGTCCTGGATGGCAGGATGAACCCAGGCCTCAGTCACTCCTGGTGGAAAGATAAGCCCTTAGCTGTTCTGTTTATTTCCCTCCCATCAAATTTTCATTTGGTCAAGAAATAAAGAGAAAGAATATCTTTCTCTTAAGCTGTCTGACTTAGGAGCTCTTAAACTCCTCCAAAATCTTGTGAAAGTGGAGTTTATTTTAATTGCCTACAGCCTGATTTCATTTTGGCCTGGACGACTTGGCGAATCCCAACTTCCCGTCCAGTGTGTCTTTTCCATCCACGTCCGAGATCCAAAATGCCCAGGAGAGCAATCAGCCCAAATCCCAGTGGCTAGGGCGGGCTGTGAACAGCGGGCTTTGCTCATGACACTAAACAGAGCTGGACAGCCTCGGATTGCTAAGCTGTTGGACTTCCACTGTCTGGGACGCTCATGAAAATCCCCATAGCCTCAGCCTTCAACATGACTTCACTTCTGCCCATAGCAAGGGCACCACTTTAGAAAGTGGTGTTCAAATCTACACCTAGGGCACCACTCTCAGGACTAGCACATCGATGGTAAAAATCATTAGATACACGTGAGAGTAAGGCTATACGGTAAGCACCAATCAGGAGGCAGACACAAAACAAGGTGCTTTTGCTTAAGTTATCCTAACTCTCACTATTATCACTCTTGCGATAGGACAGAGAAACCGAGGCACTGGGGAGTTAAGTAACTGGCCCAGTTCTCATGACCTACAGATAGCAAGGTTGGGATTTGCACTCCTTCTACCTAGCTCCAAAGCGGTGCCTTTTTGCCATCCATCCAGATGCCCCCTCATCACGTAAGCAACACAGCATACTCTTAGAGCAGGGCACTACCTGACTTTCATGCAGCAGGCCAGCGGCCCCAGGGCTCGGCACCCAGCCTTCCCTCTCTCTCCCTCACCCCACCCTCAGATGTTGAGTGCCAGAAGCCAAATGACTATGGGTGTCAGCTGCCAGGGAACAGGAAGGAGCTTTCTGGGTCTAGCAGAGTTTCTCAAGTGGTCTAGGCACCCCACACCAGAATGAGGTAACTTTCATGCAATAAAGGTCTGAGAACCTCAGTGTGGGAGAGTGTTCTCAAAATGCCCGAGTGCACCTGAGGCCTTGAGGCCATCTTCAGGAAAGCGTGCTTCCGATGCCAAAGTGGGGGGAGTGGTGCTGACACCTGTGCCTAGGTATTGCTATGTGTCTGGTCCACAGCGGTCACATCAGTGGTCTTGGAGGCCACTCAGCCGACCTGGCTGCATCCCCTTCGCAGCTGAAATCACGGGTGAACCCAGTCTCTGACAAAGCTGTGCCTCGTGAAGCAAATGCAGAAATGATGCTGCCGAACCAGTTTCCAAACCAGAAGCGCACCCATCTGTGAGCTGCATGATGCACCCTGGCTGCCAACTAGCTGTACCTCTCGTGTCTGCAGCCCGGGGACTGGAGACCTTAGCAAGGTCGACCTTGGGGAGGCCGGGGACAGCTGGAAGTGTGAAATGAATGCAGCCCTGCATAGCTGTCAAAGGATCAAGCTGTCTGCGGCGGCCGACTGACCATGCACACACACACTCGGCAGCACCCGGCTAGGCATTACCTACTTCACCACCGGTGTAGAAGTCAGTGTTTGTCGGGTGAACGACAGCATCACTGTCGATCGAGGCAATGTCAGCCTGTACAACTTGCAACTATAACAGGTAAACAAATGTATATCAACTGTGTTGGACCGAGACCCACGCACAGGCACATTTACTAATGCCCCAATGGCGGGGCTGGCCTACCTGGTCGATTCCAACATGTGAGCCCAAGGGGCAATCAGTCCACGAAGTGTGCGCACATGTGGATGGGGGTGAGGAGGAGGAGGAGGAAGAGGAGGAGGAGGAGGAGGAGGAGGAGGAGGAGGAATATCAAATGTGACATGTTTAAATTAAACATTTGAATGACATGTCCAAAAAAAGAGAAACACACACATGAGATCATTTCCAAAGATTAAAAGAAATAACAAAACAACGAATGCCCCGTTTCACTTCGCAAAAGCCTATAAAACTGGCACCCCACTGAGAAGGCTACTAAAACATGGCATCTGTTTTAAAAAAAACGTGGACTATCAGGCCAACCACAACAACGAGTTTCTCCATTTTGTTGGCAGCCGTCAACGTTCAGAGCTGGAGTTTTGGTCTTACGACATTCAACGTTTGGTCTGCCTTCAAGGGACAGCTCTTGAAAACCAAGAAAACAGTATGTGTGCATAGAGAACTGCCTTTATTTTTTCCCGCTCAATATGTACAAATGTTTTTCCAGGTCTACCATTTACTCTAGTCACTCTTTATTTTCATGTATTTTACACATAAAACACACTTTGGATAGATAGGATCTCTGCTTTTTCTAGCCTGTGGCTTTTTTTTTTTTTTTTTTAAGAAAATATCCATATGAAGAGAGTATGTGGTCGGAAAACAAGGCCGGGCAGGGCATTCTTGAGTCCCAGTTCCTATGTTTCCGGCCCACTGTTACACCCAATTGGTGTGGGGTCGGGCCTGGGCTCTGGAATGAGCATCTGTGCCAGTAAACGAATCTGCCACCTTACAAAGGTAGCCAAAGGTCGGGGGTAAAGGTTTATAAAACAAACCTGGGTCGGCATCAGGCCTGAAGCTACCTTGGTGGGCCTCTGCTAGTCTACTGCCCCTGTCAAGGCTCAAGGCTGAGAGGTCAGGAGCCTTCATTGAGCCCCTGAGCTGACAGTTCTCCGGGCAAAGATCAAGCCACAGAATGGGATACTGAGGGATCCCTCTCAGCTTGCCCCCAACCAGGGAGACACCGTGGCTCTGAGGCAGAGTTGTCCTCTGTAGGAGCTCACCCAGAAAGAGATGTTGCCCTTCTGTTTAATACCATCCCCTAATCAAATAATTCATGAAGCTGGCATGCAGTCATATACTGTTTTCAGTTGTAGAAAAAATTGAGGAAGTGACAGTAAGTGGTAAATTTAGGGGAAACCAATTTACTGGTGAATTAAAGACAACTTAATGATATACTGATGCAGTTTAATTTTCTCCCTTTTCAAGTGCTTTTAAGATTTGTCGTTTCTAATTAGGGCTTAAATGGAGAAACTATCATTTTGTAGTAACCTGAGATTTTTCAGTTCTAAAAAAAAACAAACACATTTTTAAAAAATCCCTCCCAAGTAACCAGCAGTCAGTATGATCATTATGGAAGAGAATTTAGATAGCAATACATTTACAATCAAGGGGAAAATAGCCAATTGCACTCAATGAAACATTATCGGATCATTTCCATTTGAAATGGCTTGGAGTAAACATTGAGGATTTCCTTCAAATGTTCAACTGGGATTTGGAAATTTGGCTTGACCATCTGAAGTTTGAGACGATGAAGAGCCTAAATTCTGGGTTCCATAACTTTTCATCTGACAGCTGGCGGTGCCAAACCCCATCCCCAATTACCTAGGTCATCTTTAAGGTCAATGTCAGCATTGGTAGGATTGATTATGGCCTCCACCTCAAAGCCGGCTAAATTACTGATTTCACTGTGAATAAGGTTCAGCTGAAAAGAAAAGCATGAGGTGGGAAATAACAGGACAGCCGGGAAGTCACAGAGAAGTGAGCCTTGGGATACAGATGAAGGGCAGTGCACACTCCAGGGGCACTGGGCGCACGGGGTGGGGTGGGGAGGCGGGACAGGGAGTCGCTGGCTAAAATGAATCCAGTTCAAACAAGGCTCCAGGGCTGCTCAGGATGCTGAAAGGAAGCAAGCTAGGCTGAGGCTCCAGAACCTGCTGGGTGATGCTTGGGGCCAAAGGGAGGCATAAGCCATGTGGACTGATGGATCCACTTCCCTTTGAAGGAAAAAAGTACAGCAGCTATCAGGACCCAGCATCGGGGTACTCATTGCCGAGGTGGGAATGGTGTATGTGACCTCTTCTTTGAGCCCTGGGATGGTACAGAAGTCCCAGCTGGTGTGGGAAAGCCCTAGTAGCTCTGCCATTCTCCTCTAACTGGCCATGGGTCTTTAAAGTTGTCCCCATCACCCTGACTACTGGCTGGCTGGCTCCCCTGCCCTGCTCGGAGGTAGCAAGGAGCAAGATGGTCTGCTGCTTAGAAACCTCTAATCCTGAAGTTCTGGTGAAAGCCAGGAAGAGAACCAGCAGTTCTCTGGCAAGACCGTGTGTCTCTTAAAATGTTTCACCTTGTGGAGGCCCACTGGGTCGAGGATTTTCCTCGAGTTTCATGAGCATGGAAACCAACTGGCTCTCTTTGAAGAGCCAATGAATGTCTTCCCTTCCCACAGGTATTCCATTGCTATAGCAAGCATCAGGATGAGAGAAGCCCTGAGTTCTAGATATGCCTGTCAGAAGGACAAGTGGAATTAGCTGGCCCAGGACTAAGGTCCTGGGTCCTACCCTTTCCCCTCCTGTTCTTAGGTCCAAGTGCCTGCAGCAAAGTGCTAGCTCACTAAGACGCTTATCCTTCAGTGACATGAATTCCTAACAGCTGCAGCCAAGAGCAATGCCTAAGCAGCCCTCAGAGGAGCTGGTGCCTGGGACCCACTGTGATCCACGCTGGAAGAGCTGCCTGCAGCCGCAGGGCCCAGCAGGACAGGAGCCTTTGTCCAGGCATGCACTTGGAGGACAGGGCCGTGTGCAGCCACTTGGCAGGGAGGCTCTTGGCAACTAAGCTCCAATGCACTGAATTTCTGAGGCCAAGTGTTTTGTTGAAAACAAAACCAAACAAAAAACCTGACACCCTATAAGCACCAGAAATATAAACCCGCATTTCTGATTCCCAGAAGTAGACAGGAGATTCTCAAAAAAGACCCGCTGAAACTAAGTCATTCTTTGTGAGAAAGCACTTCTGGAAGAAATCTGGTCATAGGACTGGGGAAAGGCTCAGCAGGGTCCCACTTCTAGTTGGGGCTGGAAGGTGGAAGAGGAACAAGTTTTCTGCACCAGGACTTTCTGGGATATGGTTTCCAGCACTGCAGGTGGTTCAGGGGTCACCAACATCCCCGAACCTGGAAGAAGCCCACAGGGGGGTGGGGGGTGGGGGGTGGGGGGGTGACCTCACACAGCAGAGCACTCAGCACTGCAGAACAGAGGCATACAAGAGACCAGTACCGGGGCGAGGGTGCTAAATGCTGTGCTGAGGGAGAAGGGGTGCGCATGGGCAAGACTAGGGGGGCTCGAGGAAGGCAAGTGAGGAGTCGGGATTCAGGACAAGGTGAAGGGTTTGATTATAAGTATTGCATCTCACTTCAAGCAAACAGTGTTTATAGCAACTCAAATTAAGTGAATCTTCCCTGCTCTTCCTCCTAAAACAAACACCCCAAGACCCTATACTGTAAAGTAGTAGCAGGTTATTGAGGGAAGAAGGGAAAGGAGAAAACCGGGAAAGCAACACTACTTGGTGTGGTATAGATAAGTACACTTTTAGGATACCTAGGAGTTTCCTTTCTTGTTGTTTTAAAAAAAGACATGTTCAGATCCCTAAAATCCACGCTATTTTTTTTCCAATGGTGTAGATGCTTCTGAACTTATACTTGGAGATGCCTCATTGGAAAATCAGCTGTTTTCCATGGGCTTTGATTTGGCTAGCAGAGAAGACCCCAGAACATGGTCTCTGACTCTGCCTGGGGAGAAGCCCCCTTTTGCCTGTGGGATGGGCTCTCTGGACAAACTGTGTGTGGGGGGTGGGTTCTGGGGGCTTCATGGCAGTGCTGAAGCGAGGGAATGGTCGCAGACAGTGCAAATTCCTTGGAGAACTCCCTATTCACTCTCTGCACCTTCCTTTCTGACAGAGGCAGCCTGCTTTCTGAAGCACCGCACTGAGCCGCGGCCCCTGCAACAGAGAATTCCCAGCCAACCAAGTACTGTCACTCTCCCTTACATCTGAGTCTTGCTTTTCCGACTATATTCCGCGGTGTACCAGGCTTAGTACAAATCTTCAGGGTGAGGGGCTGAGCCGCAGAACCATTCTGCTATTAAATATATAGAGGTACTTCGGGGCGCCTGGGTGGCGCAGTCGGTTAAGCGTCCGACTTCAGCCAGGTCACGATCTCGCGGTCTGTGAGTTCGAGCCCCGCGTCAGGCTCTGGGCTGATAGCTCGGAGCCTGGAGCCTGTTTCTGATTCTGTGTCTCCCTCTCTCTCTGCCCCTCCCCCGTTCATGCTCTGTCTCTCTCTGTCCCAAAAATAAATAAAAAACGTTGAAAAAAAAATTAAAAAAAAAAAAAAATAAATATATAGAGGTACTTTAAAAAACCACCTCTGGACTATATAGCATGTGTTTGGGGTGGGGGGAGCCTTGTGTGTGTCTGGGAGAGACATGGGTGCGAGGAGAGAGGCCACATGGCTAGAGGCACTTTGGAAAGACACCTGGGTAACCAGATTGGCTTGGGCGGGCAGGCCAGTAGACAGAAGCCAACAGTGAAATGATCAAGAACAAAGGCCAAAGCTCCCCTGAACAGGAGGAGAAAGCCCATGAGCATGGGATACAAACAGGCCACGTGTGCAAATGTCTTGCAAGGATCCTGTTGTCCAGTGGGTACATACAAATAGGCCTGGTGGGGCCGGGAAAGATGGCCAGTCCTGCCAAGTCCCAACCCCCTTCCCCCAGGAGCCACATGGCTCTATGAAGTACAGGGCAGAGCAGGGGGACCTGTGGGCTGGGAAATAAGATTTCTGGATAACTGCGAAAATTCTCGTATTTAGTTTGATTCTCTGGGAGGCGGGACTAAGGATTTCGAAATTTGAATAAGGTCTCTACTTTTTTGTCTTATCATTGGGAATGATGGGAAAATAAGTTTTGGGGGCACCTGGGTGGCTCAGTCAGAGCCTCAGACTTTGGCTCAGGTCATGATCTTGCAGTTCATGAGTTTGAGCCCCATGTTGAGCTCTGTGCTGACACCACAGAGTCTACAGCCTGCTTCAGATTCTGTGTCTCCTTCTTTCTCTGCCCCTTCCCTGCTCATGCTTTCTCTCTCTCTCAAAAATAAACATTAAAAAAATACATAAATAAAAGTCTTAAAAAAACAAAAAAAAAGGAAAAATAAGTTCTGAATGACAGCACGGGGAGTTTAAAACATCTGAAGATTGCTGGCCACCGTAGAGAGTGACGAAAGGGCACTGCCAGTTAGAGAGCAGGAGGGGGTCCTACTTGGCTGTAGAGGTGGAAGAAGGGGACCTAGCTAAGTGTCCCGTGAGACCCTTCCATCTCTGGGCCCTGACTACCCTAATCTTAGCTGGGTTTACCACATCCGGTCTCTCGGTCTGTAGTACCCCCATATTCCCTCCAGTGGTTATGTCCACATTAGTCCTTGTTCTCTACTCACAAGTGAACTCATTAGGAGAAGCTCCCAGAAGGCAGAGACTGGGTTGTCTCTTAACCCTGAGTGCCACAAGAGACCCAAGACAGTGCTCAGGCTGCTACAGGCACACAAACAGAGCTGGAATTGAATGTCAAACAACCCGACAACTCTGAGGTGAAATGCACATCTCTCTTCTCTTAAAGCAGGGCTAATGGAAATGCCAGAGCTCAGAAACCGGGCCCTTGGTCTGCAATGGACCTCAAGTGGCTCAGGGCCAACCTGGCCTTTCTGGAAGGCAGGCTGTGGCCCCCACCACTTAGGGCAGGTCAGAAGGAGGCCTGCCAATGATAGGGAAGGAGCCAGTGGCTTGGAACTACTAGACAGATATGTGGACTGTGCCGTGACATGACCTATTTGGCTAGAGGAATCCTATTTTTTTTTTTTTTTTTTTTTTTTTTTTTACTTATCAAAAATTCCATTTTAGGAAACAAAAGTAATTGATAAACAGTATCTGAAGGACATGTTTAATCTAGCCTGGAATTATTAAATTTTGACATCTCTTTGACAATGCCTTCACAATGGACAAGGAAGGGAAAAGACTGACCAGTCTTATTTCCTTGTGCTGGCCATATACAATGCAACTCTCTTCCTGTCACCAAAGTCCACTTCAACCAAGGCCAAGGGAGAGGGCACTGTTTCTAAGCCTCTCATGGAGAACTGTGTCTTCTCTGTGGCCCCATCCTGCCCTGCCTCTGGGATCAAGGGGTTTTCTTTAACGGTGCTCTGATGCCCTGCCTGCACACATCCCCAGATCTCCAGCTTTAATTCTCCTGAAGATCTCAGGTCTGGTGGTATCATCTGGCAGGTTTCAGGCTAGACCTGCCACACAAAGGACACATGTGAGCACCACTGGAGGCCTAGAAGCCCGGAGCCAGCACCCTTCATGGCCTGTGAGAGGCCCATTGTCAGCTGTAGGGGTAGAAAGACGGCATCAGCCCTTTTCTCCTCACTGCCGTCTCAACTGCCCCCTCTCCTTATAGTATTCCAGCCTCTGGGAACCGGGTGTCTCTGTGAGGCAGAAAACCCAAAGTACCCTGCCCCATGCCTTTAGTGGCCTACGGGGCTGCGGCTCCGATCCTGACAGTTGGGAGGCTTGGAGACTCACTCACACTCTCCTTACGCTGCCTTCCCTACTGCTGACCAAGGAAGCCCCAATCAGTTACTACCACTGACACAGATTTATAGAAATACATATTGGAAGAATTTTTTGGAAATAAAAAAAACCCATCAGGTTTTTCAATCTCTGGAAGGAAGCTGTGAATCTCTGTTGAAGCACAAAGCAAAAACATTCGGTAGATTCAGATTCACAGCACTGTCTTCTTTTTGAAAACAATTCAACAGTGAATGCTGGATAAAAGCAGAGTAATGAGGACGATCACTCCTGAGACTTGAGAACCTGAAATACACCATCGTCAATGATAATTAGACCCCAGGCTCCTGAGCCCTGGGCCAGCTTCTGTGAGTAGCTTAGCAACCAGGCCTTGCAGGGCTGTGCAGGGCGCAGTATTACCTTTCTCTACCTTCTCCTGCTTGCAGCATTCAAGCATGGCTTTCATGGTCAAAGATGGGAAAACAGGACTCGTGGGACAAAGGGTACGATACGGTCTTCATCTTCAGGTACCCTTCTTAGGACACTGCCTAAAATCCAACTCACAACTAACGTCCGTAGACTCTTGAATACAGAGAACTGAGGGCTGTTGGAAGGGAAGGGGTGGGTGGGGGAATGGGCTAAATGGGTGATGGGCATGAAGGAGGGGACATTTCAGGATGAGCACTGGGTGTCGTATGGAAGAGAGGAATCACTGGGTTCTACTCCAGGAGCCAGGACTATACTCTATGTTAACTAGCTTGAATAAAAAAACAAAAACGAACTAAGGTCGGTAGTAACATTTTAAAATGCGCTTTGTGTGAAAATTCTCATCAGTTTTAGGACTCTTGCCCCTCTTGCATTATTAAGCCATGACTTTCACCCCACAGTAATAGCCAATAAAGGACCAGAAAGTACTGCTTGCAAAATAACGCTCCCGACCATAAATACGTGCTCTACCTCACACCTCAGGGCCCAGCGTTCCAGAAAGGGTTGCTGGCACACTAGTTTCCGATGCTGGCACCCAGGCTGACTTGAGGTGTTTCCTTATTCTGTGATGCCACAGTTGGGGAGATCGAGTTTACCCTGCTAAAGGGCATGTGTGGTGCTGGATTTGGGGGTACCTCGCCCTGGATGTGTGAGTTTTGGGTCATTAACCTGGAAGCACATTTGACGCGGAGGGCAGCCTCGCGGTAGCTCGGTGTTTGTTCTCCCCACTGACACTTAACTGTGGGATGTGGCAAAGAAGGTGGGTGGTCTGTCTGGGTCTGCATGCAGCCGCCTCTCTGACAGCTGACCGCTTTACACGGGGTTCAGCTCAACCAAACAGAAGTCAAGACCTCAGACAGGCATATTAGTTTCTTTGCCAAGTCTACTTCTCCCATTTTCCTCTGTTTCTTAAACAACATTAGATGACACATCTGTAGGTTATTATGGAGTGTCAGTACTTCCCTATAGCTTTTTGGTCTCCCCTCTTCCCAATCCTGAATGGGGTACAGTGTTTGCCGATTTGTACTCTCTTGTACTGTTAGGCCTGTGGCACCTGGTCCTGAGACCCCACATGGTGGGGAAGAAGGCACTGCGTGGCTGCAGAGGAACTAGCATGGTGTCTGCGGCCTTTGCCAGCTCCCTTCCAGGGCTCACATGCAGCAGAACCCAGACAAGACCCTGACCCCGAGATCTAGAAGGGCATCCATTTGTACATGGATACCTGTGTGGCTGAGTGCGGCTATTCTGAGGGTACTGGAGTTCGTCCAGTAAGGGGGTGTGAGGCTGGCTGTGGGGTAGTCAGCAGGAGACAGCAAGACCACCACAGGGAAGGGAGAGGCCAGGGGCAGGGCACCCAAGGGTGGGATGGGAGAAAGCGTGAGAGACGGTGGGGGACAGCAGGAGGGCCTGAACTGTTCTACCTGCGGAATCGGCTTCCAGGCCTGGCTGACGGTCTGCAACAGGGACCTAAAGACACTGGAGCTACCCCTCAAGAGCAGGGTGTTCACACTCGAGTTCAAACCAAAGCAAGTGGGAAGGCGCTTCGCGTTAACGTTCCACGTATTACCCAGAGGACATGTTAAAGGGTGTGAAAGTAGACCCAGGTGGTTGCCTTCACTGCTGAGTTGAAACTTTTAAACAAATAAAAACAAAAATCTTTTAAACGAAAACTCTGAAAGCCCCAGACCTTAAGATGACAAGCGCTGCTTATTTTTCCCTTTGAAAAATGCGTACAAAATACAGATAATGGTTATAAAATGTCAGCTGCAATGGTTATTTGCTGGAACACAAGGTCCACCACAGGAATTGCATCATGAGAGCCTGAGTGCAATTAGTGACAGGAAGGGGGGAAGAGGGGAAGGAGCGCTTGCAATGCAGGAGCAGGAGGGCTGTGTCACTGAGATGCAAAAGAAAATTGACAGTGAGGTTGTAAAAATGATGCAGCTTCAGAACCAAGTTGTTAGCCACAACGCAGTTTACATGAAGGTCAAATTCTTTCATGCCTTTAATTGTTTCTCACGTAGGACTGAAACATTAAGAGAAGTGTAATTCCCTCTCTCTCCACCCCCCGTTTGTTTTTTTTTTTTGTTTTGTTTTTTGTTTTGTTTTGTTTGTTTTTGGTGTTAATAGAGCATTATTAATTAACTCTCACTCTCAGGTCTTAAAAGCCTTTGCATCATTTTTATTTTCAACAAAAGTGAATCATCTTTTACAAAACCATGGCGTCCTGGCAAAGCTGCATCACTGGGATGGCTGAAAATACATTGCCCACGATTAAAACAAACAAAAGATTGGCTTGAGGAGTCCAGAGGTGGCTCAGTGCACCCATTACCTAAGGACGTCTAAAAACGATCCCGCCCCCGGAGCAGAGGCTCTGACTTCAGTGCCCACCCAAGCCTGTGCGCTGCCTACTAGACCTTTCCTTTTCCAAGACCCAGCTTTGACTTGGGGCAGTTTTGCTGGCCGGGGGCTACATGATGACCAGTGTATCCCACATTAGTAGCTTCTTCTGCAGACTAACCCCGGGGTTGTCCCGAACCCCCCACCACCACGGGAGCGGCTTTCCCGCTTCTTTACCACTACCTCTTCTTCCCACCTGTCACTCTCCCCCACTGCTCCTGCCGCAGCCCCCCGTGAGGCTACCCACTCCTCCTTCCACACCCACACGGCCAGGAGTGGCCTCCGGGAATCCCCAGGCCTTCCTGCAACAGAGGTGGCCTCCACCCGTCTGTCCCAGGGCCGCGAGCAGACTGAGGCCGCACATCTGCCTACCTTCTGGCCGAGGAAGAGGCTCTTGGTGGAGAGTACTGTGAAGCCATCGGCCGGCGTTCCCTCGGTGGTGCTGTCGGCGCTGGCTGCCTTGCTGACTTCGCCCTGCTTCTTCTTGCACAAATACAAGAGTCACTATGAGGCCCATACAGGCAGAGACCAAAGGAATCTGGGCTTTTCTAATGGGGAGGAAGCTCACAGGCCCTCCCCTTAATACTGCAGAAAACAGGAAACTAAAACACAACCAGTTTGGGGCCTGTCTCAGCTTGGGAGCTGCAGGCTCACTGTGAAGTCTGGGAGTTCTATGAGGACAGTTAGCTGTATTTGCATCACTTTGTCATGTAAACACACAGCTACTTAAAGGCAAAACTCTACTGTAGAATGATAATCGAGAACAACTATTTTTATAAGTTTAGGCCAATTAAGTATCTCTTACTTAAGGGTCTTTGCTTTCTCGATGTCTGCACACTATTCAAGTTGGAAGGGAAAAAGCAATCTGTTCCTGGTCACTAGTTCTCAAAGAGCAAAAATCAGACCAAGAACCATAATCCTGCAACCTCTTCCAGCCCGGTAGGTAAGACACTCCCAACTGTCCTTCATGAAAACCAGCCTTGGAGAAGGATCCCTATGGTGGCTGTTGCTGGGTCCCGCTGCCCCTGGGGACTCCCCATCCTCATAGAGGGCATGGATATCAGCATCTCATGGGCCTCCTTCCAGCCCCAACCCGACTCAGATATGTATACCCTGGGGTTCCTAAGGGCCTTGCAAGGTCTGTTGTCCAGAGAGGTTTAATTCATTTCCAGATCCTCAACTTTCTCATGTACTTTTTCCTGAAAGTGATCTACCCTAAGTGATCTGCACAAGTGATAGAGGTCTCATGTCAGAACTCCCTGCACCACCACCCTTGTCCTGCTTCCCACAGTGACTAGTAGCCTGGCACACCCCCAGGGAGGGAAAAGGGATACAGGACTTTACCAGTCTTTCATGCATTTCTGTTAAGCATGAGGATTATAAGAGAAATGGGTATTCTGGCTCATTTGGGGATGTTCTGCATTCACATGTATCATACACTGAGGATAGCGGGAACAATGTCAATTTGTGTTTAGATACTTCACCTTTTCCCTTCCCAAGTACGATCAAAAAGGACATCACTCTTGAGAGATGCTCCAGTGTGAGGAAACCAAGAAAACAGGGGATGAAAGGTATCCCAGATGACCATGCATTTATGAAGGAAGGCTCTGGACCACAGACCCTGTCCACATGCCAACTTAGGGATTCAAATTCATTAACATATTAACATTTTTGCTTGCATTGAAAAAATAAGGGCTAGTTTTACTCAACACTTTAACAAGAAGGAATGCTTTGACATTTAAGTTCTATGGCCAACCTCAAACATTTTCCATAAACGAAATGACCTAAATCCGAAGCTCCAAGGTTTTGATATAAATAAGAGAAGAATTATTTTATCAAGAAACAGGGTATTAGCAAAGATATGATAAAATGATCACTATTATGGCTTTCCTAATTCTTCCAGTATGCCAGACTGGACAAATGATAGACCAACAGTGAAAAAGGTATAACCCACAGTTACGTGGTAAGTCTTAGTAAGCCTATTTTTAATACACTTTCCAGGAAACAAGAAAGGGAAAGGCTGGGTGACAAATCCTTTCACTACTCAGATGTTTCTAATTCTGTGCTTTCAACAAAACGGGAGAAATACCAAAATGACTTAACAGATGAGAGATCATTAAAGAACAGACTGATGGAGTTAACAGTGCCAGTTTCTTAGTTGGGACAAATGTACCGGGGTTATGGAAGATGTTACAATGGGGAAACTGGTGAGGGGCATTCAGGAACACTCTGGACTTTCTCTGTAACTTTTCTGTCCATCTAAAACAATTGTGAAGTAAAACATACTAAAAGAAATTGATGACAGATTACTATGTGACTGCTGCCACATAACTCAAGAGTTCGGAGGATCGAGTGATATTGCTGTGCCCCGAAATGCTTTCCATTCCCATTCAACTACCTTCTGTGCGTAAGACATTCCAAGTACTTACACCTATAAATATCCAAATATAGGATGCTGAACCCTGTTTCATTTTATAAGTAACTGTCCTAGGAACCTGAGTGAATTATAAAAACGATCTCCATCTATCCCATTATAAGACACGGTTACGGGAAAAAAAAAAAATACAGTTGAGGGAATATTTTCCTTAATATTTATTAAATTTGCACAGTATTGGTGTGATCAACTGTGTGTTAATAAATGTGACAATGATCCAATCCTGTAGAATCCACAGCATTTAGTGGATTTATGATCACAAGAAATTTTTTCCAAGTAAATTTAAATGTATACACACTATTTTTGTTCTGAACATCAAGAAAATACCAGCAGCATAAAATGTTTGACATTAGGATAAAATATTGTGGGACAAGTGAAAGGGAAATACGGGTTCAAGGAGAAAATTAATGTAAATTTGCTGCCTGTTAAAAAAGAGCTTGTCTGTATGTTTTTAAATGATGGTACTCCAAATCAACGTTGTATTTCAATTTCTTTGGATACATGTAAATGAGTGATGAAACAGTGTTTTGCATACCAAAAATTATACACTTCACAGATATTTAAATTTATTATGAAAAGTTTAGCTGTCAAAATTTAAATGTGTGAGATACAAAGATCTTCAAAATTGTTTTAGGATGTAGACAAGCAAAAACCTTTGAGAACCACTGCTCTACCCAGAGAGCGCAGTGCACACAGGGGGTCCTCAGTAAACACTTGGGAATGGGGTACAGTTGATAAGTAGATAAGGATTTAGTGCTTATGCCCCCAAATACTTGGACTTTTAGAGGTGAGAAAGCCTTAACTTTCAGAATTTCAGGTATCCAAGAAAGGGAGCTGGTTTTACTAGAAGGGGCTGTGACGGCTTCTCTGGGACCCGGGTATAAGTCAGCAGCTGCCTATGAAGCCAAATTGTGAGGCTTAGCCTGTGATAATTAATCCTGGTGGCTTTCAGCAATGATTCATTTGCTCAGGGCCTCCACCATGAAGGCTGTTGCCCATGCTGTACACTGGGACAACCACTAGGGGAAAACGATAGGAAGCTTCCTCAAAAAATTACAAGTAGAACTACCATATGATCCAGCAATTCCACTTCTGGGAATAAAACCAAAGGAAACAAAAATCCTGTCTCAAAGAGAGAACCATACCCCCTGATCACAGCAGCATCATTTATAACAGGCAACACACAGACACAATCTAAGTGTCCACAGAGAGACGAATGGGTAAAGAACTGTGGTATATATATACTGAAATATTCAGCCATAAAAAAAGAAAAAAATCCTGACAGGAAGCCCACAGAGCTCCAAAAACTATGAACCCAAAGAGACCCACACCAAGACACATTATAATTAAAATGTCACAAGTTAAAGATTTTTGACAAGGAGAGAATCTTCTAAGTGGCAAGAGAAAAACAACTTGTTGTTTTCATACAAGGGAACCCCCATCCGACTATCAGATTTTCAGCAGAAATTTGTAGGCCAGAAGGGAGAAGCACAATATATTCCAAGTACTGAAAATTAAAACAACTTCCAACCAAGAATACTCTACCTGGCCAAGGTGTCCTTTGAAATAGAGAAATAAGTCTCCAGACAAGCAAAAGCTAAAGGAGTTCATCACCACTAAACTAGCCTTATAAGAAATGTTTTTAAAAGGACTTCTTTAAGCTGAAAAGAAAGGAGTGCTATTAGTAATAGGAAAATAAATGAGAGCAGAACTCTCACTAGTAAAGGTAAATCTATACTAAAGGTAGAGAATTAACTGCTTAGAAAGCTAATATGAATGTTAAGACACAAGAGTAGTAAAAATAACTGCGATAATTAGTTAAGGGATGCACAAGATTAAAACACATAAAGTGTGACATCAATAACATAAAATGTTGAGAGGGTAAAAATGTAGAGTTTGAGAATGTGTTCAAACTTATGTTATTAGCTTAAAATAAACTGTTATAGGTTGTTCTATAAACCTGTGTGTCCATGATAAACACAAAGCAAAACACTACAGTAAATGCACAAAAGATAAATCTATACCACTAAAAGCAATCATCAAATCACAAAGGCAGAGAGCAAGAGAGGTAGAAAGGAACAGAAGAACTACAAAATAGCCAGAAAACAACATAATGGCAACAAGTACATACCTGTCAATAATTTCTTTTGAACTAAACTTTCCAACCAAAAGACAGGGAGGCTAAATGGATAAACACAAGACTGATCAGGGCACCTGGGTTGCTCAGTCCGTTGAGCGTCCTACTTAAGCATAGGTCATGATCTCGCGGTTTGTGGGTTCCAGCCCCACATCGGGCTCTGTGCTGACAGCTCAGAGCCTGGAGCCTGCTTCAGATTCTGTGTGTCTCCCTCTGTCTGCCCCTTCCCTGCTCACACTCTCTCTCTCTCCCTCAAAAATAAACAAACATAAAAAAAAAAAAAAAACCCACAAGACTCATCTATATGGTGCCTCCAAGAGGCTTACTTCACAAGGACAAGACAGACTGAAAGTGAAATGATGGAAAAATATTTTTCATGTAACTAGAAACCAAAAGGAGGCTGGGGTACCTGTACATGTATCAGGTAAAATATTCTTTAAAAAAAAGACTACAATAACAGATAATGAAGGCTATTACATGATAAATGTGTCAATCCCACCAGAAGATATTTGTATATATTTCATAAATTCCATAAACATTTATGCACCCAATCCAAGAGCACATAAATATATCAAGCAAACACTAAGAAACCTAAAGTCAGAAGTAGAAAGCAATACAATAATAATAGGGGACATTATACCTCCATTTTCATCAATAGATAGATCAACCAGACAGAAAAATCAATGATACATTAGACCAGGTGGACTTAATAGATATATTCAGAACATTCCGCCCAAAAGTAACAGAATACACATTCCTCTCAAATGCACATAGAACATTCTGTGGTAAAGATCATATTTTAGGACACAAAACACATCTTAATAGATTTGAGAAGACTGAAATTGTATCAATCATCTTTTCTGATCACAGTGCCAAGAAACTAGAAGTCAATTACAAATAAAAAAAAAATGAAAGATTCAAATATGTGGAGATTAAACTACACACTACTCAACAACCAGCGGGTCAAGAAGAAATCAAAAGAGAAATAAAAAGATACCTTGAGACAAAGGGAAACGGAAATACAACATGCCAAAACTTACGAGATGCAACAAAAGCAGTTCTAAGAGGAAAAGTGTATAGCAACACAGGCTGCTTCAAACAAACAAGAGAGGGGCGCCCGGGTGGCTCAGTCGGTAAAGCGTCTGACTTTGGCTCAGGTCATGATCTCGCGGTTTGTGAGTTCGAGCCCTGCGTCGGGCTCTGTGCTGACAGCTTGGACCCCAGAGCCTGCTTCACATTATGTGTCTCCCTCTCTCTCTGCCCCTTCCCTGCTCATGCTCTCTCTCTGTCTCAAAAATAAATAAACAATAAAGTTTAAAAAAAAAAAAAAAAAAACAAACAAGAGAAAGCTCAAACAATATAATCTTACACCAAAGGAAACCAGAAAAAAGAAAAAGGAACAAATGAAGCCCCAAATTAGTAGAAAGAAGGAAATAATACAGATCAGCGCAGCAACACATAGACAAAAATAGAAAAGATAAATTAACCTAAGAGCTAGTCCTCTGAAAAGATAAACAAAACTGACAAACCTTTGGCTAGACTAAGAAAAAACCCAGAGGAGTCAAATAAATAAATCAGAAATAAAAGAGATGTTACAACTGATACCACATAAATACAAAGGATTTTAAGAGATGACTATGAACAATTATATGCCAAAAAAATTGGACAACCTAGAAGAAATGGACCAATTCCTAGAAACACACAGACTACCAACAATGAATCATGAAGAAATAAAAATCTCAACAGTCCGATTACTAGTAAAGGTATACAGCATCAGTCAACGAAAACCTCACAACCAACCAACTGAAGTCCAGGACCAGGTTTCAATGGTTAATTCTAATAAACATTTAAAGAAAAATGAATACCAATCCTTCTAAAACTTCCAAAATATAAGAGGACATTTCCAAACTCATTTTATAAGGCCAGCACTACCCCGATACCAAAACCAGACAAAGATGCCATAAGAAAAGTAAATTACAAGCCAATATCCCTGATGAACACAGATGCAAGCCACTCAACAAAATACTAACAAATGAATTTGACAATGCGTTAAAAGGATCATATACCATGATCAAGTGGGATTTATTGTGGGGGATATAAGGGTGGTTCAATATCCCACAAATCCATCAAAGTGATACACCACATTAACAAATGAAGGGTAAAAAAACCCCCCACAAACCTATGATCACCTAAACAAATGCAGAACAAGCCTTTGACAAAATTCAACATCCATTTATGATAAAAAATCTCAACAAACTGGGTATAGAAGGAACATACCTCAACATATCAAAAGCCATAAATGTCAAGCCCACAGCTAACTTCATATTCATTAGTGAAAAGCTGAAAGCTTTTCCTCTAAGATCAGGAACAAGATAACAATACCCATTGTTGCCACTTTTATTCTAATATATATTAGAATATATATAAATATATACATATACACACACACATACTATATATGTGTATATGTATATGTGTATATATATACTATACATATAGTGTATATGTGTATATATATACACAGTATGTATGTGTGTGTGTGTGTGTGTGTGTGTGTGTGTATATATATATATATATATATATATATATATATATAATATATATATGTATTTTATTCTAATACTATATTAGAAGTCCTAGCCAGAGCAATTAGGCAAGGAAAAGAAAAGGCATCCAATTCAGAAAGAACTAAAACTGTCTCTGTCTGCAAATAGCATGATATTATATATAGAAAACCCAAAAGACTCCATCAAAAACCTGTTAGAATAGAGGCACCTGGGTGGCTCAGTCAGTTAAGCATCTGACTTCGGCTCAGGTCATGATCTCACGGGTCGTGAGTTTGAGCCCCGCATCAGGTTCTGTGCTGACAGCTCAGAGCACAGAGCCTGCTTGAGATTCTGTGTGTGTGTCTCTCTCTCTTTGCCTCTCCCCTGCTCACATTCTATCTCTCTCAAAAATAAGTATACATTTAAAAACTTAGAATAAATGGATTCAATAAAGTTTCATGACACCAGATTAATATACAGAAATCTGTTGCATCTGTATATGCTAATAACAATTATCATAAACAGAAATTAAGAAAATAATCCCATTTACAGTTGCATCAAAAAATATTTACAAATAAATTTAACCAAAAAGGCAAAAAACTATATCCTCAAAACTCTAGTACATTAATTAAAGAAATTGAACCAGACACAAATAAATGGAAAGATATTCTGTGCTCATGGATTGAAAGGATTAATATTGTTAAAATGTTAATACTACCCAAAGCAATCTACAGATTCAATGCAATCTGTATCAAAATTCCAATGGCATTTCTTATGGAAACAGAACAAACAATATTAAGATTTACATGAAATCACAAAAGACTCCAAAAGCCAAAGCCATCTTGACAAAGGAGAACAAAACAGAAGTCATCATGCTCCCTGACTTCAAATTATATTACAAAGCTATGAGATACAAGTGTAATCAAAACAGTATGGTATCAACACGAAAACAGACACACAGACCAGTGAAACAGAATGGAGAGCCCAGAAATAAACCCACATATACATTATGAATTCATGACATAAGAGCCAAGACTATACAACAGGGAAAGGGCAGTCACTGCAATTAAACAATGTTGGGAAAATAGGATAGCCATGTGCAAAAAGATGAAACTGTACCGCCATTTTACATAATACACAAAAATTAACTCAAAATGGATTAAAGACTAGAATGCAAGTCCAGAAACCAAGAAACTCCTAGAAAACAGATGGTAAGCTCGTTGTTAATGCTCTTGGCAATGATGTTTAGTATATGATATCATAAGCAAAGGCAATGAAAGCAAAATAAAAAATGGGACTACACCAAACTAAAAAGATTCTGCAGAGCAAAGGAACCATCAACAAAATGAAAAGGCCACCTTCAGAGAAATTATTTGCAAATCATATACAGACAGGCCCTGACTTTGAATTTTTCTGCTTTCCAATGGTGCAAAAGCTATATGCATTCAGTAGAAAGTATACTTTTAATTTTAAATTTTGATATTTTTCCCCAGGATAGCAATGTGCAGTACTATACTCTCTCGTGATGTTGGACATCAACATGTAGCCACAGCACCCAGTCAGTCACACAGTCATGATGGTAAGTGATTGACAGACTTACGCAAACATTCTGTACCCATAGAACCATTCTGTTTTTCACTTTCAGTACAGTATTCAATAAGTTACATGAAATATTCAACACTTTATTATAAAATAGGCTTTGGGTTAAATGATTTTGTCCAACTGTCGGCTAATAAGTGTTCTGAGCACGTTTACAGTAGGCTGGGCTAAAGCTATGAAGTATGGTAATTATGTGTATTAAATGCACTTTCAACCTAATGATATTTTCAACTTACAATAGTTTTATCATGACACAACCCCATCATAAGTCAAGGAAAATCTGTATCTGATAAGGGGTTAATATCCAAAATATATAAAGAACTCATACAATTTAATAGCAAAAGAAAAAGAATTTTTTTTATTAAAAAGTGGTCAGAGACCTAACTGTGAGACCTGAAACCATAAAGAGCCTCGAAGAGAACAGAGGCAGTAACTTCTTTGACATCAGCTGCAGCAACTTCTTTCCAGCTATGTCTCCTGAGGCAAGGGAAAGAAAAGCAAAAATAAACTGCTGGGACTGCAGCAAAACAAAAAGCTTCTGTGCTGGGAAGGGAACAATCAACAAAACTAAAAGACAATCTACAGAATGGGATATTTGCAAACGTCCTATCTCAAAAAGGATTAGTATCCAAAATATATAAAGAACTTACAAAACTCAACACCCCAAAATGAAAAATCCAATTAAAAACTAGGCAGAAGACATGAATAGACATTTTTCCAAATAAAATATCCAGATGGCCAAAAGACACATGAAAAGCTGCTCATGATCACTCATCATCAGGGAAACGCAAATCAAAACTACAATGACATATAACCTTGCACCTGTCAGAATAGCTAAAATCAACAACACAAGAAACAACAGGTGTTGGTGAGGGTGTGGAGAAAGGGAACCCTCTTGCTATGTTGACTGGAATGCAAACTGGTGCAGCCACTGTGGAAAACAGTTTGGGGGTTCCTCAAAAAGTTAAAAATGGAACTACCCTATTATCCAAAAAACACAAAAATACTAATTTAAAGGGACACATGCACTCCGATATTTATAGCAGCATTATCTACAATAACCAAATTATGGAAATAGCCCAAGTATCCAGTGACAAACGGATGAAGAAGATGTGGTATATGTTCACAGTGGAATGTTACTCAACCATCAAAAACAATGAAATCTTGCCATTTGCAATGATGTGGAGGGAGCTAGAGAATGTTATGCTAAGCAAAATAAGTCAGAGAAAGACAGATACCGTATGATTTCACTCATCTGTGGAATTTAAGAAACTAAACAAATGAGCAAAGGGAAAAAAACAGACAGGCAAACCAAGAGATAGTCTATTAACTGTAGAGAACAAATTGATGGTTACCAGAGGGGGAATGGTGTGGGGGGGGGGATGAGCTAAATGGGTGATGGGGAATAAGGAGTGCTCATGTCATGATGAGCACTGGGTATTGTATGGAAGTGTTAAATTACTAATTGTTCCCCTGAAACTGATATTATTACACTGTATGTTAAATAACTGGAATTTAAGTAAAAACTTAAAAAAAAAAGTGGTCAGAGGATCTGAATACACACTCTTCCAAAGAAGACATACAGACAGCCAACAAGTATGTGAAAAGGTGCTCAATATAACTCACACCAGATACATGCAAATCCAATCCACAGTGAGGTATCTATCGCCTCACACGTGTTAGGCTATTATCAAAATATAAGAAATAGTTAAGTGCTGGTAAGGACATGGAGAAAGGGGAGTTCCTTGTGCACTGTGGTTTGAAATGTAAATTGGTGCAGCCACCATGGGAAGCATTATGGAGGTTCCTCAGAAAATTAAATAGAACTACCATATGATCCAACAATTTTTACTTCTAAAGAAAAAACACCAACTCAAGAATATATATGCACCTGCAGGGTTACTGCAGCATTATGTATAATAGCCAAGTAATGAAAATAACCTGAGTATCCATCAATGAAAACATGGCTAAAGACAATGTGAAAATTTGATAAAGATACTTATATATTATATATACTAACATATTTTATATCCTGATATATATGTCCTTACATATAGTATGTCCTATTAGATATGTTATGTATCCTATTATACATTATCTCCTCATGTATTTTATATATACACACATATACAAAATAGAGTGTTATCACTGAAAAAGAAGGATGTGACCTGGAGGGCATTATACTAAGCGAAATAAATCAAGACAGAGAAAGACAAGTAACTCTATGTTCTCACTTATGTGTGGAATCGCAAAAAAGAAAAAAAATCCGAGTTTACAAATACAGAGAACAGACCGATGGTTGACAGAGGTGGGGGGGGGGGGATGAAATGGGTGAAGCTTGTCAAGAGGTACAGACTTCCAGTGATAAAAAAACCAAAGTCACGGGGATGTAATACACCGCACGGTGGCTATAGTTTTTAATACCGTACTGCATATTTGGAAGTTGCTAACAAAGCCGACTTGAGAAGCTCTCCTAAGAAAAAAAACTTGATAATTACATATGGTGACAGATGTTAACTGGACTTACTGTAGTGATCATTTGCAATATATACAAATATCAAATCATCATGTTGTACACCTGATATTAATATGATATTAAATGCCAATTATATCTCAATAAAAAAAGAATTCATATCCATAATAAATATGTACTGTAAGGCATTTAAAAGAGATAGATAATCCACATTTTTCAAATGCCTAAAACACTAGCACAAAAGGAACTATCCAAAGGGCCAAAATTTGTTTCAGCATATGCGAAAGCTAAATGGTCATGAAGACAATGCACAGCCATCAGACTGGCTAAAATTTAACTCTCAAAACAGCCTGCCTTGGCAAGAATGTAGAACTGGAATCCCCATTTGCTGCAATGGGAATGCTCACTTTCACCACCACTCGGGAAAACTATTTGGCACTCTCTACTAAAGCTGAACATATGAATACCCTATGATACCACAATTCCACTTAAAAGTATACTCCCAAGACAATACAACATGTGTGCACCAAAAGGCATGTACTTTCATAGCAGGAATATTGGTAGGAGCCTCAAATTGCAAACAACTTAAATCTCTCAAGAGCAGAATGGATAACCACGTGGTGGTAAATTCCAACCATGCAACGCACAGACTCGGTGCTATATGCTACATACAATAACCTAAATGAATCAAACGCAATGTTAAGACAAAAATAAAGAGGGCGCCTGGGTGGCGCAGTCAGTTAAGCGTCCGACTTCAGCCAGGTCACGATCTCGCGGTCCGTGAGTTCGAGCCCCGCGTCAGGCTCTGGGCTGATGGCTCGGAGCCTGGAGCCTGTTTCCGATTCTGTGTCTCCCTCTCTCTCTGCCCCTCCCCCGTTCATGCTCTGTCTCTCTCTCTGTCCCAAAAAAAAAAAAAAAAAAAAAAAAAAAAAAAGTTAAAAAAAAAAAGACAAAAATAAAGAAAAAAACCACACCCTAATGGAGTTAAATGTACTATGGAGATTAAAAAGGTCCCTTACCTCGCTCAGATTCCACCTAAGTGTCTGTACCTAATTTTTTATTTATAGTTATATATTTGTGGGAGAACTGGATGTCAGTGGTCAAAAGGCTCAAACTTTCAACTAGAGTTCCAGTCCAAAAGTATGACGTGGGAAGACCCTGACCCTCACCTCCGCCATAGACACACCCAACCTCCAGCTACTGATAGAGCAATTCCTTCTGAAGAATTGAAGGCTGACTGAACAGCTTTCGTACAACAAAGATAAAGAGACCACACAGAAAATAACAGAAGGAAAGAGACACAGTGATGAAGGGAACCCCCCACCCGCTGCTGCGAAGTGCAGTAGGGAAGGAGATACTGAGGGACTGGGAGCAAATTTGTTAGCCTTAGGCACAGGAAAAAAAGCCTCGATTTAAAACAGCAGCTAGTAGGGTGCTTGGATGGCTCAGTTGGTTAAGAGTCCGACTTCGGCTCAAGTCATGATCTCATGGCTCATGACTCCGAGCCCTGCGTCAGGCTCTATGCATTGACAGTGTGGAGTCTGCTTGGGATTGTCTCTCTCTTCTCTCTCTGCCCCTCGCCCTCTGGTTCGTTCGTTCTCTCTCTCTCTCTCTCTCTCTCTCTGTCTCTCTGTGTATTAACTTTATATCCTGCAACTGTACTGAATTCATCGATTACTTCTAGTAGCTTTTTGATGGAGTCTTTAGGGTTTTCTATGTATGGTATCACTTCATCTGCATAGAGTGACCCTTTAACTTCTTTACCAATTTGCATCCCTTTTATTTTTGTTTTTCTTTTTTGATTGCTGGGGCTAGGACTTCCAGTACTATGTTGAATAAAAATGGTGAGAGTGGGCATCCTTGTCTTGTTCCTGATAGATAAAATCTCTCAAAATAAATAAATAAACTTAAAAAAAAGAGTGGCTAGTATATAAAAGATCTAGATCCTGTGGCCCTCTTCTGCTCGTGCACATTCTTTCTCTCTCTCTCTCTCTCTCTCAAAAATAAATAAATATTGTAAAAAGAGCAGCTAGTATATAAAAGATCCAGCACTATAACTCCACCAAGTGACAGGAAAGCTGCTGGAACTCTTTTCACGTCAGAGGGGCTGATGAGTGCCATGGTTTACATTTCCCCTATACCTTGGTAGCATGGGTGGATGAGAGCAGGGTCCCAGGGCTCCAGATCCAATACCCTTGATGAACACAGATGAAAAATCCTCAACAAAGTATTAGCAAACTGCATTCAATGCAAGAATACATTAAAAGGATCATTCACCATAATCAAGTGGGATTTTTAGTCTAAGGATGCAGGATGGTTCAGTATTAGCAAATTAATCAACATGACGTACCACCATCAACACAATAAAAGATAAAAATCACATGATCATCTCAACAGATACAGAAAAAGCATGTGACACAATTCAACATCCCTTCATGATAAAAACTCAATAAAGTAGGTTTAGAGGGAATATACTTCAACATAATAAAGGCCATATATGAAAAACAGCAAACATCATACACTCACTGGTGAAAAAGTGAGAGCTTTTCCTCTATCAGGAACAAGACAAGGATGCCCACTCTCACCATTTTTATTCAACATAGTACTGGAAGTCCTAGCCCCAGCAATCAAAAAAGAAAAACAAAAATAAAAGGGATGCAAATTGGTAAAGAAGTTAAAGGGTCACTCTATGCAGATGAAGTGATACCATACATAGAAAACCCTAAAGACTCCATCAAAAAGCTACTAGAAGTAATCGATGAATTCAGTACAGTTGCAGGATATAAAGTTAATACACAGTAATTGGTGTGTATACACTAAAAATGAAAGAGCAGAAAGAGAAATTAAGAAAACAATCCCATTTACAATTGCACAAAAAAGAATAAAATACCTAGGAATACACTTAACCCAGGCAGTCAAAAACCAGTGCCCTGAAAACTATCAAGAAATTGAAGACAACACAAACAAATGAAAAGATATTCCACCAGCACGGAATGGAATAATATTGTTAATATGTCCATACTACCCAAAGCAATCTACAGACTCAACACAATCCCTAACACATTTTCCACAGAAGTAGAACAAGTAAAACCAACATTTGTATAGAACCACAAAAGACCCCAAACAGCCAAAGCAATCTTGAGAAAGAAGAACAAAACTGGAGATATCACAGTCACAGATTTCAAGATACACTCCAAAAGCTGTAGCAATCAAAACAGTACGGTACTGACACAAAAACAGACACACAGATCAACAGAACAGAATCGAGAAATAAACCCATGCTTATATGGTCAATTAATCTACAACAAAGGCAAGAATATACAATGGGAAAAGACAGTCTCTTCAACAAAGGGTGGGGGGAAACTGGACAGCTACATGCAGAAGAAAAATACTGGACCACTTTCTCATACCACACACAAAAATAAGCTCAAAAGGGATTAAAGACCCAAATGTGAGACAATAAGCCATAAAAACAGAAGAAAACATAGGCAGTAATTTCTCTGATATTGACCTTAGCAACATTTATGTAGATATGTCTCCCCACACAAGGGAAACAAAAGCAAAAATAAACTATTGGGACTACATCAAACTAAAAAGCTTCCGCACAGCTAAGGAAACCTTCAAGAAAATGAAAACGGTGGTGGCAAGGGGGGTGCTCCTGGGTGGCTCAGTCAGTTAAGCATCCTACTTCAGCTCAGGTCATGATCTCACAGTTTCTTGGAGCTGGAGCCGGCTTCGGATTCTGTGTGTCTCTCTGTCTCTCTCTGCCCCTCCCCTGCTCGTGCTTTGTCTCTCTGTCTCTCTCTCTCAAAAATAAATATTAAAAAAATAAGAAAATGAAAAGGCAGACTACTAAATAGCAAATGATATTTGCCATGATATACCTAATAAGGTATTAATATCTAAAATATATAAAGAACTTATACAACTCAACACCAAAATAATAATCCAATAAAAAACAGGCAGAGAGAGGCACCTGGGTGGCTCAGTCAGTTAAGCATCCAATTTCGACTCAGGTCATGATCTCACGGTTTCTGAGTTCGAGCCCCATATCGGGCTCTGTGCTGACGGCTCAGAGCCTGGAGCCTGTTTCAGATTCTGTGTCTCCCTCTCTCTCTGCCCCTCCCCCACTCACGCTCTGTCTTTCCCTCTGAAATTAAAACATTAAAAAAAAAAAAAAGGCTGAGAACATGAATAGACATTTTTCCAAAGAGGACATACAGATGGCTAACAGATACATAAAAAGATGCTCAACATCATTAATCGTAGGGGAAAACACAAAGCAAAACCACAATGAGGTATCACTTCACACCTATGAAAATAGCTAAAATCAAAAGGACAAGAAATAACAACTGTGGGTGAAGATATGGAGAAAAAAGAAGCCCTGGTGGGATTACAGAATGGTGCAGCCACTATGCAAAACAAGAAAATACAGTTGCCATGTGATCCAACAATTCCACTACTGGCTATTGACCCAAAGAAAATGAAAACACTAATTTGACAAGAGACACGCACCCCTATGTTTACTGCAGTATTATTCGCAATAATGAGTAGAGAGAAGCAGCCCAAGTGAGTATCAATAGATGAATGGATAAAGAAGTGGCACATACACATTTAATACACATTCACATACAAAAGAATATTAGTCATATCAAAGAATGAGATCTTGCCATTTGCAACAATACAGACGGACCTAGAGAGCGTTATGCTAAGTGAGATAAGTCAGAGAAAGATAAATACCAAGATTTCGCTTACTTGTGCAATCTAAAAAGCAAAAGAGATAAGTAAACAAAAAGCAGAAACAGAATCATAAATACAGAGAACTCATGGTTGCCAGAGGGGAGGGGGTTGGATGGGAAGGGCAAATGGGTGAAGGGCAGTAGTAGGTGCAGGCTTCCAGTTATGGAGGGAAGAAGTCACACGGGTAAAAGGTCCAGCACGGAGGATAAAATCAACGCTACCGTAACGATGCTGCACAGGGACAGATGACAGCTACACGTGCGGTGAAAGCAGTAAAAACATACAGAGAAGACCCATCACTGTGTTAAGGGCCCGAAACTAATTTCACATTGTAGGGCAACTACACTGCTTTTTTAAAATACTCCCCCAAAAGGTACAGACTTCCAGTGAGGAGATAAGTACAGGGGATGTAAGGTGCGGCTGGACAACTAGTTAACACTGCTGTATGGCATATGTGAAAGTTGTTGACAGTCAGTCCTAAGGGTTCTCATCATAAAGAAAAACACTTTTTTTTGTATCTCTATGAGATAAGGGAGGTCATCTAAACTTAGTGTGATAATCACTTCATGATGTATTTAAGCGAGGTCCTTATGCTGTATACCTTGAATACGTGTAGTGCTGCACGCCAAGCACAGCTCAATAAAACTGGAAAACAGTGCAATAGAGAACGAGAGGGGGAAATTGTAAGCAGGGTATATATTGCAAAGGCACAAATATATTCACGATGAGCCCAGAATGTGGTATTAAAAAAACTTTTTAAGCTGTTGCCCCACTCACCTACAACAGAAGGCATTCAGCCCTCCACCAACAGAACAGAGGGGCTTTTGCCAAGGAAAAGTAAGTGGTCCACGGTCAAAGGTCATACAAATGACACTATGTTTGGGCTCTGAAATTCTGCATTTCATTTCTGGTTCTACTAGTGATGTAACCTTGAGAAAACTGCTGGACTTCCCTCTGCCTTCAATTCCTTGTGGGGAAAAGGAGTCTAAGGTGAGAGAACTCCTGATAAGCCACTGGCCTTGAGAGAAGGCTGCCAAACCCTGTCTGTACAGGACGGGCCTTTCCTCCCCGGTTCTCTCCAGCCTCTATACCTGGCAAATGGCTGTCTCTTCCGCGCAAGGTTCCCAACCCAAGACAGGGTAGTCGCACTCAGGTGCCCCTCGTGAGATATCACTACATTCAAATCATTAGTAATTGTTTCATGAACTTTTACATAAAGCCTGTAGTCAGGGACTATTTCCCTTCCCAGCCTCTCGGATTAAAATGCCATTTTCTTTTAAGAAATGGTGATAGTGGTAGATTCTTTTCAGATCCTGGCCCGAAGCGGAAACGCTAGCAAGTAATACTCTTTGTCAATCTCTGAAATGTTGATTTTGGAGAAGTTTGTATTGTTCTACAAATCTCAAAGCCCCCATGTATTGTACCTGCACCCTGTTTTGTTCTGAACGGCACAAATCCTCATCAGTCAGAGTCAGTGGCCTTTTTAAGAACACATAGGACTGAGGTCCAAAATGCCTTATGTGAAATCCTCAATCCAGGATTCCCTGTGCACACTCTCTTTCACCCTGATGTCTGACCTGCTAGAAAGCTCATTAAAAGGCCAGCAAAATTGGCCTCTTAATTGCAAGGATGGCGGCTTCTCGAAAGAACCAATCTCTTTCTTCGGCATCCCTAACCCGAACATTCACCACTCAATTTTCAGTTTCAATATTTATTTCTCAAAAAAGAAACAGGTGCTCTCCCAAAATCACCTTGGGCTTTCTGCCAGGCAGCGAGGAGCAAGCCTATCTTCATGATCCAGAGGGTGATTTCCACACGGGGGTGGAGTTCAGTTAGGGTGGTAGTGTGGATTTAGGTTTAAATAATCCTACGTGAGACTGAATCACTGTATTGTGCAGCTGAAACTAATATGACGCTGTAGGTTAACTAACTGGAATTTGAATAAAAACTTAAGGAAAAAATAAGAAAAATCCTAGATGAGAGCATTTTTTTATACAGATTTTTGGCAACAACTATCTATCTTCTTGGAGATCTCGTAAAGACTATCCTATGGCTCTTGGTAAACATTCTGACAAGGGGTGTTAACCTGGAAGATTTAAGCATAAACGGTTTCCTTTGAATCTTCAGCAATTTATGCCCTTGAAAACCTTATCTTGGGAAGGATTCCTAGGCTTCTCCAACTGCCAAAGGTGTGCATGTTATGGAAACGTTGGAACCTCACATGCCAAGTCCTGTTGAGTTCTCCCTGGGAGGGGGACAGGCACACTTACTTGCTGGTCGTCTGCCAGTCACCTCTCCTACCAGTCACCTGAGGGCCCAGACACCTTACCCTCTCAGGTCTCTGTTCAAGGGTCACCTTACCAAAGAAGCCTCACCTGTGTGAAGTAACACCGCTCGTGCTGTCACTCTGCTGTATTTTTGTCACCGCACCCGCATGTACCCACAGCCCTTCTGGAATGACTCTGCCTCTCCTTGCTAGACCAGAGCAGAGCTCACCGAGCACCAGGGGAGGGCAAGGGCCTTTGTTCACTGCTGTGCCCTCACTCCCAAGAGTAATAATGGGCACGTGCAGGCTGGGTGAATACTGATCGAATGAACACATCTTCTTTCAACAACTTTGGCACTGAATGTTAAAAGAACAAGGCAGATTTTGGAATTTCTTAATGGCACAAAATGTTCTCGATGTGACCAAGAGCCATTGGAAAACAGTCTGCTTCAGCAAGTTCACACTGGGGACTTTATCCTACGGGTATGTGGGCACACACACCCATCAACCATCATGGTCACTGTAGCACTGTCTGTCGGAACGCTCGGGACAGCTGTAAGCTCATCCACAGAGACGTGGTTAACACGGTACTGCACACTGTAGAGGCCACTTGCACCACATCATGAAATAGAAAGAACCAGCCGTATAGTCAGAGCTGTAGAACAAGTCAGTAACAGCAGCACCCAACCCGTGTGCTGCACACCCTTCCCGTCCTTCTCCACAAAGCCAGTGAGCAGGCACCCTTAAGCACTGCCCCACCCTGCGAAAGCATTGGGTAACAGGACTTATTTATATCCAAAGGCAGGTATGATGAGGAGGACTGTATGGGCCTATACGCTTTTCCATGCGTAGACTTTCTGAAAGGCCCATAAAAATTCACTGCAGAGACTGCTCTGGGGAGGAGTGAGGGGCCGTGGCGAGAGGGGGACTTCTTACAGCACTCTCTTTCATGCCATCCCAACTCTGACACCTATTACCTCGTCAGAAACATGATGCAAATAGGCACAGTCATTGAAGCATAAGGCTGGATTGCACCCCTTCCTTTCATGGGAGGGGGTAAACTGAGGCACAGACTTGGCTGAGGCCACCCAAGTAGGAAGGAGGAGCCCTAAGGCACCACCAGGGCCCTGGACTCCTGGCTGCGGTGGGTTTTGGCACCTTTCTCCAACCGCTTCCACAATAGCTGACTCAGCTGTCACAACTGGAGACTCTCAAAACCTTCCAATTACATAGAACTGGGGGGAAAATTATGATTTGGAATTCACGTGTTGACACTTGAAAAATACCAACTCCCTTTTACTCCAAGTGCTTTAGCATGTTAGGAAGGCTTTCTCTGCATGTCTCTGGAAAGGTTATTTTCAGAACATTCCACTTAAACCTGGAGATGCAGGTTTTCTGCTGTTTCTGGGAGCTGACACCACAATTTACATTAAACAAATGTTTTGAAAATTAGCTGTTCACGGTTCCAATTTCAGCTTCCCCCAGGGTTTAATGTTAGCCAAATACTGGTACAGTAAGCAGACAATGTGTTTTATTGTGTGGAAGAAAAACAGACCACCATAACAGACTTCCTGCTTTTGTAATCAAGGGAAAAGCTGAATGTTCGAGTGATTATTGGCATATGGTTATTAGAAACACTGAGTTCCAAATATAGCTACTAGGAGCTGAACACACACACACACACACACACACACACCCTTCATTTGAAGTCCAAAAAGAAAGACACAGCATTCTTAGTGTTCGCTTAAGTGGGAAGGCAGAAAGTCATCAGGCAGGAACTAATAGGGGAAGTAGTGGGGTGACGGGAGCGGGGTTCAGCCCAGGGTTGCCCGAGACACAGAATCAGAGAGGCTGCTCAGACGCCAACCAGCAGTGGGCCTGCATTAACAAGGGCCATGGCTAGGGCCACAGCCAGAAGAAGGCTCAGCCAAGCATTAAGGGCACCAGCTCCCTGAGGCCCATGTTCAAGAGATGATGGACCTGGCATCTTGATCCTCAAACATTTAGAAAGGCTTGCCCACGCACCTTTCCCCTGCCTTCCCTGCCCCACTATTCCCAGCAAATGCAAATGCTAGAACGGTTCAATATGCTAATTTTACAGTTGGTGAGCATGAGTAAGAGAGCATTCTGCAACATCCTCGCCTGGTCCTGAGCCTCCCCCGGGACTAGGTGGAGCACAAGCGCCTGGCAAGAACCTACAGGACACTCCTCAGGAACAGGTTTCTCTCTCACAGAGCTGGGAGTGATTCTCAGTCAGGTGGGGTGGGGTAGGGCAGGGTGGTGGCCTGGTGGCAAGAGGAATTCAGATTTTGTTTTCAGGGAATCATGTGTCTGCGCCCAGAAGGGTGTACAAGAACTTCAACCACCAAAGGCCAGCGAACAGCATAGACACAAACTTGGGAGCCTGGGGCCTGCTCTGTGGACTGGCTCAGGAGTGCCGGGAGTGTGGCCCCGAGCCTAGCCCCGGGTCAGTGCTGCTGCAGCCTGTCCTGGGAAGGTGTCCTCACCACCTCATCAGGTAAGAGGCTTGGGTTTTGCTCGGAAGAACGTGCTGACACTGCATCTGACCCACAAGGCATTTCCACCAGCTACTACTGAGGGTCTCACAAAACAGCCAGGTCGCCTTCTGCCAGGGGTGAATTCCTCCTCGTCTGGCTGGAGACCAGAAGGATCACACCTGAGGGGGGGGCCCAGGGCAGGGCAGCTTACATTCCATTTTACTGATGATGAGCTTTCACTGCACTGTCCCTCGTTTGTTGGCCCCGGAGGTTCTGACAACAGCTCAAAGGTAGGGAAGGGTGAGGGAGGAACATGGAGCACGTGTTCCAGTTGCTTCCAGTTGCACCTGCCCTTGATCCTGCTGATACTCAGACAGGTAAGAGCAACCACCTGCAGGCCCAGACCTCCCGAGGGTGGGCTGCTGTGCTCCATGCAGTGAGGAGCAAACATGGGGATCAGCTGGCCTGCCCCACCCAAGAAAACATTAGGTCACACTAATGAGAGGGCTTCACTCACCACAAAAAGACCAGCACCTAGGACCTGCTCGGTGTAGGCTGGGTCTGGTAGGGGCACCTGAATAACACATCTATTTTTCTCCTTAACAAGGCAACCATCCTACAGAGCCAACTGTCTGAACCATCCTACTGGAAGATGCACAGTGGAGGACACGCAGGCACAGTAACACAGTGACAGTTCCGAGAGGCAGCCAGTACCTGTGGGTAGGACCCCATGGCAGCCACCCCTAGCACAGGAAAGCTCCTGCACATGCAGGTCCCTTCCCAGAGGTGGAAGCATCTCCCTGGCAGGCCAGGAATGGGCTCTTCCAGCCTGGGGCTATCTGCCTCAGACCCTCCTCACACCCCTTGCCTACCGGGATCCGGTCCCCCAATTCTGCCCACCTGAGCTGGACTAGCCTCTCCGCAAGCAGCTCCCATATGTTCCTCCTTAGTCCTCGGATAAGTCTCAGCACAAAGGAGCCACTCATGACCTCACCTGCTTGCACCTGCCCCAACCTGCCCACTCCTGCCAAATCACATACCTTGGATTTCCGAGCCCCTTTCTTGCCTCCTGCTTTCTTAGACACGGGCTTCTTCTGGGATGGAGACTTGGCCTTTTTGGCTGGGGGTGGTGTGATGATGGCTTCCAACTTCCCTTTGGATCCTCGTTTCTTTGCTAGCAACTCCGGATGGATGTTTGGTAACACTCCCCCACTGGCTATGGTGACTCCTTTTAGCAGCTTGCAGGAAAATCAAAGTAGCAGATGGTGAGCCAGCCCACCCTGTCTCTGACCTTCAAGAAGCCGGCCCTGCCCATTCACATTCTTGCTTTGGGTTGGGATGAAGAGCTCCTTCATCCACGGGATCTACAAGGATGCTGATGAGACCCAGGCTCACTATACAGGGAATAAGTCCTCAGGGTCCCTCACTCTGGTGAAATTTCACTATCTTTCCTCCAGGGAGAGCCAAATACCTTGTTTCATTCCCTACTGCTCCCAAATAAAGCCTGGAGGAAGAACTGCCATGGGGGCGGAGAAGCTGCTAACAGTCCAAAATGCAGCCCAAACCTCTGAGAGCCAGCCAAACACCAACCTCCCTCCGTCTCTCGGCCACTGTGACTGCCTGCACAAGCATCTGGTGTGCGGGACGTGGAGGAGAGCCCCATACCTGATTTAGCTCTTCGTCGTTGGCCACGGCCAGCAGGATGTGCCGGGGGGTAACCCGCCCCTTCTTGTTGTCTCTTGCTGCGTTGCCAGCCAGCTCCAGAATCTCAGCTGTGGGGAGCAGAGGGGTAGAGCAGCTGGTCATGTTAGAGCATCAGGGGGTCCCGGGCATCCTCCTGATCCCCCCCACAGTTCATGGTGCTGTGAATGGGCACAGGCAGCAGCCTCATCAAACAGCTGCCCTGAGGTATGAAGCTGCAGGGGTCCTGCCTGGCCACACTTTGAGCGAAGCCACAGAGGTACCGAACGGAGCCAGGAGGCCCCCGGTCCATCTCCTTTGTTTTGGAGATGCGAACACGGAGGCTTAGAGAGAAGGGAGGAGCTGAGGGTCTCTTGGTGATAAATGGTGGAGCTGACATGTGAACCTGTTTCCCAGAATGGGTTGCCCGCAGTCGGCACTCCACACGTCACCAGGACCGACCCTGCAGAGCCAGAGTGTGGCCCTGAGAGGCAACCGAGCACCATAAGCAACGGCTCATGCATGTGTCCACGGGATGGTGGGGGGAGGTGGCTGAGCAAATCTGTTGACCGAAGCAATGTCCAACACTGCATATTCACACTCAAAGCCAAGAAAAAAAAAAGTTGTAATAGTCATTCTAGAGAAAAAATGAGATCTGAATGTCAACTGGATATTAGATACTAAAGGATTATTAATTTTCTGGGGTGTGGCCATAGCATCAGTACCCTGTAGAGAACACTGTTCGTAGGAGATACCTGCCCAAGTACTTGGGAGTGAACTATCTTGATGTCTGCAATTTAGTCTCTCAAACAATTCTGACAGACGCCATGGAGTAAAACTAACGTGGGGATACGCTACGTGCTGTTAAATCTAGGTGTATGACACAAGCGTCCCTCCTTCAGCATTCTGTACACTTGACACTGAAAAAAAAAATGTTACCAGCTAGAAAGCTAGAAGTTCGGTCCCTGGTTGGTGGTTAGTCAAAGTCCCCTGACCAGTCCTTCGGGGCAGGCTCTCACTGGACAGGGTGACAGCTCTGCCACAGCACCCAACCCGGGGGACAGCCAGTGCCCTTTGGCAAGAGGGTTTTTCTCCCTGGCAGCACAATGCTCTGGCTGTCAACATCATCACTGTGTCCTCATTTCCTTAACCCAGACTGTCTCAAAATGTATCTTACTTCCCTCCCCACGTCTGCAATTCTGCCCATGCCGTGGTCCTCTGGGCCCGGCTCAAGCCTGACCTCTTCCTGGTACTAAAGATTTCCTAGTATTCCAGGTCACGGTGTCAACACTGGATGTCTCCAGCAAAGGCAAAACTGAGACTCATTACAAAGTAGGGCAAACCTTCTAGCTACATGAAAGTCCTGTCTTTAAAGTTTACAATATTCCATGGTACACATCCACAAGTGCCAAGTGCTGAATCGAATGCAGTAACTATGGTGTGTGTAGAATGCTGAAAAATTGCTTGGCTACTCACACAAACTCTCATATTGGTAGAAGTGAAAAACCAGTCACACCTGGGACAGGTTTCCACTCTGAACCCAAGGCAGGACTTCATTTACTCCATAATCCCGTCAGTGAGCACACACGAACACTGGAGGCACCACAAGGCCCCTGGCCACCTGATGCTCCCAGGCCAGTGTCCCTCATGTTGAATTTCACAGTTGAGAGTCACCAGAGTGAGGCCCGGGGAGGGCCCAGGACAGGAGGAGAACCAGCCCACTTCCCACCCTGACTCGTTAGTCTCAGCAGGACTGTTTCCCAGCTCCCTGAGTGCAGGTGCAGGGGGAGACAGCCCCTCCAGCCATTTCACTGAAGCCTCCCTGTAAGTGATCATGGTGGAGTGTCCCTATGCCTAGCACAGATGGGCCTATCTTGGCCAATGCAGAAGAGAAGAGGGTGCTTGGGATGCCTCAGTGGCCTCAGGCCCCAGAGGCCATGAATGCAGAAATGAGCCCACCTCAGGCTTCTTCCTGCTGTGTTCACCGAGGAGGCAGCACACCTGTAACACTACTGTCCTGCCCATGACTGGTGAGGAGCTGAAGTGGGAGCCTCACCTGGTGTGAGCACAGGCTCTAGGAGTGAGGGCAGAGGGAAGACAGTGAACTGTGGCCATCTCTGGCCGGAGACCAAGTGGCAAGAAGGCCAGAGAGGAGCAGGTGGCACCACAGAACTGAAGGCCATCTGGCATTCTTCCTGGCCTCAGCCATCCCCTCAGCTCCTTGCCACCCCCCCTCCCCCCCCCCCAACTTTCTGACACCACAGGGAAACACGGGGCCATCCATATCTGCAGAGCCAGAATGCACACAAGGAGGCTGTTGGATTACAACCTTTTCCCAATAAGGTGCTAAGAATGCTTTACCTGGCCTCCAGTAGAGACCCACAACAGAGCTGGAAGTCCTCCGGCATAATGGATTGAAAGGATGGCTTCTCAGGCACGTGGACGTGGCCAGTTTCCTCTTCCCGCCCCCAGAGTGTCAGTGGAAGGCTCTCTCTCCCATGAGAAGGCACCATGGCCACTGTGGGCAAGGGCTGTGGTCTTAGGTTAGGCAGCACTGCTTTAACATTTCCTGTGTGCAGTGAAGATGGTGATGACAGATGCAAAGACTCAGAAGGTGGGTTTGGGCCGCTAATTTGGGTAGGAGACAGGCAGCATGTACAAGCATTTAAAGTACAGGAAGGACTGTGAGTAGCACCCGTGGCACAGCAATCTGGAGATGAATTCTCTAGGAATTTCCCCCTCGCTTCCAGCAGCGTTTGTGCCCCCGCCCGCTGCGCTCTTGCTTTGTGGCTAAAGGTTCTAATGGCCTGAGCTTCCACACTTGGGCCATCCATCGCAAGGCCTGCACTCACTTACTGCTAAGTCAGCACGGATCCACATGGAAGCGACACTGAGGGATAGGTGTGTTGAGTGGGATGAGGAGCAGTGTAGCTCCTTGGAAAGAGCCAGGCTGTCACTCCTCTGCCTCCTTCACCAAGGAGCAGGAAAATCCCCAACTCTTTTCTGGCAGCAAACCCCATCCAGCATTCAATCTGCGAGTGCCAAGAGGACTGGCCCTCCTGCCCTCTAGCCCTCTACTGCCAAAGGGCAGGCCCTCAGCTCAGCCTGTGGGGAGGGAGAGGAGGTGTGGCAGGTGGGGAGAACAAAGAGGGGCACATATTCACACTCCAGCTAGTTGAGCAAGAGCCGTACTTGCAGTTGACTCCTGCATGTTTTCCAGAGGGTAGTTACCATAGCAACTCCTTTGTCAAGGGACACACAAGACAGAGCACCTCTGAGACACACCTTTTATGAGAAGCCTGTTCCACGCCCGACCGTGCCGTGCACCGCAGCAGGCAGAGAGCCGGGGCAGTTCACAGCAGCCAAGAAAGACGGAGGCCGAATCTGACAGCTAACAAAGGCAGGAGCCCAGAACACGAACTCAGCCCTGGCCAAGTCTCCATAAATGCCCCCCCTGTAGTCCTCAGGCCAGTTTCAGAAATAGCAATCACAAGGGTCTTTCCTGGCCAGGAGACGGCTGCCCGCCGCAGGCGGAGAGGAGAGGGCTGCAATGCCAGCTGCTCGGCCCTATGCAACAGTCCCCATCTGCTCTGCAGAGGGAGTGGGTGCTGGCTGCTGGGGAACTGGGGCAGGGCACATGCCACCAAAGGAGACTTCCTTGTTCAGTTTCCTTCCTAGTAATTGATCCCGTCTTTGCAAATGACAGCAAGGGCAGGGTCACGGAAGCCTTAGGCTCAGAGCTGTTATGTAGGTTCCTGCCACGGCCCTCACCACATACACAGTGGGAAGGGCTCATGCCCCCACAAACAAGGGGGAGGGGTAGTCCCGGGCCAGCTTCAGCTCTGTCTTAACCTGAATGGAAACCATGCCTTCCTGCAAGAGATGGTTTCCTACACTTGATTCATCTTGTATTTTGGAAGGTTTTGTCCATCTCTAAAAAATTTTTTTCCCCTACCTACATTAAGAGAAAAGGATTCTGGGAAAGACAATCCAGAAAGCACCAGATCTACAGACACAAGTCCTTTTCTCTATGGTGTCCAGAGCTTCATGGTTGGATCCTCCTTTGAAGGCTGCTTTTAGGAGCTACAACCCTGTGGGCGGTAACCAATACAAATGGAATCTGCAAGAAACCACAGGAGGAAACTGGGCAAGAGCAGTTAGGAAGAGAAAAAACAGACCCCTTACCAGGTTCTCCACCCCCTCAAGCCATGTCTTCCTGGCCAGTGATGGGAAAAATTTTGTTACCAATGACCAACAATGAACTGGTTTGGGCCCAAAGGGTCAACTGGTTTGGGGTCAGCCTTGGAAAGGACTCTAAGTGTGGTAAGGTTCCCAGTGATAAATGCTGTAAAGGGTAAAGGGGACATGTTGAATGACAAGTAACACTGGCCGGCTTCTGAGCTATTTTTTTTGTTTTGAGATCTTTTTGTTTGTTTTAAGATCTAACTCACAAAACACCCAAGCATCTCTGGCTCCCACTCCTGGCCAGGGCCAGTCTCTGGCAAGTAGTGAGGCACTGGATCCATCATTTGTAGTGGCCCAGACCAGTAATGAGACCTTATTCTCTACTCAGAGCAGCAAGCACTGCAGACACCCCTGGGCCCCCCAGCCCCCAGCCTCATGGAACGTGATCTCTTTAAGGCCACTTGACAAAATTCCCACAGCCGTGAATAATGGCATTATTTGGCAGCCTTTTCAGCTATAGACCAGCTGTCTGAACGTGAATACCTCTGACAGGTCTACTTTCCAAGTTCACCCAGAGACCAAAGGCTTAGTCTTTCCCCACCCTGCCCCCCACCACCCCCCCACACACACATCTTGAACTGAACCCTATCTGTTGTATTGAAGCATTCCGTCTATCTTCCTTTAGGGAGATGAAGTCATGGCTTGCAGAATTAGACTCCTAACAGCTAACAGGTGACGTGTGGAGGCTGAGCCAAACTCTAAACACAAACCTTGCGAAGACTCAGGGGCTTCTCCAGAGCTGTTTGAAGCATCTCCGTTAACAAAAGAAATATTGAAAATAACAACCAGAAATCAAAGGAAAGCAAATGCTCACGTAATCCCAAGGAGAAAACAGATATTTGCTACAAGGCCAACAACATGACGAGCAATCTGTTTATTGTATTTCTTTCAATTCATCGGGCCTCCCTCAGCAGTTCACGGAGTTCAGAACTGTTTTACACCATTCTGGAAAGCTTTAACCCAATCAACTCCAATTGGAGAGGAAATGCTAAGAGTTTCCTGCATCCCGACTGCACCACGAGTTCCTCCAATTCGCCTGGGGGCCCAGAATCCACCGGCCTGCACCTCACCTTTTCAGGAGATGAGCGGCAGAGTCTGAAGCCTGCTAAGCTGTCAACCCAGAGCTCCAGGGCCTCACTTACAGGCCACAGCAAAGCTCTCCAGTCTGCCTGTCCCGGGGCCTCAAAGGAACTGGGGATTCCACAGAGAAAATAAAACCGACAGCAGTAACAGAAGGTAGCATTTTCTGTGCAAGATGCAAGGTATTTTGTAACAATGAGCCATTCTGCTGCTTTTCTGCAGATGTTCCAAGTCTGACACATACTGTCCCTTGCTGTTAAGCCCACGTTACAGACCCCTCCTAAAAACCCATGAGCATTTTGTCTAGTCTCCCACCTTCCCCACGTCTCCCAGTAAGACAGAAATACAGCTTAATTTGGGAGTTTCTAAAGTAAGCTGGTTCTTAGACTTCCAAGTAAAAAGTAGGTCATTCTACATGATACAGATTAAGAAAAAGGAGATCTCAATCTTGACAAACATGACCTTCCTCTAACCCTGCAACCCAGCCCAGTGCCTGAGTACCTTTCCTTTTTGGAACATCTTCCTGTATCTTCCCCCAAGTCTCCAGCACTTCTGTATAAGCTTACCTCCTCGGTCTGTCTTGAACGGAGTGCAAGAGCCACAAAGGGCAGCGTGCTAGAGCTAGGGTCTGCTGTCAGACAGCCTGGGTATGAATCCCAGCTCCCACACCTTGCTGTGAATGGCCAACGCACACCCAAGGCAGGCTTTCCCTCTCTATAGAAAGGGGATGAAAATTAGGTCACTCCAGGGCTGGTGAGGATTAACGAGTTACCAAGTTCCATGGTTAGAGCGGTGGATAAATGTAAACTACAGTTATTGGGGCTACAACCACACACTTCATCTTTTAAAAAGTGTAGCAGGCTGGATTTCCAGGAGAAGAAAACTAAACTTCCTATTCCTCAGTTTCCTCCTATCACACTAACGGCCTAGCTAAACGGATAGATGCACGTGCATGAGAGTTGGAAGGAGGAGGAGGAGAAAAGCAATATAGAAAACCTGGTGTTTCCTTGCCCGATAGTTTACTCTTTGCTGTTACACTTAACAGTTTACATATGTTTGAAAAACGCACTTGAACCTGATTAACCTTGGGGCTGCCAGACTTACTTTGATAGAATGCAGCACCCAGGGCGGCCCCACAGGCAGTCTCTGCCTAGGGATGGGGTCTGGGGCTGTTGTCTGACCCCCACAGAGTGCGCCACAGCAGGGGCAGAACCAAAACCGTTTGCTGAGACAGCACAAGTCAAGGCCCAGGAAGGTAGGTGGAAGGATGAGGTGCCGGGGGCGGGCCCAGGAAAGCCTGCTCTAACTCTCCCCACCCCTGGCTGACAGCTGGGCCAGGCCCTCTACCCTCCCACTCACTCCCTTTCAAGGACGCCAAGTTAATCTTCAAGGAAGCGGTTAATATGTGTGTTTGTTTTGATATGGAAACTCACAGCCATTTGTTCTTAATTCATCTCGGGAAGGGGCGAACAATCAGATGTCTGCTGAAATGAAAAGATTTGAAGGGGGTAACGTAAAGAGGAAACTCACTGCAACAGCCCTGACGTGGTGACACTTCCCTGACAGAGGGACGTTTAAGGAGGAGAACAAGAAGTGCGCGTGGGGCGGGATGCCCTCGTGCGGGGGGCGGAGGCGATGTCTGTCCTCAGCCCTTAGGCGCGCATGCGCGTTCAGGGACCTGTGGTGCAGACATGCCTACTCTCAGTGGAACTCCATCGGGGGAGGGCATTTTGCTCTACCCTATTTGGTGCTGTTTCCCTTATGCACAGTTTATCTTTTCAAAATGTCAGAAATGAAATGAAAACGCAGCGTAAATGAACAGAGGTAACTATGGTATGTGCACCGCCCCCCCCTCCCCACCGCACCCCCAGCTTTCGCAACTCTGCGTCACAGGCGCCCCCCAGGCCCTGACAGCTGTCCCAGCCTGCTCAATCCTGCTTCTCACAAGAGTTATGAGCATTTGGACTTTTTAGGTTCTTTGCATCACCGACTCTCTTTAGAGCAGTATGAGGGCACTGACTTCCTCTCTCCTAGGGCTCTTTCGCTCCTCTTTCCCCCAGCACCCTACTTGTCCTGCAGCTGCTACAGCCAGCACCTCCGACAGTGACCTGACCGCCCCTTCTCTATAGCCCAGCACAGGTCATGCCAACGGCCACGGCCCTTCTTGTGTTCAAACCCATCTCCTTCCTGTCGGTGACTCCTCGCCCCTCCAGGCCCCCCACCCTGCAGGACCCCTGTCCCCTCTGCCCACTCCAGGCCACAGGACCCTGCAACTGCTCAGGGCCTGCCCCTCTTGGGAGGCCTTGTCTGCCTCCTTCACCAGGCTGTGGCTCCACCCAGGACCAGGCCAGCCTTGGAGGACTGGGTGCATACCATCCTCCTGTGACGTCCACTGGAGACAACGGAGATGCACAGTATACTGAGGGACCCTGAGACCCCCATGCTTTCCTGGTAACTGCTAAGGTCTGAGCTCCTGAAGAGAACCTACAGGAGACGCTCTTCTAGAGACGGGTCACTATGCTGAGTGGCCTCGCAGAGGTTACTTACACTCTAAGCCCCAATTTCCTTCTAAGCAGACAGAATAGGCTTAGAAGGATTCTGTGAACTACCAAATGTGAAGCACTTAGCCAGTGCCTGGCACATAGCAAGTGCTCACTATAAGGCAGATGTTTCATTCCTTAATCGCTCTGCCTTTGCCTAGCACTGAAAGCACCAGCCTCCATGCCCCCAAAACTAACATTACTACAAGCCACTCTCAATCTGGAATGGGGACCTGCCAGGGCCTGGGGAGGAGGCCAGAGGGCAAGGAAACCAATGCTCCTCCAGGTAAAAGCCCTCATTTTCTGATACTGACTTTCGGCAGCCAATAGCCAGATTTACAGAAGCAGCAGATAAATGTTAACCAAAGACTACCTTGGTTACCAGTTACCACAAGGAGCATCCATCAGGACAGACATGGCAAGGGAAGCCTACGATTAGCCTTTTACAGAGGCCCTGGATTCCCACATGGCTCCCACAGTCCTGCAGGCAAGAAATGTGGGCTCTGGCAGAGCAAGAGCCTCCTTGTAATGAGGACGACATTTATAAATGTCTTCTGTAAAGGCCACTCTACAAATGTCTCCCTGTGTACGCGGGCATGACAGTAATCCCGTGAGAGGACACCTCAGCATCAGGCGCCGTCACAGGCCTCTGAAGTACCAGGGAACACGCTCTTCTGGCTACCACACAGAAGACACTTGCCTAAAAAGGAAGGTGGGACATAAAATGAAGGAGGGAAGACATAAAGGAAAGGAAGGTGGGAGCCAGGGTCAGAGCTGCAGGCAGGCTGAGCAGCCTGGCAAATGCAAGGAGAGTCCCTGTTATCCTCTTGGCAGCTGGAACTGGAGGCAGCTGGGGGGTGGGGTAGGGAGGACGGGAGAGACAGGGAGATGGAGGGAGGTGCACTGTCCTGAATACCCTTTGGGTCTGTCTTCTTGCTACAACATATTTATAGCTCTGAGGAGTGGCTTTTCACTTTCACCATATTTTATTCTAGGTTGACTAGACATAGAGGCCCTCAGGCAGGGAAAGAAAGCAAGAGGACTATAAATATGTTTTATTAGTTGCTGATATTTTAACGGGAAGATATCAAGAGAGAAGATATTTGTAGAATTCTTATCACTTCCTTCTCCATTCTTGGTGGTCATCCACAGAGAGACCCTGGGGTACTCCTAGCAAGGCTCCTGGGATGCTGCTATTTAAGTCAGTGGAGTGGCTCCTCACTTCCTCCGCTTTTCAAGGTACAGACATCCTCAGTGGCTTTTGTGTCAGAAGTGAGAGATCAGCTCTTGATAAACTTCCCACGCCTTCCCATTTGCCACCAACAGCTGCCTGACACTTGCTGTTGCTCAGCTCAGTCTGGCCCCCATGCCCTTGTGTCATTAGCATAACCCTAATTATGCCACATTTAAAAATCCAGGGGTCTAGTTCAGCTCCCATCTCATCAATTTCCTGGCAGCCTGTGACCTTACCGACATTCCCTCCTCCTGAAATTCATCCCTGTAGCTGGTCTTCTTACCTTCAGTAAAAAACTATTTACTAAGCGGCTGCAGAATGTAAGCCCTCATGCTGGCAGCTGAGCACACAGTGATGGGGGAGGGGTGGGGAAGGCACAGTTCCAGCCCCGGGGTCACAAATACGACCTCCGATATGTCTGACCCATCACAGACACTCATTACAAATCTTCTGAAATGAACACGGATTCTTTCAACTTTCAGCACCCAGCCTGGCACCTTGCACCTGGTTAGAGCTTGGTAACTCCTTCACCAATAGGTCATTAAGAATGGATCACTAAACAAGTACACTAAGCACGTGCACCACTGAGACCGTGATTAAGGATGGAAGTACAGGGACATTCTCTAAGGCACTGGCCTGGTTTCATGTATTAGAGCCAACACTCAGGATCCATGGCAGGCAGTATGAACTGAACTATAAAGTAGTCATCCAAGAGGAAAGTCATCCCAGCCCCCTGATGGTCCAAGATCCAGGCAGGCCTCACCTCACAGTCTCAAGTGAGGTCTCAGGGTTGGCTCAGGGGCCTGGGGGGTACTGGGGAGATCAACAATCCTCAGATTCTCCCAGCCAAGATTCTGGCTCAAATATCAGTGTCAGTCTGTGCATATCACATGTACCCATTATCCTGATTGATTATTTCTTGGCATTTCATATTTTAGATTTTGAAATGAAAACAGAGAAGAAAAATATCCTTAGAAAGATAGATAACATACATATAACTAATAATACTGTCTCCTGGGAGGAGAACTGGGTAGGAAAAAGAGCAGGAAGGGAAATGAATGTCTCACCGTATGTCCAGGGGAACATGGAAATTTTACCATTGGTAAACATCACTTAGTAAAGAAAACAATCAAAGACAATAAAAGACCTACCAGATATGAGAAACATAAAGTATGTAACTAGACAGACCAATGAAACAGAAAATAAAGCCCAGAAATAACCCTAAATATATCTAGAAATTTCACGTATGGTAAAGGTAGCATCTCAGATTACCAGGGAAAAGATGAGATACTCAATTAATTGTGTTAAGAAAACTGGGTAACCATCTGAAATAAAATTAAGTCGATCCTTATCTCACACTATGTATCAGGATAAATGGATCAAAGTAAAAATGTAAAAAATTAAAACATAAAAATACCAACCAAAAGCACAGGGGGAATTCCTTTGTAACCTTGAAGAGAGGTAGACTTTATGAACAACAAAATCTGGCAGAAATAGATTTATGAAGACTTCCACTATTAGGATTATTCAGATAAACTTGACAATCATTCCACAATATGTATGGATATCAAATCATCACATTATATGCTTTAGATATATAGTCATATTTGTCATTTTCCTTGATGAAATTGAAAAAATGAGCTATTCAAATAAATACACAATAACTTTAGTTAGAGAAATAATTTTTAGAGAAAACTTTGAAAATGAAGAGAAAATAAGAAATTATAAAGAACAACCAAGCCGATTCAAAAGAAAACCAGACAGGACTTCTAGAAATAAAAGTTTCAAAGCTGATATTGAAAATTCAGTGACTGAATTAAATAGCAGATAAGACACAGCTGAAGAGAGAATTATTAAACTGGGAGACAGTTCCAGAAGATAAATCAGAAATAATTATCCACAAATAAGACCTGCAAGACAGAAATGAAAAATAAGAATGAGATGAACAGATATGGAAGAATGAAACACTAACATATATTTGATTTGTGTTTTATAAGGAGAAAGATCCCAGAATAGAGACACTAAAGAAGTAACAGCTAACGACTTTATGGATGTGACAGAAGCGTGTTCAAAAACAGCCTGAGAAAGCTTATCACTAAAAGACCTCATGAAATGAAATCCTAAAGGATGTACCTCAGTCACAATTAAGTGATCCCAGATGGCAGGTCTGAGAGGAAAGAGGCACACTTAGTGTTGGGCACACCTTTTTCCTTGCCTGAATCCAAAAACAGGTTTTGTCTTGCTGTGTGCTTTTCCACTGGCCCCAGCAAAAACCCAGCCCTTGATAGGGAACTTGTCGATGCATTTGCAGACCCCAATGGCAGAAATGAAAGTGGCATGTCACCGTTCCCAGGGAAATCATGAGGCAACAGTGAGATTCCTTGACCACCGAGCATTCCCAGGCAATGCAGCTTATCTTGGAGAAAACAGAGAGGTTGTCAACAAATGGCGCTAGCGCTGTAAATCCACGTCCCAAGAAGTGAATCTAGACACAGACCTTATACCCCTTGCAAAAATTAACTCAAAATGGATCACAGCCCTAAACATAAAACACTATAAAACTCCTGGAAGATAACATAGGAGAAAATCTGCATGACCTTGGGTTGGCAAGGACTTTTTAGAGACAACACCAAAGGCATAATAGATGAAAAAAGAATTAAGATGCCAGACTTCATTAAAATCACACACTTCAGCTCTGTGAAAGACACTGCTAAGAGAGTAAGAAGACCAGCCACACCCTGGGAGAAAAGAAAGCAATGAGGCCGTTCCTTTCTGATCCCAGTGACACAGTCCAGCCCCTAGCCCCGAGATGGGAGGGTAGCAGGGCCATTGTTTCATGAAGTGGGCCCCAGTCACACTTACACTCTCATGGACCACCTTATGGACCCTTTGGAAGGACTGGGTGGTGGACTGGATAGAAACTCAGTGTTTGAGCTCCATGGCAGATTCACGTGCTTGTGGGAGAAGGGTGCTGTCAAGCCGGGCTTCTACCTCCACATCTTGCCTGGGGTAGCGAAGCTCCAGGCATTGCACCCTGTGGCGGTTTCCAGGCTCTCTCCTCAAGCCCTGAGGCCTGCCCACCCTGGATCTGCTAACAGGCGAGCAGGCCGACAGCTCACGACGAAGAAAATGTCAAAGGCACCTTGTGATAAACTGCTTTCCCAAGCACTCCTCGGATGTCTACCCACCATGGAATCATCTACTCCCCTGGGAGGGTGAGGGAGAACTAACAGTGCAGCATAGGTGGGAGCACCTCCTAAATTAACTCATGATTGGCTCTGCAAGATTATGTATAATGATGATTTTCTGTGATGGGCTATCAGTGGAAATCGTTAATCGCAGATATTAATACAAACAAATATTGAAGCTAAAATCTAACTTCCTTTCATGCGTGTGTGCATACACACAAGAGGCATTCAGGCCCAGCAGCTATCTCTGGGCAATGGCATTATGGATGAGCTTTAGCTTCTTACATTTAAACAATATGTGTTTTGTAATGTTTATTTATTTTTGAAAAAGAGAGAGACAGAGTGCAATTGGGGGAGGGGCAGAGAGAAAGGGAGACACAGAATCCAAAGTAGGCTCCAGGCTCCGAGCTGTCAGCACAGAGCCCGACGCGGGGCTTGAACCCACGAACTGCGAGATCATGACCTCAATGGAAGTCGGATGCTTAACTGACTGGGCCACCCAGGTGCCCCTATATTCTTACATTTTTAAACACAAACTGCTCATATCACCCAAAATGGGAATATGAATTTAACTATGGTCTGCACACAATGGGTGTCCAGTGCACTAGTCTCAACTCCAGTGTTTCCAGCTTCATTCTAGTTGCAGCCCTCTGGCTCATTAAATCTCTTCCCTTTCGTGTGTGTGTGTGTGTGTGTGTGTGTGTGTGTGTGTGTGTGTTCAGGAGAATAAAACTGGCAAAGGGCTTTGCAGAAGAATGAGCACTGTGGGGTGGTGAGAGCCTGAGGGCAGCATGAATGCCCAAGAAGGTGCCAGCAGGAGTTAGCTGGGTCCTGGCCTGAAGCGTTAGTCCAAGGTAGGAGCGGTCAGGCAGACAAGCAAGAGACTCAGGAGAAATCTGGGGGGGCCTCAGAGTATCAAGGAGCCAGCCTGACGGTCCTCTTGTTCCTGCCCTATTTTTAGCTGCAGGAGTAACAGGACACACTCGGGTGTCCTGGATAGGAAAGTGGTAAAGAGGCCAGGTAAGTGATGGAGCCAAGGGCAGCCTCTGCCTACCTCAATCTGCCAAGCTTGTCAGATCCTTTCTTTCCTAGGCCAGAAGCACCAAGTCCGATAGGTGTAACAGGATGGGCTGCTGAAAGGGAGGGTTCCCCCTCCTGCACTGAGAGGAGACAGGGCGGGGATGGAGTGCAACCCAGCCCCTAACACAGGAGAGATACGCAGCATCTGACCCAGTTACAGATCAGAAATGAAGCAAGCTGAAACTTGGGATAAGGATGATCATTTCGTCAGCCAAACCAGACAGCAAGGTATATTCGCAAGAGTCACCCCTTTCCCTTAGGGTTTTATTGTAGGATGTGGTCGGGCACAAGGGCTGAGACTCATCTAGTCTGCAAAGTGGCCATAAGGTCACCCAGGGGACCCTGCTTGTTCCCCAGGTCAGGAGCTGGCCCTGTAAACTTCATCACGGCAGCTTCTGACTGGAGCATCTATGGGGAGAAGATTCCAGGTACTGATTAGAAGACAGGGAGGCTCTGGTCCGCAACAAGAGACAGGAGAGGGAAGACCAAGGCTGAAACATGGGCACTGAGAGGGGCAGGGCTTGGGAAAATGGCAGGAGTGGGGTTTAGAAATATAAAACTCCAGAGATCATCATTTTGTAGTTTAGATCCAAAGAAGACAGGAAAAAAAAAAATTCTAGCTATAGCCTTACCTTGTGAGAGGTGGAAATGCAGTCCTATGGTGCTGGGTTTTTATTTATTTTTTTATTTTATTAAAAAAATTTTTTTTTTAGTGTTTATTTATTTTTGAGACAGAGAGAGACAGAGCATGAATGGGGGAGGGTCAGAGAGAGAGGGAGACACAGAATCTGAAGAAGGCTCCAGGCTCTGAGCCGTCAGCACAGAGCCCGACGCGGGGCTCGAACTCCCAGACCGTGAGATCATGACCTGAGCCGAAGTCGGACGCTTAACCCGACTGAGCCACACAGGCGCCCCTGGTGCTGGGTTTTTAAATGGACCACAATTTAGGGACCCATACCAGCAGGCTGCTCCCATAGCCACCTTGGGAGAGTCTATACCTATCACAAGGTGTCAGCATTCAGTCTTGAGAGCTGGCTGCCAGGGCTTGACATCTTTCTCAGAGAAACCCTCTGGGAGTGCACTGAATTTCTGCAAACAAGCTTAAGTACTAGGAGGGAAGTTGGTAGAGTAAGGTTTGTGCTCAGGCCATGTGACAGGGTTTCTGCCCCCCACCCCCCAAAAAAGGAAAAGATGTCATCGCACATCTTTTTGGATTTGATGAACAGGAACCGGGCCTGTTCTTTGCTCAAGGGTTGGATAAAATGGCTCCAAAGGCACTTCCCTTCCAGGAAGTAAGTTCCTTGGGCAGAGACTTTTGTCTTGGACCTCAGTGTCTGGCACAGAGCCTGGGGTATGATAGGCCATCTCCGAGTCAATATCTGAGCAACTCAGCTTAGCAAAGTAAGTGCTAAGGGCTTCCCAAGATACCACCTCACCTAGCAAATGTTCAGGCACCTTCTATGGGTTGGGCCCTGTATGGAAGAGGAAGACCCAAGGTCTCCTTATGTATCAGCCAAGCTTCCTGCCTCAATGCCACAACAAACCAAAGCTGGTTCTTCATGACAGCTTTCGATTTTGTTTCCTCACTGAGCCTTCCTCATAGTGCCATCTGTCATGGGCTAAAGCCACACCAGTGTTCCCTACACTGTACTGTGCAAGGTGTTTAAAGGTGTTCCTTAAAGACTTTTGTGATAAAAGTTTGGGAACCACTACGTAGCACAGCTCCTTCCCATGGGGATTCACAGTGACACCAACATGTTAAAGGCTCTAAAGAGTCTTGCCATAAAGAAAGCTATTTCTTGCTGGTTCCCAAACTAAAACAAATTCCTTTACTGAGAAAACTGTTGAGGTTATTCATAAATCCACCTCAAAAGAGAGGATGTGAATCTAGCCATCTTCTGACCTCAGTCATACGGCTGTGTTTTTTTGGTGGAATACCTCTCGAATTTCACCAGATATGTAGGTTCTGCTGAGCGCTGTTTGAGCAATGCTGACCCACAGGACCTTGACCCATGACTCAAGACCATCAAATCATAAGGGTGCTTGCTCTTTGCTCTACCACACACTGTTGATTTCCCACCACCCTCCACCCCCAACTGTGGGACTCAAGTACCTTTAACTTATCCCCCTCACCCCGTTTGCCCTATTCCCTTATTGGTGTCTGGGCTTGGGGATCCCCATCATCAATGGAAAGGTCACTGGGACAAAAGCCACGCCATATATTTCTCATTTCACATCTCCTATGCCTTCCAGTAGTGCTATGCTGGGCACAGAGGATAGATTCCAGAAGCTTCTGAACTGATTAAAGTCAGGTTCCCTTTTGCCTTACATGTCATTTAAGGGAGAAGTACCACAGTACCATGGGGGCAAAGACAATGACTGGACTGGGGCTGCCCTGACTGCCTCAGTTTCCATGCAGTAACACTTACTTCCATCTACTATGTATTGAGTGGTTACTAAGAAAGCTGGCTAAACACTTTAGATGCAGTGTCAATCCTCACAGAGCCCCAAGAGCAATACAGGCTGCTATACTCCCCTGGTGGAGAATGGAGGGAGGCCCAGATAGTCCTCCACACTGAGAAGACAAGTGGACAGTGTCACACTGCTTGGGGAGAACTCCAGAAAGAGTCCAGCAGGGAAGCTGGATTTGGGGAAGGACCTATCTGGTTGCCACGACCAAGCTGGTTCCAAGTGTTGCCTTTTTCCTTTTAAGTACAGCAGATGATTGGGCTCTGGACCCAAGAGGACAAAGAGAGGCCTGCTTCACTTTTCAGAGCAAGATACAAAGCTACAACCTCCTCCCACATCTACCCCGGCCGGGAGCAGACTGTATGAAGGAGAACCTATGTGGTCCCTCACCACTGAAAACACGCTCTGCATGGCGGGGGTGGGAGGGTGGTGGTGGGGTGTCACTGGGCTCTGATGGTCCCCTGTCTGAAGGGCTGCTGGTGGTTCAGACACTTTTTTTTTAAACATGTATTCATTTTTGGGAGAAAGAGAGAGAGAGAGAGAGAGAGGGAGAGAGAGAGAGAGAATAAGCAGAGGAGGGGCAGAGACAGAGGGAGACAGAGAACCTGAAGCAGGCTCCAGGCCCTGAGCTGTCAGCACAGAGCATAACGCAGGGTTCAAATTCACGGGCTGCAAGATCATGACTTGGCTCAACCCAAGGCACCCTGGTTCAGGCTCTCTTAACCGTGGTCTGGCCTCAGTTCTGGCATGCTCAGCTCCTGGCTAACTAAGAAATCTTCCAAGAAGATTTCCATGCATGTGCCAGATGCTCAGTCAGAAGTGGCCTCCAACATCAGACAGAAGAGTTCGGTAACAGGACATGTTGGTGGTGAGGCCAGTACAGGCTTCAGGAGGAGGAGTCAAGTGCCACTTGAAACAGAGCAGGGAGAGTAGGGCCTGAAGCTGCCAGGGCATTCTGCGGGCGTCTGGTGAGGCCCGGTGGCTTCTGGCAAGTTGAAGGATAACACGCATGAGCGGGCGGCGACAGCCCCCATCACCAGCCCTAAGGAAAGTCACCTCAGCAGCCAGAGCAGGAGTACCAGGGACTTCCTCCTCTCTCAAATGCTAACGTGAGATTTGGGCACTTACACCGTGAGGGCGTGGGAAGAGCACTTCCCCTGCATCCTCTCACTGCAGCTTCTAGAACTCTGGGAGACACTCCCCACAACACCATTGTACAGATAACCAAACCACAGCTCAGAAATGTGAGCGACTTGTCTGAGGCCACAGAAATGAAAGGGCGGCTCTGGCACCTGGGTCCACATCTTATCCATCCAGTTCCACTGCCTCTTCCTGATGTCTACTGAACACTGTGGCGTCCCACATGGTCCCCAGGGCCGGCCACCAAGGAGACGTCAGCTCCCTGCTCCACAGCCACCTAGTCCCACCAGGGCCCTGTAGCTCAGCAGTCCTCTTAGCAAGCCCTCTCAGACCCCTCATCTCTCCACTGAGGCCTGCTGAAGGCAGGAGGCCTAGCCCAGCCATGTCCAAGGGTACCATGGGGCACTCTGCCATCACCGTGCCTGCAACTGTGTGCACCACCTGTAAGAGTCTGGGTCTAGCAGAGAACATAATCCTTCCACAAGGCTCTTCAGGTGACGACTGGACAGGCAGGGAAGCTTTGGTTACCGGGTTAACAAGCATCCTCTGGCCTGACACCTACCAGCAGCACGTACAGTTCTGCAGCATCACTGCCTTTTTCTTGCCTGGGCCGGACTTGGACAGACAGCTCTGAGGGATGAGGAAAGGTCTTGCTCTGGATTCGATCCCTGGGCCAGATGCATGTTCGGTGAGGACCTGCTGAGTGAGTGGTGCTCGCTTCACATGCCTGGTATTAGAGCATGATGTCTGCGCCGCAGCCTTGTCTAGGCCCTGAGCTGTTCGACGGCTGCTGCTCGGGCTTCCCGCTCTTTCCCTGTCTTCCCCAAGGTCTGGGATGAGCCTGGCACCCGGCAGGCACACGGAGTACAGGTGAGTGAGTGGCACTGCGCCTCTCCCAGCTCTCACAGGGCCGGCTGGCCGCACAGCTTTCTCCAAGTCTCAGCTGAGATCTCCTCAGAGAAGCCTTCCCAAGCCAGTTCATCTCCAGGCCCCCAGTTACCCCGGCCCCACTTTGGCCTATTTACGCTCTCTGTGGAATCTATCACAGGCAGTAACCATCTGGTGTGGTTGGTTCTTTCTCCCAGACTAGACCATGAGCCCCACAGAACAGGCCCCAGTCATTCCTGTGTTCTCAAACAGGGCCTAGCATGGTGACTGGTACATAGCAGGTGCTCAGTAAGTGTGTGGAACAAACCAGAAAGTGTCTTCGGGGAAATAAAATCAAAGAGTGGGACAGAAAGCGGGCTTGTCCCACCTTCCCTTCTCACTCATGGATCAAAACCAAAGCTGTGAGTGGGCAGACGCTCAGAACTTCCAAATACCCGCATGCTCCCACATCCCAGCCCAGGGAGCTTAGGGCTGGTCAGTCAGTGTGGGCATGCAGCACTGTTCTGAGGGGCAGAACAGAGCAGCGTTTTCACTGGATAGGACCCCAGAGCTCAGCTACTCTCCCATCAGGGAACAGGACTCAAGTAACCACAAAAGTGACTGATGGCTCAGGATGTCTCCCGAGGTGTCTGTCACATAGGCCAGGCACCGTGCTGGGGGCAGGCATAAGGCAACGGTCAAGCCAATGACTCAGCAGTATGTGAGGGCAGCAAAAAGTGGTTCAGATTCAGCTAACTGTAGCTCTCCTGGGAGGACTTGGTAAAACTTAAAAATGTGTATGATGTTTAATACACAGGGGTTAACAAGGCTGCTGCCTGAGTAAAGATTTGCCTTGAGCTACTTTCTAGCCCTAGTGATGGGCTGCCCTGACCATTCCCACACCCCTCTGTGACCACTCCCACACACCCACGAGAGAGGGGGCGGGAAAGGCATAATGCTGTGGGTGCAAACAGAGTCAGGGTCTCTGGCCCCATGAGAATGGACCCACTGGCCTCAAACTCATAAGCACTGTGCTCAGTTCCAGAGCCAGCCAGGCAACCAAAGACGACTAGATTTTCTGCGTGGCACACATAGTAACTGCCTCAGATATGCCGGAGCAATGGTCTCCCCCCCAGCAAACTAAATGGTAGAAGCTTGACGGAAGACACGAAACTGATGTTGTACTTGACCTACCGGTAGTGTCTGTGGACATCCCCGTGACAGGGACATCATGGCATTCGGGCACCAGGAACCGTGGCCTAGCTGGGTATGCCCAGCACATGAGCTTTCCCGTTGTGCTCAAAGACCTGCGGCTGTCACAGCAGCCTGGAGCTGGTGGGACATGGGCTGTTATCAACATTTTGAGTTGTAAAGGAACTGGGGTCCACACAGGTTAAGTGAATCACTCTAGGTCACAGAGCATATACAACCGCCAAGCCAGAATTAGAAATGTCCTCTGCTTCCTGTCTAGTAACTTTGGCCCTGACTGCCAACGTCATACATGGTTTTCCTGCCTGCGTCACGAGCTCCGGTCCTCTGTTTCCTCATCTACAGAAGAGAAGAATCACGACTAGCGCATGCTGCCAGGCATGCCACATAAAAGAGTCTCTGAGGAGCCAAGGGTTAAATGTCCCAGAAGTACAGATGCCTCCCAACTGTAATACACCCATGTCTTTTCCTGCCTAGATGCTCTCAAAAGAACAAAGACACTATATCCCTCAGGACCATGTTCTTTATGGAAGAACCCTCACTCTTGCCTTAATGAGAGACCAGGGAGAGCAAGAGGTAACCCAGCTCTTCTGCTTCCTCTTACCACTTCGGAAGAGGAAACCTTGTCTTGCTGAGTCTCCTCGTCTGGCTGGAGGAGGGCTGGCTGCAAGAATCAAGGGTGCCCCTCCTGCCAGCTACCCTGACTGTGTATGGAACAGTAAGTGGTAAAAGCATTACAACAGGCCAGCAGGATCTGCGTCCCGTCCCAACTCCTCAGTGGCTATATGCGACCCTATGCAAGTTCTCTTATGCTTTGAGGCTGGTTTTGTCATCACTAAAAATGGGGGTGATATCCCTGCCCAACCGGCTTCCCACAATTGCCATGGAGCCACCAGTAAGACCAGTAAGATTATTTCTGGGAAAAGGACCACCCCTTCTATCCCTCCCCCCCCCCCCCCCCCCGCCCCCTGCCGCCAGAGAGAGAGCTGATTCCAAGACTGGTGCTGGGAAAATTCAGGATGAGTCTAGAACATCGCATTGTGTGAAAAGGCAAGAAGATGTGTAAGAATGGAAGAGGCCGCTGCAAAGCACAGCAGAACCAGCTTGAAGGTCAAATGTGGGACAAGGTGAGCACCATACAGAGCAATGAAAGGATAGTGTATTACCCACTAAACCAACGAAGTCCATGAAGCAACACTAAGAGTACAAGAAATAGAGAGGAAGGGCAGAAGGAAAGTAAGTTCTTTACTGAAGAGTGCCAACTGATAAATGTAACAGAAATGACAGAAATAGAAAAATCACTCTTTTATAACCACTACAGTTATAACGGATTCAGGGAAGATCATCAAGTGATGCCAAAGCCACCGGGTGAAGACTGTGACTCAGGAGGTACAGAAGTCCATTAGACACCACCTTAACCAAATGACCAAACGGAATCACCAATGGCAGGATGAATCCACATCAGGCGCCTCCCGGCGTGATACCAGGCAAGGCCTCAATGCCACTTAGGCAATCCCCCTACCAAAATGTTTAACTCAAATCCAAGCCTGAGACCAGCCCAGGCTGAAGGACATTCTGCAACACAGCTGGCCTGCACTCTTCAAAAATGTCCATGTCACGAAAACTGGGGAACGGTTTCAGCTTCAATAGGACGAAAGAAACCCAACAACCAAAGGAAATGTGTGATCTTGAAATGGATCCTGGGTCAGGAAAGACAACCAGACAAAATTATAGAGGACATTTTGGGGACAATTAAGGAAATTTCCACATGGACTGTGTAACACCCAAAAATCAAGGTACAAACGTGTGCACACATGCATGTTCACATACACACACAAGGTGGGGGGGAGAAAAGGCAAAGGGGCCAAAATGTTAACAACCGGGACACCTAGGTGAAAATGTTCATTGTACTACCCTTACGAGTCTTCCGTGGGTTTGAAAAGTTCCAAAATAAAAGGAAGCAGACAGGTCCCATCAGTCCTGGGCAAGTGTTGGAACAGCCACTCTGTGAGCACAGCGGAGCCCTTCCTTGGTGGACCCGGGCACACTCACCTGTCAGATACTCCAGGACGGCAGCCATGTACACGGGTGCCCCCACTCCAATCCTGTACTTGGGGTGGCCTTTCTTGATGTACCGCAGCATCCGCCCCACGGGGAAGATGACTCCCGCCTTGGCAGACCGGGAGGTCTTGGTGGATTTCTTCTTCCCACCCCGGCTCGACATGGCAGCGGCCCTGGAGGTGAGTCAGTAAACACACTGTGGAGGCAAGAGGCACAGCCGTCAGGATCATGGGGGCAGTTCACCCCTCTTCCCCACACTCTCCGACCCCTACAAGAAAGGCCACTCCTCGCGGCCACTGAGTCCTCCGGGCCCAGTTCGTGCACTTGGTTGGCGCACTCTGGCCCCTAAGAAGAGATTGGCTACGCTTTTCACATTTTATACCACGACATCAATTTTATCGGCCACTTACATTTAAACGTTACTCTGACAATGAGTGCTCTTAAGTGCCCTGCCTTTATGCCACGTGGTATAAAAGAAAATGGGATTTCTTGGCTACGTCCAATATGCTTGTTTAATAATTACATTTTCATACACTTGAGACCGGGGCTGATCAATTTGCTGAAGTCTTCATGGAAAAAAAGCAAACGATGTCACCTTCCCCTGGAATAAAGACGTAAAGCCTGACACCTAGGTCGCCTGATGGAAGCAGGATCTCTACCTCGTGACCCTTTCCCCGTGAGGGGCAATGGCAGCTCACAGGAGTTCAGCAGATAGGCTGCAATCACAGGCCCTCAGAACACACCCAGTCTGCTAGCTGGGCCTGTCCTTAGAGAAGAGGGAGAAGGGCTTTTCTTACCCTGATCCTCCTCCTAATCCATATCCAAAATGCCACGCAGTCCAGAGGATGCCCCCTTTTCAACACCTCATGGAGGGTCCTCTCCTCTCCACCCCAACTGTGACTGGATCCAGGTCATCTCTAACCAAATGATCGCAAATATGTCCTGAAGAGATCTCCCCACTACTCGCCCTGCTCTCCAATCCACTGGCCCTCTGAGGGTGGTGCATACGAATCTGAGTACTCCACGGCCCCGGTGTTAAAGCTTTCTCTGGCTGCCACAGTTCCTAAGGTCAAATCAAGATCCTGGGCCTGTCATGCGATGCCCTAGAAATCTAGGCCTGGCACATCCATCCAGCTTCACCCCATACCTCCTGGGGTCCAAACTCGGACACAGGGCAGGGGTGGGGGTCACACATAGTTCAAGTGCCCTCCCCTGCAGTGGCTGTGCCCTTTCGCCAAGACCTCCTCTATTCCTCACACTTGCTTCCTGCTCTCTGCCATCCCTACCCTGAGTGCTCGGGTACAGCCCCTCCATCCACTGGGCTCCCTTGCACTTCACACCACGGCGGTGATGTGCATACAGCCCCGGCTTTCAGAGAGCTGCCCCTGGCTGGGCCCCTAGCACAGTACCACTGAGGCCTGCATGTTTGCTAAGAGCACTCAAGGTCTCAGATGTTTGCTAAAAGCATTCCGGTCATTCATGCATCCACTTTAGGAATGATGCTGGAAAATGGAGACGGTAGTACACAAGGCAGATGAGGTCGCTGTCCTCCCAGAGTTGGTGGGGAAGAGGGGAAGAGAAAGAGGAAACAACCCTACAGTCATTTAAATGATCATCATGAAAGGCAGTGAGGGTGCTGGGAGAGGAGCTGTGAACAGGCCTCTCAGCCTGTTCTCCGGCACGAGGCAAGCATGTCTTAGAGGACATTTATGCTCAATCATTCAACCAAATGGGCAGGTCTCCCATCTACTGGTAAACTGAGATCAGGCTGCGTGCTGTGTGGGTGCCTCCAGCTCCAACAGGCCAGGCCTCTATGCCAGTGGAGGCGACAGTCAGGAATCCTTGTCACTCTGATGCCCAACCCTGTATTCGGAACATGCTTGTGGCTCATACCTAACATTAGTGTGACCCCTAAAATATCTCAAGTCATGTGCCTGACAGCCATGGCCAAAACAACAGAGAGCAGAATTTGGGGGCACTCTGACAGAATGAAGGTGGCTCAAGCCCCAGCTCTGAATAGATGTTTGGAGGGTTGTGGCAGGGGGTGGGGCACTAAAGACGACTATGATAATCCCTTGTATTTCTCATCAAGGGGTACCAAGTGTTAATGGATCACTGAGTGTTAAAAATAGAGTCCCAGAAGGGTCTGCGCTTCTCTGAAACAATGAGATGGCTCCATTTCTTGCTGTGATGAGCTCCATCTTGAGACATTCCCTGCAAACAGGTGCACATGCTCACTCTGAGCAGGAAATGGTATATGTACACGTGTGCATGTGTGTGTTCGCAGGGAAAACTGCCGCTGGGTTTCCTAGCAGTCGTTTGCTTTACCACAAATGTGTTTCACAGACCAACCCAATGCCTCTGGACCCAGAGTTTTCAGATCTGAACATTTCCCCTCTTTCAGCAGGAGAGGCCTGCAGTCAGTGATGATGAATGCAGCTCAGTCCCATTCTTACTGGAGCACAGGCTTCAGCCCTATCTCCAGGCAGACCTGTCTGGGTAGGTTTGGGGCTGCCTCTGTGGGAATCAGTAACATCCTGCCCCAGGGAAGAGCCATTAGCATTCAGAGACCTGATGGGCCCTAGACATGCTCATTCTTTAAAAGTGATGCTCCTGGTGCCTTCCTTCCACTCCAGCCAAGAGTCTTGACGTGGACATGGACATGGACAGGACGGTGACTCCCAGGTCTCTAGTCCAGTGCACACCTGGCTACAGAGCCCCAGAGCTCTGTTCTGACTGCCTGTGGCTAGGACCCACTTGACAATCCCATGGGCACCTTGAATCCCTTCCTGTTCCAAATCCTGTGGAATTTTCAGCTCCAGCAGTGACAACCTCGTGCATGAAGCCCCTAAGCGGGAGTCAACATGGGCCCATTCTCTCTGCCCACTTTCCCAGCACCCAGCCATTAGCCAAGCTCTGTTGAACCCACCTCGTAATTGCCGAAGCCTCTTCCCTCCTCTTCAGCCTCCCTGCCTCGGTTCAGCTCTCTCTACTCCTCATCTACCCTCCCCAGCACTAGTCTCTCTCCATGGATGCCAGGGGATCTCTGCTCCCTTGCTGGTTCCTCACCACCCTGAGCCAGCCACAAACAGCATCCTTCAACTACTTCTGCAGCATCACTTCCTGCCACCCCTCCCCCTGGGGGTGATGCTCCAGGCCACCACTGGTTTCCTGCCCTCGGATGCAGTGTCCAGAATGTCTTTACACAGGCTGTCTCTCCTGCCTGTGACACCCTCTGTCCTTGTGCCAATCTGCTGCACTGGCACTCGTGAGATCCCTGTCCTAGGACCCAGCCGTGGACTGGAATCACTCACTGCTTCACGTTCCCAGAGAACATATCCTGGCATGTATCTGTGTGCCTGCCTGCCCAGCTCAGCCGAACCGCAAGCTACTTGATGCCAGGCACTGTGGTCAGCTCATCCCTAAGTCCCGGGGTCCCAGGCAGGGCCTTAAACGTCATGGATCCTCAAGGGGTATCATGCTGAGAGGAAACCATCTTCACATCTAGTTTTCAGTCAGGCTCCTGATAAAGCAGCCCCGTCTTCACCCCTCCCCTGGGGGCGGTCCTGCAGCTCCTGCTCCTCACCCTTCCCTGCGTTCTTCCTGCACTTTTTTTATTTTAGAGAGAGTGCGTGCACATGCAAGTGAGCGGGGAAGAGGGGCAGAGGGAGAGAGAGAATCTTACGCAGGCTCCACGCTCAGCACGAAGCCCACGTGGGGCTCAGTCCCACGACCCTGGGATCGTGACCCAAGCTGAAATCGAGTCGGATGCTCAACCGACTGAGCCACCCAGGCACCCCTTTTTTATTCCCTGTACTTCTAACTAGGTCCCCAATGTGCAGCCACAGCTTGGAAAGACGTCTGAGTCAGCCATGCAGCTTCATGACATCCAGTCATGTGTACGGACTTTAAAAACATCTTGGAGAAAATCATCTTGTGTCTGGGCAGTCTCCAGATGAACCTGTGAATGTGCCAGCTCCATACTACTCTTCAGGGGTCTATGGAGGTGTGGGCACCCATGTTGGGGACAGAGCGGCCGTGATAGAAGTGGCTGTTGAGCACTAGGCCGCGTAACTCAAATTCCAAAGTCAGACTAACCTCATTCAAGTTGGCTCTGCCACTTACCACCCATGCATCCTTGGGCACGTGATATGATGTTACCCTCTGAGCTTATTTTATCATCAGTCAAGTGGGGATGAAGGTAGAATCGACTTCAAACATTTGGTGGGAAAACTGAACAAAACATGCATATACGGGGCCTGCCAAGAACTCACTGAATGGGTGCTCAGGTAAGTCAATAAAAACAACAACAATGAACAAAGGCCGCCTCCTCGAAAACCAATGTTGGGTATTTGAACTGGCAAGGACAGTACCAGTTGCTGTAACAAACAAGCCCCCATAGCTTATTTCTCTCTCGTGGAAAGTCCAAAGTAGGTTTCCATGATTGGTTGGTGCTTCTCCACATGATTCAGGGACCCAGACCCCGCCCCCCATCCTTCAATGCACAATTCCCAATGTCACCACAGAAGGAAAGAGGTCGTGGATGCTAACACATGGAGGCCTTCGGGGGCCACACCCAGAGGCGGAGCATACCACTACTGACCATGATTCATCGACTAGAACTTGGTCATGTGGCCACACATGATTGCAAGAGAGGTTGAGAAACGCCCTTTTGCTATTTGCTCAGAAAACAGCCAGTCTCTGTCCTATAACAAACCAACTTGAAAGCTGACCCTGAAGCCAGGGTGGGAGCAACCAGCCAAAGCCTGTTGGGCCCTGTTTGACCCATGCCCTGCATCCAGCCTCTTCTGAGAGATGGACAGTCCTACGTCACAGAAAAAAGTGGCCTCTTGCACACTCGGCTTCTCTTCAAGGCATGGACATTGCTCAGGAAAGAAACAGCTGTACTATCTTGTCAGACTGACAAAGCGATGTCCTTCCTTCCCGGGCTAATCATCCAGGAGAGCCCCCCCTTCAATAAACCAGAAGTCCTCACCCCTAGGGAGGACCCCAAGTGCTTTGAAGACAGTGACACGGCCTCAGGCAACCTCACTACACAAGAGCGTAGCTGCTTTTTTGACTGTTATCGGGCCAGGAAATGAAGACTCTGTGGTTGATCCCAAAGGGATCTCTGTGGTCTTTACCTCTGCAACTCCTCCAACTATAAATCAATCACAGTAGACATGAACCTTGCTTGCAGAAACCCAAGGCTTACCCAGAGACAAGCTAGGCTTGAGTGATGGGCAGGTCTCTGACCACCGGCTCCTCAACAACTGAGCTGTGACCGGGGCACCTGATCTGTCCTCTTGGCACAGGACTAGCGAGAGGCCTGGCTGTGAGGATCCCACGAGTAAGATGGACATGAGAATGACAAGCCCTCTACTACCACAAGGGCCACAGAGGAAAGAGGGTCAAAGGGCTGTCCTACCTACTACCACACTGTTGCACCCTTCCCCAACAGGGCACCGTAACAGGCTCCACACTGCCCTGTAAACCACTTTCGTCACTTCGGCACATAACACCCTCTCAGTCTATAGCACTCTCTCCAGCCCTGTGTCTGTTCCTGCTGTGGCGGTGCCTTGTGCCCGCCAGTCACAGTCTAGTTTGGGCCAGCCCTATGCCCAGACTCCAGCCTTGCGCACAAGGCCCCACTGACCTCCCGCCCATCTCTCCCTATTTCCAGCAACGAGGGCTCCACCAGGCCGAACGGCTCCCGGAGTCCTTAGTGGACATTCCTGCGTGTGGCCCAAGCCCAGCTACAAATCCCTCGTGACGTTCCTCACCCTGACACCATTCTTTAATATGTTCAATTGCTTTTCTCAATCTTATATAAAGTGCTCTGCAAATGAAGTTCCCAGCCCTTTCTTCCAACTGGATTGCTACTCAACATCCAATTTATATAAATATCCTGAAGCCAACCTCCCCAACCTTAGCAGCTGCTATACTGTATCATCACGGCCAATTTCCTTGTCTGTCTTGGTGGGACGTACCAGTCTGCTCCCCAGTGTACCTCCAGGAACCCACTGCCCTGCCTGGTACCTGGTAGGCCCTCAAATGCTGGCTGGACGGTGACTAATTAGTTGGATGCAATTACAGTTCTCTGGACAAAGATGAGGGCAGCATTTCCAAAGGCCACAAGACTCAGAAATGTGGCAAGTGGGACAGCAGTCAGGGACCTTCATTGAAACCGTTCACGGACACATACCTGGCCGATCCCTGTGGGAGCTGAGACCCTTGAAGTTCAGGGAGCTTGTGGGGCCATCTTAGAGATTCCCAGGGAGGAAACACCACAACGGCCCTGACGGCTGAGGTGGGAGCCCCACAGAGGTCTTCCCACTCCCTAATAATTCTGTGGCTCCAGCCACCTCTCCTCTTGCCAGGCAACTAGCCAGTAAGAGACTGGAGGAAAATACTTCCCTTTCTCACACCTGTAAGTGACTGACCTCCACTAAGGCTACAGCACAGAAAACTCTTAATCAGGGCACTTAGAAAACCACCTGAGCTGGAGATTGTGAAGTCCTCTGTTACCTAAGCAATGAATTTGTGCATATTGATACCGAATGAAATGTCGACCAGAATTGCTGCGGAGCTGGCAGTCACACGACCCCCATCCCAAGCACCCGAGGACAGGGAACCTGAGCGATCAGCGCTTACAGTTGCTGTCGCCGAGGGAGGACTGCACCATCCACTCCCTGCAGCTGGATGAATGCCCACATGTCCACATGCATTTGTCAGCTTCCCATCAAGTCCAATCATGACAGCAAACCTGAGACACTTAATTCTGAAGCACAGGACACTAATCCTGTTTACAGCATTCTCTTCCATTTACTCCTATCATACCAGATGATTAACGGTGTCACTGCTGTCAGGTCTCCAGAGGCAGGAGGATCTACTACACAAGTATTGCTCACAGAGCTGGGGTTCAGAAACAGCGTTCTGATTGGCCGAGAACAGAGACTTGTACTGGTGCTCGAGCCAATCGGGGAAAACCTCTCTCTCCATTCATAAAACACTAGATCATAAAGGGAGCCGGAGGATTAAAGAACTTACAGTCTGCCCTCAGTGAACCAAGGGATTACAAACAAGGAGAAAAGGACAAATTGAGATAATAAATAAATCCTAAATGGCACTTTTCGTTCCAGCACACGTGTCTTCCTCGTGTGTTAGGTTTTTAGTGGTGGGGAACAAACAGAAACCCAAACCAAGTGTTATTCAGCAAAGAGTTTACAAGAGGCTAGGGGAGTCAGCACGACATTTCAATAGCAAAGCACTGTCTTCCTGCCTCACAAGGAAACTTTAATTCACACTCCTCTCTCTTTTAAAAGTTGTGTCAAACATTAAGATAATAATTTCAGTGGAAGGTTATCAAAGGAAAACTTTAAATGTGAGCTTCAATAGGGCAGGACCCTGGCTGGCTGGGCTTGCCATCCAGAAGCCATTCAGTATTTGTGGAATACATGAAGCATTCACAATAACAATAAAAAACATCTGGCCATGATTCTTTCCTGCTCAGAACCTTCAACGGCTTCTTCTAGCTTCACCTGAGTTCCCTCCACGATCCAGCCATCTTGAGCCTCTGGCAGTTCCCCCATATGACCTCTATCCTCACTGTTCTAAGACTCGACACATGGGGTTCCCCAGGCCTCAAACACTTGTCTCCATCTGCCCTCCGTTGCCCAGCCAACTCCTACTTGGTCTTTCTGTACAGTAAGGGCTTGCTTCCGCTTATGTCACCTTTCTGGGGGTTACTATGGGAGCTCCTGTGGCCTTCTGCACCAAACTCACAATAGCCCCTTGCCTGTCTTCTCCTTGAGTCAGTTTCCCAAAGACAAGGACTGAGCACTTCTTGATCATGCTTTTGTCCCCAGTGCCTGACTCAGAGTTGATTCTCAGGAAATATTTATTGGAAGACTTTAAGACACCAGTCCAGAAAACAAGCTATACAACTCTTTGGAACCCATCTGGGCTCCCTCGTAAGAGATGGGGTGGGACCTAATGTACTTCTAAAAGTGTAGAACGTGGGGAGGACTCACAGGATAGGTGCGGGGTCCCTCTCGTCCCTGCTCCTTCCCAGCATATGTGCCAAGAACGGGGCTCTGAAAAACCCAACACAAATCCAAAGGCACAATCAAACCAAAAACTAGAAGCTGCTGCAATTCTGATCAATACCACATATAGGCTCTTATTGGACTTCATCAGCTTGGACTTTGCACTTTTGTTTATTTAAATAAATCTCCTTTAAATGACTGGGGGCAGCATTAGCTCTGAAGGTATTGGAGGCAGATCCCAGAAAACATGTACTCCAAGCCTTCCTGTGGGGAAAGGATGAGGACTCTTGGAATTCTGTTGTCACCAGGACCGGAAGAAATGGCAGAATGAGATGTACCACTCCCTGTGTCTGGGCCCTTTGGTATAGACCACGTTAGTGACTTAGGACAATGTATTAGACTGTCACATGTGATGTTCCAGACTACTCTTCATTCTAAAGGACCTACTTACCTCAAATAATTTTCACTTAAACCCTTCCCACCTCCCCAATGCCTTTAGGGATCAGCATTAACAATGGTGACAGGTTAAAACGAAATACGAGAATGAAGAGATTTCCCACCCTCCACCTAAAACTATAGGGGGCAAGAATTTAAAGACTGAGGGTTTTTGGTTTGTTTTGTTAAGAAAAAAAAAAGGTTTATGGGACACCTGGGTGGCTCAGTCAGTTGAGCAACCTACTTTGGCTCAGGTAATGATCTCACCGTTCATGAGTTCAAGCCCCACATCAGGCTCTGTGCTGGCAGCTTAGAGACTGGAGCCTGCTTCGGATTCTGTGTCTCCCTCTCTCTCAAAAATAAACATTTAAAAAAAACTTTTAAAAAAGGAAAAAAATATAAGGTTTAAAAGCATATTTATCTTCACTGGAGAGCCTCTTGTGCAAGACAGAGATGCGGCTACCCAACTTCAGCTAGTTGTTGTACGATGGGTATTAATTCCAGTTGCAGGCAGGGAGTGGCCATTTCAGAGCCGGTAACCCCCCCTGAAGGCACTAAAGGCGCCCCTGCAATAGGCGGATTCCACCAAACTTACAACTAGAGTCTCCCATTCAAACCTAAAGCTGCTTGAAATTCCCCTAGTCTGTGGGGCAGGAAGCCTTGGAACAAAGCACCTTGCCCCCTCTTTAACGGTAAAACCTCAAACCACAAAGGTGGAAGAAAAAGAGAAGCTAGCAGGAGTGCCCCTCTTAATTGTCTATTTTTATATGCTGTTTATTGGGTCGTTAAAATCTTACAAGGATTTCACGGTAATTGTAATTGTTGAATTCCAGGTTTGTCTTAGCTGATTGTAGGGACATTTCTCACTTTCAAACTCAGCAATATTTTTCCTAATATCTTGTCTAAAAGAACCTTCCCGCCTGCCGACCAGATCCTTGAGTGATCCGTGGTCCCTGCAGGAGTGGAGGCGGGGCGCGCCACCCCGCACACCTGTTGTCAGGTGACACCGCCTGCAGCATCCAGCGCACTCACCTCTCCACTCCACCCCACCCCCAGCGAGTCCCTTCCCTCCCGGCCTTCTCCACCGGGAAGCCTACAGCCTTCTGGAGTTACCTTAAAAAGGAAAGAAAGAAAGAAAAAAAGAAAGGAAGAAAACACAAAAACCTCCCAACCACAAAGCAAACAAAAGGCCGATCAGAAGATGAGCGAGGGCAGCGGGGGTTCCCGCGTCCCCTCTCCAGCCAGTCCCTGGACAACCCCCTCCCCGGCCCTGCCTGGCTCCAATCCCACAAGTATCCCCCAGCCGCCAACCCTCCCCTCCCCGCAGACAGCGAGCCAGACGCCTGCACCACGGCCACCTGGCTCTCGGGCCCGACTTATTGTGCTGGGGCCGGCAACTCGCGGGCCCGCGGGGCCCTCACCAAGTACAACTCCGAGCACCGCAGCTCCCGGTCGCCCGGGCCCACGCTGGCCGGCCAGCGCCGCGGGGCCTCCCCGGGCCTCTAGCTTAGCCCGCCCGCCGGCCCCGGGAAGGGTCGCCGGGGGAGGGGCCAGCACTGTCGCCTTCCCACAAAAGCGCCCAGGCGCGGGCAGGAGGACGCGGTTTGGAGAGAAGTTGGCTTCCGGGTTCGCTGTTTGAACAAAACCAAAGAGAATCCCGCGCGGCCGGGCGGGGAGGGCCTGGGAGGGCGCCGTGCGCGCGCGAGGCCCCGCGTGGGCCACGCCGAGCGCGGCGACCCGAGCCCGGCCGAGCGCCGCCCGTGCGCGCCAGGCCCGGCCGCTCCCAGGCCCCCGCGGCCGGAAGCGCGCGGTGGCCGGACCCGGCGGCGGGGACCGGGCGCGGGGCGAGGGGGCCCGCGCGGCACTTACGGGGCGGCTCGGCGGCGGCGGCGGCGGCGGCAGCAGCTAGGTGTCCGGCCCGTGCCCTCTCGGCCGCTCGCGCCTTTTCTCTCCGCGCTCGTCGCTGGCCCGCCCGCCCGCCTCCTCGCTTCCCGCCCGCGCGCCGCGCGCTCGCCCCCTCCGCCCGGCTCCGCTGCCGAGTGAACTGGAACCAGTCGCCGCGGCCCCGGGATTCCCACAATGCACAGCGCGCCGCTCGTCACATCCCATGCCGTCCCCGCGCGTCCGGCCACCCCTCCCGCGCCACCCGGGCGCCCCGGCCTTGACCCCAGCCCCGCGGCTGCGCGCGCCGCGGCCTCCGCGCTCCGCCGCCGGGACGTCTGTCCGTCTGTCCGTGGGCCGCCCCGAGGCCCTGCCCGCGGGCACCCTGCCCCGAGCCTGGGCGCCCGACGCAGGGCGGGCCCCGCGAGCCGGGGCGCGCCCTGAGCTAAGTCCTCAGAAGGGGTCTGGTCCCTCGCAAAGGCGCTTCTCTGGCGCGCGTCGCAGCCTGTGGGTCTCAAGCGACACTTCTTGAGTGCCTACTGTGTGCCTGGCATGGAGCACGGGACTGTAGCTGACTCAGCCCTAAAAGTCTTCTCGTTAAGCCAGGGAGGGGGAGGCACAATTACTGTTACCAGCAAGCACTTTTCCCTCCACCACCAATGCAAACCTCCCGCGCACCTGAGAACGTTCGCCGTGTTTCCGTTCGAGCCCCCATCAAACTCTTTCCTGCCCCACGACCAGCCACTGCACATCATGCTCACCTGGGGTTCTTTATAGTGACCCCCGGAAGTCTGGACCTGCTTTGTGCATGGAAGCGGTTAGCTACTTTGATTCAGCCAACGTTCACTATTGGACTCAAACTGGGATTTACAACATCAGAAGTGATTATCACACACACTTTTTTTCAAACTGCAGACAAGCAGAAAGAGAAGGAACCACTGCAAAGCCCATCTGTATATTCCTAAATTGTTTCCTTGCTCTAGAGCGTTAGTGCCCCATCCAGGTTGCCTAAATAGGGACCTTCTCTCTGCGTCCTTCCCTCTCCTGGCCAAACTGTGAAGGGGGAAGCCACCTCAGCACCCAGGTGTGGACCAAATTTAAATAACAATACACGCCCAGCAGAAGTTTCCTGTGCTCTTGCTGGAGGTGATGGGAAGAGATTATGGAATTAACCCAAAACCGCTCCTCCCAACTCTCAGGCTGCCCCTATAGCCGCGGTGGTGACCTCCTCCCCTCACTATGCTGCTTTCACACTTCAAAAGTTTGCAAAGCAGTGTCCAATACAGGCCATTCATGCATTCATTAATCCGGTTAACTACTGCGGTCATACTTTGTGCCATGCTCCAATTTGGGTGATGGAGATGAAGCAGTGAACAAACAGGCAAAAATCCCAGCGTTGGAGTTTGAACCCCATAGGGAAATAGGCAATAGGAAAAAGGAGAACCAGTCTCCTTAACAGGAGAGAACCTCTGGGCTGAAGGGAAGACCAAACCTGTGGGGGGAGACTCATAAAGCCTGTTGGTGCCCTGGCAGCAGACAGATGTGAAGCTTCTTCTTCGACAGGTCCTCAGTGATGGCCAAGGCCAGACACAGAGGATGACCGTCCGATAGATCCCAATCTGCAACCTTAGGAGGCCAAGAAGTAACTCATTCACTGCCACCCCAGTATTGGCTCTGACTCAGTGAAGGTCACATATACCCTATAATTTCACCCTCATGACAAGCAGGCTAGTTCTGTACGTTTCTACTTCCATTTTACAGCTGAGGACGCTATAGTTCCAGGAAGCCAAGAAATCTGCCTGAGATCACACCGAGTTTCAAACCCAGGTTTGTCCAGGACCTGAGTTTTCATGATTCAGGCCTGAAGGGAGCCCTTCTGGAGGTTCGGTTTTCTCTATGTGCACAGTCAGTCTTCCATGTCCCCCAATGCAGAGTGGGTCTTTTTGTTCCCACCCAGTCCCACACCACCATCCGTGGGTTAGAGTCTGTACCCTTCCAGAGGTGATCTTAGTGCCACCCCACCCCCAACACCCCTCTCCAGCACACTGTTCTCATAGAATTCACTAGGAGTATCGTCCCCCAGAGCTGTTCAGGCAGAGGCCCTGTGTCCATTTCTCTTTAGAAGGCTCTGCCTTTTCTCTCCTTTGTCTCTCCTCCTTATTTTGTATGCCTTTGGTGACCTGTCCCCTCACCTACTCTGGCTCAGGGAGGTTCACAAGCTGTTTCCCCTCCACTTGCAAAATAAAATGCATGTTCACCGTGTGGAACTTGAAAAATAAAATTGCACAAAATATAAAGATCACTCTTAGTACACCACTAGGAGAGAACCACTATTCCTCTTTCAGCTTTTGTATCCATATCTACTTAATATTAAATATATTTGGGTTTCTACTGCATTTAGTACTTGTCACCTGCTTTTTTAAAAATATGTTTCAACATTTATTTATTTTTGAGAGAGAGTGTGAGCGGGGGAGGGGCACAGAGAGAGGGAGACACAGAATCTGAAACAGGTTCCAGGCTCTGAGCTGTCAGCCCAGAGCCCGACGCGGGGCTTGAACCCACAAACCATGAGATCATGACCTGAGCTGAAGTCAGACGCCCAACTGACTGAGCCACCCAGGTGCCCCTGTCACCTGCCTTTTAAGCTTAATGGACCTTTATGAACATTTTACCAGGCCATTATTCTAACACAGCAGTTCTCAAACTATTTGGATTCAAAAACCTTTGTCCTCTTAAAAATTAACGAAGACTCCAAAGCACTTTTGGTTATGCAGGTTATATCTATCAAGATTTTCTCTATTACAAATTAAAACAAAAATTTTCAATATTTATTAATATATTCACTTTAAAATGTATAATATATATAAATAATGTATTTGTATGAAAAGCAGTCTCTAAGCAAAAAAATGTAAAAAGAAAAGTGGCATTGTTTTTGCCATTGTGCACATTTCTTTAACGTCTGACTTAATCGACGATAGCTAGATCCTGATGTTGTTTTATTTGAAGTATACAAAGAAAATCCCATCACACACAGAAAATTATTTCTATGTATATAAATCCTCTATTAAAATGGAGAATTTTTTTTTAAGTTTATTTATTTTTGAGACAGAGAGAGACAGAGCATGAACGGGAGAGGGTCGGAGAGAAGGAGACACAGAATCTGAAACAGGCTCCAGGCTCCAAGCTGTCAGCACAGAGTCTGACGCGGGGCTCGAACTCATGGACCGCGAGATCGTGACCTGAGCCGAAGTCGGCCGCTCAACCGACTGAGCCACCCAGGCGCCCCTAAAATGGAGAATTTTAATAGCCTGCTTAGATTATTTTGCCTGTTCTTCTTTAATATTATACCAAAATTCAAGAAGTAGTAGTTTCATAAAGGTTCATTGCGATGTAGAATCTGAAACTGATTAATAAATTTTGTGAACCAACACAAAAGTTCATGAATCTGTCTTGTATCTTCAATGGATCTTTTAGCCATGCATGATTTGGTAAAATCATACATTGGTCATTTGGAAAATGTTTTTTTTTCAAATGAGTCATATAGATCTTCCAGTCTTCCAAATATGAACACCTTTCATTGTACAGTATCAGAAAATCACATTTTTTAGTATCAGCATTGATATCATCAAAAGATTTTTAAGTATTGGTAAGTTGTAAAGCTTATGGCAGCAAAATACAAGTGTCCCAAAACTGTATTTAAAAAAAATTTTTTTTTAGTGTTTATTTTTGAGACAGAGAGAGACAGAGCACGAGTGGGGGAGGAGAAGAGAGAGAGAGGGAGACACAGAATCTGAAGCAGGTGCCAGGCTCTGAGCTGTCAGCACAGAGCCTGACGCAGGGCTCCGACTCACAAGCTGCGAGATCATGACCTGAGTGAAGTCAGACGCTTAACCGACTGAGCCACCCAGGCTCCCCCAAAACTGTAATTTTTGCTTGAAAGTTCAAATTTATCATTGGCAACATAATTTTGGTCATTTTCCTTGAAGTGACAGGTTCGTTTCCTGCATTTTCAAGAAACTGTTTATCACATACACAGGACTGCATTATGACTTCTGCAGGCCTTAGGCATTTTCCCTTCATGGGTCCCTTCCTCCATTAAAACAAAAACAAAACCCAAAAAGCCCTGCATTGTTATAAAGACAAATACATTAACATTAGATATTAAAATTGTGCCTTACAGAGAATTCAGCCCTGCACATTCCAGGTCTAAACAACCATAGTTTGTCAGTCACTCGGCCAACTTCTCCATTGCTGAGGCTCACAAGACTTTATAGGCCCACAGAAACATTTTCTTTTAAAATCAGAAAAAGAAGGGGCGCCTGGGTGGCTCAGTCGGTTAAGCGTCCAACTTCGGCTCAGGTCAGCATCTTGCAGTTTGTGGGTTCAAGCCCCACATCGGGCTCTGTGTTAATAGCTTGGACCCTGGAGCCTGCTTCGGATTCTGTGTCTCTCTCTCTGCCCCTCCCCTGCTTGTGCTCCATCTCTCTGTCTCTCAAAAATAAATACACGTTGAAAAGAAATGAAAAAAATCAGAAAGAGAAAATGAAAGTTAATTCTTTTAGATAGAAGAAAATATCTTAATAAAAATATTAAAATATTTGTCTTTCTACCATTGCAATCATAAAATATAATTTTTGTATCTTTTTATGGAGAAAAGGGTCCACAGAGGCAAAAATGCTCAGGGCCCGTGACAGTACTAATGAAGTCCTGCAGTTATTGTTTCAAGAAAAAATGGTGTTCATTGTAAAAAACAGCTAGGTTAGCGCGCAACTCAATCACACAAAAGTTTTTCCTCAAGGCGACCGTCTTTGTGATATGGTGAAGTGCTTTCTCCATGATTCTCATGTGGTCACATAGAATGTTTAGAAATGTATCCTAAAGGATCAAGATTCAATAAAATTAATACTTTTTATTGCTTAGTCACGGACATTCCTAAATGAAACTTTTTTTTTTCCTGCAAGTGTTTGGCAAAGAAGAAAATGAATATCAGTGCAGTGTGGTGTCCTTGCTGATCTGTACTAAGTCACCAGCGGTATTACTCACTTCTGTGTTTGCATCCTTGGTGCAAAGATGAAGACAGTGAAATGTCTCAACAATGTCTTAGTCTTGTCATAAGAAGTTCTGACTCGTGGACTCCTGGAAAGGGTCTCAGGGACCTTCAGGGCTCTGCAGACCCCATTTTGTGAACCACTGTCCCAAACATCCTGGGGCTGTACCATCATACTTTGTTTCCTTCATGTTATTCTTTTTTCTTTTAGACTGTTTCCAACTCTATTACAAAGACACAATGAATACCCTAAGAGATACATCTTTGTGCACATCCGATTGCTGATCAAAGAGCCACTGCATGAAGCTTTAACACAGGGAGCCAAATGGCCCTACAGAGAAGGCAGGACAGCGTGCCTTGGTGGGCAGCCTGAACATTCCTGCATTCCCCAGCACCTCTCTGCCCCACACTGAGTGTTCTCCAAGACCTGTGATGATCTGAGAGTCTGTTTAGTCGGGTGTCACCTCTTTCCCAACGACCCTTTACCTTGATCTTGATTGTGGAAGGGCAGCGAGGGGGGGTCCAGTTAATTCCTAAGCTTTTGATCAATACAAACCACACCAAGAAGAATGTGTGTGCACTTGAGGGAGTGGGGGGAATCCCAGGAAACAAAGCCTCTGGTACACATCTCCCCCACCACCCTCTGCCCCCACAAACAGACAGATGTGTTCTTTTCCACGGAACAGGTGCATTTGTCATCTCTACTGGATGGGGACTTTCTTCCTTACTTGATTACTTCAGAGATTAGTTTTTCTTTGATCTGCAATTGGCGGCAACATCTGACACTTTCCTTTGTTTTCAACAACCCATACCCCATCTCGTCTTTGTTAAGCAGTTAATGCCCTTCTCCAAGAGGAGCACACGTACATATTTACCCTTAGTAAGGTGTAACAAGGGGCTGAGGAAAACCATCCTAGGATGGGTGTGGGAAGGAAGAGGGGCTGTATTACCTCTTTCCAGGCAACTCTAAATTTAAATATCTTTTCCCTAGTGAAGTTAGTGCTGGATTGAAAAATATAGTGTGAAGGATTTAGACTACCTGTAGAGCAGTGGTCTTCAAAGTGTGGCCCACGGACCATGGTGGGGTGCCTGAGACACTTTAATAGGGTCTGTGCATCAAAAGTACTTTCATAATAATGTTAAGGCTTTACTTGCCTCTTTCACTATGTTGACATTTGCACTGATGATAGAGAAACACGGGTGGGTAGACCGTTGGTGCCACAGTATGAATCAAGGCAGTGGTTTCAAACTGCTAGCAGTCATGGGATTCTTCAACACACACACACACACACACACACACACACACACACACAGCTAGTTTCATTTAATTTAAAATGTCCTTAATGAAACAGATTTAAAAATTTTTGTATCGGGGCGCCTGGGTGGCGCAGTCGGTTAAGCGTCCGACTTCAGCCAGGTCACGATCTCGCGGTCCGTGAGTTCGAGCCCCGCGTCAGGCTCTGGGCTGATGGCCCGGAGCCTGGAGCCTGTTTCCGATTCTGTGTCTCCCTCTCTCTCTGCCCCTCCCCCGTTCATGCTGTGTCTCTCTCTGTCCCAAAAATAAATAAAAAACGTTGAAAAAAAAATTTAAAAAAAAAAAAAAATTTTGTATCTGCCACCATGACTTGACAGCTTCCCAATACTTAAAATTTTTCTGGGGCACCTGGGTGGCTCAGTCGGTTGAGTGTCCAACTCGTGATTTTGGCTCAGGTCATGATCTCATGGTCATAAGATCGAGCCCCAAGTTGAGCCCTGAATTGGGCTGAGCTATGTGTGGAGGCTGCTTAGGATTCTTTTTCTCCCTCTCCCTCTGCCTCCCTCCTGCTTGCACTCTGTCTCTCTCTCTCTCTCTCTCTCTCAAAAAAAAAAAAAAAAAAAACTATAAAAAAGAACATTCTGATGAGACGTGATGGTATTAACAGACATTTAAAGAATTTTTTTTGATGTTGTATAATAAAATCCATCAACATTTGGAAAGATCTTATATATCTTAGTGATTTATGACAGTACAAACTAGTGAACTAGTATTTTCCAAACGACTAATGTATGAGGCTACATCATCATGAGTAGGTTTAAAAAATCCAAACTGCAAGATAAAGCAATGGATTTAATATCTCAGAGTATGAAGAGCTCAGTGATATGTTTTAATAATCGACATAATGCTAAGAAGGTATTTTAAGAAACTACCACTTGTCAAGTTTGGGTGTAGAATCAGAGAACAATATCTACAATTATTTGAAAAATTATTATAATATTCCTCCCTTGACTACATAAAAATCAAAATAAAACTTTTGCATGGAAAATAATCCAACATAAAAAAGTCAAAAGACAAATGACAAACTGGAAGAAACTGGAAAAATATAACACAGATAAAAAGGATTGTCCCGGTCTTAAATCTGCTTAGGCTGTTGTAAGAAAATACCATAGACTGAGTGGCTTAAAAAAAGAAGAATTTTCTCCAGGTGCCTGGGTGGCTCAGTCAGTCTTCAGCTCAAGTCATGATCTTGTGGTTCATGAGTTTGAGTCCTGTGTAAGATTCTGGGCTGACAGCTCAGAGCCTGGAGGCTGCTTCAGATTCTGTGTCTCCCTCTCTCTCTGCCCCTTCCCCATTGGTTCTCTCTGTCTCTGTCTCTGTCTCTCTCAAAAAAATAAAAATATTTTAAAAATTTTAAAGTAAGAATTTTCTCACACTTCTAGAGGCTGTAAAATCCAAGATTAAGGTTCTGATTCAATTCAGTTTCTCTTCCAAAGCAAAGCCACTTGTCCTCACATGACCTTTCCTCTGTACGTGTGTGTATGGGGCCAGGGGTGGGGTGAGGGGGAGGGGAGGGAGGGCTCTCTATTGGATTAATGTCCCATCCTTATGATCTCATTTAATGTCAATTACCTCCCAAAGAATCTATCTCCAAATACAGTCAGATGGAGGGTTAGGACTTCAATATGAACTGTGAGTGGCCATAATTCAGTCCATAGCAGATATATATATATATATATATATATATGTATATATATATATATATATATAGTGAAAATCACCGAGGGTAATTAAAACCATTGAAAGACTGCTCAAAAACTGTGAACAATTAACAAACAGAGATTAAAATAGTGCTTACAGTATGAAAAGATGGCTATCATTTCTACTTACCAGGCTGGTACAAGTTCCAAAGTTAGAAACCGTTAGCACAGGAAACCGGTTCTCATGTATAGCTGGTAGAACTACAAGCTGCTATGGCCCTACAGAGGGGGCTTTCACAGCGTTTAATAAAGTGTCCCTAACCAAGGAATTCTGCTTATAGAATTTACTCTGAAAATGCACCCCAGTGATATGAAAATACAAACCCACAAGATTGCTCATTGCTTCATTATTTGTCATTGCAAAATATTTATTGCAAACACTGAAATATCCAGGCATGGGAGATTGGTTGAATAAACTATGATAGGTACACACTAAGAACTATACACTGTAAAAACAAATGATGATCCCTGTGAACTGATGACGGAGTGATTTCCAGGAGATATTGTTGTGAAAAACGCAGACGGCAGGCGAGCATATATACAGGATGCTACATTTCGTGTAAGAAAGTAGGGAAAATAAGAACACATGCATATTATCTGTACAAATGGCAATGCAGGGGGATAAACGAAAACCCTAAAGACAGTTACCTATCTGTGAGGGGTGAGGGACAGAAAGAAAGGGACACAGTGACATTTCTCTGAGTATATTGTTTTGCATACTTTTGGCTTTTGGAATAATGTTAGTGCTCTGCATACTCAAAAACTAGCATTTCATCTATAATAATAGACAGGAAGAAAATTCCTAAAACTGAAATCAAACTAAAACCCAAGTGTATCTCAAGTGAATGTCATAATCCTCCTGAAGGCAGGGAGAAAGAAGTAATCCACTTTATTTATGAACACAGTATTTGATACTTTTGGTCTGTGGTGAGAAAGCGCATCAGGGAAGAATTACAAACAAATCCTGGACTACTTTTACTGACTTGGTTTTTCGCAGTGACATGGGAAAATCAATTCTAAGGCAACTTTGGATCTACCATAGGTTTTAGTAAATGAGTACATGTGTTGATGCTGTTGGGAGTTAGGGATCTCAGAGTAGGAGAGGGACATCCAAGTATGGAATGAGGGAAGTCAAGAAGGAGCCCTGTGAGGATGAATTGGGACTGGAGGTATTGGTGTGAACTCACTTCTAAAATATACATACATATGTATGTGCTTGTATATGTGCACACATGTATATATGCATGCATACGTACGTATGTTTGTACACATGCATGTTTCCTAGCTCTGTCCACAAGCAAGGACACCCCTTTGCAATAAGCACATCTAGCACTCATCTTGGTTTCTAATACTACTACCTACTAAAAGAAGCCAGGGCTCCTTTGAGAAATGGCTGATTCCATGGCTGGAGCAGGAAGTATGCAAGATAAGCCTGTGATATCTTGTTATGCCAGAAAAATAGGGAAATACACACACACACACACACACACACACACACACACACACACAATGGGGGCATGTCACAAGAGCAAAGTGGCCAGTTTGAGGGGGCACCCCATGGGCTCAATTTGGGACAGTATGAGGGATTCTTAAGTCCATACTGAGAATAAAAAGATCTCATACACATATGATCACTTATACTTATTATATATATATATGTGTGTGTATATATACATATATATATGTATATACATATGTATATACACACACACACACACACACACACACACACACACATATATATACATTTTAAATATGCATTTATAAAGGTGAGGGGAAGAAGTTCTCTTACTTTAGTAGAATATTGAAATAACTGGTAAATGTTGAGGGAAGGGTGAAGTTAGAAGAACATCAGCCTTTCACAATGATGCTGATAAAGACTAGTTTGGGCAAAAGTCCTCGGGGGATACTGCATTAATTTCTGATTCCCGTTACAACAAATTGCCACACATATAGCAAGATGTGCCCTCGACATTTTACCAAGAAATTGTTTTTTTCTACCTTTCCAATGATTACAAGACCCCAGAATATTTAACCGAGGATATTTTAACTCTTTCAACGTTTCATTATTCTCATGAATCTTCTACATCCGCTTTAAATTCAGCTACATCACTAGGATTATTTTGTGCAGTTCTACTCATTTATATTTACCCTTTTTGGTGTTCTTCATTCTCCTTTGCACCACCTATGCTGTCATGCGGATCATTTTTATTTTTCTTGAAAAAAAACTACCATTAGTGCTGGCAACTAATTCTCTGTTTTTCCTTCTTTAAAGAAGTCTCAAAACTTCTTTACTTCACCTTCATTCACAAGAAATTCTGTTATGGAAAAATTAAGACATTTACAAAGTAAAGAGGAGAGTGTAATGCATTCCCATGGATTCATCACCTAGTTGTGACAATTACCGAATTCGGCCATTCTCGCATCTTCTCCCAACCGCACCCCAACTTGATGGTAATGCTGCTGCTGCTGCTGATTTTTTTTAATGAGGAATGTTGCACAATGGTCTTTAATTTTTTTTCTTTAAAAATGGGAAAAGAGAAGGAAATGCAAGGCATTTCAGTGTATCAATTGCATTATAAAATCTGATACAGATAGAGATAGATAGATGTATGCATGTATCAAAAGATAAAAGGAAAAAATAAGATAGTGTGGCTGTAGAGAAAACAGTGTTAGAGAAAATGCAAAGGAAGGAAAATTTTCATCAATCATGGAAAGCACCAGCCTGACAGCTTTACTTTGTCAGTGTTTCTCAGAAGATAGACTATAAGCCAGAATGATTTTTTTTTTGTTTAGATCGGTTGTAAAAGTGGGCAAAAGAAATCTGACACTTCAGAATCTGTCTCACAAAATCAAATATGGAGGAAACAAAACCTTAAAATTTTAGTATCTGAATATGTAGAAAGGCAAGTGTTTTGACAAGTAAAACAGGTTTTATGTTGGTGAAATCAGTTATTTTGTTCTAAGCTGCTTCTTTATGGTGTAGACTAATCCAATTGTTTTATTTTTTTAATTCTTTCTGACGTTCATTCATTTTTGAGAGACAGAGACGGAGCATGAGCAGGGGAGGGGTAGAGAGAGGGAGACACAGAATCTAAAGCAGGCTACAGACTCTGAGCTGTCAGCGCAGAGCCCTATGTGGGGCTCGAACTCATGGATCCTGAGATCATGACCTGAGCTGAAGTCGGGCACTTAACTGACTGAGCCACCCAGGCACCCCTAATCCAATTGTTTTCTGAGGAAGGAAGTTAGGAACTACAGTTGCAACAATGGTGAAAAATACTCAACTATACCCTGATATTGTAATCTAGCAACTCATAACTTGTGAATTGAAGTTTTGGTAGGTTTAGGTAACCTGTTGCAAATGATTTTTAGAAGATGGGCAGTGGGGTATGGCCTGACCAATAAAAACAATGATGATGATGATTTTTAATAGCTCTTTTATTTTTAAGGTAAAATGTGCATCATGGAGGTACACACATTTTAGTTGTGTGATTTTGACAAACAATACCCTACTTTAATTGCCTCCTTTCTCACAATCAGAACATTTTCATCATGTTAAAAAGTTCCCTTGAGTCCCTTCCCAGTGAATCTCTATCCCCAGAGGCAACCATTGATTTGATGTGTTTCACCTCACATTGGTTTTGCGTGTTTTAGAACCTCATAAAAATGGCATAATACAGTTTATCTCTTTCATGGTCCATTGTTCTTGTTTGAGGGATCGATGCATTTTGTTGTGTGAATGAATACTGCATAAGTTTTTATTGTTGAATAGCATTGCATTGTATGAATATATCATGATTTGTTTATTCATTCTCCTCTTGATGGACCTTTTACGTTCCTACCGGCAGTAGAAGAGTTTGGATTGTTCTACATCCTTGCCCCTTTCCATTCAAATATCTTCCTTTGTGAAATGTCCCAGAAAAAGTAAGATTGTTTGTTCTTTTAACCATTAAGTTGTAGGTGTATTTTTATGTCCTGGACACTAATTACTTCTTAGTTATATATCTTGCAAATATTTTCTTTTGGTCTGTGGCTTGCCTGTTTATTTTCTTTGTGATGTCTTTTGATGAACAGGTGTTTTTACTTTTGACAAACTCCATTTTGTCAATGATTTCTTTTACAGTTTTGTCAAAATCTTTGGCCCCTGATCGTGAAGATATTTTTCCTTCAGAGCTTTATACTTTCAGCTTTCACATTTAGGTCTACCTTCTATGGCACATCAAATCTTGTGTGTAGTGTGAGACAGGGAAATCAAGCTTTGTTTTGTCTCCTTTGGGTCATCAGTTGTTATGGCATCAGTTGATGAAAACATTTCTTTTGGTTTGCTTTGGCATATTTCTTGAAAATGAATTGACCATATATACACATCTTTCAAAAGGAATTTGGTATTCTGCAGTCATTTGGTGAGAGGTCTTCCCTCGTGAAATCTTATGTCCTTCAATCTCCATTGCCTCCAGAATTCTCTGATGCTTTAGAATATATGATTTTTATGGGTTGCCTGGGTGGCTCAGTTGGTTGAGCGTCTGACTTCAGCTAAGTTCATGATCTCATGGTTTGTGGGCTCGAGTCCCGTGTCTGGCTCTGCTCTGAGCACAGAGCCCACTTCAGATCCTTTGTCTCCCTCTCTCTCTGTCCTTCCCTGTCTCACACTCTTTTTAATATATATATATATATATATATATATATATATATATATATATATATATATATATTTTTTTTTTTTTTTTTTTTTTTTTTTTTTAAATGTTGTCTGCTGTTTCTAGGTCTTGTCAGTGGGAGCATTGCCTTGCCACAAGCTTCATCAACCGGGAAGTGGAACCCTGTGTCGAATTTGCTGTCGTTATCTTAACTTACCAGAGACAGATGCTCTTTCCTCTTTTCTCTTACATGAACTCCAGGGGATAAATTTCCCTCTAAGCCCAGGTTTACTGTATCCCACAATGTCTCAGCCAGCTCAGATGGCTCTAACAAAATTCCATACATGTGTGTGGCTTAAACAGCAAACATTTATTTGTCATTGTTCTGAAAGCTGGAAATTCCAAGATCAAGGTGCTGGGTGAGGACCCTTTTCCTGGTCTGCACATAGCCACCATCTTGCTGTGTCCTCACATGGTAGAAAGATGGGGAGGAGTCTGGTCTCTTTCTCATCTTACGAGGGCACTATTTTCATTACGGGTGTTCTGTCAGTGTCACCTGAACTAAACCTAATGACCTCCTAGAGGCCCAGTCTCTGAATGCCATCGCACTGGGGATTGGTGTTTCAACATATGAGTTTTGGGGAGACATAAGCACCCCATTCCATAGTACACAAGTTTTAGTATGCTGTCTTCATTGCTATTCAATAGGATTCTCCTTTCTATTGAGATGTCTTCTTTGATCCATGACTTAATTAAAAGTATATCACTTAACTTCTGAACTTTTAAGAATTTGGGGGGTAATTTTATTTTATTTTATTTACTGATTTCTAACTTCATTCCACCATGTTTAGAGAATATCTTCTGTATGGTTTCAATTCTTTGAAATGTGTTGAAATTTGCCTTATGGCTCAACATGTGTTCGATTTTGGCCAATGGTCATGTGCTTGCAAAAATAATGTAAATTCATTCTTTTGCTGTTGGGAGGTAGTAGTCTATATATGTTAGTTAGGCCAACATTTTTTATTGTATACTCAAATTCTTTTCAATCCTTACTGATTTTTTTTCCTTGTTATGTCATCAAGAAAAATGTATTGAAGTTTGTCCCTTTCCCTTTTAGTTCTTGCAAGTTTTGTGTTTTATATTTTGAGCCCCTGTTTTGAAGCACATACAAATTTGGAATTGTTATATATTTCTGGTAGATTGACCCTTTTAATATGCATTATCCTTCTTTATCTCTAGGAAACACTTTGTTTTAAATTCCACTGAGCAAACCAGCTTCCTTTTAGTGACTGTTTGAATTGAATGTCTCTTGCATCCCATTAATTTTTTTAAGATTTTTATTTTATCATTATTTTTTTATTTTTAGTAGGCTCCACACACAATGTGGGGCTTGAACTCACAACCCAAGATCAAGAATCACATACTCTAGTAACTGAGCCAGCCAAGTGCCCCCATCCCATTACTTTTTTTTAAGTTTATTTATTTATTTTGAGAGAGAGAGAGAGAGAGCATGAGCATGAGTGGAGGAGGGGCAGAGAGAGAGGGAGAGAGAATCCCACCCTTGTGGTGTGGGATTGATGCCACCAACTGTGAGATCATGACCTGAGCTGAAATCAAGAGTAGGACACTTAACCGATTGAGGCACCCAGGCACCCCCATCCTACTAATTTCTAATAATTCTGTATCCTTATAAAGTATGTATTTAAAGAAGCATTTGGTAAATGTTGTCATTATTTCTAAATCTACTCTAACTTAGACTTTTAATTGGAGCATTTCCATCATTTATACGTGATGTTAGAGCTGATATTTGGGGCTAAGCATTGCAATTTACTATTTATTTTCTATTTATTCCACCTCTTTTATGTTCCATTCCCCTTCTTACTCTCTTTTCTATTATGCACTTTTATTATTCTATTTTTTCTCTATTAGTTGTGAGTTACACATTTAGTAATTATTTTGTTAGCGATAAGCTGAGATTACAGTGTGCATTTTTTATTTATTAAAATCTAATATAAATGAATATTTTTACAATTTTCTGCATAATACAAGGATTTAAGAATGTCTTCACTTACCTCCCTCCTCCTGCATTTCCTGTTACTGTTGGATGTTTTAATTATGTACATAATATAATTGTGTGTTTATTAATATGTAATATGTGTATGATTTAATTACAAGTAATGCTAAATATATACTTTTGCAATCCCACATGACATTATTATGGATGTTTTCAAAGTGAAAATTCATTTGGTTTAAACTACTTGTTTACTTTCTTTAAAATAAAAATTTTAACGGGGCGCCTGGGTGGCTCAGTCGATTAAGCGTCTGACTTCGGCTCAGGTCATGATCTCGCGGTTCATGAGTTCGAGCCCCGCGTCGGGCTCTGTGCTGACAGCTCAGAGCCTGGAGCCTGTTTCGGATTCTGTGTCTCCCTCTCTCTCTGGCCCTTCCCCTCTCTCTCTCTCTCTCTCTCTCTCTCTCTCTCTCTCTCAAAAGTAAATAAACATTAAAAGAATTTTTTTAAATAATGAAATAAAAATTTTATCTTGGTTTTAGGTTTGCAGAAAAGTTGCAAAGATAGCAAAGCAAGTTGCACACACCTTGTACCCACTGTTCCCTGTCACTAATGTCACTAATGCACTAAGTGGTGCATTTACAACATAAGGAGCCAACGCTGGTACATGATCATTCCCTAAGCTCCATACTTTATTTGGATTTCCTTAGTTTTTCCCGAACATACTGTTTCTGTTCCAGGATACCACTTCATGTTTGGTCACCACGTCTCCTCCTGCTCTGGTCTGTTACAGGATCCAATTTTCCTTGACGTTAATGAGAGTGCCAAAGAGTCCTGGTGTTGTGTCAAGCTCACAGTGCCCTCCCTCGCACCCATGTTCCTCCTGCTCTTCCCCACTTCCCTTTTGTCCTCTCTCCAGCCCCCACTGCAAGTGCATTTCTTAGAAAAGTGTCAGCATGCAAGCTTTTGCCTCTGGCTCTTTCTTCTAGGAAATCGGCAGTAAGACTCTCTCATTCTAGGCTCTGGATCTTTGGGGTCCTGACCAAAAGCCTGAGTGGCCCTCCTGATTGGCAGATCTAGAACTCCAGCTCTTGCTCCTCCTGAGAGGCTGCCAAAAGTTGTACTCGGCTTCTCAGCCGCCATTTTCTGATCACCTTTTCCACCAAAAAGTCCCAATTGGCCAATATCTCAAGGGGAAAAAGAGTGCCAAATATCAGGCTCAGCTTCCTGGGCTCCCCTTCTCTCCGAGATCTTGCTTCTAGAAATCCTGCATTGCTCTTTCTTGCCATCAAACCATTTAAAGATATATATTTCTGCCTTTTTTTTTTTCTTTCCCTAGTTATTTTTAGCTAGAAGCTTGGTTCAGAAAAAAAGCTAGTTCTCCATTTCAGGAAGCAGAACTCACAACCCTGGGTTTTCATAGGAAACCACAGGGTACCGCTAGAAAAACTGCTGTTTCCTTACAGACTCTGGCAGGCCCCAGGCCCGGCAGAGAACAGAATAGGGCTCTGCCCCTCACGCACCTTTTTATTTCTGTTGTTTCTCACTGCCTTTGTTTTCTAACAGCTTTCCATGTTTGAGTGTGTTGGTGGAAGGTAGCTTTAGTAAAATTTTCCTTGCTATATACAGTTGGATCTCTCAGCTGGAGAATTTTTTTTCTAACATATATTTTCCTAGAAAATGGTCAAGGTTTTGAAAAATGTTGATGTAAGATCATACTTAACATTTACTTATAATTTTATTTTTTGTTAAATTTAAAAATGTTTAATTCCAGTGGAGGTGGCATACAGCATTATATTTGTTTCGGGTGTATAGGGATTCAGCACTTCCATACCTCACCCTGTGCTCATCACGGCAAGTGTAGTCCTTAATCCCCATCATCCATTCAACCCAAACCCCCACTTACCTCCCCTCTGGTAACCATCAGCGTGATCTCTAGATAAGAGTCTGTTTCTTGGGGTGCCTGGGTGGCTCAGTCAGTTGAACGTCTGTTTGACTCTTGATTTCAGCTTAGGTCATGATCTCAGGGCTGTGGAATCAAGCTCACATGGGGCTCCACGCTGCTTAAAACTCTCTCTCTCTCTCTCTCTCTCTCTGTCTCTCTCGGGGCACCTGGGTGGCTCATTCGGTTGAGCGTCTGGCTTTGGCTCAGGTCATAATCTCACGGTTTGTGAGTTCGAGCCCTGCAGCAGGCTCTGTGCTGACAGCTCAGAGCCTGAAGCCTGCTTCAGATTCTGGCTACTTAATGAGAGTTTACCATGTGCTAAGTCCTCAGAGCACCTGAATGGCTCAGTCGGTTGAGTGTCCAACTTCAGCTCAGGTCATGATCTCATGAGTTCTTCCAGCCCCACGTTGGGTTCTCTGCTGTCATTGTGGAGCCTGCTTGGGATCCTCGGTCTCCCTCTCTGCCCCTCCCCTGTTCTCTCTCCAAAATAAATAAAATAAACTTTGTTTTTAAAGATTCTTTCTCTTCTTCTCCTTTCCCCTCTCCCATGATCACGTGCTCTCTTTCGCTCTAAAAAAAAAAAAAATTAAAGAGTCTTCTTGACTTTTCTCGTTTTTTCTTCGTTTTCTTCATACGTTTCTTAAATTCCGCATATGAGTGAAAGCATATGGTAGACTAAAGAACTTTCTGCGTGAAGGAAAAATGCAGAGTTAGTCTTTGGAACAATTGCAAGGGAGATAGAGGTGGGGAGCGTGCATCTCAAAGATGCTTACCTCACTGTCCCCCATTCCATCACCCAGGGAACTTTCCACAATTCTGGTATCTGCCTCCTGTCCCTTTCCATAAATGTTGACTCCAATTTTCCTTTTCATGATGATTGCGTTACCATCATGTGCACCAGCTATTATATAGTATTGCCCTCTGGTGGATGGAACTGTTGGTCCCTTATAGAATGGGCCCAGAATGCTGCCATTTTGAACCCTGTCAACAAAGGAGGAGACAGAACAATTAAAAGAGAAAAAGGACTGCCAACTCTCACATCTTATTACAAGGAGCCTTTTCCCCCTGGATCTCTTGCCCTAACTCACCAGGGACTGATGAATTGTACCTGTGATAACTGTTTCTGAATTAAGAATCAATAAGTAACAAGCAGGACTACACTTTGGCCTCTCGGTTTTAAAAAATACCCTGGGGCTGGCTCTAGGTTGAGAAGGTAGGCGCGATTTGGGGAGAAGAGGATTTGCCGAATTTCAAAACCGCTCTTGTATTTTCCAGGGTAGGCTAACTTCTGTAACACATAAGCTACACATTTCACTACGTTACACAGGAAAGTTTATTTCTTCTGCGTCGGGCTTTCCTACATAGCAGAGCAACCCCCTTGCTGTGATGTATTGAGAGTCAGCCCTCAATAGAAGGGTTTGTTAAAAAAAAAAATTGTTTTCTTTCTTGTGCAGTGTCCCACCATAGATTTTCCTGGTCAGGTGACTCTCCTGTATGGCTCTCCTCCACCTGATGTCACAGGAACTCAGGCTGTTTCTGTTTGATGTCTCTGCCCTCTTCTAGGGCCTCAGAGAACTCTCCAATTAGCCAGTAGCAAGGAAAAGGTAATCAAGGCTTGCACACAGGGAAGTTTATGAGCCAGACTTGGAATTATACCCACTTTGGGCATTTCGTTGGCCACCATCCAGTCAAATGGCCACACCCACCTGAGAAAGAGGCTAGGAAGTATAGCTTAGTGGTGGCCCAGGAGGAATAGGTAAATGGTTTGTGAACAGCTATCAAGTCCCTACCACAGGTCTTGTGTCTGTGTCTGTGTGTGTGTTTCTGCCTTCCAAAGAAAAAGTAAGAAGAATGTCTCAGGTGTTGCAAAAAGCCTCCAAACCTTCTTAGTCATTGATGTTCTCAGTCTACTCAAATCCTGAGATGACGGCAACACGGGATATGATTTTGTCAGCCACTTAAGACTAGAAGGAAAAGGCTTTTCAGTTAAAACGCAGAATATTTTCCTGGTCCTGGGATAGATCTAATTGGCCAATATTATTTTAAGTAAGCTCCTTATTGAAGTGTGACATAATATAGAAAAATGCAGAAAAACCACCGACCCATAAGGAAATAGTTCAGTGAATTTTCACAAGGTCAATACAGCCATGTGACTATCACCATCAAGAATGAAAACATTACCCCATCTTAGAAATTGACAAGTAAGGGTGGACAGGAGGGTTCTTGGTGATGTGAGAGGGTACTCTAGGGGCGCTGAATTGTAGTACATTGCTTGGGTTCTCCTTTAAATGTTAGCTCCAGGGGCTCCTGGGCAGCTCAGTCAGTTAAACGTCCTACTCTTGATTTCGGCTTAGGTCATGATCTCACAGTTTCATGAGTTCGAGCCCCACATGGGCTCTGTGCATTGACTCCATGGAGCCTGCTTGGGTTTCTCACTGTCTGCCTCTCTCTGCCCCTCCCCTGCTTGCATTCTCTCTCTCTCTCTCTCTCTCTCTCTCTCTCTCTCCCTCAAAATAAAAAAAAATAAACTTAAAAAAAAAAGGGCTAGCCCCAAAGTTGAGGAAATGCTAAAGTGCCCTGAGGCTTGCCCTCCCCTTGATTCCAGACATCTGAATTACCTCTGACAGGTAAGTTCCTCTTTTAGAACCTCTGTTTTCCCATGTGTACTATGGGAGGTTTGGACTGACAAACCACTAAGCTTTCTCACCTTGGGACAGCTCGGTTTTAGGACTTGCTCCAAATCCTACAGGATGGGTGTGACGGGGGGAAATGCATGATAGGCCTGGACAGCATCGTTTGTGCAGACAGATGCTGTAGCCCCAGCTTGTGCCCAGGCCCAGGCCGTCTTCACTGAGTTCTCCAGACTGTGGTCCGGGCGGTCATTCTCCAGTGCTGTGCCATGAGCCGTGCTCACCCCGCTGGTGTTCGTTTGTTTTGGCTTCATCGAGTCTGTGTGTGCCGTGTGGGCTGCCGGACCTCGTAGAGTTGTTGGTGCACAGTCATAGCCAGGAGCTGAGGATGTAGAATATGGACTTGGGCAGACTCGAGTGCCAACTCTGACTTTATCATAACCTGGCTGTGTGACCTTGGGTGAGTCATTTAACCTCTCTGAGACAGGCTCCTTATCTCTAAAGTTCTGAGGAGACAGTCACCTACCTCCTAAGTTGTTGTGTGGAGGAACTGAGCTAATCCTTGGTGCCTGGCCTCTAAGTGCTGGGGAATAGTTGTGAGCATTGCCCTTTCACGCTAACCCTTCAACGGCGGTGCCGCACAGCTCCCCAGGCTGCCCTCGGTAGGGGACCCAGCACCTGTAGCCTGGAACGGGGACCTGAGGGAAACTAGATTTGGCCTGCAGTGAAGTCCAGACTAGCTGCCCACCATTTATTTTCCTTCACACAGCCCTTCTTTATCCCGTCTCCCCTGAAATCGGAACGGTTCATTCCTCACAGTTGCTGGGGTCGTTATCTTTGTACAATTCAGAGTAATCTCCTGGCCAGTTAATCTGAGATCTCATATTAGCCACCAACGTAGTTGCAATTAATAGGAAAGCCCAGAACCCGTGGCGGGCTTTGTCTCCTAAATTGCTCAGAAATCAGTGGGTAAGAACAGACTCCACAGTCCTGCAAAGTTGGGCTCAGGTAATGGCTGTGCGACCCCGTAACGAGGGACTTGGCCTCTCTGCACGGGACTGCAAAGTGGGGGTGTGAGGCATTGTTATTCTCAATCCCACCCTCTCCTCCTTCGGGGCACCTGGCGAACTCCCCAGACTCAACTTGCAGCGAGGGTACTGGATGACAAGTGAGTTCAACTAGCAGACGGTTCTCATGGGGAGGCTGGAGTGTGGGGCTGAGGAAAGACCTTCCCTCTGCTGAGGTCGCTGGCAAGCCTGGTTGTGGAGAGTTTAGGAGCAGACCGGAAAGGCAGTCACCAGGTCCTTGTGACAGCAGCTGTGGTGGAAGCTCTAGCAGCTTCCCGAAGTCTCAGTCATGCGATGGATCCTTATATTCGACAGCCGGCTGTCACTCCTTTGCGTATGATCCTCCAGCCCTTACCATAGCCTCCTAAGCATTTGGCTCCTGGCACAAAAGCCCTCTTTTGCTAGAAACACCTAGAACAACTTCCGTTCCTTGCACTGAACCCAACTGGCACAGGATGGTGGTACTGCTAACACTTACACAATCACGGGCTGAGGCAAGCTCTCTGAAGAAGCACTCCATCAATGGTACTCAGCAATGGTTGCCATAAGACTACCTGGTTAGCTGTTCGAAAGTGGGGAAAACCAGTTCTGTAAATGGCAGCTTGCCGCCCGCCGGTGCTAGCCGGATTTTTTCTTCCTCCCACTTTGGTTTTTCCAAGCAGTCAGCAGGCATCTCTAACAAGAGGAAAATGATCCTTGGCTAATGTTGCTTTCCCCCTTGTGTTCTCGCCAACAATTCATGTTGCCTTAAGAGATTAGGCCTTTTTATTGCTTGCCTCATTGCCCTGCTGTCTGCACCAAAGTTATGTCTTGGCTGGCTGGGCGTGTCCTTCTGATGGAGTCCAGGCCTGCTGCACAGAGAGCAAGGGGGTTATTTGATCTCTTGACTGTGGCTCTTATAAGCCCCACTGAGGGTGCGCTTACCCACAGAGCTCTGCTATGCTAATTGGCCCCGGGTAGCCGAAGAAGCGAAATCCCACCTAAAGCAGTGAGTGTTTCTTCTGGCAGGATTTGATGTTTGGGAGAAGGCAGCCTCTACGGGGGCTTAAGGGTCAGCTCTGGATCCCACTCGACCCTACCCAGATTCAGCTAATGGGCAGCCATTTCTTGATCAGGGTGATGGAGGGTCATAAGGGGCATCTCCTGCCTCCAGAGAGATTTTCACTCGGCCTGGACTTAAATCCTGGAATGTGAGAAAACCCCTCTGATTGTTTGTCTGTCAAGATGAACCCAAAGCCTGATATCTTGCCCACCAAGAGTTGTTCCACAGACACTGCTGGTGAGAAGGTAGAGAAGTTAGCCTCTTCACTCCTGACTCACTTTTTTTTATTATTATTATTAAAAGCTGCATGGCACTTTTCCCGCTCTGAATTCTCATTGCAGCTCTTCCTAAAAGGCAGAGTGATCCCACAAAGCCCACAGATAAAATCATTAGACCCTGGAGAGAGGTTCAGACTCAATCCCTTTCACTGGCAATAGCTTAATGAGAGTGGATCCCCAGCATTGAGTGGCTCTCCCCCAGCTTGGTCATTTTCACCTGCCCTGGTCTTCCCAGAATTGCCCCTGCCCTGGGAACCCCCAAACCCTTCACATTCTCTTCACTGCTGTGATGTGCTCTTGATGGGCACTGAACTCAGCACTAGGAAACTGTTTGTCTACAAAAGAAGAAGAAGAAAATTCACTCTTTGAAAAGTAACCCAAATCCCCTTTTCTTTACTGTGAGTCCCTCTCTCTCTCTAACGAATGTCCTGTCTCCTTTGTATACAGCAGAGTTCTCCAGATGTAGTGTGCTTGAGAATTACCTGAAGCAAAAGCACAGATACCATGTCACTCCTACTAGGATGGTTCTAATCAAAACCATGGAAAATAACAAGTGTTGGTGGAACCCTTGTGTGTTCATTGCTGGTGGGAATGGCAAGTGGTGCGGCTGCTGTGGAAAAAATTTTGGGGTCCCTCGAAAAGTTAAACATAGAATTATCATGTGACCCAGCATTTCCACTCGTGGGTATATTCACCCAAAAAATGGAAAACGGGGGCTTGAGCTGATACCTGTATATTGATGCACACATAATGTACTCACGATGTACTCACGATAGCCAAAAGTAGAAGAACCCCAAGCGTCCATCAACGGAAGAATGGGGGCACCTGAGTGGTTCAGTGAGTTAAGTCCGACTCTTGATTTTAGCTCAGGTAATGATCTCATGGTTGTGAGATTGAGCCCTGAGTCAGGCTCAGCACAGAGAGAAGAGTCTGCTTGGAATTCTCTCTCTCCTTTCTCTCTGCCCCTACCCCACTTGTATGCTCTCTCTCTTTCTCTCTCTCAAAATAAATAAGTAAACCTAAAAAAAAAAAATAAGGATGGGTACACAAAATGTGGTATAGCCATACACTGGAATAGTATTCAGCCATAAGAAGGAATAGAGTTCTTTTTTTTTTTTTAATTATTTTTTAACGTCCATTTATTTTTGACAGACAGAGAGACAGAGCATGAGTGGGGGAGGAACAGAGAGAGGGGGAGACACAGAATCTGAAGCAGGCTCCAGGCTCCGAGCTGTCAGCACAGAGCCCGATGAGGGATCATGAGTTGAGCCAAAGTCGGATGCTTAACCAACTGAGCCACTCAGAAGCCCCAGAAGGAATGGAGTTCTAATACACACGACAACATGGATGAACCTGGAAAATATTTATGCTAAGTGAAATAAGCCATACACAAAAGGACACGCATGGTACATTTCCACTTACACACACTCTCTAGAATAGGCAAATTCATAGAACTAGACAGTGGATTAGGGATTCCCAGACCCTTGGGGAAAATGGGGAGTTACTACTTAGTGGGTACAGCTTCTGTTTGGGGTGATGAAAAAGTTTGGGAAACCGTGGTAAAGATTGTACAACAGTGTCGATGTGATTAATGCCTGCCACTGAATTGAACATTTAAACATGGTTAAAATGGCATATCTCATGTGGTATTTATTTTACCATAATTAAAAAAAAAAAGTTACCACAAGAGCTTGCTCAAATGCGCCTTCCCAGGACGCTCCCAAGCTTGTTGAATCAGTATGACCAGGGTGGAACTCCATCATGACTTGTCAAGTGTCTCTGATGTGGGTGATCCAGGGGATTCTTTTAGGATGCAGATATGCATAAGGATAGGTCAGGCCACCTGCCTTCCTTGGGAAACATAAAGAAACAAAAGAGGAGGGCGGGCCAAGCTTTCCTGAGGCAGGACACGCCCACTTCACACACCCTGATGAGGAGAAGTAGGCCATGCCACGCCCTGGCCTGGTGAGGACGGGCACACCGGTCTGCTACACAGGCTGCATCTGAAGGGAGGGCCAGGGACCTTGCGACCAATACCATGACTCTGAGGTCCAGGGTCTTGTGATGGCGCCTACCGGTCTCCATGCCAGTCCTAGGAGCCCTGTCCCTTGTCCTTCTCCAGCCTGCACCTGCCCAGCCATTCTTCCCTCCCGACTCCAGCAAAGGCCAGAGGCAGGAGCTGACTTGGGGTTCTGGCCGCTTCTGGAGTTGGTCATGTTGTCTTCTTTCTCCCTAGTTCTCCCAGTGCCAGGGTCAAGTTTGCTGTTCTTTCCTCGGTGGTACATGATCTCCCTTCCGGTATTCCCCTCCCCATGACTAATGCACTTTACTGTATTTATTGACTATGTCTTTTCTTGCATGCAAGTAATCAAATTACTAGCAAAGAGAACGACCCAACAATGACACAACCTCGCTGGGCTGATATTTGAGAGTTTTGTGCTTATGTTCTTTTGTTGCCTGGCAACTCAAATATTCTTTGAGATCGGTTTACACTTCTACTCTGAGTTCCTAAGACTCATTTTCAGAAACTATTCTGATAATGCCCCATCCAGAGAAAAGCTGAGGGAAAAAAAAAAAAAAAAAAAAAAAAAGGCTGAACCTGGAAACTCAAATCTAAGTCTTGTTCGTCTTCAGGAGGGAAAGACGAAGAAGGGAAGAGGCTCGCTCGTTCACTCCCCTGCTTTCTACCGAATCCTGACCCGGGGCTGGGTCTGCACCTTGGGAAGTGAGAGTGGACAGGACACAGCTCTTGCCTTTGGGGAGCTCAGTCCCAGGAGGGGTGAGGGTGGGGGTGGGGAGCACATGTCAACCGGCCACCATAAAATAGTTGACTGGTGGGCAAGGCAGGGGTGCGGAGGGAGGGCCAGAGGCTTGGCCTGATGGGTCATAGATTGGAGGATTCAGGGAAGATCAAAAATGAGAGGACACTTTGAGGAGACTCTTGAGAAATGGGTATGGTTTTTTAGGCAGAGAGGATGTGGTTGGGACCCGAGCTCTCCAAGCCATGAAAAAGATCACCAGTCAATATGGGGCCAGATGAGGGGAGGGGAGGCTGCAGGATGCAAAGCGGCCTGATCCCTTGCACTGGAATGACACCCTTACAAGTCCAGACTGGATCCTGTAGGCAGTAGAGAATACCAGAATATTCTGAGCAGGAGAGTGCTGTGGTCAGATTTGCAGGGTTATTGAATGTATGGAAAATTCCATTAGACGAAAAGAAGAGTGTGATGAACCAGGAGCCCATACTTAAACTGAACAATTATGAATGCTTCTCCAAATTTTCTTAATGTATTTCTTTGCTAAAATATTTTAAGGCAAATCAAGCCATCTTCTCTAGAAACTTCAGTGTGCCTCCTTTACAAATTCAGATTTTCTTTTTACTTGCTATCACACCTCGCACACTTAACAGTAATTTCTTAACATGTCATCCCAAGTTCACAACCAAATTTCCCACATTGTCCCCAAACGTTTTTGTTTCAAGTTTGCTTTGTCTGAATCAGGTTTCAAAGGCAGTGTGCACACTCCAGTTACAGTTTTTGTTTTAGAAAGCTCACCCAGGGAAGGGTGGACTCTGGAAGGTTCAAACCTTCTAGCCCCGGGAAGAGGCCAAGTTACATTGTTTCAGTCGGAAACGTGGGTCTGCAGTTCAGGAGAGCAGGCCCGGGGGGAAGTTGCTCTGCTCCTGGGCGAGAAAGGCTGGTGTCACTCAGAGCCCTGGGAGGATGGACCCTGAGGGGTGGCGGGCTTGGGCGTCTTTTGCAATCTTTAAGAGAGATGGGGGATGGGAGCTTACCGGCGGCAGGTGAGCGTTGAAAATCTACCTTGATGTCATAGAACTCTGGAGGCAGTCGCAGGGGAACAGTGAGGGTCAGAGCCTTCTGTGGTGCCCCGAGCGGTGGACACGAACAAGGTGAGGGGACAGGGATGCGGACAGCCTTTACAGGAATCTTTAAGAGAAAGCGGATGGGCCATAGTCAGAAAGGACGGGCGGGTGAAGAGGAACATCCCCAGGTATGGCAGGTCTGTGACACTCTAAAGGCTAAAAGGCTCTAGTTTGTCACTCCAGAAGTAGAGAAAAGGTCAGGTGGTGAGTGTCAACTGAGGCCACGTTCTGGAAGATAGCCCAGCTCTTTCAAGTGGCCTTAGCATCGAGCGTGCCCACAGAAGCTGATGGCAAGGAGGTGGACATGTGCAGGAGGGTTTACCTAGCAGGTGTGTTGTTGCTTCATTCGTGACAGGAAAAGCTGAAAGTAGCCTATAGGTGTAACAATAAGGATATAGAGAGACACGTTTTCTCAGCCTCAGCTGTCAGTGTTTGAGGTCAGGTGAGTCTTTGTTGTGGAAGCTGTCCTGGGCATTGTAGGGTGTTTAAAAGCATCTACGCACTAGATGCCAGTAGCCACCCCCACCCCACCCTGCATTGTGACAACCAAAAATGTCTCCAGACATTTCAAAATGCCCCCTGAGGGAGGGGCGAAATCCACTGCAGTTGGGAAATACTTAGGTGAACGCGTGATGTGCCCTTACGGTGACATATTACAGCATCCTAAAGATGTCTTTTAGGGGGCCCCTGGGTGGCTCAATCAGTGAAGCACCCGACTTCAGCTCAAGTCAAGATCTCCCAGTTCGTGGGTTCAAGTCTGTGTCGGGCTCTGTGCTGACAGCTCAGAGCCTGGAGCCTGTTTCAGATTCTGTGTCTCCCTCTCTCTGCTCCTCCCCCACTCATGCTCTGTCTCTCTCTCAAAAATAAATAAAAGTAAAAAAAAAAAAAGAAAAAGATGGCTTTTAGGAGTGATTTAGGATGTGTGCCAGAATCCTTACAATATAATAATAAGAAGAAAAAAGTTGCAGATATAATTTTTTATACAAGAATAATACTAAATGTACAAGTAAGCACACATCATACCTGGGAAGAGGTGGGAAGGAAAAATACTAACATATGAAAGGAAATTAATTCTGGATGATAAGTGACCTCTTTCCAAGTTTTCTCTTTTCAGGAATAAGGAAACCACCACATTTTCTACACGGATCCTGGGTGTTTCATATTTATCTATTTGTACACACAGCGTGGCCATGGACCCACTCATTTATTTTAAGGAAGTTTATTACTGATCTAACGTATGTCCAAAAAGAGTTTGTAGGCATATAGGTCAGTGGATTTTCACCCAGTGGATATACTTGTGTAAACCGGGGCTCAGATCAAGAAACAATATCAGCAGCCCTCTCAGAAGCCCCGTGTGTCGTCTTTCAGTCATTCCCTCCCCCCAGGATGACCCAGGTCCTGATTTAAATACCATAGATTCCCTTTACATACTTTACAGCTTTATATTCTTTATATAGATGCGATTGTGCATGCAGTGTGAACTATTTTGTATCTGGCTTCTTGGGCTCAACGCTGTTGGTACGATTCATTTATGTTGTGGTGTGTGGTTGTAGTATTTTATAACGAGCGTATATTATTTTTAAAATCATAAAGCTATTTTACAAAGACGGCAGATGGCAGCTATTAAAAACCTGGGATGGTTTCCACTTCCCGATGAATGTTCTACAGTTCTCTGCTGGGGAGCTGGTCATGGCCTCCAGCCCTTGGTCCTCTGCCTCCTGCCTTGTTCTTCCCAGTTGGCTCTCCAAGTCTAGGGAGGATGTAGGCTGATCTCACCATCCCCTGGCTCACCTGCTGTCACCGGTGATGCACATTCGTGTTTGAACCCCCTCCCCCCACCCCCGATGAGGAGACCGATCAGACAAGATAGGGAGAGGGGCATGTGCGGCTTGCACAAGGCTGAACAGGAAGGGGAGCCTGGGGTGTCCCAAATGGGGCTGGGCACTCCTGAAAAGAGGGTCTTCACGTCTGTTCCCATGGTGACTGTCACTGGCATGCCACGGGTAGAGACACAGACATCATTTGCCTCATCTGGTCCCCTGGCTTGTCACATTCGTCAGGGTGAAGCAACCTCCTGGACACTCCTTTGTTCCCCAACATCTTACAGAGGAGGGACTGTCATGATTTCCCAGTTCAGGCACCAAGAGTCTGATGCCGAAAGAAGTATCTCGTTAAGGCCCGAGCTGGGCCACAAGCATTGCCTCTCAAGGCCACTGTCTTGCCCTCTCCCGTCCCTGGCTGAGATGGGGACAGGGGGGCAGACTCCATCCGCGGTGATGTTCTCTGTCTGCTGACCTGGTCACAACCAGCTGTGTGGTCATGCAAGTCATTATCTCAGACACCACTTCAGTTGGTTTGGCCATAAAACGGGCAGCTCAGTACCTCCCTTCTTCATGCCCCAAGCCCTGCCTCCTCTCGCCAACAGGAATCCCTGGAAAAATGTTCTGGAAAAACGGAGGCATTTTTACGACTCTCTCCTCACCTAAACCTGCTGGGCCAGGACAGAGCGCAGACCCTCGGGCCCTGACCGTTATCCTACACTTTGGACCCCGGCGCCTCCGGCTTTGATGTCGTCTTGGTAAATGTCCCTGAGTCACCAGTGGGCTCTGATCTCCCCAGCACCTAATAATTCAAACAGCCTGGGCAGTGAGCAGCTAATCAGCTGGGCAGACTCTGCAGCTGCACAGTGAGGTCGAGAGAGAAGGGGTCCCTTTCATTCTTAGGGTCTCATTCCACAACCCGAGGGCCAGGGCAGACGCCACCATCTCCTGGCCCAGGGGGGGAGGTTAATTCCTGCAAGGACCCGAGCGGGCATCTGCCTGGCCAAGGCGGTCAGTTGCACGGTTTGAATCATGGCTGTGGCGGCCAGGCCATCGGGTGGGAATTAAAATTTAATTTAGAAAGTCCCGTCTCTGCGGCCCTGGTGGCCGTCGTCTGGGTGATTGACTGGCTGGTTTCTTTCACCTTTGCACGCCTTGGGTTTTTACTGGCGGAGGAAATGAAGGCTGAACTGGGGCAGGAAATTCCATGTACACAGGTGTTTCTGGTTAGCCCCGTGCACCTCGCCCAGGGGCACGTTTGGGGGCCAGGGATGCCTGTGAGCCCGGGGCTTCTGTGACCCGGCAGCTGCTGTGGCTCTGCCCGTGGGGAAGGCTGGACAGGGCACTCGGGCCCCTGCAGGGCAGACAGGGGTGCCAACGAATGGTCCCACGGATGGTCCCGGGGCCCCCGTGCCTGCCCACCGCTGACACAAGATCACGCAGGCGACTTGGCTAGAGGCGCCCCAGAGTGGCGCCTGGTGGCACCAGGGCCTGACCTGGAAGATTAGCGGCGCCCTGAGGCGGTGTTTACACGTTGTAGCCAGCTCTTCACGTGGCTGACCTGCCCCCATTTTCACATCTTCTGAAGGGCTTAAAGAGCCACAAAGCATGCCCTCCCTTGCTTAAAGGGGCTCTGGAAGGGCTGGGGAGGCCGCCTTGGGCTCGGTCTGAGACAGCCATCTGGGGGCTTGTTCCAGAGGCCAAAGAAGGAGCTTTCCTCGTCCTATGGCTTCCCCATGCTGCCGTAGGGGCATCTCCACCAGCAACCGTTCACTGTGCGAGTGAAGGCACCTGGGGCTCCCCATCCATCCAGAGCACGCCGGGAGGGAGCAGGCCTCCTGAGAAATGGCACGGGAAGGTACACTGGCTAGCTCTGGGCAGAGGCTCACCCCCACCCACCCACCTCAGTTTTTTAATGGGCATCCTAGGAATGAAGTCTGCTGTGTTGGCCGATTGAGGAGATACCCTCGGTCTGTGAGGAGCACACAATCTTCGCGCGGCTCTCAACTGACCATCCAGCTCCCGGGAACGTTCCCAAGGGCAGTGCTCAAAAGGAAAATCATTTTATGAGTAGAGTATTACTTTAGACACAGCACAACAACAACAAAAAATGTAACCAATGAAAATGCCCTTCAGTTGGTTGCAGACTGAGGTATGTCATTGACGTAATACCGAATAGCGAACAGATCACTGTGTTGAGTGTGAAATCATGTAAAAGGCCCAGGAAACGACTGAAGACAAATCTATGCCCCCCGATTACGATGTGTGGAAAATGTGTACCTCAAGGAAGACTGGAGGAAGATGCAAGTAATTGTTTATTTAAATATATTTGTCATTCAATATTTAAATGCATAATTTAAAATAAAAATTAAGTAAGAACAGAGATTGATATGAATATGTGTAAGTTATCGAGTTCCCGCTAGGATGAGACCCCATGTCGTCTGTCCAGGACAGGATGTATGGGATCTCAAAGGCTGGAGAAAAGCCTGTGACTGGAGCTTGGCCACTGTGGGGGGACATAAAAGCGGGGTCATCAAAGTGAGTGTGGCCACCCACGTGAGGTTGTGGTTAGGGTGTTCTGGGCATCCTGGGGGAAATGGGGCTAAGCCTCTGGCACAGTTCAGGACCCTGCATAATCCCCTGGTCTCTGAAGAGGGGTGGGAGGGTCCACAGGGCTCTGACCAGCACACAGCTGCCCCTAGCTGTAGGGTGCGAGAAATGGGTTTTCACTGCAGTGAGGAGTTCTAAGGCTGGGTTACCTAAGCAGCACTGTAGAAGGGACATCATGTTTGTTTGTTTTTTAAGTTTATTTATTTATTTTTAGAGAGAAAAGAGAGAGTATTGCGGGACGGGCAGAGAGCAAGAATCCCAAGCAGGCTCTGCACTGTTAGCGCGGGGCTTGAATTCACAAACCATGAGATCGTGACCTGAGCTGAAATCGAGTCGGACGCTCAACCCACTGAGCCACCCAGGCGCCCTGGGACCTCTTGTTCTTAGTGAAGCACAAATGAATGGCTGCCACAAGTGACTGTGTAGGTTGAGGTACGGAGGGGGCTAAAACTGAGCCCCCTGAGCCCCCTACCCCTACCTCTACCTTGGCCTCGGACCCCTGCCAGGTATGCTGCAAGGCACCTAGGGTGGGCATCTCTCTTGCTCAACATACTTCCCATATTTCAAGGCGTAGCTCCATCCTCCTGCTCCCAGGAACCTCTTCTGAGCAGCTCAGCTCTTGCCAGCCTGTGCTCAGAGTGCTTCTAGAATCTGGATGTGGCGCTGAGTCTGAGGAGAGCAGGGGCCAGGCCTCACCCTCTCTGGACAGCACCTCCTTCCCCACCCTGGGGCTTTCAGAGCGGATCTCCGTGCCTTCTCCGTGCCACAGATGCAGAATAGCAGTTGGAGTAGTAGCAATGATTTGTGAATTTCAATTCCTCTTCTAAAACCGCTTGCAGATATTTCTGCTGCTTTCCTCCACTCCCCCATCCCACTTCTTCCTTTGCCGCAGACAGGACTTAGGAAACAGTAACTCACACGCCCCCCTCTGCTGCTCCTGCTCCTCCTGTGGGTATCACTATGGCTACTTTGGGGACAAGCCTGATTATGATCCACCTCTGAGCACCCTAGAACCATCAGACAGGGTGCTGTTCACCTTTGGGCGGGGGGAACAGCAAAGAAAGAGAGCTTCCCAACACTGACTGCTCACTGAAAGCCAAACACTGCACTCAGCAACCCGTAGGCATCATCTGGTTTCATTCCCCCAAACACCCCACGAGACAGGCAGTGCTCCTGCTTATAGATGGGAGACCCTGAGGCTGGAGGAGATTGGTCTCTTGCCCAAGGTCACGGAGCTAGTAAGAGGTAGAGCCAGGCTCCAGACTTTGACTGTCTGATTCCAAAGTCTAGGCTTTCCTTTGCTCTAAATCCCTCCACTCAACCTTCTCTTTTGTCTGCGGAATTCTAGGAAGTGTTGGTTCTGTTTCTCATCAGCAGGGCCTCGTGCTCCCCGCAGAGCAGGGTCTCTGGGCATTTGCACATCATCCCTACAGGCAAATGTTGGGTGTGCAGAGCCTCATCTCCAAGTCCAGGGTGTCCAGAACCAGCTGGAATCAGAGGCATTCTGGCCCTTTTCCCTGCCACATGGAAATGTCATTTGCAATCAGCCGGCTGTAGTTGGAGAGCTGCCTTTTAGGTGCAGCGACTACAAGGAGCACATGGAAACACTCAGTGCCTGAGCCAGCATCGGAGAGGCCCTGGCTCTTAGCCATGAATGGCGGCAGGTCCAATAATGTTGAGCTCCAGGCATGCGTGTTGCCAAGAAGGCAGAGGGGTTTGGAGGTTGACCAGCTCCTGCAGCACGTGAAGATGCCTTGCACAGTGCTGGGCATATGGGTGCTTGAGAATGTAGATCCCTGTTTGGTGACAGAGGGGCCGTGGTCCTGTGGGCTAAGTGCCCGGTGATGAAATGTTCTGTGCCATGGCTGCCTTGGGGGTGGGGCGCGGTCTAAATCAGGGGACCATGGGCTTCTGAGGTTGTATGTGAGTGTCATGCATGCTCCTGTATCCAATGGGCGGCCATAGCTTTCTCTGGGCTTTCAGAGCTATCCCAGACCCAAGATCCTGCTATCCAAGAGGATGCAGGTAGGGACCAAGAGATTAAGCCATTCAGCATGTTCTAAGATACGCTCACCCCTGGGACGGCTGGCAGGGGGAGATGTGCCAGACTGACTAGAGTGTGAGGAGGGGGAACAGGTACCCAGGTCAGGCTGCCTCTCTGAGCAGAATGGAGCTCCTGCTGACTCCCCTCCTACTCTGACCACACAGGCTGCAGAGAGCAGAGACCTCCGGCCCTTGGGGGGAAGATGGCCTCCCCCACCATCATCTGTGAACCTCATCTCCAAGTTTAGAGCTTCCTCCCCAGGTGGGGTTGCCCCCTCTCTGAGCTCCAATTTCCCCATCGGCCTGTGGCCGTATATCTTCTCCTCTTTTCTCCTGGCTGCTTTATAGCTTGCTGGAAACACCTTCCCTTAACACTTCGAAATGTATCACTTGAAAGCATCTTAACGTTAACCAATGCGATTCTTTTTTAATTTGAAGGGGCTTATTTCTCTGAATGGCTTTCCTGATCATATAGGAGGGCATGCTCCCTAATATTAAACTTTTTCTTTAAAAAGAGCAAAAAATGACTCACATCTGTTTGATATTTAATTCAAATTGAATGGCAGGACAGGAACAGAATTACACTGCAAACGGCCATAAAGAGCCAAGCATACGGAACCTACATGCCAGAAGATTTGAAATGACAAAGGATTGAGGGGGATGTGGCCTGGGCAATGGGGCATGTCCTACCCAGAAGCCAGAGCTGTAGTAGCAAAGCCAGGAGAAGGTGGAAAGTGAGAGAGGGGCTCCCTTTTGCACTGGAGGATTTTGCAGGGACTGGTATCTAGATGCATGTAAGTTTGGGGTCTGGGATCCAAGCCTCCAACAAGCGTCCTGATCCCATCTGGAATCCAATGCTCGTCGCTCTACGTTGGGGTGGTGACCTGCCTGGGGTCCCCAAAGGGCTGTCGGGTAATGCTTGCACACAGCCTGGGTGACCAACCAGTCACTCCCCTGATCTCGGGGTCCTGGAGGCCTTGGGGTTGGGCTACAGTTTGGAGATTGAGCTCAAAGTCTCCCTGCTCCCTGCTGATCAGTTCACCAGAAACTCCAACATCCAGCGTCTAAGAGGGCAGGGAGATGAGGTGGGGCCTAGAGAGCTGTGTTTTCCTCCCTTCTCAGAAAGAAGGTGACTTCTAAATGCCAGGCGACCTGTACTTCCTTGAGCTCTGAGAGTGAGATCTCAGGAAAGAAATGAACACAGCCTCTTAGCTAATACCTGTGGGCACGTTTGAAGTCAGGGGACTGATTACAGGGTCCAGGCACAGCACTTTAATTGTGAACCATGTCTCGTGGCATCTGCTAGGTGGGCATCGACAGTGGGGTTCTACAACCCACGCTCAGCCAGAGCTTGTGGGCTTCCTCTCACCAGGTGTGCACGGATGGCGGGGGTGAGGAGAAGGGCAAGAGTCCCCCACTTACCAGCTGAGTGCATTTGGGAGCCTTTCCCCTCCCTGCGCTTTTGTTTCTTCATCTGTAGCATGGGACGGTTTAAAATCCTCATAAGGTTATTTGAAACATCTAACATTATAAATACAAATGACTTCACTTTTAAAATGGCCAAACACCATACTGTTTTCTTAGAATGGTTACCCTGACCTTTCCGGCACTTCTGTGTAGGCACCATATGCATCTCAAGGCATTATCACATGTTTGTTTGTTTGTTTGTTTATTTGTTTGTTTGTTTCTCTGGCCCACCATTCTCAGATGCTGGAACTTTCTCCACATGGTGGTGTGCTAAGAGGGTCCCACACTGTCTTCTAAGAGCCGATTGTTAAACAATCCACCAGTGAAAATTAAAGCACAAAGGGGCACCTGGGTGGCTTAGTTGGTTAAGCATCTGACTTCAGCTCAGGTCATGATCTCCCGGTTCGTGAGTTCGAGCGCCGCGTCGGGCTCTGTGCTGACAGCTCAGAACCTGGAGCCTGCTTTGGATTCTGTGTCTCCCTCTTTCTTTGCCCCTCCCCCACTCACCCTCTGTCTCTGCCTGTCAAAAATAAACATTGAAAAAAAAAAGAAAATGAAAGCACATGAACTTAGTGTTGAATAAGTTACATTAAATACAAAGTTAAATAATAAAAACTCACAGTTTCCTAATTATTTTACTATATTTGGCTACATCTGTGCTCTTGGGGTATTTGCATCCAGTCTATCTGTGTGTGTTTACTGCACATCTCTTTCCAACTCCAGGTTCAGTGGTGTCACCCTGATACCTTGAAACTGACGATGGTGGGAGAATTTCCATCACAGAAATCAGAAATCGGCAAACACTACACAGTCAGAGGTCTCCCACCACCCAGAGAGCTGGTGGTTAACCATCTGCCAGCCCCTGACTGACTGTAGAGATTGGCAGAGTGAAGTCTCTAGAGCCTTTGGTGACTTTCTCGGTATGCCGCGTCGTTCTCTCAACCTGCTGCTTTGTCCATCAGACTTCGATCTTCCAGCATTCCCAGGCCCTCAGGTGCAGGGTATATGGCATTGCTTTATTTAGCACACTCTGAATTTGGCCTCCTCCGAATGCCTTCTACCATTCCTGTAATGAGGTCTCTCCTTGGCTTCTGGTTTTTTCCCTGAGCTCAGCCAAAATATTCACCTTGGTTTTGTGAAGCATGCTGAGAGTCTCAAGTGGAGGTATTTTCTCTTTAACAGAGAAGCAAAACTCACAGCTCATAATGACCCTGGGGATTTCTAACCAACACTTTACCCGGGGTGCTAGACAGAGCCCAGAGTGAGAGTGTGTGAGTGTGTGAGTGTGTGTGTGTGTGTGTGCGCGCGCGTGAGATGGGGAGTGGCATGGAGAAGGAGAAGTCAAACCACATGAGGCTTTCCTGACATTTCAAATTGAAATCTGCACAGCAACCACAGCCCCAGGGGAAGAGGAACGTAAAAGTGAAAGATGGAGCCCCCTGATTATTAGCTTCCCTCCTGGGCCTCCAACAAGTGTCTACAGGGGACCATGTGTTCCTCAGTAATGAGGGCCAGGATGATTCTGGAAACCTCTGACATCAAGCATGCAGCCTGCGTGCTTCCAGTGTTCCCCGGGGCAGAGGTCCAAGTTTGGGAGCTCCGCACCTCGTACGTGTGTTTCTGGGTGGTGGGGGGCTGGGCACTTGTGTTGAACCATAGACATAGGACTCATCTGGAAACGGGGAAAACCTATTGGCAGAGAGTGGAAGAATCAGGGGTGTGAGCCCTGCAGGGCCTTGCTGGATTTGTCCTTGCCTCCCGGGCTTAGGGTCCTATAGAGAAGATGAGGGCACTCATGGAACAAACCACTTACCCTGGCCTCTTCTCATTCTGAGTAATTCATTGTTTAAAGTCCGTTTTAACCTGTTAAACCAGCAGCTTTGTTGTGACATGAGGTTCTTCTCAAAGCTCATTCCCGAAGACCTGCTTTCACCCCACGCAAATTCTTTGTCCCAGCTCACTTTCTTGGCAGTCAATAGACCCCTGCTGAGGAGCCAGGTGGCTGTCCCATCCATACGCAGACTTGCTGAGTTGGTCTCTGCCTTGCCCGGGGCCATGTTGGCGGGGCAGAGCACACAGCAACTACACGTATTCCCAGCTGAGGAGATACCATGTGGTTGATACCATGGATCACTGCCTGGAAACCCCTCTGAGTGTCCCACAACAGGCTTGGAGCTTGGGAGGAGACCATTCCTTTCTGGAAAAAGTCAGGAAAGCTTTCTGGAGGGAGAAACGTTTGGGGATGGTTGGTGGCAGTTCACACTCACGGCCGGCAGTCATTGAGCGTTTCCAAGGCGTGCACGCTAAGTTCCATTACACGTATGTGTGCATTTCCATCTGCACAGAGGGGGCGGGGGTACTGACAGCATTCCCGTTTTGTACTTGGGCGTCGGCGGCTTGGGAGATGAGGCAAGTTTTAGGGTCAGTAAGTGGACAGCGGTGGGGATTTGGACCCTCCTCTGCTGCCCTGCCTCTGAGGTGGGGGGAGAGGGGTTTTCAAAGCAGGCGCCCGGGCGGGATTGCATGACCCAGGCCAGGATGGCCCCACCTGGTTCTTCTCTGGACCTCACTGTCAGTACCTGTCCTCTTGTGCCCTCCTCTTTCCTTTCTTACAGAGGCCAAAGGATATGTGGTTGGGGTGACGTGTGGGAGAGGGGGTCTGTGCTCGCCTGTTGCCTCCAGGAGGCCCCCAGGCAGGGGAGCCCTCTAGGCCATGCCCCCTTTCCTCTCCCTTTCTGGTGGCCCAGGCCCCCTTCTCCCTTTTTGCCCTCAGACCCTCCTTCTTTCTTCTCTCCTCTGCTTACCGGGGCAGGGGAGGGGGGGGCAGTCCACCCTGCAGACTGCATTCCCCAGGTTTGCTCACCAGCTGCCTTCTGCCTGCCTTCGGCCAATAAGAACCGCAAGGGGTGGGTGAGGGGAGCAGCCAGGATATGTCACCCTCTCTTTCAGCGCCTCACGCTGGGGAGAGAGTCTGGAGCGGCAGGTGTTATCTCCTCTTTGGCTCCAGCCTACCCCCCTCCCCCAGATGGCCTCTGACCCTAAGGTCCCAGCTTCTGCAGGGACAAGGCACATTCGTTCTAGCTCTGTGCCTGGCAATGCCTGCTCTGGTTGACTCTGCAGCCCCAGAGGTGGGAGCAACTTCTGCTCTTGCTGATTTCTGAGGTGCGTGGCCTGTTATGTTTTTGCAATGCTTACAGTGGTTTTTGTTTTCTTGACTGGATCCTGCTATGCACCCTCTCCTACCTCCCCCACCCCCTCCACCCCCCCGCCGCTCCCTCCCCCCATGCAAGGTGACCTAATAGGACCCATCGTGCAGAAAACTGCATATGAATGGAGGAATGATATCATGGTGTCCTGATCCCTCAGAGAAGAAATTACGGAAAGGAAACCCGTGGCTGGCTGCCTGACTGAGCTCTCCCTGGGAACCCCCCCGCCCCCCCTCCCTGTCTCTGCTTTATTCTGAAGAGTCCCCACCCCCTACCCCCTGCCTCTGTGTCTTTAAAGGAAAGCAAGGCAGATGTCTCAGCTGGGGCTCCTTCCAGCAGTTTGAATGCTTGGCTCAGCGCCTGGACGTCGTGATGGTTTTGCTCCGGTACCTGCTCTGTGTAATTTCTCTGTTAGGTAACACAGAGGATCGGAGAAATAACAGAGTGGGGAAGAAAGCCCCCCTTCAGAACTCCAGACCCCATGGGTCCTTTCCCTCCTTCCAGGACTGTGATTTGAATTTTATTCAAATCTGCCCCTTCTCAGACTCCTTCCTGGTTCCCAAAGGTCTGGAGCTGGGCACTATAGCTGCCAGTGCCCCTTAAAAAGGTAGGCACTGTGGGGGAAATGGAGGCTATGTTCCCCTGGAAAGAAGAGGCAGAGACAGTAACAGTTCAGGGAAGGCTGGCATTATCGGGGGAGGGCACATTTTTGCGGAGCAAGCCCCATACCAAAAGACACTTTAAAGCCTTTTCAACTCACGTCCTTAAAGAAGAAAATAATTAAACTCTTCTGCTGGGGATCACCTGGCTTCCCACATCCCTTCACTTAGGATGTTTTGTTCCCACTGGAGCGTGTGATTGGAAAACAAAGGTAAATGAGAGCAATTTATTCCCGGATCATTTCTTCCCCCGGCGGGCTTAAAGCTGCCTCAGCCATAAAGAGTTTACAAACTCTAAAGAAAGATAATAACTTCCCTTCTCACGGCCCGGTCATAGGGAGGTAATGTATGTTTCCAATCAGCTGAGAATGTAATTCAAATGGTAGGTTTTATTTCACTTTAATCCGCCTGTGAGTTCACATTCAAGGTAAGAGGGATCACAGCCCTGCAATGTGAATAGAGTTCATTAACTTGGCATCTCCACTTAGAGGCGGAGGAGCTGGGTCTGTCTACTCCTCTCCCAGAGCCTTGCACAGGCTTGGGCCTCGTGTGCCGGCCAGCGACCAGAGCGCGCCGGAATGTGGGCAGGGCGGCCACAGCGACAGGAAGCTGGAGGGTCCAGTTTGGGGACCAGCTAACCCGATGGCAGCATCAGCATCACCAGGTGCCATGGGGTAGAAGCTGAGGAGGAGGAAATGAGCTCACACAGTAGATAGAGTAGATAGTCTCCCCTCCGCAGCCCAGTTTGGGGGTGGGGGAAGGTCCTGGAGGTGATGATGAACTGTCCACACTGCCTGTGGTTTACTTGCTTCTACACACATCTTTGCTGACAGCAGCCTAGCTACTCAGTGGGCTGTTAGGCAAAGAATCCATTCTTAGCTCTGTTGGAATCCTGTCTCAGCTCTATTTAGTCACAGGGAGACCTTGAACCAGCCACTTGACTATGTCTTGCTTTATACATTTATGAAGTGACTATCCATTTGAGGGGAAAGGGACATGTTTTCTTCATTGGCCTACTGTGAAGCTTTTTTTTAAAGTTTATTTATTTGTTTTGAGAGAGAGTGAGAGAGCACAAGCAGGGTAGGGGCAGAGAGGGACAGAGACAGAATCCCAAGCAGACTCCACGCTGTCAGCACAGAACCCGTTGCGGGGCTAGAACTCACGAACCATGAGATCATGACCCAAGCAGAAATCAAGAGTCAGACACTTAACCATCTGAGCCACTCAGGCGCCCCTGGCCTACAATGAAACGTTTAATGCCGCTCATTCTACAATGAAACTCACTCCTGCAGGGTAAGCGTTACCCTCTCCAGCCCTTTCTTTGGAAATACCGATGCCTTCAGCAGTGTGATGTCTTAGCTTCCCAAGCCACAGGGAATCCCTTGAAGGAACAGTTCTGGTCTGTGCAGGTGGGGTGTCGGTTTAGGGAGGCAGCGTGTTCCTAGCGAGTGTCTGGGGGAGGAGGTTCTGTGGAGGGTAGCCTCCATCATATGGGCTTGGAGCAGAGGTATCAAACCAGATCCAAGGAGATGTGGGGGGCAGGGGGCCCACACTCCATCCTGCCGGTCCAACTCAAGACTCCTAGTGATTGGAGCCCCTCCTAGGGTCTCCTGGAGGTACCTATGTGCCTCTAGGAAGTGCTGAGAGCTGTCTCTCAGTCACATGGGGACCTGTCACATCTGTCGACCTTCCCCAGCAGTCATCTCACAGAATCTCAAAAATGCAGCATCCTGGCTGGCTTGGGCTGCAAAGGCTCAAGCCCCAGAGAGAAGCACAAGCTGTGTTCTGCCCCAGCTGGAGGATCTGGGCTCTCCTCACTGAGGCCTAGAGCTGGAAGAGACTTACTGTCTGCCCACGGCTTCCAGGCCCTGCTGCCCCAGTTGGCCGACCCATCTCTCCTCCTGCCACTACAAGCCTTGGCCATGCCCTCACCTGCCTCGCTCACGCCTTAACAACTCACCTTGCCCGTCTGTCTGTCCATCCGTTCTCTGACCAGCTCCCTAACGGCCCCCTGGAACACAACAGCAAACCACCCGTGGTCCTCATCTGTGTGGAGCCTAAGTCTCACAGGGAGACAGACACAGAAACTACGGCGACAGCATTGGGGTGTCCGGTGCCCTTCCTTGCCCCCGGCCACAGCCACGGTTGTGCTGTCCTGCCATCTCACATCTTCACCCTGCTTGCTCACACCTCAGAGCCCTGCACATTTATGTGGAGTTCTCAGGTCTCCCTGGAAATGGGGCTCGGGAGGTTACGGTGTCCCACTTACAGACAGGTTGGGGAGAGTCCCATTCTTGGAAGAGCAGAGGAATGTGAAGGTTAAAATGTCTTAAAGGGCACAAGGGGTGATTTCTAGATTTCCGGACATGCCTTCAGAGAATCGTAGTGCTCTGGGGGTAACTGTTGTAGCCCTTTGTAGCAGACGTACGCATGTGTGTATATGCTGAATGTATGTGTCAACCGCATTCAATTCATTCCACTGAATTGGACAGTGAAAGCTTACTCTACTGAGTACCTACTATGCGCCAAGCACCACACTAGGTGCTTTATATGCACTGCTTCATTTTACCACCACCGCTGGCTGTCACTTTTCCCATTTTCCAGGAGAAGAAACAGAGGCACAGGGACATTCATTCACTTGTCCAAGGTCACAGAGCTAGTAACGGTGGAGTAGGAATTCCAACCCAGACAGCACCCGATTGCAGAGCCCCGGCTTGGAGCCGCCCCAGCGGGTGGGCGTAGCCCGTGTCCACGCGTGCATGTGCACCCCCTCGCCTCCGTGCACTGCCCTGTGTGTGGGAGCTGAGAGAATGCAGAGGAGGTTTCTGGGAGGGTCTTTCCAACCTGCTCAGGCTGCCTGTGCAGGCCAAGTGTGCAAATGCGGGTGGGTGCAGGGACCCGGTGATTTAAATGGTTCTCTGGTCAAGAAAGATGGAATCTAGCACGGAGCGGAGCTTTGCTGCCCTGCAACCTGGTAGGAGGCAAGCGGTGAGTTTTCCAAGGAGAGTTTGTGAATCAGCAGAGTCCGAAACAACGAGCCGGACGTGTCTGGGCTCCCTCCTGCCTGGTGTCTGGCAGGCATCCTTCAGTCTGCTGCACACTTCATCCCCGGGCCCGGAGGGACTCCCAGACACTTCCCTCTGAATCTCCCACTCCTCATGGGGGAGGTAACTCGGTTCCTCTCATAGACCCCCCGCGACTAGGGTTTACTTTCTTCCGGGGGGGAGGGGACCCCTTGAGTGGTAGAGTTTCGTGCTGGAGCAGGGGAGCTGCTCCCTGGGACTCTGGGGTAGTGTGCCACCAGCCAGCTTCCTCTTTTCTGCCTTTGAAATTCAGGTGTGGTCTCCAGGTTGTGGCTTCCCTGCTCTGTATGTTCTGTATCTGCTCCCTTATACACAGTTTGGCGAACGTTTTGGTCTCCGGAGGGATCATCGCTGCATTTTGAACCCGTGCGTGAAATACAAAGGCAGCTCCAAAACAGTGGGCTTCATCAGACGGCCCAGCACATGGCTTCTGCTTGCCAGCCCCGACCGTGTGTCTCCCATCCAACAAACTCTAAATATCGGGCCTTCTGGTGCAAGGAACAGGTTCAAGCCCCCTCCTGACTGCCCACCAGGCCTGCAGCAAAGGCAAAATCCTTTATCAGGAAATCACAGACTGCAGGTGAGCCCTTGGGTACGGACCCATCACGTTCCCTCTGTCAGGTTTCATGATGGTGTCTAACCCTTCCTGAGTGCCTACTATGTGACAGATGCTTCACTATGAGCTCCTAAGACCGTCATAACATCACCAGTGAATGGTGACTGTTATCTTACCCACTTGCCGGAAGGAGAAATGGAGACCAAGAGCAGGCTAAGTCCCTGGCCCAACATCACACAGCCAGTAAGTGGCATGATATTGGGCAAGATACCTTTTCTAAGCCTCAATTTCCCCAGGTGTACAATGTGTTAACACCACTGTCCCTCTGAGTGTTTTGAGGATTCAGCTGGGCAAGGCACATAGCTCCTAGTAGAGGGCTAAGCACACGTAAGCACTCACCAGACACGGCCACTTAATGGTAGAACTAATGTTAACACCAGCCCGAAGAGAGAGAAAACACAATGTTTACAGCACCAAGAACAGGGGTGATCAAATAATTCAGTGATTAGTTCCTCAACAGGTGTCTTTCATGAGCCCAGGTAAACTCTCTGGGGGCAGGGACTTTGTCACCCTAGTTCACTGCGGGTTCCTGGGGCTTTGCATAGCATCTGGTGAAAGTTTGTTGAATAACTGAGTGAAGGACTGTTTGGGGGGCCCCCACATGCCATTCAAGCATTGGACAGCCCCTTCTTCTTACAGCCCTTGCCCTCCTCTGCCTTTTGCTGTAATCTGAGTGTACTTGTCCTATTCTCCATTAGAAGGGAAGCTTCCCAAGCCAGGACAGGCCTGGTTCCTGCCCACTGCTGTCTTCCCCATGGAGAGGATGCTCAGGGAGTGCCTGGCAGACCAGCTGAATCTTCTTGCCAGGCTCAGTGTCTCCAATATCCTAGAGCATGGTCTAAGATGATGATGGCCATCTGAGTTTGTAGGTCCCTCCCTTCACCGCACGGGTGAACATTGTTTCTCAATGATGCTTGCAAGCCCCCCCCTGGGGAGTTGGAATGGAGATGATGTGGAGAGTAGGTACTTGTGCTCAGCCCCTCTGTTCACTGAGAAGTTGTCCCACCCTTAACCTGCATGGCTTACTAACTAGTCCCTTATATTGGAAAGACCACCCCACCCCCATTGGTATATGACCCACTTTGAGTAAAATTACCGTTGAGCTGAATTTTACCACAACCTCTTCCCCCCACCCTCACGGACTTAGTCCTGAAAGATTTCTCTGCTCTGGGAAGCCACCTTTCCCTGGAGATCTTGCCCTCCCATCAGCCAAGGCTTTGATCCAGAAATAACAGAGGGAGGGAGTGTGAGGATGACCGTGTGACAGTGAGTTTCCCGGCAGGCCCAGCCCCCAGCTCCCCGCCCCCAGGAAACCCTGAGCTCTGCCCACATCCTTTCCAGAAATGTGAGCCCCCACCTTTCCAATTTCCTCTTACACCTCTTCTGTATTTCCCGCCCCTGCCTCTGCGTGACAACGTGGCGTGCACGCACCCCGTCTGGCGATCAGGGAATCCTACTGGGCATGCCAGCTTAATGAAATACTTACAGTTTATTAAACACAGGCTTCCCTAAGCCCTGAGTGCCTGTGGGTATTAGAAAGCCCAAGGTAACCCCGAGCTACCACGAACGTAATTGGTACATGTGTCCATGCATTCCTCGTGCAACCTCAGACTCCAGCTCTTAAGCGGCTCACGAAATTAGCCACATAAAGTAACTCCTAGGCAGACAGGCCGGGGGAAATGTGGGGAAAGGCTGAGAGAGGCTCTCAGAAGCCCTCAGGGCCTCTAACGTATGCGAAGTTCCCGTTCCTTTAAGTAGCTGTAACCATGGAGGGTGCTCCCCCAGCCCAGGCTGTTCGCGTTTGCAGAATCTGTTCATTATTACCAGGCCCGTCTTGCTTGTCAGCCTCACATGATGTAGCTACAACAGTTCAAGTTCTATTTCAGGTAAGCCTTGCTCTGGGCCGCTGGGGCTAGCAGAGCATACTTTCTGAGGGCTCCTTCTGGAGCTGTGTTTCTGTTCCTCCTCCAGGGCTTGGATGGGAAGGGCCGTGGAGAAGCCCCGGGTGATCTGGAGCTCGCTGCCCCGAACTTGGGGGCGGCTGCTCCTGGGGTTTGCTTTCCCATTCATCAGTCTCCTCAGCCTGGGGCCTGTGAATCAGGGGCGAGGAGCTGAGATGGAAGCAGCAGACAAAGGCCTCCAGGGAGGTGCCTCGCTCTATGCGGACCACCATCTGGATGCCGGAGAAGGCGACCCTGTTGACCACGCTCAGTGGAACCTGCTCCAGGAACCTCAGAGTCAGCCCGTTGACCCACACACAGCCTTTGCGGCTCAGGGCCTTCAGGCAGAAGGCCAGGGGAGTGCCTCCCTTCTCCCGGTAGGGCTCCAGCGACAGGTGTCTGCGGGAGAGGCACGGGAGCCGCAGCTGGAGGTGGGCGTCCGGGCCCCGCCCCACCAGCAGCGGGTTGGTGTCATGCTGCAGCTTCGGTGGGACGTTGGCAAAGGTGTCTGGGTCCTGCGTGGGGTGGTACAGGCTCACATGCAGGACCGTGAGAGGCTTCTCCGTGGATGGGAGCCTGGGAAGGATGGAACACAGACAGAGAAGTGTGGTTGGAGCCTGACACCTCTGTGACTCCCTGAACCTAGACATGCTTGCCCGGCTCAGGGGCCCTGGACCCCCTCCAGCCCAACAGAGCGGAGCACGGAGTGTGGACATGGTCATCCTGCTCAAGCCAGGATAACACCGAGGCTCAAGCTGGTGTGGAAGTTCAGCCCCAATGGTTCTTTTTTTTTTTTAATTTTTTTTAACGTTTATTCATTTTTGAGAGACAGAGACAGAGTGCGAGTGGGGGAGGGGCAGAGAGAGGGGGAGACACAGAATCCCAAGCAGGCTCCAGGCTCTGAGCTGTCAGCACAGACCCCGACATGGGGCTCGAACCCGTGCATCATGAGATCGTGACCTGAGCTGAAGTCGGACGCTTAACCGACTGAGCCACCCAGGCGCCCCTCAGCCCCACTGGTTCTAATCTCAGTGTCACCTTGATCATATTCTGTGAGTGGGCCTTACCACCCATCCACTCTGAGCTTTAGTTTTCTTTTCTGTACTGTCAGTATGCCCCTCCTTGTTTTTGTAAGGTATATGGGATACCAGCTTCTGCGGTGTGGTTATGGTGGTGGCCTACTGACATCTGGAGACAATCTGGCCCTGTTTTGAGGGGAGGGAAGAACAGACAGACAGGATACACCTTCCTCGTATTCAACCGTCACACAAAAATACCCTTGCTGGGCCCTTGTTTGAGCCAGGCACTGAGCAGCTGCTGGCAATGAGCACAGGCAATAGGAGAACAAGAACTTGATTTCCAGAACACCCAGCTGGGGGAGGAGACAGGTGCCTCTAGCATCAGGAATTATGGACAGAGACAGAACAGGGAAGCCCAGCTGGCTCCTGGGGGAACCAGAAAGGCTCCCTGGAGACCCAGAGGATGAAGAAAAACAGCTAGCATGTTCCAAGTTGCTTCTATGGGCCTGGCCCCATGCCAAGTGTATTTTGGGCATGAATGCCTCATTATATGGGCAGAGGACAGATCCTGATGGAGAAGGTGGAGAGCCATGAGAGATGTCACTCAAGAACCAACAGGGGCTCACGGCGTCTGGATGGCTCAGTTGGTTGGGCACCTGACTTCGGCTCAGGTCACAACCTCACAGTTTGTGAGTTCGAGCCCCGTATCAGGCTCGCTCTGCTGCTCTCAGCACAGAGCCCTCTTCAGATGCTCTGCCTCCCCTCCCCCTCCCCAAGTCATGCACGCTCTCTCTCTCTCTCTCTCTCTCTCTCTCAAAAATTAAAAAAAAAAAAAAAGAACTGACAGCGGCTGTGTGGAGGCCAAGTAACAAGGCGGCCACAGTGTGAATCGCACACATCCTTTGTTCCAGCAACTCCATCTCTGATCATTTGTCCTTTAGAATGTCACTGGCACATGCAGTAAGGCTACTTACAATAGTCGGCTTTGCTCCTGCATGCATTTGAGGAATATAAACTCTCTGGCACATCCCCCAACCCCATATGGCCCAGAACCTGCCAGAGCCTTCACTGGGAACCAGGGGATGAGTGGGTTTGAATAACTAATTGTACACTTTCTCGGCACCAGACTTTGCTTACAGGTTTTTCTCTGCTAAGAATGTATCCTCCATCCCAAACCCTGACCAAATACCGCTCCTCTTTAAAGCCCCGGTTCCAATGTGGCGTCTTCTAATGTAGCTCTTTTCCTGTCTCTGCCCTCTGACCCTTTCCGGACACCGCCATTCAGTCCATCTTCTCATTACACGTCAGAATTATGTGGGTCCTCGTCCTGTCTTCCCTGAGCCCTCCTGCTCTGTCTCTGAGACTTCCCAGGGGCAGGCTGTGGTCTGAGCTGCCCTGTTGCCCAGTGTCCCATTGCCCTGTACAAACAGGGCCTGGCCACATGTGTCTGGGGGCACATTTGACAAATGGCTCAATGAAGAGACGCGCACACATGAAAATCATGTGAAACCAAGTTTAGGTACGCAGCAAATGTGAGCCTAGAGCTCAAGGGCTGTGTTGGGGGTGGGGGGGGCTGGAATCCTGTCACAGGTGGTCTGAATCTGGGGCCCTTCACCCCTTCTGCATTTTGGGTGAAGTAGGTTCATGGTGAAGACCTTCCCCTCTGGCTCCTCAGGCCCCTCCCTTTTCCCTAAAGCACAGATATACACATGTCTCCATCCACAACCCCCTCTGGCCCCAGCCTGCAGGAGACCTCCTGACTACAAAAGACAAGCTGGGCCCAGAATGGCCAAGCGGGGTATCCAAGTCCTCAGGCCAGGCCAGAAACTCAGAGTTCACTTCTAGGACCCGATCTCACATCCCAGGGACCCTGAGAAAATCCCTCAGAAATGAGGGTTCACCGCTGCTCGTGAGACATTACTCTCTGCTCCACTGCGCGCTCCAGAGCGGACAGAAATCCCCCAGCAGCACAGAGCCCCGGAAGAGGGGCTCACATCTCCAGGACCCTCCAGTTGTTCTGGGGAAGCAGAACCCAGCCCTACCAATGCCGTCTCTGGGAGGAGACAGCAGAAAGACACTGAGATACGTGCCTGGTGAGTAGCCAGCAGGGGCTCTGCTCCCCACCTCCCCCCGCCGCCCCAGGCCATCTCCCCTGGCTGTACGTCAAGTCCCCCTCCACCTACCTTACCGCCAAGGGCACCTCTGGCTGTGACTCGGCAGCCATGAGCTCTCAGGAGCAAATGGGTTCCTGCCAGGGCAGGTCTGGCTTGGCACTTAAGGCTGCGGTTTGGGGATGTGATACGTCAGAGCATTCATCAGTTTTGCTGCTTTCTTCCTTTTTCCCGTTAGGAAGGAAAATGTACGTGTGATTTCCCATTGCAGAAGTGCAACCCTAGCGCTGAGTGGTTGAGAACCCGCAGCCTGGGATCCTTGCTAGCCCTGGCCCCTGGGGGGTGGGGTTCCCCGCTGGGCTTCAGTACACTGCCTGGGTCTGCAGCCTGTCCCCAGGCACCCCGGGAGCTGTGTCCAGGGCACCTGTCACTGGTGCTGCTACTCTTCTCTGCTGCCAACCGCGGGGGTGTGTGGGTGTGTGGGGTGAAGGCCTCCCGGGCTTGTTAGAAAGGAGATGCTTTTTGAACAGAGAGCCAATGAGGGGAGCCCCCACTTATGTGGGAGAGTGTGAGGAGAGCGTTACAGATGGGCCGGCGGTAGCCAAGAGGGCTGTGGGTGACAGAGCAGTCCACTCAATATCTCGGGAGGGGCAGGGCCTCAGCGGATGGGGGTGAGGGCTGCTCATGGTGGGCGGCCTGTCTCACAGGACAGCAGAAAGGCCATCTTCTATGCTCACCCCTCCTGGGGTCTGCTGGCCTTCCAGAGCAGCATGGCCTTCCTCAGCAGACTGAGATAGATGTTTGCCCAGCACTGGGAGCCCCGGCCATCCTGGAAGTGACCCAGTGTCCACCGGTGTATTCATACTGCCTTCACTGTACCCACCAAGCTGGCAAGAGACAGGTGCCCATGGTATACAGGGGGTAACGGGGGCCCTAAGAGAGGCAGTGCCTGGCCCAAGGCCCCAGAATAGGTCAGCATATAATCCTTTCTCTTTTTCCCATCTGGGCTATCCTGGGGATTCTTGGGGGGTATCCAGGTGGGTGGTACAGCCCGCTGGTCTCCCGATCTGCCTCACTGTCCCCAACCCACAGCTTACTCTCCCCTCGAGAATGACCCTTGTAGCCCCTGAGAACTCAGCAGGCCACACTGTGGGGGCCAAGCCCCTCTGGGCACTATTCAGTGCTTCGTCTGCTTTATCTCTCCTGAGCATTTAGACTCTAGTTGGTTGCTTAGTAACTAAGAAGGAAAATAGGAAAATCTCGAAATGGTCATCTGTCCCCATGTGTCCCAGCCAATGTGACACAAGCACGAGGGCTCCCCCAGGAAACCAGGTCCTCCGGAGATGGGAACTGCCCCTGGGGGGGGGGGGGGGAACCAACCGTTAACTCCAGGCTGCCTCCCTGGAGGCATCTTCTTCACTAGCTCTCTAAGCTCCAGCATGCCCAGAGCTGGGCCAGGTGTGTGTGTGGGAGGCCTGTCCCCATGGGGATCCGCACAGAATATCAGCATTCCTGTCAGGAACCCAGGGCGGTGGGCAATAGGCAGAATCCGGGCAGGGGCTTTGCTAACTCTTGCTCTGTGACCTTGGGCAAGTCCTATCCCCTCTCTGGGTCTTAGTTTTCCTTCCTTGGGGATGGGACACCGCCTTCCCGTTGTACCCTGCGACCATGTCTCCGTGAGAGAAGGGCTCTGTCCACACTTCCAGCCCTGGCATGGGAGAGTAGGTGAGCAGAAGAGATGTGTTCATGGCCCCCTGTGCCCTCAGGACCTTGGTTGAGAGCATTCCCTAGCAAGAGAACCTAAACAGCCAGGAAATCCATCAGTACGAGGAAGTCTTGCCTGTGCTGTGTCTTCTGAAGGAGAATAGGAAGTCCTGTTCGTCACTGGCTGGCAGTCTCCTGAGGGGACAGCGAGAGCAGGGGGAGAGCAAGTGCTGGCTTCTCTCTACTTGGCCCCCTTGGCCAGGATGGCCTTCTCTAGTTGGTGTTGGGACCCCGAGGAGTGTACCTCAGTGAGCAAATGTCTCTGTTGTGTGCTCCTGGGAAAACTCAGGGACAGAACAACAGTTTCCAGGGCTTTCTACAGTGGCAGGCAGGCGAGAGTTCTGGGGTCACACAGGCTCTGGTGTGAGGCTTGGTTCCTTCTTATAGCAGGTGTGTGTGTGACCCCAGACAAGTTACTTGGCCTCTCTGAACCTGATTTCTGCTCTGTGAAATAAGGACAGTTTGTTGTGTGAAGGCTAAATGAGATAGGCGCCAAGTGCCCAAGACATGGTTCAAAGCTGGTACGTGAGGGCTGCTCGTGGTAGAAGCCTTAACAGCAGAAGACCGCGAAGATGCACCTTGTGAGAGACGCTGGAGGGGCAGACTAACAGCCTGCACAAACCCCAAATTCTTAGAAGGCCAGGTTTTGCTTTAAAATTTCTTTTTTGATGTTTATTTATTTTTGAGGCCGAGAGAGACAGAGCATGAACGGGGGAGGGTCAGAGAGAGGGAGACACAGAATCGGAAGCACGCTCCAGGCTCAGAGCTGCCAGCACAGAGCCCGACGCGGGGCTCGAACTCACAGACCGCGAGATCGTGGCCTGAGTCGAAGTCGGACGCTTGACCGTCTGAGCCACCCAGGCGCCCCGACCCAGGTTTTGCTTTAAAGGAACGTAATTTCGGAGTGCAATACCTAATTTGCACGCATTTAACATAAATTCCATTTTCAATGATAATGAAGTTAAAAGGGCATGCTCCAGGAAGACTCTCCAAGTTATGGCCTGGGGCATGTGGCCCTAACACAGGAGGACAAGGTTACATATTTGACAGATGAGGCAGCTGAAGCCCACAGCAATTAGTCAACTAGCCCCAGGGTCTCATATCTGAGAAGCGGCAGAACCAGGACTTGGACCCATTCCATGGCACTCTTGGGCCTGATCGTGAAGCTGCTGGGCCTCCAAGGTGGTATTCTCTGGAGTCCAGCTGTCCTGCCTTCTGCAAACGTGCTCCTGCCGCCTGGCTGGCAGTGCGCTCGGGAGAGAGGGGCCGGCTTCCAGCAGCCGGCCAAACTGTGCAGAGGCCACTCTATTGATGTCCCGGTGGCCTGTGACCACTAGGTGGCAGCACCCACAAACCTAGTGGCCTGCTCTCTGAGGGGGAAGGAGAGAATGGGCAAAGCATGGGGAGTCATTCACCAGAGGACCTCAAAACTCATTGTGCGTGCGTGGAGATAAAGCAGGAAGCCAGCGCAGGAGGCCACGTGGAGCAGTGGTCACAAGCACGGGTGCTGGGCCAGACAGGCTCAGAAGGGTAAGTAAACTGCCCACGGACACAGACTTAGTGCACAGCAAGAATGGGTGAGAAGCCGGGTCGGCTCCGGTAAAATGGAGTACCGCGGGTGCCCTCCAGGGAGGGGGGACAGCAGGAGAGGAAATACATGCAATGCGCAGAGCCTAGGCCAGGACCTCATGCAGGGGAAGTGGACTATGGCCGCAGTTACCATGTCTGTTATGATTGTTACCATGTACCTACTGTTACTCTGATCTTGCCTGATTGCTCCCTGCCCCCACTGAGCTCTCCCGTAAGACAAAGAGCACCTGTAACTCATAGAGATAGGTGCTGTGAGGGGGGGGTGGGCACAGAACCACGAACCTCCAGGAGGAGCATCTAACCTGCCAGGGGTGGGGGACACCTGGGAAGGCCTCCTGGAGGAGGGGACGCTTGTGCCCACTCTGTAGGGTGGGATGTGGGACGGTGCCTGGTGGAGGAAGGTGGGAGACCATACCCAGTTTCCAGAGATGCGTCTGCCTCCCCCTGCCCCATGCTCTTGGTTAATAAGAAGGCTAACCACCAGGTGATGGTTGGTTAATGAGAGGGCTCACTGAATGAGTGACCAGGGTTTGTCCAGCGCTACCGGTCTCTTGGCCTGAGCCCCGGTGGGAAGCAGATGGCTATCGGGGTTGCCCTGATTGCTCATTCCCTCTGTGTTCACTCCCAGAGTGCCGGCTGGGCCCCTTGCAGAGGCTGGGCGGGCCGGCAGACTTGGGTGGCCTCCTCCTGCCGAGAGCCAGAGACAGTGGGAAGGCCCTCAGGAACTGCCACCATTGCCACCCAGACCCTCCCCCCCCCCATTCCAGGGGCCACTACCAAGCCTGATTTTACTGATTTCACGATTGTGCTAAATGCTTAATATGTATCCATTTTACTTATTGTTAAATCCCATAATAAGGAGTTACCTAAGAGCTAAATCCTGGAGCCCTGACCAGTGCCCAGAACAGGCCTGGGGATGGGGTGCCTGGGATTTCTGAGGCCTTCTTGGCTCTTACCTTGGGGTGGGGTGTTCAGGACACATGGAGCTGGTGCCTGTAGGCCCACCAGTTACCTTACAGTTTGACCTATTTTTTCCCCACGGAACTAAGAGCCAGTCCTTAGGTTGCCTGGGGAGCAAGGGCTCAGGGAAGGAGGAGGCATCCTGGCTCTTAGCCAGCATGCACTCCCTCCACCTCCACCCACTGGATCCAAAGCAACAAGGGTCCAAAAGGCAGAGAGAGAGCCAGCCTTGGCTTTCCTGTGGACATAATTTGGGGCAAGTCGCTTTTCCTTTCTGGGCCTCAGTGTCCTCATCTGTAGAATGGGGATCATCATGCCTGCTCTATAGCCACCGTCTTCATTTAACACTTTATGAGGGGTCAGCTTTCACTTGGTTGAAAGGACTTGCCTATGGCTGCTTTTCTGTTTCCATCAAGAACCCATATTGAAGAAATACAGCTTGGTCTTATTTAGAGGATGCATCTGGCTAGGAAAGATGGCCTCAAACACAGCATAACACACATCAAACATGGCCTTTTTGTTTTTAATTAAGTGAGGTAAAAGCCTAGCATAAATACTTTTAACTAAAGTTTAGGAATAAAGTGTATTTTGAAATTAGCGTGTCTTCAAAGGCAGACTTTTAACATACCATGGGGGAAAAAAACTGTGGGAATTTAGGTGGTTTCTGGCGCCTAGAAACACTCCATGCAGATCTGATAGCAACCCAGGAGGGAGAAGAAAAAGAAAACTCTCCCTCTGCAAACAGTTACCTGCCTTTACATTGTGGTGAAGTGTACAATATATAAAAGTTACCACCTCAACCATTTTAAATGTGCAATTCACAGTGGTACGTGTATTCACATTGCTGTGTACCTAATCTTAGAACCTTTTCATCTTGCAGAACTGCAACTCTAAACTCGTTACAAAACTCCCCCTCTTTCCAGCCCCTGGCAACTGCCATTGTGTTTCTTTCCATGACTACTCTAGAGACCTCATATAAGTGGGATTGTACAGTAATTGTCCGTTTGTCACTGGTTTATTTCGCGAAACACGATGTCTTTAAGGTTCATCTGTTGCATCCACGCGACTCCTGAAACAGAATGCTATGGGCACCAGTGACAGTTGCAACAAAGTTTATTACAATGAGAGGCAAGGCCGACCGATCGGGACCAACACTCTTGATAAGGCCTCTAAGAGTGTGGCCTCGAACAGCCGGGGTACAGAGTTTTTAAAGCCGATCACATCGTTTTATCATTATCTGGGAACAGAACAGAGAAACAGTTCCCAGATGAGTTAGAAACAGTTATCGAATGAGGTGATTATTTTAGACTTTCTGCCGCTAAGTTGCAACCAGTGGATCTCCTTGCCCTTGTCTCTGATGCTCTTTTTTGAGGTTTTGTTTCCTTCATTGGTAAAGCCTGATTCACAAGAGTATGAAGTATGATTTACAAGAGTAAAAGCAAGGTTGTTATCTTTTGACCTTCAGTGTCAGAACAAAGTTGTTATCTTTCAAGCTAAGCGTTAGCCCTACAGTACAATTTAACCCTTACACATCCATGTTGTAGCCTGTGTCAGAATTGCATCGCTTTTTAAGGCTGAACGATACTCCATTGTATCACTCCACCGAATACACCACATTTTGTTTATCCATCCATTTGTCAATGGATACTTGGGTTTCTCCCACCTTTTGGCTATTGTGAATAATGCAACTCTGCACATGGTGTACAAATACCTGTTTGATTCCTTGCTTTCAATTCTTTTGGAAATATACTCGGAAGTGGAACTCCTGGATCATCCGGTGATTTTATGTTTAATGTTTTGAGCAACCACCATGGCGGCCATAGTGGCTGCACCAGTTTACGTTCCCCCCAACAATGCACAAGGATTTCGACTCCTCCGTATCGTTGCCAACATTTGTTATTTTCTGTTTTGTAAAAAATAGTAGCCATCCCAATGAATGTGAGGTGATAGCTCATTGAGGTTTTGATGTGCGTTTCCCTAATGATTACTGATATTGAGTATCTTTTCATGTGCTGTTGGTCATTTGAAGTGAACATCTTCTTTAAAGAAATGTCTACTGGGGCGCCTGGGTGGCTCAGTTGGTTAAGTGTCTGACTTCAACTCAGGTCACGATCTCGAGGTCCGTGAGTTCCAGCCCTGCATCGGGCTCTGGGCTGATGGCTCAGAGCCTGGAGCCTGCTTCCAATTCTGTGTCTCCCTCTCTCTCTGCCCCTCCCCCGTTCATGCTCTGTCTCTGTCTCAAAAATAAATAAAACGTTAAAAAAAAATTTTTAAAAAAATAAAGAAATGTCTACTTAGGTCTTTTGCCCATTTTTAAATTGAGTTATTTTTTCCTATTATTGTAGGCATTGTTTTCTTTCTTTCTTTTTTTGAGAGAGAGAGAAAGAGAGAGAGAGAGCGTGCAAGCAGGGGAAAGTGGCAGAGGGAGAGACAGAGGGAGAATCCTAAGCAGGCTTCACCCTCAGTGTAGAGCCTGACGTGGAGCTCGATCCCACAACCCTGGGATCATGACCTGAGCCAAATTCAAGAGTCAGACGCTCACCGGACTGCACCACCCAGACTCCCCCTGTACACTTTCTTTATATATTCTGGATATTAACCCTTATCAGATATAGGATTTACAAATACTCTCTCCCATCCCATAGGTTACCATTTCTCTCTGTTGATTGATCCTTTGATGCAGAGTTTTAAATTTTTATATAGTCCTGTGTACCTATTTTTACTTTTTGCCTGTGGTTTTTACTATCATATCTAAGTCATCATTGCCAAATCCAGTGTCATAAAGATTTTCCTCCAAGAGCTGTGGGGTTTTAGCTCTAACGTTTAAATTTTTAATCCATTTTGAAACAATTTTTGTATACCACCTAAGGTCAAGGTCCAAATACATGTGGATGTGCAGCTTTCCCACAAAGAGTTATTTTTTTGTTGGAGGCGAGAGGGGCGGAGAGAGAGGGAGCGAGAGAATCCCAAGCGGGTTCCACACCCAGCACAGAGCCTGATGTGGGGCTCAACCATGAGATCATGACCTGAACAGAAATCAAGAGTCGGACGCTTAACCAACTGAGCCACCCAGGCACCCCTACAAAGAGTTATTTTCAGATAAGATTTATGACTGATGGTGACAATGTACCGTATTTGACCATATGAGGCAACATAAAATATTTTACATACCTTGGTAACAATGTAAAACAAAGTGCCTCCAAATTTACCTTGTAGTTTTTGTTAATTTTATGTTCCCATCTTTATGGCTGAACAGAAATACTCTTCATTTGGAATAAATAACATGCCACACTGTCAGCAGTACAGATTATTTTCTGACGATATAAGTCTCATGGAGGTGTGAGTGGGAAAATCGGTGATGGCTGTGAGCTGCCAGGCTCCCGAGCCCACCATTTCCTGCCTGTAAACTGGGTCCCATGCCCTTGCTCTCTGCCCTTGCCTGATGCTCCTGGCGTCACAGATTTTAAGGGCAAGGGTTAGTGTTAGTGCTGTGTTTTTGTTACCACGGGCTTCTGCACAAAGCCATAGCCAGACAGCTTCCACTGTGTACCAGTTTTCATGGGTTTGGGTCCCAGACTCAGAGCCCATGAGGAGAATTCTGAGCCCCCAGTACGGTAGATTCACAAACCCCAGAGGTTCAAAGCATTTCAAAATTTTTGAGTTTGCTCATAATTTAAAACTCTTCCTAGAAAGTTGGTTGTCTAAACCGTTGGCTAATTCCCACAAGGAAAACTGGTCCCCACTGTGGGGACTGCCGCCAGGAGAGGAAGTTTGAGGGGACTGTGCTACCCACAAGTGGGGGTCCACTCACGTCTACCACCTCTGTCTACCCCCCCCTCAGGCCCCCGCCTGAACGTGGAATAGTTATCATGAGCTGGAGGAGGACCCAAGTTTCCTGGGGAAAGCCGCTAAATCATGGAAGTTTCTGATGCCAAGAAAAATAGGCTTGGCCCAGCGCTGAGGCCGTGAACCTCAGATGCTACCTCAAGAGGCTGCCATCACCGTGGGCAGCGCCATCTGGCTTCATTTTGCCAAAACAAAGGCAAGGCCCTCCAGCAATTTCTGTGGATTTGTTTTGCAAAATTAAATTGTCTGCTTTTAATTCTCCTTTACCAGTTTAATACCTATTGGAATTTCAAACCCAGTGACATTCAGAAAACCCACTTTGGAGTTAGGTGTCAGATCCCACATGACCTGCATTTCAGCCTGGGACCAAAAAAAAAAAAAAAAAAAAAAAAAGAGAGACACTATGGAAACTTCCAGGGAGCAGGGGCCTTGGCAGAGTGGGATCTCTAGGCTTTGCAGCTCCTGGACCACCCCCACGTGTAGACATGCTCTGAGTCCATAGGGACTATTAGCTGTCTTTCCACACCCAGAAACAGAACCAGGCTTCCCTCCTTCGGGACCCTACCCCATCATGGCTCCAGAACCAAGTTCCAGCTCATGCTTTCTTTTTTTTTTTTTATTACTATTATTTTTAATGTTTATTTATTTTTGAGACAGAGAAACACAGAGCATGAGCAGGGGAGGGGTAGAGGGAGGGGGAGACACAGAATCCGAAGCAGGCTCCAGGCTCTGAGCTGTCAGCCCAGAGCCTGATGAGGGGCTTGAACTCAAGGACCGTGAGATCATGACCTGAGCCAAAGTCGGACGCTTAACCGACTGGTGCCCCCAGACACCAGCTTGTGCTTTCAAGTGGGCCTCCTGGACCTCTTCCTAAGAGGTCCGGGCCCGGGGGGAATTGGCCTCCTCTGCACCCAGACCTGCATGGGCTCTGTACTGGCCGAGCAAAGAGACAAACTCTACTTCGTGGGGATCCAGGCCAGTGCACAAGACAGACTCTTGGACACATACCAGCCGGAGGGACCAAGAAGAGCATCATGAGTCCAAGGGAGTTTCAACAAGGTCCAAGACCAGCCTGGGGGCATAAGGAGAGCTTCCTCGAGCAGGTGATGCCAAGGCTCGGTCTCGAAGAAACAGTATGTGTTGGCTAAGTTAAGAAGGAGGAGCGGGTGTCCCAAGAGGAGGTCTTGCACAAGCAAAGTCTCCCTTGGAAAGTTCGAGAGAGCCGATGTCAGGAGAACCACAGAAGGAGTGGGCTACGTCCTCTGCCTCGGAAGAAACACCTGGGGATCTGCTATCATCACTGCTCGCAGCTACTCCTTCTCTTCCCCTCCAATCTCTCCCTTGACCCTGTCAAAGCCCCCAAGGCTGGTTGATGCAGCATATTGGCCTTCATCGCTTAGCTCGTTGTCCTGTCTCTGCTGTGCTGTTGAATGTCCTGTTTATTAGGGTGCAGCCACAGCCCCTCATAAAGAACATGCAGTCACTGCCCCCCGGGACCAAGGGGGAGAGAGCCTGCAGCGTCCAGCTGGGAAGTCTGGATGGCTCCATGCCCAGGGGACGTGCTCAAGTTCATGGCTCGAGGGAGAAAGTTTCGTTTCTGAGATTATTTTCTCCAGTCTAGATATGCAACATTTCCCTGAACGTTCTAGGTCCATTCTGAGATGCAGGCTCACAGAGTGAAAGGCTTTGTGTTTGTCTTGTTTTTATGCAACGTTTTGAAAAAGTAATAGACTCACATAATTCACAACCCTTGAAAAGATTAAAAGAAGCCGAGCGAAAAGTCTCTGTCACCCTTCCCATCGGGTAACTGCCTGTGTCCTGTGCATCCTTTCAGATATTCTTATTTTTTTTAATGTTTATTAATTTTTTGAGAGAGAGGGAGAAACAGAGCACAAGCAGGGGAGGGGGCAGAAAGAGAGGGGGACACAGAATCTGAAGCAGGCCCCAGGCTCTGAGCTGTCAGCACAGAGCCCGACGTGGGGCTCGAGCCCGCGAACTGTGAGATCATGACCTGAGCCAAGACGGACACTCAGCTGACTGAGCCCCCCAGGTGCCCCTTTCCAGATATTCTTTATGCAGTTCCAAGCATGTATGAGTATACAGTCTGGCCATGCCCTCCTCTTTCCTAAACACTGCCTGGTGCCTTGCATTGTGAAGGTGTCCTTAAGACCAGCAGCTCACGTTCTCCCCAGCGGTTTCTCACTCTTAAAATTATTCTCCCTGTCCTATGATATTTCACACAACTAGCCCCAGCCACAACAACAAATATTTCATGCCCTTCATGCATGACATTTTTCACATATGCTTTACAAATGTGCGTCTTCATTCCGAACCGAATGTCGTGGGAAATATGTCTTTTCCACATGGCCGCTACTATAATATAAAAAGCATTTTCCCCTTTCCCTCGGCCCCAGGGGGGCACTATATCATGAAAATGGAGAAGTGAGGAGAAAATGAGAAATCCTGCCTCCAGAGCTCTCTCTCCAAGCGGTTTGCCAGAGGCTCCCTGGGACCATGTCACCTCCCGAAGCGTAAATCACCAACGAGGCCTCCGCTCAAGTTGTCACCCGGTGGCCTAGCGCGTGGCTATTTCTGTTTGGCGGCCATCGACTCAGAGCGTCCACGCTGTGTAAGTGTTGCCCTCTGCGTGTCTGCCTCCATGCCGGCTGCCAGCGGACCTGTTCCTAAGATGGGCATATGCTCCCCTCTGGGTTTCTACTTGAGGCCCAGGACCACTGTGGTTCAATCCTTCAAGGCAAACCCCGCTGCTGACGGGCTTGCTGCAGACCACGGGATGCCTCCAACACCTTTAAATAAAGCCCAGGGGCTTCTCTGCTCCACCTCCGCGGGCCTTTGAGAACCTCTAGTACAAGCCAGTATCTGGCCTGCCTGGAAACCCGGGAACCTGGCTAACAACCAGGGCCAGGGCTTGGCAAATGCCAGCCTCAGCTTGCCTTTCTTTCCCTCCCTTTCCTGTCCCTCTAACCCCCAACATGCGCGGGTTATGGATGAGTGTGGCTCAAAGAAGCAAGATTTCCCCCAGTCTCTTGCTCTGGGATACTTAATCTGGAAGCCCGATGCTAAGAACGTTTACGGTTTGTGAGTGCTAGGAGGCACTGTTGGGCAAGTTTCGTGTGCTCCAAAAAGGGTCTTGCTTGTGTGTGTGTGTGTGTGTGTGTGTGTGTGTGTGTGTGTGTGTATTTTTTTTTTTTATGGACTTAAATTTTTAGAGTAGTTTTAGGTTCGTGGCAAAATTAAGCAGAAAGTACAGACAGTTCCCACATACTCCTCGCCATGCCTCGACATACAGCCCCCTCCACTGTCAACATCCTGCACCAGGATGATATGTGTGTTGTAATCTCTGAATGAACCCCGACATGTCATCATCACTCAAAGCCCGTAGCTTACATAGGGTTCACTCCTGGGTTTGGAAAAATGTATAATGACGGGTAACACCATTACAGTCTGCTACAAAACAGTTTCACGGCCCTAAAAAATCTCTGTGCTTGGGGCACCTGGGTGGCTCAGTTGGTTAAGCGTCCGACTCTTGATTTCAGCTCAGGTCATGATCTCACGATGTGTGACTTCGAGCCCTGCATTGAGTGAGCTCTGCGCTGACAGCATGGAACCTGCCGGGGATTCTCTCTGTCTCCCTCTCTCTCTCCGCCCCTCCCCTGCTCCCTCTCTCTCTCTCTCTCTCTCTCTCTCAAAAATAAATAAATAAATAAATAAATAAATAAATAAATAAATAAATAAGCCTTCTTAAACAATCTCTGTGCTCTGCCAACTTACACCTCCCTCCCCTGTAAACTTTGGCAACCACGGATCTTTTTACTGTCTCTGTAGTTTTGCCTTTTCCAGAATGTCATATAGTCGGCATCAGGCAGTACATAGCCTTTTCAGACCAGCTTCTTTCACTGAGTAATACGTATTTAAGATTCCTCTAGGCTTTTTCACGGCTTGATAACTCATGTCCTTTCTGTGCTGAATAACGCTCCATTGCTGGAATGTACCGCCATTTACTCATCCACTCACCCACTGAGGGGTGTCTTGGGTGCTTCCGATTTGGGGCAATTATGAGTAAAGCTGCTAGAGACCTCCCTGAGCAGGTTTTTGTGTGGACTTGAGTTTTCAACTCATCTGAGTATGCAGCAAGGAGCATGCCTGCCAGATCCCTGGCTGTATATTTGGAGGACAGGATGCTCAGTGGGGCAGGCTGTCCCATACTCAGTCAGCTCACTGGGGCCCTAGCAGAGTCTCTCCTCTGTCAGGGCCAGAGCTCCCCCTACCTCACTTCTTCAGAGTCCACTTCCTGTCCCTCTGGGTGGCATCAGCCCAGTGCCTCTTAGCGTGGGTGGAGAGGCGCCGGGGAGATGTGAGTGAGCAGGACTGCATCTTTCCCCCTCCCTCCCTGTACTCCACAAGTTCAAGGGCCCGCGGGATGTTTTGGTATGAACTGAATTCCCCCCACCCCCCAAACCAGCATTAAAAAAAAATCCAGAACACAACATTTCATTCATTTTTGGTATTTTCTGTCATTATTGGAATGACTGTCATGACTCTAGTTAGTTAGTTAGTTAGTTAGTTAGTTAAATATTTATTTTGAGAGAGACAGAGCACGAGCTGGGGAGGGGCAGAGAAAGAGGGAGACAGAGAATCCGAAGCAGGTTCCAGGTTCTGAGCTCTCAGCACAGAGCCCAACGCGGGGCTCAAACCCGTGAACCGGGAAATCATGACCTGAGCCAAAGTCAGACGCTTAACTGAGACACCCAGGCACCCGTGTCATGACTCTTATTTAAGTGTTGCAAACACAGAGCCACATCGGCATTCAAATTGGTTATGATGATTTACCTCAGGAGAATCACAGTCCCCCATGGAGCCCTAGGGAAGTCCTACCTTTCAGGTACCCCAGATGAGCCGAGCAACTAGGACTTTGCCCCTTCTGTCTCAGGGATTCTCTGTCAAAGAAAAAACTGGCGACTATCGTTGGCCTGCAGAGTGTGGTATTTTAAACATTCTAGGTTGTCAACGTTTGAAAACTAGGGACCTGGAAGTATAAACCTTGCTTGTAGCTTCTCTTGAAAAGTCATAAAATGAGGCCACTGGGGCTGCTGTTCACCCTTGGGGTGAGCTGGGACTCGTCCCCGTTTGCCCAGCCACTACCCCCCCCCCCGCCCCACCCCCCCTCCCGCCGTGTGTCACTTACCTATTTTACGTTCTAGGCTCCTGTTGCCTTGAGTTTGCAGCTCTTAGGTGAGGTGTATTCACTAAGATGTGATTTTTCTTCAGCAGCGAATCCCCAAAGGACCAAATGACAGAAATCACTGCAAAGTAGCAAAGCCTGACAAGTGAGTGGGTGGCCTTTCTAGACTGGGGTGCTTTGGGGGTCCCTAGCTGTGCTAGTGTGTGACAGCAATGCTGTGAGCACTTTCCACACATTGACCAATTGGATTTCTTCAATAGGCCTATAAAGCCAGGGCCGTTCTTGCCTTCATTCTACTAACGGGGAAAACTGAGGCAGAGGAGTTAAGTCTCTCACCCAAGATCACACAGGTGATAAACATGATGTCTTCAAAGTCTTGTGACCTTAACCACCCCACACACTGCCTCCTGATAAAGATACTGTGAGGGCTAAATGGACCCCCTCAGGAAAGCGGGACCTAGCCCTTGGGAGTGGAGGGGAGCCCTGTAGGGTCTCCCAGGTCCCATGCAGGAAGTGGGGGGCTCCTCAGGACTCAGGTCAGCTGCCTCTCAGGGAAATGATGGGAGGGAAGCTGGCTGGTGCCTGGACAAGACCTTCAAGCCCCCACTCCCCTCTTTGCCCTCAAAGCAGGAGGACCCACCTTTCCACTTGCCTGTGTCCGTCATCCCAGTCTCAAGTGCTATGAAGGGCTGTTATGCACTGAGTGTTACCACACATTAAGTACTCTGCATTCATTGTCTTCTTTAACCCTCTTGATGACTATATAATGTCAGTCTGTTGCCCCCATTTTATGGAGGAGTAAACTGAGGTTTAGAGAGTTTCCCTCACTTGCCTGAAGTCACAGAGCTCGTCAGTGATAGAGCAGGCCGTGAACACCGTCATAGACTGAGTGCTCAGTCCTCACCACTTCTCTCTCCAAAGCTGGCCCCTTGCCCCCGCCTTCCGCTCCCCCTCCTTGGTTGTGATTTCTGGCCCAGCTTCATCTCCAGCTCTCAGGTGGCCCCACAGCCCCACCTCCCCTCTCTGAAACGTGGCCTGCCTTTACTCTTTCGTCTCCGTTCATTCACCGACAGGCTCCAGCTTCTCATTGTCATGGTCAACTCTACCATCTTACTCATTTTCCATTTGATCCGTCCATTTTTTTAAATGTTTATTTATTGATTTTCGTGGGGCAGGGGGAGGAGCAGTGAGAGAGAGAGGAACGATTCCAAGCAGACTCTGCGCTGTCAGCACAGAGCCTGATGGGGGGCTTGATCCCGTAAACCATGAGATCATGACCTGAGCTGAAATCAAGAGTCAGACGCTTAACCAACTGAGATCTGCATCAATTTTGAGAGGAACAATGCAATTGCCTACTATGATTATGTTCTCATCTCTATCACCTTTTAATCCTTTTCATTTAGTTGAATTTTGCTTTATCTGTATCGAGATCAAGCTGTTAGGCACCCACACACTCCCCATTGATGCCCCGTTGCCTTACTATCTACTCCGCTCATAATGTAGCAGCTCCGTATCTCCCTGTTTTCTACCTCTTAGAATGCATGTTCTCTTAGAACCTGCAGCCGTATTTCGTTGTTTTCTACCCCATCTATTTTTCTGATAGTTTGGTTTAGGCGTAGTTTCTTTCATTCAATAACTTAACACATACATATCGAGGACCTGCTGTGTGCCGGGCACTGGTCTGGCCCGGGGGGTTCAGCAGTGAGCTGCTGGGTTGGCACGTTCACTTCTTGTAGCTGTTGTAACAAACTAACACAGACTCTAAGCCCATGCTGTTCTGGAAGCCAGAAGTCTGGAATCACTATCATTGGGCTGAAAGGTGTCAGCAAAGCCATATTCCCTCCTTTTCCTCCTCTGTAAAGGAGAGACACAACAGTGACCGTCTTTCAGCATTGTTGTGAAGATGCAAAGAGCTAAAACAGGCAAAGGGCCTATAGCAGGGTGTTAGACTAGGAGATTAGAAATGTTAACTGTTGTTGTTTGAGCTTTAGTTTCTGTAGGAAACGACTATGAGAATAAGCCATTGCTTTGTTTTTCTGAAAAGGGGAAAAATAACTAATAGGAAATTTGGTTTTATATAGAAAAAGCCATGATGCTGTCTTGGGATGGAGAGCTTCCAGCCCACCAAATAAAAATACCTGAGAGTTTTGTTTTGTAGAATCACACGAAAGGTGGCCTTTGTTCAGGGGAGAACTGGGTCTCTGGCCAGTTTGCTTGCAGAAATATGAGGGAAGCAATTTTCCTCTCAGGGACTCAGAAAGCTGGATGCTTCTGGAACTGAGGGAGGGACTGGACTCACCCTTCTGGAGGAGATGCTAGTCTAGGACCCCAGAGAGACAGAGTCAAGAGTAACCTGGGGCCAGGCTGGCTTTAGGACTTTGAGCCTGGCCACCCCCAGGAGCTACTTACGGGTTTCCCAGCATGCTCTGTGGCTCCTGTCATTCTTTCAGGCAAGTCTGGTCCTTTTGGGTTTTGGGGTATTTGGGGGGCATCCCTGACCACGTTTGGGATGAGGAGGTCTGGGCATCATTGGAACCTGGGAAATCTTGTTATGAGGTGGCAAGAGTTCACTGGAGAAAAGGAGAGTGGGGAGCCAGGGTCAGGAGGTGTAACAAAATAGGAGCTGCAGCCAGGATGTGACAGAAGGGCAAATTTAACCTGCAGACCCCCAGAAACACTGGGGAGGGAACCTGATCAAAGCTGGCCGTACAATGAGCAGATAGGGTGAAGGCTGGGTCTCTTGTGCTATTTGGGCCCGAGAGAGAAGCCTGACCCTTGGGAGCAGTGGGTTCTGGGTTACAGATATGATTTCCATCTTCACAGCAACCCTCTAATCATGGAGCTTGTGTTTCAGGTGGGGACACAGACGCACAGAGAAAGCAGCATGCCCTTAGTCACACAGCGAGCCAGCAGCAGCAGAGTTGGGTCTGTGTGACCCCAAAGCCTGCTGGTCTCCCAGGGAGGAGGCCCTTACCTCAGCTCTGCAGTACCTGGGGTCGTTGCATCCTGCCCAAAGCCTTCTACGCAGGAGAGTTTCTTGGTAGTTCCTGCCCTAGACAAGCTGGTGGAAGAGAAGCCCTTCCTGCATATTCTCAACACCATCCAGACTTCGACTCACTCCCGGGCCTTCCTCTTCTTTTCTCAATGAGGCGACCACGTTTTCTGGTGATTGCGAGGCAGCGTGCAGAGCGTGGACTCCGGAGAAGCATTGCAAATCGCGGTTGACATCACAGCGGTAGGGGCGGTAGGGAGGCGCCCTGGATCTCTCGGCTTCATCAGCCCTTTCCTGCCAGTCTGCAACGCTGCCTGTAGATGGCGCTCGGACCCCGCTCCCTGACGCTCTCCGTGCCGGAGATCCCAGTGTCAGCCTGCCCGACCCAGAGTCCGTGGGAGGCGCCAGACGTTCAGAGGGCGAGCTGTCTCTTCACTGCTCTTCCTTTAGCAGAAACTGTGTCACACCTGCTGAGTATCAGGACCCGTGCTGTCTTCTCGGTGTTCAGTGTTCACGGTCCAATGAGGAGGACAAATAAGGCCATGGCAATTCAGCGTGACCTCGTCTAGGACACTTGGGTCCTGGGCAGGAACTCGAGAATTGGGGAAACACCAGGCTTGGTGGCCTTGCACCGTTTAGGGTGAAGGCTGGAGTTCGTGTTCTCATAGGCTGTGCCTGAGGGAATATTCGGGACCAGGCACCGCCAGGCACACTGTTGGGGCTCGAGAAATGAAGGAGAGCAGATGAGGGCATGCTGGGGGCATGGCAGTGGCACCAGCAGCACCGATAACAGCAGTGTGATCATTTCCTGGGGACTCCTGGGCTCCTTAGGGTCTCACTGTGGCACTCTGGGCACCTTCTCTGAAGCTGTTGTCTCCTTAGGACTCAGAGCTGCACCTGGCCTTGAAGAGACATCGAACCACAGGGCAGCTGGTGCAGTAGCCCGAAGAGGGAAGCAGAGCAGAAGGGAGTAAGTGGAGGCATTGGGTTGACAGAAAGAGAAAAGAGTATCCTACAGATAACACCTCTTTTGTGGCCAGCACCGTGCTAGGCACTGTATCCCGCATTTTCCTCATGACAAGCCCTTCTGGAGACCTTCTCTTTTTGCTTAGGCAGAGAGGATCACAGTGGTTCAGGAAAGGGACAGCCTCAAGTCCTGGTGTACTTGGGGTGAGTGGCAGATGAGAAGCTGTGCTGTTGTCACAGGGAGTGGGGGACCTGGCAGACACTAGGGCCAGGACCCCTTTGCTGGTGAAGGAGTGGGGGCTTGTTAGTGAGCATATATGTGAGAGCTGGGGAGTGCCTCTTCCTGAGTCAGGCCAGCTCCTGACCACACGCCCAGACCAGCTCTGCTTGTCCCCTGGGTGCTTGGCTCCAGAGTCAGACTGCCTCTGAGGGCCGCAGGGTACAGAGTACAGAGGGTAGGTAGGGGAGGGTAGGTGGGGGAGGGCATGTCCTATTAGAACCTATAGCCGCTTCTGTCCCTGTACAGAGGCTGGGTCACCTGGCCCACCTTGGGGGGTTCCGGGTTTTCACTCTCCCGGCCCTGGGTCCTGGGCAAAGTTCTGCTTATAGCCTGTTTCTGAGCCCAAGTCGACCAATAATGCCCACAACCCACGCTGTCTCTAACCCCGGCTCTCAAGCGACTTCTCAAAACCAGCCTCTTGAATACTCTCCCAGCCGTGCTTGATCCTCGCTCTCTCGCTTTTTTCTTCCTTCAAATAGTTCATTATTTTGCACGGAGATTTTGCTTTTCTTTGACTTTTTTTTCCCCCCTTCATATATAGCCCGATAAAAGAGCTCCCGTTATTTCAGAATATATTCTGGGACCTATTTTGTGCTCAATTACACACCATCTATAGTTGATTTTCATGAAATTTAAATAACAAAGGCAGATGCTTATGTCATTTCTTCCTTATAAAAATACACCCTTGAAATCCTCTCTCATTGGCAAGCTGCAGCGTGTCCACAGTTTAACAGCTTGTGTGTGTGTGTGTGTGTGTGTGTGTGTGTGTGTGTGCGTGCCTGTGTGCTGCCTCATTAGAAGTGCACACAGAGTGACGTATGTCCTGGTCACAGGAGGTAAATTTGCACTCACTGTCCCCAAGTGGAAACAGACTGCCCGGAACGCTAGCACTCGATGGCATCTGCTACTCTTGGCAACAGGGTCAGGCCGGGGCGACCCGACGGGGAGGTCAGACATTCTGTCCCAGGGGCTAGAGATCTAAGACGAGCATGCGTTGGTAGGGGCTTCGGGACTGCAAGTGGACCGGGCAGGATCTCTGGGGCGCAAGACATTCAATACCCACCCTGGACTTAGGGAGCCTCATGAGCCCCAGGTGTCAGTGGACAGCTCTGGAATCTGCATGCCTCATAGCCCAGGCCAAGTAAGGGTTTGTATCCTAGAAAACTTGACCGAAGTCCTGGAACTGAAGGGGGTGGCTAAGAAACAAGAGGGTTTGATGGGACCCTGGTGATGGGACTATTCTGTTCAGCCATGAGATAATGACATTTGACATGTGATTTTGCTTTTCCCCCTTCTGGATGGGATTCCCCATGTAGGGCCCAGCAGAGAGGAACGAGGGGAGTGAGTCCCTGGATGGGAGGCTGCCTAGGGCTGGTGATCGCAGAAGTATCTAGACTTGGAGGAGAGGGGTTTCTGTCCCAGATCTAAGGCCGCTGCCTGTGCCCCTCTAGGAGGGACTCTTCACAGAGAAAACAAGGTGCTTTGCTCTAGATCGTGATCCCAGGGTTTTCTGCTGGGGGCCTGCTTCCCGCAGGCTCCACGTGGTAGGAAGACTTGGTTCAATGTGCACTGAACCTGACTCAAGGTCTCCCCTTAAAGAAGCTGAGGCAGAGGCAGAACGGCACCCGCAGCAACAGGAGCCGTTCTGGGTAACGGTTGGCAATCTGGAGATGACCTCCCTTGGGCCCAGTCTGCCATTCTGACAGCTAGGAGGGCCACGCCTTCACCTGGGCCTTAAATGGCCTGATGCCTGAGAGAGCAGATAGGGGATGTCTGCATGAAGGGACAGCACAACAAAGGCCCGGAGTGGGGAATGTACAACTGAGGTTTGGAAGGAGAGAAGAGCATTCGTGGCTGCTAAGTTTGTAAAAGATAGTGGGAAAGCGTCCCAGAAATGTAAATCAGGATGAAAATAGGTATTGTTGTGGGGCTAAGAAAAACCATAGAACTAGGTCCAAAAGCCCCACACTACCCAACTTATTCAGGGCCCACGCCTGAATAAGAATTGCAACAGTAGTTAGTAGTTAAGGATCCAGGCCCCATTAAATCAACAATGATGGAGGAGGAAACCCTAAAAATAGAAACAGATGAACCTACTTGGTGTTTCCAGTGAATAACATAACCATACTGAAGGAAGAAACAGAAAAGTAACCTGAGTAACTTTTGAACACAATACTTTGACTATATACCCTCAGGTTAAGGCAAAAAGAACTGCAAATATTAAACTCTACTTGTAATGTGTTTTTCACAGTTATACGAGTATAGCAATTTTCTGTGGTATTGTGGGATTAAGCAAATGAGTAAATACATAATGTTGAGAGTCAGATTCTCACTGTTGGAGAAGGGAATACAAAACAGAGGATAGAGGAAGCCTAGAAAGAATTCTGTGAGGCACCTGGGTGACTCGGTTGAGCATCCAACTTCTGCTCAGGTCGTGATCTCATGGTTTGTGAGTGCAAGCCCCAGATGGGGCTCACTGCTGTCAGTGCAGAATGTACATCGGATCCTCTGTTCCCCTCTCTCTCTGCCTCTCCTTGCTTCTCTCTCTCAAAAATAAATAAACATTTAAAAAGAAAGAAAGAAAGAAAGAAAGAAAGAAAGAAAGAAAGAAAGAAAGAAAGAAAGAAAATCAATTCAGGGGTGCCTGGGTGGCTTAGTCAGTTAAGCGTCCAGCTTCATCTCAGGTCATGATCTCACGGTTCGTGGGTTCGAGCCCCGCGTCAGGCTCTGTGTGACAGCTCAGAGCCTGGAGCCTGTTTTGGGTTCTGTGTCTCCCTCTCTCTCTGCCCCCTCCTGATTGTGCTCTGCCTCTCTCTCTCTCTCTGTCTCTCTCTCTCTCTGAAAAATAAACATTAAAAAAAAAAAGAAAGAAAGAACTCTGTGAGTTGGATTCGAACTGTAAGATTGAAGGTATCAGTACATACAGTATACGTAATATATACATACATAAACAAATATGCATATATACATACGTACATTTTCTACCTTTGTACAATGAAACGTCCTGAAGCAAAAGCACCTTAGTTACAATGAGCACATTTAATATCTAAATCTTGGTTTCTAACTGCCATTCCTTACTAAAAAGGAACAAGGGTTTGTTGGAGGATGGCTGGGGCAGGGAAAGCATAAGATGAGTGTAAGACATCTGTTTATGTCAGAAAGAATGACAGGGACAAATTAAAAAGTCTCAGAAGTCAGCTGGAAGCGGCTCCCACAAGTCATATCTGGAAAATTATAAACATCAAAAAACAAATAATGACAGTGAAAGATGATAACCCATTGAATAAAAATAAAATTCCATGAATCCAAATGGTATAAATGTACACATGAATGAATGAATCGATAGGTGAATGAATAAATGAGGGGAAAGAGAAACTTTTCCTTACAGTATAATGCCAACTAATGAATGGAGAAGGAATGGCGGAGTTAGAAAATTGTCATTTTGCAAACATTAAGTAATAATTATTATAGGCAAAAATGGACAATGGATGCTAAAACTGTGGGTGAAAACTTGATGTGAATAGGAATATTTAGAGTCCCAAGGAATCTTCCTGTAATAAGCTTACTAATGATAAGAATAGTAACTTTACAGTGGAGAGTCCTGGAACACATCACCTTAATCAAGTGCTTAAAGTTAAGATTAACAATATTGGGACAATTCAGTAAATACCAAGTGCTTCCTCGTCTGACGAACTGAGAATCACTTCTCACTTCTCACACATCACTTCTGTAGTATTCCTGCCAAAATGTAAAACTTGAATCTGATGATGAGGAAAGATCAGAAAAGTCTATATTGAGGGACATTATACAAAATAATTGGCCTAGAGATGCCTGGGTGGCTCAGTCGGTTGAGTGTCTGACTCGATTTCGGCTCAGGTCGGGATCTCACAGTTTGTGAACGGCTCTGCACTAACAGCATAGGGATTCTCTCTCTCTCTCTCTCTCTCTCTCTCTCTCTCTCTCTCTCTCTCCTTCTGCCCCTCCCTTGCTGATGCGTGCATGTACACACATATTCTCTCTCTCCCTCTCTCTCAAAAATGAACTCTTAAAAATACATACATAAAATAAAATAATTGGCCTATACTTCTCCAAAATGTCTAGGTCACAAAAAATAAAGAAAGGCTGAAAAAACCATTCTAGATTAAAAAAGATTGAGGAGACATGACAACCAAAAGCAGTATATGATTCTAGATGGGATCCTGGCCTAGGGGGGAAATACTTAAAGAGGACATTATTGGGACGACTGGAGGAATTTGAATACAGATTGGATATTAGATATTGGCATATGTCAATATTAAATTTCCTGATATTGATAATTGTCCTGAGATTACGTTTTTAAATATTCTTTTCTGGGGCGCCTGGGTGGCTCAGTCAGTTAAGCGTCCAACTTCAGCTCAGGTCACAATCTCACGGTCCGTGGGTTCGAGCCCCGCGTCGGGCTCTGTGCTGACGGCTCAGAGCCTGGAGCCTGCTTCCGATTCTGTGTCTCCCTCTCTCTCTGCCCCTCCCCGTTCATGCTCTGTCTCTCTCTGTCTCAAAAATAAATAAAAACGTTAAAAAAAATTTAAAAAAAATATTCTTTTCTTAGGAAACACACTGAAGTAGGATTAGTGGGCATGCTCTAGCCCAATGGTTCTCAAATTATGTCCCAAGGACCCTGGTGGGGGGAGGGGGGATCCCTGAGACCCTCACATGGAGTCTGTAAGGTCTTTGTCTTCCAGCTACATATTTATGTGAAAAAGCATTTTCATATAGTTCAAAACCACATCAGACCAGCTTGAATGCAGAAGTAGATACGTGAATCTAGTTGTCTTCTATTAAGCCAGATATTAAAGAGATTTGCAAACATGTAAATGTCACCTTTCTCGCTAGTTACTGTTTCAAAAAACAAAGCTCTTTTTCATTAAAAATGTCATAGGTTAACATGAAATGAGATTGTTACTTCATTTAATTTCAGCTTTACTGAAGTACAACTGACAAATCAAATTGTAATATATTTAAAGTGTACAGTGTGCAGATTTGACATACGTATACATTGTGAAAGACTTCCCACCATCAAGTTTATTAACATATCTTTCACTGCCCATATTTACTTTTTTTTTTCTTTTTCTTTGTATTCTTTTGGGTAAGAACAATTAAGTTCTACTCTCTTGGTAAATTTTGATTGTACAATATTATCAACTCTAACGTATAATGTTATACATTAGATCCCTAGACATTATTCACCTTACAACACAAAGCTTGTACCCTTTTAGCAGCCTCTTTGTAGTTTCTTATCCCTCCGTCCCTGGCAACCACCATTCTACCATTCTACTCTGTTTCTATGAGTTCAACTTCCTTTTTTCTTTATTTTAGATTTCGCAGGTAAGTGATACGGTGCAGTATTGACCTTTCTTCCTCTGGCTTATTTCCCTTAGCATAGTGCCCTCTGGGTTCATTCATATTGTCATAAACAGCAACATTTCCTTCTTTTTTGAGGCTAAATAATATTCCAGTGTGTGTGTGTGTGTGTGTGTGTGTGTGTGTGTGCATGTAACATTTTCCTTATTCATGCATTTGTTGATGGACACTTAGGTTGTTTTCTATTTCTACCTTTGCTATTGTGAATAATGTTGCAGTGAACACGGGAGTATAGATACCTCTGCGAGACAGTGATTTATCTTCCTTGGCATATATACCCAAAAGTGGGATTGCTGGATCATATGGTAGTTCTATTTTTAAGTTCTTGAGGAAACTCCATATGTTTTTCATAGCGGCTGCACCAATGTACGTTCCCACCAACTGTGCACACGGGTTCCCTTTTCTCCACATTCTTGCTGGCATTTGTTATCTCTTGCCTTTTTGAGAATAGACATCCTAACAGGTATGAAGTGACATCTCATTGTGGTTTCTATTTGCATTTCCCTGATTCGTGGTATTGAGAGTCTTTGCATGTACCTCTTGGCCATGTGTATGCCTTGTTTGGAAAAATCTATTTGGGTTCTTTGCCCATTTTTAAGTTGGGTTATTTGGTTTTTTTGTTTTTGTTTTTGTTTTTGTTTTTTGCTCTTGAGTTGTATGAGTACCTTGTATGCTCTGGATATTAACCTCTTATCAGATACGTGGTTTGCAAATATTGTCTCATTCCACAGGTTGCCTTTTCATTTGTTGATGATTCCCTTTGCTATGCAGAAGCTTTTCAGTTTGATGTAGTCCCTCTGGTTTTTGTTCGTTTTGGTTTATTATTATTTTTGTTGCTTTTGTTATCTTTGCTCTTGGTGTTAAATCCAAAAAATCATTGCCAAGACTGATGTTAAGGAGCCTACCCCATATGATGTCTTCTAGGAGTTTTATGGTTTTAGGTCTTTTGTTCAAGGTCATTTCTTCAAGACCAAAATGTTTAATCCCTTTATTTAGGTTTTTTTTATGTTTTTATTTATTTTTGAGAGAGAGGGAGAGAGAGGGAGAGAGAGAGAGAGAGAGAATGAGTCGGGGAGGGGCAGAGAGAGAGGGAGACAGAAAATCCAAAGCAGGATCCATGCTATCAGTACAGGGCCAGATATGGGGCTGGAACCCACAAGCCTGGAGATCATGACACGAGCTGAAGGTGCTCATCCAACTGAGCCACCCAGATGCCCCCATTTAATCCATTTTTAATGTTTATTTACTTATTTGAGAGAGAGAGAGAGAGAAAGGGAGGGAGGGACAGAGAGAGAGGGTGAGAGAGAACCCCAGGCAGGCTCTGTACTCGGGGACTGATACCACTAACCGTGAGATCATGATCTGAGCTGATATCAGGAATCAGACGCTTAACTAGATGAGCCACCCAGGTACCCCTGTGTTTAACCCATTTTGAATTTTTGTGTATGGTGTAGGATAGCAGTCCATTTTCATTATTTTGTATGTGGCTGTCCAGTTTTCCCAACACCACTTATTGAAGACACTAACATTTCCCCATTGTATATTCTTGGCTCCTCTGTTGAAACTTAATTGACCACATATGCATGGGTTTGTTTCTGGGCTTTCTTTTTGGTTCTACTGATCTATGTGTTTGTTTTTATGCCCATACTATACTGTTTTGATTACTATAGATTTGTAATATAGTTTGAAATCAGAACATTGATGTCTCCAGCTTTGTTCTTCCTTTTCAAGACTCCTTTGACTATAATGGGGTCTTTGTGATTGTCCAAGCAGCTTACTCTGTTCTTAGTGGATCCCAGTAATTGAGGGTATGCCAAGACCAATCAGTGTCCCAAAGGGGAGAATCACAGCCCATGGGTGCAGGCTGATTAGAAGCTAGGCCCACAGACAGTGGCTTGTAAATATGCAAACTTCTGTCAGGGAAAGACTCACAGATGAGTGATTTTGCCCATTTCCAGGACAGGAGAGAGAGCCTGCATGATGAAACACTGGGATTTCTGGATTATGAAGGTTCAAGGAAATGACATGTGGAGCACAGTACTTGAACTCAGGGTCATCCTGAGTAGAAGGGGGTCAGGGCACCTGAAAATTCAGGGATGAGTGGTCACCAACTTTTTCAAACTAATCCTATGCCCACCACATTTCAGTTCCCGCTGCCTTGAGTAACCAGATAGCATCAGGTGATGACAATTAGGAAATCCCTGACTCTTAGAACATTTGGTTAGGGAAGCTTATAAAAATTAAGTCTAAGCATCCATTGTTTTGTCTAAGCACACATGAGAATAATTGTAAACACAACAACAAAAACCTCCTGACAGCTGGCTCACTGTCACTGACCTGGGAAGAGAAAGGGCCTGGCAGGAGCAAGCCTTGATGGAGATCAGAGCCAAATGCAACGGGAGCCCAAACCAGCTCCAGGAACCAGCTAACCCCGGGGGCTTATATCATACACAGTCTAACTCAGGGCAAACTAAAGCACCTGGTCCCCGAATTCAACGTGAATCCAAGCATCAGTTGCCTAAAGCTGTCAGAAGTAATCATCAACATGGTCTTTAAATTGCATCTTCCTGGGACTGAACTGATATTTCATTCACGTGAAGCTTCCAGACTAGGAGTAAAAAAGGAAAACACAAAAACAAAATTAAACACAGAATCGCCATTCGATGTACTGTTTCCATTCCTGGGTGGAACATGCCCAGTATAGTTGAAAGCAGGGATTCGGGAGGCTAGTTGTACACCCATGCATAGCCACATTATTCATAGGAGCCAAAGGTCAAAGCAACCTTAGGATCCACTGACAGATGAATGGAGAAACGAAATGTGGTCTATACAGACGATGGAATATTATTCAGCTTTAAAAGAGGAAGGAAGTTCTGACACATGGTACAATATGGATGAATCTTGAAGATATGTTAACTGAAGTAAGCTAATCAAAAAGGACAAATACGTATGCTTTCGTTTCTATGAGGTACCTAGAAAAGGCAAACTCATAGAGACAGAAAGTAGAAAGGTGGTTGCCAGGGGCTGGAAGGGGGAGAAATGGAGAGTTATTATTTAATGCGTATAGGACTTCATCTGGGGATGATGAAGAATTTCTGGAGATGGATAGCGGTGATGGTTGCACAACAATGTAAATATACTCAATACCACTGGACTGTACACTTAAAATGGTAAATTTCATGTTATTTGTATTTTACTACAATAAAACGAACAATAGGAACACGCCCCCTCTGCTCTCAGTCTGTACAGGTTCTTGGTGAAGGCGGAACTCAGCCTCTAAGTGCATGTCCCAGAGGGGTCCCTGTGATCCAGGTTCAGGAGCTTTCTGGGCTGTTCCAAGGCTCCGATGAGGCATGGGCAGCAGAAACACAAGAAGAGGTCTCCAGAACTTGGGCTTTCTTTCACCTCCTTGGTCAGAGCCACCACCTCCTGGATCAGATGCCAAAGAACCGAGGGGAGCAAAAGCCAGGAGGGTATCTTAAAGGTGCCCTGACCCCCTTGTACCCTCCCGGAGTCAGGGCACACCGTTGTACTGGGCTTTCCCCCTTTTTCTACCGAGTACCACTGATCAGAAATATGCATAGATAAAGAAGGCTCCGGCCCTGTCCCAGTTCTGCATTTGGGCTCCCCGACAGTGGGGAAAGGGCAGGTCGTCCTCCAAATCCAGCAGAACTCGTGTGTCCAGCTGCGCAAGACAACTGGCTGAACCTCACCGCAGCCATTGTAATCACCATGTGCAGAAGGGGTCTTATCACATAACAACTTTCTCACCCCTCAGGGGGCAGGAGGTGGGGCCCACCAGCAACCACGGGGACTGTGCCTCCGTTCATTATTTTCCAAACAAGTCAGTAGAAAATTGAGGTTTCTGAGCCATTTGCAGATTAGTGAGGACTCAAGATGTGGGTCCACATAGCCTGGCTAAGCCCAGGACTAAGACACTCCCCTCTCCCCTCCTCTTTAAGGCAAACCTACCCTACCGTAGATACATAGACAAGAAAAAAAGGGAAAAGCAGAGACGTAAGTAACCTTTCCAGCTCTCCTTGTGGCCCCACCGCGCAGCAACTCCTGGATTAATCTTTCTTTCTTTCTTTTCTTTTCTTTTTTCCTTTTTCTGCTCAATGGATTGTGGTCAAGGCCATTGTAACGTGAGCAGTGCCTCGGAGGGGATTGGCCGAGGGGGCTGCGAGGGGCCCCTTTCACAGAGGGCTAATTGCGTTTCAGACCACCAGTATTCGGGAGCTACAGATGTCTTCCTTCATTTGCCTAGGCAGCACAATTGGACCCATCTGTTGCATTTATTCCGCGGGCTCCCCTGCCCGCCCCCGCCCGCCCCCACCCCCTCACCCCCATCCCCTCCCTTCCCTTGTCTGCTGGGCCTAAATTGAAAACTCATCAAAATGTAATCCAAGAGCAGTTTGGCCGCGGAGCCGCTGAGAAGGGGCTCGGTGGGAATAAAGGCCCCCCGCCACTTTACACACGGGCCAGAGCCTGGGGAGCCGGGTCACAGGCAGCCTTAGGGGGGAAAGTGAGAAGTTAGCCGGCAGATGGGCTGCTCCACGCGGCCCTATAACCTGATGCCTCCGAAGAGGGGCCCTAGCAACGGGCTGGCCCAGGCGCGAGGAGGCCGCTGCCCTGGAGGTAGCGACCCCACCTCACAGGCCTTGCCCCTGGCCCAGGATGCTTCGATTTCAAACGGGGCTGGGGCCAGGGCTCATCACTCTCTGACCCCCATCTGCCCTCTGGAGCTCAAAGGGATTTCCAAGGCAGAGAGGGCAGGGACTGTGTGGCCTCCCAAGGGCTGGGGAATGTGGCACTCCAGAGGGCAGCCTGTTTGCCAGCCCCACCCTCCTGCGCGGCCCGTGCTTCCCTTCATCCACTCCTCCCTCTGCTCTGCCTCCCTGTGATGTCTTCAGGCTCTTCCCTGCACTGCTTCTCTTCCTCCCAAGAGGCACTGGGCTCTGGAAGGTGTGGAGGTGGCTGCTAATGCCTTCGTGCTGCCCAGGGCTCACAGGCTGGCTGGGAGGCTGGCCTGGGAACTCGGGGCTTGACATAGCTACAAACCCCAGCTCTGGTCTCTTTTGGGGTCCCCTTTCCAATACCCCACCTATCCTGGGCCAGAAATAGGGCCATTACCCTGAGGAGCAGCTGGCGGCTACACCCTCCCACCTGTCTGCTGCTGACCCCTGGGGGAGGGCAGGCTGCTAGCGGGCGTGATGTTTTCCCATCAGTAGGCTTGGAGGGACAGCTATGGTAATGTTTCACTTGCTGGGCACATCTATGAGCTGTGTGCCTAGAGCCTCTCTTTGTTGCTGAAGAGTGGGTATGGGGTTTTCTAAACTTTCTTTTTACTGAGGCCCATAGTAATATATATGCATGTATATATGCATATATATACATGCATATATATACATGCACATATATATATATACACACATAGATGTATAGCTAAAGCAAATATACACATAGATGTATACACACATAGATGTATAGCTAAAGCAAAAGTTTCACAAAATAATCCTTACCTGAGTCTAGGCAACGCCCTCTGATATTTCCTATTCTAACATTCTGTTCCATTGTTTACAATGCTGATCCACCACACTGCTTTTACAACCTACCAGAGCAGTAGTTCTCAAATGTTCATGGCCATGAAACCCCTCCTGCCGCCCCTAACCTGGCATGTATAAAAATACAGGCCCCTGGGCCCATCTCTGAGAGGTGGTTCAGAAGCACTGGGATAGGGTCCGTGAATGGATGTTTTTGACAAAGCGCTCTCCCTCCCCTTTAAAGGGAATTCTGTTGCACCTTGACAAACCCTGCTGCTTCCAGTGTGCTCTGTGGTCTCAATCTCATGGTCTGAGCTGGAAACAATAGAGTGACCAAGATGGGCAGCTCAAGGTGAGGCCTTCCGAGGTCGCCACCTCCCCACCATGTCTTAATTAAATCCTCAGCCAGTGAGAGTGTGGATGTCAGGTCTGGCTTGGCTGGCTTTTAATTGAAGTGTTAATTTGTAGCTGCAAGAGCGAGGGCCCTGCAGTTCTGGAGCCTTCATTTGCCGCCATCCTAAGCTGATTAGCTGTGCTGGGGCGAGAGAGGGGCACAAGCCATCAGCAGGGGAGCTAGCTGGGCCAGAATCAGGCCTTGGAGCTGCCTTTGCGGAGAGGGGGGCAGGCCAGGGCCAAAGCCTTCTGCACCTGTCTCGTCTGCCCACCAGCCGCCAGGCAAACACCTGCCCCAACGGGCCTCCCAGGCATTGACCTGGTTTCTGCTCCCCCGATCCCCAGGTCCATCTCTATGATAAAGAGTCATCTTTATCCTGTGGGTCTTGCACTCACACACCATTGTCTACAGGATAAACAATCAGCTCTTCAGCCTGATGCCCAAGGCCTCCCAGAAACTGGCCCAAGAGCATCTCCCAATGTCCCCCTCTCCTGCCGCCCCCCCCCCCCCCCCCCCGCCTTCATCCTTGCTGAGTCGGGCTGCTCTCAATCCCCACCCGGGCTGGGAAGTTCCATTCCAGCCTCCAGCCCTTTGATCTGATGTGCCTCTGCCTGGAATGCCCTTGCTGATTCTCGTCCATCCTTCAAGGCTCAGCATCACTGATACCTCCTCTGAGAAGACTTCTGTTCTGTCAGGTTGTCAGGAACAGGACTTACTGAAGAATGAGATGGGCTTGGGGAGAGAAGAAACTGAAAGGAGACACGTGCCCAGGCACACAGGACAGCTGGATCATCAAGCCTTGGGAAGGCCAGGACAGGCAGCTCTGGGGTGGGCCCGGTCCTTGTGTCCCCTGCTCCTTTCCCTCTTGGGCTCTCTGCCTGTCCCTGGATATCTGCCCTTGTTGCTGGTGTGAATCTGGCTCAGTGGTTGTTGGCTCTGGAAGGAAATAGTCTGGGTTCACAGCCTGCCCTGGCTACTTACCAGCTAAGTGACTCTGAATAAGTGACTTCACCTTCCTGGCCTGTTTCCTTGTTTGCAAAATAGCAACAGCCCCTGTCCTACCTGCCCCTGAATTGAGGCCTGTGTGAGTTGCTTCCTTCATCGGAGGCACTCTTCCCCAACCACAGGGTCTTTGCACATGCCATTCCTACCGAGCAGAACATCTTTTGTGCTCTCTTCCCAACTGAGCTCCCATACATCCTTCCTCTTAGTAGCCGTCCCCTTGACCCGGTCAGAGTCCCCCACCCGCAGCAGTCTCTGAGCTGGTACCTTTACTCTGTGACCCTTGTACTAGTAAGACATTCACAGAAAAATCCACATGAACAGTTTGTTAAAACTCTGTCTCCCCACCAGACTCTAAGCTCCATGGAAGTAGGGCCTGTGTTGCTCTTGCTCACTTCTCTATCACTGCTTTATCTCCAGGTCCTAGTACAGTGCCTGGCACCCAATTAATCTTTAATGAACGAATGCATGCAGAGTGATCAAGCTAGGATTTGAACCCAAACCTGGGTTCTCAGCCTGACCACACTGGGCTTCCTAGGAAGGCATGTAATGGGATCAGCAGGTTGGGGCTTCCAGGTGTTCAGGAGTCACATCAAGTTGGGGCTGCGGGTGGCCTGGGGTGGGGCAGTAAACTTTGCCACTGAGGGAGAGGGATGGAAGCATCTGGGGGCGGAGGGGGGCAGCTCAGGCTAATCCTGCACTGAAAGGGTTAATGGAGGTCTGTGGAAGACTTCCCACCCGGTGGTAACCACCCGAGCCCTCACAGGGCTGATCATCCACACCGCACACAGTAGAGCTCTGGGCTCAGAGTGAATCCCAAGACCAGCCTGGCTCACAGCACCCAGCAAGGCAGCCTGGGGTCCAAATGCAACATGAACAGAGCCGGCCACTCCCTGCAAGGCCAGGTCTTCCTTCTGGAGCCACGAGGTCACTGCAGCACTGTAGTGTCCTCCAGGGAGCCTTTCATCCCTCAACAAAGAGCATAGCCTTGGGGGTGAGGCCTGGGGGTTAAGGCGCCTGTTTGGAAGATACACTGCTGGACATCTGAGGCCATGTCATTCATAGGACTGGTGGTGCTGCCTTACTCTCAGCTGAGCCTCAGATGCCCTCTAACTCCTGGGACCTGGGGACTGGAGACCTCTTGGAGGCTGGGTGATGGTCAGCAGGCTCCACCCACTTGGACAGGGGGACAGTGGGCAGCCCATGAGGTCAGGCCTAGCACAGACAGCTTCAAGGTCCAAGGGGGACCCTCAGGTTCCCGTCTGAGTCACAGAGGTTTCCCGCAGGCAAGCCACCTTGTTCTAAGTGCTCCGGCTGGTGGACCATGCAGAGGGACTCCCCAAAGTCCTTTCCAAGCTCTTCTTCCATTATTTTGCCCTGCACATATGTGACTTTTGGGACCAAACAAGCAGTGTGGAAGGGAAGAGTGTAAAAAGGTGAAGGGCCTGTTCTGACCTGTATGCCCACCGCCTAGAGGTAACCAGCACTCTGAGCCAGTTAAAGGCCACTTACTATCTCTTTAACTTTGGTCTATGTGCAAATCTCTGTGTGCCTCAGTTTCCCCAGCTATAAAATAGGACGAATCACAGTACCAATCCCACTGGAATGTTGTGAGAATAAAATGAGATAAAACACGTGGAGCTCTCAGAATAATGCATTTACTGAACACACTCCAAATGCACATACATAAAAGGTAGGTTTAGCAACAAAGTGTTGTGCGTGCGACTTCCAGAAAATTTTATGTAAATTCAAACAAATGTGCATGTAAATGTAACTGTACTTGCATATGCGTGTGCCTCCTTTAAAAAATCACAAACTTATGGGGCGCCTGGGTGGCTCAGTCAGTTAGGTGCCCAACTTCGGCTCAGGTCATGATCTCACAGTTTGTGGGTTTGAGCCCCACGTCGGGCTCTGTGCTGACAGCTCAGAGCCTGGAGCCTGCTTTGGATTCTGTGTCTCCCTCTCTCTCTCTGCCCCTCCTCCCCTGCTCCCATTCTGTCTTTCAAAAATAAGTAAATGTTGAAAAATAAAAATAAAAATCACACACTTATTGGGAAATACCATGTACACTATTCTACACCTCATCTTTTTCACTTAATAACATAGCATGCATGTCTTTCCATGTGGGCAAAGATAAGGTCCTTTGTGATGGCTACATAGTTCCATTACGAACAAATAGTTCCATTTACTTAAGTACTGCGATGAGTATTTAGATAGTGCCACATTTTTGCTATTAAAACAACACTGCCATATCCTCATTTACTGTAGTGATGAGTGCATTTTCATCTGCAAATGTTAGAAACCTAATGTAAACTGGCTTCATTGAAGAATAATTCATTGGTTCGTGTGGCATAAGTCTGGCTACAACTTCCATGTCCGTGCAATCCTGATGCTCATATGATGGCTTTAGCACTCTCTCTCTCTCTCTCTCTCTCTCTCTCTCTCTCTCTCTCTCATTTATTGGCTTTGCTCCTCTCTGTCTGGCTTTGTTCTCAGTCTCTCCACATGCAAAGGCAAGATCTACTCCAGGCTCATATCCTCCCAGTTAAGCCAAAAGGAGGGTGTTAATTTCTTGTCAACTCTGGCAAAGTCCTGGAAAGGAGTCTAACTGGCCTGACTTGAGTCACTTACACTTTCAACTTTGTAGTTGAAACTTTTCAACTGTACACATGACAGTAGACCTAGAACATATTTTATTAGAAGTGCAATGGTGGGTCAAAGGGAAGGCTCATTTGCAGCATATAGAATCTTCTCTGCCAATATTTGAGCATCACGGAAGCCCTTGGGTTCATGGCAGGGGAGGAGGTAAGGGAAGCTTTTGACCAGTTTGTGGCAGGGAAAATGCAGGTATCTACCCAATGATAGCTCTCACAGTTCTCATGGTGCCCAAGTGGCTTCAAGAAGAAGACTCCTGGCCTGGCATTCAATCTTTCCTGGGCATCCCATCCACCACCAGCTGACTTCACCAGTCATGTCATATCACTCCCTGCTTTCTGACCACACCAGATCCCTCACTGTCCCCTGAACATGATACCCTTGGGTCTTCTTTAACAAAATAGAGCACAAAATTCAAGTGGTAACATTTCATTGGGAATTCAATCCCAGGGAAGCAGGAATAAGGGGAAAGGGAATGAGAGAGGCAAGGAGAGAAACAAATATAAGGGAGAGCTGGCCATTGTGTGGCTTCCAGCATAGCGGATTGCTGTCTGTGGACATCTTCAGAGGCTGTATGAGGTGACTGTAACTCCAAGCAGTCCAGAGGAGGCAGAGAGGAAACTTGATTGGCTTCTGTCTCTCGTTGGCCAAAGTTCACCTCCACAGGGTGCCGATTCCCTTGCCCTTCTAGGCTGTGCCACCTAGCCCTCCAGCAGTCACAGAGAAACCAGGTTCTGAGACAGCAGTGTTGGCCTCCAAGTGTGCCCCAGCATGTCCACCCACCTGTATAGCCTTCAGCTTCACAGGCCTGGGGGAATGAGCTGGTTGGTGTGCCTGTGTGGGAAGTCCTTTGGCAAACGGGATGGTCATGCTGTAAGTGACAGGAGGGACCAGAAACAGCCATTGGAACAATGCAAACTAGCAAGCAAGGCCAGTGTGCAGATCTGAGCTAGTACATAATTGAGTCTGGGACAATTTGTGCATGCTACCACACTTAACACTTATCCTCCCCAGGCAAGTCTTTCATTCCAAATCTTTGTGTCTACTCAGCAAGCAACCATTTGTTTCTCCATTGACTACTGAGTGCCTACAGTGCTCCCAGATGGAGGGAGCAGTGTTGAGTTAGATACACCCCTAGCCTCAGGCAGCTCACTCTCTAGGGGGCAGATCCACAAAAAGTGACTGTATCACAATAGGATGTTCTCAATACACCTGCCATTTAGAGAGGGCACCATGGAAAGATGCTCTTTGGAGTGACCCAAAGCAAGAGTTGCTTATACAACTTAAAGGTTTATTTTTCTCTCTGGATTTTCTGTCCATGCCTAACATGACAGCTCTATTTCATGAAACCCTCATGAATCAGGTCCCTTCCATTCCTAGCCTGGGACCTACATCTCATCATCCAAGATGGTGGCAATATTGCGGGGGGCAAGATGGAGGAAGAGATGAAGAGGCAAAGGGCACAACTTCAGCTCTGTCCTAGAAAAGGTCCCTGATAGCTGCCACATGCCACTTTTGCTTATATTCCATTGGCCAGAACTTAGCCGCATGACCACATCTAGCTGTAATGGAGGCTGGGAAGTGTAGTTTTTCTCTTGACCATTTACTATGGGAGAAGAAAAGACAATCAGCCATCTCTCTGTCACAGACACAGGTGGTGGTAGCAGTAGGAATTAGGGGAGGTTTCTTGGAGGAGGTGGCCCTTAAGTATCTTAAAAGATGAACTGGAGCAGGCTATTTGCAGAAGAGGGGAAGGACATTCCAGACAGAGGGGACCGTGTGAGCAGAGCATAGGGTTGACATATGGCAGCATGCCAATGTTATGTGTGCACAGGGGTGTGTGTGTGCATAAATACATGTACCCGTGTTGACAGGGGTCAGCGTCCAGGGCTGATGCTGGAAAGACAGGCAAGCCTTAGGTGTGTGCCCTGTGCACCTCAAAAAGGGATTTGGCTTTATCTCCAAGTGTAGTGTATAGTCTAAACTATAGAACTGAACTGTAGGTCAGTTTCTAAACTGAAATATTCCAGAAGTCAAATCTGTAAGAGAAGATGAAGCAGGAGAGGAAGTACGAGTAAAAGAGAGAGCCTCTTAGGCCTCTGAGCTGGGTAACCGGTGGATGAAGGAAGGCCAAGCTGTAGTAGGAAAGAGAAGAGGGGTTCTCTTTCTTGAGTTTGAGGAAGTTGGCCAGGAGTGAGGAGAGCAGGTGGGGTGGAGGAGTGTCCAAGGAACAGAGGGTCTAAAAGCTGGACAGAGAGAAGGCCGGAGACTGAGTTAAGGGTTGTAGTGATGTGTGTGTGTGTGTGTGTGTGTGTGTGTGTGTGTGTGTGTAGTTGCAGAAGGGGAAGGAGTAGTGGTGAAAGACAATCACATGTAGAGTGTGGCTATGAGAGGAGCAAAACTCAAGTGTCAAGAGGTGAAGGTGGCTGGTGGGCCTGGAGCTATGAGCAGCTCTTTGGGGGTGAGGGCTGATTGTCCCACCAGGTGTCAGGGTCTCCAGAGGGAAGGCCACGTGGAAAAGAGGATGGAGCCTGGAAAATCACACTGCTCAAGAACTAGCCTCTCTCTTACGGTGACTATTATCATGGTTGACATCCTTGTCGGTCAGCTGGGGTGAGGGATGTGTGTGTGGTATCCGGGGGCGTGGAGAGCTATTGCTTCTTGTGTTCATCCTCCTGGGTGGGGAAACACATCCCCGGGCCGATCGAGGAGAGGAGCCAGGCCCTCGCTAGGCCACAGTCAAGAACTGTGGGTCAAGGTGCCAGCGCCTGTGGTCCAGTGGGGTATGGGTCGCTAGGAAACCAGGCAGGCCTCTGCCCGGCGGAAAGCTCCCTGTGTGGAGGGCCCAGCACTGGGGCCTATTCTCCCAGTGCCCCAGGGATAATAAGGACTTCAGAAAGGACAGCCCTGACTCAGGGCTGAAAGAGGCTTTAGTTCCTTGTTTGGCGGCTTAAAAAAGGCAAACAGAAGCTTTTCTCCTTTGGGGATCAATGTGAATCCCAGAAAATCCCATTATTTCCCTTTGAGATCAGTGGCCTGCTCTTGAGGGCTTTCTCTTCCCCAAGGCAACAGCCCCCTCCTCGCTCTGTGTGAGCATCCTGCCCCTGCATGGCCCCAGAATGGGTTGAGGTAAGGGATGGGGGTGGGGGACGAGGCACAGGTGAGCCCCACATTACAGCTGTTTCCTCCTGCTGACTACTTAAACCTTATTCCAGCCTGATCCCTCCCTGCCCCTAAGAGCAGGGGATGGGGGTGGGCCAACAAAGCCACTAGCAACATGTGTTTCAATATTCTCCTCTTCCAGGAAGCCATTTTTGACCCCAGGAGAGGCCTGAGAGATCTTGCTTTTCTAGACTGCTATGTCATTCAGGGTCTGCATCTGGACTGTCACCTCCTATCATGGTTGTAGGGGGTGAGCTGCATATCATCATGGAAGGATGACCATGATATCGATCGACGCCATTTATTGAGCCTTTACTCTGATGCATGGCCCTGGGCTAAGCTCCCTTAATATGTCTGACAACCCCATGAGGAAGGTATTATTATTATCCCCATTTACAGATAAGGAGACTAAGGTAGGAAGAGGCCGAATACATTAGTCAACTCAGGCTGCCGTAACGAAATACCATGGATGGGAGAAGTTAAACAATAGAAGTTTGGGAAGCTGGAGACCCAGGATCAGGGCTGTCATGAGGCTACCAATCCTGTCAGATTAGCTTCCCACTCTTATGACCTCCTTTAACCTTAATTACCTCCGAAAAGCCCTATCTCCAAATACAGCCACCTTGGAAGTTAGCGCTTTAACATATGAATGGGGAGGGGCGTTCCGTCCAGAGCACCCACAGGCCCATATGGTAAGGAGCAGACCCCTGGCTGATTCTGACAGAAGTGAGGAATCTATCCTGCACCTTTACGTTTTCTGGGAAGTTACTCCTATTCAGTCTTCTGTTCAGATGAAAACCTCCAGTCAAGCTTTTCTGAAAAGGCAATCTATGAAGCATGCCTGAGCTCTTACCCAACTTGGTCACCGAGTGCCAGCCACACATCCAGGACTTACCCAGGGGCCTCCTTTCCAAAGTTTTCATCCAAACCTGCCCGTCCTGGGTTCTTACTAAGCGCTGAGCGCTGAGCCAAGGAACAGAGCAAGACTCACCACGTGGAGACGACACCCTGAGGGTTTGCCTGCTTGCAGGCCCTGTGCCAAATGCTTTCCAAAGCTCCTGGCCTCGAGGAGAATCCTCACCATTTGACAGACACTGTCAGTCTCAGAAGGGGGTTCGGGAACCTGCCTTTGAGTGCAGAGCCAAGACGGGAATCAGGGACTCACCACTGTGATCCACTGAGGTCCTGGGCACAGCTAGGTGACATCTCCTGTGCAGCCTGGACATTTTTTTTCCCTGGCTGGCTGCCCAAAGCTCAGTGGTGCTCCGGGAAGGGGTAGGTCCCTTTGAAGTGATTTCTAAATAGGTGAGATGTTGGTGACATGTCCTTTCCAGTCACATCACACGCTGGCGGGGTGTACAGTGAAGCCCCAGGCCTTTTCTGGAACCTGTGTTTGACTCAGACACTTGCACACAAAGGCACACAGACACACAGTAGCTAGAAGGAGGTCTTTTGGAGATGTGCTCCAGTGAACAGGGAAGAAGGATCTTTCATTAGCATAACAAGAGTTTGCAAAGAAGTAGGTGCTCCAGAGAGCCCTTGAAAGCTATTTGTTCTTTGAAGTAGGCTAACATCCTCCTCTGGCCTCAAGCTTTCCTGCAGGAGCCTGCTCTAGATTGGGCTGTGGGGTTTTCAACCCTGGATGCTTCCCCCAAGTCCCGAGAGCATTTGCACATCCCAGGCATGGTATTTGGTCCGGGGAATGTGGACAGAGGGGCCCTTGTGGGAGCCAGGAGCTGGGCCTAGCCCAGCTCTTCCCTCCTGCAGCAATTATCCTGCCAGGCGGCAACCCTGCTCCCTCCAGGGTTCCCTTCGCTGAGGAAAGGCTGATCCGCTTAAAGGGGCTCTGTGCTTGCCAGGCCTTTTGGCCTTGCTGTCCCCCCAGGTGGCCTCTACACAGACTGATGCTGGATTTGTACTCACTCAGCCTGGGAGATGGAGTTGGGGCCAAGAGGGGACTGATGGCCAGAGATCAAAGGTTAAGAGGGGTTAAGCTTTCACCCCTGAAGGTCACCCATCAGCCATGAGACAAGTACCTCCAGGTATTTTCCTAAACCCTAGAGCAGAGGTAGGCTTGCAGGGAATGTCGATTCATTTACTAAGGAAATACACCATCTTCCTGGCTTGGACGCTCTCTTCCCCCAGTTTCTAATTACTGAACTGGTTCTGATAAGGGTAAGTCACTGTCTCTCTGGGTCTCTCTGTTTCCCCATCTTTCTTTCCAGTTAGGACCTTGGATTTGATTGGTTACCAAAGGCAGATGGCTCATTGTCTTGGTCCATTTGAGCTCTGAAATATATTTCTGCTCTTGGGCAGTGAGAGGAGGTTAGGCTAGACACGGTGGTTAACATGGAAGATGGCCAGCAAGCTGCAAGGTGTTTTTTCTGGAAACGTTGGGGATGAGGGAAGGCCCTGCTGGTCTATAATGGAGCAGTGAGGGGGGATGAACCCCAAGCTGTGCATCAGCCTCTCGCATCTGCCCATCTAGATGGCTCTGATTCACAGGGGCTGGAGTCCAGCAGGCCCCACCAGTGGGGTGAGATCAAGGCTTGAGGGGGTTGATTTGTCCTGCCAACACAGCAGGGTCCTTCCAGAAGGGGCGGTGGGATATTCTTCCACCTGCTTGCCTCTGACCAGTCAGGTACAGTGCCAAGGGGATACTGTCAGGATGGTGGCACCCACGCCCGCTCTGCAGCCCGGGGGTTCAGAGCTCACGTGGAAGAGGCACACTGAGTGTTGTGGGTGGTATGATGGAGAAAGAAAGGGAGGGGAGACAAATTGCTCACCTGGTCCTTCCCCCTCAGGGGGCTTTCTGTTCTCATTCACAGGACTCCTCAAACCTCCCCTTCAGGGATCTGGGGCCAAGGCCACAGGCTCCTCCAGGACAGCCCTTTCCTGTCTTGGTGGGTCAGAGAGAGGCAGCTGGTCTAAGGAAAGGACAGCAGATGTGGACAGAGGAACAACCAGGGGCCCGCTGGGGTTTCATAAGCATGGCCCTGGAGCCAGGAGATACAAGGATCAATTCAGGCTCCATCACTGGCTGTGAAATCTGGCAGGTCATCAACGTTTCTGTGCTTCTGGGTGGGCTTTCCATCTACAAAGCCAGGTGTTAAGGCAGTGTCACTTATTGAGCGTCATGATGAGTGCTTGATAAATGACAAGGCAGGAACAATAACAAGGAGAAGAAAGGATTGGATACTCTGCTTGATGTTTGAAGTTCTTGGGGGAGTCTCTTTGCAGCCCAGGATGGAGAAGGGATGAAAGTCCCGTTGGTGGATGAGGATCGTTGACGTTTGTGGAGTGGCTGCTCCCACTGCAGATGCCCACTGTTTCTAGTTCTTATGGCATTTTTCCCTATCAGCAGCTCCATGGAGGGGTGCTCCTACCCTCCCCATTTTACAATGAGCCCTATACGGCTTCGGGGTGGAGCTGGTTTTAAGCCCATCTTGGATTCAGAGCCTGGGTTTTTTTTTTAATTTATTTTTAAAAAATTTACATCCAAGTTAGTTAGGACATAGTACAGTCATGATTTCAGGAGAAGAATCCAGTGGTTCATCCCCTACTTATTAACACCCAGTGCTCATCCCAACAAATGTCCTCCATGATGACCCTTGTCCGTTTAACCCATTCCCCACCCACAACCCTTCCAGCCACCGTCAGTTTGTTCTTGATATTTAAGAGTCTCTTATGTTTTATCCCCTTCTTGTTTTTATATTCTTTTTGCTTCCCTTCCCTTATGTTCATCTGTTTGGTACCTTAAATTCCACAAATGAGTGAAGTCATAGGATATTTGTCTTTCTCTGACTGACTTATTTTGCTTAGCATAATACACTATTTCCATCCACGTAGTTGCAAATGGCAAGATGTCATTCTTTTTGATTGCCAAGTAATATTCCATTGTATATATATACCACGTTTTCTTTATCCATTCACCCATCGATGGACATTTGGGCTCTTTCCATACTTCAGCTATTGCCGATAGCGCTGCTGTAAACATTGGGGTGCATGCGTCCCTTCGAAACAGCACACCTGCATACCTTGGATAAATACCTAGTAGTGCAATTGCTGGGTCGTAGGGTAGTTCTATTTTTAATATTTTGAGGAACCTCCATACTGTTTTCCAGAGTGGCTGCACCAGTTTGCATTCCCACCAGCAGTCAGAGTCTGAGTTTTTAAACAAAAGCTCCCCCAACTACTAGATGGGCCCCTACCACCTTCAGCTATTTCAGAAAGTGGTTTGGGGTTGGGTAGAGAAGAAGAAAACAGAAGTCCCAGAGTCACCCTGCACTTGTGGGGGAGGGGACAGAGAAGGGAGCCCACTCTGCCTTCACCCAGAGAAGGGGCATTGAGGCTTCTCTGGTCTTGGGCCTGGGGCAGGAGCCTAGAAGGGGTGTAGCTGCTCCATAGCTAGGCTTGCCCTGGCCTTGGCCCTGGGCATGATGCACCAAAAGAGTCAGAAGGCTGTGCCCCTACTACCTTATTATGTTCTTCTATGAAGAAGGGTAGGAGGGGGTGAGGAAAGCCTGTATCCTCAGGATAGAAAATAGGAGATGTGAAAACAGAAGAGTTTAAAGTCAAAGGAAATGTTGCTCTGATGGCCTGGTTCCTGGCTCCATCGAGCTGAGGACACAGAGAAGGTCCCTGAGACTCAGCAACTCAGCAAGGCCCAGGCACGGACCAGAGACAGTGGATCGAATGGCTGGACTGAGCAGCTTCCCCATTCTTCCCTCTCCCAGGGGGGCTCATCGCCCCCCTCCACAGCAGTGATGGATATGGCAGTGATGGAACAGATGGCCGTCCCCGGAGAGGCAAAAGGGAAGAGAAACCTCTGGCTCATTGAAGGAGGAGGCTTAGGCTGGGAGCAAAGCTCACGGAGAGAGACAGTTCCCTCTCTAGCATTTTTATCACTGGGGACCTTACCTCAGTGATCCCCCTAGAACAGGCTGGGGACCTTGCCTCAGTGATCCCCTAGAACAGGCTGGGGGCCCTAGTAAGGTGGCTGTGCCAGGACAGACAGGAAAAATGGTGCGGGTAAGAACTGGGGTGGCAAAGCTGTCTCACCCTGGGCGACCTCAGACAAGCCCTCTGTCAGTGTGTGAAATGAAGCTAATGCCACCACCAGGCACCCTCAGGCCCAGGAACATCAAAAGAGCCTCACTCAGGCCAGGGCTGGGCCTTTCTTGCCCATGCCTCTGCCCTCAGAACTTTTCAGGAATCTCTTACTACTATTATGTGGATGCTGAGGCCCAAAAAAGGGAAGAGTTTTTTTTAAGGAAGTGAATCAGGTTGGGTGATATACGTGTGTTGGGGTGGGGTGGGGGGGTAGGTGGTCTTTTCCCTTGGAGGATGTGATAACATAGGAAAGGGGACAAGATGACACTTGGTTTAGGTGAGACTGTAAACTGCGGTAGTCCTAGACTTACAGCGTAAAAAAAAAAAAAAATCTCCAAGCCGCTCTAGCGAGTTACTGAAAAGCCGTCCCTAGAGGCAGTGCTCCAAGGCCAGTGCCAGTCTCCCTCATCCCTCCAGGAGCCCACTGGTCTTCTCATACTTCAGAGTCAGTCTGTGGGAAGGCCACTTCCCCCTGGAGCCCTGGATCCTGATACCCTGCAAACTAGCCCCTCTGTGCCCCTCTCCCTCCTACTGCCCCATTCTCTTAGTGGACAGACATTCAGAACTGGGAAAGACAGAGCCCCAGACAGAAACCACAGGCCCATCTCTGCGTGGCCTTTGACAGGGTGAGTGACCAGACAGGTCCTTTCTCTGCTTCCCATCTCAGGGTGTCTGGCTCACTGGGGGGCCAGTCACTATGCCTGAGAGGATGAGGGTAAGGGTGAGGTGGGTGCAAGGCAGGGCCAGGAACCCCAATAAAGCAATCACAGAACATATACTAGGCACCTACCTGCTGGCTTTGGATTCTACCTGCCTGGCTCCCAGTTGAAGTTTACAAGGAAAATTTTAAACTTTTAAAAACTTCCTGAGCTGCACCCTACATCATATCAAGATATAAAAATACGGGTGTCTGGGTGGCTCAGTCCGTTGAGCCTCAGACTCTTGATTTTGGCTCAGGTCATGATCTCATGGATGTGGGTTTGAGCTCGGGGTTCAGCTCTCCTCTGGCAGCGTGGAGCCTGCTTGGGATTCTCACCATTATCTGTCTCTCTCAAAATAAAAAAAAAAAAAATAATAGTAATAAATTTTTTAAAAGTTAAAAAAAGATATAAAAATACTCCCAGATCCCATGTTAAATTTAATTTTTCTATGAGTATACAAGTTAGGTTGATTTACAGTTGACTAATTAACGATGTTATATATACAGACATTTAAATGTTTATTAATTTCAATTTTGCTGGAGTTGGGTTGTTTTGTTTTTCAGAGATAGTAATTTTTTTCAAGTTTCAAGCATTTCCTTAGGCCTGTGATAAAGCCCGAGGCTTTGTGCTTCTGTTTTGTGGGGTTGTGGCTGCAGGGGGATTGTGGGGGGAGACGGCCTGTCCCCCTCCGCCAGCCTCCGCAGGCCCTTAGGGAGGCGCCAGATTGTGTGGGCGGCGTCGCCTGGGGATGGTGGGATGTGGCTCCCACCCGGCTGAGGGCAGGGGAGTCTTACGGGCACGCCGGGGAAACTCGGCCCAAGTGGCCCCCCTCCCCTCCCCCAGGCCGGGGAGGAGGCCGCCGAGAGCTCTCCAATTGGAGAGCCTTTCATCTCTTTGTTTTTACAGTGATTAACCGGTCCGAGCGCGCTCCAAGCGTGGCTCCAGGCAGCGCAGGGGGAGGGGAGCGCAGGGCAGGGCCAGGAAGGGAGGGAGGGGCTCTGGGCTTTGTCGCTTTATGGGTACTGTGCTGCCATAGCAATGGGGCTTTCTATGGCCTGACTTTCATTCGATTCCATTAAAAAGCCTGTCTGCTCAGTCTCGCGAGCGGAGAGGGCGTTCCGTCTTCTCCAGTCTTGCCCTGCGCCCCTCGCCCTTGGGGACAGTAGGGCGCAGACTGGGCTAGATCGCCGGACCCGCAGGGGTGCGGGGATGGCGAGCCGAGGACTTGATTTTGGGCACACAGCACCCTTCCCCGGGTCGCCAAAGGTGGGAGGCTAGCCTCGCGCTCCGGCGCCCCCGGGAGCCCCTTCCTCTCCAGGGGCGTTGGGGCTGGAGGGAGGCACGCAGTTCAGCCCTAGTCCGGCAGGAGGGAGGCCAGGGCACCTGCCGGTCGCTCCACCTCTGCATGCATTTCACACTTTCTATCCTGTTAGGCGTCCGCACTCCTATGCCTATGCGGACTTTTTCCCCTCTGGTTTTTATGTCATGTGGATTTAATCTAGTTAGACGATTTTCTGCTTAAAATTGCATTGTTAACAGCAATTGTTTAAAAGTGGACCGAGAGCCTAGGCGCCCAATCTTTGAACCGGGCGGGTTTTGCATGCCTCTGCTCGGTGCACGAATCGGCCAGCACGGATCCGAGAGAGGAGGGGGAGGGCGACATAGAACAATCCTCGAGCTTTCTTGCTCTTGAGCCTTCAGGGCCTTTCCCCCAAGCGCAAACAGATGCAAATGTCTCTGCAAACATTTCACAAAGCTATAAAGAGAGAGGCGGCCTCTCCAAGCCTCAATAGCCTTTTAAACTCAGTCCAATTGCCCCTAAGTAGAGGTAAAGGGTCCGCACTCATTTTTTCACTTTGGCTGGAAGCGGGGGTGTAAGAAGAGAGGGCCTTGTGGGAGCGGGGGCTAAATAAGGGCTCCTCTGGTGCAATGGTTTGTGCCGTCTACCCTAGCTGCCGCGCACGAAGACAGGCTAGAGGGTGCAGTGGCTCTGGGGACCCCAGCACCTCGGGCCGTCCAGGACCGCGATGCCGAGGAAGCTGGTGCCGCAAGAATGCGCTCCCGGAGGGGGCGCGGGTCCTTTCAGGCCCACAAAGGCCGCGCTAAATCGCGGCGTGCACAATAGCATGAAAGGGCGCGCTCAGGCCCTTCAGCAACAAAGTGGGATCACACCGCTCCAAGGGGACTGATAAGCTTTTAACTAGTAGGCACGACGGCGTCGCCTCGCCCTTTGTGCGTGCCGCGCCGCGATGAGAGCGGGTGTGTACCCTCCTGGCCCCTGGGGGTAACGGGAACTCTGCCTTCCGCGTCCCTCAGAAATCCAGGGGGAGCCGGGAGCGCATAGCACCAGGCTTTTCCTTCCCACCTCTCCAGCAGAAGCTCCTGAGGCCTGCGGGTGCAGTCCCTAGCTAGCCCCAAACCCATGCGTCCCGCGCGCCCATGTGGGCCTCGCGGGCTTAGAGGCTTGGGCACTTCTTCATCCCTCCGAAGACCGCATGAAGACTTCGGGATCTTAGACCTGAGGAGGGAGTAGCTCCAGCAAAAGACTCCAGCGTGGGTGCGAACTCAGCTGCTGGTCCCCAGCATGTAGCCAAGTGGCCACCGCCTCCAGTCTAAGGCCTTCCCTCTCATACACCGCTGGCAAAATGTGCCCTGGGCGCGCTGGGCGGCTGAGCCCCTGCAGGCACCCGCCCGGAATGGCCCTTCTCTCCTTCGCCTTCTTCCCGCACTGTGCGACCTAACATACCATCTATGTTTGTTGAGGCTGGGTGGTGGGTGGTGGGTGGGTGGTGGTTGCGGTGCGTTTGGGGGAATTGTGATCGCCGAACTTCCGGCCTGGTGGTCTCAGTGACAGAAATCAAATTATACATTAGGTGTAGTCCCAGAGAGTCACCAACCTTTCATACCTCAGCTGGGGTCGGTTTAATCCAATCGCTGGGGCAGGAAGAAATGATCGCCCTGTGGAAGGACAGGAACGTTCGGGCTTCAGTGGCAAGCCTGGGGGCATTTGAGTCTGTGGGTGTCTCTGAGCCGGATCAGTCCCTAAAGTGTACTTTGAGGGCATGGGCCATATCTCACTCCTCACAGGCAGTGGCCCTTAGGGATGTTCCCTGGGTGTCGGGTGGAACAAATGAATGAGTTGCATGGAAGGGCTCTGGGCAGGAAGTCTCCAACTGTCCAGCAGTGAGAGATTTTGGAATTTTGAGTGCCAAGGAAGGAGAAGCCCTCTCTTGATGTCACCCCTCATCCCCCCACCCTCCACCCCGCACATTCTCACACACCAGCCTTCTCTGCTGCCAGGCCCCTTTCCCTCTGCCTTGGTGTCACTTTCACTTGTCTTCATTTGCTATGTCAGCCCCGGGCTGTCACTTTCTGGAAGTAGCGGATCCCAGCCCCAGACGTGATCCAAACATGCCTCTCTTAAAGCTGGTGTTTTGTGTGTGGCCAACAGCACTTTCCTTCACCTCAAAGGCCTGGGCGGCCTTTGAATGCCCCCCAAAATCGTGGTGGCAGCGGGGGTGCTTACCTAGATCATAGGCTGGCTAATGTTGGCCCCCGTTATTTCCTGAGGCTTTCTTTGGGCAACCTCCTTTAACATCAGTGGTGCCAAGCCCCTGAGCTGGTACCAGTGTTTATCCCCATGGTACAGATGAGAACTTCCAGGCCTAGAGTTGCTGTCGCATGTCAAACAATGACAGAGTCAGGATTTGAACCTTGGCAATTGGTTCCAAAGCCCAGGTTCTATTGCGAGTTTGCTACAAACCGAGCGTCTTTCTCCTCTAACTCCACCCCCACCCGTGGTACTAGAGACCAATTCTCCAGGCTGGGGGACGCAGCCTCCCTCCCAAGAGGCGCGTCCCGGTCGCCCTGGGCAGGTGCAGGGCCCAGGCGGGCGCGTAGGGCGGGGCGGGGGCGTTATCTCCTGACCGATGGCGGCCTGCACATCTGTTTATCTGTGAAGCCGCGCTGGATTGGATTTCTCGATGTTTATCTCCCTCCGAGGAGCAGTGCGCTGGGGCCGCGGAGCGCGCAGCTGCGAACCCGGCCGTGATTGACAGGTCGGGAACCTGGCCTTCCGCCCCTTTCCCTGTGGGTGCGGGAGGCTCCTCGGCCCACTGCCCCCCCTGATCCTGATCAGAGAAAGCGCTGCAGGTGAGCGTGCTGGCAGCCAGGTGCCTCTGGGTTCCCCGGTCTGTCAGCGCGCCGGCTAGGTCTCTCCTTCGTTAAGGACCCCTTAGCTGAGCCAGAGGGACAGTGTTGATTTAGCGATGTAGATTGGGGACAGAGGTTGGAGTTGAGGGGCGATGGGCAGTGAATAGATGGAGGAAATCCCAATGAGTGCATTTCCTAACCTGTCAGGTAGGCAGCGTCAGGGAACTGAGGGAAGGTCCTCAGAAGTGCCCTCTGCTCCCGATTGCCTGGGGTGAAGAGGGAGGCCCCATGTGGGGAAAGGGGACTGTGAGGCCACAAGTACTTCCAAGTGAGGCCACTTCAGGAGGCTACAAAGGTCAGCGAAGCTGAAGATTTGACCATTTAGCTACCTTTCTTGGCCATACCCCCACCCATTCAGGTCACCTCCCATGGTCTTTTGTTATTGCAGTTTGTAGTTCTATGTACGGATCACCAGTGTGGTCGGGTGACTGATGGGGGAGGCTGGGTCAGTGCTGAGGCACCCTGGCTTATTACATGAGTGTCAGCATGTAATTTAAATTGGTGATTTAAATTCCCCTGTCCCAGTGGCTACCTAATAGATGTGATCTGTCCCTCTAAAGTTTATTTCAATTCCCTCACTTCATCTACCACTTAGCTTCCCATTTTCACTGTCCAGCCCCCTTGAGAGGGGGATTACTGAGTACCCCTTGCGCTGCTGATGTTAGGGACAGATTAGCACATCGGTTACAGCCCATACCCATCCCTTGCAGTAGAGGTCTGGGGTCTTGAGCGACAAGAGATAGGACAGTCAGTGTGAGAAGTGCACACTCTACCTGGGTTGCTTGCTAAGGACTCAAAGTCTACAGAGAGCACCGGCTGTTCTTACTGGCTGTGTGGGTGGCCCTGTATGTTCACTGATGACATTCAGACACCTGGATTTATCGTTTCACGCAGACTCTACTGAGCCAGCTAGTGGCAGTAACCCCAAAATAAATTGAAGTGTTGTCATGGGCAAACGGATACTGGGCGACTCCACACGGGACACATGTCCACCTCTCCTGGCAGAATGGGCAGTGATTCTCTGGGCTGGAGGGCCAATGCATTGTTCTAGAGTGCCAGGAAATAGAGATAGGACTGTTGTTAGCAACCTCAATTGCCCTTCTAGCCCTGCACCAGACTGGCTGTCTAATGGCATGAGGCGTGGGACTGGTCCACAAATGCTGTCTTGTTGGTTTCCTCACTGTTTATGCTGCCCTGTGGAAGCAGACGATGGTTCTCACGAACCTTTACTGAACCAGAAACCAGAACATCCATGGAGGCCCACAAGGAACAGAAAACCAGGGTTCATATAGTGAGGGATGAGATGGCCCAAGTCTATGAGTGTTTCTCTACTGAGTGTTAGCCTCTCTTTTCCAGAAGCCACCGGAGACTCAGACCTGGTTCTCTGTAGCCAGAAGCTCTGCTGGGAGATCTCAAGAGCAGAGAAGGCCTCACCTGAGCTCTCTTTCTGGTCACTGAGTCAGGTTCAGGATATTGTAAAACAAAGCCTGTTTCGAGACATGACTGGTTAGGGCTGATTCAGGCTTCGAGACATGGATTCTGTTTTCCTTTTGTGAGTTAGAACAGTCACCATTAAAGTTGTCATCCACCATGACAGAGGCCAAGACAGGCAGAGGGAGGGCCTCATCCTCCCAGTTACTTTGGACAGGTGGAAGTTAATCCATTCTTTCTGAAACAAATCATTATGTCCCTGAAGAGACACTGATGGCCTCTTACCACCACGAGGAGGCTTAAAAGGTTTTCCCTCTAAGAGCCAGGTCATGAACATCTTGAGGTGAAGTCAGGAATGGAAGGAATTTAACCATCCACAGTTGCTGGCCAGCTGCCAGGGGAGAGCCCTGGAGCCTTGTTTGGGAAACAGACTCTATGGGTGGCTTAGCTGAAGAGAAGAGAGCAACAGAGTGGCTGGTAAGAGGGCATTGGGGAAGGACTGAGGAGTGGACGTAGAGCCTTCTCTGCCCCCTGGAGCCTTGAGAATATTTGCTTTTAGAGAAAGAGGCATGGGAATTGTCCTGACCATAACTCCCAGCCCTACGGAGAGCTGAAGGCAGGGCTTAAGGTGCCATGGGCAAAGGCTCCCGAGGGGTGTCCTGGAGAATCTGGGCAGAGACTCCCTCGTTCTGGTTGCTGGTGCAGCTCTCCCACACCTCTGGGTCACCTCCATTATTTAGGCCACAGCACTGGTTGGTCAGGCTGCTGCTGCTCCCTCTTCTTCCCTTACTCTCCCCCCCCCCCCCCCCCCGCCCATTGTAATAGACCCTCCATCTGACAAACTCCTAACATTTAGAATAAAGAGATAAGGGCTGGACCTTTAAGGAAGAGGCTTCTCTTTTCTAACTATTTAGCCTATCTAACTATTTCTAACTCTTTTCTAACTATTTAGCTGCCCTGATGAATCATTAAGATTCCCTTGGTGTGGGGCTGCACAGACACAAATCCCTCCCCACACTGTACTGCTCTGACGTGACCAGGGGTTCAGGTCTCCCTGCCTCGCCCCTCCAGGACACAGGGCTGGAGCAGCCCCTCTGTCCCACACAGAGGCCCCTGGAGGCCTGCCTCAGATCTGGGGATGGAGGCCTGGAGAAGCAGCAGGCCAATTTCATTGGCTGACCTGAGAGGCTGGGGAGGTCTCCCTGCAGAGGGCCTGGGCGGGCTGGTGGCCTGGGGACCTTGGGAGGTCCCTGACAGTGAAGTCTAATTTCTTTTTTCCTTATGTGGTCAAGGGGTAGTTGAAGATTGAGGTGAAAGTTCTCTAAGCACATGACATGCACTTGGCCTGGTTTTTCCTTTCAGGGTCCTCAGAACTTCTGCTAAGTCTGACACACAGCAGGTGCTGAGAAACAACCAGCAGAATGATGGAGCAGCTATAGGAGTGAGGAATCAGAGAAGAGAGAGACCCCTTCACAGAGTTTTATTACCTGGGGCTCTGACATCATGTCCTAGGTAGGTTGTAGCCTTTTGTGTCTTTAGAAGACTTTTCTTTCTTTTTTTTTAATGTTTGTTTATTTTTGAGAGAGAGACAGAGTGTGACTGGGGGAGGAGCAGAGAGAGAGGGAGACACAGAATCTGAAGGAGACTCCAGGCTCCAAGCTGTCAGCACAGAGCCCGATGCGGGGCTCAAACTCACGAACTGGGAGATTATGACCTGAGCTGAAGTCGGATGCTTACTGACTGAGCCACCCAAGTGCCCCTTTAGAAGACATTTCTAGAAAACTGCACACATCAGATAGTTGTAAATTGGAAACTTGGAGTTGTCCTAGATTTCTAGAAACTTGGTAAGGAGTGTGAAAGTCCTTACCTGAGTGGCCTCTGGGAGATAATTAGGTCATAAAGGTGGAGTGCTCATGAATGGGATTAGTGCCCTTATAAAAGAGACCCCAGAGAGCTCCCTCAATCCCTCTGAGAGATGAGGACATGGTGAGACGTTGCAACTGAGGAAGAGGGCTCTCACCAGAACCAGACTGTGCTGGCATGCCAATCTCAGACTTTCTGCCTCCAGAGCTGTGAGGAATAAATATCTGTTGTTTATAAGCTACCCAGTCAGTGGTTGTTCAAGGAGGTCATTGAAAGGACATGACCACCAGGTGACCATTGAGCTGGGCCCGGACAGTCAGAGGCTCCTTACCTCCTACTCTGGCCTTGGAATGTGCATTCTACACACCCACTGTTCCTGTGCTAGGAGCCATGTCAAGGACACAGCCTTGAGAGAGTAATGTATTATTGAGACCACCTTGGACCGAACCCCATTAAAGCCTATATATAAACTCTTCAGATTCTAACAGGAGGGCACTGAGATTTACTGTTCTTGCGGCCACCTGAGATAAGCCTGATATGTAAATTCCCTTGCTTGTTAAAATTGCCATCTACCAATCTTTCCTTGGGCTCTCTTTGCTGCCCTTGTCCAGGGACCAGTTTCAAATTTCACCCGGGGAGTTCTGGAGGTTCCCAAGTGACAGTAGTCGTTGGAGCTGATGGTGACAAGGATGCAGGCAAGATGCCACTTGAAGGGGTGACTGGGGTAAGAGTATGTGCTTTCAGGATGGCTCACTCACAAGGATGGCAGGTTAGTGCAGGCTGTTGGCAAGGGCCTCCGTTTCTCGCTTTGCGGACCTCTTCATTGGGCGGCTTGAGTGTCCTCAAGACAGAGTAGCTGGCTTCCCCCAAAGCAAGCGTTTCAAGAGAGACCAAGGAAAACCTGCACTGTCTTTTCCACCCCCCCCTCGGAAGTCGTATGCCATCACGTCCACGACATCTGGGGGCACTACACAGGGCATGAGTAATGGGAGGTGAGGATGGTCGGGGGCCTCTGGGAGGCTGGCTGTCACACCTTGTAATGTAGTCTATACCTTCTTAGGTATCGCCCGCGGTGTTCATGGTTACTCTTTCTCCATTAGCTCTTTGAGAGCAGGGATCTTTGTCCTTTTGACTTTGCACGTGTCCACGTGTCCACGTGTCTGCCACATAGAGGCACTCAACAGATAGTTATTAAATTGTAGTTAGCGTGAATGGAATTCTTTTCCCAGGGCCTGAAGGGGGTGAGGGAGGTGGTAGTCGGTGCCTCTGGCTTATGTTTGTAAAACAAAAATCTCCTGCCTCTCACTGTCGCGTGTTGGCTCTGTGGGCTTTTTGTTGTCGTTGTTGTTAAAGTAAGGCCCACCTGTATTTCAAGGTAGCTAGCGAGAAAGGGTTATGGGCACATGACTCTTCTGCTTCGAGGGAAACAAAATGAAAGGAAGTCTCTTCATCTCTTTATGCTGTAGTTTTCCTCGTGGGAGACATGGAATATTGCTGGGTATTTTTAAGGATTAAATGACACAATGAATGCAAAGTACATCTTAAGCAGTAAGCTCTCAAAAATCGTGTTAATATCACTTGACCCTCGGAGGTGGTTGACTCTTAAGACAGGCTGCAGGAGAAGTGGAGAAACTCTCTCAGGTGCTTCAGCGCTGCCTGGATAACGCCTCAGGTGTGTGTCCTGGCCAGAAGCACCTGTGCACACCCATGCTGAGATTCCCGGAACCACCCAGGAACGTTCCTGGGCGAGTTGAGGGGGTAATGGGGTCCTTCAGTCACATCCTTCAGTCAGATCCTACTAGTTGCTGGCCCTGGGCTTACACGCAGCACAACCCTTGGCCTCAGGGGACTCACCATCTAGGGGAGGGGCACATAGGTGGGCCAGTAGTCCTGGGACAGTGTGGTCAGTGCAGTGTAGAGACAAGTCCTAGAGGCTGGGGGTACAAAGGGATTCAGAGTCAGCCTTATAGAGGTGGTGAGCTTTGGGGCTGCGTGGGAGTTGGAGGGTCTGAAGGACATGAGGTGGGGGAAGAGAATGTCCCAGCATAGGAAATGGATAAAAGCCGGAAGTCCCAGAAAACAGGGTATGGGGGGGCCCATGTGGAGGCATAAAGAGAGATGACACTGGGGAGGTGAAGAGGTGAATGGTCTGGAATTTTATCGTGTAGGGTTTTTATTTTGTGGCCCTAGCGAGACTTAAAGAATGAGGTTGTCAGACCTGTTTGAAAGCCCATGGGTGGGCTTCTGGAGGACAGAATGGGTGAGACCCGAGGCAGGGAGATGGGAGAGGATGCTCGTGCAGGGACCCTGAGGCAAAAGGTAGGAATCCCAGCTTGCAGGACTGCATGGGGCCTGGCCCAGAGACCCTCCAGTCTGATCTGCAGGTCCCTTCCCTGGGGTCTGCCCAGTGACTGCTCATGGAGGAGGCCTTGGGTGACCACGTCACTACGTGACAGCAGAGAACAAGGGGTGGGGGGCTTTGATCTGCTGCCCTTTCAACTCTGTACTGCTTCCACTGGAAAAGAGGGGACTTGTTTCAAAAGAGCTCCACCAACTGTCTTTCCCCTTTTCTCCCATTGGAAATGTAACGAAAGCCTTGCCAGTAAGTCTTTATGTTCTCCCAGCACTTCTGCTATGCCTGGCTCAGTGTACCCTCGGGGTAAAGACAGTGGTTGCATTTATTTCCCCTGAAGACTAGAGCCTGCCCACCCATCTTTGCTTCCTCAACAACTTGTAGCACAGGGTCTAGCCCTTTTGGTGGAGGCCCAGTAAGCCGATGATGTTGGCAAATGGATTCAAGCATTGTTTTCTTTTTTAATGTGTATTTATTTATTTTTGAGAGAGAGAGAGAGAGAGAGAAAGAGAGAGGGAGAGAGAGCGCACAAGCTGGGGAGGGGCAGAGAAAGAGGGAGACACAGAATCTGAAGCAGGCTCCAGACTCCAGCGCAGGACCTGACGCGGGGCCCGAACCCATGAACTGCGAGATCATGACCTGGGCCGAAGTCGATGCTTAACGGACTAAGCCACCCAGGCGCCCCTCAAGCATTGTTTTAAAGCCCTTTCTGCAGAGTCCTTTTTGTGCATGCCCCCACCTCACAGAGCCATCTTCCAGAATGGGATTTATCAGATCTGTTTCCACCCCATTCCCTCCCCAACCCAGGTTCACAGCCAGGGAAGTGAAAGATGAGCTGTGTGCTTGCTTGCTTGCTTCCTTGTTTGCTTTTTTTTTTTTTTTTTTTTTTTTTGCTAAATGACTGGGATCTCAATTAAAGGGAGCTAAATCTGTCATGCCCAGCCTGGGGACTTTGAGGCAGGCTCTGGGGGGCAGCCTGCAAGTGTCTTGAACCAGCCCTCTCCATTCGAGAGTGGTAGGGAACCCTCAAACTGACCCTGGAGGGTCCTCGTGGTCTCTTGTACCTCTTCCCTTCACCCCTGACCCCCACCTGGCCCCATGCCAGGTGCTGGGCTCTCACCTTTGGGATCATCAGCTCCCACCCTGTGTGTGAGATGGCGGGGGAGGAGAAGTGTCAGGTTTTTGTAGTGGAGAAAATCTGGCAGTCCTGAATTTATTCCTGAATCAACCATCTGCTGAGTGTGTTTTCCAGGATTATGATACATTTTTTGAGGGAGTCGGGGAGAGAAGAGAGTGAGGAAATGGTGATTCCTTCTTGACTTTTCCCCTGCTATTCTCAGAGCCCTGGAAGGCTTGGTGTCAGACCCAGCATCAGGTCTGACTCTGCCACTTGCTTGATCCTTACCCTTTCTGTCTGTTCCCATCCAGAAATGGAGACAAACACGTTCATGCTCTTTACCTGAGGACCCAATGAGCCATTATCTGCAAAAAGTTTTATAAACTATAGATTGATGTGATCCTGCCTGTTTTTCCCATGTTGGGGAAGGGAAGGGCCTGAATAGCAGGCATTAGATGAGTGTGGGGCACCCTTGGGACTTCGGTCCAAGGTGTCATCATGGCTTTTCCTTCCTAGCTTCCATGGCAGGGGAGTTGGGATGCAGCATTGGAAGCTGACCTGTGGTTATCAATTAATTAAAACTCACTGACTGCTGAAGCGGGTGGGGAAGGGAAGGAATGAGTCTAGCACCTGCTCCAGTGGAGTGAGCCACCAACCCCAGCATCCTGGCTTGGCTTCAGTCTCTGACAAATGTCTTTCCTCATCGCAAGAAAGGAGGAGGGGGCATGGCCTGAAGCTGGTCTCCAGAAGGAAGTGCACAGTTGAATCAGATGACCCAGATTTCCTATGGCTTCTCTTTCCTGCCCTTTGTGAACACTTCAGATCCCAGAAGAAAACCTTTTACCCCCAGGAAGGGTGATCAGCTGTCCTGGTTTGTCCCAGACTGAGGAGCTTCCCAGGGTGTGGGACTTCCAGTGCTCACACAGTGACTGTCCCAGGCAAACCAGGATAAGTGTCCCCTGAGAGTTTATTCCTCTTGAATCGATCCCTGTTACTACAGAAGTGGCAACATCACCCCTACCCTCCCCCGCTCCCAGGAGGAAGAGGGAGGAAACTTGATTTTATCTTTGCCTTCTGCATTGCCAGCCTTGTGGTTGGTGTGAACTGGTCAAGGAGTGGGTCACAGTTCTTGGATGAGTCACTGTCTGATTAATGTAACGTTATCTACCCAGGTCATGGTGAGAGTGTTGGAAGATAAGAGGACTATGAAATGCATAATTCATATCAAGAGGGTGAGGTCAAACAATGTGTGTCTAGCTCCATCTGAAGAGAAATCTAGAATAGGAGACAAAGGAGGTTTATGTTTACCTTTTTTGTCTAGAGTTCTAAGTGGTAACATTAGGGAGTTGGGGGTTAACATACTGAGGTAAGCAGAGGTGACCTGAGGTGTTAGGGTGGGAAAGGCAGGGACTTTGCAAGTTGACCTACCCCTGAGTCCTTCTGCTTATTTCCTGTGTTACCTCAAGTATGCACTTGACTCCTCCCCTCTCAGTGTTCTTATCAGCAGAATGAGAAACTTATTTACTACAGGGTTGCTTTGAGAGTCATGTATCACATTGTCTGGAAAGTGCTTAGCATATGATCCCTGGCACATAGTAGGGACTCAATACCTGTGAAATTCCTCAAATCCCTCAGGGATTTTAAATAGGCTTGAGAACTTTTGCTTTGCTTATACATGCTTTTTTGAAGTGTTTTTTTTTTTTTTTTCTGACCATGTTCTGTAGTATTTGCTTCATGCAATAGAACACATGTAAGGTGTATATAAGTTATGACACAAAATTGAAAAAAGAGCCCCTGGAAACTCATCACTCAACTTAAGATCTAGAGCATCCCTGTAGTGGTTCCCTAGGGCTGCTGCAACAAATCGACACCAGTGAGGTGGCTTAAAACAACAGAAATTTTGGGGCACTTGTGTGGCTCAGTCAGTTAAGTGCCCAACTTCAGCTCAGGTCATGATCTTGCAGTCTGTGAGTTTGAGCCCCCCATTGGGCTCTGTGCTGGCAGCTCAGAGCCTGGAGCCTGCTTCAGATTCTGTGTCTCCCTCTCTCTCTGCCCCTTCCCTGCTTGCTGTTTCTCTCTCCCAAAAATAAATAAACATTTAAAAAATTTTTGAAACAACATAAATTTATTCTCTCATAGCTCTGGAGGCTATAAGCTCCAGAATGCAAAGTGTGAGCAGGGCCACACCCCTGTTGAAGGCTCTAGGGGAGACTTTGTCCTTGCCTCTTCCAGCTTATGGTGGCTCCTGATGTTCCTTGGCTTATGCTAGCATAACTCCAATCTCTCCATTGTCTTCCCATAGCCTTATTCCCTGGGTCTGTGCTTCAAATCTGCCTCTCACTTCCATTAGAAAGACACAAGTCATTGGATTTAAGACCCACCCTAAATCTGGAGTGATCTCAACCTAAAATCCTTACCTTCATTATAGCTGCAAAAACCCTATTTCTAAATAGGGTCGTATTCACAGATACTAGGGGTTAGGACTTGGACATATTTGGTGGGGGGCACACTGTTCAACCCCCTGCAATCACCGTTACATTTACCCATGTGCCCCTCTTGTATCCCTTTGCCTTGCCCTTGACCACCATCCTGAAGTTGGTATTTTCTTTTTCTTAATAAAAAGGGTATTACATGGCTTACAGTGCCTTTGTGCCCTGCTTTTTTCATTCAATATTATCTTTCTAAGACCCACTCATGTTGACATATGTAGCTGTAATGCATTCATGCTTAATACACTCTACTATGTGCTGGTACCATAGGATATTTATTCCTTTTCCTGAAAATGAATATTCACGTTGTTGTTTCCACTTTGGGGCAATTAAGCGATGTTTCTTTTACCTCTCTGCTGCTGCTCACGTGCAAAAGTTTTCCCAGAATATATGACTAGGAGTTGAATCGCTGGGCTCCAGGTGGATAACGTTTTACAAAATGAAGTCAATTGTTTTCCAGAGTGAATGTACCAATTTGCATTCTCATGAGCCAAGTCCACCATGTTCTCCATTCTCAAAGTGATTTTTTTCGGTCTAGGAAATGCAAAAACCTCAGAATTTATCTCCTCTGTATTGGTATTAGATGATAAGATCTCACTTCCCCCCCCCCCCCCCCCATGATTTTCCTCCACAAAGATGATTTCTGGTGGGTCTCTGCCCTCGGAGAGAAAGCGCCAGACCCTGCAGCCTCACCTGCTGCTGACTGCGTAGTCTGCCTGCTCTGCAAATCCACCTTAATGGGTCATTAGAGGTGCCTGGAAACTGTAATTATGGTATAGCATTTCATGGGTTTGCAATTGCAGGCTGTGTTTTCTAGACGCCCGAATCAAGCCTACTGTGGCATGATGCCTCTCGGAAAGTTTGCATATTATATTCTGGATAATGGATAAAAAGAGATGCTTACCTTTAGCTCAAGGCACGACTTAGTCCAAGGTGAGTGACGTAGGCATCCCCTGGTTGAAATAACATATATTAAAACTGGCAGAGTGGAAGGCATGCTGCTGACCCACGAGAGCTAGCGTATAGCAGTATATTCTGGGAAACTTTTTCTACAGGGGAAGGGGGACAAAGCATCATTTGTCCCAGTTAGATCACACAGAGTCCTCACTAGAGGTGACAGAATATGAGTACAGCAAAGGATCCTAATCAGTCCCCTGACTGGGGAGACTGAAGCCCAGGGAAGAGACATGACAACGCAGGCGTTGGGGCTAGCTGCATCCTTTCCTGGAAGCCTAGTTAATTGCCTAGGTTGCCTTCCCAGAAAGCAGAGCCCGATTCAAGCATTCTTGAACAAGTGGTTTATTGAATGAGTGTTCCCAGGGTGCACAGGGGTGAGGGAAGCAGGACATGGCAGGGGAAGAAGTTAGGCCAAGGTATGGATTCAGTTGCTGATAGGAGTCAAAAATGGTACAACCACTTTGGAAGGCGGTTTGGCAATTTCTCATAAAGTTAAACATGCCCTTCTTATATGGCTCAGCAACTCCACTCTTAGGTGTTTCCCCCAAGAGACGTGAAAATATATGTCGCCTTAAAGACTTGTGCATGAAACATGTATAGCGACCATTTTTGTTATAGGCCAAACCCAGAAACAACCCAAATGCCCATCAACAGGTGAAACACACATGCGTGGGATTATCACTCAGCAAATAGAATAGTTTGTATCACTGATACACATAACAACATGACTAAATCTCAAAGACATAAAACGGTTCATATTATATGATTCCTTCCATTTATGTGGAATTAATGGCAAAACTCACCTAAAGTGTCAGAAAGTGAATCAGTGGTTGTCTGGGGTCAGGGAAGGAAGACAATTGAATGGAAGGGGACAAAAGGGAATTTTGTGAGGTGATAGACATGTTCTGTATTTTGATTGAGATGGTGGTTAAACCAGTGTATTCTTTTGTCAATACTCGACCTGTACACGTTTACAAGTTGTATGTATGTGCACCTTGCATTGCCTATATATTATAGCTCATAAAGTTGTTTTGATGAGAAGGGAAATGTGGTTATTTTGGGGTGATGGAAGTAAAGATATTTTTCATTTTATTCTTTTTTTAATGTTTATTTATTTTTGAGAGAGAGAGAGACAGAAGAAGAAGCAGGGGAGGGGCAGAGAGAGAGGGAGATGCAGAATGCCGAGCAGGCTCCAGGTTCCGAGCTGTCAGCACAGAGCCTGACACGGGGCTCGAACTCATGGATTGTGAGATCATGACCTGAGCTGAAGTCAGACGCTTAACTGACTGAGCCACCCAGGCACCCCTAAAGTTTTATTTTATTCTTAATTTTTCTCTGTGCTTCTAAATTTTCTACAGTAATGATCTCATCACTTTCCTTTTCAAAAATACACTGTCACTGTGAAAACATTCTCTCCATCTTTAAAAAAATTTTTTTTAATGTTTATTTATTTTTGAGAGAGACAGAGTGCGAGAAGGGGAGGGACGGAGAAAGAGGGAGAGAGAGAATCTAAAGCAGGCTCTAGGCTCTGAGCTGTCAGCACAGAGCCCGATGCGGGGCTTGAACTCATGAGCCAAAGTTGGGGACTTAACTGACTGAGCTCCCAGGCGCCCCACATTCTCTCCATCTTTGAAGCTTCAGCTCAGATGCTCTCCCCTTTGCAAGCCTTACCCAATGCCTCTGTCAGAGTTAATTGTCCCCTCTTCTCAATCCCCTCTGACTGTGTTGGGACCACTGCCAATCCATTTGCATTCTGTCCTGGGCTACTGTTCCTGCCTCTGTACTCTCTTCCACGCTCTGTGGTTGCCCAGTGGTGGGAGGGTTGTGTTAGCACAGAACCCTGTGCGTGGTGGGCAGCTGTACAAAGTTGGTCAAATTCAGCTGGGATTTGTGAGACTGGGGAGAAGTTTCTGGGGGGAAGTTCAGAGCTGGCATCACCTCTATATGCACTCACTGTAAGGGCGGGGGACTGAAGCAGAACCCAGAGCAGCTGAGAACTTCACTTCAAGTGGAACCAGTTGCTAGCTGCATAACCTCCTTTGACAAACCCCTTGAACTTCAGGGTTCTTTCTGCAAAGAGGGGGCAAACCTCTCCCTGTTTGTTGTGAAGCCTAAGTGGCACAATGCTTGACACACGGTAAATGTCAGTTCATGCTGGCTGCTATTGCAATTATTGTCATTATAACAAACAATAATAATATAAAGTAAGGGAAAGTACTAAGATATACACAGGTAAATGAAGCAAGGGTTTTCTTCCTGGTAAAAGACTTCTGCTTTGACTAGTGGTGTGTAACATCAATCTTTAAAAGCCAATCAAAAATTAATTTTCTTCCACATTAATGGTTTTTGAGAAAATCAAAACCATTTCCCACAGGAGCAGGCATCCCGAAAGGAGTTTGGATTTTGCTGGCTCTGCTCTTCATTCAGGTATCAGGTGGCAACCAAGGCCCAGCCTGGAGGAGGCCGGCTTTCTCCAGAGTGTTTGCTGGAGCCGGCCTGACACAGATCTGATAGAGGTTGTCAGATCTCCGAAGAACAATCGAATTTCTAAGCAGAGCCCCTTCTCGGAGCTGCGTGGTGCTGCGTTACATTTGTGAATGCCAGCGCGCTGCTAAGCACGTCCTGGTGAATAGAAGTGTTTTGATGTTTTGTTTTTGGTCGGAGATTGAAGTCCAGTGTCTTGGGACCCAGTGACTTCAGCTGACCTTCCTGCTACATGGACAGGGCTAAATTTCAACCCCTGGAGGCTTCTGCACACAAAACCTCATGCCTTGCAAGGGCAGGTGCAAGGAAACCCAGCGGAAATCTGAAATCTTCGCTGCTTCAGAGACCCGAGCTCGCTTCTGTCAGAGGAATTAGGTTTCACAAGCCCTTTTTTATGTAGAAAGCATATCATTAAGGGAATCTGGACAGGGCGACTTATTAAAACTGCTGCCTGTAGCTGAGGGAAAGCCGTAAATGCCTAAGGACATTTAAAAGCTAATGGTGTGCATTTTTATTACTATCAAATTTTGTATCTTTGCAAGTGAATCACTTGGCTAAAGTAAGGGGCTTCTAGAAGTTATTTTAGGTCTTGACCATTCTGGAAAACCTGTTTTCTTCAAAACTTGTATTCCAGTTTTGAAATCAGTTTTCATTTATAATTTTTAATTGACTAAGCAGCCTTATAAAATTTGTAAGTTTACTTTCTCACCATTTTTGAGCTTCTGTTGATAGTTCTAACTCCTCCAGTCTTGATTTTCACACATAGCTAGTTTTTGCACCATTTTCATCAATGTGTATGTAAAGTTTGTAATCTATTTCCCTTTACCATCTTATTTAAGCTTTATGTGCCTATATAGTGTTAACAGCCATTCTTAGCAGAGAATACTTTTTCCATGGCATGATTCTGCTCTGTTTCCTGAGTTGTTGCCCTGGGGTTGCGTACGTCGAAGTTTGTATGGTGGTTGCTGTTATCAATGGCTTATTTGCATCTTTGGCCATTGAGGGTTTTCTTTAAAAATTATCTTTAACAGTTACTATTTTTGAGAGAGAGAGAGAGAGAGGCAGAGAGAGAGAGAGGGAGACAGAGAATCTGAAGCAGGCTCCAGGCTCTGAGCTGTTAGCACAGAGCCCAACGCAGGCCTCGATGTCACGAACCATGAGATCATGACTTGAGCTGAAGTCAGATGCTTAACTGACTGAGCCATCTAGGTGCCCCAAGTGTTTTCTTTTAAAAAATATTTCCTTTAACTATTTTAGAAAAGGTGGCTCTGCGAGGTGCTTTGATATTTGCAAGGGTCCCCAGTTTTCCATCCCCACCCCTTTCCCTTCCTTGAAAAACTCCAGGGTGCTCATGCACCTGCAAGGTGTTCCTCAGCCCCTCCTCTGATGTCTGGCAGTGCCCCCAACATATTGGTGGTCTTGTATAGCCCAAAATCAGGGAGCAGACTATTTTTGTTCTTCAGGCAATCTCCAAGAAAGGGTTTCTGTATGAACCCAGGTTGACTGAGCTCAGCTGGGGTCACAGAAGCTGTATTCTTAAAAAAAAAAAAAATCCCATGGTATGTTTAATTTGTTAAATATCCATTTTCTGGATGGGGTACCTGGTTGGCTCAGTCAGTTGAGCATCTGTCTTCAGCTCAAGTCATGAGTTTGTGAGTTTGAGCCCCGCATCAGGCTCACTACTGTCAGCATAGAGCCTACCTTGGATTTTCTGTCCCCCCTGTCTCTCGGCCCCTCCCCCGCTCACATTTTCTCTCAAAAATAAATAAAACAATAAAAAATCCATTTTCTGGAGATTTATGCTAGCTAAGTTATCCCCCCCCCCCCCCCCCAGCAAGTGGTCACCTTACAGATGACAGAGTTGCTGAGGCAACTTCATGGTCCAGGACTGAGGACCTTCTTCAGCATGGTGATCCTTGCCATTATGGCTGATGGGTTCTGACTGAACGCGCTTAGTTGCGCACACTGTCATTTTGAGAGGAAACATCCTTGGAGCTTCATTAGGACCCACAGGACCTGGCTCCTGTCTCTTTTTATGTTGTAGCCTCCACCACGCCCCCTTTTGGCAGAGCTCCATCCATACTGGTCCTGTCACTGTCCTTAGAGCACAGGGATCTCACTCCCCCTGATCTGAGCAGGGCTGATTCTGATCACTCAGGTGTCAGCTGAGAGGCTGTCTTCCAAGAAACCTCTAGACCATCACTTCTAGAGTGGTTTCCATTCACTCGTTAGCACATTTTCCTCTTTAAATCTTTGCAGAGCTTTTTATCACGATCTGGTGTTTTGTGCATTGACTGTGAAAGCAGGGATCTTGTCTGTCTCATTGTCCCATATCCTAGAACAAAACCAGGCACATAGTAGGCACAAAAAATAAATATTTGTTGAATAGCTGAGTGTCTGCTCAAGGAGCACTTACAAAAAGTTTCTAGGGAGATACTGCGGCATTCAGAAAATGTGAGCCAGGGGGCACCTGGATAGCTCAGTCATTTAAGCGTCCAACTCTTGATGTCCGCTGGGGTCATGATCTCTGAGTTCATGAGGTCGAGCGCCATGTCAGGTTCTGTGCTGACAGTGCAGAGACTGCTTGGGATTCTCTCTGCCCCTCCATGCTCATGATTTCTCTCAAAATAAATTTAAAAAAATTAAAAAGAGAAAGAAAATTGGATTGAGGTACACAGTCGATTCTTAGTAAATACTAGTGTTGATGTGGCTATTTTGCAGATCAGTGGTCAGCCCAGGGAGAAGAGACCCACATTCCTGGCTGTTTCCTTGCAGCATTATCTCTCTGGGAGTGGCAGCCTGTGGCTTCCAAGAAATGCTATTAGAATATTTGTGACACAGTGGCCTGTATACAAGGAGCGTTCATTACATGCATTCATTCATTTGGCCAGCTCTTGCATTGTACTGTCAAGAACTCTGATCATTTCCTACTTACAAGCTAACAACTTAGCCTGCCCTCGTTTCACATTAGTAGAAGATATGAGGCTTTCGGGTCAGAGGCAAAGGATTGTTTCTTACTCACAGCACTAGCAGTAATCAGAGTATTACCGTCTTTGTGATGGTTTCCCAAGCCCCGATTTCCAAAGGTGACACGAAGAGGGCCGGCTGACATACACACACACAGTGAGTTACAGGAGAGGAACCCTGAGCTTCGGGAACCTGATTCTCTTATACTGGATAGTTCCCTTTGCCCACAGGGAGACACTAACTCTGTCTTCCAAGGATGTTTGATATACAAATATCTTTGAGAAGGTAATCTGGAGTGAAGAGTAGCCAGTGCCTCGACGCACAAGATGTATAGAAATGCTTGAGACTCATGGAGCATTGTCTCACAATAAGAAGTATGGTAGGCCCTCAAATTTATTGAGCAAAGGCATGAATGAATAGCGAGTGTTGCACACAGCACTACACAGTCAAGTAAGACATGGTTTCTGTTATTATGGCTTGTGTCTTCGGAAATAAATGGTAAGGCAGTATACTGGTGAAGCATTTGTGCTCTGGGCTCAGATGCCTGGATTTAAATCCTGCACCCATTGCTCATTAGTCTTGCAGCCCTGCTATCTGATTCCTCATCTCTAAAAGGGAGGTAACAGAGCTATTGTGATTAGATAAAACCCCAGTGCAATCATAAAGCACTTGGCTTAGTGCCTAACCTGTGGTAAGTATCCAAGTAAGTGTTAGTTACTAGGTTGAACCATATGAAAGCACCATTTCTGTAGTTTAAATCTCGGCAATTTTATGCGGTTCCACCTAATGATATCATCATTATTATTCATCTTTTGCTTGGTTCCAATTCCTGACGTATAAATGGCTGTGAAGCAGAGGTGTGCCCAGGGTCAGGTGAGGCAAGCCTGGAGACGCAGAAAAGTATCTGGGAAAAAGAATTGGGCCTAGAACCAGATGCGACTCTGAGCCCCACCTTCTCCTCTCATTAACCCCGTGACCTTGGGTGAACCACTTAACCTCTGAGCCCCTTGTCTCATCTGTGCAATAGATACAATAATCCCTTCTACCTCACTGGACATCGTGAGGCTAATATCAGATGATGGATGTGAAATTGCTTTGTAAACTGGAAGGCACTGTACTTACACTCAATATGAAGTGTTCTTAAAGGCTGTGAGATTTGTGTCTGGCTTCAACCAGACCATCACTAGGTATAATTTAATATCCCTCCTAAGTCCTCTAATCACAGTTTTACATTTGAAGTATAGAATCGGCCCCTAAACTCAAATCGCTGCATTAGAATCAAGTTACACTAGTCAGGTTTGTATCTAAGGCCTATAGCCTTCAAGCACCATAGGGACCATCTGGTGACCAAAGAAAGAGATCATCTCATTACAAAGGATAATTGGCTTGCAGCTAAATCAGTCGATAGCTAACATTTATCAAGTTCTTTTAATGAGCCAGGCACAGTTTCAGCTGTTTATGTGAATTACTTCTCACTGAAACCTTAAAACATTCTATGATAGAGATTGGTGCTGTCCCTATTCCCCATTTTACAGATGAGGAGACTGAGGTGAAAAGAGGTGAGCAATTAGGAATGGGCAGAACTGGAATGATGAGTTACATTGCTGGGGCACTTTCAAGAATAGTAAGAAGCACCCATTCCCAGTAAGTTGGTCCCATTAAGGGGAGGCTGGAGAGACATCTCTCCTGGGCAGCAACAGTCTTTCAGCTGCCACTGATATACTGCTCTACTGGAAGCCCTGCCTGTCCCACAACCTGTCTGGGCAAGCCAAGTCCTGCTGGGTGCTTGCAGGGTGTTAGAATGGTTCCACATTCCGTCTTTGCTGCCAGCCTGCCTGTGCCCTGCTAAAGAAGTGCTAAAGAGCTAAGAGGAGTTTAGCTCTTACCTCCTCACTTGTGTGGGGACTCTCTGTGGTGTGAAAACTAAGGCTCACCTGTTTGTTTTCCCATATATTTTGAGCCTGTGCTCTCTCCGGAAAGAGCTTGCTTCTAGCTCTTTGTGGGATGAAAGCATTATCTCAGAGTCAGCAGGTAGGATGCCCTTGCGGTGATCCCAGACAGTTAGGAGAGGCCTCGGTTTCTATAACAGAGATGCACAATGATATGGTGGCTTAAGGAACAAAATTTATTTCTCTTTCACCTAACACTCCAAGAGGAGCATTCTAGGTGGCCAGGTGGCTTTACTGCATGCAGTCATTCAGGGCTGCAGGGTCCTCCGACTTGCTCTACCATTCCTTAGGGCTCTATCATTCTCTTCTTTTCTTCTTTCTTTTCTTGTTTTTTGTCTTTCCTTTCCTTTCCATCTTCCTTCCTTCCTTCCTTTTCTCCTTCCTTCCTTCCTTTTACTTTTTCTTAACATTTTCAATCCATTTCATACCAGCATTTTTGTAAAAAAAAAAAATCAAAAGGTGTTACTGGAACAATGTAGGGGGAAACCTCTCAAAGACATGCGAAGTACAAGCTCAAAGTATTTTATTATTATATATATAACAGATTTATATTGGTATAAAATGAAATCTAAAATAATTACTAAATACACCTTTTTCCATTTCTGTCTGTATTTCATCAGGGACTAGTGCTGGAGAACCCTTCGAGTGGCATTGGTCTGGATATTGTTATCATCCTCATGGCTGAAGCTGGATTGCCTCATGTCCAGGTGACAGTCATGGGAAGGAACTCTACCTCACTCCATGATCATTTCTTTGTATTTTTAAGTCAGTCTTACTGAGATATAATTTACATAAAATAAAATTCACCCTTTGAAGATGTATGAGCATTGGCAAATTGTGTAACTATCATCACAATCATGATACAGAGTATTTCTATCACCCCAAAAAGATCTCTGTTGCTCCATTTCTAATCTTCTCTCCGACTTGCCCCTGGAGATCACTAATCAAATTTCTATTCCTATAGTTTTGCTTTTTCTGAATGCTGTGTAAATGGAATCATACAATATGTAGCCTTTAAGTCTGCCCCCCCCCCCACCTAGCTTTATGATTTTGAGACTCATTTATGTTCTCCTATAGGTCAATTAACTACTTTCAGTTGAATAAGCAACAGTTTCTTTATCCCTTTTCCTGTGGATGGCCACCTGGGCTCTTTTTAGTTTTTGGAGAGTATAAATAAAGTTAATATAAACATTTGCATAAAGGTCTTTGTATAAACATATGGTTTCATTTCTCTTAAGTCAATACCTATGAGTAGGATTGCTGAGTCCTATAGTAAACGTATGTTTAACTTTAGAAGGAACTGCCAAACTGTTCCAAAGTGGTTTTGCCTGCATTTAACTTTTAGATTTTATTAATATTTTAGCCAATATCTTCTTACCTATCTGTATGGCAGCCACTTCTCTCTCCTATGCTTTGCCCAAGGTGAAACAGTTCACATGCTCTGTCTCTCCTTGGAGGAGCACTCTCTTCCTGTAATTCACTTTATTTAAATGGCTTGTGACCTTCCATCTTTGATTAGCTGCCAAAAAAATCATGATTTTGTAGGTTATATGACTTTTTATTATTTTTTAGACTGGGAGTGATGTTCTTTGCAGCTTTCTATGTTTTATACAAAAGTGCAAATTTCCACCATCATCATAAACTCTTTTTTAATGATTTTTATTTATTTTTGAGAGGCAGAGACAGAGCAGAGAGGGAGAGAGACACAGAATCCAAAGCAGGCTCCAGGCTCTGAGCTGTCCCTACAGAGCCCGATGTGGGGCTCGAACTCACAAACCATGAGATCATGACTTGAGCCGAAATCAGACGCTTCTTAACCGACTGAGCCACCCAGGTGCCCCTCCACCATCATCATAAAAGTGTCATCCTAGAAGTGGCTTGCAACATTTCCACTCATGATCCAGTTCAAAGACCCGGTCATATGGGCGTGCTTAACTGCAAAGAATTCTGGGAAATGTAGGATAGTCATGGGCCCAGGAAGAAGAGGAGAATGGGCTTTGGTGAATAACCAGCAGTTTCTGTCACTAGTCTCCAAACAAGTGAAATCTAAAATAATTCTGGACTGTGCCAGGTGCACAGTAGGTACCCAGGTCGTGTTGAGGGTGAGGTTAATCTAATAGATCCAACCAGAATATTTTTAAGGGATAAGTGCAATTCTTTGGGTAGAGCAAATATCAAATTTGAGGCGACAAAGTAGTAGTGTCTTTTCGTTTGTGACTCAATAACTTGAGACCACCTTGGCATATGCTGGGTGCACATTGTCCTTTCCTATCAAAACTGGAGAAAGGCATGCTGGTCAGCGGCGTAGTGGGCTTCGCCTGAACCAGAGAATGACTTCAGCAGGCAACCGGGACTGCTGCCAGAAAGGAAGGCAGGTCAGCCACGTGAAACGCTAACCTCCAGTTTTTGCATCCTGCCTCCAGGATGCCTGGCTCCCAGACACCAGCCCAGCGGGCAGCAGGTAAGCACAGTATTCAAGCTAGGTGTTTGTTCTGAGCTAGCCCTAGGAAGTGACAGCTCCAAAAGTTACATACACCTTGGGCTTTGGCTTATGGGTTATACAGGCCATCGGTGTGACCAGGCTCCTGCCTTCACCATTAGGCTCTTAGGTGTAGAGCTTTAGAGCCTCGATTCCCTGTGTAGCCTAGGTTGGAACAATCCCAGAAATATTTTCTTTTTTTTTTTTTTTAACTTTTTTTAAATTTATTTTTGAGACAGGGAGAGACAGAGCATGAACAGGGGAGGGTCAGAGAGAGGGAGACACAGAATCTGAAACAGGTTCCAGGCTCTGAGCTGTCAGCACAGAGCCCGACGCGGGGCTCAAACTCACAGACCGCGAGATCATGACCTGAGCCGAAGTCGGCCGCTTAACTGACTGAGCCACCCAGGTGCCCCCAGAAATATTTTCTAAAGGAACCGTAGGACTTGGTAAGATGGATGGGGACTTTCTAGCCAGATATAAATAAATGATGAAGAAACTGATTTTTCACACAAGGATGCCACCAGGTTCTGAGCCCTGCTGGTTTTGCAAACTGAAATTAACAGTGACACCCCAGCTGCTTGCCAGAAAGCTCACCCCATACACTCTCCAGGCTCTCTCGGCTTTAGTCAGGAAAAGGCACATTCAGGTGACCATCCTTGCACCTAAGCCAGGCTACTAGATTAGCCCTTACAGATTGTGCCCCGTGCACAGCCCGCACAGGAGGGGGAGGGGGGTCCACGCCCCACTGTGCAGCCTGCCACAGGGGTGGTGTACCTGGTGGAGGCAGAGGAGAGGTGCTATTCCTCATTCCTCCACAGGCCCTGTACAGCAGCTGCAGCCCTGTTGCTTGGTTAAGCTTACCCCTGTATCATTCTGGGCCTTTCCACTTGTGGCCTGCATGCTTCCATTTGCCTTCCTTCTGAGACAGTGTAACAAGCAGCAGGCTTGCTAGAGGATTGCCTAGGTTCAAACCCCAACTTCACGACTGTGTGGTTTCAGGAAAGTTCTTTGATTGCTCTGTACCTCAGTTCCCTCATCTGAAAAATGGAGATAATTATATTATTGACGTCACGAGTTGTTTAGATTAATATGCATTGTGTCTTCAGAAAGTACCTAGGACCCAGAATAAGTGCTACATAAGCATTAGCTAGGATGGTGATGTCAATGGTGATGATATTGTTGAGGACGTTGCCCAGGACATCAGGAGCCCCCTTCCCCTATCCCATTGTGAATTTTCTCTGGGGCATTTTTCTTGTAGTCCCAAGCCCAGAGCAAGTTATGGTCGTTTTGAGCAGCAATCTATCTTTAATATTATGGACACTGCAACTCACGTTCCCATCTTTGCTTTGGGTGCTAAATGAGCAGTTTCAGCAAAATTACCCGCTTGCAGAGGGCTTTGGGGGGATGGATTCTGTGTGTTCATTGCTCCTGATCTAAGTTGTTGAGGGCATCCTGGATTTCTGTCTTTCTTTCATGACCCCAAACAAATCCTACACTTGGCTTCTTCACAAGTTGTACTGGTTCTGACAGGTCTTCACCCCTTCTCCCACTGTAAGCCTTTCTTTAGGACGAATACACAGAGGTTTGGTTGGGTCCCTGCTTCTGTCCTGATCTCTGAAGCCTACATCCCTCTGTGTGGCTTTTAAAAATATAAATCAGTTCATTAAAAAAAAAAGTTGGGAGGGAGGAGGGGCACCTGAGTGGCTCTGTCCTTAAGCGTCCAAATCTTGGTTTTAGCTCAGGGCATGGTCTTGAAGTTTGTGAGTTCCAGCGCTGCATTGGGCTCTGCACTGATAGTGTGGAGCCTACTTGGGATTCTCTCTCTCCCTCTCTCTCTCTGCCCCTCCCCCTGCTCATGCTTTCTCTCTCTCTCTCTCTCTCAAAGTAAATAAACTTATTATATATATATGTCAGTATATATATGTGTATATACATATGTGTGTATATATATATGTATATATATGTGTATATGTATAATAAACTTATTATATATATATAATATATATCAGTACATATGTGTATACATATGTATATATATAATAAAAACTTATTACATATAATATACATTATATAATATAAGTTATATAAGTTTATTATTTTATATATATATATATATATATATATATATATATATATACACACACATATCAGTTTTCAACTGTTTCAACCTTTCAATTACCTTGAAAAAAAGAATCATGATTTGCACTCCCCCTCATCTGTCTCCATCCTTACCGCCCCCACCCCCCGCCCCCTGCCCACCACGCCCTGTGTGCCTGTCACATCAGCCTCCTTGCTGTCCCTCTGTACACCATGCACGGCCAGGGCTTTCTCCTTGCGGTCTGGTCTCCCTGGGACACCTCCCTCCAGATAATGCCATGGCTTGCTCCTCTCCTCTCTCACCTGAGCCTCCCCTCAGATGTCATCTCATTAAAAGCCCTTCCCTGACCATCTTTTCTAAAAGATCAGCCTCCCTTGAACTCTGGCATTCCATATTCCCCTTGTTTTACTTGATTTCATGTTCTCCCCCTCAGCAACTACCACAGTCTCTCATGAATTTATTTTGTCTTTCCCTGTGAGACTCCAAACTTTCAGTGAGCTCCTTTTGGGGTGCCCTGGTCCCCATGGTGCCTAGAATGGTGCTCAGCACACAGCAGGGGCTTCACAAAGAGTTATTAAAGATAAGGGTGAAATCCTGCATTTCCTGAGCATCCCAGGCTTTCCTGGCCTGGTTTCCTGAAAGCTTGGAAGCAGTGTGTAAAAATACACATCACACCAGGACAGAAGCAAACAGAGAGACAAAGGTAGAGAATAAATAAGCCTGTCTCATTGCCTTCTGATTCCTCAGTGGAAGTTTCTGTTGAAGAAGTGAAACACGGCTGTCAGCAGGAAGTTCTGTGCTCTATCCTTGAGTAGAATATTTTAGTAACCTCTGGTCTGTCTTCACAGATGCCAGTGGATAGATGAGAGTTTGCTGCAGGAACAAAGAGGCCCCTGAGCTGGGGATGAGCATTTTAAATCACCTTCCTTCTTTCCTTCCATTTGAGAGCTCTAAGGGCTGAACATAGATGCTTTCTTCTTTGGAAGGACAACATTAACTGGCAGGGGTGAAGACGCCCCCCAGCAACTGATGTTGCCGAAGATGTTCCTTTAGATGCAAGGTGCTCTGGGCCCTGCACCTTAAGTTGTGAGCCTGTTTTGGCAACAAAGTCGGGAATATGGTTAGCTCTTCTACAGTCCTGGGGGTAGTGATGTTTCCCATTTTCGGTGCTGACTGTATACAGTTATAGCAGACAAAGGTCCTACTGTAGCTGTGAGCTCCAGGATGCCTGGGGGGTTTCAGGGTGTTTGCTGCTAGTTTTCCCAAGGATTTTGGACAATAATAAACATAAGCAGCTGTTCTCTTCCTCTGGCCCAGCTACGTGCACCTACACCATGGCTGAGCAGGGTCCCCTGCCCGGCTTGCTGTCCCAGCCTGAAAGGGAGTCACTTCCGAACATCCTATGCACAGGAAAGCAGAAAATCTGAGGCAACCCGTTTGTGTCTTTTGCTATAGGAAAATGCAAAGCTAGTAGAGTGAATTAATTCCAGGACAGACAATAGAGTGGGGCCCCGGGCAGGGTCATTCAAGAGACACAACTTCTTCCTTGAAGCTTTCAGCAGAAACAACTCCACTCTGAGCCCTCACAACTTCTGAAGCTTTCTTGGAGGATTCTTTGTTTGCTCCAAGGGCAGTTAGAGAAGGCATCCAACTTTCCAGAACCTTCTGTAAAGGAGCCTTTTTATCTGAAAGAGGGCTCCTTGCCGGTGACTAGGCTTAGCAATGCCTGCTGGAGACCCAGCATATGAGTCGGTGGAACCAACTCATCAGGATGTGTGAGGAGGGTTAACACGTGCACAAGGGGCAAATGCTATTAATGGCTCTCCTTTTGGCCCTCTGCTTCTACTCACCTCCTAAACAGGTACGATTTCTTTTAACATTAGAGCATACTATTTTCCTGAACCCATTTCTACCTCCTGCCTCTAAATAATTCAATTCATGAAAAGGGACAACCCAGTGGGGAAAAAAATTGGTCTTCATGTGTGGTAACTTGTAAGCCGGGGAACAGGCCACAAGGACATTTTAGGAAGTATCTCTTGTAATCATCCACGTTCTGAAATTTACAACAAAACTGCTAGTGGCCAATGCTGTTAGCTGCTTGTCAGACAACAGACAAACTCATTGCAGTCAGAAAAATCCCCACTGGGTTTGGGCGTCTGATTTCTCTGGCAGCAAATGAAAGCTTTGGCTGTTGCCCTTAAAGACGGGCTGAGCAAAACAGGACTGAGCCCACCGAATGTCTCCCTACCCGCCCCCCTCACTGTAGGCACAGCTGGGGAGATATATGTGTGTGTGTGCGGGGGGGTGTGCAGGCACCCTAACTCACAATTTTAGGCAGGTGCACACGCCATCCAGACATACCACACCAGGGTAATTCATCCCACACCTCACAGCCAGGGTGATCCTAGCCTCAATGGACAACAATTTGGAGGCATTGTTTACCAATCAATTTCTCCCTCTAAATAGGCTGTTATAAGACTGGACCCTTCTGCTTGCCCAGCCTGGGCCCACCTGTCACTGGGACTTCCTAGCCAGTGGTCACACTGTATTGATCTTTTTAATCCCCTCTCTTTGAAACACAGAGCCAGCTGATGTGGAGTTCCTCAAAAGAAAGAGTCTCCCACCGCCCCTACCTCTACAGGTAGCTGCATATCCGGGGCTAATTCCCCACTAAAAAGTCTTAATTGGCTTACAGGGAGCCTGAAAGATCTCCCTTGTGCTTATAAGGTGAAAGGAAATGATGTATCCCAAATGCCCTGGCCCGTCTTTATCCATTTCTTGGTGGAAATCAAGTGCATTGTATATTTTTAAGTGTTTTTGAAAAGGGAGTGGAGAGTTTGGAGGTGGGTGAGGATAGTGTTTCACTTTAGTGGTTGAGCCGCCAGGGGATGGGAAGAAAGCCTCAGAGAGACACCAACATGAGGCGAGAAACTTGGTGACTTATTTTTTTACTTCGTTTTTATTTACACGAAACATCTGCAGTACAAAAATGTAAACTTTGATACTTCATAATAATAGAATAAACTCTTTATGTACAAAAATACATTTTCATATGAAAGAAGCATCTTGAATAAATTAAAGTACTTTCCAGCCCTGTGCCTGAATAGCTACGCAAGTCTGGGTTCTTCCTAGAGCAAGCCTGCAGTGGTGGGGGTCGGGATCCATAATGCATGAAGCCCACTCCTTGTCTCTCCTTTTTAAGCCTTTTCATTGTATTGTCAGCCGGCTCAAACCGAATTTTCATGCTCGTTTTTCTTCATTAGAGTTCTACAAATTGTAAAATTGACTTTTCACCTCGTCTTCAGGGGCTGAGCTGTCCCTTTTCTAAATCACACTGAAGTGGTGGCTGGGGTCAGCTCTGAGCCAGCCACAAAGGAGGTTTTGTGGAGTTCAGAAAGTGCAAAAGGAAAGGCCGTCTAGGGGCGGGCAGGAGGGGCCCAGGGCTGAGGGCTGGAGAAACAGACCAAGGGGCAGCCACGGCGGCGAGGGTGCAGCGACCTAACAAGCGGCTCAGGTATCTCCCACCCCTTTAAAGCTCCCGCTTCCTCCCTCCGCCCAGACTGGGGGTCCTGAGACTGCAGCTGGGGCTCCATCTACTGCCTGTTGCCTTGGGAGGGGGAAGGTAACGGTGTCCCTGAAGGGCCTAGTGGTAAGGGATGAAACAGGGCGTCGTGTGGAGCAAGTCTTTGGGCAGCCCGGGGAAGGAGAAAAGGGGGTCGCCGGGGCCGTAGGCTAAGTCTTCCGAGGCAGCGGGGCTACTGGGGTCAGAGAGTGGCGAGGCCGCGGCGGCGCAGGGAGAAGCGGCTGCACCCGAGCCCCAGGACTCTGCGTCGCTGGAGGGGCTCGGGGGCCCGGGCAGGCAGGGGGCGCACTGCGGCGGCAGGAGGCGCTCCCGGGCACAGCTCCCGGGCAGTCCCTGGTCGGCCAGGCGCAGAGTCTCGGCCAGAGCCCAGATGTAGTTATAGGCGAAGCGCAGCGTCTCGATCTTGGTGAGCTTGGTGTCGTCGGGGAAGGAGGGCAGCACGCTGCGCAGCGCGTCCAGAGCCGCGTTCAAATTGTGCATGCGGTTGCGCTCGCGGTCGTTGGCCTTGACACGCCGGCTCCTGCGCAGCGAGTGCAGCAGCGCCTCCGAGCGCACACGCGCTCGGCCCCTGCGCCGCCGCCGCTCCTGCTCGTCGTCTTGCGCCCGGGGAGTATTGGACGCTGCAGGAACCGCGGGAGCGCCCCTGCGCACTGGCACGGGCGTCCCCGAGGCGGAAGCTGGCGGCTGGAGCCCGGCACAGTCCTCCTCGTCGGTGAGGAAGCCGGATAGGTCGCTGCTGCTGCTGCTGCTGGCGCAGTCGAGGTCCGAGAGGCATTTCTCCAGAGGGGCCGGCATCGTTGCGTGGCACAGGACCGACGGGCAGGTAGGAGGGCGCCTGGAGGACAGGAGCCCGGACAGAGGGTAGGGCCGCCGGGGCGCACTTACGTTCCAAATGGCCCAGGCCAACCCTGTGGCCGCTGCGGGCGTGAAGGCCAGGAAAGGTGCTGGGGCGCACCTGGAGCTGGGTTTCACCTCCTCGCCTCGTCTGCTGCAGGGGCCACGCTCCCAGTCGGTCTCCCGAGTGATCTCGCCGGCGAGCAGATCAGCTCGTGTGAGTACCGAGTGTGGCACACGACCGGCCTCAGGACCCCTTAAGTACCCGCCCCAACAATGGGCGCCCCCCTCCCTTGCCACCTCCGCCCCCGCGGCAGCCCCCGTGAATGGAGCGAGGCGGCAGGTCAGCCCCGTGCGGCGCCCGGGTATTTGCATAATTTATGCTCGCGGGGGGCCGCCCCGGCCCCTCCCCCCTCCCGGAGCGTGCCCGTAATTACCGCGGGCCAATCGGCGGCGTCGCGCGCGGCCCCGGGAGCAGTCTCCGGGCTAAGCTGGCGGGGGCGTCTCCAGGCAGCGAAATGGAGGCGGGGGCGCCCGGCGATTAGCGGCCGAGGCACGCTCCTCCGGGGGCGGGCCCGGCGCCCCTCGCTGGGGTGGGATGGGGAGGCGGGGCTCGGGCTGGAAAGTGTGAGCCGCGGAGCAAGTTGCGGAAACCTGGAGCCGGCTGGGAGCCTGGGTTCGTTTCCTCTCTCCCGCTGCTGAATGGCCGCGTGACTTTGGGCAAATGCTTTGACTTCACTTTCCCCGTCTGTAAAATGGGACACACGTCTACCCTGTTGAGGATGTTGTGGAGTGATGTTCGGAGGACAGTTGGCGCGGCGCTTTTGTAACGCAGCGCCGGATAAATGGTTGGGAGAGACAGCGCCCTCAGAACGGAGGGAAAACCCTATCCACAGACGGAGAGTGGCCGGGTGTGGATCATAGAGCAGAGGGCAGGCGTAAGCGCTCTCGCTTCTTCCAGGTTGGTGAAGAAATAAGGGAAGGTCTCTGCTGACCGTCGCCCAGGGGCTGGGGACCGGGAGCCAGGAGGTGGAGGAGCAGTTTGGAAAGTAAAAGAATGGATGATTTTTTCGAGTGCAATCTTGGCCAAATACTCCTAACACCAACCTAGTCCCCCAGCCCTCTTATTCCAACACTTTCAGATGACTTTTAAAGTAACAGAATCCCCTCCCCTCAGGGAATCCTCCTTGCTCCTCTCTGCCCCCCCTACTTTGCTCTGCCTCTCCAGAAGGTGCTTGCGGCCTCTGAGGCTCCCTGGAATGTGAGCCAGACAGGGGACCTGGCTTTCCTGGCCCAGGAGAAAGGGTAGCAAGCACTCAGTAGCAGTCACTACCCACCTCCCTTGATTCCTTTCTATACCTTAGTGATATAAACGCACCTATTAGAGCAGGTTTTCACTCTGCTGGTCAGCAGTCGCTTTTCCACCAGTGTTCATGTTGGAGCAGTAGATCCCAGGCACCCCCACGTTTGTACTTAGGGGGAAATAGTCACTAAGGAACAGCACCAGATGATGCAGGTGGGAAAGTTAAAAAACGAAATGAACACCTTTCAGCAAAGTTTCATTGTCCTCCCTGTGACATCTGGATGATGGCCTCAGGCCTGGTCTGTGGCCTGTTGTCCTCAGAGTTGTCTCTGCCTGCGACACCATCCCCTTTCTACAGAGGTGTTGTCTGGAGGCAGAGCCTGCCTCCGCAAACTGTCCAGTGACAGTCTTCAGGCTTCGTGGACTCTATCCAGCCCTGCCTTCACCTCTGCTGCGCCTTACATGTACTCCCAACCTGGAGAGAAGGCTGGACATGGTCATGTATAAGAGCTTTAGGTTTGTTAGAAGTCGCAAAAAGTGGATTTGATCAGCTTAAGCAAGAAAAGGGAGATTGTTGGGTGATGCGAGGCATTTCAAGGAACACAAAGCTGCCGGCATTTGTGTGAGCCTACAGGAGCCTAGGTATCCTCAGCCCTGCTTCCAGCCTGTTCCGTTCCTGCTTTCCTGAGGCCTTGGTGCATTCCCACTACCTGTGACTTGACATTGCTGGGCCCCTGTATTGTATTCTTGAGACTGGAGTACTAAGTCACCACAAACGAGGCACCTTAAAACAACAGGTATTTATTCTCCAGGAGGCTGGGAGTCTGAAGTCAAGGCATCAGCAGGGTTGGCCCTTTTTGGAGGCTCTGAGCGAGAATGTGTTCCAGGCCTCTCCTAGCTTCTGGTGGCTCCTGGTAGTTCTTGGCATTACTTGGCTGGTAGCTGCTCTTTCAATCTTTGCCTTCTCCTTCTCTGTGCTTCTGTTGCCTGTAAGGATACTTGTCGTTGGATTTAGGGCCTGCCCTGATCTAGGATGAGGTCATCTTGAAATCCTTATCTGTATTCCAGCTGCAAAGAACCTTACTCCAAATAAGTTCGCGTTCTGAGGTTCTGGATAGACGTGTCTTTTGGCGAGCCGCTATTCAACATGCTACAACTCTTTTTCTGAATCCCTGGAGGAGAGAATCTGTTCAGGGGACTAGGGTCACTGGAGTGGCCATTTGTCATTTCTTGGCTGCCTTGCACCTGAGGAGCCTTCCTGTTGAGGAATCTGAATGCATGAGCACCTCCCTCCCCATTCTTGGCAGTTGGAGTGTGGCTACGTGCCTTAAGTGGGGTCAATTGTATGCCCTGCTTGGAACTTAGGCTCTGAGCCAGTGACAGTTCAGAGTATACATGTGTTGTGCTGACAACCTGGAAGGACCAGTGGCCAGTGGTGGAAGGGTTGGCCAGGAGCAGTGGATATCCTGCCTTAGCTCTTCCTTGGGTCTGCCTGTCCCCCAAGCCCCCCAGATTTCATGCCTGGTTCTCTAGTCTTCTCACTGACTGCACAAGAAACTCCATAGTAGTGCTTTTCCTAGTAGGGCTCTTTTGCTTGAGTTAGCTAGGTTTGATGTCTGTGTGTGCTAAATAAAACACCCAAGTTAAACATTCAGTTGCCAAAGCATGGTGATTGAGACAACCCATATACCATATTGCTTGCCTGTTCTGGGGCAAGAACTGTGCCAGACACTGGGTTAACAGGGATGAAAACCTGGCTGATGGGGGTCATGGGCTCTGAGCCTCATAAGCCTAGGGTTCACTGCTGGTAGAACTCTTGGAGATTATTCATCCATGCATTGTACCTCATACTTAGGAAACTGAAGTGGCAGATGGAGGGGTCTTTTCTCCAGGTGACCCCAGGGATCTCTGGTGGTCAAACTAGAGCCGGATTCAGGAGAACTTCCAGCCCCTATTCCATGTTTTTCCATCACAGTTAATCAGTAAGTACATGGTGAGCATTTTCTGCTTTCTGCCCTGTGCCAGATGCTCATATAGAGTCGGGCAGACCTGTAGTCATGGGGCAGGGGAGATGTGGCCACAGAAAAGTGACCTTTCCCTGGCTGAGAGAAGCACTGAGGGCCTACTAAGGGAGCAGACCTGAAGAGCGTCGTGCACCTCCAAAAGGAAAGGAGGTGGTTAGGGAAGCCTTCCTGGCAGAGGGAGGCTTGAGAAGGTCTTGAAGAATGAATGGGACATGAACAGATAATTTAGGTAGAAGGGGGTGTGTGGGGATGACTGTGGCAGCACTGTGGGGGCCAGCGGGAAGAGGGTCGTAAGCAGTTGTGATGGGCCTTGAATGGCCACGGCGGTCTTTCTTCTTCCTCTTTGTTTCCTTCTCATGGTGCTTTCTCTGAGCAGGGCTGTCACAGTTGTTCAGTGGTTTACTGCACAAGGGCATCCATCGCAAGTGGGGAATACATTCCAATCTCTTTACCACGTGCCAAGCCGTGCATCGTGATGTGAGATTGCATATTTCCAGAGAGGTGTGCTTTTCAAGTGTGCCCAAAGGCACTTTATGAGCTCCCAGTGGCTCTGTGCTCCCTCCTGCCTGTGTCCCCCTCCTCTGCCAGTACCTTCGTGACCTGACTGGGTAGGCATCTTAACCTTGCCCTGCGTGCTCCTGGCTCTTGAGCGGTGCATGGGGCAGCTCCTCCCTGGACATTGGTGCCTGCCCACTTTGCTTTTAGTAAGTACATCTGAGGCTTGGGAGGGGGACCTCTCCTGCAAGTGACCCACTGAGGGTGGAGCTGAATTCTGGGAGAATGAGAATGAGGTGGTAGCTTAGGCTCAGGTGTGTCCCCTTTGAGGCTCAGGGCCTTCCCTTCCCAAGAAAAAGTTTGAGAAGTTTCTCCTGACCCCCCGCATCCCTTGGAGCCTAGTGCAGGGCACGTCTGTGGAAGGGCACGTCTGTCTCAGAGCACAATAGGATGCTATCTGGGCACGCAGTAAATCCAGCCACAGCAGGCGCCCAGGTGGCGAGGGCTGCAGTAGGTATTCTGACTGCCTGATGTGTGAGCCGTCCAGCTGCCCTTCTGCTGGGGGTGGAGGTAGGTGGGTAGGGCAGATGTTCCAAGGATTTGGGTTAAACCAGAGTTTCTCACATTGTGGTCACCTGAAGCGGTAGGGATGATGGGGGACCCCAGCCCAGATGATGGGGGACCCCAGCCCGTCAGAATCTGGAAGTACGGATCACATGCTGAAGTCGTGATTGACTGACACTTAGAGCCTCTGTTTGCCCCTCATATTGGAATAAAAGCCTTTCTTTAGCATTCACCTTCCTGTCCGTGCTTATCTAAGCCCTTGAGGCAGATCAGACATGTTTCTGTGACAGCTCAGAGGTGTTCTAAGTGATGCCAAGACTGGGGCTTCTGTTGTTTTGCTTGCCTGTGTGACACCCTGGGGTGTCCCTAGGGGAGGATTCCTGGAAGGTATTTAGGGGCTGGAAGGTACAGCCTCTTCTGGGCAGTTCTGGAGGTCTGACTCAAGACCGCTGTGGAACCAGCAGGGAGGTGATTTCAGTCCCTTACTGAAAAGACCATTCTGCTGTCCACACCCTGCTGAAGGAACCAGCCTTCTGGAGAGATGGGAGGAGAGGCTCTCAGGGTTGAGGAGGGCATCTGATGTTTCCAGGGAAATTTGAAATTCTTGGTGTTTTTCTTTTTTTAAGCTGAAGAAAGGCCAAAATAGGAGAAAATAGTGGCATATTATAAATGTTTACCTGTAATAAATTAATATGGTCAGCATGTACATATACAAAGCTGACTGTGTTGTTCACAAGACAATTTCAGAATTTTTAACCAATTTTATTTCTTTTTAAGTAAACTCTACACCCAGTGTGGGGCTCAAATTCACAACCCCGAGATCAAGAGTGGCATGCTCTACTGACTGAGCCAGCCAGGCACCCCAGAAAATTTCAGAATTTTTAAATGAACATCAAATCATCACACATGTAGATATGGAAATGCAAGGATGGAAGCAGATTTAAATTTGTTGTTGCACATCCTCTTCCTCTAGCCTTGTCAGTGACTCAGTGGCCATGTGTGTGACTTCATTTGGAGTTAGTGCCCACAGCCTTTGAGCCCTTTTGTGGACGTGAGGCTGAGCCAGATGGCCTCCTTGCTGTCCTCCCTTTCAATTATCAGAAACATGTAAGCCTGAGGTTGAACAAACTACCTACCTTTTAGAGATGCTGCTTCGGGAATGAGGCCGAAAGGTTAGTGTCTTATAATTCCAAGTGCTGGCATGAGCATCTGAATGTGTTGGGGCATGGGGAGGACACCATCACACTTCATACCTTTCTCCCAAACTGCTTTAGCTGAAATTTATCATTCCCTATCCACACCAGTTGTTAGAATATCAATTTCAAGAGTGCTGTGGCATCTACATGTAGATCTGAGTTTTGTTATGGGCAGGGTCTGTCCTTTTTTCATCCCTCCCTCCCTCCCTCCCTCCCTTCCTTCCTTTCCAGTATACATGAACTCTCAGATGCCATTTAGGATAACATAGGTGAAGGTTGTTGGCGTGTTACTCAGCCACTCATCCACCTGGGTCTTGGGCACAGGGCTGGGCAGTGTACTGAGTTTATAAGGCAGATTTTTGCACAAAGTAAAGTATGAGGGCCACCCTTTCCAAACAAGAACGTTAAACTACCATCATAGTTTTCTTTCTGGAGCTACCTGTGGGGAGGGATGGCATTGGTTTGGTGGGTGGCATTTTAGAAAGAAAACACTGTCATCTTTTTTAGAAAAAAAAGAAGAAAAAAGTGCAGTTACTCCAGAGGAAGCGATGAAGGATGATGTTGGACCCAGAGGCACACAGTGTTCCTTTCAGTCTGTTAAATACACCCGCAGATATGCGTTTCCATCTAAGAGAAGCAGGGTAGGGGTGGGGAAAGGAACGGAGAAACAATTCCCTATTTTCTTTACTGATGACCCATGACAGTTGTGGAAGGGGGGGTAAAAGGGAGGGGGGAAATGAGGCAGGAGGGGGGAAACAGAGGGGTCTTTCAGTGACAGAGCAAGGAAAATGGCAAATTATCCATGGTTTCCAGAAATCCGTGGAGGCCCCCTCGGCCCCTGCTCTGCTAAATACAGTGCCGGCTGTATGCATTTCCCACCTCAGAGATGTCTGCTTGAATATTCTGGGGCATTGTATACTGATGTGTTTGGTTATGTACTGTCTGCCTACTTGTGGGATGAATGTTGGCCTCCAGGGGAAGTCCTGGTGCAAATCAACTTTATTCTAGTGCTGTGCAAGATGTGCCTTCCAAAAACACATGGGGCAGTTCTGCAGCTGGATAAATTCTTTCCAAAAGAAATTTTCAAATTTGATTGGAGTTCTCAAGCCTCGTAGCAGGAACAATATGTGCTTGGGCTCGCCCAAGGTTTGAGGTGCGTTTGTGGTTTGGGCCAGTCTTGGGTGAAACAATGTCCTTTTTGTGCCTTAAGTACTGTGGGGGAGGCGAAGGGGGGGTGTGCATGCTTGTGGCGGGAGGGCCCATGGGGTGCAGACCCTGAAATGAAGAGGGAGAGGGCAGAAGGTACCCCCCCCCCCCCCCAGGAGTGAGGCTTGGAATCATTTTCACGTCAGCTGTTTGAGGCTAGAATCAATCCAGAACCTCCTTCAAAGCCTCTGAGTTTTGCCTTCCTAGATTTCTTGAAGTGAAAACTTTTGGACTCAGATTTAAGAACAGTAGGACCTGCTGTTGCTGTCACCAGATTCAGCTTCCCACATCCAGGCCGCACCTGCCACGGGATATTGCTAAAGCCAGAGTTCATTTTTGTCTGTTTCATGGTTTTGCATCCTTAAGAACATCTTCCCTGGGGATTAAAAACACAACCCCCCCCCCCAAAAAGTTTGTGGGTCAAATGTGGGAAAACCGTACGAGGGTGTTTTCTTCTGTGTGTACAAAAGAAGTCACGGTGAAATTTATCCTAATGGAATTGAAACTCTCATTTTATGGAGACAATTCTGAAATAAACACAGAGAATGGAGATATAGCTGAGGTGTTTTCCTTTTGCTTTTTCTCTACCTTAACGCTCCGTCACATAAATTCATGTTGGGTTGGAACACAAATGCATTTTGTTTGTAGTAATTAAAATGTTTTAATGAGACAACCATAAAATCCACCATTAATTATTTTATTTCAAACACTTCTCCCTTCTTTTGAACCAGGTCTATTTAGAAATAGTTTAGAGAGTAGCCTGCAGTTTTATTCTTTCCTCTGCATTATACACAGGAGTGGAGAAGTCATTTATAAATAATTACACAATGTTTTGGGTCTTTGGGCTTGTATAATATATCAAAGCGATTAGTACACTTATTGTTCCATTGTAAATGCTTTTTTTCTCCTTTCAGTTTCACTTGCCTTGTCTTCTAGCTAAACCTTTTTCTGGAAATCTTTTGTCTTCTTCATTCTTTTTGCTTGTTACAGTCCGGGAGCATTCTTCTTATTCAAACACTCACAGCAGGGGCAAAGAAAGCGACTTCGGCCGCATCTTAAGTTTTACCGTAACTTTCTGGCATTTTCTTTTCTTCCAGTTTTCCCAGACTACCTAGGGGCAATGAAGAATTATAACATACATGAATTATTGGTACTCCCCTCGAGTTAAAGGGGGAAGAAAGTGCCTCATTTTCTATGCCACCCCCCCTTCCCCAGTCCTGAGCGAGCGGGCGGCCGAGAAACAATGTATTTATCACTTTGCACGTCTTCGGGACGCCGGCCGCGCCCGCGCGCCCCCTCCCTCGCCGCCGCCACTCCTTTCACGAGCCCCCAATACAGGCTCCCGGGCGGCGCGGCCGGGGAGAGCGCCCGGGCCAGGGCGCGGCGGGGCGGGCCGCGTGCGGGGATTAGGGCCGCACGAGAGGCGACTGCGCTGCGGCCTCCAGCCACGTGAGGAGGGACCGGGCTTCAAAGGTGCCCCCCCAACTAATCCTTGTTATCCGGCGGGGCCCGCCGCTCCGCGCTGGCTCCCCCGCCCGCTCCCAGAGCCCGCCGGCCTTGGGGGCAGCCCCGGGCCAGCCTGCGGGACGGCGGGGCGGGGCCTGAGACTCCGCTGGCTAGGGTGTCGTCGGGGGTGCTCGGGCATGCGCGGGTGGCCGCGCACGTGGGGAGCTTGCCAGACAAGGAGTTCGCGGGAAGGACGCCCGCGGGAGCCGGCCCGATGCCCCCACCCCCCAGGGGGCGTTTCCGAAGCCGGCGCGCGCTCAGCCCCGCGGTCCCCGCCCCGCCGGCCCCCGCCCCCGCGGCCCGGGCGAGCGCACGTCGCAATCTGTCAAGCCCTCGGCCCCGTTTCCATATGAAGGGCGCGCCGGGCGCCTTGGGAGCGCTGAATGGCCGCTCGCGGTCGGGCGGGCGCTCACGCCCCGCGGCCCGGGCTGGATTTGGCCGCATTTGCATAGCAGGTGCTGATGCTTGTCCATTCTTACTTAAAGGAGTTTTAATATGGGATAAATTACCAGGAATTAGGAGCAGGCGTGGGCGGGAATAAAGGAACCGTGTCGCCCGTCTTCTTATCGCCGCCTGGCGCAGGGAAGGAGAGAAATCTTAAGTGAGATTCGACTTTAGAAGTCGTCCCCTTAACAAGCTACCACTCCCCAACCCAACCAAAAGGAGCCAAGAGAAAACAGGAGACAACTTTAAGAAATTTGATTTTAGAATCTTTTCTGCAGCCAGTAAAGCAATGATCCCAGGGATAGTAATACGATTAGCGATCGAAGATCTTTGAGTCAGAAAGTCCGCTTGAGTTTAAAATGTTAATCCTGGCCCTAATCCGCCCTGTTGGCAGACTGGAGTGCAGTGCTACAGTCGTTTATGCTTCCTTTCCCTACTCTTACATCAGGTGAGGACCCTTTCGGCAGTCCATTTCTTGATGACAAGGAGGGCACACTGGTTTGCCCAAGGCGACATCTCCCACCGTCTCTGGACAGGGGTGCTGTGCTTCCCCCACCCCTGGGAGCCAGGCTCCTGTCGCTGTGCTGGCTTCCGAGGTTCATTCCATCTGTTTGGCATCTTGCAAAAGCTTGGAGCAAAGTGGATTTTCGAGGCGATGGGATTTTGAGGAGATAGGGATGGGACAGTTCATCCACCCAGCCTTGTCTCCCATCCTCCTTTAAGCCAGACCTCAGGGTGTCCTCTTGAAATGGGTGGCTGGTGTTCAGGTTTTCAGGTTCTTGGGGACTGGGGAAGGGGAATGGCTGTCTCAGACTCCAGCCTGCCAGACAGTGGGTCTGCTTATATTTGTGCAGAAAAGGCCTGAAGTCTGGGACTCTTGAGGGGTCTCCAGATACTTGGGCCGACTAGGAGCTATAGGGAAGAAAGGGTAGACCTAACATGAGCAGTAATACTCCAGTGCTCTCCACACCAAGATGCTGCCACATGTGCTGTCATAGGTCTGGGACAACAGGCTGCCTGTTCTGTGAAAGACAAATGTCAAGGTTCTCTCCTTTGCCTTCTTGCTAAGGTGCTTTTCTCCTCTCTCAGGCCCACACACTGCTTTTTCAGCCCCCTCTGATCTCTGGAAGTTTCTCTCTGTGGGCCCGGAGCGACCCCGCTTTGGGCAGGATTGCACCTGGGATCTTGCAGGCAGGCCTCTGGCTTGTCCCAAGCTCTTCCCAACAAGCCCGCTTTTCCTGGAAGGCAGTGTGAGGTGCCCAAATGGACCATATGGTTTGGAGCGAGAGCCTTGGAGCCCACAGACAATGGGGGAAGTGAGAGGCCCAGGTCAGTGGCGGAGCTCACGCGGCTGCAAACCTCTCTTTCAGCCTAATGAAGCTGTTGTCTGGGGGTAATGATGCAAATGCCCCAGCCCTTTCTCGCCATCGATAGTCTAGAACGTGATTTGTCATACAATCTGAATCTTTGGGAGGACTTTAGACGGAACCTCCCCCAAAGATGGAGATGAGCCATATGTGCACTTTGCATCTGAAGTGGGGGTGGGGGCGGTGGGAGGGAGGACACAGCCCACTCCGACTTCTCAGAAGGACTGCCTTCTGACAGCCAGGAGGACTCAGTCCCCAAGAGCCCAGTGCTGCCTGACCCAGGGGGCTCATGAGAGGGTGCAGTGCCCTATTGTCTGATGACAGATCAGCAGTGTGTGTTGGAAAAAAGATGCAGAGGATCTGGTTATTCTGAGTAGGGTGCTGTGCCGAGTGCCTCAGCTGATGTTAATTGCAGCCAGGATGGACACTTTAGTATTTCTGAAGCAGAAATAGTGAAAGAGAAGTAGGGACCAGGCGAGAGGCATCCTGAGTGTGGAACAGGTGGGGGAAGACACAAACCAGAGTGAGAAAGATGAGCAGGAAAAGTGTGCAAATCAGCTCACACTGTGTGTGTGTATGTGCACACATGTGTACACACGCATGTGAACCACACACAGGCATACGTGAACACCCAGTGCTCACACACAAATCCTCTCTTGTCTAAAGATATCCTTCGGGCGCCAGGCATGCCAGGCCAGGCACTGTGTCTGAGGGCACAGAGAGGGTGTGGCAGAAAAGAGTGGCCTCACCTGTGGGCATATGTGACTCTGTCACCTTTGCTTCTCCTGTTTCCTTTCTAGGGCAGACTCCGCCTTAGAGACCCTTCTTCTCCCTTCATTATCATTGCTATTATTAGGGCCTCTGGTGCTTCTCTATTGCATCTAGCACACGCTGAGGGACAAAGTAATGATGGCTCCTTACAGGAAAGGAGGCAACTTCTCAGTGCACCTGCCACTGAGGTCCTGTGAGTGCCCGCAGAGTCTGGGCACAGGAATATACTACTCATTAGCAATCTCAGCAAAGCAGACTGCCACGGAATGATCGAATAGCCCTTGTTTACTGAGGTGACAGAGTCACATCTGCCCACAGGTGAGGCCACTCTTTTCTGCCACACCCTCTCTGTGCTCTCAGACACAGTGCCTGGCCTGGCATGCCTGGTGCCCGAAGGATATCTTCGGACAGAGAGGATTTGTGTGTGGGCACTGGGTGTTCACATATGCCCGTGTGTGGTTCACATGCGCGTGTACACATGTGTGCACATATACGCAGCCCTTCCTCACCTTCAGAGCAGGGAGTTGGGTTGCATCTCTTCTCTGGGATTACCCCACGTCTGTAACCTGAGTGTTGGCCCTCAGGTCAGCACCACAGCCCTAGGCTCTGCTGGGTGCCCAGCCCCCGGCTGGCAGAGGGCTCGCCGGGGGGTATCTGTTCACTCATTCTGTGGTGGTGTAAGTTTAGGAGTTAGAATGGGATGGGCTGGGAAATGGAGGCCCATAATCCGATGAGAGGTCCCTAATTACCCCTGCTGGCTTGTGGGGGCGAGGCAAGGGCAGATTGAAACCTTGGTCACGCCTCCACCGCCAATCACACCCATGGCCACAGGTAAGTTGTAGCCAAGCTCTGCCAAAGCGCCGGCCACATGATACTCTTTCTGCACCCTCAGATGCTCCCAGCCTCCCCTCTGGACACTGAAGGGGGGGGGGAGCGATCGCAGTGACAACACCAGCTCTCAAAGCTCTGGCCACAAGCTGCTCACCGCAACACCTGTTACCATCGAGAGGTATATCCTGGGGTGGGGGCTGGGAAGCGGCTGTCCTGGAGTCTGGGGTGGGGTAGGGGTAGGGTGCTGGGAAGCCGGTAGGACTAGACTTTCTGCTTATTTGAGGGCTTTGCAGAAAACTTTGGTTAGAAACATGGAGATATTTCTAAAGCATCCCTGTCCTCTTTCCTGCTTTAACAAATACGGCCCAGATACCCCTGGTGAGCATGCGCCCTGGGAGTGCCCAGAGTCGAGATGTTCCATGACAGTCCTCTTTACTGCTTGACTCCACCATCCTCCTCATCATCAACATTCATATTCATATAAATACCTTTCTGAACAGTTTTTTTTTCCTAGAGGGATGTTAAGCTTCACCCTCAGTTTGTGTGATTTTATTAAACTTGCAAGCCTGTGCATGGTGCATTTTAATCTGCCTCTCAAATGTGAGGCAACTGAGGCTCAGGGAGGTTAAGATACATGACGAAGGTCGTGGGGCTGGCAGGCTGTAGAGCCAGAATGGGAGCCCAGGGCTACCTGGCTTCAGCATGCAGGACACTGACCACTGGTCATCTCCCTTTTCTTACTTTATGTGAACATCCACTCTGTGGCCAGCTCCACCCAGGGGCTGGTGGACACGGGATGGAAACCACAGCCCTACTTTGTGGGGAAGGGCAGCTGTTGCAGGTGTGGGTGAGACTCTGTGGAAAGAGGTCTGTTCTTGTCTGTTGGTTGGTCACTCTTGTGGAGAAGGGCTGTGACCCTGGACTACAGGAGACGTTGTTGTTTTGAAGTCAGCTTCTGTTCTCGTTTTCTTGGTGAGAATTGAGCAGTCTGGGTTCTGTGCCCTCCGCAGCCTTGAGAAAATTCTTCTCTCACTCTCTGAATCTCACAGAAGAATGGTGGTGTGGGAGATGGAGGGGGTGTAAGGTGTCCCCAGGGGCTTGCAGTCCAGGGGGAGACATCTAGGCTCCAGTACTGCTGACACCTGAGGTCTTGGGGAGTCACCTGGCCATATGACATCAAATGGTTTCATCTCCTCTCTGGTCTCCCTAACTGCTCGGTGAGCAGAGCTTATGAGGGGCCAGAGAGCTGACCTGTGCTGAAGCCGAAGCCAGCAGCCTCCCTGAGTGGCGAAGGAGGCATTCTGTGTGCTCTCTTTAGTGTGGAGTTGGTGCTTCTGAGTGTGTGGGCTGTCCCAGTCTACTTGTCCCCGTGTCCCTGAAGAACTCAGCATGATCTTAGCACCCAGAAACTCTAAGTTACTCATGTTCTTTGGTTCTGTGGTTGTTCATGCAATTCATTCACTCACTCTTTCATTCATCACCAGGATGTTAAGTCAACTTCTCTTGGGTAGAAGATCATTCAACTTCCCTGCCTAAAACCCTTCACAGTTTTCCCACGGCACTCAGTGTAACGTGCCCCCATCTTTTAATTTGAACTCTAGTTAACAAGGCTCTGTGCTATCTGTCCCCCTCCTGCCGGCTTGGGGGTGTGTTGTGGGGTACCTCAACCTCACAGCCAGTTCCTCTCCCCTTGGCCCTCTGGGTTCCAGCAACACTGGTCTCCGTTTAGTGCTTTTAATGCTCTTTGGGGCCTTGTCCTTGTCATTCTGCTTGAAGCGCTCTCCCCATGTGGCTCCTTCTCAGAGGAGGACCTCCTGACAATCCTGAGCAACCCTTCGTCACAGCGCTGCCCCCACTAGCACACGAATTGGTGGGTGGTCTGCACACTGCATGCTGCTGCTCCTCGTCCGTGTCTCTGACTAAACTGAACGTTCTGTGTGTGGCAGTTCCATCTCTGGCTTATTAACCTCCGTCTCCCCAGTAGCTAGAACAGTGTTTGCTACGTAAGAGGTGCCCAGGACGTTTTGCGGTGGAATGTGGACGTGCATTTGGATGTATTTTAAATGGTGAAATCTGTCTGTCTCTCTATTGTGTGTGTCTCCACCTTCCCAGCTCCAGGAAAATCTGGGCTGAAGAGAGACTGAGTCATGGGCGAGGGATTTAGTTTGACACAGTGGGAAACTGGGTGCTTCTGGGTGGAGTGTGTCCAAGATGAGTGTCTCTCTAGGCACGGGGATGTTTTCTGACTTGGCTGGATGGGGCACATTTCTTACTTGGGTCTGACTCCCGTGGGATGATCTTGTGTCTTCCTGGAATCCACGGGACATCCTGAATCACACTGTTTGTGCCCAGAGGAGACACTGCTGAGGGAGATGTCTCTTCTCTTTATGAAAGAGGTGTGTGGGCATGCCTCTCTAAGCAGTGTGGGAATGCCCGGGGCAGGCTTTCCAATCCACAGTGGAGAATGGACCTCCCTAGAATGCTCACAAGGGGCAGGGAAGAGGAAGGAACCCCTCAGAGTAGAGTCGGGACTGAGCAGTTGCTGGGGGCAAGGCTCACCTGCGTAGGTGACCAGCAGGAAGCAAGCTGGGACTGGTTCTTAGGAAAGCCATGTGGAGTGGCAGGGGCCAGAGGCGCATCTCTTGTCATTTCTGGGAATCCACGCGTGATGGTATGTTTTGGGTGGAAATGTCAGTGATGCCACCCTCCAGCAAGCCCTCAGCAGCCCTCTCAGTTGCTCCCTTTCGTCCCCCAAATCCTGGCTCTGCCCACTGAGCACTGGCAGGGGCTCTAGCTGAGGGCTGCACGTGGGAGCCATTCCTGCCCTCAAAGAGGTGGTACTCTGGGAATCAGAACACGGGTGTGCAAAGCAGCCAGTGGACAGAGTTCAGAGTCCAGAGTGCTAACCATTACACGATAGAACCCCACACCAGTGGACAGAGTTCAGACACAACTCTGCCTGCGTGCTCTCATCCACTCAGCCAATCACCCACCAGTCATCTACGGGGTACCTCCCAGGTGGAAGGGTCACTGTGTGCAGTGCTGGAAAACCCAAGAAAACTGGAGCTGCCTAGAATTTACATCCCAACAGGAAGAGACTACAGTCCCAAAGATGAATAAACCCCTAAGATAGCAGGTGGTAACAAGTGGCAAACAAACTGGGTGCCACTAAGGGGCAAAGCGGGAGATACTTACTCTAGCTGAGGTGACAAGGATGATCTCTGAGGAGATGACATGGAAGTTGATACTTAAAGGATGAGAAGGAGTCAGCCGTGGGAGGTTCTAGGGGGAGAGCATTCCAGGCGGAGGCCCTAGGAAGTGAGGACTCTGGGGCAGGAACAGGCTTGTGTGTGAAGAATGGATGGAAGACCAGTGTATATTGAGAAAGCCTTCCTAAGCGAGGTGCAGAATTTGGACAGGGGGTGCGTATCTTTGTAACAGGTACCATGTGCCTGGCACAATGCTAGTGTTACACCTGATTTAATCCTCCCACAAACATACTGCTGTGCTCCTGTCCTACGGAGGCAGTGGATGCTCAGACAGGTCAAGCCAGTTGCCAAAGTCCATGCAGCAAGACAAGTGGTGGAATCAAATTTTGAACCTAAGTCTGGTTCAAGAGCCCCAGTTCATAACCACTAGGCGATTTGATCTCCCAGTGTCCAAGGAAACCGTACAAACGGCATGTACTTGTGACATGGAAAAGGACAGAGAAGGGAGAAACCAGAGAAAATTGTAGTCATGGCCTTAGGCTGTTGGAAGATCATGGAGAGAGGTGTGTGGATAATCATACGATGGAAAAGTCATCGTTTGCTTCTATCCTCAAGAGTTTCCCTATTCTTTCTGGAGCAGGGCTTCCCGCGGCCGGGGTGGGGGCGGGGCGGGGTGGGGGGTGGGGAGCCTTAGCTGTCTAAAGGTGGAAAGCAGCGCCACCTGTTGGTGAAAGAGAGTGATGATCGTATGACACGAGATCAGGTCGATTCATCATCACCCGTGAAATATTTGCTAGTCATCTACTGGGTACAGCCTGCCCTGGATGGGGTGGGTAAGAGTATGCAGAAGAACCCGGAGACATAGCTCTGCTTCCAGAATGGAAAAGGCTGAATTGGGAGGTGGAGCTCCCTACTTTGGTCTTTCCTTATGGGTACCGGGGTATCTCAACAAAATGGATGTGCCAGAAGTGAGGGATCTGGGTGGGCTTGAGGAACTTGGAGAGGTTCTGGCAATGAGGCAAACCTGAGCAAGCAAGTGTTTTTGCATAAGATATTCACGGCAGTGTTGTTTGACGTGTAAAATTTTGGTAAAAACGTGCCATGTGTCCATCAGTAGAGGAGTGGTAAATAAAGTATGTTGCATTCCTATAAAAGCATACTATGTAGCTATAAGAAAACAATAAAAAACCCTCTTTAGGTCCCACAGGGAAAAGTATCCAAGGTGTATTAAGAGAGAAAAACAAGGGTGAAGACTTAACTTTGTATAGTATGCCATGGGATAGAAATATATACAAAGAGAGGGTGTAAGAAGGAATATTTTGCTTGCCTAAGCTAAGAAAACTCTGAGGCCTCCTCAGGGCACTGTTAACACAGTGGTTGCCAGAGTGAGTGGATGGAGGCAGGAATGGGAGGGATAATGTATCTTTTGATTATTTTTTAATTTTCAAATTAAGTATATTATTCCATATTCAAGTTAGTGGTTTTTTTAAACAGGAAAATTATAAACAAACCAAAAATAAAATGAAATTCTGATCCCACTGGAGCTTGGCCCTGCTTCTCCTCCCCTGGGTCTTTGCTTCCTTGGGTCTTAGAGCTGACCAACTTTTCTGGATCATGCGTGGCCCAGAGTTCTAGAATCTGAGAACTTTTCTGGAGGATTACCCACTGATTTAGAAACCCTATAGACCTCGTATGTGGAAGATATGTTGTTTCTCAAAGTATTCTTGTAAGGCTTTGTTTCTGATTTCTGGATATCAAGATTCACCAAGTTGCATTCATGAGCCTTTTGTACTTAATTGTAATTAATGATGAGTCCAGGTTGGTGATGCGTCATTTAGTTGCTGTCCCATATTTACTGAGCACCTACTAGGTTTGGGTACTGCGCTTATTCCTGGGATTGTCCCAAAGAAACCTTGGTCCCAGGTTCTGCCCTAGGAGGGGCTTACCGCCTGGAAGGAGAGAAGGGAGCACTTGGTGAGCCCCAGTTAGGGAGTCCCTTGAGTCTGCCTGACAGAACTAGGAAGTCTTCAGAGAGATGGAAGTGCTTACGTGGAGACTCAAAGCGTGAGCGGTAAGTGAATGTTCCTCCAACATAGAGGGTCAAAGAGAAATGGCGGTTGGTTTTTTTTTTTTTTTTTTTTTTTTTACTGTCAGAGCAGGTGTGTTTTATTTTTCAAGTGCTCTGTGTTCGTTTTAAAAAACAAAGGCATGCCTTCTGTTTCTTTTTCTTAGTTTCCATTAAAATGATTGTAAGAACCACTTCAGCTACACCCTGGTCACAGAGAGGTGGTCACTGCTTCCAGTCTTACGGCGGCAGAGGTCACATGCAGCTGGTAAAGCCTCTGATCTTCCTTCCCTCGCCCTGCCCTGCGGCCCCTGCCTGCGTCTTAGGCCTGACTCTGTCGGCTACAGCAGCTAGGACATATTGCACTGTGGCTGGTGCCAGGGCCTTGGTCATGGGGGTCTTGGCCTGCTCTTGTTACCTCGTATGCTGTGGGGGAGCCTCCTAGGCCTCCTAACTGGGCTGTGTTTCCTTTCTGACCTCAGTTTACCTGTTTGAGAAATAAGAGGGTTGGACCAGGGGACCTGCTAAGGCCTTCTAGAACTCACCCCCTGTGGCCATGATGATGAACACATTGGGAAGCTCACAATATTTCCCAGGGAGTGGGGGTCCAGTGTGTTCAGGTGGGCATGGCCTCTCTCCACCTTTCTGCCATGATTTTAAAGATGATCTTTCTCTGAGCCCCAGTCAGGGTCAGTGTAGCTCCTTGAAGGAACATTGGAGAGGGAGTTGGGGACAGGCCTGGGTCTGGGCTGAGGTCTTTTCCCCTTTCAGGCCTCAGTCTCTTCCCCTGGGTCGCCAAGAGGCCAATGGAGGAGGCATTTTCCAGCTCCAACTTTGCCAGAACCATCCCTGGTCCCTCAATGGCAGGTGTGGAGACCAGGTCCTTTAGGCCAGCCTCTCCCCTTGGTTTCCTGAATGCGCTTCCTGAACATCTAGTGGGAATGAATCAGAGCCCTGTATGTGTGCAAGTGCTGTGTGTGTTCTTGCTTAGCAAGTGTTCCCTAAAGGGGAGCTAGGGGGCAGCTGCAGGAGCAAGGGGGTGAGGAGGAGGGGCCTTGAGTGCCATTTGGCCCCTCCTCCCACTCAGGGAGGGGCTGCCATTAACTTTGAATATTATTATTATTATTTTTTTTTGAGAGAGGGAGAGGAGAGTAGTGGTGAGGAGGGGCAGAGAGAGAGGGAGAGAATCTCAAACAGGCTCCACACCCAGCACAGAGCCCGACATGGGGCTCGAGCTCACCACCGTGAGATCATGACCTGAGCTGATATCAACAGTTGGATGGAGGCTCAACTGACTGAGCCGTGCTGATACCCCTAACTTTGAATGTTATTATCTCCAGTGAGTTTATAATTAAAAATGGCAGGCTGGAGAGAAGGCAGGTATCCTCCTACTTTGAATCTGCCTCTATTTCTACATCATACCATAAAAGTCTGCCGGATTACAGACCGTCTGGGTGGCTCAGTCGGTTGAGCGTCCGACTTGGGCTCAGGTCATGATCTCGTGGTTTGTGGGTTTGAGCCCTGCGTCGGGTTCAGTGTTGACAGCTCGGAGCCTGGAGCCTGTTTCGGATTCTGCGTCTCCCTCTCTCTCTGCTCCTCCCCTGTTCTCTCTCTCTCAAAAATAAATAAACATGAAAAAGAAATTTAAAAGTCTGCCAGATTTTAGGGGTCTAGGACAAAATGTCATTTAGTGATTAGCAAAGGTTAAAAGCACCCACTCATTAAATGGAGAACAGAGATGCTACAGCGTTCTGTTTTGGCATTTTGTCCTTTGGAAGGCCTCAGTGGAGCAGTGTGAAGAGGCCCTGAGAGGGGCTTTTCGGAGCTGCCCTACAGCCGTGATCCCGGTGGGACCTGGGCTAGCCTTCACAGGGGCGGCTCTTCCTCTGAAGGCACAGTGTTGACAGGGCGAGAGCAAGGAGGAGGCAAAGGTGTCCGTGAACTTGTGGGTGAACGAAGCGTATTGGGAACGTTTCCCAGCCCCTGCACTCCCTTTGGGACTCCCTTGCCCCCTCCAGGTCGCTGACTGAGCGGCCACCAGGTGGAGCTCGGCACCAAGCCCCGAAAGACATCGGCTCCCTCCGGGAAGCCTTTTCCAGACTCCCGGGCTGGGAGATGGGTGCAAAGGACTTGGAAAGAAAAGTGTTCAGAAGCAACCCCCCCACCCCCACCCCAGTCCCTTGACGAGCATCACAAACTCTCTGCCTTGAAGGAAATCCTTTCTCCTTGGCACCACCCCAGCCCCTCCTGCCCCACCACGTTAGGGGCCGTTTCCTTCCACCACGGGCCAGGGAACGGAAGCTTGGAGGGCTTGCCGGGTTCCCAGAGCCAATCTGGGGCAGAGTCCAGCTCCCAAGTCCACGTTCTCCCCCCCCACCCCCACCCCGAGTGCGGAGCCTACCTTCTGTCACAGGGCTCTGTGCTGTCTTCCCCTTAGGTCGCTGCATGGCATGATTCCAGGTGTCCATCTCTCCTCAGCAAACGAAGTCACACACTGTGGCAGCCCCTTGCTGCCACACCAGATGAGAGCTCTGCCCTGGCGCGCCACCCCAAGTGTGTGAAGAGAGGGAAAAACGTTGCTGCTTTGTAAAAAAGTTTTAATGTTTATTTATTTGGGGGAGAGAGAGAGAGAGTGAGCAGGAGAGGGGCAGAGAGAGAGGGAGACGCAGAATCCGAAGCAGGCTCCAGGCTCCGAGCGGTCAGCACAGAATCTGGCATGGGGCGTGAACCCACGAACCGTGAGATCATGACCTGAGCCGAAGTCGGACGCTTAAGTGACTGAGCCACCCAAGCGCCCCTGACTTCTTTTCAAAAAGGTAATATATGTGCAGGAATGACAGTTAAACAATAGCAAAGAGAGTCTAATGAAAAGAAAGTCTCCCTCTGTTGACCCAGTTGCCAGCATCCTTCCCTGGAGGTAACCACTGTTACCATTTGGGGGCTCTTCCAGAAATACATATATGTATTGGTGCATAGAGTGTGTGTGTGTGTGTGTGTGTGTGTGTGTGTGTGGTAATAATTGGTGGCATATTGTTCTGGATACAGGGTGCCCCAGATCCACCTTCTACCTTTCATCACTCTGCATGGTGCCCCCGAGGCTAATCGTTATGGACCTTGTGGGGGTGGGGGGCTCCCACGCCCTCTGCTTTCAGGTGGGCTCCATTCATGGCAGGCGGCAGCCAGAGGTGTTTGGTGAGAAGGGGCTGAAATTGGAGTATTTTTTTCCTGTCTCCTGCCTGCTACATTGCCTCTGTCAAAGGTTCTACCAGTTGCCCTGCCCTCCGGCTCCCGTGTGGGTTTGGTGCCATTCCTTGCTCCTTCAGGGCTTGACTGCTGACAGCTCCCCCCTGTCGCTAACTCCAGAGGACTGCATTATCCTACTTGATTTCCCTTAACTTTGCCCACATTTTTATAAGTCCTTCCAGGGGTGTGCTGGTAAATGTTTAATCACTGTCTCTCTGGGGAAAACTCTAACCAAACCAATTTGATTTGTAGCATTTCCTGATTCCTGTCGTGCAAATAAATGCTCCCATTACGGCTTGTTCCAGGCTTAGCATAGTTTAGCAGCTGGCTTATAAACATTATGAAAATGTAGCCATTGGCTCTTGTGGGCTGGTAGTGCTGGCCCCAGCACATCACTGACTTTCCTTTATTAAGTTACCTCTAATTGCCCGGTTGGAGTGTGCTATCCATTTAAGGAATACTAGTCAGATCTTTTGTAGGGTGTCAGAAATGAGTATTTGGGGGGCACCCGGGGGCGGCTCAGTCGGTTAAGTGTCCGACTCTTGACGTCAGCTCAGGTCGTGATCTCACAGCTCATGGGTTCGAGCCCCACGTTGGGCTCCATGCTGACAGTGTGGAGCCTGCTTGGGATTCTCTCTCTCCTCTCTCTGTCCCTCCCCAGCTCACTCTCACTCTCTCAAAATAAATAAACTTAAAAAAAAAAGAGAAACGGGCACTTTTGATAATAATAATTCTTTTGATAATGACAATTCTGCCAAACTACTCTCCAAAATGGCTGAACCATTGCTGCCTTTGGATCTCAGGCTCCTTGAGCAGGGTTTTTGCATACACTTGGTTGGCTGACTGGAGTGATGAAAAGAGAGAGTTTGGAGTACTACTTTGTTGGGGGAGACAGGTCAGAGAACATTTGCTTGGGAACAGCCTGTGTGAGTATGTCAACAGGAAGCCTCTCGAAGAGGAGCAGGGAGGCCTCCCACCTCGGTATCCCTGTCTAAGCTACAGGTGTATAGATCTCCTCATTAGCAGAACCCAGGATGTGGAGAGGGGCAGGGGTGTGAAAGGTTGAGGCAGGAAGGACTTGGACTTGGGTCCGACAGCTTTGGCTTGACTCTGGCTTTGCCCCTTGCTGGCTGTGTTGTTTTTTCAAGGGTCTGGGTTTCAGGTTCCACATCTACAGAATGGGGATAAACGTTCCTCTTCTCTGTAAATTTGAGGATTTGATAAAGTATGTCACGTGTTCCAGGGAGGGCCCGCACATTTTAGCTGCCCTATGAGTGATAGTTTTGGTGATAATGATGATGAGTGGCCCATAGAGGAATTTGGGGCCCAGAGAAGGCAAGAGATCTTTGTCTTTAGAAGGTGTTTATTCTTCAAGGCACTAGAAACAACCTCTGTCCTACATGGGAGGCTGTGTTTCCAGAACCCAGGCACCTAAGTCTGCCTTTGGCTTTTCTTTCAGGATACGTATGCTCTTTTAATACAAGTGCATTCGGTGGCTTCTTCAGAAACCTGCCTGGCATCTTATTTGGAAGGAATACAGTTGAGGCTTGTTTGTGAAACTACAATGCATAAATTTCTTTGTATTTAGAAACCTGAGTTAAAAAAAAATATGTGTTTCTGAGTGTATTGATGTTTTTCAAAAATGGAGGTTTCAAGGTTCTGAAAACCAAACTGGTCCTACCAGAATGGGGTAGAAAGTGGGAACTGCCCACCTCCTGAAAATCTTCCACTGACAGTTTGTGAACTTGCAGGAACGACGTTGAGATGTGGAGGAGAAAAGCGATCCAAGATTTCTTCCGGGGATTAAAAGTGAGTCCAAAATTGCAAGGACTCGGGAGAAAAAGGCTCTTGTTAAGCTCTGCTTTGAATAACCGAGCCCCTTTCTCTCTGAGCACTAAGTGTTGAGATGCAGCGTCCTTACTGCCTAGAAACCCAACAAAGACTGGCTTGGTGGCTGCTTTGAGGTTGCTGTTCTATGTAGAATTTTAACCGTGAAAAGACACAAAGATTGGTTTCTTCTGAGTCCTTAACGGAACACCACAAAGGGAGACAATTAGTGGGGAGCTGGGCTGCTGTCTCTCACCAGCTATGCCACTGCTGCTCAGAACCCCTCCAGGAGCCACGTGGGGTACACCACCCAGCCCCTCTCTATCTCCGGTGCTTGGAAATGTGCCACAGACTCAACTGTGCAGGTGTGGAGATTGCTGGACTCCAGAGAGGCCAGGTGCTGTGGGGTCTTTATCTGTAAGCCTGGTTGTGCCACCTGCTGGATGTCCTAATCTGTAAAATGGGATAATAATGCCCGGATTGAAGGCCTGCTCTTTGGATGAGGTGAGAAATCGTGGACAGCGTTGGCTTGGAGTAAGCGCCCTATAGTAGTAATCCTTTCTGTAGTATTAGTGTTTTTACTGTTCTAGGCTTTATGGTACAGATATCCTTCTGCCGGACTTTCAGAGCCCTTCAGACCATTTCCAGCTCTGCATCCTCTCCTGTGACTGGGCAGGTCTCTGTGATTTTCCCGTTCATCTTCCCATTATACATGTGGATAAGAGGCCAAGCCCCTGATCAGGAACAAAGCTCTGGTTCTCTCTGAAGTCACCTCCCATAGAAATAAAGGTTTTGTGAGCTCTCCTCTCTGGGGATCATTGCAAGAGTTAATGGAGACAGTGGAAACAAAGCATCTGGCTCAGTGCCTGACCCCTGGGAGATGACGAGAAGGGCTCTTTGCTTCTGCTTGGACCTTGAGCTGGAAAGGACAGCTAAACATACAGAATACCTCCCACAAAGGCCAGGTGCTGCCTCTACATGTAACTCAGGTGACCTTGTTGCCTCACCTGGTTCGTGGAGAATAGCAAAGGGAGCACGTGTGTGGACTTTGTATTAGGACTACTGGATTCCAATTCTTTGTCGCTTTCACCAAAAAGGTGTAAATTCCTTCAAACCTTAGATTACTCATTTCTAAAAGGGTTGATAAAGATGTCCATAACATTTAAATTGTTTCAGGGTGAAACGTCACGAAGGATGTAAAATATGTGGCCCACAATAAGAACTCAGTAAATTATTGCTGGTGTTCAGCGACTGTCTGAATAAATATTTCTGTAGTTGGCATAGAATAGGTTGTCTGACTATGTATATATAATGAAATTGAACTATGTACCATAACATATTCAATTGTATCATAACCTCTTGAATTTGCTTAGTTATTTGTTTATTTATACCTATCGTAAATAATGCTGCAGTGAACATCTCCATGCAAGTATTATTTTTTCCTGAGTGGGATTCTTTTCTTAGGATGGACTCCTTAGAAATCATATTGGCTGAAAGGATATATCCTGCAGTCCCTGAGGATATTTCCATATTTCCACAAGGCTGCAAAGAGAGATTTGAGCTGCTATGAATACTCTTTTTTAAAAAAGTTTTTAAAATGTTTATTTATTTTTGAGGAGACAGAGTGCGAGTGGGGGAGGGGCGGAGAGAGAGGGAGACACAGAATCTGAAGCAGGCTCCAGGCTCTGAGCTGTCAATACAGAGCCTGACGTGGGGCTCGAACCCACAAACCATGAGATCGTGACCTGAGCGAAAGTCCAGCGCTTAACCGTCTGAGCCACCCAGGTGCCCCTATGAATAGTTATTCTTACAAGCCTTATTATAAAGTTATTGCGAGCATCATTTATTCCCTACAACTGGGCTTAATATGTTTTCTCTTTTATTCATATGTTATGTCTCTTGATTAAAAGTGACAGAGACCTGACTCTAAGCAAAACCAGAATGAGTTGGCTCCTGTAATTGAGAAGAGAGAGCGGGTGCAAGTTCAGGCAGAGTTTGATCCAGGGGCTAACCCACGTCGTTTTTGTAGTCCCGGCCCTCCGTTTCTCTGCTCCGATTCCTTCTGTGTTGGCTTTGTGCTCAGGCAGGTTTTCTTTCAACGATCTCACACGTGACCTCTGGTGCTCTGAGTCCACGTTCTTATGACTTGTGACCAGAGAAAAGAGAAGCCTCTTTCTCCCGCTTCCACCTAGTAAATCTTGTGACGTTCCTGATTGGCTTTCTTGCATCATGTGTCCATGTCTCAGCCAATCGGCATGCTTGGTGGAGGATGCTGGGCCCCGCCTGGCCATCCTGGTTCAGGGACCTCGCCTACTGCTGGGGTCAGGTGGGCGTGGACGTCGTGATTCACAGCCCCCTCAGGCTTTCCGGGTTGGGGCAGGGGCAGGGGCAGGGGCTTGCAGAGGAAAGTGCCAGAGGCTGGCAGGGTGTTACTGCCGAAGCGGGAAGTTAGGCAGCATGCAAGTTGTCAAGTCACCACAAGGTGGCGCCCTCGCTCTTTCTCCTTCACGTGAACACTGCCTTTTGCCCGGGTCTTCCTCTGCGTCGGTTACCCCGCAGATCTTGAGTGGGACTCCTCCCTGGTGGCTCCCAGAAGAATTCAGACCTTGCCGCCTGTAGTGAAAGGAGCAGGCCACGGGAGGGGTTGTATGCCACGAGGGGCGGTGTGCCAGGAAACGTGGTGCTGTGTGGACATCACCCCAGTGGTGATGTTGCGACAGTGTATTAAGCCCCTTTCCCTCAGCTCCCCTCAGCCTGATTCCTCAGTATATAAGTTCTGTGAGTTCGTTCCCAGAGTCCATTTCATGAAAAAGAGCGTTTGAGTTAGTCAGGGATGTGGGTGTCCTCTCAGGAATATTTGAGAAATCTCAGGCCTCAGGCTTCCTGAACCTTCTCTCTCGCACCACGCAGCCCCCTGTGCTGAGGAGGCCAGCAGTGGGGTTGGGGACACACTGGGAGAGCCACCCCTGGGCTCAGGTGGACCGGGCTGTGAGTGCAAGGCCACCCTCTGGTCAGCTTTCCGATGACTTGGGTGAATGAATGTCGCAGTGTTAGGGCCAGCATGACCCTGGGGGACCTGGAACCTTCTGGTCATGTGTGGACCGCAACATATCTTAAGTTTCCACAGGGTAGATTAAATGCTCTTAAGGAAGAACCTGAATTTCATGGCTCAGCTCTAGAAGCATTTTCTCACACACCGGCCCCCGGTGACCCCTCTCCTTGCTTTCCTTTCTCTACTGGTCTTGAAACAACTCCTCTGCCCCAGGCACTTGCCAGGGGCTGGGAATTCAGAGACAAAACCCATTCACTATTACCAGAGATCCCACAGCCTGGGTGCAGTGACAGACGTTTCTAGAAATAAAAATGCCATTCAGTGTAGAAATGCCGAAGGTGTGGTGAAATAGTACGGCTTGGACAGGGCTGAGTTGAAATTGCGGCTCGGCTGTTTAGTACCTCGGCTGTTATGCGAGTGACGGACTCTCCGTCAGACTCCATTTTGTTCCATAAAACAGGGCTGACAGTACAGTCGTCGATGCCTAGTTCATAGAGTTGACGTGAAAATTTAACGAGAACATGTGTAAGGCACTTTGCCCCGAGCTTAACACAGGGAGATGTGTAAGTCTTATTGATTGGCTTATCTTGGATGCGATTTGCAAATGTCTCAAAGCTGAGAGATAAGAGTTAATATACTGGGTGATAGAATGTGAATTTCAAACACTCCCTAGGGGTTTAGAATGTCAGGGAAGAAATCGGTGAGACTAAATTTGATTGGGACAGATGTATAGTGGTGGGCTTAGGTTCAAAAGATCAGGTGGCCGGATGAAAGGTTGGAGTGGGAGTATGTGTGGCATGAAACTCTGCTCTTGTACGATGAGGCCTTGGGGATCAGTTCAATGCTTGCCTAATGGATGTGATGAGGTGGCTAAGAACAGTAGCTCAGACTTAGGAGGGTCCCTACAAGCACAGTGTCCTAGATAAAGGAAAGGACCCACAGCCATGCAGGAGGTAGTTTGGGCACGGCGACCTGGATGGCAGAGGGCCTGGAAGCCATCACCTGGAACGGCTGGGAGGACGCACAGGTTAGCCTGGAGAGATCAGACCTGTCAGAGCATGGGTCCTGCTTTCCACAAATGTCAAGGGTTGGCCCCTGAAGAAGGTATCATACTGCCTCTGTGTTGCTCCAAAGATAGACCTCGGGAAGCATCTTTCAGTTTCCTGATTCAAGGAAGAGTCGTACAACTTTCTAGCACTTTTCCAACCACGGAGTGGGCTGCTTTATGCCTTGTGAGGCTCCCGGTAGTAGAAGAAGCATTCAGGCAGCCTCTGGATGCCCCATCTGGGGTGGTCTAAGATAGGACTTGCTCACACAGAGTCTAAGGAACCGTAAAGATGACTTTGGGGTAATCCCAGAATCTCCTGAAATTGTTTGTAAGATAGCCTGTGCATGTTTTTTGGGGAGAAGGAAACAGTATTCATCAGCAAATTTTGGGGGAGGGGCGCTAGCATCCCAAAGCAGTTTAAAAACACATAATTTTGAAGAAATTTAGCTATTGGGTGTAAGGTATGACTCTACTTTAAGGTGGTTTTTCTCCCAGACGTAAGAGTCTTTGTTAAACTGTTAAATATATTCTTGTGAGTAACGTGAAATTGTTGTTATTATTAGCTGCCAATTTATGTGTGCCTATTATGTGCCACACAAAGTTTTACATATTCAACTTGCATTGTCTCATTTAGTGTTTTAAAAAAATCTTTGAGGTTAAGTATTATTATTTTTTTCCCATTGTATGTGATGAAACTGAGGTAGGAAAGTTCTCAGAAGGTTCCAAATTCTTTTCTTGATAGATATGTGTCCCCACATGTAGCTTTTTAAAAAATGTTTATTTATTTATTTTGAGAGGAGAGAGAGAGGGAAGGAGAGAGAATCCCGAGGATGCCCCGTGCTGTCAGCACAGAGCTGGATGGCTGGGCTCAATCCCACAAACTACGAGATTGTGACCTGAGCCCAAATCAAGAGTCAGACGCCTAACTGATGAGCCACCCAGGTGCCACTGGCCCTTTTATGCCTAGCAGATGTGATGTTATGTTGGAAATTTTATTTATTTTTGTTGTTAATTTTAGAGAGAGAGCATGAGCAGGAAAGAGGGGTAGAGGGAGAGAGAGAATCTTAAGCAGGCTCCATGCTCATCGAGGGGCTCAATCCCCCAACCCTGGGATCATGACCGGAGCTGAAATCAAGAGTCAGATGCTCACTCGACCGAGCCACCCAGGTGCCTCACGTTGGAAACTTTAAAGGCAGGATGATAATAATAACAATAAGCAACCACGTATTGACTTTTTACTTTCTGTGTTGAGACATTTATTTCGTTTAATGCCCACTACAGCCCTATAAAGTTGGGCTGGGAGAAATTAAGTCCCTTGCCCATGGTCATTTAGCTTTTAAGGAGAGGACCCAGGGGGTGCCTTGGGTGGCTCAGTTCATTAAGCGTCCGACTTCAGCTCGAGTCATGACCTCACATTTCTTGAATTTGAGCTCCACATCAGGCTTTCTGCTGTCAGAGCAGAGCCTGCTTCGGATCATCTGTCCCTCCCCCTCCACTGCCTCCCCCTCCCCCCCCCCCCCCCCCCCCCCCCCGCTTGTTCTCTCTCTCTCTTTCTCAAAATAAATAAATAAACTTTAAAAAAAAAAAAAGAAAAGGAGAGGAGCCAGGATTTGAATGGGCCCATCTGGCTCACAGCCTGTGTTCTCAGCCTTGTAGACACTTGGGGATGGGACGTGGAGCTGGGGCCTGGGTCCCTTCTGTGTATCTGTCCCACGAGGGGCTCTTTGAATGGCTGGGGGAGGGGAGAGGTCCAGAAAACCCCTTAAGGATCTGGGACAGGTCAGGTCAGGCAGAGCAGCAGCTGGATGTACCCTGAAGCCTCGGGAGCAGGACGCCAGCCTATGGGGCTAAACACAGAGAGGACAGCTGAGTCAGGGAGCCTGAAGGACTCCCGTGCCCCCCCAGCGCTGCCCCAGCTCAGGTGGCTCTGCAAGGTGAGGCTCCAGCCTAGCCTGCGAGTTGGGGTCGTGCCCTCTCTCACCTCAGCTCCTTCCAGGCTCAGAAGGAGCCTTTAAGGAAAGCACTCCGGACTTGACCAAATCCGGCAGCAGGCAGTCGGAGGGGAGTAGTTTTCAGAACTGATGTAGGGGAAGGGAGTGCACTGTGGGTCTGCGGGGTTTCCCCAGTCCCCCGGATATGCTTCAGCTCTACATCCCTGAATCACAATAGGATGTCAATGGCCCACCCATATCCCATTACCCCTCACAGAGCGTGCCAACCGAATTGTCAAGGAACGATTTACCTCAGTCCTCTGGGAAGTACAGCCCCTTGGCTGATTTTGTTCTCTTGAAACCAGAGTCTGATACTCCAGTTGTCTGGGGAATTTCTGACACACGGGGAGGGGGTAGGGATTAGAGAACAGTCCATGGGTGTCAGTCAGCTCCAGTCTTTATCTAGCCAGAGAGGCAGGCCAGGGTGGAGCAGGAGAAACCAGGAGATTGCCCTGGATTCTGTAGGGTGCTCTTTGGCGTTAAAGAGGCACCATTTCTTCCAAAGGGCCAACGCTTGCTTGGAACTAGGTTGTTCAAGGGGGGAAATTGAAGGAGCATGTCTCAGATACCGCACAATCCCATGCCCTGTGTACTCTCCTGCCGGGCCCAGTGTAGTCACTGTGTGATCACAGTGTATCAACCACCCTAGAACTCTTTGAAATGAGCAAAAGGGAACGCTCTTCATCATTTCACTGGGACAGCAATCATAGACCAGGCTTGTCCCAGACAAACCAGGACATATGGTCACCCTACCTGGAAGTGTCCAAACGAAAATCAAGACCCCCTTGGCCACTGTGTGAACATGGACAAGTTACTCAACTTTCTAAGCCTTAAGTTCTCCATCTGTAAAACGGGGCTACGGACAGCGTTTGTTGAGAAAGCACTCGATAAATACCATTTGTGGTGGCGGTTACAGTTTCTATTAAACTTGGTTGCCCTTCCAATTGCGGGGAATCAGCAGGGTTGGTATCTTAGCAGCTATCAATGACTTGGAGGGTATTCTTTCTCTCAAAATTCTTTCGGTTTATAATATTTTTTTTGACTGTATTAATGCAAGTAATTAGGTCTGTCTTTGCAGGCCATTATCTTGAGGGACAAAAGCCTTTGTAATTTAGAAACATTCTTAGGAAACAATGGATTGAAAGAAAGCCTGTTGCTTGCTTCCACCTTCCCTTTTGCTCCAGGGGAATAACGTTGAATAGGAGATGAGAGTTTCATTTGCATCCAATTAGACATGCCTGCAACTCATCCCACAATGTCAACTCTCATTAGGAAGTGGGGTTGATTCTTTCAAATCCAGCTTTGAATTAATTTTTTGAAACCAAAAATGGTTTCACCTTGTTTCGAGCTTAAAGGTCGAGTCAAAGTTGATGCTAGCACAGCACAGCCATCTTGCTTGCTCAGCCTTCTTGGTGGCTGCGGGAAAAGGCTGTGGCTGCTGGTTCTCAAGCAGAATTTTCGTCTGCCGGACGTGGGCCAAGAGCAGCCGTTGCGCACTTGTCGGGCTCACTTTGTTGGGTCAGCGGGACAAGCCCGGAGGAGTGTGTGGTGATTGCAATCTTTAGCCTCCAAAAGACGAATGAGGCACACTCAGGACAAGCCTGGCTAAGCCCCGCTCTCTGGGTGGTCCAGGTTAAGTGCATGATTGATCTCTGTTCTCTAAACAAGAGTAAAGCCCCAGGTGAGGGCAGAGCAGTCTTCTGTGGGCCCGGGGTCAGCAGGAACCGGGAGGCAGTGTGCACTTCAGGGCGCAAAAGCCCTGCCAGATACAGCTGGGTTCGAATCCTGTGTCTACCGCCTGGTAGCTTCATGAATGTGGACAGTGCATTCATTTCACTGAGCCTTGGTTTTGTCATCCGTGAAAGGGAGCTACTGATAGAAGCCCCTGCTGTGGCTGTTTGCATGATTCAGTGCGATAAGGCACAGCAGGTCCTCAGTACAGGGTTCCACTGGTTCCCTGCCGTCACTGTTCTCACACGGCCCCCCGGGGGACCTCGGAGAGCCCTGGGCTCAGGTACATCTGCTCTTTGCTGCCCTCTGGTGGCAAATATCAGAGGGATCTGGAGAGCAGGAAGCTGGGAGAGGTTACCTTCAAAGTAAGACAGTTTGGGTTTTCTTGCTTTCTTGATGACCTCTGAGAATATCTTTTCAACTTTTCAAAAAGAGGAGGACAGGGGAATACCCTGAGGTACCTAAAGCGGGATGATGTCTTCCTTGTGTGGGAGGTTGCCCAGAAAAGCTGTGGTCGGCTTGCTTGCCCATAAGGTTGGGGAGGCTGGCCACAGCCATGGATCACTGGGCAGGCCAGACAGCAGACAAAGACAAGGGACAGGAAGAGACATGCATGAAATGGGGGTTAGATGTTGGAGCTGTGGCTGGTTTCCCTGGACATTCAACTGGGACATGGCTGCTGTTCTGAATTCCTCCAGCAGTCCCTGTGGTATTCCCTGTCTTTGCTGGCCTGCCTTATCACCACTGGACACAGAAACCACAGGCCACATCAGAGCCAGGATGGAATCAACACTTCCTGTTTTTGTCTGAGAACTACTGGCAGTTTGCCATGAGCCCTCTCCAGGCTGGTAGAGGTCTTGGTCAGGGGTTGCTTCCTCCAAGACTAGGTGGGCTCTCCCTTTGGAGTAGCCCCGACATTGGCCATGCACCCCTCTAGCATAGTGTGCTTAGACCAGCGGGCAGTTTCAGCTGGGTTTGTGACTCCCTCGTAGCCTGGGAGTTTCTGGAGGGGTCATTCCCAGCAACCAACACGGTGTGCGACATGTAGCAAATGCTTCCTAATGAGACAGTGGCTGGGTGGATGAACCGTGGACTCTGCCCGTGAGGACGGGACGGCACCTCACCAAACCTGCGTTCCCCACGGTGTTTGGTGCAGGCCTCTGCACGCAGTGGTAGCTCAGTAAGTGGGTGCAGAGAGCGTGCTCTGAGGGTGCTCCAGACGAAGATTAATTCACAGTGTTTGAGTACCTCACAGGTGCTGTCCTAGGTTCTGGGAGGTTTTTACAAAGAAGTGTAAGACATGGTCCCTGGCTCCTAGGAGCACATCTTGTTGGATATTCAAGTCAGGGGCGCCTGGGTGGCTCAGTCGGTTGGGCGTCCGACTTCGGCTCAGGTCACGATCTCGCGGTCCGTGAGTTTGAGCCCCGCGTCGGGCTCTGGGCTGATGGCCCAGAGCCTGGAGCCTGCTTCCCATTCTGTGTCTCCCTCTCTCTCTGCCCCTCCCCCGTTCATGCTCTGTCTCTGTCTCAAAAATAAATAAAACGTTAAAAAAAATAAAATGTAAATTGTGGAGAACAAGTCATATAATAACTCAGGGCCAAGATGAGCTGTCTGGATGGGTGTTAGAGTTGCTAGAAGGCTGGCTCCATGGGCTTGCCACATGTGAGTTACACAGAGCCCTGTGCTGGGGTTTGATGCTCTGGTCTTGCTGTCTTGACATTTTTAATTTTTGAATAGAGGGTCCTGCATCTTTCTTTTGGCCCGGGCCTTGCAGTTATGTAGCTGGTCCTGATGTGGTGTCCAAGCTGACCAGGAAAAGCTCGCGGTAGAGGGTTTGGCCGGGCAGAGAGCTGGGCCAGAACTCATGAGGATGTGGCCATCCTGGTGTCAAGCCTGGTGTGGTGCTGCGGACTGCTCAGGAAACTGGAGGAGGAAGGGGTCGGGGGCGTGGCATTTGGAACTCAAGCTGTGCCCCACTGTGAGGAAGCAGTGGTTCTGGAGGTGGAGCCTGCATGAGGGCTTGGGCTGCCTGTGTGCCCCAGTGCCCTTGCATGCCTCCCCAGGGAGGCCCAAGCGAGCCACGTGGAAAGGTGGCCTGGCCTTGCTTTGCTGCACTAGAGTCCTTCTCCTTTCTGGAATGTGGTGGGTGGATACCTCATAGGGCTGCTGAGAAGGCCCAAGGAGAAAAAGGATGAACAACAGCTGTGTAATCAGCATCTTCCCTGGGCAGAGTCCAGTGTCTGGCATCGGAGGACACTTGTTTGGTGTTTGGTGAAGTGTTGGGGCCCAGAGCCTATTCTTAGTGGTCCAGCTAATAATCGTCTGTTGGTGGACAGCGTCTAAGCCATCCAGGAAGCATAGCCCAGGGTTTGTTCTCCAGGGACACACGGTCTCTATAGAAGAGAAGATATTTACACAAAGTCTCTCCCCCCTTCTGCTCCCTGACACACTAGGGCTCGAAGTCCACTTCTCCCTCTACTGATTGTCTGTGTCTCCTAAACAGATTTCTTGACCTGTCTGGGCCCCTGCAGCACAGCATGGCTGGCAGGGTGGACATAGAGTGTGCAGGGCAAGGGCCCGGGCCAGTGCCTGGCATGCCATTAGGGACATTGTTACTGTTCCTAGGAATCCATTCTGTGCTTTGGGAGGTCAGAGAACCAAGGGGACACCTGGACCAGCAGGGCTGGGGAGGAGGTACTCATCCTGGAACCACAGATGGGACAGAGAGAGCAGGGGGAGGATGCGTGTGTGGTGTGTTTAGAGTGAGTGGAAGGTGAAGCCTGAAACTCATGTTGCATCACAGAGAACCCCATGCCCTGTGGCCCCATGCTGTTGTGGCTTTGCGTTGCCAGGCTGGTGGAGGGGCTCTTGCAGCTGACTTCTTACACTGGGCCCGCCTCATGAGGCCCCACGGCGTGCTGATCTGGGGCCAAGCAGGGCTCAGGGCTCCCAGGGAGAGAGGCCTGGCCTCTGCTCTCCCCGGCCCTGCTATGCGCCCTCTTACTGGGACTCTCCTCCTCTGTTATGTCTGTCGGTGTCTGGTGTCCCTGTCCAGTCTTCCTTCTCTCTCTGTAACACAGGGAAAGGCGGGACTAAGCCCTGGTATAGTGGCCCTCGCCCACTCTCTCCTACTCCCCTCAGCAGAAACGCTGTCAGGCTCAGCTATTGGAGCAGTGTGATGAGTGACCGTGGGCAAATTTCTTCACTTCTCTGGTCCTCAGTTTCCTCAGGAATACAGTTGGTATAACTTGGCGTTGTCAGGAGGTGAGGCCATGCTGGAAAGGGTCGATAGTCACACTCTGCTGAGGACACGCCAGGGCAGGGTGCTTGCTGTGTGTCCCCCTAAGTGCTGGCAGAACCAGCCGCGCATGTCAGGAAACTGTCCTCAGAGGTGAAGTGCACCTGAGTGCCTGGCTGCTGGTTCCTTGAGTAGTGAACAAGAAGTGTGGACAGGGTGGCTGTCCCTTTAGGTAGTCCTGTGGAATGTGGGGGACACAGGTGGGCACAGGGAGGCCTGTCCACCACCTTGGATACAGTGGGCTGTGGGGTTGTGGGTGGTTTGTGCAAAGTACAGAGAGGCCAGATCTTGTGAATATTAAGGGTGCTGACGTTTACCATGCACTCACCATGCCCTGGTATCCTGAGTAGGTATGCGCTCGGCACCCCCGGCTTGCAGAAGCAGAAAGAGAGCTTCAGCATCTCTCTGGATGTGCCTTCCAGACAGCCTGGCTCCAGAGCCCCACAGCCTCGAGCTGGGCACTTTCCAACTCTCCCTGCACCCCAGTGGAATCATGGGGGCCTGGACCACAGGGATCTTGACTGGTCCCCCATCTGCCATCTTCCCTAAATGGAGACCCTACTGTGACCCTTTAATTCCATATGTATGGACCTGGTGAATCCGATAAACCCATCCTGAGACTTTAAGACCTAGCTTTCTGGTTTTAGGACTGACGGCATCCCGCAAAGGTGACAATATTGACAGGTATTTGGGAAACGCCAGTTTTCCTTCCTTCTCAGTGCACTTGTCCCAGTTTATTCACAACGTGGTAAACATATGGTTGTCATCCTGGCCTCACTGGATAGAAAAAAAAGTCAGTAGTCTAGAATTTGGGTACGTTTCAAATATATTTTATTACTTTTCTTTTTGTCTTAGAAAGAATATGAAACCTGCATGCAATGCTAATGGTTTCTGACACGTGCATAGCATATGACACAGCAGTACAACGAGGCATATACCAAAGGGGCAGTGTGCGGAGGGGGCGCTCTTAAGAGTCTATGTACAAAGGAAAGGGTGTGGGGTTGCCGTAGCTTTCAAGAGAGGACTGTGCTGTTTAACATTGAAGAATTACACGCCCGTTACAGGTAGAATGCTTCCGTACTGCGTGTTCTGCCACCAGGAGGGAAAGAAACATGCTTTGAAGGTTCTCCATCATCAATAGTGTGTCTGTAGCCGTGTACTGTGTGTGGATTGGTCTCTTTTTAAGTGTTGTTGTAAGGTTTCGCTAACAGTGTTGGGAACTTCGCGTGCTTCCAAAGCAGTAAATACTGAAGCAGTGAACCTTTCACAAGAAGGAGAGAAGACCCAACCCCTTCCTTAAGGGCCCCGTGCTTTGCCATCCCAGAATCTTGGAAATGTTTCCTAGAATACGTAAAAGTTAGCCGGGGTTGGGGGCGGGGGGGGGGGGGGGAGGGGGTGAAGCACATTTCTGTGGCAGACAAACTTGAGTCCCTCACACAACAGATGCAGAGAGATCGGCTTCTGCCTGCCCGGTGACAGGGGCCACTGTGGCGTCCCCCCAAGGCTGTGACCAACCGTGAGCCCAGGAGAGCCCGTGGCAGCTGTGTGGAGGCGCCAGGACCTCTGAGCGGAAGCGCCCCGCATTAGCAACGGAGCAACGCTGCTATGAAATGTTTCAACCAAGCTCTGTGTTCCTCCCAGGCGCTTATAAAGCTCAGATGTAGTGATGTCTGGACAAATACAAAAAAGCATTTTTTTTTTTTTTTTTTTTTTTTTTACAAAGGAAAGGCATGAGTTTCCCCCCTTTCGGTAAAAAGCAGTGTGTGATCAAGTCTGGAGCACAAGAGAGAAGGGTCTCACATCTGGAAGCCTTTCGCACACAGCTATAAAATGTAAAAACTGACCCTTGGTAAAAAGTGCTTTGTAACAATATATAATTTGTGTCTTATGCCTGTGAGAAAGAGAAGGGTTGTTTTTTATCTGCAGAGTCCTTTGCTCGTCTCCCAGCTGGTGTGAAGTTTTCCTATGAGGGATTTTTCACCCTACTCTTCGTAGACCCTGGGAAGAGAAAACACCCACGTTAAGTGGCTCAGGACATGACACAGGGTGGGGGCTAAGCTGCTTCATCCTTGCCTTCGGGAGTGCCCCTCCCGGGAAGGCAGGAGCTTGGGAGAAGTAGGAGGAGGGGGGGACACCTCAGAGGAGGTCATCGCATGGACCTCAAAATCTTACCCGAATCTGGCTTTGTGCATTCTCAACCTCTGCGATCCTCAAAGCCCTATGGAGCAAGCCCTCTCTATATATGAGGAAACTGAGGCACAAGGGACTTAAGATTTGCCCAACGAACACTGAATGTCCACGGTGGGAATGAGGTCTGTGTCCAGCATGAGCAGGGATGGGGCAGGGGAGGACAGGGCATCCCATCCTTCAACTCAGGCTTGTATCTTCCCTTGTGTTTTGCCCAGAGAATGCATGTCTTCCGGAAAAATGCTAGTTCTAGAAGCTGCTGCCTAAAGACTGAAGGGTAGTTAGTGGGGCTGGGGCCTGTCCCAGAGGCCTGTGGCTCCAGGTCACTTCCTTTTAGTGGTTGTAGGACCTGCATGACCTCCCCCCCCCCCCCCCCCCCCCCCCCACCTCCCAGACTGTCTCTATTTCAGATCTTAAATCCCTTCTGTTCTGCCCCATGGCTGTTTCAGGGCCATGCTTCCTACTCAGACAGCCCACCCATTCTTCTGCCTCATTCCTTGTTTCCGAGTAAGACCACCTGACTGTACTCCGCCAGATGCTGCTGCTTCCCGTGGCAGCTGGGAGCTCTGGGCTCTCAGATGCAGAGCTGCTAGGCTGGCTGCACAGACCAGCAGCTCCTGGGCCTGCCAGCAGCCCCCACGACTAGCCTGGGCTGGCCTGCTGGCATCTCCTTCCTGCACCCTACATTTAGCATTCTCTTGCTGTCTCTGCAAAGGGGACTTCACGGTAGTTTCTTTCTCTCCATTCTACATTCGTGGAGACATTTCCAGCCTTTTACAGGGGGAGGGGAGGTGGGGAGGACAAGAGATCGTCCCCTTCCTCTCCCAGGATGCCTCGGCCTCCCTAGAAAGAGGATGAATTCATTTTGTAATGAAGCCACGGGAGGCTTGGTCACCGAGTGGCTCTCCTCACTGGAATTTGCAGATCTAAAAAGAGCAGGGCTGCGTTGTCCCATGCCTGCCTCCCCGTCGTCAGAGCCATGGCCCAGGTGGAGGGCTGAGGGACAAAGTGTGCGCATCGCCCGAGTGTCTGCCCTCAGTCCTGTGCAGACGGTCTCAGCCCCCTTCACAGACTGGCCCTGCATTTAGCCCCATTCCACTTGGATGACGCAGGGCCTGGAGAGTGGCAGTGGACAGGACGGGTCCTGCTTTGGCCACGTGAGCTGCCTGCCCTGACCGGAAAGAGGGCTTCATTCCCATCAGATCCACAGAAAATAACGTCTTGCTCTCATCAGTTTCTATTTCAAGCAGTTGCAGACGAGGCGGTTTCGGAGGCAGTGCAAAGGGCTCAGATAGTGGGGTTGGGCCTGAGTGTGGGCTGTGGGGGAGCCGGTCATGGGCTGAACCTCGAGTGGAAGGGCTGGGGAGGGGGGAGCAACGGGAGGGGTGGCTCAGGCAGCCTCTCCAGGCAGGGAGAAGGTGACCTTGGGAGGCCTGGCTTTCTGCCATGTGCTCCCAGGGAAGTCACTCCCCATTTCCACTTCGCCCTGGTTTCCCTCTCTGCAGAATGGGGTGCTGGGCCCAGCTCCCGAGGAAGTCCCCTCTGTGTGTGTGTGCACATATATACACACGCTATATAGGTACAGGTGTAGACAGGCCCTGAGTGTGGGAGGAGTAGGTGTGCCCTGGGACACGCTCACTTTTATGTGGTATGGGGAAACAGGGAACTTGCCAGACATGGGACCACAGGAGATCAGAGATGGAGAGTGGACTTCTGATTGTGGAAACAGAACCCAGAGAGGACAGAGGTCTGGTTCACAGCTCTGGTCATCTGGCCACTGCTGTCCCCTGAGATTAACAGTGGCTCTGATTTTAAAGGGTCAAGTCCAAGGTCCCTCCCTGCACCTGCAAGGGAAGGAGTCTGTCAGCTTTCTGGGCAGCAGGGGACACGGGGGCCCCTTGAGGGAAGGAAGTGTTTGTTGGTAAGGTATTGTCCTCATCGTGTGGTGGGGGTACCCTGTGTTACAGTTAATAAACACAGTTACTTAAGTGGTCGTGTTTCACCACACAAGAATCCCAGAGAGCCATGCCAGCCTCTTGCCCGTTCACTTGACAGAGGGAAACTGAGGGTCAGAGAACTTAGGCTGCTTTAAAAAGAAGAGGAATTGAGACTACAGCTTAACACGTTAGCATGGTGCAAACTTTAGTTCACAAAAGGATAACTTTTCGATGCTTACAGTTGTCCAAGGGAGCAAGGGCCTGCTTTGTGAAGCGGCGAGTTCCTTACCCCATGGGGTTATGTGAACAGGCTTGGCTCTCCGCTCGCCGTGGCTACTGTGGTGGGTGTTCACCCCTTCGGCGACGCTAGAGGAGCTAGCCGGGGTCTGAGACCTGGAGCTGGTGGGAAGGTAGGTGTGAGGAGGTGGGGGCATGCATACCTGCGTTTCTCGTTCCAGGCGTTGTACCACTTGATGAACCGCTTGGTGCTCTGCAGCTTGGGGTGCAGGCAGTGCTCCTGACCCCGGTACCTGGACACGCTCTTGGTGGTGATGCTGAAACGGAGCAGCGTGGGGTGCAGGATTGAGGAGCCTGAATGGCAGCCCCTCAGTGTGGCCTGTGGGCCGCCCTGGTCTGTCCCAGTCAGGGAGGGCCCTGAAAATGTGGCCGCCTCCCTCCTGTCAGGGGAACGCGCCCTGGTGCTCACTGCCTGGCTGCCTCTTTGGAAGGTTCTGGGTGTCCCCTTAATCTCCGATTTCACATACAGTTTAACCCTGTATGGAGTGATTGGCTCTCACTTCTCCCCTGGAGTTCTTAGGGTCTGGGATAGCCCCCCTCCCCCTATCCCCTCCCCCACAAGGCTGTTGCCTACAGGGCTCATGCCTCCCTTGGAGAACAAAGCTCTGGGGACTCTTCCAGCTCCTCTAAACCTAGGATTGGAGAGGTGGAGAGAGCTAATATCAGCAAGGTGCACACGCCGAGACCCCTTTCCTTGGGTACAAGGAAATTGCTCGCGGCAGGGCTCAGACATGCCCTGCACATGGGTGGTCTCTGTCTGACCCTTCAAACCCCAGAGCCCCTTGATCCTCTGAAGTCTGTCCCAGGGCTGGGACATGACAGATCCTGAAGTTAAGTCTTGCTGGCCTTGCAGCCCATTTTGATTCCTGAGCCTGAAGTCCCAGTTGTCTCAGCCCCCAGCAAGAAAATAAGACCTCCCCTCAGGCCTCTGTCAGCCCATGTGCCAAACCGAGTGGAGGCCCTAGCCGTGTGGCAGAAAAGCAGGTGGCACTGTACAGAGTGTAGGGCCTGGGTGTGAATCCCAGCTCTTTCTGTAGGACCTTGGGTAATTTCTCTTAACCAGTTTGCCCATCTGTAAAATGGGTTTAATAATAGGACCTACCTCTTAGGGTTATCGGGTAATGAAAAGGTATAATGTATGCAGAGTGCCTAGCACCTGGTAGACGCAACGTGGAGAATTCCTGTCATTAGTAATTGTCTTGGAAGATGAGATGGCCAAGGAGAAAAAGAAGCCTTAGTGTGTGAGCTCCAGCCTGGACAGGGAAAGCAGGACTGCTGCCCAGGACTGCCATGCCCCGCTCACCCTGGGCTGGGCCAGGGTGGCAGGATTTTAGGAGGAAGCTTCTGGGTAGGGGAGGAAGGATGGTGTTCCAGAACAAAGGACCACCTAGGGGATGTGGAAAAGTGGAAGGTGAGAGGTGCCACTCCCTGAGTGGTCATGGCACGAGCAGATGATGGTGGGCTGGGGAATGAGCTGAGGGGGCAAAGAGGGGCAGTTGGAGGCTGGATTGGGAAGAGAAAGAAGGGAGGGAGAGAGGGCAGTTAGGGCCCTGCAGGTTCCCAAAGGTAAAGTGTCAGGGCACACGGGCCAAGTTCTAGATGGGAGCAGGGCCACCACAAACTGAGTCTCCCTGTTGACAGGGAGAGAAAAACCGAATCTTGCCACCAGAATGGGGGCAGAATATTTCTGGGCAACTTGTTCTCTTCCCTTCTCTGTGCTCAGAGTTTCCAAGGCCCCCCATTGCAGCCCAAGCTTCCTAGAGCAGGGGTGGCTCTTCTGCTAACTGCTGTGGACTGGGCTCTGCCTTCACTGGCCCTCTGAGACCAGTCGCTCCCCGGGTCCTGTCCCTCCTGCTAGGTCTTCAAGCATGGGGCCAGGCTTCCCAGGGAAGTCCCAGACTTCTCAGAACAGTCTGCTTGTTCTCCTCTCCATAGTACTCGGTCACTCTGCGGGAATTTAACCCACTGCTCTCTCTGCCTACAGTGCTGCTTTTGCACTTGAAGTGAAGGGATGTGGGCAAGCCTGATGAAGATGCCCTCCTCAGTTAGGTCACTGTGCAGGCTGGGGATTCCCAATTCTGAAGGTCGGGGCAGCAGGGAAGACACTCAGCCCTCCCACCACAGTCCTTGAATGCTTGTCACAACACTGGGACAATGAAAATTGGTTGTGGGGTGAAGACATGACGATTTATATTCCCTGCAGTTGCTCAGAAATTCTGGGTCCTGTGTCCCCTCTCCTAAGTGGTTCTGGGGTGCTGAGGGTTTGGGCAAGAGTTCATAGGGCACAAATGGCCCTTTATAAAATCTGGAGTCTACTCCCACTTGCAAAGCACACTGGCCTCCCCACCCCACCCCCAGCCTCATCAGAGATTTCTGGGTGACTCAGGGTGAACTGGAAAACTTGCTTTTGTTCAGCGTTTGTGGCTGAAAACCTGCTTTGGCAAAAAGTGCTGGCCCTACATCTGATCTAGAGACTCTTAGGAGCTTGAGACAGGAGAGGATGTTCAGCCCTTCAGTGCTGTGGGCGGGGCTGGGTGTGGGTGAAGGTTTAGGAAGGAGACTGGTGACTGTGTTTGGACCTCCTGAGGCCCCTGCCAGTTTTCACAAGGTTGCGTAAAGCCTTCTCGCACCTGTCTGCTGTCAGTTTCCTCTCTATTCTGAAAAAATTTAGTCGGGAGAAAGAGTAAACCTGTTTATTGAGGGTCCTTTAGAGAAGTCTCTGCACCCCATACCCTGCTTCTCTTTGTCTGCAAGGTCTTGGCACCTGGCCATGGGGTGTGGGGTGGTTCTCAGTACTTAGAGGAGTGCAAACTTAATTTGCTACGTCCCTGTCATCTTCAGCCCCCAAGCTGGAAACCATGAAGGACCTGTAGCTCCTCCTTCAGCTTGTGGGAACACTAGCCCCCACCAAAAAAAAATTTTCCGGCAGTTCTTCTGGACTTGGGTCTACTAGGCAAGGGACAGGGGTTGATTTATGTGCCTGGGCAGGAAGGCAGTGGGGTTCGGCTTAAGCCTGGTGGCTTTGCAAATTCCCCTAACTTCAGCCTGACTGTGCAGCCCCCAGGTGGCAGTGTGTGGGGGGAGGTGGGCTGCCTTTGCATACACTGTGCGGAGGCCTTGGGACCATCGGGGCCAGCGGATAGAAGGCACTTGCCCAGACTGAGAATAAAGTGTGTCCTGTTTCTGGGGGAGGGGAAGAGGGGCCAATGGTCCGTGGCAGACCACGGTAGCTGCTTTGCCAAGGGCTTCCTTCCTGGCCAAGTGCATACTGATGGGGAAACAGTGGTGCTGGACTCAAGTGGTTAATTGGGAAGGCAGAGGAGCAAGGAAACTCCGTGTTCTCTCACTCTGTCCCAGTTTTAAAAATATTCTTTGCATCCCCACCAAGCAGGGCTCCAGCCGCATGGCACGTTAACCCCAGCAGATCACTTTGCCCAGCACTGCTCAGGCTCAGGGACCCACAAGAGTCCAGCGGGTGGTGGAGGATCAAGGATCAGTCTCAACATGAAATCGCTAGCAGCCAAAAAAGCTGGCTGTGGTCCCCTGGTAGGGAAAAGGCTCTGAAAGGAGGGTTGGGTCTGAGGACTTAAAGTCAGCATTTGTTTTAATTCTCTCTCCAGCAACAGGAAGGCAACATGCATCCCAGTTTGGGTGCAAGTTCAATAGTTCTGGGTGAGTTTGGAGCGCTTTCAATCCAGATGCTCTAAAGTTGGCACGACCAGAGCCATTTAACCCTTGATCACCCCAGAATGGTGGGCAGTGCAAGCACCTAGGCTACCCATTTGAATCTTAGCAAGGGTGAACACCCAGAGGCTGTTTCCAGAGAACAGGGCAGTTGTCCCTCTTTCCAAACTCTTTCAGACTGTCACGCCAGCGTCCTAGGGACTTGCTGGGCAATTACAAAGCCTCCTCCAAGGCCTTGCCAAAGGCACAGAGGAATGTCTGTTAGCCCCACCGACCCAGCCCCATGCTGTGCCCCAGCACCGGGTTAAGAGCAGCCCTCACACACGCTCAAGGTGAGGAGCCAGAACTCACATAACCATCTTCTCCTCGCAGTGCGGGTACTTTGGCTTCATTTCCAGCTTCTTCACGTCGCTGTATCGAATCTTGGGCCCCTTTCGGGAGCATTTACATTTGGACCCTGGGAGAGAGAGCGCCGGGTATCATTCAGCTGCGTGTGCGGTCTCCTGCCCCCCCCCCCCCCCCCCACCGCCCTAGGTGCCCACCCAGGACCTCGGGGGTCCCTGGAAGCCCAGCAGTTGGCGCCCAGGTGCTCCAGGACGGGACGGGACGGCGACAAGAGACCTCCCGGGCACTCACCGTCCACGCGTGCGGCGCACAACGCCAGGAGCAGCAGGAGTAGCGCGGCGGACAGGAGCCTCATGCTGGCCGGAGGGGCGCGGCGCGGGAGCAGGGACTGGGGAGGGCGCCCGGCCGGCCGGCTCAGCTCTCTCTGCTCGGAGCGCGCCTCCGGCTCTGCTCCGCTCGCTCCCGCTGCGCCCGTCGGTGGGTGCCTGGTGCCGGCTGCGTTCCGCTCTCGGCTCCGCGCTGTCTCCGCAGCCTCCCTCCGCCCGCCCAGGCCTCTTTTAAATCCGCTCCTGCCCTCGCGGCAGCGAGCTCATTAATATGCAGAACCACTCGGTGACTCACTGAGATTTCTCAACGAGGTGGGGGGAGGAGACCTTCCCCGCCCCGGGACCGCGATCTCCGCGGCGCACACTGGGAGCCACGCGCGCACACACCCATTCATACCCGCTGCCCTCTTGCTTCTATACACACTTGCATACCCAGACTCCAGCCCGCGCACACCGCCAGTGCCCCGGTGGTACCGGCTGTTCCGGACACTTTAGAGGCTGCTTAAGGGCGCTGCTTTTCTGAATCGCATGGTTCCCTCTGGCCAGACAAGCATGCTGTCCTGAGCTGCTGAGAGACCCAGGCCCGCGGCCCAGATCTTCTGAGAACTGAAAGGGTTTTGGAACAGGTGCCAGGTGTGAGTGCCAGCAGGCCTGACTCCTAGGGTGTGAGTTGTCCCTGTTGGGCCAGCAGCCTTGGTGGCCAGAGCACAAGGCCAGGTCTGGAGGGAGGTTGCCATAGGTTGTACAGGAGCAAAGTCATTGCCTGTGGTCACTGCGGCTGGCTCAAAGGATGCGCCCGAGGGATTTTTGGTCACTCTGAGAGGAAGACTTCCTAAAGTTGGTACATGGCTGTGCGAGCTGCCTGAGGAGTGGTGAGAACCAGCCAGGGGTTCCTTGCTGTCATACCATTCTCTAAAGGCTCTGCCCAGCAGGGACACATGGCAGTGGTAACCATTTGGACAAAGTTCATGTTCCAGACATATGCCAGGCTCTGTGGCGTAGTGTTGTGGGCCAAGGCAGGGCAACAGAGATTCCTGCTTCATCACTTACCAGTGCAAGTGACCTCACTACTCTGAGCCTTCATTGTGCCTTCTGTAAAGCAGGAGTGTCACAGTGCATGTCACAGGGTGGCTGTGAGAGGTGTGGAAGATCAGACGTGTAAAGTGTCCGACAGAATGCCTGACCCATAGTTGGTGCCCAGGAAATCTTACCTATTGATATCATTATAGTATGTATTTTAACCTATGTTATTTTGATTCTTATAAATCATTTTCCAAGTTGGTATTTTCATTCTTTTTTTGACAGGCATGGGAACAGGTTTAGAGAGAAGAAATAACTGGTCTAAGACCACAGAGCCAGGTGGCTAGGTCAGGAGGGGCTGGAGAATTGGGGCTCCAGCCTCTGGGCTACCCTGCCTCCCTCAGGCACTTGGGGAAGTGCTTCCTTCTTAGACCCAGCAACAGGGGATGGAGTATCTCAGGCTCCAAGGGTCCCTGGGCTTGGCTCCCAGGCCAGAGCTGAAGCCAGGGCAGAAACTGCCAGGTTCTTCCAGCTCACACAGCTCTGTGCTGTCAGCCCAGCAACTCCCTGGGGGTGCAAGAACCCAAAGGGGTCCTGGGAGGATGGGGAGGGCAGGCTGCTGGGGACAGAGTGGAAAATGTGTACCGTCTCTTCCCAGTTTGAGCTCCTTGGCTACCTGGAGGGGATGCTGAGCCATGAAGGGCCGGCAGAGCTTATGAGCTGGCTTCAGGCCATGTCCTGAGTCCTGTGCATGCAGTTGGATTTGTACTTGAAGCAAGGCGAACCGCTGGACATGTGGGTTTATCTAGAAGATGAGACCAAGGGAGTGATTTGGGGCAATAACATTACTTTTCAAAATGTTTAGTCTTTCAAAAAAAATTTTGGTACAAAACCAAAATGTTTGTTACAGAAAAATTGGAAAACACAAGCAGAGGAAAACATAAAAGAACACACTTCCACCCACTCAGAGGTCTACACCAAAATGCTAACAGTGTTATCTTTCCCAGCACTTTTGTGTTTGCTTGCATGCATGTGCACAGGTGTGATCAGTGTGCGTGTCCTGTTTGAAAACCCATTTGTTTTACCTGTCTCTGTATCGTCAACATTCTCCCATATGACGGGTTTTGCTTCTACAGTCTCTCTTTTAATGGCATCATATATGGTCACCTAGCATTGTGGCTGAGAGCTCAGTGTCTCCATGTCAGACTGCCTGGGTGTGAGTCCTACTACCAGCTATGTGACCTGGGGCAAATGACTTCACTCTTTTCAATACTGATTTTCTAACCTGTGAGATTGTGATGATAATGGGACCTATGGCAGAAGGAGAATTAAATGAGATGGTGCATGAAAAGCTTTTCATGTGGTCCTTGTGACAGAGTAAGTGCTCAGTAAGTGCTATGGATTGTTGTCATTATTTTGGGTGCAGCCCGTGCCACTGTACAGATGTACTGTAATTACTTTCAGTAATTATTCTTTGCTAAATGTTTAGATTGTCTTCAACCATGTTCTGTCAGTGGCGTGTGACATATACTCTTGTAGCTCAATTTTGGGGCAGCCCTTTAAAAATTGATCGTGTCTCAGAATCACTGGGCCATTGGGGCATGCTCATCTAAGGCTTTTAATACAAATTTCCCTTCAAAAAATATAATCCATTTTATTTTTCACAAGGAATTTCTTACCTGCCAAGGTTTCTCAGAGCATGTGACATAGATTTTTAAATTAACAATGCTGATTAGGTAAGTGGGATCTGACAGCATCAGGGATCATGGGCACCGAGCTTTTGTAGGAAAAACTAGTTGGCCCTAAACATACGGACCAGTTTCCCAACTTCCAGGGCCAGACCAGAGGTCAGACCACCCATTGTTTTGCCCCCAGTTGTACTCCGAAGACTACGTATGCTCATCTTTGGTTTGCAAAATACAGCCATGTGTTTTTGCAAGCACAGCTCACTCCTGTTTGTGTGAGTTCTTCGGGGGCCATGGGTAGAGGAGAGGATGGGGGCCTTCTGCTGCCAGCCTGTCTGTGGATGATGCTGCTCAACTGGGAGAGAGAGGGGGGTCTTGACTTTTGACTTGCCTTTTGGGTACAGACTCTCCCAAACTCATGTAGGGGTCTTTGAGCAGGTAGAGGAGGCAGGGTGAGGTGGATAAGGGCGAGGTAGTTCTGTGCCCAGTGGCCCTAATTCCGGGGTGATCCCTGGGGTGTGATGAAGGACCACACACATATTCTACCCTTTGGGGCATAGTCTGGTGTGTGTGTGTGTGTGTGTGTGTGTGTGTGTGTGTGTGTAGGTGCCTGCAGCTATTTATGGTCAGACTGGCTTCTATGGAAGGGGTACATGCAAGGTATGGGGGACACAGAGGTGGGAGGAAATAGAAGCAGAAAACCATTCCTTGAGGGAGTGGAAAATTGGCTGACCCTAGGGATTTCCATATTTATCCTGTTCACAGTGATTGAGCACCCACTATGTTCCAGGCTCTGTGCAAGGTGCTGGGGTTAAGGTGAACAGAGGAGGGATGTGCCTGTCGCCAAGGAGTTCAGAGTGTAGTGGGGAAGATGGACGTTAATCAGACAACCAGAAATGCACATGAAATTACTGCAGAGCTAGATGTGATGAAGGGAAGCTGATGCTATGGGCCTCGCCAGGGCATCTGACCAGGTGGGGAGGTGGGGATGGCTTCCCAGAGGAAATGTCCACCGGGCTGCAGTCTGAAGGATAAGGAGGAGTTAACCAGGTGGCAATGGCAGGGGGCCCATTCCTGCCCCCTTGTAGTCTGTGTTCCTCACACAGTGATCTGCTGTAGGTAAACCCCTGCTTAATGCCCTACTGGCTCCTGATTTCACCCGGAGTCCAAGCCAGTCCCTGCCAGTGCCCCGTCCCCTCGTGACCATCCACCTTTCTCCCCTTGGCCATGCTCTACCACAGTGCCTTGTCTTCTCTGTCAGACATGCCGAGCCTGGCCCCATCTTGGGATCTTGTGCTTGCTGACCCCTTTGCCCAAACTACTGTTCCCCACGTGTTGGCAGGTGGCTCCTCTGTACAGAAGTCTCAGCCGTAATAGTCACTCTTCAGAGTCAGTCACACTAGCACTCTCACAGTCACTCTCTATGCCACTGGTATATTTTACTTTTTACATTGTATGTGCAACAACCTCACACTGTACTATGTTCAGTTTATTTGGGAGTGTGTTGTGGGTCATCTTCTGGTCTGCTGGTTCCATGAAGGTAGAGTCTCTGTCTTTCTTGCTCATCCTCAGTAAATCTAGGCTGTGTAGACTACAAGGTCGGGGTCGGGGGGTGGGGGGGAAGAGTGTGTGTGTGTGTGTGTTTGTGTGTTTGTGTGTTTGCGAAGGGAGTGGGTAAGGGTGGCCATTAGCAAGGCCACGTTCTGAGGAAAGCCAGTTCTTCCCAGTGCATTTGCTTCAGAAAAGTGTTTGCCGGAGGGAGGAGGAGGTGACTGAGCAGGAGTGTGGGATTCCAGGAAACCCTGCAGGTGTCAGGGCACCACCTCATAGATTCGCTGAGCAGGTGGATCCTAAGTGGTCAAGGCTGGTTTCCTGTCCAGGGAGCGGAGAGACAGCACTTCCTGTGGTGAGATCAGTGTGCCGTTCTCTGAGTGTCGCCCCCACCCTGTGGGACCCTGGGCAGCCAGTTGCCTCCTCTTTGCTGGCTCTCTTTTAGCACAGTTCTGCATAGTGACCCCCCTCCCCAGGCCCTCATTCTGAGGGAGAGGGGGATGCAGGCTGAGGTTTCCTGAGGACAACTCTTGGTTTTATTCTTTATACTTGGAATGGTTAGGGCAGCTGAGCAATTAAGCCTACAGGAAATGGTTCAGGGGGTAGCCAGGCAGTGTTGAATTAGGCTTCAGGCAGCCTTGTGGAGCAGAGGGGCCCTGACTCCAGTGGGTAACTGAGAGTGTTGTGTGTTCCCCCAAGCATGCTACAAGATGCTTGCGGCAAATATGACAGACGAACCATTAGCATTCACCCTGCCATTTATTTATTCAGCACCACCTCACTGGAGACAAACATCTTCACTATATCAAGAACACAAACAAAGATATTTTCAAAGGAGGCCCTAATAAATAAATGAGCAAAGGACAGACATCAAAGGGCAATTCAGGGGAAAAAGAAAGAAAAGCAATTATTAACCAACTCATGAAAGAATGTGCATCTTCATTAGCAATCAAGGAAAGCCACATTAATGCTGCAGTATCATGGCGTTTTGGTTTGGGTCCTACCAGATAATGAATATTTAAATTTTTAAAATGTTTTATTTATTTTTGAGAAAGAGAGAGAGAGAGAGAGAGAGAGTATGAGCAGTGGAGGGGCAGAGAGAGAGAGACACAGCATCTGAAGCAGGGTCCAGGCTCTGAGCTGTCAGCATAGAGCTTGACATAGGGCTTGAACTCACGATGTGAGATCATGACCTGAGTTGAAGTTGGATGCTCAACTGATTGAGCCACCCAGGCGTCCCATGAATATTTATTTTAAATAGTAATATCCAAAGCAATTGGATAAAGGGAGGGAGCAGAACTCAGCATCCCTGGTGGGACTACAAATTGGTACAAGATTTTGAGAAATTATATTTATGGTATATATCCAGAGGGTTTGAAATAAACTACTTTTTCCCCATTAACCCACTTCAGTTCTATTTAAACAGCTGATAAGGGAGAAAGGCTGCATGCAAGTAAGGAGTTAACCTAAAGGCCCAACAATGGGACGTTGGTTAAGTAAACAGTGAAAGCTCTGAATGAAATATTATACTGGTGTAAAGACTCCTGATTATAGAATCTGTGGAATTTCGCAGAGTAAATGCTTATGCAGTAAGGAGAGACAACACAAGGTCGTGTAAACACCATGATTGCAAATATGTAAGGCAGCAACCGCTATGTAAAGCATGGCAAAGTAAGAGATACAAACATCGTCCTCTTTGAGTGGTGGGACTTTGGGCATCTTGTAAAGGGTTCCCTCCTTGCTTTCCTGTTTGTTTGAATGTTCTTAGTATGAAAGGGACTCAAGAGCATTCAGTTAAGGCGGTGTGGCCTAGGGAAGTCTTAGCTCCACTTTGTAGGACAGTAGGCTCTCCTGCCCTGCGGCCGGCACTGCACAAGCAGCACGTACCTACCGTTCTTGGTGGTGTGGGTGAGGCCCGTGATGAGGGCTCATGCCCCGTCTTCACAGCTGTCCATACTTTTCACAGCACAGCTCGCCGGCCTGTCCTCGCAGGCCTCACCAGGCCTAGTCCTGCTTTGTGTCCTCCTTCTCTAACCATTCCTGCTTCATGTTCACAGCAGGGTGCTGGCCTCTCCCCCAGGCCTCTGGGAAGGGAGCCCTGTGTCCTGACATGGGTCCTGGGAGCAGCTTCTCACTGGTTGCACTGTAGCAGAGTCCCCCGTCCCTCCAGCCACACCCTCTCTTCCTCAGTTTCTTAAAAACTGCAACTCAAGCTTCTTTGCTGGCTATCTGTTCCATCTGAAGGCTTCTGCCCTGGCCGTTGGCCAGGTTGATCGCTGCTTTGCCTTCTTAACCTGCAAACATGTCATTTCACAGGGAAGCCTTCCCAGACCATGCACACCTGCCCCTCCCTTACCCTGTCCCGATCTGGGAGAGGTTACTGCTGTCAGCCTTCATGGTCTGTAGACCCATTTCTCTTTGGCACCACTCCACACACCTACAAAGGTTCATTCAAGGTTTTCCCCATCCGTCCATGTGCTTCAGAGGGCCTTCTTGTCCTAGCAGGAATCCAGGGCCTGCCCCACAGCAGGTGCTGAATGAATGAATGAGTGAATGAGTGATGAACAAATTAGTGTAGATCACAGTTTACCACAGTCTGGTGAATTAGAGTCAGACTTCTTGGTTTAGAATCCTAGTCTACCACAGTGTGCCTCCCTGTGCCTTTGCTTCCTTACCTGTAAAAAGAGGGTAGCAGGGCACCTGGGGGGCTCAGTCAGTTAAGAGTCCGACTTTGGCTCAGGTCATGATCTATCTCATGGTTTGTGAGTTTGAGCCCCGTGTCGGGCTTCTGTGTGGACATCCCAGAGCCTGGATCCTACTTTGAGTGCTGTATCTCTCTTCTCTCTCTGCCCTCCCCTGCTCATGCTCTCTCTCTCTCTTAAAAATAAATAAACATTAAAAGGTTAGAAAAAAAAAGAGGATAGTAAAAATAATAGGACTGTGGTGGGGATTAAATGAGCTGATACAGGACAAGGATACAGCACAACGTCTTGTCACATAGCAAATGCTCCACACATGTCCGCTCTTGTTTTTACTATTATTATTAAATCTCCCAGGCTCACTCCCTTATCTGTAGGTTTGCTTGCTAATTCCTCTTGCTTTATATTTGTGAGATGCTTTTATAGCACTTAACTCTGGGTCAAGGATTATTGTGAGTGCTATAGAAATATTAATTTATTGAATCATCATAACCACGTTAGGGTAGGTACCCCCCATCTGTTAAATGGCACAGAGACACAGAGAAGGTAAGCAACTTGCCAAGATAAGTGGCAGGTGGCAGAGCTGATCTTCACCTGGAAGCAGTCTGGCTATAGAATCCTGCTCAGGACAGCCATATGCTGCCCCCTGGGAGGAGGGACCAGGGGAACATGCTCCATTTTTTGCTCAGGCCTCCCCACTGCTTTCCTTGCCCTGTGCTGCTGACATCTGACCTTCAGCTCCTGTCCCTGAAGGGTGTCCCAGAGTTCCCATCCAGTTAGGGTTGCCAGATTTCGCATGATGCCCATGCAATATTTGGAGACACACTTATACTAAAAGTATACTCTTTATGTGAAATTCAAAGTTAACTGAGCTTTCTGCATTTTATTTTATGTTTCTCTATTTATTTGAGAGAAACAGAGACAGTGTGAATGGGGGAGGGGCAGGGAGAGAGAGAGAGAGACGTGGGGCTCTAACTCATGAAACCGTGAGATTATGACCTGAGCTGAAATCAAGAGTCAGATGCTTAACCAGCTGAGCCACCCAGGTGCCCAAGCTTTTCTGTACTTTAAATGGCCACCCTACATTCAGCATCAGGGGCTGCACCGTGGTTTGGGGCCAGCCTCCATCAAATGGTGGTCTCAGACACACAGACATGGAGCCCCCTCGGGTCTGCCATGGGTAGGGCTGGGAGGGGAAGGATAGGCACACTTATGAACCCTCTTGTGGGGCAAAGTTGGCATTCAGGCCCTAGCAGAGGAGAGGAAGACGCAAACTGAAAAGTCAGGCATCAAGGAGGGGAGTTCAGGTGGAGGCAACAGTTTAAGGTACTGCTCCAGGAAGGGGGAGGTCAAGGGCAGCTAGTCAAGAGGACACTGTGGGGTAAGGCAGGGATCTGGTCGGGGAGAGCAGAGGGCTGGATATGTGAACAGGGTCCATACTGTGCAGGGCCTTGGGCTTCATCACCTAGGTCAAGAGGACCCCCTGAACCCTTTAAGCAGGAGGGTCTGGTGAGTAGGTTTTGCCTCTTAGGAAGATCTCTGAGGCTGCTGGTGAAGGAGGCGTGACAGACAGGGAGTTGGAAGGCAAGAGAAACCTTGGTCAGGGAAGTCCTAGACCAAAGGACCAGGAATAAACACTTTGTCTCCTTATTCCTGAAATTTTTTGTCTTCTTCTGCAAAACCTGATAGAGACGGAAAGGGAAAGATGGTTCAGTTCGCTTTCTTACAGAAAGGGACGTGTTTGCAGTGTTGGTATTTTTTATTTCTACCATCTCTTCTGTGAGTGGGTCTCTAGCACCCAGAGAAAGAAAGGAGCACAGAGGAAGGAGGCAGTGATTTGGTTTGGGGTGGGTGAGTTTCTAATTCATTTCTGAATCAGTGTCTTAGGCAGATGTAAAAGGACAGGTCAAAGGCATTGCTCAGAGGATTTACCTGCCAGGTGAACATTTAGCTTTAATTAATCTTGTATGAAGAAAACTTTTCAACCAACCATCTGAGATGCATTGCAAAAATTCTGTCTTAGCAACTAGTCATTGCTTCTGAACATGACCAGGTTCCTAATGGTGAACGATTTAAGACTGTAAAAGAATTGTCATAAACAGCTCCCCGGAGCCAAGAGCACGGCCCAGATTTTAAGCACATAATGGAATCATATCAAAAGTAAGGAGGGGCAGCAGGACCCATAAATCCTTGAAGTGCAGAATCTGTCCGTTGTGAAACTTGTGAGGAAGGGAAACCAGATGTGGATGCTGGAGAGGGGCAGCAGGGAGGGGGTAGGCTGGAGGGTGGGTGTGCAGGTGGGGGCAGGCAGGAGGGAGGGGTAGAAGGAAAGCCGGTGGGGCAGGAGGGAAGGGGTAGAAGGGAAGCAGGTGGGGGGCAGGGGGGAAGGGGTAGAAGGGAAGCAGGTGGGGGGGCAGGCAGGAGGGAGGGGGTCGAAGGGAAGCAGGTAGGGGGCAGGCAGGAGGTGGCACGGGGAGTTGGGGAGGGGATGGATGGGCTGGAGGGAGAGGGAGGGGACCGTCTGGGCTGAAGGTGGAGGAAAGGGCTCCGTGTGACTGGAGGTGCCTCCCACAGCACTGGCAGAGGTGGAGTCCAGGTTCAGGCCATGGAGCAGGGCAGGCTTGCCCCCGTTTGCGGTGGCTGGGAGGTCCAGCTTCAAAGGGAAGAGGCAGAGACTGAAAGGTTACCATGCTTCTGGCTGCTTCTTCAGCTGGACCGACAGAAGTATTTTATAAGCTTTTCCTGAAATTTTGTCTTTGAAGACAACATTTGAAGCAGTTTTTTAACAGTGTATTTGAAACACCACGCAAAGACTAAAAGACTAATTTTGTTTATCTTGTAGAAGAGTAACACATGTGGAAATCCCTTTGGATTGGGGTGAAAAGTATGCTTGCCCCAGTGGCCCTTCTTGGCTTGAGACGGAGGGTTTATTTTATTCTGCTGTGCACAGTCCTTTGAAAACATCAAGGTGAACCCTTGCCGAGCACCCTGTCTGTTGCCAGGGCTGCGGGGGCTGCAGAGATGTGGGCAGCAACCCAGTGTGTGGGCAGTGAAGGGGACCAAAGGCCAGCAGGCTGGGAAGAGTCCTTTAAATGGGTTCCAGACATGAGTTCTGGGACTTCAGAGGGTGGCTAGGGACAGTCACATCCAGCCAGGGGAGCAGGGGAGCTTGAAATGGACCTGGAAGGAGGAGAGAGATTTACCCAGGTAGAGAAGGGGGAGCGAAAGCTAAGTCACAGGAACGGAACACCAGAACAGCCTGGAGGCCAGAAAGTGTGTGGTGAGTCTGGGAGTAGCTGGTTCCCTGAAAAGATAGATGAGGATTGTGGGCAACGGGGCCGCTGGGGAGAACCGTGGAAGCTGATGTCAGGAACTTGTATTTAACTTATTGGAAAATTGAATTTGATGCTTAGGTCTGTTTGACGCCATTACAACTCCCATTTCTTAAAACAAAATTTAACAACTCCTGCAAACAAAACAGCTATCCTATTCCCAAAACAGTATGGTGGTGCTGAAGAGAAGAAAGGGTACCGTGGAACTGTCCACCCTGCCAAGGGCCAGTTCTGGCTGTGCCCATGCAGAGACTTTCACAAAATTACAGTCGTACTGTACAATCCATGTGTCCTTGTCTTCCTTTGGTCCATGTTACTTTATGACTTCCCCTCTTTGCTCCATTAATCCCCACTTTAAATGGCCTAGGGAGGGGCGCCTGGGTGACTCCTTGGGTTAAGCATCTGATTTTGGCCCAGGTCATGATCTCATGGTTCCTGAGTTCAAGCCCCACATTGGGCTCTATGCTGACAGCTCAGAGCCTGGAGCCTGCTTGTGATTCTGTGTCTCCCTCTATCTCTGCCGCTCCTCTGGTTACACTCTGTGTCTCTCTCTCTCTCTCAAAAATAAACAAACATTATTAAAAAAAATGGCCTAGGGAGACTTAAAAGGACCCTGGGGTAAAATACAGACTTTCTGAAATATGAACAGTTTCCACCTTAGTGGTTTAAGTTTGGGTTCTCCAAACGTTTCTCTAGTTGGTACCTGCTGTGGGTTAGAGATCCCTTGGGGCTGGCCCTCCCATTTCACTCAACCACACGCTCTTATAGGGCCAAGAAAAATGAGCTCGTGTTACCGTGCTCAGGTTCCTGGCAGACCACTGGTGTGATAAAGACCATGCGGCAGGACAGGGATTAATGGCAGGGCTCTAGGATGACCTCTTCCCTCTTTCAGACACTGGACTCAGTCCATTAGTTGCCGCAGATCAATCCTCCAAAAGTCAATATGCTGAAGGACCAAGATACTGAAATATCAGTTATCAAAATTTGGTTTCTGTTCATCCCTAATACATTTGTGGGCATTTGGTTCTTGCCAAGGCTGCCCATTTGGTGGTTATTTTTGGTATATGGTGGTTTGACATGCTCTCATGTATTTTGAATTTTGGATGTCTTGGGTGTTGCAAAAAGAAAGATTTTATAGGTGGATTTGCAGTCCAGTCTCTTGGTTTTCCTGACTCTGTATATTCCCAAATTTGTTTAGTGAGAGCTGAGAGGGACTGCCTTTCTGGGAATGCCTGGAGAGGAGGGATTTGGGATGTTCTCACCCAGGGCTTGCATGTACCCGTTCCATACCCATAGCAAGACAAACTGCTTTTAAGGAAAGGCCGTCCCTGGGATACAAGGCCCCTAACATGGAAGAGCTTCATGAACCTGACTTTCCTTGGGCTGGACCTCTCACCTTCCCCTCCTCCCACCCACCTGCAGTAGGGCCAGCCTGGGATTCTGCCACTGGAGAGGGGTGAAGAGCTGGAGGAGGGGCCTGTCTTACTCCATCCCTACCTACAGCCTGGCTCTGGCCAGCCTTTTGGGCCTGGGAACCGTTCTGTGATCCATGAATGCCTTTGCTCTGTGTCTGGGTCTGTAAAACTGCTTGGAGCCCCCAAGAATGCACCACACTCCCCTCTCAAAGTCACCCTTTATTTGTAGATTTTTTTTTTTTTTTTTTTTAATGAAGGCACCTGGTTCCCTTAAGCTCAGGGCTTCTCAGAGGGCCCAGGGCCTGAGCTAGTGGAGGGGAACACAGCCCTTGTGGGGGGACTGTAAAGCTTGAGCATTTCCAGGGCTGCTGCCGGCTCACCCCACCCCCACCCCAACACCTGCACTGAGGCCCACAGTGTTCCATCCTGTGAAGGCGGGTGGGAGGCCTTGCCAGAAAGACAATAGCCTGGCTTTGTGGGAGCACCGCAGATTCAGACATTCTCTGGGCCTCAGGTGGGGGCGGCCGCAGAGGGCATTTGCTGCAGGCCTGCTGTGTGCTGGGCCTCGTGTACTGGTTCTTCACAGATACTGTCCCTTCGAACTGTCAGCCAAGCCCAATGGGCAGCCCACTCTCCATTGGCAGAGAGAATAGACGATCTTTCTGAAGTCACCCAGCTTGGGGGCAGATGTGGACTATGAGCTCACATCTCGACTCTGAGGCCTGTGCACTGCCACAGGCTTTATACTGGCCCCCAGCACCACCTGCTGCTCTAGCAGGAGCCTCCGGGATGTGTAGATGATGACTGCCTTGTCTCCCAAGTTGTCCCCTGCCTGTCAGGTACTTGTGATTTTGCTATGAGACTGCACTTCTCTGGGCAAAGGCATGGCCTCCCCTGGTGATGATGTAAGTGCAAAGCATTACATACGCTGTCATACCCTGCCCTGCAGCCATTTTTGTGCCACCTGCAGGGTGGGCATTCTGATCCCCCTTTGGGAGATGGAGAAACTGAGGCCCAGAGCAGAGAAAGGACTTATGCCCAGATGTTTGCCTAATGCCTAGTATGCTGCCTGGCATGTCAGTATTCTTGGGGTGGTTCTTCTGTGGGATGGAGGGTGACTAAGGTCCACGCTTGCCTGTCACAGCCGCCTCCCTCGGCCTTTCTCTGATTTTGGTGGCAGCTGTGTTGGGCGGTTCCAGCTCACCTGTCCCTGCCTCAGGCCACCTCAAGTGCTCCATGCGTCCTGTTGCTTTCTCCCCCAGAGCCTTCTCCAGGCCTATCGGAGCTCCTGTTGCCATTATGCCAGGACATCCTGGAAACCTGGAAGAGTGGGTGGCCAGTTAACCCGTCTGGGGGCAAATGCCACCCAATGGGGAGTGGGAATGGGTGGACTAATGCTTGGCTCTGCCAGTCAAAAGTGTGTGTCTGGGGGGCGCTGTCCACATTTTCAGAGACCTCAGCACGATGGAGGCCCTACTGCCTATATCTGTGACCTTGATAGCACACTTTATAGTCATCTTTCTCCTCCAGTATCACTCCTCCCCTCCTCTTGCATCGTGGGATTCCTTCTAAAGAAGCCACTCATACCCATGTCCCCATGGCAGGCTCTGTGAGGGGAAAACCTAAACTAAGACCCCCTCCCCCACTGCCAACCCAACCCTCCTTTTCAGGGCCAGGGGAATCTCCTGGGACCAGACACTTAGAATATGTAGGGTGCTTGGAAACCATGTAGGGCCGGCATGTGTTAGAGCCAAAACTGAGGCCCAGCTGTTCAGATCTGTGGTGTGTTCTCAATGAGGGATGTGCGACTAAGCCCAGCTGACCAGGAACAGACACTGTCTGTGGTTCCAGGAATGTTTTTTCACTCCTGAACACGTTTGACTTTGTCCTGTTCCTGAAGGTCCGCTGTTAGTTGTTCACACCTTTGGCAGGTAGTAAGTGCTCATCAAACACATGCTGAGGCATGGTGGCTCCAGAATGGATCTGTCACAGTGTCCACTGCTCAATGCAGACCATCACAGACAGGGGCATGTCAGGGGCTCAGCTGGCGGGGCCAGAGGGCGCGGGATGTGGGAGGAAACAGACATGGGAAATGGATGGGCCGTGGAGAGGAAAGCTGCAGGGTGTGGCATGCTGCGAGAGGAGGAAGAAGGCATGCTGGGAGTGAGGGAGGGAGTGAGAGTGTTAGTGTGCATGTGAGTGTGTGAGAAGGAGCATGTGTGAGTAGATGTGGGCGTGCTTTGAGTGTGTGAGCATGGACAAGCGTGAGTGTATGTGGGTTGTGAGTGTGTACAGTGTGAAGGTCTCTGAGTGGGTGAGAGTGAGTGTGCAGGTGTATGTGGGTTGTTGTATGAGTGTGAGCATCTATGTGTGAGTGGGTGTGTTGTGAGTGTGTGTGCGCGTGTCTGTGTGTGTGTGAGAGAGAGAAAGAAAGAGAGAGACAGACACAGAGAATACACATGTGCCCTGAAATGGTTTAGCCATGGCCCTGGGAAGGTAGAATGAAGGCACTGGGAGTTTGGAGAAGAGCTGGTTCCCATACAGATACTAGAGAGTGGAGGGCAGATGTTAGGGGCTTCTAGACACTCTGAAGGCACCAGAGGCACCAGTACCTACAGCAGAACTCTCTGAGAGAGCACGGTGGGGGACAGGGAGGGAGGAAGAGTCGTGGTGTAAACATCCTACTCCTGACAGAAATGCCCATCACCTGGTCATTGCCCAAGGTCCTGGAGCTCCAGCGGTGAGCCGGAACCCAGCAGGACCCCAGGGGAGTGCCCAGGGGCACAGGTCCAAGGGCTCGGGGTGCTGCCATCTAGGCTCTCCAGGTTGCCCAGAAGGAGCCGTTTCATCAGCTCTGCTGTTTCCTCCTTCTTCCTCCTCTTCTCTCATCTGCCAGTTCCCTCCTTTTCTGCTCACAGCTGGTGTAGTCCTCAGTGTGCTCCGTATGCCCCAGGCAGAAGCCAGGGCTTCTCCATCTTGGATCCAGAGGCTCAAGCACACAGCAGGCCCTTAGCAACAGGCTGCTTGACCGATGGGCCTGATTGCTTTGTTCCTGCAGTGGAACATCAGCTGGCTGTCTATTCTGTGACCGAGTGTCAACCTCTGTGACAACCTATGTGTGCTAACCTCAGGTCAACACTCAGCAGGTACATATTAGAAATAATACTATTTCTAATCTCTGGCAGATCCCATCCAGAGCAGAAAATTAAAGGGGATTTGATGGATCTAGGGAAGCATTTGCACTTGATTAAGCAGCATCTGCAATTTCCGGCACCATAGACGAACTTCCAAGGGTTTCTTCCAAGAGGCAGGTGGAGGACGGCATCTTAGACTGATGAGCTAAAAGTATTGCAGTGGCCCATTTCTGTGGGATCATGACAACCAGGGCTTTGAGAGGTAGTCCTCACTCCAAATATTTTGTCCCTGTTTTAAATATTGGTCAGACCTTGTACCCAGATTTTGGGTCTTGGAGATGGGATCTCCATGCCTCTGAAGTCGGATCATCTCTGCAGTAACTCAGGCCCCACTTCCAAATGGCCCCTGGGGAGATACCTGGAGTCCTCCATCTTTAGACAGTGCCATTCTGGTGAGTCCTCTCATTCCCTCACCCAGCTCCACCCTGTGTAGTCCCTGTCACCTGTCCCATTTGGAGACAAGATTGTATGGGCCGGGCTGGGTGTTGCTGAAGTCTCCTGGGCACTATTCCCATTGTATGCCACCTGGAGTTGTGTGACATCGTAACCTTGCTCAGCCTCCTGGAGTTCAGAGCTGCCGAGGGTTCTACACTGGATGGGAAGACTCCCACTGGACAGACACTGCTGACCAGGAACATAGAGCTACCAGTGAATGAACACAATTGACCGTAGACATAGCGCTAACAGTGGGCATATACCATTGGCCACAGACAAAGAGATGTCAATAGGTAGATACTGTTGACCAGGGATTCCAAGGGTTGAATGCTTCTGGTGGTCAGAAGCATCTTCCCATCAGGGTTACCCATCTATGGAGCTCCTTCACAGCAAGTTAGAAAAGCTGTCATGTCCCTCACCTTGAAAATTTCAGACTTTTGTTGGGCAGTCATGACATCCACGGGGCCTGTGGGCCTGTGGTATGGTGCCAGCAGAAGAGGGAGTCGAGAGAGCAGGGTCTTTGGACTGAGATGGGCTTGGGTATAAATCCTGGCTCTACCTGTTTTTAGCTAGGTGACCTCTCTGAGCCTCTGTTTCCTCATCTGTAAATTTGGCATAATGACCATGATATCTGCCTCATACTGATATTGTGAGGATTACATGAATCATTGATAAAGTGCGTGACATAGTGACTGGCACATAGTAAACTCTGCATAAATGTTAGCTTTCATCAATCATTCATTCATTCATTCATTCACCACAGTTGCGCCTATTTACACAGGTTTCAGCATAAGGCCCCAGGCAGGCATAATCAGTACACAAAAGGACTAAATGATCACTTACCTGCATGGTCCCTCTGAGCATCAGTCACCCCCAACTCTGGTACTCCCAGAATTTACTGTCATCAGGTGCTGGACATTATTTTCTTGGCACCCCCCACCTGTCAGTCAGACCCTTACCCTCACCAGGCCTGCCACTCTTAGGAGACCTGATGTGCTCATTATAAGTTAGGGCTGAAAAAACAAACTGTAGCAAACTTCCAATTATTATTTATAGCCATATGGTTACTCAGTCTTATCTATTTTTGTGTGTAGAGACATTTTATATAGAAAAATCTTAAAAGGTTCTCTGAACATTCTGTGTATTTGATTTCCATGATTGGAGCCCTAGGGGTGTTTTCCAAGAATATTTTATGTGAAAGAGACAAGTGATAACTGTTTATAGTCATCCAGTAACCATAGAGATGAAATTCCACCAGATCAAAGTATGAAGGTAATTAACTCCCTGCAAATTATAGTTGCTGAACCTTATGCACAGAGGCACATGACTTCACTCATGGGCTATGGAGCCAAGGGAAAAATCTCTGGGGGGAAGAAAAGGATTAGCAAGGGCTCATCTGCAAAGCTTTGTCCCTCTGTCCTCATCCAGAGGGGCACATGTGAGGAGCCTTAGTTTCAGCCCAAGGAGTCAGCCTCTGTAGCCCTCAAAGTCACATATCTTGACTCTCCTTCCCTCACTTCACCATCCAAGTAGTCTCTTCTTTGACCCAGGCTAGACTTTACAGGTGTGGGGAATGAGATGATTTAACATGCTCAGTTGTGAAGTGGATGAGGGGTGAGTGGTTCTCAGCTCCCACTTGCCCATAACCTCCATGTGCCGACCTGCCTCATTTTCTAAGAAGGGCGGGGGGAGTTTTTCTCATCGGTGTCACCTACTAAGCGAGCAGAACTTTATGTCCCACTTTTAATAAGGTTGACCCACCAGAGTGTCCTCCCTTATTTATCCCACCTTCATTTTGAAAGAGTGCCCATCCAGTGAGTGGTTTTCCCCTTCCCTCTCTTTCTGTCCTCCGCCCCGCCCCCCTCCGCCTAGTGGAGGCTCAGAAAAGACATGCCCACGGGGCTGCTTCTCGGAGGTAGTGTAACAGTCTGCTCCCCATCAGTGTAGGTAGTGTAGGGATTGGGGTCCTTGACAGTGGGCTGAAGTCTGGCTCTGCTTCTTACTAGCTGTGTGACCTACTGTGAATTACTTAGCTTGTCTATAACTCAGTTCTTCTTTGCAAAAAGAATAAGTCTGTTGTGAGAGGATGATGCCTACAAAAGCCCCAGCACAGTGCCTGGTGCAACATAGCGGACCGACTTTGAGCAAGAGGAGATTTAATATAGGGAATGAAGTCCTACAACACTGTTGGGAGGGCTGGGGGAGCAGATCACTGACGGGCCTCTGGAAGGATTCCCAGGTCAGTTCAGAACTGACCCTCCAGGGTGGGGTTGCCTGCCTCTCTTCCCCCCTCTGACACCAGAGTTCAGAGCTCAGGATTCATCCTTGCAGCTGGGATCCAGGAAGCAGGGGGCCAGGATGAAGGAATGACTACCGCTGCTCCTGCCACCACACTCATGTCTTACAACTGGGAAGCTGTGGAAGGAACCCTGGAACCAGCCTCCCAGAAGCTCCACATCTCCAGGACTTATTGCCACTGGAAATAGCCCGAGGAGATGGGGGGATGACTTCTGCCTTCCTTCTGCTTTCCAAACCTCCTGTGAGTGGATCCAACTGGTGGAACCTAGCTCACATCCTCGATCCTAGCTGCAGGAGTCTGGGAAATGTGTTTAGCTTCCCCCCCACCCCCCCCCCCCCCCCATCCAGCTAGAAGGAGAATGGAATGGAGGCTGGGAGAACCAATCCACAGAATCCAGCCAAGTGCTTATTAGTATTAATACAAGTGCTCAAAATATTTGGCATTATTATTGTTATTACTGTTGCTATCATTATCATTATTTTCCTTGCCTTCGCAGGAAGCCTGGCTTGAGGACTCACTAATTTGAGGGGCCCCTAGTGAAGAGTCTTAAGGTTCACCTTTCTCCTTGGGGGCTCTCCCTTGCAGAGTGGTTTTCCGAGATGCAGCATCCTATTTAATGGTGTCATCATGTCACCCTCTGCCATAGTGTCTGTGCCAGGAGCTTGGACCACTCTGACTTACTCTTCTCCCTCACTAACCGACCTGCTCACCCCAACCAGCCACCAAGCTTTGTAAATCACCTCCATTGACATATCTGTCCCTTCCTCCATTGCCACAGTCCTTCGTCGAGCCTTTATCACAGTCTCTGCGCTGGACAATGTGACTGCCTTCCCTCTGGCCTCCTGGATTCCAAGCTTCCTTCCGAACCCATCGTCTACCTGACAGCCTGCACAGCTTTCTTAAACACAAAGCTTGCCACTCTCTCGCCTGCTTTGAGCTCCTGAGTGGTTCCCTGGCCTCCAGGTGCTGTGCTGAGGTCTGGCCCCAGGGCGTCTAGTCTAATGGCCTCCTGGCCTCATCTGCCCCTGCCACACTGAGCTCAGCCCCCCAGCCCCTGTGGTTTTGCCCAGACACACCATGTTCTCTCGCTTGTCCGAGCTTCTGTATTCTTTGTTCCCTCTGCTGGAATGCCTTCCCTGCCTCTGCTCCTGGGATCTCTGGGTCAGCTCTCAGGACTCTCTCAACGCTGCCTCCTGGTGACATCCTCCCTGCCCTTCTGGGCAAGTTCCCCCCTCCCACCCCCTGCAGAGCTCCTTGGCCCCTTTAACGTCAAATATGTTGGCTCCCTCACCACAGAAGAGGGCTCCTTAGTTGCAAGACCAGAACTTACTCATCCTTACCATCCTCATCGCCCCCAGTCTCTCGCTGACTCAGCCAGTCAGTTAAGAAACCTCTTCCCTGACCTTTGCTCCATCTGGCCTTCTTCTCCAGTTGTCCCTTCACCAGTTCGGCAGTGGCCTCAGGCACCACTCTCCCTGGGCACCAGGCTCTGGTAGTGCTGCAGATGGTGTACCTCTCTGGGTAACGTCAAAGTCTGTCCTCTGGGGACGTACAACCCTGGAGTTGGGGAGGACAAGTCCAAGTGGCAATAAGAGGAAAAGAGGCAAGGTCAGTGCCAAAGGCAAGAACTGGAAGGTGCCACAGGGTCCACCGTAGATGGGTGAGCAGGGAAGGCATGTGGAGGAGGGGACTTGGCAGAGCCTGGGCAGAGCTGGTCCTTCTCAGTGGGGGACTCCCACTCCCCACCCTTCCACCCTCTCTGAACATTTCTAGCTCCTGGCCTGGCATTTTCTCAATGGCTCTCTTGTCAGCAGTGTTCCAGTTTCCCTGAGTTATTAATGAAAGAGCTGCTCCTTTGACATGCAGACCTCACAGACAAGTCTCCCTTCCAGTTTTTTCTCAGCTTCTTCAATGTGGAGCACCCAGTGTGTGCCCAGAGTTTGGTGGTCTTGTGATTACGGCGATGGTCACTGTCACTACGGTGCCAGGAAGCACTGGACGCCCCATACAAGCTTTCAACCAAACGGTAACCCGGGGAGGCAGTGCTGGTGTCCCCCCCCCCCCCCCCCCCCCGCCTGAGGCAGAGATGTCAAAGTGACAGCAAACGGCAGAGGTAGGACTGCCAGCTCAGCACGGCATGGTTCCAGAGTGTGAACTCAGTGCAGCACTGGCTCTCTCATGATGGTGCCCCTGCAGTGGAGCCGGATGTTCGAGGGCAAACACTGCTGGGAGGTCAAAAGGATGAGGTCCGAGGTGGCCACAGGGAGCTGACCGTGACCTTGGCGAGAACAGTTCCAGGGCGGTGGCAGGGGACAGAACCAGACTGCAGTGGTTGGAGTGGAAGAGGGCAGGGAGGATTGTAAGCAACTCTCTGAGGTAACCTCGCTTTGGTGGGAGGAGAGAGGGTACCAGATTGGGGGAAGGTGGAGAAATGGGTAGAAGGAGAGTTAAACAACTCTTTGGTTTCCTGATGACTGAGCAGGACCCAAGCATGTGTGGGGGAAGGAGGCAGAGGGAGGCGGAGAATTGGGAGACTGGCCAGAGGCGGAGCTGATGGGAGAGACTCCCCCCACCCCAGGAAGTGGGGAGAGAGGGACCCAGAGGCCAGGAGTGGAACTAACCTTGGGCTAGGGAGGGCCACAGAAATTTGGGGGCTGGAGGCCCCGAGGAGGCCATGGCACCATGAGGTGCCTTCCCTGGTGGCAGGGAGGCATGAAGAGTGCACCTGTCTGTGAGTTTCTGTTGTCAGTCCTAGCACTTTCCCTTAGCACTTAGCATGTACTACTTATTTTATTTTTTTAATTGTTTGGCTCCCTCCAGTTGGCTGTAAGTTGCAAGAGGGTAGGGATTTTTGTCTGTATCCTCAGTGCCTAGGACGGTAAGTCACACATATTTGAGATGGTGAATCAGTAACTGCTAAATGAAAAGTAGGATACTTTTTCCACGAAGCCGAGGTAGGTCTGCAGCTGGCAGGAAGGGGGCGGTGGTGGCATGAGGGGGTCTGAGAGGAGAGCGACAAAAGCTGCTGTGTGGAGCGTTGACACAGAGGACCGTGGGAGGACCAGAGGCACCTCACGTGAGACCACGGGGCCTCGTCATGGGGCTCTGCGGCAGAGGCCAAGGCAGGGGTGGCTCCAAGGTCAGTGCTCTTCAGGAAGGTGTAGGACCCTGAGGGCTAGGGGGCTGGAGGCCTATGGTCAGTAGGTGGGGTATGAAGCTGGTCATCTGGAAGATGGAGAGAGTCTGCGGGATGACAGGGTGCAGGGTATGGCTCTGCGTGGGGGTTGCTGGACCGGAGTGTGGGCGAGGGCCGCCAGTGACAAGGAGGTCAAGGACTGATGGCCTCCCCACAGGCCGAGGTCACCCCGGGGTGGCCTGGGGGAGCACAGTGGGGCCGCTTACAGCTCCGCGGTGAGTGAGGGGGTGTGAAGGAAGCGGGTGGTAGATGACCACTGCGAGGAGAGGGGGACCAGACCACAGAAACCTCAGAGGGACAGGAGCTTCAGGTGTGGGCAGCAGAGTGTGTGCTGGAAGCAGCTCTGGGCAGTGAAGATGACTTGGGGCCACCTGCCAATGCAGAAGGAAGGAGTAGCCTCCATGCAAGTGGGCTGTGGGGAGCAGAACCCTCAAGGGAAAGCTGGCTGTAGATGAGGCCTAGGACAGAGAGAGGGAGAAGGCGTGGGAGGGTTGTTATAACCATTACTATTAATCTAGCTCCTAGAACCCTGATTCCAAAGGGACTGTGAACTTGGGAAGGATCCTTCCTGCATAGGGATGGCTAGGAGGGCTCCCACCTGGACGATCATGCTTACTTCTCATTTTGGGGAGCACTATCTGGTTATATGGCTGCTCTCATCCCTCCTGGACTGTGCGACTGAGTTGGATTCTTACACCTGCTGGCTCTTAGGGGGTGCCCCCTTCCCACCAGAATCTGGTGGGGACCCTTTGGAGGTTTGCTGCAATCAAGCTGCTTACGGCTCCCCTTTCTTCTTCACCAGGCACAGGCATGCTGCTATGGTGCTGTGCCCAGATCTGCAGGTACCCTTGCCATTTACAACCCATGAAGGTCCAGAACAGCTGGAGGCAGGATGGGCTGCTGGGGAGACTGAGGCTGGGAGGACACAGCCAATATTGCTGGTAGCAATGGTACCCTTCCCACTCTAGCTGTAGGGACCACAGACCAGCCCGAAAAGGTGTTTGTTTTTCCTTCCGTCTGGCATTCACTCCCTTGTTAATTTTATCCGGAAGATGTTCCTTGATGCGGCTTTTGGGCTAACTCTATGCAAGGAGTTAGAAGTCAGCAGGCACACCCTCCTTCCTGGCCACCAGCACTCAGCGGCTTGCCCTGGACGGGGCTGCCTCTCTGGGAAACTTTGGGGAAGTCAGTACATGGCAGTGACCTTGGGAAGAGGCGTCTATTCCTGTCTGTCCGTGCCATAACATATCTAAGAAAGAATCCGTTTGTATTTCTGCCTACGCCCTCCTCCCTTGGCCAACCCCCTCGGGGCTCAATATATCACTCAGCACTTCTGGTGTATTACAGTTGTCAGGGATACGTCTGCTGGCCTCATGAGAGCTTCTCATGCTAGGAACTGTGTCTTGGGGTGCGGTCTTTGATTGATTAAAAGTAGGTCAAAATAATAAGGTAAATGAGGCACTTCCAGGGCCTTTATGCTCTGGTGCCTAGTTGGTGATGGCCAGGACATTCCAAGTGGAACAGCTTGGGGAGTAGATGACTAACGTGGCCTCTTTCTTCATGTGGCCTAGGACACCATTCTTGCCTTCTCTGCTGCCCAGGATCAAAGCCCTGAGGGTGTCTGTCTGTTTGTGGATTTGGGGATCTTCAGTTCAGGGACAGTGGTGCTGGGGTCCTCTGAGGAGGTATACCTGGCACCCAGCTGTACCCCCTCCCCAGATGGAGTGGCTGGGCCGGGAGGGAACACCTCTTCTCTTCTTCCCAGACTGGTACTTGCACAAAGTCATGCCCATATGCTATCTCCCCGATTAAACCTTCCAGTCGCTCCTGCCCCTTTGTAACCTTTACTTCTGTGTTCCTTGTTATCCTTGCCTGGAATGTCTTCCCCGGTAGGGACTTTTGTGTTTACTGCCCTATCCCGGCACCAAACACAGTGCCTGGCACATGGTGGGCACTCAGGTCTCTGTTGACTGGCTGGCTGACTGGATGAATGAACAAATTACCCCTTCCCTGGCTTCACAGAGTTGGTCACAGAAGAGGGAAGTCAAAAATCAACCATGGAAGAAGACATAGGAGAGCAGAGGGCTGACACAGGGTGAGGGAGTGACCTGGGGAGGTTCTGAGCCGCAGCCGGGGCCATCCATCCTGGAGTGGATGAGTCATTTACAGCTTTGGAGGCTCAGGTCTCCATCTCTCATCACAACCTCTGGCTGCTAACTGTCCTTGTGGGGGGTCTGGTGGGGGCCACATAAGAACTCTGCCTAGTGTTTTATGTGCACGTTGAGAGTCTGTCACCACTGAGGGCTGCCTCCTGCCATAGGGATCCCCTGCTGCCATGCCTGGGGAGTCTAGCTTTTTCCTCAATTCCCACCTTCTGAGGCATGCCTGGGAACCTTCCAGGGAAATGTTCTTTTCTCCTTGAGCTGGTCATGTGTGCTTAAAGTGTTTGTCTTTAACACTCTTGGGAGAAAGTGTGGTTCTTCTCCCTCCTTGAGCTGAACCTAGGGGTTATACAGTCTTTCCCCCCAAGTTCTTTGCTTCCTCACAGCTCCCTCCAGTGGGCTCCCACCCCTTTGCTGCCTCATTTGGGCCCTGGCCATCTCCTGCTGGACCAGGGGGACAGTGGGCTGCCCAGCTGGACTTGCCCTGGCTTCTGCACTCTCCTATCTGTCCACCCCCCACACAGCTGCCACAGTGAATGCCCCGATGGGCCAAAGGAAGCTCTACTATTGAATTCCTGGGAATGCCGTCTTGTGTGCGCAGGCTTTGACCTGAGTTTGAAACCAGCAGCGTGCTCACTTGCTCAGTGACCCTGGGCAGTTATGTAATGTTTCTTGAGCCTTGGTTTCTTCTTTTCGTAAATCTGGGTTAACAGCGTCTACTCCCTGGGTTTACTGTGAGGAGTGACTTCAGTGTCAATCACCTTGCTCTGTGCCTGCCACTTGGCAGAGAGCAGAGGATTAGTGCTCCTCTCCAGCACATGGCAGGCACCGCTCCATAAACTGCCTGTCTCTTCCTTTTTATAGAGAGTGTATACAAAGCTAGGACCTACTGCCAACAAAGTGAGCCTCTAATGTCAAGAGTCATCTCTGATGGGCAAAACAGGATTATTTATGTCTAGCTCCTTGTGTGCTGATATGTGCAACTAAGAGGATCAGGAAGACTCGGTGGGGCTAAGCATTTCCCCCACAATTGTGTTCACTGTGTGCCTTCCGTAAACCATGCCCCAGGAAGGAACCAGGTACTCTGTACCCCAGCGATCCTGAATTCTGGATGAGTGTGTTTTGATTCGGTGAGATTTTTACCAGGTGCGTGGGCTTCTGCAGACCTGAAGTTGGACCCAGTTTCCAGATTTCTCTCCTCATGCCCCGGTTCCAGGAAGGCATTTATGCACAAGGGTTTGGCCGCTGGCATCTCTACGCCCTGAGACTTTTGAGTGTGGGGTTTAGGATTCAGTTTTAGCTGCTAAGTAGATTGTTTTTTCGTTGTTGCAAAGGATTGCTCATTCTCAGCTGGGCTTTGGAGCCTCGCATGAAGTTTTCTGACTTACCCATTCCACTCAGATGGATAAGTCTTTCCGTCTCTTGGTTGGTTACACATAATACACCCTGGCAGACAGGAGGCCACTGCTGTGGGGATACTCAGCTAGAGATACTCTACCTGCAGGGCCTGTGGGAATGTGCACGGGCATGGTGGTTTCCTGGGTCATACTTCCACTGACCAAGTCAAATAGGCTCAGAACGAAACGGCAAAAGACCCCCAGCCTCTATCTAGTCTGGGCTCAGATCCCGCTTGGGACTAAGGCCCAAAAGTCCCCCTTTTTGCCCTTCTTGGGTATAGACTTATTGGTTAGTTCTATCCCCTAGGACTCCTGACTGAGACCATGCTGGAGTCTTCGTAAGAATTCCAGATACCAGTGCCCTAAGCCTCCGCCTGCACCCTCCAGCCCCACAGCTGCTATGGGATTTTCTTCTGAAGAGGCTTTTTGGGGGGTTGAAGGTGAATGACTTCAGGTAGATGATTAGCCTAATTAACTTAATGCCTTTTGCAATTACCATGCTGGCTTTGAGGAGTGTCCCATGCATTCCTCCCTTTTGGCCCCAGGGCCCAGTGGAAATACTGAAGAAGCGGGCCTGCCTCCCAGCACGCCTGGCCCTGCCTCCAGATTGCCCCTCCCTGGAGCTAGGGGGCTGTCTTTGGGGAACACGCCAGCTCAGAGTCCTAGGGAGCCTTATCACTGGAAACTGGCAGGCTTGGGTGTTGACAGTTTCCTGCATACCTCACTTAGGAACCAACAACCTGGGCTTCAGAAACAGGCATTCCAGCCCCAGGGGCAGGGCCAAGCTCCTCATCATTGCTTTCTTTTTAAGAAGGTGATTCCTTTAGAAATAACATGCGAATGGTTCTGGGATGCTAGAAGAGGCTCTCACAGTCCCAGTAGTACTCTCTAGTGATGGCCGATGACCATGACTGGGCACGGGAGTCAGGTCCCCTGAGCCGTGCAGTGGAAAAGGGAAGTGGAGAGTGACCAGGTTTCTAACCTACCCTCACTGATTGCTTGAGGGTTTTTATGTCACAGACTCAGGCCTGTTTGGCGGGTCCCCTGCCCCCTTCTTGGGCTCCACCTCAATGGAGAAACAAATGGAATGAGTACAGGGGAAAGCAGAGAGTGTGGAAAATGAGCAAAGAAGTGCTACGAAGAGCTATGACCTATTGAGTGCCTGCTAGATGCTAAGGTCTTTGACACGCACTGTGTCGCCTAATCTTCACTGTAACCTGTGTGGGTGGGTTCCATTATTATGTCTGTTACACAGATGAGGAAACAAGGTTCAGAGAGGATATGAAACTCGCCCAAAGTCCCACAGCTAGGAAATGGCAGGGCTGGGAGTCAGTCCTAGCTTGTCTGACTCCAGAGTCTGTCCTTCCCATCCCAGTGGATAAGGCACAAGTGGATATCGACCTGAATCAGCAGGGAAGCTAAAAACAAAAACAGCCTGTACTTCACCCAGCCCTGGACCAGGTTGGGCCAGATACTTCAGGTTTATCTAGCTGTCTCCTTAAGTCTCATCAAGATCCTGTCAGGCAGGTGAAGGTGCCCCATGTTAGCGATATAAAGTGAAGCCCAGGCAAAAATCAGCAGCCTCCTGGAGCTTGAGGAAGTGGAGCAACCTCTCCATTCCCTGGGGTACTGGGGCTTGGGAGCCAGGGTCAAACAGCTAAAGCTCTTACAATGAGTGTTTCTTTGGCAGTGTTTTCCCCAGTTTGCTATAAACAGCTTGTCCCAGGGGGTACCTCGTAGTCAACAGTTAAGGCAACTGATATTCAGGATCCTTTTCCGATAATCAAAAAACTCGGGGGTGCCTGGGTGGCTCAGTCAGTTGAGCGTTTGACTTCGGCTCGGGTCATGATCTCGCGCTTCATGAGTTCGATCCCTGCGTTGGGCTCCGTGCTGACAGCTCAGAGTCTGGAGCCTGCTTCAGATTCTGTATCCATCTCTCTGCCCCTCCTCAGCTCACAATCTGTCTCTCTCAAACATAAACATTAAAAATATTTTTAAAAATTAAAAGAAAAAAAAAAACAACTCAGCCAAGGGACTTTGGCTGGAAGGGACTTTGAGGTCTTAAATGTGGCACTGCTCTAATCACAGGAGACCAAATTGGAATATTACGGAGTCCTAAAAAGTCAGATTTCCAAAGGCTGCCGAGGCTGTCCAGCATGGTGGTCAAGGGCACAGCCTATGCAGGTAGATGGCCAGGTGTGAACTCCGGCTTTGCTACTGCGTACTCTGGGATCCCTCAGTGTCCCCGGCTGCGAATAGGGATAATAATAATACTTCGTAGGCCTGCTGTGAGGATTAGTGCTTGTGAAAGCACTTAGGACAGTTTCTGGTTCAGAGTAAAGGCTACACGGGTGTTCATGAAATATAAACAGTGAACACCATTGGAAAATGCTTTTAAGTAATTTTAGGTGAGAACTGTGGGATGCACAAATTATGTACATTATGCTTTTAATTATATATATGCATTCACAGGAATGTTATCTTAATGTTATGGAAATTTGGATGGTTTTTATGTACTTCTTACTCTGTATTGCCTCTATCTTGTGCAATGAGCACGAATCACTTTATAATTAAAAAAAATCCTATTGAAAAATATAAAACAAAGACTGCTCTCTCGTGCCAGGATCCTGCCCTCACAGCCCCTGCTCCCATTGCAAAATGGGTTCTAAATGATAAGGAGTGTGTGCCCGTGAAAGGTTGGAGGTCCTTGATTGGAAACACTCAGAGGCTTTGTATCCAGATCTGAGTGTGAGCATCTTGTTAGGAGGGTTTGACAATTGCCTGGTTGGTGGCCTTCTTCATGCCTAGCACGTCCAGCCAGAAACACCAGGCAGGGCCTGCCTAGAATTTCCAGTGTTTCATCTTCCTGAATGGCCCATCTCCTGTCGAAATGCTGCAGGTTTCCCTGGAGACAGTGGATACTCTTGGTTGAGTTTACCTTGGGTACTTGCTTTCCGGAAATATGCGCACTTAACATCATCTTCACTGCCATTGCCTGATTGCCTTGCTTGGGCTTTGACCATCCTGAAACACACATCTTTGAAAGTGGTAGTGAACTTGAACTTGAAAATTGTCCTAAGTTTGGTGCCAATGGGAAATCTCAGCCTGAGTGAGACTATTCTGCCTGGTTTTTTTTTTTTTCTTTCTTATTCTGCATGGTCTTGACTGCTCCTTGGGAATGCTGATTTTTCCATAGTGCCAGAAATGAGCAGAGAAAAATCTGTGTTGCCCCAGAAGATGCAAATTTTGGGAGATGGACGCCTGGTCTGGGAGGGTGTTGTCAAAGAAAGGTTGGCTGTTTGAAGCCAGCATTTCACGAATTACCATACGATTTTCAGATTGAAGATTTATCAAGAAACATGTATTGAGTATCTAAAATGCACTAGGTTTTCTCTTAAGCAATGCCACTGCAGGGAGCTGCGAGAACATTTCAGTCCCAGGGTAGAGAAAAAAGATCTGGCCTTGGAGTGAGGGTAGAATGGCTCAAAAACCTTTAGATTGGAATTGTGTTGACATGCAATGAAGTCAGGCCCAGGCCTGTGTCTGGACAGAGACCTGGTTGTTTACACTGGTTCACACTCCACCAGCCTTACTTTTTCTTCCACATAAAATGTCCACATTTTCAGAAGGGTGGTGGTCTGTGCTCTAGGTCTGTCTTGACAAAACAGGGGAATGTGTTAATTTGAGTTAAATTCAAAGTTAATGTGAGACTTTTAGAAATGATAATAATTTGCTAGGATCTGACTTTGTTTTTCAATTTTTCATTTAAAATATTTGAGAAGCATTTATCTGTAGACAAACCATATGTGATTTTTTTTAAAGTTTATTTTTATTTTTTTGAGACAGAGACAGAGAGAGAAAGAGAGAGAGAGAGAGAGGCAGGCAGGGGGCGTTCAAGCAGGGGAGGGGCAGAGAGAGAGAGGGAGACACAATCCCAAGCAGGCTCCATGCTGTCAGCACAGAGCCCAGTGTGGGGCTCGAACTCATGAACCAGGAGATCATGACCTGAGCCGAAACTGAGAGTTGGACGCTTAACTGACTGAGCCACACAGGCAACCCCCATATATGATTTTTAATCCTCTAAATAGACAGATGACACCACTGTCCATGTGCAGAGCACTGCAAGGTCACCAGTGGCCACCTGTGCTCCATGGCAGGTTCTTTGAGTATCAGGGTGGTTTAACAGGTAAGAAGCCGAGGCTCGGAGAGAGAAGGTAAGTAGCTTGGCTGAGTCCCCTGTCTAATGAGTGGCAGACACTGAGCTGGAAGCCAGCTCTTTTTGACTCCCAAACACCCGGAGTTCCCCTGTCTTCCCTGGTACACAGGTCATGCTCTCTCCCAGGATGAGTGAAACTCAACTGAAGTGCATGTTCAGCACTAGATGGATAAGGGAGTTCCTTGGAAAAATAGCATCACCCCCGAAGTGCCTTTGTTTCTGTGATCTCTGAACAAACTTCCCCAACCATAAAGGAGAGATTTTCCAGGCCTGGAGAAGCTGCCTTTAATGTGTATTCGGTTTTTCTTTTATAGTTCAGAGGAACAATAAAATGGATGAAATTACCACTGTGGCTTGTGAGAGAGTGAATTAGAATTCCTTGCTGGTGAAGCCCATAATTCTTTTCTGTTCTCCAGTGTTTCCTGCTTCCCACCCCGAAGTGGGATCTCCCATGTGTCCTGCCTTGACACTTCCACACTTGGCCTAGACCCCAGGACCTCTAAGTGTCCACCGAGTCGGCTAGTCTGCTTCTCCTTTTCCTGCCCTCTGGCTGCCTTCACAGGTGCTACTTCTCAGAAGCTCAGGCTCTTAACATTCGCCATATTCACTGGTTTGGGTTAGGATATTCCCTAATGCCTTTCCTTCCCTTGTTTTCTTGTACTATAGCGCTTGACTTATCATTGGGGGAAAAATGGATGTCTAAACTTAATTGTGGCCTACTTAATCATGTTCTAAATAGATCTATAAATATAGCTGATCCCCCATCAAAGGGAGACCAACTTGTGTCTATGCATGTACCTGTCTGTATAGGCCCTCCTTCATCCATGCACCTAGCTGTCCTTCCATCCATCATCCACCCATTCATGGATTTGGAGCACCTGCTCATGCCAAGCCATGTGTTAGGAGATAGAGCAGAAGAGTGATGAAGATAGCCTGATTCTCACCTTCAGGAGGAAGACTCGCCCCCATCACACTACAGAATGAAACATGCTATGACCACACAAGTGTAGGTTACACATTATGTTGGTTATTACCTTTGGGAGAGCAGTATACAAGCATCTTTGAGGGTATATGTTTTCCTGTTTCTGTATGAATTAAGTTAAACCCACTGGAAATTGTATTAGGTAATTGTATTAATTGTTTCTTTAACTCAGGGTTTCTTACTGAATAGTGACTTGTTAGTTCCTAGAGGAAGCTCATCTTCTGACTTCAAAAAGGGCCCTTTTCTACATTAGTCATTATGTAAATCAGAGCGGGCTGACAGTGGAGAAGGTACATGGAATTGGTTTATTCACTGGATTGCAGTCGGGGGAGTCGAGTTCTCATCCCATTTCTGCCACTAACTTCTGTGGGACCTTGGCCATTTCCTTACCTTACCATGCCTTTATCCTTGTGTTTATTTTTTTTTAACTTTATTATTTTTTATTTTTTTAACATTTATTTATTTTTGAGAGACAGAGAGACAGAGCATGAGTGGGGGAGGGGCAAACAGAGAGGGAAGACACAGAATCTGATGCAGGCTCCAGGCTCTGAGCAGTCAGTACAGAGTCCAATGTGGGGTTTGAAACCATGGACCTTGAGATCATGACCTGAACCAAAGTCAGATGCCCACAAACTGAGCCACCCAGGCACGCCCTCCCTTTTTAAAAATCTCTTTGTTTTTAATAGGGAGATTATACTTGTTTTTATAGTTCACAAGAGTGTTATATGGATGTGAAAATGCTTGGGAATAGTTTTATAAATGCCAGGCAGTGGAGGATGTGCAGCTGAGGGAGTCTTTTGGAAAATGGGCCAAGCTCAGAGATGTGTTCAGGGCCATTAGGAATAGCAGCCTTGTTGCCATAGTTAGGGTGAAATACGCCAGGTTTGCCTGGGACATTCCTGGTTCTTGTCTGAAATCCTGGCATAAGTATTAAGGGTACTCTTTTTATTTTTAGGTCTGTTTTGGTTTGGAAGCTCTTATGGTCTCTTTATAGAGGATGTAAGTCAGCAGAACACTAACGTCTGCCTCAGTAGCGAAGTTCTGTTGTTCATCTAATGGTGGTGGTCAGAGCCTGACCAGGACTGAACATGAAGATCAAATGCTTGATTCAAGTCACAGGGGAGCCGGCTGGTGTCTAGGGCCCTTTTCTCACCACGCAGGAGAATTCTGCAATTGGCCTGGAATGTCTGCAAATGGGCCAGCTCGTGAGGTGGTTCCCAGAGAGCCCAGCCCATTTGAGGAAGAGCAGATTTCCACGTGGGGCCACATGCCCCTTCTCCCCGCTCTGGCCTTGGCTGTGCAGCTACAGGGCATGGGCCGAAGCATGCAGGCTTGTGATGACCAGAGGTGCAGTACATGAGGGGGTCGCTCCATGGTAGGCAGAAAACTGAGCGATGGAAATGTGTGGGCTGGGTGGGAGGTGGACGGTGTCCTGTCCTCCTTCCCCCAGGCTGGCCAGGCAAGTGTGAGCGGAAATTACTGGGTTCTTTCTGGTGCCCCAAATCTCTGACAGCTGTCAAATGTGAAGAGGACAGTTTGTGTCCCTTGAGGGACTAGCTGCTTCCTAGGGTGGCCTGGGACACATCCTTAGATCCTAATTGGAGGAAGGAGTGTGAGGGGTTTCGGGCCCTTATCTGTGGACATCTGTAGAGTTAGGGTCCAACTTGAAAACGAGGACTGGCATTTTGGAAGCTGAGATTCAATCAGTACAACTTGGCATTTTCTAGAGGTGGAAGAGGCATGGGTCTTGAACCACAATGTGTGGGTTGTAATTTTGGCTCCATTCACCACTGACCCACTCACTATGTGGCTTCAGACAAGTTGTGCTTTCTCCCCAAACCTGTTTTTCCATCAGTAAATTGGGGTTCATTCTTATCCCCACGATCTCATACTGCCTCATCTATCCCTCACTCAGGAAATAAAGGGGCTTTGTAGAGTCAGGACACCTATTTTCTTACCCAGTATGCACAGAGCACCTGTCATGGGCAGTGTGTGGTGGGCACAGGAAAATAACAGTGATCGAGACAGTCATGGCCTTGGCACTCATGCACGTGCTGTTTCATGGGAAGAGACCCATAGTGAACCAGTAAATGGCAGAGAAAGTAGCTGGATACCCTGTAAAATGTATGAAGAAAACATACAGGATTCTGAGAGAAGAACATACCTGGGTGGGGGAAGCAGGTATTTCATAGATAAGGTGACCTAAGAGGACACATGGCTGAGGGTGACCTTCAAGCTGAGACCTGAGCATGAGGAATCTGCTCTGCAGATTCGCAGAAATGTGTTCCTGGCAGAGGGACACGTGGTGAGTCCCCTGTCCATTCCTGCACATGGTTTACAGATGATCTTTCCTTATAAGGATCATGGGAGGGAGTCTGAGCCCATTGGGTTAAGGCTTAACCCCATTTCCAAGATAGATTATTAGAAAAAGCAAGGTGCAGAACAAGGTGTCTGAGTATCATCTGTTTAAAAGGGATGTGTGCTTACACATATGTGATTATATATGTACTTACTCATGTGTGCTTATACATTTGCAGAAATCTCTAGAAAGGTACACTAAAAATTGGTGGTTGTGCCTGAGAAGGGAATCTGGAGGACTGAGGGTAAAAGGGAGACTCATTTGTAACTGCATATCTACTTGTACTGTTTAATTTTTTTTTTTTTTTAGCCACATGCATGTATTACTTTTTCAATGCAGAAATCCAGTTGTTTAAAAATACGTGTGCTTACTTAAAGGAAATGTTTGTAGGCCATTTGGCAACAAAAGTAAGACTGGTATACAAGTAGGGATATGTGGAGTCTTCCAGGTGCCAGGAAAACAACCGGGTTTGGGACCGAGGGTGGGCCTGGGCCAGCTCTAGCCTGGAGAGCCCTGGAGAGGGGCGTGACTGACCCCGGGTGTCCATTCCCACAGGCTCAGACCTAGTTCCATGGTCTTTTTTCTCACTGCAGGTGACAGGGGTGCCCGTTTCCCCTCTCTGACTCTCCTGAGTGTGTTTCTTTGAGCCTGAAAATTGCAGCCCCAACCCTCACACATGCGTTCTTACTGTAATCATTCATGGGCACATTCAGTTCTCTTACAGGATTATGTACCCCCAGAGTTGTTAGCATACATAGAGCCTCATGCCGCGTCATTACTTCAGGAAGCATGGAAGATAAATATAACAAGATTCACTTGCCCATGTAGATTATTTATCATTCCTCCTTCATGCTATTTTTAAAGTGGGAAGGCCACTGATAACAATTCTCATCATGGATGAGGATGAAATCTTCCAGTAACTTTATAGAAAGCCCCCTGAATGATTGTTAGAATGAGGTGTTTAAATTAATTTAATTTTCTGTTTTACTGTGTGCTTTCCTCCTGTTTTGTAATTGAAGTTCTTAAAGCATGCTTATATTTACTTCCTTACCTGTGGGGGCAATAAATGCTTCAGCTACCTGGAGTCCTCTCTCCCCCAGAACAGAGCTGACAACCACTGAATACAGGGAGAAGTTTAATCACTGTCAAAACGGCTCAAGGTTTCTTTGTGATAATACTAACCCTTACTCATAAAGACACTGCTTTCTCAGAGCTTGTTCTCATTTTGTATATAACTTTAAGAAGTAGAGTTTTCTAATTTAGACATCTACAAAACCTTAGGGTAAAGGGGAATAGTTAGAGACACATGCCTTGACCTCAGCAGGAAATGACAACTTAATGGCACAGAAAAGAAACATAAAAAGCAGAGCCCTGATTTCAAGAAATCTAGTATCAGGGATGTATTCATACAGAGACAAGAAAGTTCTATGTGCCCCCAAACATTATAGTAGTGGATATGCAGGCAATGATTCTGAATCTTCAAGGAAGGTTATGTTCTGAATCTTTTGTTTAAAGAAGACAGAAGTGAGTAAATTTTAGAAAAACTTTATCAGAAATAATTCACATCAAAAATATTTTTCAAATATGTATTTATTTTTGAGAGAGAGAGAGAAAGCATGAGTGGGGGAGGGGCAGAGAGAGAGAGGGGTGGGGAGAGAGAGAATCCCAAGCAGTCTCCACACCCAGCATGGAACACTATTCAGGGCTCAATCTCACGGCTGCAAGATCATGACCTGAGCTGATACCAAGAGTTGGCACTTAACTGACTGAGCCACCCAGGTGCCCCAGAAATAATTAACATTTAAAAATTCTGTGAGGGCACCTAGGCGGCTCAGTCAGCTAAGTGTCCGGCTTCAGCTCAGGTCATGATTGCACGGTCCGTGAGTTCGAGCCCCATGTCAGGCTTTGTGCTGACCGCTCAGAGCCTGGAGCCTGCTTAGGATTTTGTGTCTCCCTCTCTCTATCTCCCCTCCCTGCCCCCAGCTCACATTCTGTCTGTCTCTCTCTCTCAAAAATAAATAAACATGAAAAAAAAATGCTACAGTACAAAGAATGTTTCTTTAACAGGATAAGGAATGTTTGTCTAAACCAATATCCACCTTTGTAGAAAATAGGAAAACAGGGGCGCCTGGGTGACTCAGTTGGTTAAGTGTCTGTCTTTGGCTCAGGTCATGATCTCGTGCTCTGTGAGTTCGAGCCCTGTATCTGAGCTGACAGCTCAGAGCCTGGAGCCTGTCGCAGATTCTGTGTCTCCCTCTCTCTCTGACCCTTCCCCATTCATGATCTGTCTCTCCCTGTCTCAAAAATTAAAAAAAAAAAATTAAAAAAGAAAGAAAATAGGAAAACAAAAGACATTCCCATTAAAATCAGCAATATAGTAAGAATGATCCCTCCCTCCTGAGATTTAATATCACTCTATGCAAGAAGTCATGGAACTAGAAAACAAGAGGTATAGCTATTGAAAAGAAGAAACAATGTGACCATTATTTTAAAATGGTAAAATCACCTTCTAAGAAAATTTAAGAGCACTGATAGAAGTATTATTAACATTAGTAAGAGTTCAATTAGGTGGCCAGGCTACATAAATACTTTATATGCTATAACTTTCCCAAGTATTAACAATAGCTAGCTGGAAAAGTATGTAATACAAAAGATCTTATTTTAGTTATTTAAGCATGTAAAATACCTAGAGATGAGTAAGAAATATGTTGAATTTAGAGTAATTAAAAATGAATCACTGGAAAAGTGTACCATGTTCATGAACTTGGTACTTTTGAGGTATGTGAGACAATGCTTCTTGAAAACGAGGTGGAACAGTGTTACAGTTAAATTACTCTGATCCAAGTGTCAGCTTTACTACTTACTGAATGTGTAATTCTGGCCAAATTACTAAATACTTCTGGGCCTAAGTTTTCTCATCAATAATAACAATTACCTCATAACATTGTTGTGAGTTATTATGTGGCAAGAGTAGGGCACTGCCTGCTACATAGCAATGGCTCATTAAATATGAGCTAGGGGCGTCTGGGTGCCTTAGTCAATTGAGCATCCAACTTCAGCTCAGGTCATGATCCCACTGTTCTCGAGTTGGTGCCCCACATCAGGTTTGTGCTTACAGCTCAGAGTCTGGAGCCTGTTTCGGATTCAGTCTCTCTCTCTCTCTCTCTCTCTCTCTCTCTCTCTCTCTGCCCCTCCCCCACTCATAACTCTATCTCTAAAAAAATAAATAAATATGAGCTATTAGTTTTATACTAATTCCCCTAAATTAAGTTTTTAGTTTGTGGGAATATCAAAAATCTAAAAGATATAGACCCAAGTGGATATAAGAATGTAATTTATCATGCAGCATTTCACAGCAATTGGTAAGGAAGGGTTATTCAATAAGTAAGCTGGGGCAATTCACCCATTACCAAAAAAAGTTAGCCTCTCACTCTGTACCAGTGTTCTTCAGAGTGTGGCCACAGCCATCAGAATTCCTTGGAGCACTCTTAAAATGCAGATATTTAAGCTTTAGGCTATACTTCATATTAAAATGTGGGAACTGCTGTCATAACCCACACATCAAAATACATTCCAGATGAATTACTGGGATAAATGTCAATGTTGTCATCTACAGCCAGAAGACAGAATGAGGAAATATTTACAGTATCCTCCGTATTTTCAATTTAAGATCTTTTACAGTTTGGTAAGAAAAATATGAATACGTAAGAGTAAAAAGGGCAAACGCCGTGAATAACCAAACCACAAAAGAAGAAGAGAAAAGGCCAAATAAGCCTATGGAAAAATGCCAGACTTCACTAACACTCAAAAGATGCACATTAACACAACATAGCATTTCTCATATTTCAGGAGGGAAAGTACTTTAAAACTGACAAGATCCAGTGATGGTAAGGATACAGTGAAATGGGTATTTTGACATTCAAGTGAGGGTGGGAATACTAAACCAGCTTTCTGAAATACCTTGTATGGAAAGCCTGAAAAATATCTATCCCTGGGGGCCAAGCTATTCATCTGCTATGAATTCACCTTGGGGAAGAATCAGAGATTCATATACAGACTTAGATATGCAGGTATTTGTCGTGGCATTATTTTAATAGAAAAAGATTGGAAACAGCTGACACGTCCAACAATATGGTAATCGTTAACTAAATTATGGCCCATCCATAAGATGAATACTCTGTGGTCATTAGGAATCATGTTTTTGAAGAATCCTGTCATTAAATTACCTGAGAAAATGCTTACTATGTAGCAAATGAAAACTCCAGGATATAAGCTATATGTAGCATGATTTCTTCTTCTTTTTTTTTTTTTTTTATTAAAAATAATCACTAACAGGGATGCCTGAGTGGCTCAGTCGGTTGAGCGTCTGACTTCAGCTCAGGTCATGATCTCACTGTTGACGAATTCAAGCCCCACATCAGGCCCTGTGCTGACAGCTCAGAGCCTGGAGTCTGCTTTAGATTCTGTGTGTCTCTCTGTCTCTGCCCCTCCTCCACTCACACTCTGTCTCTCTCTGTCTCAGGAATAAGTGAACATTAAAAAAAATTTTTTTTAAAGATAATCACAAACATAGATAAAAGATGGAGAGAAGGAAAAAATATACCAACATTTTAACGGTCCTTGTGTCTGGGTGGTTGGATTTGAGCAATTTTTATGTTCCTTATACTTTTCAGATTTTCAAAGTTTTGTGCAATGCACATGTATTTGTAAATGAGAAAAATATTAGTTGAAACATCATAAAACAGATGAGACTGGCTGAGAGACTTTGAACATGAGTCGTATTTTAAAAAGGTAATGGTACAAAGACTCTGGTCCTGCGTTCAGGAATGAATCAGTGAAGCAGAATGGATCCATCAGAATCCGGTGGTTTGGGAGGGGCCATGCGGCGTGAGGATGGACAGGCAGGCTGGGGGCAGAGTGTGTGGGGCCTTGCAGGTGGCGCAGCTGCTCAGAGAGGCTGGACCCCCTCTGAGTAACCCCCATCCTGCAGACTACCCTGAGCGGGCACCAATGAGGCCTGCACCCCTGAGAACTCACTGCAGCACATCAGTGCATCTAAACATGTCACTTGGGCAAAGGCATTTTGGCAAAGGCCAATTCCCCTTTGGCCTCTGTTCCTTTGAAAGGAGAGGATCTCTGGTATAAAGAGTTTGCTTTTGGAAAACCCGCAGGTTGCCAATACAGTTCTCTGGCTGAGCTTTCTCTCCTCTTACTCTAGCACCCAGCCTAGCCCCAGGACCTTGGCTGCTTGCTGGCCCAAAACCGCGGACGGGGATTCTGAAGACCAGCATTTCCTCATTGGTATGGCGCTCAAGGCCTGGGAAGGTGCAGTGTCTGTTGGCTACCCCAAAATGGATGATAGTGTCACCTGAGGACACCAGAGGCCGGGAAGGTTGGTCTCAGGTAGGTTTGGACAAACAGCAGAAGGCTCACGACAGCGAAGCCCTTTACACTGGGTGTGGACTCTTGCCGTGGGAACTCAAAATAGTAGCTGCCTGACCTTGGGCTTATCCCTTCACTTCAGTGGTAGACCTCAGGCCCCCCTTTATGAATGAGTTCTCCATTGGTAATAAGTGCCCTGAGGGGCCATGTGAGGCTTAAGTAAGCAAATGTATGCAAAGCATTTATCTCAACCCGACACAGAGGGAGGTGCTCTGTAAATCACAGTTACAATGAGTTTGGCCTTTCTCTCTTCCTCCACCTATGCGGCAGGTGGTCTGTGGTGCCAGGTGCATTTTATCAGCACATGTGTCACATGTGCAGCCAGACTCCAGGGGCTGCAGGTTGTCATTATTATTACTGATGCTGCTCTTGCTGCGGCCTCTGTCTGGGCACCGTGTGAGGAGGTGACAAGGCTCTCCAACCCCCACCTTCAGTGGGGCCCGCAGCTCTTAGGTCTTTATGACAACAGGCTTCTCACTGGCTCCCTTGTCTGCTTGAGCTGCTCAGGGATGGAAAGCAAGTGGGCGGGAGCCTGAGTGGGTGTGGTTATTCCCTGAAATGAGCGCAAAGCCTGGCTTTGCCTTCTGTCTTCCCCCCTTTCACTGTTTTGCAAACTCTGTTCATAGTAACCTCCTTAACTGGGCCCTTGAGAGCTGCTGAGCAGGGTCACTGAGTCACCCGAGAGCCCGGAAGCCAGGCACTGAAACCACTGTCCCCCGTCCCTGATCAAGGGCAGCAGAAGTGTTGACATTTCTGTCCGCAGCGTCAAAAGGCAGGCGCAGCAAACAGGGCCCACCTCCGAGTGGGCCATGCTTGACCTGAGTGGGAGACAAAAAGGCTTTACGTTGTGCGCAGACTTTTGGAAATGTTAGTCGTTTTGTGTTTGGTTTACTGGATATTAGGAAAACAATAAAATGCCTGCATTGAATGAGAAAAGCCAAGTTTAAATCAAAGAGAGTCATTTTAATGTTAAGATGAAGAAAAATAAAAAGTTAATAACATAGATGGTAAATGGATGATGGCAGAAGTTGTGGCCATGGTGTGGATGAGCGTTTGAGAAATGCTCTTACGGGGGAACTAGAATTTTTCACTATCTTTTGTCAAGTGAGTAGGCCCTTCTGGTTTATGTGTTTTTATGGGTTACCTTAATAGTGGTAAGGCAGTGGATCCTTTAAATTTAACCAAACCTAGAGGAGGCTTTATCAGAAGTTACCAATGTAGTGCTTATTTAAAGCTTGTTTGAGTCTGTTGATACATGGAAAACACAGAATGCATTTTTGGCTGCTATGGTTGGATTAGAATTTTCTTGGCTGGATCAGATCATGGAGGAAATTTCTGTTCATTTTATGTCTGTGGCCAGCAGGTCAGATATATGGAACAGAATTGTCCACCTCAAACAGGTAGGGAAGCGTGGCTGATGTGATTAAGTGACATAGCTTCTCTTTCTATGAACTGAGTTGTGGAATCTAAGTGTGCCTGGCCAAGGACTGGTGACACATTCTTGAACACCGTCCTTGTTGAGTTTTCTGTCCACTGGGGGTGAGGACCCATCTTCTCAAAGATCCTTACTGTCTTTTATTTAAGACAAGGGCTAAAGTAGCCATGGGGCATTAGAGGAAGGAGTGGTCACCCCTTTTTGGGCAAAGGAGGAGCCTGGATAGGTGAGGGTGAGACCAAAAGTGGTTGTTGACCTATACTTGAAAGTAAAGGTTTTCCAGGTTGGTAAGAGCCTAATGGGAGGAGGAAAATCATGGAAAAAGGCACAGAGGCTGACAGCCTTGAGAAGACCCAAGCTGTGTGTCAAGAAGATTAGGGTGCCATGAGAGCCAGATGAGGGGAATGTGGTAGGGACAGCAGGAAATGAGGCTTATGAGGTCCTCTCACTATGTGGGCTGAAGAGACCACAATTCCCTACTGAGAAGTAAACTTGTTTCTAGGTCATTACCTGCATTCTGATTAGTGAGGGTCCTTCTTAGCCAGCTTAAGTGGCTATTCACCCTAAGACTCAGTGGGACATGATGAGGCCCTCTAGACAGAATAGGGGCCCTAACATGTTCCATGCTTCCCTTCCATATTTAGGGCTCAGGGTTTAGTTGTCAGTGTGCATCTGATCCTAAGATGCCTGATTGCATATAGACATTTTAAAGACTTTTGGGTGCCCGCAGGTAGAATAGGGGAAGAAGGCCATTGAAGGAGAGGCAAGAATATGGGAGAAAAACCTCCCCAGACTCCCCATCTTGCCCATGCTGGCTGTGATAACTGCCTGGGAGAGCTGCCTGGCTGGGGATCCTCAGACTTGTGTGGGGTCAGACTTTACATCCTGGTGAGGGGCAAAGGCTGGCAAATTCTGAACGTGTGCCTGGTTCAGTAACACTCCCGCGGTCGCTGAGAGGGCAGATCTTTCCAGGCCCCAACAATGACTTTATATGAGCTGAGCAGCCACCCCTGGCCTGTGAGTTCTAACTGCCCTGTCTCTTATGGGTGTGGACACAGCCTCAGGGTGTCTAAAGGTCAATGGCAGACCCTAAAGCCAAGGCTGAACCTTGATGCAGGAAAGTTGGGATGGGGTGGGGACAAGACTACTCGGAACTGTGGGACTGAACTTGGGCAGCCAGGGTCTACCTGCCTTCATCGCTCCTTTTGCGTTTCTCTGATGAAAGTTTGGACAAGGTGGGTGGTAATGAGTTGATCTGACGTGTCAGATTCCTGAGGCAGATGCTTGAGTATAAACAAGACTTCAAAATACCCAGCCGTTTCTCTGCAAAGTGGGATTTCTTCCATGTCTTCCTGTAAACATTCATGGGCACATGAGCTCAGCTTAAATATCAGTGTTGGTTGTTCTCAGCATTACTGGTCACTGGCTTCTAGATTTTGACATGTGTTTCTGGTGAACAGTGGCTTTTTGGTGGTGGAACATTGGGCATTCAGGCCAAAGCTTTGCCTTATGAAGGGGGAAAACAAGGTTCAGTTTTAAGGAGAACTTTGGGAAAATGTCCAGAGAGTTCCAGCCCATGCATGAATATATGTGTGTGCATATGCATGTGTGTGTGTGTGTGTGTGTGTGTGTGTGTGTGTGTGTGTGTGTGTGCAGGCTTCCTAATTCCTCCCTCTTGTGGATCAAAACCCCTGGTGGCTCTCATCAGAATGAATTAGAGCGTGGTGTTCACATCTAAGCGTTAGAGGCATCCTGAAGCCTTGAGAGGCCAGGTCGACCATATGGTCCCAAGACAGTTGACCATGGGCCCATTGGGATGGGGGTCACTCCTTGGGAGTGGGGTGAGGGAGCTGGGCTGGGAGGGATGGGAGGGGTGAGGGATCTGGGAGTTCTGAGTTCCACTGGGGCTATTGCCAAGCTTGGGTGATTCCCTTTGCCTGCACTGCCCCCAGTCCTGGGTGGCCACGCCAGACCTGCCTGCCAGGGCTCCTTGATCATGAACTGATCATCCAAGGTCTTCCCTGGCCTGCCTGGTTATCCTCTTGGAACAGACTCCCAGAAGTAGTCCCACTCATGCTCTGGTTTGGCATGAAGGGGTGGGAGGAACACAGGCAGAAAGGAGAACTCAGGGCCATGGCAGAGGAGGGCAGATACTTGTTATGGAAGAAGCAAAAGACTAATACTCTTGGACTGTTGCTCTCAGATCCACTTGGCATCACAGCAGCAGCCAAGTGCTCAGAATACGGTTTTCAGGCTCCCTTGTGCCTTCTGGCTTCTGGCTGTGTTTGGCTAAGGGTGGCACCAGTGGGAAACTGGACAGCAAGAAGCAGGAGGAAGGCAGGCTAAGTCTCCCTGTCCGTTTAGGGAAGTGCCTAGGGCAGTTGCTGCATCCCTTCTACAGTTCCATTTGCCACAGACAGCTTGGCCCTCTGTGGTCCCAGTTCTGACTGGTGGCCTTAGCTCCTGGGCTCTGGTACTGCTGTCTCTGGCTTATGACCTTCCAGCAGATTCCAGCTATGGACGATGTCTAGGTTGCCTCATTGTTCCCTACCTTGGCCCTCTGCTTTCCTACTACCTTTGTAATTTGTTCCTTGTACTAAAACCCTTCTGTGAAAGTACTTCATGTTTTTTAACTGGGCCATGAATGATCAAGGACTCTCTGTCCCTCCTTTTCATTCCTTACTCTTCCTTCCATCTCCATTCTGCTGAGGAGTCAACATCCAAAGAAGTAATGTCATATGGGGAAGAGGAACATCATATGCCCTATGTCCTCCTTTTGTCTCTCTTGTCACAGAGACCTGAAACGTTATTCCTTGGCCCGTCTTCTTCCTTGAACATTTATCGAGCACCTTTGTGCAGCAGGAAGGCTCTGTGCTGATATTGGGGCTGGGGGCTGGGGCCTGAAATGAAGGGGTAGGCCTGTCTCCCAGGGGCCCTTGCCCACAGAGAATGTGTGTGTGTGGGGCACACACACAAGTGAGGGTCACATGAAGCACCACCCAAGGAGGGAGGTCTGGGGAGGTATGGAGCATGATAGGCCTCCTTTGGCACAGGGAGTCAGAGAGAACTTTCTCGAGAAGGTGGCATTTGGTTGAGTTTTGAAGGATGGGTGGGATGTGCGGAGATGATGGTAAGGAGACATCCGGAGATTAGAGGTTGAGTCTAGGGCTTCTAATTCCTCTGAAGAACTGCAAATCCCTCAACTGTACATCTGTGCCTTAGTGAAGACTCCTAAGCCCTTTCCGTGGAGGTACCACAGCCACAGAGGAGCTTGAGGACAATCCCTACCATGTTTTAGGCAAGTGTAGAATTTTTGAAGGTGCCACTTTAGGGCTGGGTTACCCTCTGATGGAGAAGCCTACCTGGTATTGAGTTTGCTTTCCATATACCTTCTTGGAGGGAGAGACCAAGGTAAGTTGTTGGAGGGAAGGAGAGTGGAAGAGGAGTAAGACGAGGTTTAGGCCTCGGGGTAGCCTGGGAAGAGCATCCCAATGGGTCTGGACTAGCTTAAGGCAACCTGAAGATAGTGGGACCAAAGGGAGGTGAGGTTGGGCAGATTGACATCAATCAGTTGTTGACAGTCCCTTGTGTGGGCTGGGGGGTGTTGCAGGAGACCTGTCTCAGAGGATGGACATCCCCTCACTGTTCCCAGGGATACAGCAGAGAAGAGGCTGGTGCATGTGGATAGAGAAAAATAGAACCTCTTTCCCTCTTTCACTCCCGCCTGCCCTCCCTCTCTGCTACTTTGGAGGGATGTCAGAGGTGTCATTACTGAGATCGAGGGTAGGGTTTGAAATATATCATAGATTTAATAATGGAGATTTGTGGGATTTCATCTTGCATGCCTCAGCCCCCCGAGGCCAACCCATGGCCAGATGAGCATATGTGTGAAGACAAGGATATATGTCTACAGGCTGGGGCCAGGAAGCTGCAGCTGGTGCTAGGTTAATTTCCAAAATTAGGCTGTGGTCTCTTTTCATAAAGTCTCCAACAATTATAACAACCGTTAAACTGTGACTTTTTAAGTGGGGCGGGGATGTCATGTTTCCTGTTTTGCCTTGTAGACTGTTGCACAGAAATTCAGCTTGGAGTGAACCCGAAGGGGCATCCAGTGCCAGAATCCCGAGTGTTATAGCCTCTTTACGGGAGCACAGCTTAAAGAAAAAAACCCTCCCGGCCTTTAGATATACAGCCAAACACCTGGGTTGGAATCCAAGTGCAGAAAAGAGGCATGGAATGCCAGGAATGCAACACCTGTGGATAAGCTATTGACTCAGAGGCCAGTGTGGTCTCTGAAGACAAGGACTCTCCAGGGCCCCCCTCCACTATCTGCCTCTGGGGGACAGCTGTGTACAGAGGGGCTGGGGGTGATTGTCAGTTTGGTGTTGTGGAAAGATCTGGGGCTTTGGAGTCACTCTGGTTTCTAATCCCAAGGGACATTGGACAGTGCAGGGTGGGAAGTGAGGAAGTAAGACCAAGAAGGGAAGGAAGCCAATAGAGGGTCCAGTGGGTTACCCTATGAGCGACTGAAGGTGCATCAGACTCAGGAGCTCTGAGAGTGCAGGATGTGCTCAGAGTTATCACAGCCAAGGGGTGAGAGGGCTGGGGTGCTGGTCCTACAACTCACATCCCATCAGGGGTTGAGGGCTGCTGCCGGCAGTGAGGGGTGTTGACTCCCCAGCACTGGGGCCTGCTCTGGGCATGTGCTGAGCAGGCTCCACTGGCCAGAGAGCCCTAGGACAAAAACGTTCAGGACTTCGTGGTCGGAAGCCATGTAGTTGACATGCTGATGACCAAGGAGGGGGCAGGGCACTAGCGGTAACTGTGGCAGGTACCGAGACCTTGGAGGTTTGTGATCTGATCACTTCATCCACATGAACCTGCTGGGAACCCAGTGGATGATGGCCTCCAGCAGGGGATTTTATTCTCACCCAGCACTTGGAAAGGATCGTGCTCATGCCAGGAATGAATGACTAGGTAGAACATGGCAGACTGCTGAGAATTTGAGGCAGGCAGGCCACTGTCACCATTCTGTGGTGACCTTACCGATGAGGAGTCTGTCTGGACTGGGTGGTGATCTTGTGTTCAGCCAGCTCTCTCAGACACCCAGGCTTGTGGCATCCTCCAGTCTCTGCTGTAGCCCTAGGAGGCCTCCTGGGAAGGTGCTAGGTTAATTTCCTGTTAATATCCTGTGTACCAGGCCCCATGAGGAAAGCCTGGAGAATATTGCTGCAGCCATGTTCCTCATCATGGGGGCGATGACACCAAGGCTCCAGGGAAGATAGGGCAGAGACTTGATTTGAGCATCCTGGGCCAAGGGCCTCAGGAATGGAGCCAACTGATGGAGTTTTAGACATTAAACACGTCTTTCCCTTCTGGGGCTGAGGGTGGAAGGGAAAGGGAGGATAGCCATTGAGCTGAGCACCATCCTCATGTGGCATTGCTGGGAGCTGGGCCTGGCCTGAAGGGGGCAGCACCATCTCTGCCCTTCTGCAGTCTATTCCCAGAAGCCAGGGACAGAAGACGAGGCATGTGGGAGCGCCTGTGCCCTTCCCTTCCTCACTGACCCTGGAGTTCCACGTGAAGCCTCTTGTTGGAAACTTGTACATCTTTCATCTGGAGAAATGGAGAGTTTTGTGGCTGGACGATCAGAGGCCTGCCATGCTGAGTATCGGATTCTCCAGGTAGAATTTGGGGCATGGTTTGGTGCACAGAGCAGGGAACAGAAAATGGGGGAGGAAAATAGACTGAAGAGTGTCAGCTCCCTCGTGGTAGGGTTTCCTTTCATGGGCTGATGAATTTCCCGGGAAGTGGGCTCAGGTTGTCCTGTGACTTTTGTGTCTGAGATCTGGACATGGAGCCATGCCTTGTGCCCTTGATAAGCTTGCAACCTTTTATCTCTACCCGGCTCCCATCTGTTTGGCAGCCCAAGAATGGCTCTGTGCAACTGGCACTTGGATGATTCTCATTTTAGAAAGATTTCAGGCTGACTTAATGCTTCCGGGGACCAAATTCAAAGGCGAAAACTCCAGGGTGACCCAGCAAATGCCTGATTTTCCAGAACTAATCCGTCCTCCTCGACTTGTCTCCTCACCTCTCCCCGGATCAGCACAGCCGTCAAAGTCGTTCTCATGTTGTGCAAAGTGACAACCGTAATCACAAATGAATGAAACAGGTCTACTCTGTGGAGGAGAATCTGGAGGATGAGTCATTTGAAATGTTGTGCTGTGAGGTGCTTTGCGCTTTATCCCCATATGAAAAACAGCCATGTGATTTAAAGAGCTTTTCGATCCAGTCATTAGTCCGATTTTAAATGGGCGTTACTTCTTCTCATAGGGTATTTTTGCCCTTTATCTAAAACAGTGTTTGGCAGAGGAATTCCTTTGAAGTCAGACCCAGTGAAGGGAGAGGTCTTTGAGATGATGCCAGACTTCTCCCTGCTATGATTTAGATGCCGTCTGCCTAGAATCAAGGGCCGACATGTTGTGTTTCTTAAAATCCCCTCTACCTGTGTGGTTCTCATCCCTCGAGGGTAAAGATGAAAGACTAACCTGAGTGTGACATCTCATGTGGCTGCATAGTCTTTTCCAGCATCCTCTGGTGGCCTAGCCCTTGAGGCGACGAGATCACGGAGGGCCTTGTATACCTTGTATGCCATACAGCCATGTGTAGGCTTTGTCATGAGGGCCATGGGGAGCCACTAAAAGGCTCCATTCAGGAAAGTGGTCTGGAAGCTTAGTGTTGTAGAAGGATGGCTCAGGCTTCCATGTGGTGGATGGATGACAGAAGAGAACCCAGAGGCACCGAGACTTCATGGGAGGCAGGTGTGTACCCAGGTGAGAGAAGACATAGTGGCTTGGACTCAAGTGGGGGTGGAGGGAGTGTAGGAGAGTGTAGAAGAGAGGCCCATTCAAGAATATCTAGAAGATAAACCTTCAAGTCCAGCACGATGGACAGTAAGGTACCAAAGGAGGACAAGTCTAGTTCCTTGCCTGGAAACAGAATGATGTACAAAGTCAAGGTTGACTTTGGCCTCTCTTTCTTGGGAGCCTGTGACTGAACACAGGGGTCTCTAAGCCACTGGGAGGGAAACCTTGTGAAACACAGAGACAAGAGCCCGAGCAGAAAGAATAGTGGGAAGGAAATTCAAACCAATATTTTGAACTATTTTTTTAATCATCATTTCCCAGACAATGTCATTATCCTAATTTGAAAGAGAGTGATTCAATTCATTTTCTATTTGTGGTTGCCAGCCCCATGAATACTTGATGGTTTTGGATTACAAAGCTTCCAGCAGTGGTTCTCAGGCGGTCAATAGAATGGAGGGCAAGGAGAGGCCCGCGTTGAGGTATTGATAGGCTGTGTGCCTCCTCATGTGTCTCCTGCTTCAATAGCATCTATTTTGGGCAGAGTTCTTTCTGAAGCTCTGGCAGGGTGAGGAAAATGAGCATTCTCCCTGCTTCCAGGGCTGGTTGTCAGAGCTCTGGAAATGATCTGTTGTGACAAATGGCAATGGCTTCAGGTTATGTGGGAGGACTGCAGCCCTCAGATGGGTAATTATCTCTGCAGTTTAATGGTGATTGCAAGGAGATGGGGCAGCTGATCCGAGTAATGGGAACATGACAGACGGAATGAAATTGTGGTTGTTGTTGTTTTAGGTTTCTTGTAAGGCAGTGGGTTGTATTAATCACAGACCTGTCTTCCGTAAGAAAGATAAGTCGTCTGGAAGAAGTTTGGACTTGAAACATGGCAAAACTCATCATTGCTATGGACTGAGTTGTGCCCCCCTCAAATTCATAATCCCCCCGTGTGACTGTACTTGGAGACAGGGATTTGGGGAGGCAATTAAGGTTAAATCAGGTCATAAGGGAGGGGTCCTAATCTGATAGGATTGGCAACCTTAAATGAAGAGGAAGAGAGAGAGAGAGAGAGAGAGAGAGAGAGAGAGATGTCTATGCACGCTGACTGAAGAAAGGCCACGTGAGGACACAGTAAGAAGGTGGTCTCTGCACGCCAGGAAGGGGGCTCTCACCAGCACCGACCGTGCTGGCAGCCTGATCTCTGGCTTCTCACCTCCACACCTCTGAGAAAATACATTTCTGTTAAGACCCCCAGGGTATGGTCTTTTGCTGTGGCATCCCAAGGAGACTAGGACGGAATGAAGATGTGCGAATGGCTCAGTCCCAGTATTTATTTGAATTAAATAAATCAGCAGTCATGGTACTAAGTTTGGAATCAGCAATAACAACTAATTCTCCTGGACTTAGATTTTTGTACAGTGAAGTAGCCAATATGTTCCTCAGTTTTAGAATCTGCATACACATTATGAGCTCTAAAAAAATTTTAGATTTAATTTAAATCTGAAGTTGGCAAGCAGCTGACATATTCCCCATGTGACTTCTGAAATTTCTCAGGGAAAGTACACCCATTTCTCCCCAAGTTTGAGCTCTTTTCTGAGACTAAGTTAGAACTGGGGAAGGCCAAGCACCTCATGCTACTCTCGTTGCTGTTCTGTGGGGGTACTTTGCCCATGCCTGTCTTTCATGCAGTCCAATTTTTCTGTCCGAGAACAAATTAAGAACTCCATGTTACCTGGGAGATGAGGGAGAGCTGCGTGTGTTTGGCCTGTGGTCTCTGCTGTTTCCTCATTAGGGACGTGGCTACCATTTCTGTTACCCTCTGGGGCAACATTGCTGGCATGGGGTCCATTCTGCAACCCACTATGCTGACAGAGGCAAAGAACAAGAGAAACAATTCAAGAAGGAGGGACAAAATGTCTTCTAGAGCTGACCTGTGATCCAGTGATTGGAAATCTTAGCCAGTGACCAGTCATCATGGGACCATGAGACCCCTGACGTTGAGTTAGACACCATAGAAAGACACCAGAGCAAGAGGAAGCTTGGGTCCTGCCCTCAAGATGCTCATGATCTCCTTGAAGAAATAAGCCACCCTCAAAAAAATTTTTAAAAAGGGGTGCCTGGGTGGCTCAGTCGGTTAGACATCTGTCTTCATCTCAGGTCATGATCTCGCAGTTCGTGAGTTGGAGCCCCATGTCAGGCTCTCTGCCGACGGCTCAGAGCCTGGAGCCTGTTTCAGATTCTGTGTCTTTCTCTCTGTGCCACTCCTCTCAAAAATAAACATTAAAAAAAAATTGGAAATAAGGCCCACACACCAGGAAGCCAAGACAAATCTAAGTAAGTAAGGGTCTTCACAGGCTGACTTCCCCTGGGGGATTTTTTGAGAAGGGAAAGGAGTGATTTGGGGTTCAGCCCTGGGTTGATGGCATGAGTCTGGGAAGGCCTTCTGGAGAAGATGGGCTGGTTTTGGTGTTCAGACAGGGATGAAGTCGGAGAGGCCCAAGGCAGAGAATGGTTGCTAGTTTGTTTTCTCACTTAGAGAATATTTTTTAAGTACCAGTTGCATGTCAGGGCTCGGCTGTGGGTCATGGAAAGGAGAGAGCAAGTAGCCATGGCCACATGGGAGATTTCTCTAGGTCTGTTGGGGCTTTGAGGACCAAGAGAGCTGGAGCCAGCTGCATTCCTTTCATGGAGGAAGCCAAGTGTCCCCATGCACTGAGTGCTGCCATTGTTGCAGTTTGGTTTTGTGACAAATGCTGATTACCTCCGTCTGCATCTCCTGGGACACTAGCATCCATCCTTCCCTCCTGGTGCCTCCACATGATTCTCTACGTCATGGGAATGGGATCCTGGGGCAGATCTCAGAAGGAAGGACTAGCAGGAAAATGCTAGTGGCCGTGACCCTGCCCTCTGGCCTCTGTTCATGAGCATGTGGAGTCCAGGGGTGCCCCATATCTACAGTGGAGCTTGGGGAAAGCTCTTATGCTATGGAGCAGGAAATTATCCCAAGCAGTATGCCAACTCAGGACTCTGAGCAGGACTGTCTGTCAGGTGCTGAATCTGCATGTATTGATCTGGGGTCTGGTGGTGCTAGAGGGAGCCAGACCTCTAGCTAAGTCCATACAAGTTTAAATGCGTGGGTGGGGTAGCCAGGCATGGGAACCTTGGTGGTGGGGCCAACAACAATGACAGCCACTCCAGGCTGAGTTCAAGCTATCAATACAACACAGCTCTGTGTTTCTGAACACAGAGCTGGGAAGATCCTTACAAGCAGGTCTCACAAGGAAGTGCAAGCCAGATCCCGCATACCATTGCCTTTAATGAAATACCACTAGCAACAGGCAACTCATTACCTCTTGGTGTTGCCCGTTCTGTTCATCCTTCTGTCTTGGGCCTCTCAGATTTCATCCTCTTTTGGGGCCGAAACAAGTCCATCCCTAAGGAAATGTTAGAAAATTATGTCAAACTCGAATCTGTCATTCTTTCATATTAACCAGTACTTTTTTCCCCAACTCTGATTTCTAGTTCCTATTTGTACCCATCTTTAAGAAACAAGCTGGGTTTTAGGATTAGAGGTGAGCGGTTCTCGTAAAAAGAGTGATTACTCACTGGTCTTGGATAATGACCTTCCCCTGACCTCCTGATCGTCCTCTTGTAGGTTACCTCATATCTAGCACATTATGTTTCTAATTGATTTCATTCAACAAACGCAATAGAGAATCTACTTGGTGCCAAGCCTGGGCTGGGCACTCTAGGGAAGTAATGAATGAAATATAGTCCCCTCTTTGGCTGCTTAGTGTTCAGTGGGGAAGAGAATAAGTCAGTCAGTACTTTCAAGTGCTTTGTCCTATGATGAGGGGCAGGAATTTGCTCTGGGGCTTTCCATTTGTGAAAAGGTCACTTCTGACTCGTGGTTTGCTGTTTCTGCTGTCCATGCTATGGAAAAGGACCAATTAGCATGGCTGACTTCTTAGGGCAGAGAGCACTTCCCACAGGGAGCCCTGGGCAGCTTCAGACACACACCCATGTCTGCCGGAATCTGCCCATGTTTCAGCGACAGACAGGAGATTTTACAAAGCCATTGTTAAGCCGATCAATAGCTCAACATGTGGAATGAACAAACCCATAGTTCTTGTATTAGAAACATCCTCTGCAGCAACTGCACACACAGTAGCAAAAGTCTTTAGATGTTGGGCTGTGGTGCCAGTATTCAACTTCCATTACCCCTGAGGTTGAGCAATACCAGGAAACATGTGGGATGTAGCTGGCCAAACCAGACCGTGTTGTACATCTCTGTTGAAGTGTGGTCTGCTTCCCATGGGATTGAGGAAGAATTTTCCAAGTTCTGTACTGACTCAGTGGAGGGAGGGAGGGAGGGAGGGAGGGAGAGAGAGAGAGCGCGCGAGAGAGAGAGCAAGCATCCATTAGGACTAGAAGTGAAAAATAGCAAAGATGACAAGCCAGCACCTTTTAACAAACACAGTTACTCATGGTATCTGTGTTGACTGGCATTTGTTTAATAACTGTTTGGATTTGGAGTTGATACAGGGTGACTTGAACTGATCCCATCTCTGACCTTTGGAATCTATAATTTATCATCAGTGTGGTCAACCCAAATAACCAACAAGTAAACTTTCCGTCACGTGCTGGTTATGAACTGGCAAAATAACCAATACAAGCCCAAATGTTTGGCTTAGTTCTGTCTACACACAAAACCATATCCTCCTGCTGGAGTTGAACCAGCAAAGAAAGCTATGTATGGAAGTGGATGCTGCAGGATTCCCAGGACTTCCAGATGAATTCATATTCTCTCCCTGTCTCTTTCCACCGACCCCCTTCCTTCCCCTAGTCCCCTCTCCGGCCACAGCTTGAAAAGGAAATCTTACCAAGCACACAGGGACACAAAGAAGAGCAGGACGTTATCAACTTGAAGGAGCTCTAGCCTCTGAAACCATTTAGGGACAATTGGGTGCAAAATTGTTGAGGAGTTCCTTTACTCATGGTCCTTAACTCATTAGTTTTTTCATGCTAAAGATCAGGGTAAGGAGTACAGCAATTTTATTTAATCCAGGAGGAGTCTCTTCTGGCAAAAGTGTTTTTTCATCACGTGTTTCTCCATCAGGAGAGAAATGTGAGTGCTGAAAAGTCTGGTATGCAGCAGAGCAAAGAAAGTTCCTTTCATAAGCAACAGAAATGGTGGTTCATGAGTGGGTTAGAAGTCGCAAGTCCCTGTTCTTAGTTAAAGCAGCATCAACCTCTTGTCAAGTTCAGAGAAACCATTCACAAACTCTCTGCTGAACAGGTAGGCCACAATGACAGGGACTGCAAAGGATATTTGTTTGTTGCTGGAACCTTGATTTCTAGTTCCAGAAAAGCCTAAATCAGCATGAAGAATGAATATATTTTTCATCACTTACTCTATTTCATCAGTTTTAAGGTGTACATTCTCTCTGTTTTTCATATTTTAACATCTCTGAAATTAATGGCACAGTGCAGTTATTGTCAGCCAGGGAGCAGTCATGACAATGTCATCATCTCTGCATGCACGAACTTGGTCTTAGCTGTTCATGTTTTCACTTCAATGAGTTATGAAGTTATGTGCATTTTGGTGCTACATATGTCAAGTTTCACTGATATTTAGAATTTTTTTTAAGGTTACATTATGCTTTGGTATTGAAACAAGCAAAAAAGAGCAGAGGTATGTACAATTGCTGTAAGTGAAGCAAATATTTGTCTTTGGAGAAATGACCAAAGTTCCCTATTTCTTGCAGAACAACAACCAAGTACTTTAAGAAAATATCTCTTAAACTTTTTAATGTGTAAGCAGATCATCAGAGAATCTTGTTAAAATTATTTGGTATATCTGGGATGGAGCTAAGTGCCTTTTTTTGTAACTAGCAGCCAGATGACCTAATAATTGTAGGTCCAAACCATACATTGAGTAATAAGGCTTTACCAGAAGATAAAGGAAGTTAGTTACAAGTAAATGAAGCTGTGCTCATTTTGTTACTGAATTATATACAATGGTTTGCATATCACTTGCTAAATCAAGCTACTAAAGGCATGATAAATACCAAATCCTCAGGAAATCTAAGTTTCCACTCTAAGTGCTATATGGACTCTACATCTACATCTTGTTGAGAGAGCCAGTGACAGGATATTGTATTAAAAAGTAACACAACAAAACAGAAGAACATGTAAATGACAAATTTCTTTCAAATTTCTGCTCTCTTTTCAACCTATCCTCTTCTTGTAACAAAAAGGATAAGATACTACAACATTAAAAAAATTTTTAACATTTATTTTTGAGAGACAGAGCAAGACAGAGCATGAGTGGCGGAGGGGAAGAAAGAGGGGGTTACACAGAATCCAAAGCAGGCTCCAGGCTCTGAGCTGTCAGCACAGAGCCTGATGTAGGGCTTGAACTCACGGACTGCGAGATCATGACCTGAGTCCAAGTTGTCCTCTTAACCGACTGAACCACCCAGGTGCCCCAAGATACTACAACTTTTAAACTGGGTGGGCAGAGAGGCAAAGGACCTTATGTAGCATCCAGTCTCACACTGAAGCTGTCTGATCAAATGACCAGATAGAATAAGGAAAATATGGGGCCAAAAAGTAATGTTTAGTCACCAGCAGGTGTGAATAGCCCATTTAATATGCTCCTTCAAGTAGAAGTTATTTGGCAAGGCCAGGGCTGTTAACTACCAACTGTGTCTTTATAATGATCCTAGGAACATCAGAAGAAAGTTACTTTGGTGTGTCAAGGGCTATAGTATAGCTACATAGATGCCGGACAGTTTGAATTTCTGGTTTCATAGCTCTCTGTGTTTTTGAGAAAGCTTACTATTCCATGGACACATATCACCAGATTTTCCCCCCTGAATAAAATATAAAAACGAAAAAAATTAAAGTAGATTGATGAGGCAAAAATCAGAGTTTGGAGATGCCATGGGGCAGGGTATTGGAGGGGAGGAAACTGCAGAAATTTAAGTGGGAGTCTTAGTGGATTCTTGGCTGAGGGGTGGGGTGTTCATATATAGGGTGATAATCTACAAAGCCTAGCAGAAAGTGCCTTCTGTGCATCTGAGAACTGAATGGAAATACTAGAAGTCTCAAGAGCTAGGTGATGTCAAAGTTATGGTCAAGTCAGAATGGAGTGAACACAATGAGCACTTCAAACATTCAGTTAATATCCTGGAAAGATCATATTTTAGTAATAAGGATCACACCCTAGAGTAAGGACCATACCTTGAGATTAAGGAAAAACGAATAAACACAGAGGAGCAAAACTAGACCAGCCCCGATGAAGAATAAAACCAAAGTCAATTTGGATCAAGATAAATGATTTAACTATCTTCTGTAACAACAGCACTACCCTTTAAAGGAAGATGACATTATTCAGAACTTTGTAAGGCACCATTGACAGTGTCAGGAGTACAAGAAAAAAATTACTAGACGTACTAAGAAGCAGTGAAATGTGACTGCTAGTTAAGAAAAAATAAAGACCACAAGATGACCCAGATGTTGTAATTAGCAAATAAGGATTTTAAAATTGCTATTACAAATATGTCCAAGACCTTAAAGGAAAAGATGGACATAATGAGGTAACAGATGGAAACTATAAAAATGAAGTGGAAGTTTTAAAGTGAAAATGCAGTATCTAAAATGAAAAATTCCCTGAATTGGATTAATGTCATATTAGAGACTCCAGAAGAAAGGGTCAGTGAACTAGAAGAGAGATCAATAGAAATGATTAAATCTGAACAGAGAGAAGAAAGATTGTGCCAACTAAACAGAGACTCGCTTACCTACAGGATAATAGTAAGCAGTTTCATATAGGGGTAATTGGAGGCCTATGAGGATATGAGAGGGAGAAATACTTTAAGAAATAATGCCCAGAAATTTCCCAGATTTGTTGGAAATCTCAACCTCAGATCCAAGAAGTTCAGAATTCCCCAAGTAAGACTCACTTTTTAAAACTCCATGTCATGAGACATTATAGTCAAGCTGCTGAATACACATGAAAAAGAAAAAAATCTTCAGCCTAGGAGAAAACCCACAGTATGTACAGAGGAACCATAATATAAGTAACGGCTGACTTATTATCAGAATGAATTGAATCCAGAAGAGAATGGAACAGTGTCAAGCCAGAATTCTGAATCTGGTATCTAACAAAATTATCCTTAAAAAATGAGGGTGGAATAAAGAAACTTACAGATAAACAAAACCTGAGCAAATTTCTTGCCAGAAAACCTGCCCTACAAGCAATGCTAGGAAAAGTGCTTTAGGGTGAAAGAATATGATGTCACATGGAACTTGGCTCTCATAGGAAGAAATAAAGGACACCAGGAAAGTTGAATATGTGGATAAGCATAAAAGGCTTTCTTTTCTTTTTTCTCTTAAAATATTTAAATTGCATTTGACAATTTAAAGGAAAAAAATTATAACAGTCATTGTAGGGTTTTGTGATGTATGTTGAAGGAAAATACATGACAAAAGTAGCCCAGAGGATGGGAAGTAAAATGAAATATTTTCAATAGGGTTCTTACATGTTTTATAATATGGTAAAATATTAATTCTAAGTAGACTGTGATGAGTGAAGATACATTTTTCCCAGTTTTATTGAGAAATAATTGACGTACATCACTGTATAAGTTTAAGATACATAGCATGATGATCCTATTTACATACATTATGAAATTACCACATTTGAAATGATTGTAAATGATTACCAATAGGTTTAGTTAATGTTCATCTCCTACAGATAAGATGAATATTGTAATCTCTATAGCAATCATTAAAATATAAAACAAAATAGCTCAAAATCTAATTAAGGACATAAAATTGAATTTTATTCAGTTCAAAAAGATATTTGATTAACTCAAAGTAAGCCAGAAAAGGAGGAACAGAGGCACAATAAAACAGGATAAACAGATGGGACAAATTGAAAATAAGCTTCAAAATGTTAGACTTAGACCCAAGCATATAAAGAATGGTAGTAAAAGAAAATGGACTAAAAGGCAGAGATGATCAGATTAGATAGAAAGGCAAGACCTAAGTATATGCTGTGTATAAAAGATGCACTTTAAATATAAACGCACAGATAAATTGAAAGTAAAGGATGGGAAAACCTACCATGCAAACAAGAAGTAGAAGAAACTTGGTGTGGCTCTACCAACTTTAGGCAAAATAGAGTATTATGAAGCATATGGGGACATCTCAAAACCATGGAAATACTAACTCACAAAGCAGACATAAGAATCCTAAATGTATATGCTTCTTATAATCTAATTTCACATTTTTGAAGCAAAACAGACAGAACTAAAAGGAAAAAGAGACAAATCCACACTCAGTAGGCATATGGAAGACTTGCATACGGTCAACCAACTTAATTGACAGAACTACACTCAATAGTTGCAGAATTAACATTCTTTTCAGGTGCACATGGAATGTTGACAAAGTTAGACCATTTGCAGACCCATATAATAATTTACAAATATTGAAATTCAAAGGACTGAAATTATCGAGTCTGTTCTCTGACCAAGAAAACATGAAAGTAGAAACTGATAGCAGTAAACTATCAAACTCAAACAGGAAACCTCAAACAAAGTAATTTTATAAGTGTGTCCTAAAAGATAGTTTTGAACCCAGTTCCAAGATGAAATCTCAAGGTAAATTAGAAATCCATGTTTCTCTTTTTTTTTTTTAAATTAGAAATATTTCAAACAAAATGGTAATGAAAACAACATCTTAAAATTGGTTGGGGTACAATTAATGCAGTAGAGGAAAAATCACAGCTTTAAATATTTATATTAGAAGAGAAAAGTTTAAAAGAAGTGATTACAATTTCTACTTCCAGAATCTGGGAAGGGATGAGCAATTTAAACACAAAGTAAATACAAGGAAAGAAATAATAAAAGTAAAAATAGAAACCCATGCACTAGTAAACAGCAACATAACAGAAAATTAACAAAGTTCAAAGTTGGCACTGTGAAAAAGATTTTTAAATGTGATAAACTCCTAGCAAGATTGAATAAGAAAAACATAGAAGCCACAAATTACCACTATCAGGAATGAAAGAGATCCCACTGTGTGCCCTACGTTTATTAGAAGGATAGCAAGGGAACATAATGAACAACTTTATGCCACTGAAATTTGACAACTTAGATGTAATGCAGACTTTTTGGAAAACACAACACAGTAAAATGGACAAAAAAAAATAGAAAATCTGAACAGTTTAATACCCATTAAAGAAGTTAAATTCATGATAAAAAAAAAAGTTTCTACTAAGAAAACTGCGGACCCAAAGAGCTTCTCAGGTGAATTCAATCAAACATTCAGCAAAGAAGTAATTCTAACACTGTTTCGGCAAATAGGGGAGGAAACATTCCCAACTTGTTTCATAAAGCCAACGTAACTTTGATGGTAAAATATGACAAAATATCACAAAAGAGGAAACTAAATATTAATGTTTTTCTGAATGTAACCAAACAGAAAAAAAAACCTTAACAAAATATATGGAAATTGAATCCAGAAATATATGAAAAGTATTATATATATTTGACCAATTGAGATTTATTTTAGGAATATAAGCTTCATTTAACGTTTAGAAATTAATTATTGTAACTCAGGGTATTAAAAGAACAAAGAACAGAAACCATATGATCATTTCAATAAATATAGCAAGAGCCTTTGACAAAAATTCAACACTCATTTTTAATGAAAATTCTCAGAAAACTAGGAACAGTAGGGAACTCTCTCAACTTGATAAACAGTATCTATAACAAACCTACAGCTAACATCATATTCTCATTAAAGACTGAATACTTTTCTCTTAAAATCACGAACAAGAAAGGATGTCCATTTTCACCAATTCTATTCAACATTGTACTGGAGGTCCTAGCCAGTGAGATAAGGCAAGAAAAAGAAATGAAAGGCATACAAATTGTAAAGAAAGAAATAGAACTATATTAATAGGCAACATGATCTTGTATGCAGAAAACCCTAAAGAACCTATAGGGGAAAAATACTAGAATTAAGAAATGATTCTATCAACACCATGGGGTACAAGGTCAATATATAAAATTGATTGATCAGCAGCTTGGTTTTGAGACCTATTAAATTTGAGATGTCAAGTTGGCAGTTGGGTTTAAAATCTAGGATTTGAGGAAGAGGCCTGTCATGGATATACAAATTTAGAAACATTTTATAAGACATTTAAAACATTTGGAGGAATGATAGAAAAGTACAGAGGGAAGAAAAGAGGTCCAAAGAATGAGAGTACCTTTGTAAAGGAACATTTCTGAGTTTGACACACTTGGTCTTGCTGAGCCCTAACTGTGTGGTGAGGAACTTATGGGGCTTCTGCTGGGTGAGAGTCAGTAGAAAGCACTATTTCCTCCAAGGCACTTTCATTTGAACAATGATAGGCTCTCCCGGGTGTTGGAACCCTATTGCCCACACGTAGTTTTCCATTCATACCAACTGACTCTCTAGTCGGTATTTGGGACAACCTCATTGAGAAGCCCTAGGACACTCAAAGGCTTATGCCCAGAGAGCATTGGTCTTTTCTGGGCTGAAAGAGGAGCCAGCTGAACCATTAAGAATAGGAGTCTTCTTCCCATTGATGGTCCAAGAGAAGGTACTTTTGTGATAAACTGCAGGGCTGTTTCTTCCTTTGGCTTTTTATGCTTTGGCATCTCATCTAGTCCATGTGCAGTGTTCAGCTCTGGGACTCTGCAGAGACAGGAATGCTCCAATACATCACCATCATCACCGTGCTGCCAGCCTCAGAGCTCTCATGTTGATGTCTCATTTCTGTTCCACCCCCAGACCTGAGAAGATGAAAACTTTGGGCATTTCACATGGCCTCAGGCTATTGATGACTATAAAATAAGGGGCCAGATGGATTTACATTTTTTTCTGAAGACAAAACATAGCTTGTCTCTGCTAAGATCTTATCTCTTTAATGAGCAGAGGCAGTATAATTAAGGCCTTTCTCCAGTGCTGTGGATGTGCCAAACCTACTGGAAAGTTTGCTTAGTTTTCATAAATCAAATTGATTTGGATTTTCACACTTGGGGGCTAGTTTTGATGTCTATTAATGGAGGCTGTCATAGTGGCGTTTGTTTTTTCTTCTCATGGGCAAGTTGCCTTTGTTTAGAAGGAAGCTTCTTGATAGTGCTGCTGACTCTGGCCAGATGGCCACTCTCAAGGCAAAGGCATGGGATGGAGGAATGTTGCTCTCAAGTGGGAGGTGTGAGAGGTAGCAGGGCTCTCACGGTGAGCCCTTTGACATGGACCTAGTTCTCCTGATGTAGGAGAACCCAAGAGTGACCAGTGTTAGGCAGCCCCTGACCAGGGAGCAGGGCCAAACCACTTAGGGTGACTTCCTTGGCTCTGCTGGCTGTAAGAGGTCTTCAGCATGGTTCTTCAGAATGCCTGGTGGAATTAAATATATTTGCAATTTGCATTCTAAACAAGCTGTTTGGAATAAATATGCTGGCTGCATTGTTTTCTTGGCTCTTATTCATTGGTTAATAATGTGTTATTTTTTTGGAACTGTTCTTTCTCTGTTGGCTTGGAAGAGGAACCCAAGAGAAATATTGTTTTGGATTCTGTGCTAATATTTCAAAACAACACGTGTGCAAGCATGGTTTGGCCAAACCTGGCTACAAGCTCATAGAAACCCGGAGCGAGTGGATCTAGACATAAGAGGGGCTGAGGATGGGATGACAGCTTTGTTGGCAAGTCCTGATGATGCAGGTGTAGCATCTGATGGGCATGTGGTCAAGAGTAGAGAGAAAAGAGCAGGGGGTCCAGATGGCATCCACATCACTTAGGAGCTCTGCAATGGCATTGAGAGACTGCCTCCCATATATGCTCCATGGGAGAGACCTAGGGTCACGGGAGCTAGAGGGAGTGGCCCATCTAGTCTTGAGCCCAGGACGTAGAGGGGAGGAAGCAGAGAGAGAGCAGTGTGGGGGCGGGTTGAGTGAACTCATCTATCACATGTATTAGCTGTCCCATCACCAGCCTGTAACACATTTTTGCTGGACACAACGTATTGTTCTGAAGCAGGTTCTTTTTACAGCCACAGCTGCTCAATTATGTTTCTCTGTTGTTTCCTGACGAGACGAGCAGTGGGGAAAAGCCAAGAACAGCTGCAGCCTCCATGAGAATGAAGCCCAGTTCCTTGGTCATTTGTGACCCTGCCCTATGTGGGGCTAAATGCAGAGGCCCTTAAGGAGGTGACCAAGCTGAGTTTCTAGCCCCTTCTATGGTGACTACCTCAGAATGTCTCTCACCTCCTGTGTGAAGAACCTTCAAGTGAGGAGTGGGATTGGGCCAAGAATGGTTCTTTCTTGTTGTGGGAGGCAGAGGGTGAGACTGGAGAGACCCTTCAGGGCCCTGGTGGGGCCAAGGTGGGGAAGGGCACTTTGCTGCAGAGAAGGTCATCTCCAATTACAACCTGTCTCCCACAGGCCTCTCTCTCCTGCGGTGCTGATGAAGCGTTGACTTGCCCTCTGTGCTATGCAGGGAGGTCAGGACGGACATGGTGTCAGCCTTCAAAGGGCTAACTCTCCCAAGGGAAATCCTATTCAGCCAACATTTGTAGAGCATGTGCTCTTATGAGGAACCATGTTCTTTCTGTGGAGGGTGGTCTAGTTCTTGGCCTTGGGGAGCTTCCAGACTAGTGAGCCAGCAACCCCATTTACTCACACAGGTTCTCGGAATAGCAACCAATATTTCTGGAGTAATATGTGCCAGGCTCCCTCACCTGCATAAATAGCTTAATGCTCCCAACAGCTCTGGATTTTTTGGCACCATGACTATCATCCTGTTTTACAGATGAGGTGATTGAAGTTTCAGGCATTAAGTAACTTGACCCAATATTAATGGAAGAACCCATAACCTCCTAGAGCCAGACGATTGATATTAGAGAAAAGAGGTATGTTCGTCTAGCCCTTAGGATAGGCAATTGATAGTATACATAAGACTGTGCCTGGATGGCCAAGGTGGCTGTTCTGACAAAAAGATTCAGGAGAGCTCTTCAGGGAAGACCACTCATGACACAGACTTTGGATGACATATAGAATTTCAACAAGGGCAGATGGCGAGAAAAAAATCCCAAACAGAGGACCGGTCTTAGTAAAGGTATCACAGTGTCCCAACTAAGCAGGGCATGTTCAGGAGAAGTCTGATGTGGTAGGAACCTGGCATTTGTGGTAGAAAGTGGTAGAAGGTGACACAGGCAGCTAAGATTTTAGGTCTAACTTTGTGAAGCTGATAGCGGAGCTGTAGGGATTGGGGGACAGTGCTACATCTGATCTGAGTGCAGATTTGGGGTTGATGGAGATAGCTGATTAACTCCAGGTATACAGGTGGATAGCCTCCCAGGGACAGTGTCACCTGCTAACATTCATGAAAAAGTCAGCATTCTGTATATAAGCATAGCAGCCACCATACTGAATGCTTTTTATCATTATCTCTAGGATTTACCTTGCCCTGCAATGCAGATGAGGAAACAAAAGCTCAGAGAGTTTAAGTCACCTCCTCAAGGCCACCCAGCTAATGGATAATGGGACTCTGAGTCAGACCCAGGTCTCTGATTTGAAAGCCATGCTCTTTGCACAACTCTTGAGGGGTTTTCCGGAGATTGTTTTCCTGCTCATCCTCACGGCTGGGAGGCCACCTTTGCAGGTGTGAGTTGATGATGAGGTTGTCACCTAGTGCTGATTTCACCTGCGGGGAGGTGGCCTCCCCGGGGGCCTTCCCTTGCCATCACTGTTGACAGGGCTGGAATACCCATAGGGGAAAGTATTCACTCACCAGAGTGCAGTCTCTGCAGGGGGGAGTAACTTGTATCAGGGGCAATGGGAATAAGTCTCCTGTCTCTTGTTCTGTCACCATTCAAAGGCAGTCAAAGTCCCAGCAAGGCCTCCTCTGCACTGCTCAGGTGCACACTAGTTTGGAATGGAACCAGCTCTTGGCCAATTAAGTGGTGTACGGGAGCCTTGATATAATTCCGAGGGTAAGGACTTGTGGACAGTTTTCCCTTTGGTTGTATGCTTCTTTCACATTGTGTTTTGAGTTTACAGATGTTAAACCACAGCTGGTTTCTTCCCTTCCATAAGGGCCCTTTGATAGCCAGTCAGCCGAGTTTTCCATTGTTATTTTTCACAGGGCTAATAGCTGTTGGCAACTGCTTTGTGTCATTTTGTTCACATAATTATTCACTGAGCCTGAAATACCCCCAAATGACCATCAGCATCTCAGCTGTGGCCTTGCTCACTGGAGTCACCACCAGGAAGTGGTTAAAACCTTGAGGATGAAATGGGGAACTTTTCCTCACGAGATTGATTCAGCCACGAAGAGCAATTCAGCAACCTGACACATACATTGAGTTCTAGTTCAAGCTGAGTTGCCATGACATGGTTGCCCCGAGTTCCCCGAGTTCTGTCGGGTCTGTCTCGGGTCATAGCTCTTCTCAGAGAAGTGTTTTCAGGAAAGACAGGCTGGCTTGGTTCCTTTGCTCATGGTTGAAATTGAAAGCGGAGCAGAGACCATTGATCCCCACACGTAAACACGCTCCATGGGTTGGTCTGTTCTTCACCCAGCTCATCCTTGATGTATTTTCCAGCACTTAGTAGAGCACAGAGGCTTAAAAGAGAAAACCCAGAGATGAGGATCTGCCCCCTGCTAACAGACTAGCTGGGGAGAGAGCTACACCTCCTCCTGACTTAGCAGTTCCTGGTATTGAAGTGCAGGGCTGAGGAGGGGCAAGAAGGGCAAGGCCGTCAGGCATACTATGGGCACGGTCAGACAGCAGGTGGAAGGAGGGCCTCGTGCTTTAACCAGGGACTAGGGAATAGCTACATGATTTCTGTTTGTGTGAAAAAGAGCCCTAGGAAGTGTTTTGAGTCTTTAAAAAAAAAATCTTAGAAGGAAGAAAGAATTTTCCCTTGGTAAGTTTCTGAGGACTACGTTCCAAGGCTCTTGAGGAGGGAGTAGGAAGGAATTTAATTTCCCGCTGGAAGGAGTTGCATGTTGCAGGGAGGGATGGCGGCTCTCAGTGCTGACACTGGGCGGGGAGGAGCACTTCTCTCGGGTGGGTTCTGGAGGGAGTTCGGAAGTCCCACAAGTGTCTCGGAGGCGTTATGGCAAAAGTCTCTCACGTTTTTACTTGGACTTGGATTTCCATTTAATGAGTTAATCCAAGAGTCCTTCCATACATAGGACTGTACATGTGGCTTGTCTGTGCTCCTCCAAGCGGCAGTGACCTCTGAGCTCCCACCTGCTGCCTACCTAGATCAGGATGTCTGCCGCGCAGGCCTCAGTCTCCTTGACTGTAAATGGAGACTATAATTGCAGCCTCCAAAAAGTTTTTGGGAAGGTTAAATGAGATAATGCATAGGAAGTACTCAGTCCTGTGACTGACAACGTAGTGATTGCACAATCAGTGGTTACTTTTTTTTTTATTTTTATGATTTTTTTTATTAGTTTTTTTAACTTTTATTTTGAGAGAGACAGAGTGTGAGTGGGGGAGGGGCAGAGAGACTGGGAGACACAGGATCTGTACCTGCTGTCAGCACAGAGCCCGACGTGGGGCTCGAACTCACAACTGTGAGATCATCATTACCATTAAGCCAAAGTTGGATGCTTAATTGACTAAGCCACCCAGGTACCCCGCTGGTTACTCTTTCATATAAATGTTTTATTTTGGAATAATTTTAGATTTACAGAGAAGTTGCAAAGATAGTAGAGTGTTCTCATACACTCCTTACCCTTTTATACCCTGTTACCCCCCACCTATAACAGTTTCCTCCATTAGCATCTTCTATAGTGGTGGTACATTTGTCAAGAGGAAGAAACCAACTTTGGTATATTACTATGAACTAAACTCAAGATTTTATTTAGATTTGCCAGTTTTTCTCCCAGTGTTCCTTTTTGGTTTCCAATCAAATCCAGGGAACTACATTGCATTTAGACTTGCTTTTTTAAAACTAATGTTTATTTGAGGGGGCGGGGGTCACATACAAGTGGGGGAGGGGCAGAGAGAGTGGGAGAGAGAGAATCCAAAGCAGCCTCCATGCTCAGTGTGGAGCCTGACACAGGGCTCTATCTCATGACTGAGATCGTGACCTGAGCCAAAATCATGAGTTGGACGCTTAACCAAGTGAGCCACCTAGGTGCCCCTGGACTTACTTTTATTAGGCATCTCTTGTTGGTCTGTAGGCCCCTGAAATTAGCAGTAGTGTCCTTTCTCATCTCAAATACAGCACAGTCATGCACATGGCCAAGCACAACTGAAGTCTGGATTATGCAATCAGTTTCTTTGCTCTGAAAACATCTTGCCTAAAATCTCTGTGCTCTGGGGAGACAGTTAAGGCTCAAGGTGGCAGTCCTCATTGTTCCAGCAAGCCTTGGCCTCCCAACTTGATGGAGGATGGGGCCTAGGGCATTTGGAAAAGGAGTCTTCTGAGCTTTGGGCATAGGGACAGGGGAAGAGGCCACAAAGTCTTTGCATTAGGTCTATGGCTGGGAAGGGGTCGCCTTCTGGCTTCCCAAGGATCCCAAGCCAGCAGAGGCTTCCCAGCCAGCCTTGGTCCTCCCTCCCATCCCAAGCCAGCACAGGGTCCAGTATACTCTACAGAATGGGCCCTGTGATGGAGCCCCCAGGCCACAATTCTTACTGCAACCTGACTCCTTGGAGCATAGGCCTTGGCCCTCAGAGCCTTGCTAGGAAGTCCCACTGTAGAGGTTTAGAAAGAGCTTTGTTCAGTTTCCTGTCATGGCCTGTGGTTGTGGAGAGAGAAAGGTGGTGACCCAGAGGGCTTAGGGCCTGCATGGCGTCTTCTGGACTCAAGCTAGACCCTTCCTTTCTGGCTTTAGGCCCTGCGGAGGCTTCTGAGGGCTCTAAGAGATGTTTACCAGCTTGAGATGAGCCACCTCAGCAGGGATCTCCATTCCTCAGTCTGTAGTCCCCTTACTAGTGCAGAACCTGGGGGAGAGGTTTGTGTGTGTGTGTGTGTGTGTGTGTGTGTGTGTGTGTGTGTGTTTTAATGTTTTTTCTTGGAAGAGAGTGACAGAGCATGAACGGGGGAGGGGCAGAGAGAGAAGGAGACACAGAACCCGAAGCAGGCTCCAGGCTCCAAGCTGCCAGCACAGAGCCTGACGCGGGGCTTGAACCCGTGAACTGTGAGATCATAACCTGAACCGAAGTTGGATACTTAACCGACTGAGCCACCCAGGTGCCCCGAGAGTTTAAGATGAAGACCCTTAGCCCTAGCCTTGCACTGAGAGGACAGGTCCTTGTCAACCTCTTTCATGACTTGCTCTGAGGGCTGCCTCTCAGGCCTGGCACTTTGATGTGGCAGCAGGCTGCAGTGTGAGCAGTTTTGGAGCCTGTGCTATGGAGCTGTGCAGCAGATGCCCAGACACGCTGAGTCTCAGGGCCCTCACATCAGGCAGCCAGCCTGCCCGGCGCTGGGGGATGGCTCACAACCAAGAATGTGCACTTAACACACATTCCTTCTCCAAACCCTAAGTGCTTAATATTTTGAAACCTCAAATCAGTTTGTTCTCTTAAAAACTAGAACCACATGCCTACAGAGGCAATGTGCTGATGGGCTCAGATTTTTCACACATGAAATGGAAATGCTGGGCTCTGGAAGCTGGAGCCCTCTGTTCCAGCCCTGCATAGCACCCTGTGAGCTTGGGCAGGTCCCTTTCTATCCCGGGCCCTCATTTCTCCAAAAAACAAGAACACTGGGATCTTTAAGGGCTTACCAGCTCTGCGGGTTTATGATTCTTGGGGGGGGGGGGGGGGTGGATAGATACTCTGAAGTTGACTGGTTTATAGGAAAGTTTATTTGAAATCCACGAGGGCCTATGATTGCTTGTAAATGTTTAAGATGTGTTTTTTAGTAAGTCTAAACACAAGCCCAAATGGCAAGAATGTAAACAGTCCTTAGGCCCTTTCTGCTTGCTGATGCCTGTGGATGAGGACAGTAAAGCAAGGGGAGGCAGAAAAGGGCCAGGGGGTGGTGAGCTGGTCTTCCGGGGCTGTGGCACTGGTGTCCTTCTCAGAACTGCTCAGAGCTGGCGCATACAGACAGCCTGGGACCCCTCTTTCTCTGCTGCTTATGGTAACACTGTTTCAAGTGTCTCCCAGAAACAAGGGCTTGAAGCCTCCATCCCTGACCTTCCAGCTCCCCTTTCCAGAGGGTCTTACACACTCCCTGTCGCACACACTCCCAGCTTTGAATTCTGGTCGGAGCCAAACAACTAGGAATAAGGTCCCCAGCTAACCGCTTTATGGGAAAATGGAGCAGAGGCAATGGGGGCCAAACCCTGGCCTGTGACTGTCCCTCACTTTGGGATGTGCATCTGCAGGAGCCACTAAGTGGGGGGCCCTTGAGTTTCTGGGTTGAGATTGCTTTGGGACAGAGAAGGAGGTCTGTGACCAACAACCTGATTTAGACAGAAATCCTGTACATGCTCAATGTGGTGTCACTTAGCCGGGGAACCTGTCATGAGGGGGACGTGAGACTAAGGGCTTTATTTTTCCCGTCAGTGAGGTCTCTTGAATGTCTAGAAGGTACCTGACTTGACGGTCGCTGGATCCTGGCAGAACAAAAACAGCATCAGCAAGTGAACCCCAGATGAGGAGGCAGTGACAAGTGGAAGACAGAGAGTGGGCCCTCTCTGTGGAGGTGACTTTACTCTGAGACTTGAAGCCTCGGCAGGGGCCAGTGTCCCGAGGGAGGAGGGCAGAGCATCCCCAGGGGAAGGCTCTCAAGCCAGAAAGGGCTGAACTGACAAAGGTTTGAATGAGGGGGGTGGAGGCCTCAAAGATGGATGTGTCGGATTAGCTTGGCTGTGGTCCTGAGGAGAGGGTGGCTTTGGAGCAGGACGGAAAGAGGACCGTTCATGTGTGCCCATCAGCATCTTGGGAGTGGACGAGCTTTGCCCACAGGACTAAGCGGAATATCCATGCAGTTTAAATGCCAGATACTTGACTCAGAAGCTGAAAATCACGGCTCCACGGGGGCTCATTCAATAAGAGTGAATTAATGGAGGCTTTCCCACCTCCATCCACTTTCCTCGCCAGTCATCTCAGGGGCCTTTTCTTTTGTCCTTTTCTTGTGATTATTCACAGTTCCCCAACATAGGCCTGTTTATGTTTCCTGCAGTCCCATTGTTTCTGCTGGCACATAATTGCTTGAGGAGAGAGTAGGCAGGAGTTCCTCCTAAAGTGCCCTCCTCCTCTCCTCCTCGGTCAGAAAAGGAACCAGAGTGGGAAGAGGAACTTGACCTTGGCACACAGCATGTACTTGACCCAACTCCGGGAAGTTGGGCGTGCTGAGCAGGAAAAACGCATGGATGGGTCACGCAGGACAGGAGAGAGTGATATGATAGTTGTGGCAGGAAGAAGTGAGGGTGCTGCCTCCTCTGCAGACTGTTGGGTGCACCCCTGCATAGACACCTCCTTCCCTGAAAAACCTCCTGGTCCTTGAGACCCAGTCCAGTGTCAGCAACTCTGGGAAGCTTTGTCTGACTTCCTAGAACTTGTCAGAGCCTGTAGCCTTTGGATTGGTGGGTTCCTGTGTCCATGTGATTCTCTAGGCCACATAGTCTAGACCCTTGCTACTCAAAGTATAGTCCATGGGTTGGCAGCTCTGGCATCTCTTTTTTCTTTTTTTTAATTTTTTTTTAACATTTATTTATTTTTGAGACAGAGAGAGACAGAGCATGAACAGGGGAGGGGCAGAAAGAGAGGGAGACACAGAATTGGAAGCAGGCTCCAGGCTCCGAGCCATCAGCCCAGAGCCCGACGCCGGGCTCAAACTCATGGACCACGAGATCGTGACCTGAGTCGAAGCCGGATGCTTAATCAACTGAGTCACCCAGGTGCCCCTCTGGCATCTCTTGAAGTTGTAGGAAGTACAGATCGCCTGGGCCTTCCCTAAACCTTCTGAATCAGGATCTGCATTTCAACAAGATCCCAGGGTGATTCCTTTGCTCATTAGACTTGGAGAAGCTCATTAGACCATCAGCAGCTGCTGCCCTAGCCGCTCTGCTTCTTCCAGGGGTTGGACTCTGTTCTCCTATGTGACCCCTAGGGGTAGTGCCCTAGACACCCTCTTGAAGCCAAGCTGAGAAGGATAATGGCCATCTAGGCACGGACTTAGTGCATGTTGGATCTGACTTGTTTGGGGGAGGTTATGGGTGAGCCAGAGCAGCAGAGGGCGGTGAGCGGGGGGAGAGCATATATGAGCAGTTCATCCAAGATCTCAAAAGCCTTGGAGAAGACTGTGGATCTCTCTGGGAATGTTCATTGTCCGAGATATTTTTCACTTAGGGAGCCCTGAACACAGATACTTATGAAATCAAGGCCACAACTTGGAGACAATACAAGATCAAGAGTGCAGTGACCAGTTTCCTTAACACAAAGTCCTCGGGATCCCAGAGGGCTGTTTGCTTCTTCACTTCTCTTTCTTTCTTTCTTTCTTTCTTTTTTTTTTAATGTTTATTTATTTTTTTTGAGAGAGAGAGAGAGAGAGACAGAGAGAGAGACAGAGAGAGACAGAGCATGAGCGGGGGAGGAGCAGAGAGAGAGGGAGACACAGAATGCGAAGCAGGCTCCAGGCTCTGAGGTGTCAGTGCAGAGCCCAAGGCGGGGCTCGAACTCACAAACTGTGAGATCATGACCTGAGCTGAAGCCGGACGCTCAACCGACTGAGCCACCCAGGTGCCCCATTACTTCTCTTTCTTAAAGCCTGACTTACAAAGGGCAAAGGTTGAAGAGACCAAAATTGTGTCCAGCACCAAGATATCTCAAGGACCGCTCTTCCCCTCTCCTCTTTCCATCACCATACTCCAAACTCTCTCAGTTATAGGATGGAGGGACTTTGCCCAGCACCCAGGAGGTCAGAGCTGCAGGAGAGCAATTGAGAGTGACACTTCCTTCACATGGGGAGGAAGGAGCCTTCCAGACAGAAAGTGACTTCTCAAGAACTAACTGGGACCATAGGGAGACTGCTGTGTCTGCAAATGATGACCCTGAAGTAAAGTGGGGTTACATGCTGCTGGAATGGAGCTGGAAAACTCTCAAAGTCACTGATTATTAAGCACCTACTGTTAGCCTGGCCTTGGCCAGGTCCTGGGGAAATGAGACAAGACTGCCAGGTCAATGTCAGACTCACAGAAGTTGCTTTATAAGCGTGGTTTGCTTAGACTTTAACAGAACTGAAAACACTCAGGCAGCCCCTACCCATGGGTTGAGCTGATGATCTTGTTGGGGTGGTGGAAGGTCACAGTCTTTCTCCTGCTGGCAGTCTTTCCTGATTACTCTGGCCCTGTCTTCTGATGAAGAGTTTTATTGCTCAGATTATGCATAGAAAATGCCCTGCATGTGTTCGTCTGCTTCCTACCATCCTCTCTGAGCCCATCTCCTAGTGTTCCCCAACCCCATGCCGGTTTTCAGTTTATTGCCATTCAGCTCCAAAGTCATTGTATCTGCCTGCTCTGTGATAATGGAGATGGGCTTTGTAAATATTTTTCCATGCCAGCTGACATGATTCTAAGCCTTGTCAAGAGAGGACATTGAGGGATACTGGAGAAAGGAGTTTCCTCTTTCTGGTTTCCATGAGCCTCATTCACCAGACTCCTGCCAATCATGCTTTGTCTAGTGCTCAGGTCCTGAGAGCATATGGTTTCTGCTGTGTCAGGCTCCTTTAGGGGATACCTTTCTCTAGTGTCTGGCTCCTGCAGATGTGGTGTCTTGATCTCCTGCAGTACCCAGTGGCTAGCAGCTTCTCCCAGCACCTTCTCTGGAAGTTTCCCAGTGGAATGCCACCAGCCAGGGAATCTCCTTGTGAATGGCCTCCTTCAGCACTCTCTCAGGTGGCTTTATGGAGAATTCTGGACTATGGCACTTCCCTGTGGACACCTTCTCCTAACATCCCAGGGGGCAAATTCCTGGCAAGTCCCAGTGGTAGGGCATCTACTGGCTTTTGTGACCTCCAGTGCGCCATGGCTCTGCCCTCTCTGAGGTCTGAATCCCAGTCCTTGATCAGGCAGGAGGCTCTCCCTTGGTCACTAGGACACTATCTCCATTCTACGGGTAGAGGCTGCTCCTATATACCTAATATTCTTGGATTCTTTAGACTTCTTTTTAACGCTTATTACCCAGGTCCCCATTAATCTCCTATTAATCTAATCCAATATTCTATTAATAATTCTTTATGTTGATCTTTTTTTCCATTTGCATTGCTGTGAGGTATCCATGTCCTATGGCAGAACGTTGAACAATACACTTGGTTGTCCACTAGTGTGAATTGAGAGATGGCTAGAAGTATGGATCTACATAGATTTATAGTCACTTACTAATGGTGTTTGGCTGGATAGTCAGGAACTTGGAAGGAACATGATTGGAAGATTACTGACAAGAAAGTCTGGGGAAAGAGGTATTGGATGGACCTCCCTAAGAATAGGCACAAACTGTGAAGATATTTGTGTCTCATATGAATGCTCAAAGGGTTTCTGCTGTAGAGAAGAAGGTTAATCAGCAGGTGAACGAAATTATATAGTCTGTAGACATCAGTCAACCTCTTTACCCAGCCACTCCAGGGCTCGCTCAGTGGGCCCATGAACAAAGGAGCCATGGTGGCAGGCATGGAGGCTATTCAGGGGCTTAGCAGTACAGGTGCTTATACTGCTGTTAGGTGCCTAGTGAGCCTACAGCAGAAACCAAGACTGAGCCCTTGATATAACATCATTCCCTGGGGTAACCATGCAGCCACCTAGTGGCATGTTGATTACATTGGACTTCTTTTGTCATGAAGGAGGCAGATATTTGTCATCATTGGAATAGACATATATTCTATGTATGGATTTGCACATAGTGTGTCTGTAGCACCACCATCCATGATTCACAGAATGCCTTATCTACCACCATGGCATTCTCCATAACATTGCTTCTTTTTTTTTTCTTTTTAATTTTTTTAAATGTTTATTTGGTTTTGAGAGAGAGAGAGAGAGAGAGAGCGCGCGAGCGAGCATGACAGGGGAGGGACAGAGAGAGAGGGGGAGACACAGAGCTGGAAGCAGGCTCCAGGCTCCATGCTGTCAGCACAAAGCCTGACGCGGGGCTTGAACCCACGGAATGTTGAGATCATGACCTGAGCCTGTCAGATGCTCAACCCACTGAGCCACCCAGACACCCCATCCATAGCATTGCTTCTGAACAGCAGCCCATTTCTTAGCAAAGAAGTGTAGCTGTGGGCTGATGCCCATTCCATGGAATTAAGGGGTCTTAACCACATTAACTGGATGTGGCTGGGTTCATTAGAAGGTGCAGTGACTTACCTGAGACTCCGTTGTAGTGCCTTTTGCAAAACAACATCCTGAAAGGATGGGGTTCTGTCTTACATGATGTAGTATATGCTTTGAGTCACAAACCACAATATGGTGCTGTCTCCACAACAGTCAGAATACATGGGGCCAGGAATCAAAGGGTAGAAATGGGAGTTGCATCTCTCACTCTTATGCCCAGTGATCCACACCCAGAATTTTTGCGTCCTGTTCAGATGTCCATGAGCTCTGCTGGTTTGTAGGTTTTAGTCCCCAAGTGGAGAATGCTTCACATGGGCTACAGATGTGATTCCATGAAGTGGAAAGATGAGACCTTGCTGGTCTGGGCTCCTTATGCCACCGAATCAACAAAAGGGAGTTGGCCTTCTGGCCAGAGTGATTGATCCCGATTACCCAGGATAATTGGGCTGCAGCTGCACAATGGAAGAAAGGAAGAGTATTTCTGGAACCCAAGGGATTCTCTGGGGCTCCTTGCTGTATTGCCATGCCCAGTGGCAGAGGTTAATGGAAAACCTCAGCAACTAAAAACAGGCAAGGTGTCTAAGGACTCTTCAGGAATTGAGGGTTGAGACCCTCTGCCAAGTAAAACACCCAGGCAGCTGAGGTCCTGAGTGAGAGTGGGAGAAGCACAGAATGGTTGGTGGAGGAAGAAAGCCATAGAGGGCAATTCTGGCCTCAAGACCAGTTACACTCTATAGAACTCTTATTAGCTTTGCATATTTTCACTTGTCTATTGTGTGTGTGTGTGTGTGTGTGTGTGTGTGTGTGTGTGTGTGTGTATTTGTATATGCTAACTAATTTCTTCTCTTTCCATTTGTATTTTCTATACAAGGTGTTGAAGGTTAACTTTACAGTGTAGTCTTTAGGTGACAGATTATTCATTGGGTCGGTGATGGATTTGAGGAGTAAATATAGCTATGGTGCTAGAGCCACTGGCCATTAGGACTGCGGGTCTCTTCCTTTTGGGGTAGTGTGAAAAACTCCTCACTTGGAAGGAAGACAGCTGTATCATATTAGATGGAAAGAAGACAGCATTGTTTCATTGTTACGTAGAAGTTCAAGTGTGTGTAGAAGTGCCCAGGTGGAAACTGAGCAGCCGAAGGAGTGGACTATGCTAGTTCATTCAATTTATTGCTTCTCAGCTCCAAATCTACCCCTCTTCTCAGGCTCTGTCAGAATGGAGGGTGGGCATGGGGTTTGCACAATTGGTTCTTCTTTGCCAGCTGGCACATTGTTACATCTGACCAGGACAGAGCCCTGAGGGGACGTGAAGAAGGAAGAGACCTCCTCTTCCCGGTTTTAGTGTGTCTCACGTGCCAAGCTCTTGGAAGGTACACTCTCTCCAGCACTCAGCCCCTGCAGAGGTCGGTCTTGAGCTGCCACTTCCTGTAAGTGTGCTGCAGCCAGAAGCACCGAGTGGCCAGCATCTTCTTCTGGCATCTTCTCTGGAAGCATCTGGAGTAGCGGAAATGCTGCTAGCAAGGCATCTATATGTGAGCAGTCTCTGTGACATCCTCCTGGGTAACTCTGGGGACAGTTCCAAGGTATGCCACTTCTGTCCGGATGGGACTCATGAGCACATAAATTGAATAAATCCGAGGGGAAGGCAGGGTATAAAGTCCCACTGTTATGAGTGAAATGGAATTGTTTTAGGGACGAAGAGTGAATGCCAGTGTGGGAGCTGATGAGTGCGTCAGCAGAAAGCTATCTTCCCTGCATCGCATGTTGGGCCTGAGGTTGCTGTAGGTCACAGAACTGGTGGGCAGGGAGAAAGCTGGACCTGAAGTGGAGAAAGCAAGGACAAATGAACCTGTGTGTGATGGTTAATTTTATATGTCAATTTGGTGATGCTACAGTAGCCAGTTATTTAATTACACACTGATCTGGATGTGGTTAGCATCTATAATCAGTTGACTTTAAGTAAAAGAGATTACCCTTAATAACGGTGGGCCTCATCCAATCAGTTGAAGGCCATGGGAGCAACAATGGAGGTTTCCCTGAGAAGAAGAAATTCTGCCTCAAGACTGCAGCATTCAGTCCTGATTTCCAGTTCCCCGACACAGACTGTGGGAGCTCAGCCCACCCCACTCCTGTGCGTATTCCTAGCAGCTCTGAACACAAGGCTTGGCCCAGAGTGGATGCTCGATAAATATTTCCTGTCTGGAAACGACAACCATCTGTCGGAGTCGGTGTGAACAGAGCTCTGCCTTGGGGCAGGGGCGGAAGCTGAGGGACTGAGGAGGGCCTTTCCTGTCCTTAGATCCTATGACAGGGAGCGGGAAGCTCTCCAGATTGGGAAGAGGTTGTTGGGAGACAAAGTGGGAAGGCAATCTGAGATCTATAAAGTAAAAATGAAAATTTAGGAGGGGTGCTGGAAGAGAAGCAACTTCAGGGAGAGATTTGAAACTTCAGCTTTGCTGGAGTGCTCGCTGCAGGTGAGGGTTTTTGTTGGCTGTTCTGAAGGGTCAGGGGCTTTCTTAGAGCTTCATGTATATGAATCCCTAGCACCTTCCCAGCCACCCCACGAGGCAAGTTCTGTGTGATCCTCGACTCACAGATAAGGAAAGGGAGGGACAAAGAGGGTAAGTAGCTGGAGAAGGATTCACTTTGCCCCTCACTTGGCCCTTCGGGTGCTGCTTCTCCAGGGACGCCCCCTCAGGCAAAGGGAAGTGGCCCCTCTGTCTGTCACGTCTGACTCCAGTACAGACCTCTGCTTGTAGTTTCTGGAGTTTGCCAAGAAAATCCCAAAGGCTGAGTGAGTCTCCTATCCTCTCTGGGACCCCTGGTATGCTCTACCTCAGCCCTGGTGGTCTTCAGCGTGGGGACAGATTTCTGTGCAAATCTTTTCACTCAGAGCGGCAGGGCTGGCTTTGTGGCCACATGTGCAATTCATAACGTTTGCATTTTCCACGGGACTTGATTTCCAGAGCATTTTGGCCTGAGCACGATGAGCTTTCAAGAATTTCAGCCGAGAAATGCTGTCCACAGATTGCTCAGCTACATACGTCCTTCCCACGGCTGTGAAGTTTGGCACGGGTGTTCTGTTACTGCTCCGGGATCGGATTTGGAGTTACATTTTATTAATATTCTTTTCTGGAAGGATTTAGAGGGGGGAGGGGATCTGGACCAACACTGGTTTCTCCAGGTTCATCGTTATTCCCTGCTGACACCTACATTTGGCCTCTTTCTGTCCATTTCTGACCCTGTTTGCCATGTTCACTCATGTTTTCTGTATCCTGAGGGTCGGTCCTTGGGTGACGCATGGAAATAAGAGTGTGATTATGTTTATAGTCTATAAATTTGAGAACTTACTATAAGTTTAAAATCACCACATGAGTTGGATTTAAGAACTAGGTTTACATTCCTTTTTTTTTTTTTTTTTTCTAAATCAGAATAATCTTGACTTCAAGGCCAGAGCTTGGTAGTTGTAGGATTTGATTTCGGTCCCCATGGGGCTCCTACCCTGGGCTGTGTGCTCTCAAGCCACTTTGGCCGTTATCCGCAGGGAATGTGTGCTGGTCCACAGCCTTCAATGGCCATCTTGTCCAAGCACATGAGGCCTGGCGTGGGCAGGGTCACGACTTCCGTGCCCAGTTTGAGCATCAGATTTTTGCCGAGGCTGAGATGCCTGGGTCCTGGGTCCTGCCTCTCCATGTAGCTCTTTCTCCTGAAGGTCGGCCGTCCTCCTGCCATGCCCCCAGGACACTGGATCTTGACAGTCATGGAACCTCTGGCCCACTGTCTTATTCAACACCTCTGTTGTGGGTTTTATTATGTTCTTCCAAAATAAATATGTTGGAATCCAGTACCTCAGAAAATGACCTTTTTGGGAAATAGGGTCATTGCAGATGTACTTAGTTAAGATGAGGTTATCCTGGAGTGGGGGGGGGGCACTAATCCTGACATCCCTACAAGATGAAAATAGAGACATGGAGACACACAGGTGGAAAGCCGTGTGCCGACAAAGACAGAAATTGGAATTATGCAGCTACGAGCCAGGTGTCTCCCATTTCCAGTAGACCATCAGCATTGAGGAAGAGGCAAAGAATCATTTCCCTACAGAGGTCAGGGGAAGCATGGTCCTGCTGACACCTTGATTGGAGATTTCTGGCCTCCAGAACAGTGAGTCAATGCATCTCTGTTTTCAGTCACCCAGTTTGTGGCACTTTGTTGCAGCAGCCTTAGGAAAGTAATTCACCACCGCCCCCCCCATCTCAGGAGCGGCCACTTTCCTGTCCATCAAACATGTGTCTGCACCCCACCCTCCAGGAGAGTCCAGCATAGCCCCTCCTCACTGGGCATTTGCACTCGTGGTGGCGGATGCCCTTTTCCGAGGGTGAGTGTTGCAGAGGTGATGCAGAGACCAGCCACTTTCTTCTGTCACCAATCCTGTTATTTTTCGTCTCTCACTCTTCAGTTCTAAGCCTAGGTGCATTGCATGCGCAGGCGACCATGCTAGTTGGTTTGGAGCCAACATCCAAATGTGTGGATTTTCCTTTCCATTTGCTCTTAGACCACAGAGACCAAGCTGAGACCCAGGCTTGATCAGATCTAATGCTGATGAAGCAGGGGTCCCTGTGGGGAATGTCAGACTTGTGAGAGTCCGTGTTTGTGGAATGCAGACTCTTCCACAGTATTATGGCACATGGCAGCCATCACTGGGCATGAGCTATGGGATAAGGAAAACCACAAGTCAGCTTCCTTGTCCTTTGAGTGTGCAGAGAACAGTGTTGGGATATGATTTCCCCTAGCCTTGGGCTCCATGGATGCTATGTGTGTAGCTCTGAGTTTTTGTCTTTCTCCCCTTGGTGCTCTTTCCAGAAAGTCTCAGCCTTGAATTTCTCATCCAAAACCTCTCAATTACCTTTGGCATTAGGGCTCTGTGCCTGGCTGCCCCTTGTGGCCTTTAGCCACTTGGCTCTCACCCAGACCTTGGAGAGGGACGGCTTTCAGACTGCCCTTGGCCTGTATGGACTTAGCCTTAGGCTGCATGTCTAGTCCTGCTCCGTGAACTAGGGTGAACGTGGGGAGGCCAGTTCTGGTCCAAGAGTGAAGCTACAATAAGAGAAACAGGACCGAGCCTCAGCTTTGAGGTGCAGTCTTAGACTGCTTGTCTTCCCAGAGCTGTTCCTTGAGTAGATACTATGTCCTAGGGCACAAGTGCTGGGAAGAGTGGAACCGATGGGACCCCCTCACCTCCCTCATTCACACTGAAATGGATTGCAACAAGAGAATAAGCAGGAAGATGAGGCAGGAGGTCCTGTGCTGGAAGGATTAGAAACAATGGGAGGTGGAGTGCTCTGGGTCAAGACAAGTGGGTCAAGAGAGAGGCTACACAGTGCCTAGTGCTGCTGGCATGTTGTCACGGACCACTGGCATCATGCCACTGGGGTGGGCGGTACCAGATCTCATTGGGAGCATATCAGTCTTCTGGATATTTCCAGTGAAGTGGCTGGAATTAATACAGTCTTCAGCTGAATAGCATTCTCCAGTGAGATGAGATCTGAGGAAAAAGGAGACATACAAATAGAAAGAGAAGGGATGGAGAGAAGAAAGGCTGATCCTGGCCTCCTGGCTGCCATTCCACAAAGATCACAGTCCCCAGGCATGGCGGAGCTGGGCCACTCCCTGGGTCGCTGGGCAGTGACCACCCATACCGAGGTCTGTCTTTTCAGTTGCCACCCAGGGTGAGAGCCATGTAGTGGCTTCCTGGGGCCGCATGTGTGGGCTTCTGTGATGAGATGTGTGCGACAATCTGGGTGCTGGCTTCTGGCAGTGGTCAGCACGGGGAACATCCGTCACAGACTGATGTGCAAAGTGACTGGAGGTGGCAGTCCCCAGTGGGCTCTTGATCTTCATTTTACAAGTTCCCTGCAGCCCAGCAGGTCCCATCAGGCTGTGCATGAAGAGCTGCTGGTCGTGAGTCTGGTCTGGACTCCCTAGAGAGGGGTGTCAACAATGCGTGCTGGCCTGCTTCTGCCACCGGCGGCCAGCAGCCAGCTGGAGGGGTGCATTAGCCTGATGAACCAACCATTAAGGAAGCCCTCTCTTCATCTGAGAACTTTCCAGCCTGTTCCAGAAATGCCTCGTTGAAATGACCCGAGCCCAACCATTGGCTTCAATCAGAAGTATGCGACCATGTGGTACACACACACATCTCTCCCTCCCTCCCTTGGGCTGTTTCCATTCAAGGCAAGTTGGAATGGCAGCATCCCAGCCTTAAATCCCACAAGTGACATAGCCTTGTTGTAAAAAAGCAAATGGCACCTAAGCCCATCGGGTTCAAAGTGCTGCCTTCCTTTCCTTCCATGCCCACCTGTTCTTCTCCGGGAGTAAGCACAGTCAGCACATGGTGTGTGTCTTCCCAGCGCTATTTCTATGGGCGCAAGATGTATATTAATAGAGAAACAGTGATGAGTCATACTATACACATGGTCTCACAACTGCACCTTGCTTTTGTCACTTAGAATAAATCCTGAATATCATATCAGCAAATAAGGAGGCCTGCCCCACTCTCCCTGACGGCTGCGTACAACAGCACAGACACGCCACAGTGGAGTCAAATCGTGCCCTAGTGATGAACGTTTCATTTCTGTCTACGTTTTTAACCTTATAGGTTGCAGTGAGCATTCTCTGGGACGGGTGCCTGAGCAAATGGTTAAGTGCCTTTGTATTTTTGACAGGTGGTATGCCCTCCCAGAAGATCATACCCACCACCGTACTCCTTCCACTTACAGCGTATACATATCCATCTGGCCCATCCCACCCTGCCGTGGCAAAGGTATTGTCAGGCCTTTCCATCGTTGTCATTCTTCAAGGGGAAAAAACATCATCTTGTGCTTACCTACAGGTGCATGTCTGGATTCACTAGAAATGCAGAGCAACCATCCCTTCTGATGTTTACGTGCCACCTGCAGCTCATGAAATCAGGTTTCCAGCAGCCCCCTGGCCACCACGTCAGCTCCCCTCTGGGGAGGCACCACCAAGGGCTTCGCTGGAGGAGGTAAGCAGTATTTGTTTGTTTAATGTAAAGCCTCTGTGCAGAAGCAGTTGCTATGGCCCCCAGAGGGCTTGCAGCTCATGTTGGAAGAAAGAAGAAAGCTTCTGTATGACACCAGACTCTCTCTGTTCTGGTAACTGTTAATCGTCATTCTGTGTCTGTGATACTGCAGCTCCAGCCAGCCCGCCTGTGTCCAACAAGGGGTTGTTCATGGACCTACGTGGTCCTGGGGCAGTGTGATGCGGCCAGTGGGAAGAATCCTTGGCTGGGGGCCAGCAGACCCAAGTTTACATTCCAGCCCTCCCTGTGGAGGGCATAGGTGCCATATTCCCCTCGCTTCCCTCATCTTTGCTGTCCTGTGTCTTTGGACCTGCCTCATCTGGTCCTGAGGCCTCATGGCACTGATTTTACCAGCTGTTTCCCCAGCCCATGCAACCACTCTGCTCCTCTGCCCGTGAAGGGTCTTTGCCTGGATGTCCCCCAGGTCCCTCTCTATACATTTAGTTCCTCCCAGTAACACCCACTGGGGGCAGCTTCAGTGTATCCCCGCCTGCCCCTCCCCCCGCCAGCCAGCTTCCAAATTGTGCTACTTACAATTACTCAAATAATTTTATTTTGTTTCATTTTTATGATGTTTGTTTTTGAGAGACAGAGAGACAAAGTATGAGTGGGAGAGGGGCAGAGAGAGAGGGAGACACAGAATCTGAAGCAGGCTCCAGGCTCTGAGCTGTCAGCACAGAGCCCAACACGGGGCTTGAACCCACGAACTGCAAGAGCCGAAGTTGGACGCTCAACCAGCTGAGCTACCCAGGCCTCCCAATTACTCAAATAATTAAATACTTTCTGGTCTCTGTACCCAGAGATAAGGGTTTTTCAATGTCAGCATTTTTGATGTTTTGAGATAGATAATAATTCTTCGTGATGGGGAGCTCTCCGGTATATAGTAGAATGTGTAGCAGCATCTCTGGCCTCTTCCCATAGCATCACCTCCCCAGTCGTGACAGTGAAAAATGTCTTCAGACACTGTCTGATGCCTGATTTTCCCCTGGGAGACAAAATTGCCTTCTGGTGAGAACCACTGATCGAGAGCCATTTTGTTTTATCTACATGGAAAGCCTTCATCCATATCTCCCCACCCCTACTTTGTAATTTGGTGATAAATTTGAAGAAGCAAATTATAGAAAAGTATGCACTGTAATTGTTATATATGCAAGTGAATAAGGACTTGAATAGAATATGAACATAGTTATGTAAGCTATGTTTCCTTGGGCTACTCTTGTGGGGGTTAAAAATGTGGCTACTTTTTATAAACCAACCATTTGAGTTTCTTTCACTTCCACTTGTTATTGTAGGATTCTGGCCCCAGAGGTTCCTGGGAATGCTTAAGCTCCCTTGGCTCCCCTAAAGAATCCCATGACAGATGAGTTGCCTCTCCCATGGAATCTACCCCAGACTCAGACACCTGTCAGGCTAGGAGATGCCCCTACACGAGGCACCTGCCAAGCAGCCAAGTCCCCAAGCAGGATCCAGTCCTGATTCTGGAGGTCCTGCATCTGGGGACACCCTCATGGCAACACTGTCTCTTTATATTGTCTGCAAAGCTGTGGATATGGAAGGCTGGGCTGGGACTCAATCCAAGGGACAGAGACTATGACAGACTCCTCATTCTGACCACCTTGGCTCTGGTACTGACCCAGTGTGTCCTGCCTGATGCTCTCCCAACAGGCTCTTGGTGGCCTGCCCCATAGCTCTCCACGCATGCCCAGAACATGTATGAATCCCAATGGTGGGCGTGGACCAATCTGGAATGATTCCCCTGTTGTGGGAAGTGGGATTATGAGTGACTGGTTTTGACATAAACAAGTCTTACTATTATATTTTTAAATGCTCTTGTTATTATATTTTTAAAAATATCTGATCCACCCTCAAGTCCTGCTTCCAAGCCTTCTGAGCTGCCTTCCACTAGACCTCTCCTGTCCCAGTGTGACAGAAGGTCAGCTCTCATGCTACTTCAGAGTCCTACAATTTGACAGTCTCACAGGACATTTAACAGACTCTGCTCTGTAGTGTAGTTATTTGGGTACTTTTCTCTTCCCCTCTACTGCGTATACTCCTTGAAGACACAGAGTGCTTGAAACCCACTGTGGTGCCATCATTGTTTGGTGAGACTCCAGCTGTGCCTGGGCTTCATGAGTACTTGACGTTCATCATGAGCCATGAATTGGCGACAGAGGCTGACTATAGGTGACATAAGGTCCTTCTATCGAATAGCCAGGACATAGAGATCTTGGACCTGCTTTGCCACCATTTCATTGGGACTACAGTCAGCTCTCATAACTCCCCCATCTCAGTGTCCCATCCATAAAAGAGAGGAAACAGCCCCTACCTCTGGGACCAGGCAAGACTCTATTTGAAAGTGCACTGAACCACTGAAAGGAAAACTTTTCCATTTATTCAAGGGCTATTTTCAGTAATCTGTGCATTTTAGACCAGGAAATAGCAGTATGGTTTTTCAGTAAAATACCCCAGTGATCGCCCGTCTTCAGATATCTTTCACATAAAGAGCTTATGTTCAGGAAGAACTCAGCAGGTTGGAAGTGAGGATTGAAATCCAATTCCAATCACTCCTGGCCTAGATCCCTCTGTTCCTCAGATGTTTTCCTGTGGTCTTGGGAGAACTTCTGGATGCAGGGACCAACTTACAGCCATGGCCGAAATCTGGGGCCCTTACTCTGGGACACGAGGGCTTTGGCCAGCTCTGATTTCTGATGGAAGCCTGTTGTTGAGGACATCAGAGAGGGACAGTTTGGGGTCAGGAACCTTCCTTGTTTAGGAGCCCAGCTGAGAGTTATGAGTGATCTGGGGATTTTAAGTGCTGCTTATCAGGAAAGGGAAAGCTGTCCTCCCCGGAACCATGGATTTTGGAGGAGCGAGGGCACCGAGAGTGTTGACCCCAGTGAAGGGAGGAAGGATTTGGGGCGGCAGGTACAGCTGTAATGGTGCCGTGCTCGTCCACAGTAACGGGAAGGAGCTTACCATGAGTGGGTTTCCCAGAAAACAGAATATCAGCCCTGTGAGCAGATTTTGAGCAAGTGTAATCATCTGGGAAGGAAATCCTTCTAGTGGGTGTCACACCTCGTCTGGCTCCTCAAGGGGGGTAGGTGGAACCGCACGTTGCTCCTGCTGTGTTCCATCCCATGCCACGCACCCATGCATCAGCAAGTCTCATGGGTTCTGAAACATGCCCCGTGTTTTCCCCTGTGAGCCTCCATGCCCTTGCCACGTATCTGCATCCTCAACTGTGTTTTCCTACAAGCACTCTGCCTGGCATCTGGTACTCGAGGCGAGCACCAAATGAATGTGTTTGAATGAAGACTTGGTCATAAAAACTCCTGCTGTTTTCAAGTTGTGTCCCGTCAGCAAAGCACTTTCATCGTCTCTTTAGAAACAGTAACATCCTTGGGGCGTTTATGAGGGGAAGTCCTGTTTGTTGTTTTACTCACTCTCCAGCGTTTCATGACCTCCTCCTGTGTCCCAACACGATGCCAGCATCAGAGACAGAAGGATAAATCAGACCTGGCTCCTTCCCTCCAGGAGCTCTTGATCTAAAATTAATATAGAGAAAATGGTCTCAATTCAGTATGGTGAGTGCTCTGCTGAGGAGTGTCCCATACACCAGGGAGCGTAGAGAGGCATTTTTAAAATTCTCTTGGAGTTCCACTATTCTGCTCTCTTCTCACTGTCAATTTTTGATATCCTGGGTACTTCCACTTCATCCTATCCTCCTTCCAACTTCTCACTGGCTCTTTCTTGTCTGCTTCTTTCTAGGAAATTGGTTGAATTCGTAACTCTGCCGGGCTGCACATTGTAGGCACCCAGGAATCCATTTCATCCCCGTACTGTGTCCCATGCTCAGAGGCCTTGATCTAATTGGTCAGAGTCGGTCCCAGACTCCCAGGGGATGCCAACAGGCAGCCAGGGTTGAGAACTGGTTTATGGGCAGTTGCAGATTCTGACAAGGTTTGAGGATGGCCCTAGTCTCACCTGTGGAACTAAGCGCACGGGCTTTGTGACGACTCCTTCCCAAGCACAGAAGCACCTCACAAGCAGTCACGATGTGGTTGAGGTCATTCCTAATCAGGTGTTTACAATCTCCGACAACCACTACCAGTGCTAACAAGGGGCCAGAGATTTTTATCATCATGGCCAAATCATCAAAACTCAGGAAGGAGTCTCTAAACTGAGAGGCTTCAAGACCCGTGGCTTGAAAGCTGAATATAAGCTCTTTATACACCCAGAAAAGTTAAATGTAACCTGACATCCATGAAACGTATCTCAGAGGGCAAAGTTACCAAAGTTAGTGATGATCTATCACCTTCTAATTCTCAAAAGATTTTTCTCTCCCATATCAGCCTCATCAGGCTCTGGCCATATCCAGCCGTCACGATGGGAGTCATCAGAGCAGCTCTCCGGTGCTATTTGGCATGTTCCTATCAGATTATTTCAGTCAAACGGCAGATATTTATTGAGCACCTACCGCGGGCCTGGCATACAGGAGCATGGACACGGATAAACACAGGTGCTGTCCTTGAGGTCCTTGCTGCCTCATGTGAGACATGCTCTAACTATTCTAATGTATGAAGAGTGAAATCATAACCCATGAGATAACTCACAGCTGCCTCCTCCGGCTGTGGGCTTACACCGAGCAGCACACAAGCGCTGAAGAAGTCAACAAACAGGAAGCGCTTTAGGGCTCTGTTCCCCGAGCCCGAAAAAACATAGCATTATTAGCATGTTTTCATTCAGGAACAGGTAACGCAAAGATTAGGCAGAGCAACTTAACGCAACAAGTGTATAATTGGGTGTTAACTGTGAGGGGGGAGGCAGAGATGAAATGCTCTTGGTCTTAAGAAAGTCACAGCATGAGGACAGAGGGCAGACAAGTCCTTGGGTTGTTCTAACATAAAAGAAAACAGTAATAGTGGCAGCTGCCCTTTGGTGAGCACTCGGCACATGCAAGGCATAGTGCATATTCATTTCACACCTACCTATCACACCCACGCTCTTGTCAGTGCACTTTACCTTTGAGAAGACTGAGGCTGTGGGAGGTAAGCTCATGTGCCTAGGATCACACAGTATAAGGAACCTTCCTGAGGTCTACACCCAGGCCTGTCTCCACAGCCTGGGTGCCCAGTTTCTCTTGTGCATCCTAAGAAGAGAGGCATGAAGGAGATTCTCTGGGATTGGAGGGGGAGAGGACCCTCTGGATTGGGGCTGGACTGAGTTCTCTCAGAAGCAGACCCGAGACCAGGATTGGAGCGCGAGTAGTTTACTGTGAGTGGTGCTGGTAGGAGGAGTAGTGATGTGAGCCAGAGGAGGGAAGGGAAGGACACCACGTCAGCATACATAATCCAGGAGTTCCTCCTGTGGGTAACTGAATGTCGGTCCCCCTGGGGCGGGCAGGGAGATGGTGCACACCACGCCTCAGAGTTATGCTGGGCGGTGAAGAAGCTGGAGATACTGTTCACCATGCCACCACCCGTCATTGGTTGAGGGCTGCTTCCAGGAGCATTAACTCTCTAGCGGAATAGGCTTGGCATTCTCGATGAACAACCGCATGCATCTCGTTCAGAGCCCTGCGCTAGGCCCGTCTCTGCTGTGGCTGCTGGAGGCCCAGGGATGAGAGATGGAAGGCAAGTCCTCGCCCCCACCTCCACCGGGGAGGCAGCATGTGGTCCTTGAGCTTGGAGAACCACCCCCACACCACTAACTCCTCTCTAGAATTAGAGGTCTCTGGGCTCCACAGGGTCAAATTCAAGCCCGGCAGAGAGAAACTTCTTACCCATAAATGAGCATGAGTACTTTACAAACCTTCTCTTTATGACCAAAATGATGTCCCAGCCATTCAGAGATTAGTGATATGAGAATTTGTTAGTAAACTGGTGTAGAAGCCTTTGGAGGCACGTGTTACAAGCTATGCTGGATTTTGGGGCCGTGGACCTGAATCTGATTGTCAGCTTTGGTGCTCTGAGCCAGGCCAGCCTCTCTGGGTTCTTGCTAACTGGCTAGCCTGCAGCACCCCATCTCACCCAGCACAGACCTGGAATGCCCTCTGGGGAACCCATTGTTGGGCCTCTTCCCTGCTCATGATTAGAGCTGCTTGCCAGGAGGCCTCCCAGAGCTGGGCGTCAGGTGCCGAACCGCAGTCTTGTCCAGGGACAGACACAGAGTGGTGGAAGGAGCCTGGGCTTGGGAGCCAGGGGCAGGGACAGCCCTGCTCTGCCGTTTACGGACTGTATTGCTCCAGGCAGATTACTTTGTCCTGTTGAGCCTCAGTTCCCTCGTTTGTAGAATGGAGACAGAACTACTCCCTTCTCAGTGCTGTCGTGGGAATGAAGTCAGCTAGTGCACGCACACAAGGCCTCTGTCAATGTTAGCTACCTGTTATCATCACTTTGCCCCGACAGGGATCCCACTCGGTGGGGGCAGGCGGGAGCACTCGGCGCTTTGTGAGCTGCCTGGAGGAAGTCCTGACGTCATGGGAGCAGATGCTCTTTGCCTGTCTCTGGCTGTAATTGTCAGGCTTTGTTCTCTTCCACAATTAGACATATCAGGTTCAAAAGAGACGTTGTCTCACACTAATGAATAGATTAATAGTCTCCCTCCCCAGAGCAGGAGACTTTATCAGCCTCTTGAAATGTTGATGACATCTCAGAGAGGGAGCTTTAGGGAGCCACTCGTAAATAAATCATTCATCCCTGCCGTACCTGAGCCCCACGCTTGGCTGAGAGGTGGGGGCTGGTGGTCATGGCACACGAACTGGCCTGGGGATCAGTCAGGGGCACATACAGTGGGTGGCCGTGGGCTGGACTCTAATCAGCTGTGTAGGGAAAGATGAAAAACCTGACTCTGATATCAGAGGACAGGATAAGGGCTGAAGGAGCTAGAGAAGGTAATGCCTTTCAAGCTCGGGCTCAAGTTTGCAACCCGAGGGTGTGTCTAGCAGACCTTGGGTCAGGCCAGAGGATGCTGGGCAAGCTGAGCTCTGGAGTTGGGAGGCCGGTGGTCCTGGGGGAGCTGGTGGACACCGTGCCTCTGCCTTTCTTCTCCAGGAGGCCTGCTTGCTAATGTGGTGCCCTTGCCGAGTCTCACTGGGCTAGGTGTCAGCCTGTAGGCTTGAGCCTTGTTTACTTCCCGCTCTGCTATGGCATGCAGACCACTCAAGCCAATGTGCTATGTGTGAAGGCCTCCTCTTTTGTCTTCCCAAGGAAACCCAACTAGTGGTCTGTTTCCTGTATCCCTCGGTGCATATTTCTGCTGTCTGATATGGGGGCAGACCCATTAGCTGGCAGACCATCTCTGCTCCCATCTTGGGGGGAGCCCTGGCTTGTCAGCATTTGATGAGATCTGACACCTTCTCACTTTCCCTGCCCAAGGTCAGCTGCCTGGGGAGGTTGCAGAACATATCTAGGGGAAAGATATTTCCAAGAATTTGAAAATAATGTCAATCTTTTAACAAACAGAAGCCAATTTCATATTCATTCCTCTGCTTTGACCTATCCTGAAATGAGTGAGTTTTTAAAATTATCTATCAGATCACACAACAGAAGGCATTAGTTTTTTTTTTTTTTTTTAATCTCTCCCTTTAGAATTAACATTTCAATTTTAGAGGCAGAGTTAAAAGAAAAACATCGACACCAAGGTATCTAGCATTTCATGAGAAAATGGTGAGAATTTCAAAACAGGCAAGTTTATCAGGCCAGGCCCCCCGCCCCTGTTTTGGCCAATCTGTAGGAACTGACCTTCTCAGAAGGATTGGAAGTCTGAGCAAAGCCAACTACTAGTTTCCAAATTGATTTTCTGACCAAAATTGGAACAGTTCTCAAATGCTCCCGGGATTTGGGGCTATTAATACCGAAGAACAATGAGAAGGAAAAAGTGAGTGTGTAAGAGGTGATTTATGACCGAAAGGAAGTTGTGAGCTCGGAAACTTGCATGCAACCCAGTCACAGAGCCCTCTGGAGAAGTTCCAGGGAAGAGATGGGGAATGTAAAGGGAGAGCGTTTCCGAGGGATATTAAAGCTTATAAAAGGAGGTAATGTGGGCTTTGGGCCTGAAATGAGCGAGCGAGGAGCAGACCATGTTGAACTACTCACAGTCACAGCAGGTTTCATGCAGCTGTCATCAGCGCCTGAGACCGCGCCCCCCCCTCCCCCGCCCCGAGGCTCTCCTTGTATTTATTTCTTACCATTAGTTCGTCACCAAGCAGGTTAAATGGCAGGAAGAGAGTCTCCCCACCAGAGTGTGGGACTATGACCGCTGCTGCTCGAACCCGTGGTGTCGTCTCAGGTGTCAGGTTCTCGGGTGTCAAGGCTGAGGCTCAGCTGCTAACCGTGAGACCAGGTCGGAGTGGAGGTGCACGGGGCAGGGCAGTTGGGCAGTCACAGCCTGGCCAGGTGTTCTGGCAGTGGACACCCAACGTCATCCTTTTTATTTTGCCTCCCGGAGTTCTTGCAAAAATTATCATTTACAGCTTTACTGAGGTAGGATTGATATTCAGTACATCTCTCATATTTAAGGTGTACAAATTGCATGCTTTATGTGTACACATAGGTGTGTATAGACATGTGCATATACAGACGTGCCTTTACTTGAAGGACTGAAGAGAATCAGCTAATTCATACAATGCTTTGGCTCTAGGCAGGGCATCCTCGTGGGATGTCCATACCAATCATATTCCTTTGGGATAACAAAACCAGGAGGAGGTAAGGCTGCTGAGGTGGGCTTCCAGCTCTTAGTCCCTGAAAGGCAAGAGGTGAGACCCATTTGCAAACATAACCCAAGTGCCTCACATGGCCAGGTAAACGACTTTTTTGAAAAATGAACAACAGGAAATAATCTCATCTAGGGGGCCAAAACAATACAGTGGGGCCATCTTTTATAGACTTAAAACTATCATACCACCAGGATTTCATCCAGGAGGTACAGTGTATCTGGATTGTTATGATTATAATTAATCATCATTTACCAATTCTGCTTCTTGGAAGTCATGCTGTGGCTAAATGGGAGCGGGAGAATGGGATTCACGTCACTGGAGGACTGCGGCTGTTTCTAAGCCCCGAAATCACTCTGGGGAATTCTCTGAGGGGTCGGCCAGAATGACTTTCCAGTGTTCCTACCTCTACTTATGCCACTGATCGCAACCCTCCACCGCCCAGACGGTGACTCCAGACAATACACGTTGCTGCCAACAGAATGAAAGTGGAGAAAATACTGTGGGTGTAATCAGTGTTGGCCAAGGAATGGCGGGGCGGGGGGGGGGGGGGGGGGGAGGCCAGGGGCGCAGAAAGGTCTGGGAATGAGGAGAGATCTAGTACGTGGAGAAGAGTCAGGCCTCATAAAGACATTTTATGGTGTGGCTAGGACCAGAATTGTTGGCATCAGATATTTACTGGTCCCGCAGGATCTGCAAGAGCTGAGAAGTGCCTCCACTCCCAGTCTCTCCCTCTGCCAACTGGCATTCTTGCTGACTTAGCAGTTCTTGAGAAATTCACCTCTGATCTCACTTAGAATGCTTCAGTTCTATATTCATAAAGGGCATGAGGAAGAAATTTCTAAAGGCAAGGGCTTGGCTCACTGTGGAGGCAGAAGTTCTGTTTGGAGGAAGCATCTGGAAAAGCACACCACCAAATATGTGTTGAAGAGCTGGGTGGTCAGCAGCACCAAGGCAGGGCGAGGCCAGGCATCCAGATTTCTTCCCAGAAATGGGCCTGGTGGGAAGGTCAGCTCCATCATCGTCAAAGTGCTCCTAACCGGAGGATACACACTACCTTGTAACTTTCCTGTTCTCTGAAGGATAATTCGGTTAGTGCCAAAGACCCGAGTTCCCTGGGTGACACCTGCACTTTGGAAGCAACCCTGCCGATTGCACAGGTAGGGATGCCTGACAAGAGCCATTTCTCCTTTCCAGCCCAGCTTGGATCCAGGCTGTCTCTGTGGGTTTTGAAACAGAAAAGGAATAATGTCCTCCCTGCAGGAGGCCAGAGGGTAACCCAGACTCTCTGATTTCAGTGCTGTGACCCAGGGTGTCTGGCTGGCAGAGACCTCAAGCTGCTGGCAATTATCTAAGGACTGGAAGAGTCCACTTAGGTTTTCTTAAGCCTCCTCTGCCTTCGCTTTTTAAAGGCATTGTTACTTTTTCCGTTTTGTCAGTAGGCGACATATGCCAACGATATAAATTTCAAAAACACTAAAAGGGGAAACCCTTTTAAAATTAAAAAAAAAAAAAAAAAACAAAACAAAACTAGAAAGGGTCTCTCTTTTTCCCCTGGCCCCCAACCACCAAGGTCTCCTCCCCAGAATTAATCCATATTGCACGTTCTTGCTTCTAGAAGTATTTTTTTGTACAATCAAGCAGGTATGTAAATGGATAATCTTTCTGCCCCTACCTTCATGCCTTTTTCCCTTACAAATGGTAGCAGCAGTGGTTGATTCTATGGAAACAGACTCTGAGATGGAGATTGGCAGGGCCGGAGTCAACACCTGTGAGGAAGAGAAGGAAGCAGGATTGTCCAGACGGAGGAATTCTAACTGTAACGCTTTCACGGCAGAGGTTTCAGACCTCCCCACCCCCCTCCCCCATCCCCGACCCCGGGGAGCTCTGGAGCCAGAATGTCCCTCTGAGTTGTCCCAGTTTGGGCTATTGGGGGGGCCAGTCTTCGATCAGTCTTTGCATATGGGCATAATCTTTGGTGAGGTGCTCTCTTCGGGCCTGGGCAACCCCCTGGAGAGAAACTTGGGGTCCCTCCGACACTCCCAGCAGCTGGTGAATCTAGGTGGGCCCAGTTTAGCACCCACTTTAGCAGCATATTATGTATGTTTGGTTTTTTCCCACTGTACAGTAGATCTTGAAGATTTTCACATCAGTACATAAATAGCTTCCTTATTCCATTTTTAATGGCTTTAGAGTGTTCCATCGGGTAGGTATAGCATAATATAAGTTCTCCATTGATAGACATTTAGTTTATTAGCAGTCTTTCATAAGTACATCCAATTTTGTGGAGTAGATTTGTCTTTTTACACATGTGCAAGTATACCTTTTTTAAAATATTTTTTAACATTTATTCATTTTTGAGAGTGAGAGAGACAGAGGATGAGCACGGGAGGGGCAGAGAGGGAGGGAGACACAGAACCTGAAGCAGGCTCCAGGCTCTGAGCTGTCAGCACAGAGCCTGACGCAGGGCTCGAACTCACGGACCACAAGATCATGACCTGAGCCGAAGTTGGACGCTTAACCAACTAAGCCACCCAGGTGACTCTGTGTGCAAGTATATCTTATAGTCAAATTGCAAGGTCCAAGATTATGTGTGCCTATAATTTGGAAGATACTATCTAATGCCATCCATTGAGGCTATATCAGTTTACTTTGCCACCAGCAATGTGTAAGCTTGGCTATTTCCCCTACTGTTGCCAGCATTATGCTATTAAACTCCTTTTTTTTCCCCCCAGTCTGAAAGGTTAAAAATAGTATGTCATGGTAGGGTCAGTTTGCATTTCTCTTTTTATGAATCAGTGTGTCTTTTTGTTAAGTTTAATGCAATTTTCATCACCTTTTCTGCAAACATTTTAATTACAGTCTTTGATTTTCTTTTAGTTGGCTATTTTCTTATTGATTGGTGGAAACTCTTTATATAGTGTGAAAATCAGAACTTTGTAATATAATATAGTATATTTAGGGAAGTTTTAAGGATTAGGCATTAAGGCCTGCAGCTTCCCTGGATCATTTCCACCTGGGCTTGATTTTAGTGTGATCTACCTATTTCCCATCTTTCTGTCTCTCAGGTGACTGTCCCTGGAGCTGTAACACCCTGACTTGGGTAGATCTTCTTGTGGGGTGTGCTCTTTATTTTCACAGGTACTAGAGTTGGACAGACCTGAGTTTGAATCTTCTCTTTGTCACTTAACAGCTATGTCGTAGTATTATTAGCCTCTCGGATGTTCAATTCCTCACGTGTACAATGGAGAAAATAATAGAGATCTCTGTGGGTTGCTGAGAGGATTAAATGATATGCCTCTGTTTATCCCTCTAACCTCCCCTCTGTCTGGCACTGTCCCTCTTGCTACTTACACTCCAGCCACCCTGAGCCTCCTTTAGTTCTTTGGAGACACAGGCTCAGGCTAATGGCCACTCACCTGTAAGTCTCAGGGTAGTCTTCTCCTCAGAGAAACAGCCTTCTCTGGCTCCCCTGTGTGATTCGGATGCCCCTTCCAGGGTCAACCCTGGCATGCTGTGTTACAGAACTTTTTAAACTTCTCCTTTCCTGACCACCAGTCTCCCTCCTTAGACTGAGAGTCCCATAAAGGCAGGCCCACTAGATCTCTCTCCTAGACTCACATATATCCAGCAGGCACACCAAGTTTTCTGGAGGACAGATAGGTGGTTAGATGGACAGTTGAATGGAAGGATGGGTGGGTGGTGGATGGGTGGATAGGGAAGAATGGGGGCACCTGGGTGACTCAGTTGGTTAAGCATCCAGCTTTTGTTGTTGTTGTTGTTGTTGTTGTTGAAGGTTATTTATTTATTGTGAGAGAGAGTGTGTGTGTGCAGCAGAGGAGGGGCAGAGAGAGAGGGAGTGAGGGGGAGTAAGAGAGAATCCCAAGCAGGCTCCACACTGACAGCAGGGAGCTGGATCTCACGAACCGTGAGATCATGACCCGAGCCGAAATCAAGAGTCAGAAAGCATCTGACTCTTGATTTCGACTCGGGTCACGATCATACGGTTTTTGAGATGGAGCCTCATACCAGACTCTGCACTTGGGATTTTCTGTCTCCATCTCTCTCTGTCCCTCCTCTGCTCTCTCTCTCTCTCTCTCTCTCTCTCTCTCCTATCTCAAAATAAATAAATTTAAAAATAAATCTTAATTAAGAATGGATGGGTGATGAATCACTGGATTCCACTCCTGAAATCATTATTGCACTATATGCTAACTAACTTGGATGTATATTTTTTTAAAATGAAGAAATAAATTTAGAAAAAAAAAAAAGAATGGATGGGGTGGATGGGTGGGTGTGTGTGTAGGTAGGTGGATGGATAGATGAATTTCCTGGGGTGGGGGTCACCCCTGGCATTTGGGATGGGAGGCTTCATTTATTTCTGCAGGCTCTGACTTGGAAAGAAAGAGAAAATGCTTTCCTAGAAGCATTAGAAACCTGATAAGAACAATTTCTTCTCGACAGAACCCAGGCCATGATAACTTTTTTTAAATGCACCAAGAAAGCATGACTGATTGTCTTGGCTCATTCAGGATCTCTGTACCCAAAGCCTGTGAGGCTGAGTCTCAGTGTCCTTACACTCAGGAGCAAGCCCTCAGGGGACTAGGAAGAAAGCTGACATTAAAGAATCTCACTTACTTTCCAAAAAGTTTACCTACAGATTGAATGAGAAGGTGAACCACTTTACCACCTACATTATTTGAAAATCATTAGGTATGCTTTTCTAAAAAAAGCCACTCATAATCTATGAAAGGATTAATCCTCAAAGGGTTTACAGTGGCACTTAGGAGTGTAGTATTTATACATGGAAAATGCTTCATTTACTGCCAAGTTGAGGAACATGGTGTTCCAGATGAGTGAGATTTCTTCTTCTTCTTTTTAAAAATGTTTTATTTATTTTTGAGAGAGAGACAGAGCACAAGCAGGGGAGGGGCAGAGAGAGGGAGACACAGCATCTGAAGCAGCCTCCAGGCTCTCAGCTGTCAGCACAGAGCCTGACCCTGGGCTTGAACTCACGAACCATGATATCATGACTTGATTGGAAGTTGGATGCTGAACCAACTGAGCCACCCAGGGGCCCCTAGTGAGATTTCTATATAACGGAGGCTGGGTATTTAAATACTTGTTTTATTTTTCCAACACTACTGTTAGTTTGAAGCATTTTTGAAATCCTTCTTTTGCAATTTCCTTCAAGTTCACTTAGGACAAGTCTTATTTTTTTTATGTCACTGTTTTTATAGAGCTATAGTCCCTTCCCCGCTAAGGAAACAGACCACCTCAGACACAAGTCACCATTTCACAAAGATTCAGGCTTATCATAAATAGACCTTGTTTTCCTGAGTTCTTGTGTTCAAGAATGTTTTCTGGGGCTGCTCTAATCTGAACGGCCGTTTGGCTGTGTGGGAAGGGGTCTGTAGCTGGTGTGTCCATTACTAAAACTTCCTCCCCCCCGTTTGTTTCCTTTCCTTTCTGGTGTCTGCCATTGTCCTGAGTGTGTCTCCTGTGGTACATGGGCTTCTTGATGGCCAGTCACTTCTCTGAGGCCTTTTTGTACAGCTTTCACGGACCTGGGCAGTTGAGAGGTTGACCTTACTGGGGGCCTGATTGCTAGGTCTGAGGAACCACAGTGCTCTTGCATTTCTAAAAAAAAAAAAAAAAAAAATTGTATTTAATTTATTTTGAGAGAGAGAGAGAAGAGACAGAGAGAGAGAGAGAGAGAGCGAGAGAGAGCGCATGAGTGGGGGAGAGCCAGACAGAGGAGACAGAGAATCCCAGGCAGACTCCTCATGGTCAGCATGGAGCCTGATGTGGGGCTTGAACTCACGAGCCGTGAGATCATGACTAAGCTGATGTCGGATGCTCAGCTGACTGAGCCACCCAGGTGCCCCTTGTATTTGCTTCGGGCTTCAGGGATGTCTGTGAAGATGGCCATCCTGAAACAATGTGTTGCAGCTTAAAAAGAAATAATGGAAAGAAATTGCTCAAGAACCGATTCCGTGAGGGAACGTGCAGATTGTTGTCCAGGAAATATGGATCTAACATTCAGGTTTATTGTGCACATGCCAGAAGCGGAGGCTGAAGTGCCAGCACTCTGCCTGCAGAGCTGACACTCACCCCGTGCAACGGGACTTGTGGTGAAAGTACTCTGCCCCTGCCGGCGGGCGTGAGTCCACAGAGAAGCGACTGTCTCGGTCACCTGTGCAGCGAAGGGAGCAGTAAGGGGGACTGTGAGTGAATGTTATCACCACCTGCCACCCCCTGCCTGAGCCTGGCTGAGCCCTCACTGGGGGTCCGCCTCCACAGGAGTCAGATTGGCAAATATCAATCCAGTCCCACTCGATTTGGGGCCCTCTTAAACAACGAAGGTTGAAGATCTGGCCACTGTCCTTAGGGTGTTTGCATCTGCTTGGGGGCTTGGGGCTGAGGATGGGGGAGGGAATAGGAACAGGGAGCATTGGAGAAAGAGCACTTTGGGGGCCAGCCAGGTGTTTGCGTTCAAACTAAGGTGCCCTAGTTTGCCTGGGACTGAGGAGTTTCCCAGGACAAGGGACATCCGGTGCTAAGGGACCAGGAAAGACCCGGGACCAGATAACTTGCTCATCCAAATGTTGCCAAACCTCCTTTTGTGCTTCAGTTTTCTTATCTGCGAAATCTGGACAATAACACCAAACCCTTAAAGTTGATGTGAGAGAGGATGGAATGTGATAAGGTTTGTAAAGCATGGGGCACGTGGGAACACTAGTATGTGAATGCCTCAGGACATCAGAAAGGGACAGAGTCCCACGGAGCTCTGGCGCATTCAGGAAAGGACACAGCCGGCATGAGCCGAAGAGAATTGGGGAAGACTGTATGGAGGACATGGGCTCCAGAGAGCCTTAAAGAGCAGTGGCACTTGGTCTGAAATTATGCATGGAAGTTCGATTGTCTTCAAACAGATTGAGTGACTCTAGAAATAACTTCTTCCCTGCTTCAAGCCTCTTATGTTTTGCACAATTTAGCCACTGCTCTGATTTTCAGTTCCCTCTATTCCCCACCCCCACCTATCTACTCTTTTCCTTGGGATTTGCTTCTGCTTTGCCATAGGCCGAGTCCCCCTTCTCTAAAACACCTGCTCATTAATTGGCCACCCGCCCCCTCCCCATGAGAGGTGTCTAGTGAGCCAGGATTAGGGAAACTTAAGCTCAGAGAGGTCAAGTGACTTGCCAAGAATCACCCAGCAGATCAATTTTGAATCCAGAAACAGGAACCAGATGTCTGCACCTTACTCCGTGCTTACTTTGGAAGGTGGAGTGTGGGGCCCCGGAGGCCCCAGTGGAAACTCAGAGCTCCTCTGGGAAGGACCAGGAGACCAAGAATTCCAAAGGCGTCCTGTAATTTATGGCCAGGAGTTCCCCATAAATATGTGTCAGGGAAAGGCATTTTTATAAAAATTCGTCTTTGAGGATACCCCATGGTTTGGGAAGTTTTACAGGTGAAGGAAATTTCTGACTGTCACTAGGAAAAGATGCCACAATGAGTGAATTTAATGAATTAAAGATTTGGCACAAGCTCTATCAAGTATCAAGTAATGGGCTTTCCGTTTCCAGTCCCACATGCGATACTGCTCAATTCAGCCAAAATTGGCGAGAGTCAAGCTGGTTATTAAAGCAAAACCTGTAAAAGGCAATTAAGCACTCCCAGGGTTAAAAGGTTAACTCCAGTGGAAACACGAATCATAAATTTTGCTCACAGATACTCCTGTTATTCGGCACCCTGTGTGAGGGGAAGGCTCCTCACCCAGGCGCGGGGCTGTCAAAGGTGCGGATGGCAGATGGTGCTTTACCTGTCCCAGGAAACTGCACTCTGGTGCTCTGTCCCGCTGTGGGCCACGCGGGGGTGAGAGCAAGCCGGGGAGTCCGGGCAAGCTCCATGTCTTTCCAGTCGCTTCCCCGGAGGTGGAGGGCACTGTTGGAGACATCTGGCATATGCTCCTTGGGCATTTAGAAATAGGCTGAGCAACCCGCCTGGACACTGAGGGGTGTCCTGGGATGCAGGACTTGGTTCAGCACTAAAACTAGAAAAATCCCAGGTGAACTTGGTGACCAGTTTGGTCACCCTGTAAGGGACCCTGATAGTTTTCCAGGAGTCCTTTCTTCCTGCCTAGTAGTTTTGCGGAATGTTTAAGACCAGGGATGTTGGATATAGACGTCATGCTCCCACGTCCGGAGCTGTAAAATGAGAAGCTCTGCGTCCCGCCACCTGGGGCGGCGTGAGGCTTCGCTGAAAGTAGGCGGCTGAGTGCCCAGCGGCATGCAGGGCCCGGACAAGGTCACTGCCCCTCAGCTGCACCCATTTATCATCCACTCCTTGCTCCGTGTGGCTGCTTTAGGGGCGCTTCCACTTTACCTGCAGCAGCCCAGAGGGCTCGGAGAAATCCCGGGTTCTCACCAAGGGCTACTCACATCGTGCTCTCCAAGCTAACCTATCTTCGGAAAAGAGGTGGGCATTAGCTCGTATTAGTTCTTTGTCTGAAAGTGGGCCCCTTTTCAGAGCAGCCAGCCAGAAGGGCCAGAGCTCTCTGGGGAGCCAGGCATGCTGCCCTGAGGATGGCTTTATCTTGTGTCCCGATTAAACCTGTTTTGAACAATCAGTCGTGCAGGTGAAGAAATAGATGACCTTGGGTGGATTTGTGAAGGCTTTTTGGTGTTAAAGAATTGTATCCCACTTTGCCCTTTTCGGAGGATTACTTGCCATGAGAAAGTGCCCCAGAGGAGACGCTATGGGGAGAGAACAACTGTCACCACCCAGCCCTGAGAGCTGAGAAGAGCCGGCCTTGTCTGCATGTGTTCATGTCTTTGGAAAAAGTTACACGGCTGAGTGTCTCACTCCAAATTTACATGCGATGCAGTCATCCATGGAGACGCTGTCTTTGCTAATAATCTAGCAATTAAAATGGAATGTGGCTGCTCGTTAAGCCTGCCACTCAACTACAAGATGCGTATTTGTTTTCAAGCAGAGCTGGGTTTGTTCAGCCGGCCTTCCATGGGAGCTGAGGATTGAAGATTTGGATTGGAACATAAGGCCCCAAGAGGAAAGTTCCTCTAAATACCTTTGGATTTTCTTTTTCTTTTTTCTTTTTTTTCCTTTTTTAAATGGACTTTAATACCAGCTAAGAGCGAATCAAAAACTCAAACCAAATAAATCATCTCCAAGTCGAAAAGTGTTTGTCTTCAGGATGTGTTTTCAACATACTTTTTAGTCACTTGATTTGTGGATAGAATTTTAATAATTTGAAATGTTGAGACGTGTTTCGCGTTCCACTTTCCTTAAGTTTTATCTGTTTAAAACGCCTGCCATTTAGCTTGGAAGCTGCTTAGGGTGCTGTGGGGGATGCCGGTCCAAAAAGTTCTGGGTTTGAAACCTGCTTCAATCTGCAAATAGGGAATTTTGAGTCAAGGAAAGGAATGGATCAGGCCTGGGTAGTGCTGGGCAGTCCTGTGCTGGGAGACCCATAGGGCCCCGAGTGGGATGGAATTGGGGAACTGGTTCTACAGAGTGATTCACCTGCCTTCCAGATGCTCAGGTACACAGAGGAAGATGCAGTCGTATGCTGGCTCCCTTTCTGATGTCTCCACACCTGCCGGCCTGTGACAGGATTGGCAAATCAAGGCACGTGCACCTCCAGTCTTTTCCCATGCTCAGGGCAGACATCCCTAATCTATTCTTTCCTTCCGTCCTCCTGAACCAAGAAAAGATGCGAAGCCCTTTTTCTCAAAGCAGCCACTGCCAGTTGAATGGAGCAGAGACTCAAGTGAGACATGGCCACCATCCCGGCCACATGGCATGCCGCCTGAGTGCCTGCCCGGTGAGGCAGGCCAGGTCAGAGATGAGAGGTAAGGAGGAAGGACTGGCATGCTACAGCTCCGTCCACAGTCTGAATGAGGATCCCAGGGTCCTCTTCCCCACTCCCTGAGCCCTGCTCTGACTCCCAGCCTGTGGAGTGCATGTGGGGAGACTGGCCTCCCCAGCTCCAGAGAAGCCTGCTGGACCTTCTCGCCTGCAGGCTTCTGGGGCTGGTGGGATGGAACATCCTGGAGAAAGAGTGTTGACTCGCCAAATGCTTTAAGGGGCACACTTGAAAGGCAGTGAGGAAGGTGTGGGTGGTGAGCTCCTGGCCACTGCTCACCTTTGCAGCCCTACCAGGTGTCTGTTCCCGGACACAGGAAGCCAGACAGCCACGACAGTGGGCAGGACCATGGCGGGCCAGCACGGAGACACAGAGAGACTGCGAAGGAGGCTCTTGGCTTCTGGATGAAATGCGCCGGTCCCCTGGGTGGTCTGATGTGCTACATTTACTATTTTTATCGAGCCACCGGCTGCGCGGATGTGTCCCACCCACGCATGCTTCCAGAGGCCCAGTCCTGGCCATAGGCTCCACGGAGGGGAGGGCTGCAGAGGGTCAAACAATCTGAGCAGTCTTCACCTTGAGGTATATGAAGATGAAGCCAGCTCTCCTCTTAGCAAGACACTGCTTAGGTATTTAGGGATGTGAAATGGCTCCGGGACATGGCTGCAAATGATATTAACGTCGGAACTCTATCAGCTCCCATCGCCCTGCTTTGACTTTTCTCTCCAGAAACTCAGTGTCCTCCTGGCAGCCAGAGTGAGCTGCCCTCTCAGACCCCACCAGCTCCCTCTCTCCTCACGTCCTTCATCTTCTCCACTCACGACTTCCTGCTCCTCCAAAGCACGAGCCTGTTGGGGCCTCTGCCTGGACCGCCTTTTCCCAATACTTGCAGAACTGGCTGCTTCTTATTCCCTGTGGATCAATTCAGGGGTCCCCTCCACAAAGGGGCCTTTCCTGGCACCCCGTCCAAAGCAGCCAGCCACCCCCTCCCCCCGTTTCCGTGTCACTCACCACACAGAGCTCATCACTCTTGGAAGTTGTCCTATTTACTTTTTTTTCTTGCTTATTGTCAGTCTCCCCCTATGAGAGTGTAAGATCTGTGAGAGTAAGACATAGCACCCAGCCCAGAATATATTCTCAGTATGTGTTTGACAATGAACTTGACTTTGCTAGGTCTCCTAGGACCGGAGGATTGGTTTTTTCTTGGTTTTTCCAGCTGGCTTTGCAGAGTGGTGAGCTAGGATGTAAGCAGTCTGAACCTCCTGGGGCTGGTATGCCAAAGCTATGTATGCATATGCCCGGGTGACCCCTTTCCCTTCAGCCCTTGCTGGACACGGACAAAGGGCTGCCTTCCACCCACGGGAGCCTCTCTTGGGCCGGCCTCCCACCTCGGGGCAGCTGTGCCGGCACCTTCCTCCCACTGCCTGTGCTGGAGGCAGCTGTGTTTCCTCTTGGACCCCGGCTGCAGGACAGACACTCCTGGGAGTCTCCTCCGATGCTGGCCACGTGTTTTTGTTCCTGCCACCACCTTCCCAGGACACAGGCTTTTGAGTTCAGAAGTGAAAAGATTCCCAGCCCCAGTGGGATGTGAGGGATGTTGGCCTTCCTCATTTGGAAAGAGAGAAAATACTGAAGTCTCACCACGAGCAGGATCTCTGCCCCTTCCTATCCCAGACAGCCTATCCTAGCTCAAGAACACAAAGGTTTTCACTTTCTAATCTGCCGTGACAAAGCAAATAATCTAAGGGAGAGATACGTGGATCCCCTGTGACGTGCTGTGACCATGATCTCTCTTGAGCCTCAGTTTCTTCACCAGAAAAGGCAGTAACATCTATACCCAAGGGCAGTTTTGAAGAGTAGACTGCAAGTCATGCATGGAAGGTGCCTGGCACGAGGTCAATGAGGAAACAACCAGGAAGGCCAGGGAGTGTTCAGGGAACACACAGCAGCAAGGCCATAGGTAGGGACCAGATCGACTTGCCTCAAAGGGGATGGATCCTCCTCCCTGCTCTCAACTGAGGATGGGGTGGGGCCAGGAGTCATGCCAAACTTGGGGGTAGGGCCAGAAGTAGAGGAGCTCTGAGTGAGAAGGATCTGAGTCGTACTTTGCTCAGATCCCTTGTGCCAAATTCTGTGCCAGGTATACAGTAGGTGTGGATGGGGAGAGAGATTTGCTTGGCCATGAAGTCTAGGAGGACAGTGATGCTCAGTGAAGTACGAATGAGCGAGTGAATGAATGAACGAATCAATCTGTCAAGAGTTGCAGTCTCCCTGGCTCCCGTACTGTCCCCACTGGGCCCCTTCAGTTGCATGCCGATTCAGATACATGCTGTGGATCAAGGGCAGGCCCGGGAGTACCACTGGGAGTAGGAACAGGAGGAGGCTGATATGGGGGTCTCTGCTCCTCTCCAATACGTGCTGGGGCTGCAGCTCCCTGTGCACCTGTGGGAGGTCTGTGGATATGCGCAGGTTAACCTTGGCCTTCATGCTGGAGAGCAGCTCCAGCCAAAACTTCCCACCTCCTGCCAGTCATTGTGCTTAGAGATGGGAAGTCGGTCCCAGTTCATGATGACCTCTCCTCTGAACCAGTGTGGGGGAAGCAAGGATGCCCTGAAGGAGCGGGGAGATGGGGCTGGGTGGGACACATGACCTAGTGACAAGGTACCGCACAATTAGAGCCTCATCACTTAGCACTTATCTCAAGGAGAAAAGAAAGGTAATAGAAGGATAATTGGAAGCCTTCTTTCTTTATTTATTTACTGAAAGGAGAAAGAAGCAGAATGCCTGAGTGTGTAAAAAGTGCTATTTAAATTTCTTGTCTGTAGCATATACTCAAACCTATAATTATGGCTTTGAAGAAAAAGGGTAATTATGAAAATTTCTGGGCTCATTAAAGACACACAATTGACATCCAAAATTATTTGAGTTAGAAATGATGCTGGAATGAATCTCTTACAAGAGAGTCAGAGGAAAAGAACTTGGATATTTAAAAACTCTAAGTTCTGGATGGACCTAGAGTGTCATAGACCACCTCACATGATGCTTTTCTCCTTATGAAGGAGATTACATAGACGGTGCTCCCTCTGCAGGGCCAGCTCAGCTTGGCCTCCAAGGTTTAGGCTTGCTGGTCTCAGTGGGTGATGATTTTCAGGGGTTCCCATAAGGGGCAGTCGCGGAGAGCCTTGCCTGTCCTGTGCTGGACCGCTCAGGCAGCTGGGGAGGATTCAGAAACCGCTGGTCCATTTATTTCCTTGGGATATGCTGTGACTCTAGAGTCAGGCTGCCCAGACTCAAGTCCCTATACCATCAGTTGTGAGCTGTGTGACCTTGGCCATCTCTTCTTTCTGGAGAGGTTGGACCCATGGAGTGTGGGCAACTGAAAAACCTCCTTTGCCAGAGCTTGGACCCTGCTGTTCTGTGAGTCCTGGCAGCACCCTCATCTTTGAGAGTACAAAGAAGAGAGAGAAGCAGTATGACACAGTTTATATTAGTTTTAGCCAGTTCGTATTAACTCGTGTTATGATAAGAAGAGCCAGGTCCAACTAATGAGAGGGTAGACCAGATGTACGAGGGGTAGCTAGTGGAGACAGCAGGGCACTGAGGTTGTGGCAGGGTTTCTGGGAGAGACGGAACACCCCAGTGGCTTTCTCCCAGGGCCCAAGAGATGGACGTCCTTTGAGTGATAAGAACATGTCTCCTAGGCCCTAGCTTCCAGATGAGCTTACAGAGGAGGGCTTTCACAGGCTGGGCTGCTAAGGCATTTGCTGCTAAGGTCACCACCTTTGGGTGCCTCTCTGCCTTGCTACATCTCTCAGTGACCTCCCACTGCCTCTGACCCAGGATCCCATATCACTCTATCTCCGGACCTGCCTCCCCAGCTGTCCAGACTGTCATTGAACCATGTGGAGGGCTCTGACTTCTGCTGCAAGCAGGCCCTGCCACCTTCAGGACTGACTACATCCAGCCACAAAGAGCTGCTAAGTCATGTCATTTTCCACGTTGTCAGTTCAGGGAGGCTTCTGAGGGCCAGCTGGACCACAACGGGGTGGGCCTCACCTGTATCCCGAGTGCTGTCTCCTGGTGGTCATCCTAGGTCCCTGGGCTGGGACCTGCTATGGTTCCCAGGGCCACTGTAAGGTCATGCTGTGGTTGTCTGAGTTAGTAATTGGAAGTAATTGGGGAAGTCAACATAGCTTTTTCTTTGGCTGGTAGTTCTTACACAGGCCATTTGTGGCCTGTGGTCATTCAGCCACGGCTCTAACAAAGCCTCTTTCTTTGAACTGATATTATGTCTTTAGCCTGAGGCTTAAGTAAAGTCTGATCTTCTAAAAAGCCTGGGTGTTTTCTTAGTCTTTATGGCTCTAATCAACAATTTTGAAAAATAATAATTTGAGTTGGATCATAAATCTAAATGTGAAACCTAGAATCAGAAAGCTTCTAGAAAAAGACATAGAGAATACCTTCACTGCCTTGAGGTAAGCAAACATTTCACAGGCTGGATACAAAAAGCACAAACCGTGAAAAGGAAGAATTACAAACTGCTTGTTAAAAGTGACAAAAGGATGCCTTTTACCTTCCACAGACACCATTAATAAAATGAATGGGTAAGCCACAGAAGGGAAATATGTGAAATACATGTATCTAAGGAATACATATTCAGAATATATAAAGGAACAGTGTTCAGAATTTATAAAGAACTTCTACAGATCAAAACTAACATACAAGCCAACTTTGAGACTGCACAAAATAACACATACCGATGGCCAATAAGCACGCGAAAAGATGCCCAGCATCATTAGTCATCAGGGAAATGCAAATTAAACACGGTGAGGTGTTCTTTATCACCCGGTAGCAGTATGGCTGACGTGGAAAGGGCTGGTAACAGCAGATGCTGGTGAGGGTATGGAACACCCAGGACCTCTCACACACTGCTGGTGGCAATGTCAGATGGCAAAGGCCTTTGGAAATGGTTTAGCAGTCTCTTACAAACATATGTCTCTTCCGTGACCCAGCGATTCCATTCCTGATTATTGACCCAAGAGAAATGAAAGCATCTGTTCACACAGAGATTTTGTACAAGAATGTTTATAACAGACTTATTTATCATAGCTCCAAACTCTAAACAAACCAAATGTTCATCCGCAGGAGAATAGGGTTTGAGTGATGTGTTAATACAATGGAATACTATGCACCAATTAAAAAAACAAACTGCTGAAAAAGAAAAATAACAAACTGCTAATACCTGCAATACCATGAATGAACCTAGAAAACATTATACTGAGAGGGGAAAAAAAGCCAGTCAGAAGAATGGGGCCAGGGAATGTCCTTTATGATTCCACTTATGTGCAGTTCTAAAATGGACAGAGCTCGTCTATGATAATGGCAGTCAGAAATGGTTGCCTCTGGGGGCAGTGGAGGCAGAGAATGACCAGAAAGGGGTGAACTGGGGTGATTAGAAATGTTTAATATCTAGATCTTGTCTGAGGTGATGGTTTACACAGGTGTGTACAGTTGCCAAAACGCCTCAAGTGAGACATTTAAGGTCCGTGCATTCTGTCTTATATAATATTCAATGTGTTTTATGTTTTAATTAGAAAAATAATATCAACAGCCAGCATTTTTTGAACGCATACTCTGTGCAGCATTGTGACTGACCTCCCATCAGGGGCCTCAGCAATGCTCACAAACACCTAGAGGGGCGGGACCCATCATGACCACTTTTTTTTATTATCATTTTTTAAATGTTTATTCATTTTTGAGAGGGGAAGGAGGGGCAGAGAAAGAAGGAGACACAGAATCTGACACAGGCTCCAGGCTCTGAGCTGTCAGCACAGAATCTGACACGGGGCTCAAACTCACGAGCTGTGAGATCATGATCTGAGCTGAAGTTCGACGCTTAACCGACTGAGCCACCCAGGCGCCCCTTGACCACTTTTTATCTGAGGGGTTACAGGGCCATTTAAATGGGGGAGATAGAACCTAAATTCTGTGGCCTGAGGCTTCACCCACCCTAACTGTGTCTCTCATTCTTACTTTGTTATCTCCGTGTCTCCATTAGCATTTGTCCCCTGGCCTTGCAGGCACTTACAAAATTGGAATTCCCGGCATTGTCAAATACTGAGTGAACAAATGCTGGCCACTGTACCATCAGGCACGGTGCTGAGGCTGAGGAGAAGCAGTGAACAATATGGGGGCCACCCCGGGAGCCCACAGCCTGCAGAGGTCTACGCAGGCAGACATCTGGTCTCCTGGGTATATGCTGCCCCAGTGTCCCCCCTGACCTCTAAGCCCAGTCTTAGGTTGTATTTTTCTGATTCCTTCCAAGGCTCCACCCTGGTTCCAGAGGGGGCCCTGGTTGGAAAGGCTTCCCTCGATGGTGCAGGTGCCCTTTTATCTTCACAGACACTGGTTCCAGAAGCAGGTCAAGGCACAGACCTCCTGTCAGAGAAAGAGAGGGTTCTGAAGCCCCCTCGGGCTCCGGGTGCACACCTGGGCCTTTGCATGGTCTCCTCATCTCAGGGGCTCTTGGGGAACGTTCCTGCCATCAGCAACACACTGGATGCTGCCTGTGCATGTGTTGAGGCCCAGGGGCAGGGGGCCAGGCCTGCCCTGGCTTCCAAGTTTCTAAAGACAGGTTTGGTGCAGGTTGAGACATCATGGCCCCCATAAATCACAGGGCCTTAGGGAGCTTGCTTTCCTGCCTTGAAATCCACAGGCTGCTTTGCTGGGCTCTGTCCCACCTGGAGATCTGGTGATAGGCATTCTTCCCTATCATTTGCACAGAGTCTCCTGGAGACCTCAGCCCCCAGCGCCAGCCCCAGCAGCAGTGAGCAGAGTCATGTCCACCTACCTCAGAGTTTGGGCCATTGGGCACCCCATCAAGATATCCTAGTGACAGACCTCTGCTGCCTACTCTGCTCTACATGGCCCAGGCTGTGCCTCACTCTGCTTTTCCTGCACCTGTCTGGTTACGGGCAGTCAAAGACCTCAGCGACATGGCTGAGGATGGCTTTGGCTGAGGTTCAACACATTCATATCTGAGGGGACTTTTTCCTCATAATGGCCTCCACTCTGTTCTTACCTACTTTGGGATGTGAGTCAGCCAGACTGTCCGACCGGGGCACTTGGCGACCTGCAGGGAGCAGCATTTTGAGGGGCATAATCCCTATCGTCAACACCATCCCACATACATACATCTTGAGCACTAATTGCATATTACAGGGCTCTTTGCTGTGCATTTTGTCATTCAATCCCCATGTCATCCTATAAGGGACATAGCAAGAGACTGTCACTCTCATGTGTAGAGGAGGAAACTGATCCCAAAACTTATGACAGGCTGGCCCATGTCTCATGGCGATCGATGTCTGAGCTGACTGTCAGTGGGACAGACAAGACAGCCCTGACTCCCTGTTCCCTGGGCAGAGACTCACATGGTCCAGATCTGGGCATTGCTCATACCTATTTTTTTTTATTGTGGCCAGGTAGGCTGTGTGGGGTGTTCCTCAGATGTATCCAAGAGAAGGAAGGCCCAGGAAGATGAAGAAGTCTGGTCCTGCCACTCATCCTTCACCCAAAAACCAGGGTGATTGTTTTCTGCCCAAAAAACTGATCTGACCCTGTCACTTTCCTGCTTAAAGCCCAGTTGTGTACCAGGCACTGGGCTCTGTGCTTTATGTATTTCTCTCTTTCATCCTCACAAAAGGCCTATGAGGTCAGTGTTAGGACTTCACACACTGATGAGAAGAATGAGCCTGGGGGTACGACAGTTACTAACTTGCTTCGATTCAGCCAGCAGTTGCTGGTTGGAATTTAATTCGAGATCTGGCTGCAAAGCCGAACCACACTGTGCTCTGCTTCTGGCTTAAAATTTTCTTTCGCTCCAAGCCATCTGTAGTGGTTGGTGTCCCCACCGCCCCCCTAAAAGATACGCCCCAGTCCTAACCCCTGGTAGCTGGGAATGTGACCTTATTTGGAAACAGGGTCTTTGCAGAAGTAACCAAGTTGAGTCAGACTGGATTAGGGTGGGCCCTAAATCCCAGGACTGGGCTCCTCATAAAAAGGCATGTGAACACACAGAGCCATGCAGGGAGAACACCGCGTGACAATGGAGACAGAGATTGGAGTGATTTGTCTCTAACCCAAGGAATGCCAAGGGTTGCAGGCACCCACCAGAAGCTAGGAAGGCATGAGCAAGTATACTTCCCCTAGAATCTTCAGAGGGAGCATGGCCCTGCCAACATGTTGATTTTGAACTTCTAGCCTCCTGAACTGAGAGAGAACAAATTTCTGTTGTTTTAAGCCACCCAGTTACACAGCCCTGGGAAAGCAATACACCATCTTACCGTGGCAGTGGGGAGAGTCTGGGCCGCTCCCGGTGCTATATTCCCCTCCCAGAGATTCTCAGTGCCCATCAGCATATGAATGGCTCTGAGAAGTCCCCAAGCCAGGAAATGGATTGAATATTTTTTAGCCAAGTATTTCCCAAACAAATGACCTTGGGACTCCTTTTCTCATAGAACACCTTTTGGCATCATGTGAAGCTAAAGCTCCAGGGAGCATACTTTGAGAACTGCTGTCAAATGCCAAACAGGTGCCCTTGCCAGTTAACCCAGGGCTGATGACACGCAGGGCCCTTTTTAGGAAACTGCCTTCCTGATTGAACTGCCTGAGAATTTCCATCACCCTGTCACCGGCACTGGGGAGAAAAAGAAAAAAAAAGACATCAAGAAATTAATTATTATAGAAAGGGCTATGAAAATGCCATTCACAGCAGCGAACAAGATGGCAATATTTAATATTGGACAGGGACCCACAGGCAAAAATAGCACAGGCAGATGTGCAGGCTTGTGCTGTTTCATCTAAAGTGTGAAAAAACATCACCTCTGAAATCTGGAGCAGCTCTGTGGGAACCATACGTTAGCTTCTGCGGAGGAATTTCCCCAAAGGCAAACCTGGAAACTTCAATCACTACTCAGGGATGCTTTGGCTTGCCTCCACCTGGGAGCCAAGAATGTCTCAGAGATAACCACGCAAGGCAGCCCAGCCAGGCCTCCCTTTTGTTCCCGAAGGGCAAGGACCAACAGCTTCTCACCCTTTGCAGCTACAGATACTAAGGCTGGGGGACCGATAAGCCACACCGTTGCTTACTCTGTGAGGAGCTGTTTCCATCCCCAGGCCCAGTGTGTTCTAACAAGCTGGGATGTTTGAAAACAAGGTGAAGTAATGCACCTGACATTCTGCTGCCCACAGTCTTCCCCACCACCCATCCCTGCCGGGTTAACTTCTCAGAAGTAATGTCCCTTCTTCCAGGAAGCCATCCCTGACTCTCTGGCCTATGGTGTCCCCCTGCTTTACTCTCCCTAAACACCCTGGACGTCCTGCTTTGAGACACTGACACCACACTGTGATGTGCTAATGTCCGTCTCTGCCAGACTGTAGGGCTCTACGGGGATAGGATGGTCATATTCACCACTGTGTCCCCAGCACCCAGCCCAGTATCTGGCCCAAGAGGGTGCCCAGAACATAGCTGATGAATGAAGTCTGTGCTTTTCCCTGGGTACCTCCTCAATCCCCACTGCCATGGCCATGAGCATCCTTTCTCTGTGTGTAAGCCCCACCACCACCACCTGCCCCCTGCCCCCATTTGGGGGAAAATGGCCACACAATCACCAGCACCCACGAGTGCCTTTCTGGTGATCAGCAAATGATGCCAGACTCAGTGTGTGGTGTTTACAGCCGGCTTCTGCTCTTGCAAAGATTTCCTTCCCGAGATGTGGCAACTATCTCTATCAATTTGCAGCATTCAGTAAGTGTTACGGTTGTCACATTCACTTTGGACCTGGGTCAAAGTCCTGAAGGAGGCCTAGGTTTTAATGGTGGGCTTATGCACTGCTCTGAGCTGGGGAGGCTCATGGGCAGAGCAAACTCTACTGCAAACACAGAGGGCCAGGAGGAGGGCATGGGGGTTACACTATGGGGATTTGCCAGGGAGCACATCTGCTGGGTGTGTGTGTTGGTGGCAAATCAGAAGGAGACAAAGGTTGTTTTCTTTCTTTTTTTTTTTTTTTTTAACGTTTATTTGTTTTTGAGACAGAGAGAGACAGAGCATGAGTGGGGGAGGGTCAGAGTGAGGGAGACACAGAATCTGAAACAGGCTCCAGGCTCTGACCTGTCAGCACAGAGCCCGATGCGGGGCTCGAACTCACGGACCGCGAGATCATGACCTGAGCCGAATCAACCGACTGAGCCACCCAGTTGCCCCGAGAAAGGTTGTTTTCTTAACCCACTCAGCTTCTCATTGGCATCAGACCCCGTACCCCAAGCTGCCCTTAATGAGAGCTGGTAGATTCTGGATTTGCTATCTAGAGGACAAGGCACTTCTAACTCATCTTCCTCCAGGCTTTAGGCTTTCCAAAGGTCCTCATGCATTGGGGTGCCTTGGTGGCTCAGTCAGTTAAGCGTCTGACTTCGACTCGGGTCATGATCTCACAGTTCGTGAGTTTGAGGCCCCTGTCGGGCTCTGTGCTGACAGCTCAGAGCCTGGAGCCTGCTTCGGATTCTGTGCCTCCCTCTCTCTCTGCTCCTCCCCTGCTCACACTGTCTCTCTCTCTTCCTTAAAAATAAATATTAAAAAAAATTGAAGAAGACAAAGGTCCTCATGCATTGGCAACATAGGTACTTTTAAAAAAATATTTTAAAAGTAACATGCGGGCAATATCCCCATTTTAAAAAGAGAGAACAGACCCAGAGTCATGTAGTTATTTGGGTAAATAGAGACTCAGAACTTGTGACTTTCTGGTCAGTGCTATTTGGTCATTTACTCTAAGGGACACATATAAGGGCCAAATTGGATCAAAACTAGCTACTTTTTTTGTTTTTTTGTTTTTTTGTTTATTAAGTTCTGGTAGGTACGTGAAGAGCTGTATGTACATTATGTCATGTAATCCCTCTATCAACGCTTTCCAGCAGGTATTATTATGAGCCCATTTTATAGATAGGGAAACTGAGGCTCCGAAAAGTTAAATAACTTGCCCAACTTAATATGGCTAATAAATGGCAGACTCAGGATTCAAACCCAGTACTGGCCAATGGCAAAGTTACAATCTTAACTGAGTTTTCTAGCAACTTCCACATACTAGATAGTTCCCTGGTGTAGGGCAGACTGCAGTGTGCAGTCTGAGTTGACATGGCAAACACCCTGACTGCCACCCAGGTGTGGGGGACTAGGAGGACGACCATGATTAGGCTTTGACATGGATGGGTATGGCCAGGATGGCTGCAGAGGAGCTGCAGGTGGGGGTGGGGGCGGGAGCATTCTTGTCTGGGGGAAGTTGACCTGGGCCTGGGAGGGACTAGCCAGTGTCTCATGGGGCCTGACTATGTAGCTAGGCTCTAGAATCCCTTCCTGTTAGAGCCACAGTCTATACTCAGGCCCTCGGGCCTGGACTCCCTGGTTCTGAGCTCCCGTATCAGGTTTGAGACCTGCATTTCCTGGGTCTGACTCACAGAGCGGCAGTCCCTGAGGGAGAGTAGCTGCCCTCATGACGGTCCCCACATTGCCGCTGTGGCTTTGCTGGGATGGCTGGCTCCACCATCCAGCAGCGGAGGCCTTGGGCATGTTCTGTAGCTTCTAAGAGCTTCGGTTTCTTCATCCATAAAGTGGGAATGTTAATGCTTGTCCTACGAGTCACTGTGAGGAGTCCGGTAAATATGCAAGGCAATTGGTACACAGTAAATATTCCATACCTGTTAGCTTTGAAGATGATGATGATGATGGTGGCAGCAATGACAATGCACGGGCTGTGTACCCGGCAGATCCCAGTCCGTGCTAGGCTGCGTACCCGCATCATTCACTGCCCCAAAGAGGACACAACAAAACTGCCTAGGCATGAGGTGGGCTGGGGTCATCCTTCTAGTTTTGCATCTGGGCTCTGGTGCCTACTTATCGTGTGAGTTTGAGCAAGTTACTTAGCCCCCCTGAGCCCATCCGCTCAGAAGAGAGTTCGCCTACCACAGGAGGGCTGGGTCTGCTTTCCCCATAGATGGAGCTAGGCCTTCCCAGGGCATTGGGACGTCAGCAGCTCCTGAGGTTGGCTGGTCCCACAGACACGTCCCATGTCCCAGCAGCGCCAAGGCAGAGGTGGTCTGGCTGGAGCACAGGCGTGTGTGTGTGTGTGTGTGTGTGTGTGTGTGTGTGGCCACTTTTGGTGTCCCACCTTTGTTCTCAGGAGTCATTCACCCTGCAACCGCTTTCTTTGAGCTTTCTTTGAACTCTCTTCCCGGCTGCTCATCTGGCCACCAATCCAGCCCTTTCTTTTCAAAGAGAGCCTCCTGTCTGTGAGGTGCTCTGCCTTGAACCCAGACCCCCCCTCCCCACCCGGCCCGGTACACCTGGCACCTGAGTAAATAGGGCCTTTCTGGTGCTTCTTCCCCAGGGCAGGGCCTGGCCCTAGGCCGGGCGGTCAGGACTGGGATGTGTGTTCTGAACCTCCTGGGGCCCTGGTGACTTGTGCCAGGCACTGGGTCTAAAGGCGATTCAGACTTTCTCTCTCCTGGGCTTGGCATTGGAGGGTGGTGTACAACTGACCAAGAGCAGGATCTCTGTACTCACACAGACCTCAGTCCACCTGTTGGCTCTGCTACTCACTGGTGTGTGAGGTTGGACGAGGTACTCACATTCTCGTCGCCTCAGTTCCCCCTTCTGTGAGTTGGGTTAGCGATATTACCCACCTCAAAGGATCAATGGGAGCATAAAATGCACTTAGCATAGGGCCTAGCACATAACAGATATGCAGCATTGATCTACCACCATCAGTGCTTTGTTCTTACGGAGAGGCTTCTGATTTGTAAGAAGCTCACAGACCATCCCAGGGTGGCAAGGCCAGTGCTCCAGGGGAAGCAAGTGCTGGAGGCACGAGGGCTCTGAGAGCTGCCTGAATGCCCAGAAGGTGCCATGGGGATGAGACTTGAGGGAGGAGCTCCCAGGAGGATGAGAGGTGTAAGAGGCTCAGTCCCTTCCCTTAAGCTGCCGATGTGTGGCCATGTGTCACCTCCCCATATATGACAGGCAGGCCATGACAGATGTCATGTAGGAGCTGAGGGGACACTGCAGGGCAGGGGCAGCAACCTCTTTGCACTTCAATGATCCGGAAAGGTTTCAGGAGAGAAGTCAACGTGTGATGGATTCTGAAATAGTGACAGCCTGCGATCTGATGCCCCCTAGTCGCCATTCTTGCTCCCTCTCTGTCTTCTCCTCACTTCAGACTACAGTGGTTATTGCATTCCTCTCTCCCCACTCACAGTGAGCTCCCACAAGACTTTAGAGGACTTGCGTAGTACCCCCAACCCAACCCACCCCCATAGTGCAGTGCCTGCCCCTCACTCCTGCTTGTTGCACTTCAGCCATTGTGGCCTCCCTGTGGTTTCTCATATACTCCCAAGCAAGCCCTGCCTCGGGGCCTTTGCACTTGCCATTCCCACTGCTGGAGCACTTCCCTGAGCAGCCCTTATGGTTCATTGCTTCCCTTCGCTCAAGTTCCTGCTCCAACGTCACCTCTTCAGAGAGGCTTGTCATGACCCCATAGGTAAAGCAGCCTCTCTTTCCTAACATCCTGGTTTCCTGTCTTCCAGCTTTTATCAGTCTGAAATGACCTCAAGCGTTTGTTCATGTGTTTACTGTCTGTTTCCCCAAGGTAGTGTGTGAGCTCATGAAGGCAGGCACCATATCTGGTCTTGTTGATTGCTGGGCCCTGGTGGCTGGCACGGAGCAGGCTTCCTGGTAGGAGGACAGTTAATATGTGAGTGGCAGTGGATGGGCGCAGGCAGTTGAGGCGTCCCTGCCTCAGGCTGCACATGAGGAAAGAAGGAAACATGGGACCCTGCAGCTGTGACATCCCTCCCCCGTTGGCTTCGTGCCATTGGGACACGGCCCCACAGCCTCCCAGGCAGCAGGAACTGTGCAAAGGAGTATAAATTATATCCAAGGGTCCCTTTTTTGATTTTTAACTTTTTATTACAGAAACTTCCAGACATCTGCAAAAGTAGAGAAAAGAGTATAATCCGTACCATCACATATCACCCAGCTGCAGCAGTGATCAACTCCTGGCCCATCTTGTTTCGTGTATTCTGCGCACACAGCCCAGTCCCCATCCCCCGCAAGGGTTATCCTGAGGCAAATCCATGGGCCCTCCTTTCGTGTAGAGAGCTTAGAAATACTTCCTGGCAAGTGTGTTCCTTCACTTCCTCCCCCAGGAATCCCAAGTGCTCCTGCTGACTCTCCCCAGTCAGAACTAGCTCCCAGCAGGGCTCTACGAAATACAGTCCCATAGAGGTGTCATCGACTGAGATTTGCTCGGTCCTGGGTGGTGCTGTCATCCAGAGTCTGTATTGCAAGGGCGGGTGTCAGGCCCTTCCCCAGCCAGGCAGAGATGGCCAACCCATCCCAGGGCAATGTGACCACGGCTGGTTTAGAGCCTGTGACACGGCTGCTTTCGTTCTCCGAGGTTGGTGCCCTGTAGGGAATGGCTATGGGCAATGGAAAGGACATTTGCTGTGAGCTGTTCCAGACCTGAGCTGGGGCCAGGGAGAGCCCAAGTGTCTCCAGAATCACTCCTAATGACTTCTGGAGGAAAAACACATTTGAGGGAGGGAAGGGAGACAGAGAGAGAGACAGAGAGAGAGAGAATGCCCGCAGGCTGTGAAGGCCAGCGTGGTGGGCAAGTGTGGGCTGTCCCTGGTAGCAGCTGTGGCCAGATGCACCCATGAACCAACCCCCTTCCCTTCCCATCTAATATATGACATTTACTTTGTTTCATGGTCATCAAGTGCCATTTCACCGGACAGTGTTTTCATTTATTTAGGTTCATGGCTGTCCTGCCAAGGTGATTTTATTATTATAAAATGTGGGAAAGTATTTTAGGAAGAAAATAATGCAAAACAGATTTGGTGCACATACTGAAAATTGTTGTAAAATTGAGATCTCAACCAGCTCTTTTCCTGACAAAGAAAGGTCCTTGCCACCTGCTTCGGGGTGCCAGTCCCCAGGGGCCCGGCTGCCCGCCGAGCCTGCCGAGAGGGGGGACTCACCGGCTTCTGGGGAAGGAGTTGGAATCAGAGTCTGGACTCCCCAGCCCTAGGCTCTTGGGCCAATGCCTCAAACTCTACCCAAGTTCTAGACCAACTCTCTGGCCAGGTTTTCCAGTAAGTTTTGTGGCGAGTCATGAGAAGACCCCAGTCCGAGGCTCATTCTTAACCCGTAAGTACTGACTTGCAACTTTTAGTGAACAGAAGAATCGCTAGAGAGCTTGATACAAATCCGGAGTCCCGGCCCCTCTCCCCCAAACATCATGACTCAGAAGGGACGGTGTCTTGGAATCTGCATTTTAATAAACCGGCCAGGGTGCTTTGGAAGCAGGGGGATCTGGACTGTATTTCAGAGGCACTGCTATGCTGAGAGGTGCAGTGAAATGGTTATAGGGTGGTTTAAATGAAAATGGTAATAGGTACATAATATGTTTCCTGTGGGTTACATAAGATAATACCTTAGAAGCACAGCACAATGTCAGGTACGTTGTAAGTGCCTGGCTCATGCTGATTGCTATTATTATTGTTTCTATTTCCTTCCATGCCTCACCTGCACATCTCCCTCCCACAGCATATATCCTCCCCAAGGACACTATCAACGGGATCACTGCATTTAAAAAAAAAGTATTGATTTGAAGCATTTACCAGTTTCTCTGGTGTAAATGCTCCCACCGTGGCCGATTTAAAGCTCATACTGTGATGACATCGAACATGGAGTTGGGAAGAGATGTGCACAACTGGCCAGGATGGGCTGCTCCAAGCCGGTACCAGTGCCCCAGCAGAAAGTCCCTCTTCCCTGTGAGATCCCGAGTGTATGTCATTGTCTCAGCTGGGGCTGATAAATGCGGAGGGCTGAGGGCAGAGTCCCAGGTAGTTGCTACCTCCTGCTGCAAGGGGAGGCTGGTTTTTGCACGGTTTTGTTACCCGTGTGTACTCCTAGCTAATGCAGGAAATGGGAATTGTAGCCTCGAATTACCGGCATTGGGAATCCAGAGAAGAAATGATTACCAAAGGGCAGGGATGGCCCCAACATGCTCATTTTTACCATTTGCCACGGACCGTGTGAAAGGGTGCAAGGCCTCTGTTGTTTCCTTGCTGGTTCTGCTTTTGTTTTGTATTGATCGCTGAGAAAAGCAGGCTTCTGCCGAGGAACAGGTGTGGGTCTTGGAGCCAGACAGTTTGGGATCATATCCCAGGACTGCCATGTGACAATAGTGTGACCTTGGTGCAAGTTAGCTAGCCTCCCTGGTGCTCCGTTTGCCCCTCTGACAAGTGGGTGTATTTGTGGATACGTTGCAGACTGTGGTGAGACACAGACGTAACACACATCGTGTGCCTAGGATAGGGCCTGGCAGAGAAGCACGGCTCAGAGAAGGGGCGCCAAGTTATGGCTAATCCTGGCATGCCCCCGTGGCTTTTCGGAAGCTGTCCTTCATCCAAGAGTTTACAAGGTCAGTGAGAATCCAGCCTCACTCGTACGGATGAGAAGGAGAGGTCATTTCTGTCATGGCAAGTTTCATTTCCTCCTCGAAGAGACATTTTCGACACAAAGAAATATTAAGTTCTTTCCTATTATTCCAGCATGTGAAAGAAGCTGGATGGACTTTTTTTTTTTCTTTTGCCAAGTTTGGAGGAATCTTTGGAACGCTTTGATTTAAAAACATAAGTGGTTACATGCCATTTAGAGGCCTGGTTATAAAATATGACAGTCTTTGAGATGGTGGAGCCACACAGTGGAAGGAGCCAGAATGCCGGCATTCCCGCTGGAGGAGAGCTGGCTGGCTGATCAGGGGTCCACTGTGGACTTTCTGTGAGGGAGAAATAAACCTGCTGTGTCGTAAGCCTTTGAGGTTTGAGATATTGCTGCTACAGCAACTAGCCTTAGCCAACCCTGACTAATACACTCCCATTAAGCAAACACTTTGAGAAGCTGGGTACCACCTAGGGAGATGGTCAGGTATAGTCCAGAGAAGCTCCCATGTCACTGCCGTTGTCTTTGACATAGAGCAGCTGTGAGAAGACCCGGACAGAAAAGACGATTAGTGGAGTCAAATATGAACCTCACCTTGGCAGGCACAGGGCACAAGTCTGCGTTGCAGATGCTTTTCCTGTGGATGGCTCTACATGTCAAGGTCTCTTCACTGTCCTGTGCCCCCTCCTACCCTTCACTCCAGGGGGAGTCAAGGTGGCAGAGATGAGCCTCAAGTAGAGTTGATGATACTCAGCTCAGTGTGGATATGATTTTCCCCAGCCTGTGGGGAATTGCAGCCCTCTCCAGGGCCCTGCCTCACCTGTTACCTTTTTATTTTTTTATTTTATTTTACTTTTTTATTTTTTTTTTTAACGTTTATTTTTGAGACAGAGAGAGACAGAGCATGAACGGGGGAGGGTCAGAGAGAGAGGGAGACACAGAATCTGAAACAGGCTCCAGGCTCTGAGCTGTCAGCACAGAGCCCGACGCGGGGCTCGAACTCACAGACCGCAAGATCATGACCTGAGCCGAAGTCGGACGCCCAACCGACTGAGCCACCCAGGCACCCCGCCTGTTACCTTTTTAAAAAAAAATTTTTTTAATGTTTTCATTTATTTTTGAGAGAGAGACAGAATACAAGTGGGAGAGGGGCAGAGAAAGAGACACACACAGATTCCGAAGCAGCCTCCAGGCTCTGAGATGTCAGCCCGGCTGACAGCTCGAACCCACGAACCACGAGCTCATGACCTGAGCTGAAGTCGGACATCTAGCTGACTGAGCCACCCAGGTGCCCCTCACCTGTTACTTTTGGCCTCATGTGTGGCCCTGCATGGACCAAGCAGTCGCTTCTCAGGAAGACACTATGAGGTGCTATTTTCATGCAGTTTGGAAGGAAGGGAAGCTTCAGTGCTCAGAGCCTCAAGGAGTGTCCCCAAGAAGCAAGGTCCCCACCATTTCCTTTCTCTCTCTAATCCCCTCGGTTCACTTCAATTCCCTCCCTTCCTGGGGGCCCGGGAACATCTAGGCGCTGCCGGGACACAAGAAGCAGGCCTACTTTCACACTGCTGCTGACCCCACAGAACTCTCCCCACCATGTTTTAGTCTCCCATCCTTTGTTTCCTCTCCCCGTTGCTGGACCACGTTCTTCAGTCACTTGGAGGTGGCACCTCGAGACGGCTGTTGTCTCCCGGACCCCCCTTCCGTACACTTTATTCCCTGCTAGGCCCTCTTGGTTCTCCCTGCGCAGGCTTCTACCTGGATCCCTCTTCCCAGCCTCCAAGCTGCCACCTCTGTGGGCCTCGAGCTTTGTCACCTGGACTGTTGTAGCTGTCTCTTTCTGGCGCCCCTGCCTCTAGGAGCCCCTCATCTTACCAGGGATCCTGAGGCCTGTTTTTCATCACCCCCTGAAGCACAGCACTCCCAGCTCGTTGCAAGTCTGCTCCAAAACTTTCCTCATCTCTGTTGGCCTTGACCCTGAATTGTCGATGATTTTCTGATGGAATCAGAGGCGTCCTTTGTTCCAAAGTTTTCTCATTGTTTTCTTTCCATGGGATTGTAGAAAACATCTCCCGCCAGGCACACCCTACTGTTTTTGTGAAAATTATAGGCTGCAAATAACTGCTTAAGTCAACTGCCAGACGAGGTACTCTCTTCAGAGGGAAAATTCCAGCTGTTGAACAAGTTTATGGGCTTTATTTTTGGCGCAAAGAGTTCATCAAGTGAAGAACAGTATTTTCCAGGTGCCCCAACTCTTATTGTAAAGCATATGTGTCTGAGTGGGCGACTGCTCCCAAGGTCAGATTTATGACCCCAGTACTTATTCACCCCCTTTCTTTCTGTTGACTTCCTTGGGCCCCTTCTGCAGCCCTATGGTAGACACCTTGGGGAACACAGACAGGAACAAAGATGAGAGAGAGAGGGCCTGAGCAGGTCAGCCCCCAGCCCTCTTCCTGAAGCCTGACAGCATTCCCTGCTGCAGACTCCCTGAGCTGATGCTCTGCCCTTAGGATATTTTCTGGCTTTTGTCAGACTGATCTCAGAATCCAGTCCCTACTGAGACCCACCAAAAGACCAGCCTCCTCCCCTTGAACACGTGTAAGGAGAAGTGGATGCCCCCAGAAGAAGCTGCCCAAGACCCATGCCCAAACTGTGCCAACCCCTGGTAACCTGGGGCAAGCTGTCTTTTTGCAGAGCATGCTGGACCCTCCTGAGGAGCCCGTGAAGTGGGCTCGTCTGTCTCTTCCTCCAGACCTCACGTCCCTCAAACGTCCCTGCATCTCACTCTGCCCTATAGGTGGGTAGACCACCCTCGCTGGCCACCACTCAGGGAGGTCCTGTATTCTCTTTTTACTAGGTTTTTTTTTTTTTTTTTTACGTTTCATTTATTTTTGAGAAGCAAAAAACAGAAAGAGACAGAGAGTGAGCAGGGGAGGGGCAGAGCGAGAGGGAGATACAGAATCCAAAACAGGCTCCAGGCTCTGAGCTGTCAGCATCGAGCCCGATGCGGGGCTCGAACTCACAAACCGTGAGATCATGACCTGATTGGAAGTGGAACACTTAACCGACTGGGCCGCCCAGGCGCCCCGGGAGGTCCTGTATTCTAAAACTTGCCCATGGGGCGCCTGGGTGGCTCAGTCGGTTAAGCGTGCGACTTCGGCTCAGGTCACGATCTCGCGGTCCGTGAGTTCGAGCCCCGCGTCAGGCTCTGGGCTGATGGCTCAGAGCCTGGAGCCTGTTTCCGATTCTGTGTCTCCCTCTCTCTCTGCCCCTCCCCCGTTCATGCTCTGTCTCTCTCTGTCTCAAAAATAAATAAACGTTAAAAAAAAAATTAAAAAAAAAAAAAACTTGCCCAGTGTCAGGCACTCCCATCAAAACTTATCCATTCTATGTTCCCCTCCCAGCAAATCCTGCAATTAGCTGATCTGATAAACCAAGTTGTATTTTATGTTTAATGAAGGTAATCACTCAGCGTTAACCTGATACCTCACTGTTCACAACATGGCCCACAGCTCAGGAGCTGCAGTGTCACTTGAGAGCTTATTAGAAATGCTGAGTCTCAGGTACATCCCAGCCCGTTGAATCAGAATATCTGTCTTAACAAAATCCTCAGGTGATTCTAGTGCCCGTTAAAGTCTGAAAAGCATAACCTAATATACGTTTTGCCCTTTTTGGCAGATAATTACCTTTTTAAAAAAAAATTATTTATTTTTTTAAATTTACATCTAAGTTAGTTAGCATATAGTGCAACAATGTTTTCATGAATAGATTCCTTAATGCCCCTTACCCATTTAGCCCATCTCCCCCTGACAACCCCTCCAGTAACCCTCTGTTTGTTCTCCATATTTAAGAGTCTCTTATGCTTTGTCCCCTTCCCTGTTTTTATACTATTTTTGCTTCCCTTCCCTTATGTTCATCTGTTTTGTCTCTTAAAGTCCTCATATGAGTGAAGTCATATGATCTTTGTCTTTCTCTGACTGACTGATTTCACTTAGCATAATACCCTCCAGTTCCATCCACGTAGCTGCAAATGGCAACATTTCATTCTTTTTGATTGCTGAATAATACTCCATTGTATAGATATACCACATCTCTTTATCCATTCACCCATCGATGGACATTTGGGCTCTTTCCATACTTTGGCTATTGTGGATAGTGCTGCTATAAACATGGGGGTGCATGTGTCCCTTCGAAACAGGACACCTGTATGCCTTGGATAAATGCCTAGTAGTATGATTGCTGGGTCGTAGGGTAGTTCCATATTTAATTTTTTGAGGGAACTCCATACTGTTTTCCAGAGTGGCTGCACCAGTTTGCATTCCCACCAGCAGTGCAAAAGAGATCCTCTTTCTCTGCATCCTCACCAACATTGGGAGGTAATTACCTTTAACGTGAGTTATTCCATGTTAATGATGTCGGTGTGGCATTTCACACTTTAATGAAGATTTTTCACAACTATGGACTTGAATGGTTATCCAAGCAGCTAGATTGGGAGCTCCTGGAGGCACCAGGGACCCGCAGGCTTCCCCTGACAGCCCCAGCTCAAGCCTGGCATTTGACTGCAATTTAATTAGCTGCACAAATGAATAAATGTTGAGGCCCCTGCGGGAGACAGGACAGAGGGCATTATTTCCATTTTGCACGTGAGGGAACTAAGACTCAAATCAGCCAAGACTTCTTCCAGTTTATTTCCTAAGTGTCAGAACTGAAATTCCACCAGCCTCCTATCTCGGGGTCACTGCAGGCTGTTTTTCATGTTCCGTTGCAGGGGATTTGCGCGGTCCCCCTGTCATTGTTGTGGAGTCTGCTTGAAAGTTCTAAAAGGAACCTCTGTGTGTAATAACCTGCTCTGTGTGGGGACATCCTTTACAGCCCGCCTGAGTCTCTATCCTGGCACCTGGCACAGTGTCACAGGCCCCTGGCCACGGGAGGCCCCCTTGCAGGCTCTGTGGCTGGCGGTGGGAAACCATGCAGGCAGGTGTTCCAGAGGATGGGAACACCTGCTTGCCCACTGCCTCCCCCGCCCCCCCAACCCTTCCGCAGGACTGATGGGAATGGGGGAGAGTAGGGCAGGAATGCTGATGAAGCTTATTGAGAATAATTTCCGGTTGTGAAGCTTGTTAACATGTAATGATTCGATCAGGAGCCCCTTCCCCGAGGGCACTGGGTTCTGCCACCCACCTGAGTATGGAGAGGCATGTATTCGCAGAAGAGCTCACAGGACCCTGCCATGAGACCTGTGGCAGAGTGAGTAATCAGGGGGTCAGGGGGATCTGAGTGCTGAACCCCAGACCACAGGAATGTGGCAAGTTTCCCTCGGGGATCCCTGCAAATGACAGAAGCCGACGAGGCCTTTGGTGTTCCACAGATTCATCCAGGCCCTGTCCTAGGCCTTACACGAGGGGTACCTGAGCCAAGAAGGAGCCAGGAGGGCAGATGTCTCTCTCTGCCATCTTCCACAGTTGGAGGCCCATCATCTCATTCTTTTGTTTTGTTTTTTGTTATTGTTTTTTTTTGTTTGTTTGTTTTTTGGTTTTTTGCAATTGCTCAGCTTGTCAGCAGCCTGGACATCTGCCCACCATCTCTGGCTGGTGGTGGAGGCCGAGCCCAGTGGGGTTGGTATAGCATCTTCTCCCGCACGCTTTGGCTTAGGTGCCCTGGCTGAGGAAAGCCCCCAAGTAGAGGTGATACTGCTAGTGATGGCGGGCACTCTGTGAACACTTCCCACCCCAGGCACGCTTCTAAACACTTGACCCGCATTAGATCCTCTGACCCCCTACCCCAAACTAGGCAGTAGGTCCTGTTCTTATCCCCATTCTATGGATGAAGCACAGGGAACACAGAATGGCCACATGATTGCTCCTAGTCACACAGGGCTGACTGGAAGAACCCTTCTAACCACCTCTCCAGGTTAATTAGCTAGGGGAAGGCAGGGGGCCCCCGTGGTCCTGCACAGTGCAGCGGGAGTCAGTACAGAGGACACGAGCAAACCACGCGGTGCTCTGCACCCAGACCTGGAGCGGTGTGGAGCGGCGATGCTGAGGGGCAGGGTAAGGAGTCTGAGCTTCACCCCGCAGACGAAGGGAGTCCCTGAAGGGGAGTTAAACTCTGACGCATGGTTCAGGAAGGTAGGAGGTGGCATCCTGGGCAAGAGACAGGAGGCCTAGAGGCCACACCTGGAGGCTGCTTCAGCAAGGCAGATCGATAGGAGGTGAGGGCAGAGCACCCAGGCCACATCTGCAAGAAGTTGCAGAGGTGTGGCCCCAATGGTTCCTCTTCCGGGCTGGGGTTTCCAGCCCCAAATGGGCACTTTTCTGTCTCTCTTTGCTCTGTGAACCATGTGAGTCACTACGGCAGAGAAGAGGAGGGTTGGGGTTGTGTTCAAGTTTCTGAAGTTTGGCCTCAGGGCCCCCACCCTGGCCAGGGTAGCCCACCTCTTCCTGAGGGTCCAGAGGTGGTGGACATGCCTGAGGGTGTCTCTATCCATAGCCTTTTCAAATCCTTCCTTGTCACCCAGCATGGCCTGAGCCATTGTCCCTCCGTGGGCTGTTAACAGATATTATAGCTACTGGGTGGGCTGCTGCTCAGGTGGGTGCTGAGAGGCTGTGGCTGGCCAGGGGTGACTTCACCTCTCAGGACTCTCTCCAAAACCCCAGGGGGTGGATGAAAGGCTTGGACATAAGAGTGTTGGCCTAAAGCTGCCAACTCGCAGTAGGAAAAAACAAATTTCTTCAATTACTAATCCATCCATTCTGTGCTAATGCCTCCTGAAAGAAAACTTTCAACTTGGATAGCAGTCTCTTCTCTCTTGGAACCACTTGTACCTATAGTTAGGAAGCTGTGTCTCATTAAAGCTATGGTCCTAGATTACAAAGCTGGAAGACCCAGCTTGACCAGGGCATGCATGGCTTTCTGCAGCTAAAATCAGATTTCATTTTTGCCATGGTATAGTCCTGTTTCCCTGGGCCACCAGGCTCCCGTTTTGTGTTTCCTGTTTTTTACTTGGAACAAGTGATTCTTATGGAGATTTCCTCTTTAATTCCCAGCACTGATAATAACTAATGCCCAGATACACAGTTTCTGAGTCTGTTCCAAGGCTTTTTGGTGCAAGTAGCTTGGACCCCTTGTTGCCTGGTGATGTATTTCCAGCTTGAAAAAAGAACGTTCACCTACAGGGGAAAGTGAGCCTCAATCTTACCTGGTCTCCAACTACAGGACAACCGTCAGGATCTTCCTCAGGAAGAGAAGCAGAACTGACCACATCACCGAGAAAACTGGATGAGAGTTCCTCACACCCACAACCCTTACCCCACACACATTGTTGGTGTATTGGCTTAGACAGCTGGGGTTTTGATGAACACCTTTACATGGGCCAGCAAGAAGATAGTGGGTTTGAAAAAGGTGAGGCTCTTGCTTACCTGACGTCCCCCAGAATCTTCTGACAGAATCTTCTGTCCCCCAGAATCTCCCACCGAGAGGAGATAAAATGCCTCAGAGTGACCATTCTCTGATATCATTGATTTTTGTTTCTTTACACCGTAGTGTGTACAAATCGGCTACTTCCTGGGGAGTATTTGCATAGCAAACCTCTCTCATGGTAGATAATTGGCTTTGTTTCTTCTTCAAGAGCTCTCAGGCATCTGTGAGAGGAATCCTGTCCTTGTTCGAGGAGTCTTTCCTGAGATTGTGATAGGAAGGCAGTCCCTGATTCTGTCCATGTAAAAAGTTAATAAGAGACAGTTCATGGGGCTGAAACCTTAAATCGCAAACATGGGATTGGGGCTATCGAAAGCTATGGACTAGGAAGAATGACCTTTGAGACTGTTCACCCCAAGATCCTGCCAGCATAGAATTCCCTCAATAGCGTTGTGTTTCAGCCTGTTCAGACACTTTCCACCTATGAAATTTCAATACCTCAGAAATACCATGTATCTGTTTATGTGCTATGGCCGTTTGAAGGGCCACAGCCATTGTAAGAACTCTCAAGAACTGGGTTTTGTCCAGCTAGGTGTATATCACTCTCACTGAGATAGGTGGCTGGATACCATATCCCTGAGGAGTAGCTAGCCAGCTTCTGCTTGGATGTTATAAGTATCAGGGAGCTCAACTACCTGCCTCCTTCTCGCGGTAGCCTTGGAATATTACTTAGCAACAAAAAAGGAGCAAACTATTGATATACACACAACTCGAATGAGTCTCCAGAGAATGATGCCACATGAAAAAAAAAGCCAGTCCCAAAAGGTTACATATTGTATGATTCCATGAATGTAACCTCTTGAAATAATAGAATGTTAGAAATGGACAACAGATTGGTAGTTGCCAAGGATGGGGGGGCTCGAGGGAAGTGGGCGTCAAGAGAGATCCTGTGGCTTTGGAACATTTCTGTATCTTGACTGTGGTGGCAGATATACAAACCTTCACGTGTGATAAAACTGCATTGAACTAAGCACACACCTGAGTACAAACAAGACGAGGGACATCTGACAGTGCTCCGTGGGTTATATCAATGTCAGTATCCTGGCTATGATATTGTACTATTTACTGTTTCACAGATGTCACCATTGAGGGAAGCTGGGTAAAGGCTCTCTCTGTGTTACTTAAAACTGCATGTGAATCTATAGTTCTCTCAAAACACAACATTTAATTTAAAAAATAACTAACTTAGGGGGTCCCTGGGTGGCTGAGTCGGTTAAGTGTCCGAATTCGGCTCAGGTCATGATCTCACCGTTTGTGAGTTTGATCCCCACGTCGGGCTCTTTGCTGACAGCTCAGAGCCTGGAGCCAGCTTCAGATTGTGTGTGTGTCTCTCTCTGTGCCCCTCCCCACTTCTTGTGCTCTGTCTCTGTCTCTCTGTCTCTTTCAAAAATAAGTAAAACATTAAAAAACAATTTAAAAAATAGCCAACTTAAAAAAAATAAAAATAGCGAATTTGAAACTAGAAATGTAAACAAAATAAAAGCCCATGTTTTCATTTTACAGGTCGAGGATTTATTATGCCCTTTGGGATTTTCTTAAGACCCACTGTCTCTTTGTCAACTTCAGTCAAATTGACTGACAAGAGAGGTAAATGAGCCCACTGTGTAGCAGAGGCAGCAAGTATCTGCGTGTCCCAGTGTCCTGGAGGCTGGGCTGGAGGCAGGGGTGCCGAGCAGGCTTGCAGCAGAGGCGGGAAGAATGGAAACCTGGATTCCATCCCTCCCTGTGGAGCCCCAAGGGTAAGGACGGGGACAGGCAATGGGGGACAGGAGAGGATGCTCCCTGCATTCCCCTGGGGGTGCCCCTTCAAAGGAGCAGCAGGAAGGGAAGGTACTCAGATTGCTACATAAGGACGGATCTTGAAGCATAAAGAAGCTTCAGTGAGGGAAATGCCTAGGCCTGCTCAGGAATGTGGTGGGGGTACTGGGGGAGCAGGACTGGGGAGGCACAAGGGAGAGCCCAGTGGTCTCCAGTGCTGGGCCTGACAAGAGGCTGAAGGGCATCACCTGTCACTGAGGAGGGCCGAGAAGAGGCTCTGGATTCTCATTGTAGCAGCTGAGCTCCCTGATACGGGGTGGGGGCACTTTCCCCCCGGGGACCCTCCCCCATCTGGAGCTGATTCACTTGACCCAGACCAGACCCATCCCTGGGGCCTTAAAGACAGACTCCACATTTTGGGTCCCAGTGGGCTGAGGTGCCTGGACCCGGGGAAAGGATCTCCATTGCTTGCTCAGCCTTCTGTTGCCAGGGCCCAGCTGGCAGGCTTTTAAAGCAAGCCTGAAAGTCTCGGGGGCCCTGGAAGTGCTGTCTGGGCCTGGCCCTTTGTGAGTGGGTTTGGTGGATTGGGTGCTGAAGGCCAGGCCCTGTACTGAGGGATTCAAAGGACACACGCAGAGCTCACACACTCTTGCCCCGGGCCTCGACGTGGTCCTCCAGTCTCCTGCTCCAGGACAGGCCCGCTGAGTGCCCGAGGCCCCACAGCTGGCTGTGTTCACACTCAAACCCAGGGCGGTCTGGACCCCCGAGCTGCGCTCCTCACGAGATGGCTGTTTGCTTTCCAATCGCGTGTCCCGCTCTGCAGGGCCTCTCACAGCAGATTGTGTAGCAACCAGGCGAGGGAGGTGGGGATGGGTGCTCAGATCCCGGAGACGGTGATATGTGCAGAGGTACCCAAAGCTGACAGCAGGGTCAGCTTCTGACACCCACTTGTGTGTGCTTCACCTGAACTGCATGACCTGTCCCGTGACCTGGGAGCCTCGTGTGGCTGAGAACACATTTACCGAAGAGTAAGGCCACTCTTCACGGGAATCGGTGGTCCTTGTGAGCCCCGTATTTGCTGGAACTGAATTTTTTGCTGGTACTGAATGACACTGGGTTTCTCAGAATGGTTTGATGCCCAGGAAGTTTGATGTTCCAGAAGCCCCAAAGCCCCTGCCCAGCCCAGCCCTGGCACAATTCTGGCAGATGCTAGTCACCTGATTGTCTCCCACAATCCACTGCACAGAGATGCCAGGGTGGAAAAAGGAGAATAACATTTGGGGCCTAGACACCACTGGGCTCACACCAACAAATGTGGGGAGTGAAGCAGGATGGTGTAGGGAAGGGAGACTGTTTTGGGGGGGTGGGTTCCTCTGGGTAGTGGATTTGGTAGAAGCTTCTGGCTGCTGTCGGGAAGCCCAGGTTCTGGCCCTCCCTCTGACACTGACCTGCCGGATTATCTGCACATGCTCGGACATATGCATGTGCAGAGGCTGCTGGGAGGAAGGGGCATCCCGAGGGGCCGGGAGCACAGGGGAACCTGGCAAGGGGGCTCTGCACAGCCATCCCCATTTTAACCACTGCTGTTCCACTCGCATGTGATTGCACGGTGGAGGCCACCTCGTGTGGCTCATCAAAAGGATTCCCCAGCTGAAGCTGGTTGCAAGGCAAACTACAGGGTTCCACTCTCCAGAACCAAGTGTAAGAGGCGAGAGAGAGAAGGGAAGAAAGGGAACAGTTCCTGCAGGAGGAGGGGACTTCAAAAGCAGGTGTGGGTTAGGGAAAGGGAGGGAAGGATGCAAAGAACTGGGTGTCAACCGCAGGCTGACAGCCTTGGTCACTGACAGGGATGACTCCAGAGCTCTGGGAACATTAACCTGGACGCAGCCCAAGAAGATGCGGTTGTGATGCCCCAGGATTACTCTTCGATTATTATTAGACGTGCTCTGGCGACAATGCGTTGCTGAAAACCAGCAGTGACGGCATCCAGCCCATGCACGCGGGGCTTCTGCAAGCCAGCCGCAAAGCACCCCCGAGCAGGGTTCAGGCCATACGGCTCGAGACCCCAGGCTCGTGGGAAATGGAGCATTGTGGTTTTGCCTCCGCTGTCAACAATTTCAGAAGGCCCAGGGCAGAGCAAAAGTTTAAGTCGAATATCTCCTTCTGAGTCTGTGTGCCGACTGCTGATTGAACAGCCAGGGATCCGGATTCTGGTTTCTTTGTTTTGTTTTGTTTTTTCTCTTCTATCTTCTGCATCTCTGACATGGCTCACTGTGTTTGCTCTCCACGAAAACAGCACTGGGTCAGGCCCTCGGGCTCTGCTGCTCCATCCACCGCAAGCTCCGTGCTTCTGTCCCCAAGCTTCTCATGCTGTTAGCAGCAGTTGGTACGTCCTGGGAAGTTTGACCATGTAAACCTGCTGTCTGAGGACTCTGTGGGGAGCGGGGTGTGAGCGCAGAGGGAATTTTGCCTGCAATTTCTCTTTTCTTCCTCTTGTCAGGCACGTGGCTGCCCTTTCCTGTATTTTCATTATGGGAAACAGTCAGGAATAGGATGTGGGCTTGAATCTCACCCGGTCACTTACAGGGACACGTGGCTTTGACCTTGAGTAAGTTATTTGTTTCTTTGAAGACTTACTTTCCTCACCTGAAGAGATGCACTATTCCTGTTTACGGACTCTCCCTGGGAGAGACCAAAGACATGCGGAGCCTTACTGCATCACAGCTGAGCTGACGTATTGCCTGGCTGGGCCCCAGTGAGGGGGGTGGGGGGGACAAGACCCGCCCCCCCGACTGTCGGGACATTGATGGGGGTCATTGCTGTTGTTTCCATCGTGAGTGATTATCTACAGTACTGCATCTCCCCACCCTGGCTGCCACGAGGGCCAGAACACAGGTCCCCAAGTGACCGCTTTGCTCACGACACAACCTCTGTCCCTCTCCAGAGAGGCCTTCCTGGCTAGGTGTCCTGTGGCTAATGAAGTAGCTGGGCCCAGTGGACTCTACCTGAGGGGTCAAGGCTTTCTCTCATTCATCAGGCTCCTTGCAAATACATGTTTTCATGGCTTCCTCCCCCTGCCCTTAAACTCTTCAAACTCCCTGTTGTGCCGCAAGCCTTGATAACAAAGCCCAACAATGTTTTTCTCATTGGCTAGTCAATTTGCTCTTTTCTGAGCTACTGTAAATTTGCAAAAATCCCTCTTGGACAGGTCCTGTTGGCTAGAGCCGTTTTGAACGGTAGCAAGTGGGAGAGATTGAGTACCAGAGAGGGAGAATTAATGAAGGAGGCAATGCCAAGCACCCCTACATACATACACGCCAGTGCAATCCTAACTCGCTCCTTTTTACTGTAAAAAAAATGACAGAGACCACAGTGTAACAACCGGGGCAAAAACGTTCTTTTAATCACCCTCGATGCCGTCACTCAGGCAAATCAGCTGTTTTTAATCTTTGCTTCTCTAGCCTGTGTGCAAGCAAACGTGTTTCTAAGCAGCCATAATTGGAACACAGTTTTGTATTCCGTGTTTCTCCCTATTTCCTAAGCCTCGCCTCTCATTGCTACACAGTCTTTATAGGTATCATTTTTAGTGGCGCTCACTCAGTTGTGGCTTCTGGAATGTACTTCCTGTCCCCCTGCATGGCCATCACATCATTACCCGTAGGGGCCCACATCTGCGGGGAAACAAGCGTGGAGGTCATTTGTGCAATCCGTCCCTATTATTGAATTCTAGAAGCATCTGGCGTGAAAATGCTTCCTTGGGGCAGGCGCATGAGTGGTCCAGGAAGGGAGCCCTTCCGTGTGCTTTGTGTATAAACAAATGCTTTCGTTTTCGAAGAAGGCTCAGGCCCAGAACCCTTGCAAGCATACTTTAGTCTCTCAAGGGTATAACCAGGGGTCATTGCTTTTGCTGCTTTGTTAGGGTGCGAATTCATCTTCCTCCTCAACTTCTCCATCATCCTCGTCCTCGCTGTTGTACTCAGGGCTGCTGTTTATTGAGTGCTTACCCTGTGCCCGGCCCTGTATGTCGTCTTGCATCCTGGTTGTATCTAATACCATCAGTTGCCGCTGTTGTTATTCTCAGTTACAGATGAGGAAACTGAGGCCCAGGATGCTGAAGTGACTGTCGAAAATCTCTTAGCTCTCAAGGGTCAGAGGCTGCCTGCCTCCAGATGGGGGAGCCTTGACACCATCTGGCTCCTCACGTGAGGGCCTTTCCTCCAGGGCAGAGTTTGGTCTGAAGCCCCTAGGTTGGGCCGCGGGGTCTAAGGAGCCTTACTATCTTAGTCCCTCTGGGCTGCTATCACACAATATCACAGACTGAGTGGCTTATAAACAATGGAGATTTATTTCTCACCGTTCTGGAGGCTGGCAGAGTTGGTGTCTAGAGAGGGCCGGCTTTGCTGTATCCTCACAAGGTAGAAGGGACAAGGGAGCTCTCTGGGGTCTCTTTTATAAAGGCACTGATCCCACTCATGAGGGCTCTACTCACATGATCTAGTCACCTCTCCAAGGCTCCACTTCCTTTTACCATCACCTTAGGGATTAGGTTTCAGCATATGAGTTGGGGGGATGCAAATGTTTAGTCCGAAGCATTTACCACGATGGACCTCTCTCTCCAGGGGAGAAAGAAGGCCTCTCCCCAATCCCATAAGAACCCTGGGCAGGATAGGGTGTGCCTGGCTAATAAGATGGCAGCTGAGAGGCCATGTGCCCTGGTGAGAGGCTCCAGGCATGGGACACACTTCCCCCAAGGTCACACGGAGAGGTATTGACGCAGCCGGGCTAGAATCTGGGTCTCCTGACTTGTGACCAGGGCTATGTCCTTCTTGCGGAGAAGTGATTTCACATCTGAAATTGAGGGAGAGGCTTTAGAATTACCCAGCTCCTCTGTTCTTAGAAACTGCTGATGCCGTCGCATAGGTATCACAGGGCAAGAGAGAAGACCGGGGAGGAGACAGTGACTGAGCTCAGCACGGGTGGGTGAGGCAAGAGAAAACAGCGTGACTTAGAAATGTCAGAGATACCGCCCTGGGGCCCCTGAGCCTGGCCTCAGTCTGCTGACTGGACTTGTCAGACTTAGCAAAGTTCCTGCCAAAGGGATTTCCTAAAAGGTAAAGGCTCTTTGCTCTTCTGAGTCTCCCATGGGCAGCAAAACCCCCTGAGAGGAGCCTTTATTGTGACCACAACCTTTCCTGAGCAGAATTAACCCAGAATTAAAGCTGCTACAGGAAAGGAGATATTTTACTTATGATTCTTTCAATGGGTATTCATTGACACTTTCTGTGTCAGGTAATGGGAATGAGAGACATATTTCCTATCTTTATGATAGGGATAATACACTAGTAAAGGTAAGCTCTGTGAAGGACACCAGTGAGGAGATGTGGTAGGGACTGTGGGTAGAAGTGGAGGCAGGAAGCCAACTTGGAGGGAATTGTCAGGGAAGGCCCTTCCCAGGAAGAGGCACGAGTGTTGAGACCCAGCAGATACCTGGGCATCTTCCCAGATCTGGGGGCAGAGCATTCGGGCAGGGGGAAACAGCAAGTGCAAAGGCCCTGAGGTGGACTGTTGAGTGAATTGCAGGAACAGAAAGAAGACTGATGGGAGCAGTTCTCTTCAGGTTCAGGATTGGTACTGTTTCAAGCAACGAGAGAGCCGACCCAGTGGGATTGTCGGCCTTCTCAATACAGAGCATCCACTTGGACTGTATTCTGCCTTTGCCTCTGTCAGTCACTACTGTTTTCCCCTCCTGCCTGTGTTTGCATGCTGCAGGGAGTGGCGTGTGGCTGGTGCTCTCATGCAAACAGTAGCTCCTCTAAAAGGCAGTGCTCCCTCCCATCTCTCAGTACCCTTGATCTGATGGTTTGTTTACATCTGATAGCTGTGTCCTCATTAGAGCCAATTAACGTGGCATTTCTTGGACCTCGTAAAAGTAATAAATCATGTTGTGTTTACCTTTTGGTTACTAGGCAGAGTGCTAGGGTTTGCAAAACAAAACAAAACAAAGCAAAACAAAAACTAAAAAACCCCTGCCTGTGGTTATTTAATTGGAGAAAGCTGCTCTTGTTGCGGACTCAGCTAAACGGGCCATTTGCTCTGGAAGGGACAGCCCTGAGCCAGCCGCACCTACTCATTTGCTGGTTGCTGATGGACACTGACTCCAGACCTCACCTGGGAAGAGACAGTGCCACGGTTTTATCCTGCCCGTGGGCTGGGTTGGTCCAGGTGCGTGTTACAGTGAGGTCTGCTGCTGGGATCCGGCCGTGCCAGGACAGGGGTGCCGGGCTGGCTCTGCCCACCGGCCCAGACTGACTAGGGAGAACCCCCGCCACCCTGGCTCGTTTCCTCCCCTTCCCCTAAGGACCGCCAACAGGACAGGGGGAGGCTGTGCCTTCAGAAGCTCAGAGGAGCCTGACAGGCTGTTGGGGACCCCGCCATTGCCCTCATTCTTGCCACCCTGCTGTCACTTGGATGCTGGGGCACTCCTGGGCACACACAGTCTGCCCCATCTGGGCTCCCTGCTGGATGCGAGGCCTTCGATGAAGCCCCAAGCAGCACAGCAGACAGGCCCATTTCTGCCAGTTTTCTGGGGACAGTCTCATCTCTGTCCTTTTTATTCTCATGACACTTTAATTTTTTTTAATTATTGTTTTAATGGTTTCAGGAGTGGAATTTAGTGATTCATCACTTACAGATGACACCCAGTGCTCATCCCAGCAAGTGCTCTCATCAGTGCCCATCACCCATGTAACCCATCCCCCTACCCACCTCCCCTCCAGCAGCCCTCAGTTTGTTCTCTGTATTCAAGAGTCTCTTCTGGTTTGCCTCCCTCTCTGTTTTTATCTTGCTTTTCCCTCCCTTCCCCTATGTTCATCCGTTTTGTTTCTTAAAGTCCACATAGGAATGAAATTATATGATATTTGTCTTTCTCTGCCCGACTTATTTTGGTTAGCGTAATACATTCTGGTTCCATCCATGTTGTTGCAAATGGCAAGATTTCATTCTTTTTGGTTGCCAAGGAATACTCCATTGTGTGTGTGTGTGTGTGTGTGTGTGTATACACCACATCTTCTTTATCCATTCATCTGTCGATGGATATTTGGGCTCTTTCCATACTGTGGCTATTGTTGATAGCGCTGCTATTAAACATTGGGGTGCATGTGCCCAATTTTTGTATCCTTTGGATACAAAATCAGCATTTTTGTATCCTTTGGATAAATACCTAGTAGTGCCTTTGCTGGGTTGTAGGGCAGCTCTGTTTTTAATTTTTTGAGGAACTTCCATACTGTTCTCCGGAGTGGCTGCACCAGTTTACATTCCCCCTAATGAAACTTTTAATTTTGATCACTATAGATTCACATGCAGTTTTAAGGAATAATACAGAGAGACCCTGCATACCCTTAACCCAGCTTCTTCCAGGGGTAACATCTTGGAAAACTATTGTGCAAGACCACAAGGATCTTGACCTTGATAGTCAAAATACAGACATTTCTATCACCACACAGGATCCCCCATGTGTCCCCTTTATAGTCATACCCGCCTCCCTCTTGCTTCTAACCCTCCTTAACTATTTGCAACCACTAAATGTCTCCATTTCTATAAGTTTGTCATTTCAAGAATGTTACAGAGAAGGAAGCACACAGGACATAACCTTTTAGGATTGGCTTTTTCCACTTAGCATAATTCCCTGAGCATCATCCAGATGGTTGTGCATGTCAGTGGTTCTTTCCTTTTTACTGTTGAGTAGTTTTCCGAGGTATGGACATACCACAGTCTAACCTTTTACCCACTGAAGAAAATCCATGTTGTTTCCAGTTTTTGGCTCCTATGAATGTGACTGCTACATACACTCTTCTATAGATTTTGGTTTCATTTCTCTGGGATAAATGCACAGGAGTGCCATTGCTGGGTTCTCTGGTAGTTGCATGTTTCGTTTTTCAAGAGACCATTTTCATGAGTGAATGTCCTATTTTACTTTCTCACCAGCAACGTATGAGTGAGTGATCCAGTTTCCGAACATCTTCACCAGCCTTTCGTGTTGTCACTATTTTTTATTTTACCTATTCTGACAGATGTTTAGTGGTATCTCATCGTGATGCAACTTACATTTTCATAATGGCTAATAATGTTGAACATCTTTTCCTATGCTTATTGGTCATATGAATGAGGTATCCTTTTCCTAGTTGGACTCTCTGGGTTTTTTTACTGCTTGGTTTTGCAAGTTATTTACATGGTCTAGATACTGGTCCTGTGTCCCATATGTGCTTTGCAGCTATTTTCTCCCACTCTGTAATTTGTTTTTTAGCCTCTTGCAGAGTCTTTTTCTGAGCACAAGTTCTTAATGAAGTCTAGTTTATCAATTTTTCCTTTTATGTATTGTGCTTTTGATGTTATAGCTGAGAAATATTTCCTGGCCCTAAAGATTTTCTCCTAGTTTTTCTTTTCCTAAAAATTTTATAGTTTTACATTTTACATCTAAGTTTGTGATCTGTTCTGAGTTAATTTTCACATAAGGTATAAGACAGGTTGAGGATATTTTTTCCCCCCACAGATGTCCAATTTCTCTGGCACCATTTGTTTAAAATACTATCTTCTCTCTGTTGATTTGCTTTTACACTTTCATCAAAAGTCAGGCATACTCGTGTGGATCTTTTTCTGGGTATCTCTGTGTCTCCACCTATCCCACATAATCTTGACTTCTGTAGGTACACATTAAATCTTGAAATCAGGTAGAATGATTCTTTCCATTTTATTCTTTTTCAAAAATTATGCTAGCCATTCTAGTTCCTTTGTCTTTCTGTATATATTTTAGAATCATCTTACCTATATCTACAAAATATCTTGCTGGTATTTTGATAGGACTTTGGGGTTCTGTCTTTTTTTAAAAATGTAACTTTTCTATAGCTAGCATGTATTTTGTATAGTATTTTTTTACAAGTTGAAAATAAAAAATTAGCAAAAAGAGAACTGAGAACATACATACATATATATGTATATCCTGTATATACTGTTTCTTAACAAGCTGTCTTGGGGTGCCTGGGTGGCTCAGTCAGTTAAGCATCCGACTTTAGCTCAGATCATGATCTCGAGGTCCATGAGTTCGAGGAATGGGTCGAGCTGTATGACAGCTCAGAGCCTGAAGACTGCTTCAAATGGTGTCTCCCTCTATCTCTGCCCCTCCCCAGCTGGCACTCTGTCTCTCTTTCTCTCAAAATTAAATAAACATTAAAAAAATTTTTTTAAACAAGCTTTTACTTAATATATTAAGACTCGTTTTTGTATGGCAACAAATGCATTTCTATGTTATAATTTTTAATTGTTTCATAATATTTACTCGTGTGGATACAGTATCATTTATCAGACCAATCCCTCGCTACTGGATATTTGGGAGTTTTCTTAAAAAATATTTTTTATTTACTTTTCCCTGTTGTAAACAACACTGTGCTAGATATGTTAAAAAGCCATATCTCTGTAAGTATCCTCAGTCATTTCCTTGGAAAAAAAATTCTGTGAGTAAAATAGCTGGCATCTTCTTGATTCTTATGTGTTTTTTGAGTTTTTAAAGAGAGCTTGAGAATGAGCAGGTCAGAGGGAGAGAGAGAGAGAGAGAGAGAGAGAGAGAATCTCAAGCAGGCTCCACACTCAGTGCAGAGCCTGGATGCAGGGCTGAATCCCACAACCCTGGGATGGTGACCTGGGCAGAAATCAAGAGTCAACACTCAGCCGACTGAGCCACCCAGTTCTTCGGTTTTTCTGATCACAGATGGAGATCCAGTTCCTTGAACTGAGTCTAATGTTCGGTTATTAGCTCAAAAAAGGCAAGCCACTTTCTGCCTCTGGCTTGCCTACCACCTGGGCTTGCCCTCACCCTCACCTGGACCAAAACTTGGGTGCAGGCATACTACAGATGGGAGATCCAAGTTCTCTTCTGCTTTTTAACTATCTTGGAGGCTCTCCCTGTGGTTGGGAGCTCTAAGGCCTGTTTCTAACCCCAGATGTAAAACAGATGGGAAATGGACCCTGTGCCCTGCTCTTAGGAGATTTCCCCCGCAACCCTACCTTTGCCTAGTGATTCTCTGAAAGCTGTTCTCCCTTTCTGGAAAAAGGTACATGGGGACTCATGGGGCCTTCCACCTCCACCATCGCTTAAAAAAGCCTCTCTCCTCCACCCTGAGTAGCGTGTGACTATTTTAAGAAAAATTCTTTAAGGGCTTCAAAGAGTAATAAGATAGTCTTCCGGGATGACTATTAAAATTCTTGAATACATTTAAGGGATTTACATTTTCAAAGAGAGAATGTTTTCTGTTTGATGTTGAAAAAAGATGATTTTTTTTTCCATCCCTGTGAATTTAAATTATTTGCTTGACTTTCTGGTGGAATAACCACAGTGTTCTTACATTCTGGATGCAGCATTTGTTAGGATTCTCCATGATTGACTGCAGGGAGATTGTGTGTATAAATGATTTTGAAATATGTTTTCAAACCAACAGCCATCTGTAAGTTGTCAGCTTAAAAAAAATGGCATCTTCCTCGCATAGGGAAATCTCATTTGAGAGAAATAGTCACACACACACACACACACACACACACACACACACACACCCCAGAAATACCAGTTTGAAATGATCTTTAATGATGAGCCAATGGAGACCTTTCAGAAGAAATGGAATCAGTCTTCCCCCTTGTGGATAACTAGGAAAATGCCTATTTTCCCTGCTAAAGGTTACATGTAAGAGTCTTGAGGGAACCATAGGGTATATGATGTTTTTCTATCTCATTTAAAAGTAATTTTAAGTGTATTTTATCTAAAATTTGTGTTAAAGTGACAAAATATCTCTGTAATAGGTAATTGGCTTTATGACTAGAATTTAATTTTTTTTAATTTTAAAAAATGTTTATTTCTTCATTTTGACAGAAAGAGAGAGAGAGAGAAGGCAGGGGAGGGGCAGAGAGAGAGGGAGACAGAGAATCCCAAGCAACCTCCACACTGTCAGCGCAGAGCCAACCCAGGGCTCGAACTCACGAACTTTGAGATCTTGACCTGAGCCAAAAATCAAGAGTCAGATGCTTAGCTGACTGAGCCACCCAGGCATCCCATGACTAGCATTTTAAAATGAAACACAGAAAATATAAGTACAAGGGGTAGTGTGAGACATATATATTTTTATATATAATAGAATGTTTATATTATATATATATTCATATATACATACACACACATATATACATATGTATATATGTATACATATATGTATACATATATACATATAAACAGGGAACTCTAAAATTTTATATATAAATATAAAATTTTACATATGTATACATATATGTATATATGTATATATATATGTATATATATATGTGTGTATATATATGTATGTATATATATATAAAATTTTAGAGTTCCCTGTTTCACATGCCCAGAGTATTGGCAACAGGTAAGTCAGTCTTTTTTTAAAGTTTTTATTATTATTTTTTAAATATTTTTTAAAGTGTATTTAATTTTGAGAAATTCGAGAGACAGAGTGCAAGCAACAGAGGGGCAGACAGAGGGAGACACAGAATCTGAAGCAGGCTCCAGGTTCTGAGCGGTCAGCCCAGAGCCGGACGCAGGGCTTGAACTCACGAACCGTGAGATCATGACCTGAGCCAAAGTCAGACGCTAAACGGACTGAGCCACTCAGGCGCCCCTAGTTTTGTTTTTTTTTTTTTTTCCTTAATGTTTATTTATTTTTGAGACAGTGTGTGTAAGTGCGGGAGAGGTGGAGAGAAAGGGAGACACAGTATCGGATGCAGGCTCCAGGCTCTGAGCTGTCAGCACAGAGCCCGAGGCAGGGCTGGATCTCATCAACCGTGAGATCATGACCTGAGCTGAAGTCGGACACTTAACCGACTGAGCCACCCAGGCATCCCATCAGGTAAGTCAGTCTTCATGTCTCTGTCTGGATCTTGGAAGCTGGGAAGTTTGGGAAGAGCTTTGGGGACTCATAGGAGAGGTGACAGTAATGATCACCATCATTTGGGAGCAGGCTACTATATGTCAGGCACTATTCTTACCCTTACTGTCTAAATTAAGAAGCGTATGCTGTTCTTGTCCACAAATGACAGCTGAGGGATTGGAGACTCGGGCTTTCTTCCCCAAAGTGGCACTGTCACGTCATAGAGCTGGGATATAAACACCCACATTTGGATGCATCCAGAGGGTGCAAGGCAAACTCCCTCCTGGGTACCAGGAGACACCAGAACAGCCCTGGCTGGTAGCTGAAGCAGGTGGCCTGGCTCCTGCCCCTGAGAGATCATGGCCCTTCTGTCTGTAACACAGCCTGAGGGGCGGGGACAGAAGAGGGCTGAACACCTCACAACCCAAACAAACAGAAAGCAAAGCAAGGTGAGAACCCCTCCAACCCTTGGCTGAGAGGAAGCCAAAGACTAAGTCTGAGGATGGAGAAGAGGATCTAGAATTTCTAGAGTCCACCTCAGAGGACTTTATAGGCTAAATTGTGTCCCCTAAAATCCGTGTGTTAAAGCCCTAACCCCTCGCACCTCAGAATGTAACCCTGTTTGGAGATAAGATTTCTTTACAGAGGTAACTAAGGTAAAATGAGGTCATTAGGATGGGCCCTATTCTAAGATGCTGGTGTGTTTATAAGAGAGAAGGACATACACACAGAGGGAAGACTGCGCACAGACCAGGGGGAGGCTCAGCCTCCAGAACTGTGAGAAAATAAAATTTCAGTGTTTAAGCCCCTCAGTCTGGGGTCTTGTGTTAGTTGGGCCTAGGAAGTGAATATAGCACCCGTGGCCACCTGGGCCGTGTCTTGGGAGAAGGCTGCGGGCTTGCTCAGGCGGGAGCGTTGCCCCACATCAAGAAAAGCACAATAGGGCAACGTGCCAGCTTTTAGGGGCTTTGCCAAATCCAGGGTGGCTGAGGGGAAATTTGCTTTGCATAGTAGAGAGGCAGCTAGATTGTAAAAGCCCTGGGGCACCAGACTGTATGGTTTGGATTTGCTTTCCTTTTTTTTTTTTTTTAAATTTTTTTTTTAACGTTTATTTATTTTTAAGACAGAGAGAGACAGAGCATGAATAGGGGAGGGGCAGAGAGAGAGGGAGACACAGAATCCGAAACAGGCTCCAGGCTCTGAGCAGTCAGCACAGAGCCCGATGCGGGGCTCCAACTCAAGGACCGCGAGATCATGACCCGAGCCGAAGTCGGACGCTCAACCGACCGAGCCACCCAGGCGCCCCTGGATTTTCTTTCTTAAACCAGAGGGACCCACCAAAGGTTTTTGAGCAATGAAGCGATAGGAAAAAATCAGAATTTTAGGAGGAGATGTCTGGCAACATGTGTGGTTGGCAGGGGAGCATCTGAAGGTCGGAACCAGCTGGAAGGGACTGCAATTGTCCAGGATCAGAGTTTTAAGTGTCAGAATGAGCGTGGCTGGAGGTCAGGGTCACATGTAGATCCTGGAGAAGAAATAGCTAATACGTGACATAGAGACCCTGGGGCGGGGGCGGGAGGGACAGGGGGTGCGGTGCAGATGATGCTGATAGGCAAAGAGGTGTGGAGACCAGAGTGGGCAGGGAGGTGAGGGTGGGAGAGAGCCAGGCTCTCCAGTAAGAGCTACAACACTCTCAGGTGGCCCTGGTACCATTCCTGGGACTGCTGTCTGTAAACGCATGTCTTTGGTTTGCCAGTGTTGTAAAGCAGACAGTCCTTGTAAGTGAAGTTCTGTCCTAACAACTGCAGACTTATCTGGATTGCACAGAAGGTGGGTGACCTGCTCACCTGGTGGCCTGGCCGAAAGGGGAAATTAAACACATCATCAATCCTTGTGGGAAGAGATAAACGACATAAAAAGTACTGGATGATTATTACATCTTGAAAAGGCCCTAGGAAACTTGGCCTGCTCCTGCCCTGAGGTGGCTTAGAATATCAACTGTACTGGAGCTTTTCCCTGGAAGACAAAAGAAGATGAGAACATCTTGAGAGAGGTCAGAAGACACTAGAAGCTTGGGGGAGGGCTTCCCAGAGGCAGGAGGCAAGTTCCACCCCTGGAGGGACCCTCAGGGCATCTATTTCCCCTCCCCTATCCCCCCCCCCCCCCCCAGAGCAGCAAACCCTGGGGGCAGCCTCCAGGTGATAAAGGTGTCACTCCTGGCCTGGCCTGAGGAGGAAAACACAAAGAGCCATTTTGGCAGCAGGAGCACCCAGGGAGTGGACGTTGTTTTTTCCCAGCGAAGAAAACAAGGTTGGCAGTTGACACAGAATCCGCCTAGTGGTTGAGCTCCAGATTTTAGTCTGACTTCTCATCAAGCGCGAGGTCCCCATGTGCCCTCTGCACCCTGGGCCCCCATGTGGCCTCTGCACCCTGGGCCTTGTCCATGCTTTGTGTCCTCAGCAGGGACATTGCAAGGGCATTTGTTCCTCATGTACATTCCCTGGTGGGACAGAGTCACTCTGCCTGCAACCTGGGCCCTTGTGCCTCCTGCGGGTGGCTTCGCTGGTCACCCCGCCTTCTCAAATCTCTGCTTCCTCATCTGGATTGCCCAGGCAGCGAGCGTACTCCTCCTGGACGACAGGGGCTAAAAGCTCAGGCTGAAGGGCCAAAGGGACCTGGAACAAGACACTCAGCCACACTGGCCTCACGTGCCACATCTCCAGAACAGAGATTTGAATCCCTGCCCCCGGGATTGTGAGGGTTACAGGGGAGGGTGTGTTCCAGGTGCTTCCTAGGCGCAGTGCTCGTTACCCGGTCCTCGCTCCACGTTCTGTGACTCCAGAAAAGTCAGTCCGCATCTCTGGGCCCCGTCGTACCAGCTGGTCCACGAGTGTGGGGATGGAGAGGGGATATGCAGTGAAGCCACAGAAGGCCCATGCCTCATGAACTGGCGGCAGCCCCCAGGGGATGGGTCCCCAGTGGTAGAGGCTCTGCTGAGCCAGACGCTTGAGCTACAGTTAGAGTAAGTGGCACAGCAGCTGTGAGGAGGGGGCCCTCTAGAAGTCGCCTGAAACTTCTTGCACCTGGGGAGGAGCACCAACCCCACGGAAAGGCCAGAGGGGCTGGCTTTAAACTATATGGAGGGGCACCTGGGCGGCTCAGTTGGTTGAGCGTCCGACTTGAGCTCAAATCATGATCTCAAAGGTTCGTGAGTTCGAGCCCCGCATCAGGCCCACTGCTCTGAGTGCAGAGCCCGCTTCGGATCATCTGTCCCTCTGTCTGTCTACCCCACCCTCACTAGTGCTCTCTCTCACACGCAAAAATAAAACATTAAAAAAAAGAAGACTATACTGAAGGGGACGGGCTAAGTCCAGCACATATGGAATGAAGAAAGCACATTGTGACGCCTGAGTCCTTTTATGTAAAATGAGTTACAGTCATCCACGTCTACAGAGGCACGTGGACACAGGGGCCAAACTGGAAGGGGTGAAGTGTAGTACGTGTGGCCTGGAGCGCAGGTGTTCTCACGTCACCTGTGTGTTTTTGCCGTACCTGATGACAGCCTGTGATCAGTATGCAAGGAGACTCAGCATTTTATTGAAAAACAGTCTACCTTAGTCTTGTCCCAGGCAGAAACACCTGAAAAATCATGGCTTTGATGGGACAATTATATTTTTTCTAATATACGGTAAATCAACTGTATTTGCTGTTAAAATAAAAACTGATCACATGGTCACCTAAAATAATTTTCTTTTTTTTTCTTTTTTTTAATATGAAATTTATTGTCAAATTGGTTTCCATACAACACCCAGTGCTCATCCCAGAAGGTGCCCTCCTCAATATAAAATAATTTTCAATGGCAAAGTGATTAAATACTTTGGCCTCAGCATCCGGCTGCCTAAATTTGAATTCCAGCCCTGCCATTTACTGGTGGCCTTTTATTGCCCTCTTTAAACCTCCTTTCCTTATGTTTACAAAAGGGTAATAATGGTACCTCGCTGATAGGATTCTTAAGAGGACATAAAGTAATCAACAAAAAATGACTAGCATGGATCCCGGCCTAGAGTGACCACTGAAATAAATGTGACTATTAAAAACTGGTTACAGCGATTTCTGCTTCTAATCACATCAATACTGCTGGTATTAGTTGTTCTCCCACTGTGAACAACTAGAAAACTGGATAAAATAGGAAGCCACTATTTGAAGACGGTGGAAAACAGAAAGTTCTGGACAGTGATCTAGGAGGGAAAGGGAACAAATGAAATGGGCCCTAAACCCCCCCCCCCCCGCCCCCGGCTTTCTGCCTGATTGAGAATGCAGCGAGAAGGGACACTGGTGCAGACTCCGTGGCCTCTGGTAGTCCAGAAGGCAGAGATCTATGTTCTAGAGGATGGGAGACTGGAACTTGCATCCGATTCTACTTATGTGAGTTTGGGGAAAGGCAAAACCACAGGGACAGAAAGATTGGAGGTTAAATAGAGGCGAGAAGGGTTTTCAACTGAAGGACAGAGTGAGTGGTGCCCTAAGAAGCAGCTTACAGGTGCCCAGTCCGCACCTCTCTTCCCAACTGCACATTTAGTGATGCCGTGTCAGCAGTTTGAAACTGGCCAGGGTGGGAGTGTTGACACCAGGGAAATGAGCCAACAGTCAAGGCTTAGTTGTGTTGTCTTCTTTGTTTGTTTTTGAGAATCGGTTTACCAGCACACCACTGGGCAAAAGGGAATTTGGGGAGTAATTGGACTGGTCTTTATCTTGATTAAGGTGGTGGTTACTTGATGGTATGATTGGTTAAAATTCATAGTTCTGCAAACTATCGAAGGGGTAGATTTTACTAACTAAAAAAAGAAAGTGCAAAAAGCTTGAAATTTAGAGATAAATTCAACATAAATTTCTATGAAAGTGTGGACATAGGCTTTTGAAAAGTATTTAATATGAATAATGTGTTAACATTAAATATTTAATATTATTTAATATTTATTTAAAATTTTTAAAATATTTAATGTATTTTTTTTGAAAATTTTTAATCTTTATTTTTGAGAGAGCGCACGCGCACACACAGAAGCGGGGAGGGGCAGAGAGCGAGGGAGACACAGAATCTGAAGCAGGCTCCAGGCTCCAGGCTCCAAGCTGTCAGCACAGAGTCCAACACAGGGCTCAAACCCAGGAACCGCGAGATCATGACCTGAGCTAAAGTCCGACAGACACTTAACTGACTGAGCCACCCAGGCACCAGTGAACTATTTAATGTATTTTTTAAATGTTAAAGTATATTTTGAAAAAAAACAAAATTGGCAAACTACTCTAGCTGATTTCAAGGCATAGAGTAAATTTGAGCTGTCCACAGGACAGCTCCCACATCAAAGAGTAATCTGGCTCAAACTGTCAATAGTGCCAAGATTGAGAAACACTGATCACAGTAATCAAGAAAATGCCACAGTATTGGTCAGTTGGACAGAGCAGAGAGGCCAGGATGAATGGACCTGTGTGTATAGTACTGATTATGAGAAACAGGAAAAGTCTTTAACCAATGACATTGACATAGTGGAGATCTAAATGGAAAAATAGATCCTGATGCCTACCTCATACCGTATCAATTAACTCAAAAACAATTATACGAGACCTAAACATAAAAGGTAAGGGTATAGAACATCTAGAAGAAAACATAGGAAGAAATCATCACAGTCTTAGGATAAGCACGTGTTTCTTCGGATACCAAAAGCCCAAATGAGAAATGCAAATTGGATTTCCTCAAAATGAAAAAAATTTCCTAGAAAGACATTGTTAACAAGATTGAAGTCAAGGCACAGCCCGGTAGAAAATATTCGCAATACATATTTCTGACAAAGGACTTGTATCCAGTATATATAAAGAGCTCTTACAACATAACAATAAGAAGACAAAAAACTTTATTAAAAGTGGGGGAAAGGAGCTTCCAGTGTTGGCATGGTAGCCTAAGCTCACTTAGTCAACTCCTCCCACTAATTATAACAAAAACTTTGAGCCATATTAAAAATCCAACTACCGGAGAACTCTAAAAAGTAAACAAAAACAGATTGTGGAGATGACGCTTCTAGACAAGTGATCCATGCAGGGGGAACTTTCCCATCTTCTCTCTCTCGGTCTCTCTCTGTCTCTGTCTTTGTCTCTGTCTCTCGCAGTCTCTTGGCTTTACCCAGAGGGCAGGCTCCACTTGCACAGCAACAATGCAGCAGTGGCAGAAGGGGGGCCCTGGGAGGACGCAGAGTGTGGAAGGAATCCAGGAGGAGAGCGAGCCAGGAAAGTGGTGTCTTAATTCTGTGAATCAGTGCACACGGATGGCCTAACCTCTGAGCTCTGCCTGAATGGGACAGACCCAAACCAGCACAGCCAAGCTTTGAAAACCAAACTGAGCTTTAAACCATGTGCACGTATCTTTTTAGCTCAATCACTAAATAATTCATGCTCAAGAACAGAGCCAAGCCAATACAGCACAGGCTTAGAGAACTGAACTGAGATTTGAGTCGTTAGGTACAGAAGGCAAGACAGAACATGCAGCTTGAACCTAACCCAGTTGATTGTCTGCTAGAACAAAAACATAGACTTCTCTGGAGGATTATTTACAGGACCCAAAGTCTACACAACATAACATTCACAATGTCTGGGACAATTCAAAATTAGCCAACATACAAAGAACCAGGAAAATGTGGCCACTTCTCCAAGGAAGAAACAATAAATGCCAATGCCAAGGTGGCCCATGCATTGCAATATCAAACCAAGAGTTCAAAGAAGCTATTATAACTGTGCTCCATTAGGTCAAGTAAAACACATTTGGAATGAATAAAAGGATAGAAGTTCTCAGCGTAGACACAGGACCTATAAAAAAGAACCAGATGGAAATGTTAGGACTGAAAAATACAAAATCGGAATTTAAAAAATTTACTGATTTCAATAGCAGCTTGGTGATGAAGAGAGGGCGAAAAAACCTATAAACTTCAAGATAGATGAATAGAAATTATGCAATCTGAAGAACAGAGAGAAAAGAAAATTAGAAAAAAATGAGCAGAGCACCAGGGACCTGTGGGAAAATATATTTAAATTTTTAAAGGTTAGTCAAATTTAATTTTTTTCTTTTTTTTTTTTTTTTTTTTAATTTTTTTTTTTCAACGTTTTTTATTTATTTTTGGGACAGAGAGAGACAGAGCATGAACGGGGGAGGGGCAGAGAGAGAGGGAGACACAGAATCGGAAACAGGGTCCAGGCTCCGAGCCATCAGCCCAGAGCCTGACGCGGGGCTCGAACTCACGGACCGCGAGATCGTGACCTGGCTGAAGTCGGACGCTTAACCGACTGCGCCACCCAGGCGCCCCAATTTTTTTCTTTTTTAATTTGATAGAGAAGGCATCAAGGATGTGTCATGGAGAAGAAAGGGGCAATGCTGAGGGACTGGGCACAGACAGGTCAGGAAGGGTAGGCATCTAGGTCTGACCCTACCATGGGAGGTCCTGGAGCCACTCCAGGGAGGGGAGAGCCCAAAGATCTTGTACCCAGTCTGCCCTGTGACTTCAGTGGGACACTGGCTTGGAGAGGGGCAGATGGTTCTTAGGGTCACAAACATCAGGAAGAGGCAAGAGCCATAAAAGGGATAGTTAGAAGGCCCAGGAAGAACTCCCAGCTCCAGAGATTCTCCAACAACCCCCACTGCCATTGCAGCTCGGTTCCTGTGCCCAGCCCCCACCCCATCCAAACAGCAAGGTTCTAGACCAGCCCCCACATGAGTCCATGCTCCTCAGGGTGGAAGCCCAGAAACAGGGGCTAGGTGGTCCCTCAGAGGTGTCACTGGAGTCCCAGCAGGAGAGGAAAAATCAACTGCAAAAAAACATTGGAAGAAATAAGCCTTCCAAGATTTGGTGAAAGATGTAAACTGATATATTCTGGAGGCTCTGCAAACCCCCAAAGGATAAGGTCATTGGAAACCATGCCTAGACACATTATAAATGGCTGAAAATGAAAGCTAAATACCATCAAAATAGCTGGAAAAACATGACACGCTACATATTGTGGAATAAGGATTGTGATACATCCATACAATGAAACAGCACTCTGTAAGAAAAAAGGAACAAACTATTGGTACATGCAAAAACATAAAGGAATCTCGCAAATATTATGCTGTGTAAGACAAGTCAAAGTAGGGGCATCTGGGTGGTTCATTCATTTGAGCGTCCAGCTCTCAATTTTGGCTCAGGTGATGATCCCAGGATCGTGGGATCAAGCCCCACATCATGTTCTGTGCTGAGTGTGGAGCCTGCTTAAAATTCTCTCTCTCCTCCCCTGTCCCCCTCTCCCCCATGTCCTCTCTCTCTTTCTCTTAAATTAAGAAAAAAGTTAAAGTATCTGGTGTATGATTCCATTTATGTAAATTTCTAGAAAATACAGAATAATCTATAGTGACAGAGAGCAGATCAAGTGGTTGCCTGGACATGGGAGGGACAGATTACAAAAGTGCATCAGGAAATTTGGGGGACTGATAAAAATACTTGGTATCCTGATTGTGGTGATGGTTTCCCAGGTGCGTACATATGTGAAAACTGGGCAAATTGCATACTTTGCATATATGCGGTTTGTTATACTTTATAACAATAAAGTTGTTAAATACGCAAAAGATTCAAACACTTAACAGATGAAGGTATATGAATTGACGATATGCACATGAAAAGATGCTCAACATCACGAGTCGTTATCGTAAACTAAAACCATAATGCTGTCCTTGTACATACCCACCAGAACGGCAGAACTTTTAAAGTGATGGAGAGAAACTCCATCTTTCACACACTGCCCCTGGGAACGTAAAAGGGCGCAACCTGGCTTGGGAATCAGTGCATCAGCTTCGTAAACACATGCTTACTGTGTGATCAAGCTATTCACATCCTAGGTGTATGATCAAGCTATTCACATCGTGAGTGCTTACTGAAGAGAAACGAAAACTTTGCCCCCACCGTCTCGTACACTACCATGCCCAGCAGCCTAATTGCTGATGGAAACAACCCAACGGTCCACCAATGAATCAACAAACACACTGTGGTGTAGAAAGGTGCAAACAGAATGCCGCCAACGTGGATGAATCTTAAAAACAAAATGCTGAAAACAAGGAAGCTGCGCACAAAACTACGTACTGTGTGATTTCATTTATTCTAGAACACTCAAAATGAATCTCTGGCATCAAAACGCAGATCAGTTGTTGCTTGGGGCTGGAAGGCCGGTGCAGGGGGTACTACGTGAAGAGAGGCATTTCTGTATATTAATTTTGGGGTTGCTACATGGATTTTTAGGTTGTGAATGATATGCTTTATAATGTATATAAACTAGACCTCAATAAAGCTGATTTTTTAAAATATGGCTGTATAAGGGGGCGCCTGGGCAGCTCAGTGGGTAGAGCATGTGACTCTTGATCTCAGAGTCATGAGTTCAAGCCCCGCATTGGGCACGGAGCCTACTTATTTTTTTTTTTAACGTTTATTTTTGAGAGAGGCAGAGACAGAGAGACAGAGCGCGAACAGGGGAGGGGCAGAGAGACAGGGAGACACAGAATCAGAAGCAGGCTCCAGGCTCCAAGCACAGAGCCTGACGTGGGGCTTGAACTCACAAACTGTGAGATAGTGACCTGGGCTGAAGTCGGATGCTCAACCGACTGAGCCACCCAGGCACCCCGGAGCCTACTTATTAATAAATAAGTAAATAGGGGTGCCTGGGTGGCTCAGTCGGTTAAGCATCTGACTTCAGCTTAGGTCATGATCTTGCAGTTCATGGGTTTGAGCCCTGCGTTGGGCTCTGTGCTGACAGCTCAGAGCCTGGAGCCTGCTTCGGATTCTGTGTCTCCCTCTCCTGTGTCTGCCCCTCCCCCGGTTACACTCTGTCTCTCTCTCTCTCTCAAAAACAAACAAACAAACAAACATAAATAAATAAATAAATAAATAAATAAATAAATAAATGTATAATGTATGGAATTGGTACCAAAAGAGACAAAGAGGGACAGAGCAATAAACAAATTAGAGAAACTGACTGGAGTTTAAAATAGTTACAATCTCAAATGTGGTTACTCTGGCTTTTCAAATCAGGTTGGTGGAGAGATCCATTATTCATAGATGATATTGAATCAACACATATAACTCATAAAATAAAATTAGAGCCTTATCTGTTACCACTTACAAAACATACATTCCATGTGGATTAAAGAGTTAATTCTATAAAACAAGAAAAGCAAGCTTTAATGGCCCCGGGGTAGGGGTGGGGGGTCCGGGGCCTTCCTGAGGAGCCCTGCTGGGTCACACTGTGCTTGGAATCCAGCAATGGAGAAGCTTGAGGTCCTGGAGATACCAGGGCCTTGTGGCCCTCGGCTGGGGTTCTCCAGTCTCCAGCCCTAAGGCTAAAGACTACCTCTGAAGGCCGTCCTAGCGGAGGCTCAGCTCTCCAGTCTGTAACACGGCACAACAGTGGTACTATTTCTAACTTGAAGGTCTGTAGAGAGGGCTGCATGTGGGGAAATGCCCAGTGCAGCAGCTGATTCTTGGGAGGTGACAACAAAGGCTGGTCTCTTCCCTCTGTGCGGGACCATCAGGCCTGGGACATAGCTGGGAAGGGTGGATCTGTGGGGGAAAGTGGGCATTAGGCTTTGTGTCTCACTCTGTGCTCTCAAGTGACTGGGAAAGACCCACAGAGGAGAGGGGGCTAAAGTCAAGTGGCAAGAGTAGAAACCCAAGGGGACTGAAGCACTCAGGTACGGAGCGGTCTAGACAGCCTGAGACAACAGCATGAATCCTTGGGGTGCCCCCTCACCTTCCTGGGGAGGCTGCTGAGGCGCTGAGGCACTGAGTCTCTGGGCACAAGTCCTTGAGTGAGCTCACTGGATCTGTCATGGAGAGCTGTTCTGATTCCAGAAGATGCCTGCCCTCCCTTTGTATCCCGCAAGTCCCAGGGGGGAGATCTGGATTAAGCTGAATTAAGAGGCAGGTGATGATCACAGGTGTTGGGTGCTTGGGCGGGGGTCTCCTTGGTAACGGTGCCATCTGGCTTTCTTGCCTGGAAGCAGGCCTTGTGACTTCATGGTGGAACCTTCTCTGACAGGCAGAGGGGGATTTGCCAGGGGGAAGAGCAGGCCAGGAGGAAGGGATCTGCCAAGGGCAGCTTTGTCTTTTCCATCAGAGTCTGAAGATTAACCTTGATCATGGCACGACGTGGGGCTACCACTGACTCCAGAACAGATGCCGAGACGGTGGCCGAGGGACAGCATAAGCCCCTCTGGAGAGTAGGTGGGGACATACCTGGCCTCCTTGAATCCAGAACCCACTGGTGAAGTGGAGCCAGGGCCCAGGCGGGCAAGACTCAGACATGGGAGAGCCTCTGGGCCAACACTTCTGGATGGCAGGAAGGGTAAGGTCTAGGGAGACCCAGCCCCTGCAGAGAGACTCTCCCCATAAACTGCTCATGAGGCTCCGCAAGCCTTCATTCTTGTGTCGACTCCCTTCACCCACACAATCAGCCATCCAACCCACCTGTATGTGTGAGTGTCCTGGGGCTGCTGAAACAAGTCACCATAAACTGGGTGGCTTAACACAACACCAGTGTATTCTGTCACAGTTCTGAAGGCAGGCTCCTTCTTGGGGGCTCAAGGAGAAGGTGTTCCTTGCCTCTCCTAGTTCCTGGTGGCTCCTGGCGATCCGTGGCATCTCTTGGCTTGGGCAGCATCCCTCCCATCTCCCCTTGTGTCTGTGTCCAAATTTCCCTCATAAAGGACACCAGTCATTGGATATAGGGCCATCCTAATCCAGTATGACCTCATTTTACCTTGACTGCATCTACAAAGACTCTCTTTCCAAATAAGATCCCTTTCCCAGGTACCAGGAGTTAGGACCTCAACATATCTTATGGGGGACACAGTTGAGACCACAATACCATGTAGGTCATTGTGAAAAGGGCACAGGCTTCAGAGCAGGGTGGGCTTGGCCTCCAACCCTGGCAGGGCCTCCACACCATCTTGTTCCCTAGGCCCAGCAAAGTTGGGAGGGGGCTCCCGTGGTCTACCTACAGAGGGGCCGTGGTGTGTCTGGGGAGGAGGAGGAGGTCTGGTCCCTGCTCTTCAGGAGCTCACAGTCTGTGGGGCCATGGGCCGTCACCAAGGGTTAGGACTTTCAAAAGGGACAGTGGTGGTCAAGCTGCACACAAGGAGTTAGGACAGGCATGACCACACATGTGGCTGGGGTGGGGAACTCAAGGCCCAGAGACCCCAGCAAGGATCAAAAAGGCCAGGGCCAGACCCTAAGTCCTTCCTATGGGACTCAGAATCCACGGGGTACCCCTGCACCCCACATGTACCCATGGGCTCTGGGTCTGACCCTGATGGGCAAAGGTGTAGAATGGGTTGTTTTTTCACTGACGGGTGCTCTGGGCTTCTGTGTCCCACTTTGGGCCTGGGAAGTAATTCCTTATTCCCCTTTCCAGCCTCCCCACAAGACCTGCCTTCCCCTTCCTATTGACAGGGAGTCTGGCAAGGACTTTGCTCCTGCACAAGCCCAGTTTAATATTCTCTTTCTTCCTCCTTCTCTCCCACCTTTCTTTCCTTTATTCCAATATTTGGTATCTGCCATATGCCAAGGCTGTTCTAGGCCTTGAGGATACAGAAGACAGATGGGCCTAGCCTCAGTGGAATTTATAACTGGAGAGATGAGAGATATTAATCAAGTCACCATGCAGATGAATGTTTCACAGCAGAGGTGTGGGTGCTCTGAATGAGGGGCATCAGGGTGGTGGGAGTCAGCAACAGAGTGAAGCAGCTAAACCGGGGAAGGATGGGAGCCTGGAGCCACGAGCTGAAGTTGTCAACCAGGAAAAAGGAGAAGGAAGAGATTCCAGGCAGGAGCATTAGCATGAGTGAAGGGCCTGTGGCAGGAGGCTGCTTGGCGAGTTGAGAAGGACTGAGAGGTCTGTGTGGATGGACTGGACAGTGCAGGGAATATGAGACGGCCTGAGAGTCAGCAAATTAGCCCCATCATTGTTGGAAAAGTATCAATATTGCATGCCCACAATGAGATGAGACCACCACACCCCAGAATAGGCAGACTCAGACCAAGAACGTTCCAGAGGGGGAGATGTGAGGCTGGAGTGATTGGGAGTCAGTGCAGGGATTGGGGGAGGCAGGGGCTGGGAAAGCTCCTTTGAACTGAGAGGGGAAGGGCAGATCTGGGCATAGGTTCTAAAGCAGGGCCAAGCTTTGTGTGACCAAGGAAGGGCAAGGAGGCCTGTGTATAGAGTGGAACCAGATGTGCGTGGGGGAAGGATGCAGGTGCTGGCAGGGCCAGGCCCTCCAAGGCTCTTGGGTAACCTGACTGTGGCTGGCAGCTGCCGCTGGGTTCTCCTGGAGGGGAGCACACTCAGGTTTATGCTTTGGAAAGACCCCTCTGGCCTCCAGTGTCAGCAGGAATGGGAGAGGGGGCTAGGGCGTGGGGACTTTGGGCTGCGGTAACAGGTGGAACACCATTCTCTTTCCAGTCATCCCAGAAGAGCTGTGAGCCTGAGCCCAGCGTCTCGGCTTCCCAGAGCCTCCTGGAGGCGGCCGGCCCAGAGCCCCTGTCCCAGCACCCACAGGCCAGCCATTCAAGGGGCAGTGAGCCCCTCAGCAGCCTTGACCTCTCCCATGGGTCTCCAGTGGCCTTAGAGTACCTGCCCTTCTTTCGCACCTATGGGACTCTCCTGGCTGTGGGGGAGCTGGTCCCACAGCCTGAGGCTTGCAGGGACCAAGAAGGAGACCAGACTGTCAGAGATCCAGCATTCCATGAGGACTCAGAACCGCCCAGCGGCTTCTTCCCTTTCTACCGCTCCAAGGAGGAGTGTTTTCCCAGGCTGGCCCTTCCTGGCAGGTCGTGCTGGGGCTCCCGAGACCCATGCACCAGGAAGGAGGCGCTGGCCGGCTGCGTCTGCAGGATGACCGTCAGCTGCGCCTGCTCTGTGAGTGGGCGTGGCCCCGGGGAATGTGTTTAAGCCCCTTGAGCTTCAAAGTCCTTACAAAGGGAGGCAATAGTGGAGCTACTGGGGGAGCCATTGTGAGAATTACGTACAGTAACGCGGTCATTACACCAGGCTTAGCCGGTGTTCCCCGACGGAAGCACCTGTGTAGTCCTTATGACTCGCTCGGCACCCCAGCCGATGCTCCAAGTACATCATCTCACCTGTCCTAATAATAGTCCGATGAGAGACGGCTGATTGCTGCTCCCACATGACAGGGGGGAGAAAAATGAGTCTCAGGGCAGTTAAGCGACTCGGTAGCAAGAGCAAACCTGGGCTCCGACCCCAAGCCGGTGCCCTGTCATGTCACTACCAGTCACAGAGCTGGGGGCCGTGCCGTGACCACAGAGACAGAGCAGGCGGGATGAGTGGATTGTGATCCCAGATGTGCTCCTTCCGGCCGGGAGGCCCAGGGGGCTGAATGATATTGCTCACTGTTCTCCAGTCTGCAGAGTAGTCATGCACCCTGCCTCCTTCCCTACCGCTGCTGGGGTGTTGCAGGCACAAGGCCAGCGCTGGGTTTCTAGCCAAACTTGGGAGCCTAGCTGACCGTCTTGTCTCCTTCCCACACAGGCTGCCTCGGCAAGCCCAGACCACCTCCCTGGGTCCTCTCGCTCGCCACCCTGCTGCCCCATCCTGCTGGTCCCAGAGGGGCACTGCCATGACAGCGGCCTGACTGCCCCTGCCTCCAGTGATGCTGCCTTCAAGGACCATGCCCTCGGTGCCTTGGGATTCGTGCCTTACTACAGAACCCTCGAGGAGGAGCTGCGCGCCAGCCCTGGGCCTCCAGTCTCTCCGCTGGGGAGCCAGGAGCCCACAGGGATGCTGCCCAGGCCTCGTGCAGCTACTTTGTGAAGGAGTGTGAGTTACTAGCAGCTGGAGCCGCTGAAGATTGGGCCCCAGCACCTGCTCATCTGCAAGAGGTGAACGTGGCTGGGGGTGAGGCTTCCAGAACTGGCCTGGGACCACAACTCTGCCTTACCTCCCCCTCTGCCTGGGTGCCTAGGAACCACGGAGCTGGCAGGAGGAGCCCAAACGCGGGCAGGCCTGTCCATCCCCTCTCAGTCTACTTGGGTGGGCCAACAAGAAGATCCTGTGCCCTGCCAGGGTGTACCTCCACACCAGTGTCCGACTGAGCAGGCCTGGGGCAGGAGCAGTCCTTCTCCTCGAGGACTGGAGGGGAGATGCTCAGCCTGTGCCCCCCGCAGCCACAGCCTCAGGGAGTGACCCCACAGCCCTGGGTGCTCCCTCGGGCCTCCTAGCTGGAAAAACTGCCCGAGGCCAAGGGGACAGCAGCAGCCCCCAAAGGCGCTCCACCAAGGAGATGTCTGCCCGGCCCAGCGCTCAGACCGTCCCACGGTCCTCCTCTGCGGTAGCCTGTTCCAAGCTCAGAGGAAGGGAGCAGGACCAGGGTCCTCTGAACAACTGAGGGATGCAGACCAGAGACTAAATAAATCACTTCACTACAAGGATTGGAGTTGGTGCGCTAACGTGGTGCTTTGGAGTAATGCGTGCAGCTTTGCATTAAGTGAGCATTTGCTATGTGCTAGGCACCTTACAGAGACCATCTCTCTATCCTCATGGGGGTAGACCCTTGCATCAGCTCCATTCTCCAGATGAAGAAACAGGCTCAGAGAGGTAAGTTGCCTGCCTGGGCTCACACAGCTCACAGACAGCAGAGCTGGGGTTCATAGCCAGGGCTGTGTGGGCTCAGGGCCTGAGTACTTAAAACCCTTCCCTACACACCCCTCCTCAGTGGGTCTTGATGCAACAAGGAAAGAGCCAGCTGCCAGCCATGGAGCACCGTGAAGGCCACCCCACATCGCCTTTCCTCCTTCCCCCTTTCCTTCCCTGGCTCCCCATGCTTTGCAGCCGCGGTAGGGGGGAGCAGCATATGACACATCTACTGAGGCCTTGCCCTCCCTGGCCTCTCTGGATACCATTTCCTGGTGCCCCAGCCTGACCCCAGACTCCAGGCTCACCCCACACCATGGCATATGGCTGTGAGGCTGCAGCACGTGGTTATGACAACAGCATGCGCTCACCCACCCCACCCGCTCCTGGGACTGGTGCACCACGGTACCCACATTCACAGCCACTCTGTCCCGGTGCACTGGTTCCATGGCCCCCCTCCTCCCTCCCCTCTCCGGTGACCTGATGGCTGCCCCTCACCTGCTTCCTAGTCCTCCTGAGGACGGTGAAGTTGAGAGGCCATGGGAGAGAAATCATTGGTCATGCTTCAGTTATGTCCAAGAGTTTCTTTTTTAAAATGCACTTTTAAGTATTTCTTGAGGCACTCCTATGACTTCCCTTTGGGCTGGGTTGGCAATATGGTGAAGAAATATATGTGCCCTCGCTGCAGGACTCCTTGGCTTTGTTCTTGGAGGGGGTGACTGGTCTTTCCCCTCTTAGATTCCCCATGGCTGGGTCCAACCAGCTGGCATCCCTGGGCTGTCACTGCCCTCAGAGACACAGATTGGGTGGGGAAGCGTCTGGCTGTGTGTTAGAAACTGGGGCCACTCTCTCCCCGTACAGCCCAAGCTGGGTCGGCCATATGGCTCCCTCTTCCCATACACGTGGCCTCCCAAGCATCAGCAGGGCCCAGAGCCCTGCAGGTTCTAATCCCAACCGTCCTGAGGGGAGATGCACAAACCTGACTGGCTAGCAGGCTGAAGAGAACCTCCAGTGTTCAAGACTGAGAGTTTTCTTGAGGGAGCTATTTGCAGGAAGGATCTGGGGCAGGAGAGGTCCTGGGTGAGGGAGTGAGCTTATCTGGAGGACCAGTCTGCTTCTGGTCGGTCCAGCTGGTGTCAGCTGCGAGTTGTTCTGTGCTGACACAGACCAGGCATGAGCACACATCAGGATGCAGAGGCCTAACAATGATAAGAGCTAACTTTCATTGTTGGCCCTGTGCTGGCCACGGGGCTGAGAACTTCACGTGCATTGATTTTCAGTTAAGAATGATTTCATGTAGGGGGGCCTGGGTGGCTCGGTTGGTTAAGCATCTCTTGATGGCGACTCAGGTCATGATCTCACGGTTCCTGAGTTCGAGCCTCCCACTGGGCTCTACACTGACAGTTCGGAGTCGGCTCGGGATTCTCTCTCTCTCTGCCCCTCCTCCACTTGCAGTCTCTCTCTCTCTCAAAATAAATACACTTAAAAAAAAAAAAAGAATGATTTCATTTAGGTACAAGTAGCACCCCCATTTCACAGATGAGAATGTCTAGGCACAGGTTGCTTAAACGGCTGACTGAAGACTACAGAGCCAGAAAGCAGTAGAGGCAGGCTTTGAACGTATCTAATGTAAACCCCATGGTCTTGACCATTATGCTTAGATATAATACACGTTAATAAATGGTGGGCTTACATTAGCTTATAGTAGACCTCTAGTTCTGTGTAATGATAAGTCATCTCAAAACATAGTGGTTTAAAATAACGACGTACACGCATTTTCTCACTGTTGTGAGGGTCGGGAATCGGGGAGCAGCTTGACTGGGCTGTTGTGGCCTGGGGTTTCTCATGAAGTTGTGGTCAGGGTCTTGGGCAGGGCTTGGTCATCTGAGGGCTTGATGGGCTGAAGGCTCTGCCTGCTCACTGCCTCGGCTGCCAGGTTGGTGCTGGTTGTTTGGGGAGAGCCTCACAGCATCGTGACTGGCTTCCCCAGTGACCCTAGAGACTGAGACAAAAGCTGTCATGACAGTTACAACTTAGCCTCAAGAGTCACATCTCACCGTTGTCATACTCTGTTGGTCACGCAGATTAGCTGCAATTCAGTGTGGAAAGAGACCTCACAAAGGCATGGATGGTAAGTCTGGGGGGCCCTGTTGGAGACTGGCTGCCATAATGGTCTAAAACAAGATAGCCAAATTCTGGTGATTCACGGGGAGAGCTCATTCACCGCGGCTGGTGCACAGGAGGAGAAGGGGCAGCTTGGCAGGCAGGAGCCCTGCGGTGGAGAGGTAGCCGGCTGACGTCATAGGACGTCGGCTACAGCAGAACCACGCAGGCTTGGGGGCAGTGGGTGACTTCCCTTCTGCCCCCGCCCCAAGTGGGCTTGTACCTCATTTAAGTCTGGTTCTCCTGAGCCTTCTCCCTGGCCAGAGCTTTTGTCACTTTGCAAATCTCTATTTTGGAGAAAATCTAATCCATATGGTTTGGGGATTTTGCTCTTTTAAATTTTTCCTTTGTACTTTGTACAAAATTGAGAGTTCTTTGGAGTCCTTTAAAATCTCTCCTACCTCAACAACAGGAAGTGTACTCTTTGCCATGTACACAGGGACCCTGGAGCACAGAACAGTGGGATTTGGGTGGGTTCAGAGCTGGGGGGTTTGTCATACCCTGTGTCTTTCCTGAAGGTGACTCACAGCAAGTGGGAAGACCTGTACTGTCCCTGGAGGTGGAAAGTAGCTCTAATTCCTGCCTGTCCCTCCCCCCAGTCCCCGGTCCTGGCCCCCGTTCTCACACAGAGGGCGTTCAGATCACACGTGCTGGGGTAACAGTGAACTGCCGAGGCAGCTGCGGGGAAGGAGACCACAGCTCAAGCTGGTTTGCAAGGAGCCAAAGCCTGCCTCGGTGTGGGCCCAGGGAGTTTGTCTCAGTGAGATGCAGGCAGATGGCTGCAGGATGGGTCCTATGTCCACTTGCAGGGCAGCATGAAGACTGAGGACTGCCCACAGTCACTTTGCTGGCCAAGGTCCTCTGCCATCAGACTCCCAGCCTCAGCCTCCCCTCCCACAGCAAGGAGCATCTTCCAGGCATCCTGCTTTCCCCGCTTGACATTGTCCAGCCTCTTCCTTCTGGCCACCTGTCCTTCTCTACTACCTTCATGGGTCAAAACCCAGTTCATCTTTTTAGGACCGGCCCAAATGTCACGTCCTTCCCGAGGCTTCTGAGTCTGCCCTCAAGACTTTCCCCTGTCCCTACTGGCCTGTTTTCTTTTCAGGTGAGGCAGGGTATGGGGTTTTCTGGCCTCCCCTCAGGGTCCTGCAACTGATGCTTGAAGAACACATTATGGGGGAGACCTGCCCATGACGGAGCAGGTAGACATCTTCAACACAAACTTGTCTCTGCTATCGGCGTCTCACGCCCTCTGCACCCCCAGCAGGCTGGCTCACGGTAGGTGCTCCACAGGGGCTTTGGGATGTGATCTCAACTGCTGTACTGGATCCTCCCCCCCCCCCCCACCCCACAATGTCCCTTTCCTCCTACAGAAACTCCTCCAGTCTAGATCTACTGGTCCCTTGACCTGCCTGGCCTCCACTTCTCCTCAGCACCAGCCCACGTGCGTCCATCAGTTGAGAAGAAAAGGTCAAGGAGAGCCAGGCTTTCCTTCCTCTCAGATGAGCACAGAGCCAGCAAGGCCCATGGGAGTCTGTCAGGAAGGATTGGATGGAGGGTACCCCAGGGTACTCCCCTTGATGACCATGGCATCTGCTCCAGAAGCCCTGAGAATATGAGTGTCATTGGCAAATGTTAATACCAGCTTATTGATGGTGGGGAAAGTGAAGCACAGAGGTTAGGACATTTATACAGAGGGGCCAGGGCAGGGATGGGAGCAAGGGCTTTGGGGAAAGTCACCTCCACTTTCTGAGTCTTGGCCAAGAGGCAGCACCTTGGTTAAGAGCTGGTCCTGGAGTCCTACACCAAGTGCATAATCCTCCATTCATTGCCTGTGTGGCTTTGGGGAAACTGCTTAACCTCTCTGAGCTGTACTCTTCTCACCTATAAATGCGGAATTTCTTCACAGAATACGATGAGATGGTGTAGGTGGAGTGTATGGTACTGGGCCAGCTTAGAGCCCTGGTTAAAAAAAAAAAGACCGTGGTATATTTGAGGTCTTGATGAATCAAGGCAGGTGAAGAGACTGGGGCTGTCCCCTCTCTTTACTGAGGCATTCTCCCTCCAAGTACAGTCAACTCCAAAAATTCCCCGCTGGGTCCTCACCAGTCCCCTCTGACACCCTCAGACTCCTCTGAGTCTCCCAGGTCTGCACCTCTTTCAGTGCCCAAGTGCATACTCTGCCAGCCCAGGGCAGAGGAAACCGGACCAGAAAACTCTCCCCACTGGGGCAGCCAAGCGGCTTTTTCCCCACCTCCTGGGAGTCCCAAGTGCTGTACAGCAGCGCCCTCTGCTGGCACATCTTGACAAGACACGCATAGCTGGTGGTGCTGTGGCCCAGAAATTTCAGACCTTTTGGACACCACCTAAGAGGGAACTCATCTGCACTCTCTCTCCAAAAGACAGAGGGGGAAATTGAGGCCTGGACTTGCCCAAGGTGCAGCGGCAGCACCAGAAGCAGAGCCCAGGCCGCCCAGCCTCCCAGTGGCTGCTTGGCCCCACTTCACAGCCCTACACCTCTTTTCTTGACTTGGAGTCACATTGAATAGATGCTGCGCCAAATACAGTCTGAACATGCTCTGAGTAGACTTTCTCAAAGAACTGTCAACGAGAAGCTCAAATAGCAGCTAGGAAATCACCGTATGCTCCTTCCTTTCCCGTCAGAATCAGGGAAGGGACCCGAGAGCTCCCATTATCTGAGGCCAGTGCAGGACTGCTGCAGCAGGTACAGCTGGAGTGTAGATGGGACGGGGCAGAGGGCCTCTGTCACCATGATCCAGGCAGAGACATCAGGAAGGGCTGCACGTCAGAGCCATGGAGGAGATGGCTGTTGGGATGGGGCCCAGGGAGAGAAAGGAATCGCAGACGGCATCCAGGATCCGGCCTGGGTGACTGGTTGGGTGGGGACACGGAGTAAGGCATGCTTGGGGAGTTAAAACGGTCATCAGGGATGTGTCACATGGGAAATGCTGTGGGGTCACCCAAGTGGAGGTGTTGAGTAAAGATAGGCAGGCTCAGAAGTGAGGTCTGAGTGGGAGATGAGTGCTGGTTTCCTGGCCTCCCCCCTCTCCCCTCCCCCCCTCATGGAAGCACCGGGGAGGAAGCACCAAGGAGTGAGAACAGGGCAGCAGAGAAGGGGAGAACAGCTGAGTGGTGGGGGGATGGGCTTCCAGGAGGCGAGAGAGCAGGAGTCAGGGCCACGGTCACAGATCATCAGACTGACTGGAGCAGCCGGCTCAGGACTGTGCTGCTCTGCTCGGCTCGGCAGGTGGGGAGCGAGGGCTTTGCCGAGGGAGAGTTGAGGAGCTGGAGCCGTGGGCTGGATGGACTCAAGGGCAGCTGGGAGACTCGAGGCCTGGGGGCCTTCCCTGAGCCCTGCCTGCCACACAGTGCTCCCACAGCCACCTCCGTGTGGCAGCTCAGACAAATTGTCTCCTCTCTTACAGCTCCCAAGAACAGAGGCTGGCACATAGTGGGTCCTCAGGCAAGTCCTTACCTGAAAGGGCAGATGAGAGGTGGGAAGTGGTGGCTGTCAAACGTTAGCAGCCCATCCCGTGTGCACCACCCCCAAATGCTCCTCGGGGCTACCTTCCAGGAAGGAGTTGAGGGAGCAAGGAAGTGAGGGGTGTTTTTCTTGCCCTGGCAACCCAGGAAGTTGATCTGTCTGTGCCTTAGTTTCTGTACCTGCTCTCTCCCGAGGGCAGAAGACACGTGTGTGTGGCGACATGGCAAATGCTCCAAAGCAGGGAAGCCAGGTGTAAGTGGCAGGCCGGATCCCACAGCCTGGTGGTCTGGGATTCTCCAGGCCTGGCCCTTAACTGCCACTGGACCTGGGTCCTCCCCCTGCCTGTCGGTCGGTGTGCCTCATGGGCAGACCTGTGACATACATTTGGGAATGGAACATGGACTGTGGTTTCTTCTGGAAAGGAGTCTACTCCTTCCCTCCTGCCGCATTCATGAACAGTGCAAAGCAGCGGATTTCGGGACTCAGGCGGCTGTCCCAGAGCTGCCGGAGCCACTGCCTGCCAGTTCGTGCTGACACGGGACCAAGGAATGACAGTCCGCCTTAGCACCCCGTAGGTGGTCCTCCAAGAGAGTGGGTCTTTCAACCTGTTGACTTGCTCAATAGTGACGGTAAAAAAAGGGCCATTCTTTGGAGACCTTTCATTTATTCTAATGTCCGGGCATACATCGCAGGCCCGGTAGGTAGGGCAGTGCTGATGGTCAGCCCCGACTCCTCAGCAGCCTCTTGGCCCTTAGGATCAAGCCTCAGTGGTCAGACTTTGTCTTGCTTGGGAAGAAGGAGGCCTGGGTGATGTGACGTGGATGTGCTGGTGGGAGAAGAGCAGGCCCAGCAGAGCCCCCTTCTTCTAGACCATCCCCTCACCATTTTGGGTGCCAAGGTTGGGTTCCTGCCGGGCATTAGCATCGAATCATCTTCCTTCTTGGAAGGGGATCAGGAACTCCCAGTGCACCAAAAGAAGCCTCTCCACACAGCCAGGCCAAGCTGGGTCCCTGCTGGGTTCAGGGCCTCGCTGCAAAGAGGATACCTGAGGAAGAGAGGACTACCCCTCTGCCTTCCTGGGAGCCCAGGGTGGAAAGTGTAGGCTGAACCCGGGGCTGGAGGGAGCTGGGCCCCTGGAGAGCTGGAAATTAGACATGACCCTGAATCCCCAGGTCTTGCTTGGGCCCAGGATGCTGAGTGGGACCTGGCTGTGTGACAATAAGCATCACCCGCTGAGGCTGGGAGGGGGAAGAGAAAGCCCGCAGCTGATTGGAATCTGTACTGTCAAGATTGTGTCAGGTGAACAGAGGGGTCTACCAGAGAAACAATCAGCAGGAGACATATATATTAGGTAAGCGTGGGGTCTAGCTGGGAAAATCTGAAATCTGGAGCACAGGCTGGAAGGTTGGGAATGCTTAGGAGCTGACATTGCATTCTACAGGTGAAATTTCCTTTTCCTCACGGATGCCTCCATTTTGTTCTTTAAAAACAAAACGAAACGAAACAAAAAGCAAACAAAAACATTGGGGACACCTGGGTGGCTCAGTCGGTTAAAAGTCTGACTCTGGCTCTGGTCAGGATCTCATGGTTCGTCAGTTCGAGCCCTGCATCAGGCTCTCTATCCCCTCTCTATCCCTCCCCCACCAGGATTCTCTCTCTCTCTCTCTCTCTCTCTCTCTCTCTCTCAAAAATAAACATTTTTTTAAAAGATTGTATTTGTAAGTAATCTCTACACCCAACTCACAACCCTGAGATTGAGAGTTGTATGCTGTTCCAACTAAGCCAGCCAGGCACCCCTCCATTTGGCTTGTAAGGCTTTTCAACAGTTTGGGTGGAAGCCACCCAGATTATCAAGGATAAACTCCCTTACTTAAAATCAGCTGGTTTTAGGTGTTAACCATACCTACAAAAATACCTTCGCGGTCCATTAATGTTTGACTGAATCACGGGGTGCTGTTGCCCACCCAGCCAAGTTGATACAAAGCTGACCCTCACTGGGGGTGATAGTAATGCCTGCTCACAGCTGCTATGAGGGGGAAGCAGGACCACGCATAAAGCACCCCCCTCCTTCCACGCACAGACCCTGGCCTGAAGACATCCTCATAGCTAATGTTTATTTAGAGCTGACTTGGAACCTAGCCTGGGGCTAAGTGCTTTCCACACACTATTTATTACTCATGGATAGATGGGGTTCTGCAACCTGGGGCTAGGCAGAGAGGTGTGGAGGGTGTGTCGAGAAAGAGTCCCTAACCTCTAAAACGGGCATGGAAAATCGTGTGTCCTGTGTCTAGTGAAACTGTCTCTGGCTTCCAATCAGATCATCACAACTAAGAACTTGTGGCCCAGCTGAAAGCCGCTCATTCCGTTAGAATTCTTTCGGTGCTCTTTTGGAAAGAGGATGTGTCCTCACAGGTAAACAATCCTATCTCAGGTCTTGGTATTTGTAATCAAATACTTCCCGACCTTGGATAAGGCCTTTCTACCTCTTGTCATGAGTCCTGCCAAACTGTCCCGGACACCACTTGCAGTGTCTCGGAGGAGTGAGCGAGGCAGGGGCGGGCATCTGAGCCTCAAGGCGCCGAGGACGTGTGGTGGCAAGGAGTGGGCGCGGGAGAAGGGCGGGCTAAGGGAACGCCCCGCGCGGGCCCCAGCGTCCCGGACGGGCGAGGTGCGGCGCCTTTAAGGTCCGCTGGGGGCGTGCTAGCAGCGGCCACGGGCCCTTGGAGAGGTGAGCGCTGGCGCCCCGCGGGTCCTGTGCTCGGAGACGGGACTCGAAGTAGGACCTACGGCGCGCCCGAGTCTCCCACCTCCTCCCCCGAGCGCGGGCCGGCGGGTGGTACGCCCCGCGGACTCTCACTGGGCACCCACCCGGCTGCGGGAGCGCGAGGCACTGCTACTGTGGCCATGGGCAGCTTCCAGCTGGAGGACTTCGCGGCGGGCTGGATCGGAGGTGAGCCCGGCCCTGGATGGGAGGGAGCCCCCCCACCCCCACCCAGGAGGTGAGTGTGCTTGTGGGAGACGCCCGGGCCAGGGAGAAGGAGAGAGAGCCGGCCGAGCTCACACACGGTGCTGGGGTCTGGGGGCTCCGCGCCGGTGCGCCTCTGCTTGGCGCGCAGCGTGCGCGCCGCCTGCTGCCCGAGCGCCCCTCCGCCGCTGGCCTCGCTGTGCTCGCGGTGCCTCGCCTGTTGCCGGGGCTGACCCCCGCCAGCCTCGCAGCTACTCTCTGAGCTGCGGCTTTGCCTCAAAGTGAGGACCCGCCCAAGCGGCTCCGGTAACGATTAAACCGGCCGTCGAAGCCGACAGCCAATGGAGAGTCCGAGCGCGCACACACCCTTCGGAGACTCGGTGTGTGTGCCTGAGGTTGGGGTCCTGACTGCAAGAGCTTGTGGGTGAGGGTGGCGATTGCTCCTGGCGCGGGAGGGCGCCTGGCTTAGCGATCCAGCGGTTCCCAGGAGGAGCACTGGCCGAAGCGTGCCGGCGGTCTGGGAGCCCAGCCCCTGGCGGCAGGTGCCCGTTGCCAGATAGGAGGAACGCTTCCCGTTTTCAGCCTTTGTCGGCTGTCCGGTCTCTCCTCCCAGCACTCTTGGACGAGGTCGTCCCTTTGAGCGGCTGCTGGAGCCGCTGTTTGCTGGACCTGGGATGGGCTTGCGTGGGCGAGAGTTGCATTGATTTCCTTACTTCTCTGATCTTCTCTTTCCAGTAGATTTAGTTCTCCTCTTTTCTCAGCTACTGACCAGGTTTGGGGAGGGTTTGAGAAGGACTTCCCTTTTTGTTAAGTATTAGCTTTCTTTTGGCCCCATCTGAGAGGATCATCAGAAAAGGGGTGCTGGCAAATGCAGCCGCTGCCCAAAGACAGAATCCAAAACAAAACTAAAAACCTGAGGGACTGAGGCAGAGGCTATAATTAGCATGTTTGTGCCCCACCAAGAGTTTTGGAAATGGAGAAGACCAAGAGATTTGTAGGAAAATGAAAATGAAACGAGAGCCACAGACCAGATAGTATTCCCGCCCCCCCTTCTGTCCCATTCTGGTGGCCCCTCCCACCTCTGTCCACCCACAGGTGGCTGCAGGGCCCCTGCTTCTCCCTGTCATGAGCAGAGGTCTTTTCTTCTACCAAAAGCAGGTTTTTTGTACAGGCTGTCTTGAGTCAGACTGAGACCACCGTGTCCTAACTTTACCATGGGGGGGCGAGGGGGGGTCGGGAGGCTGTACCCAGAGGCTCATTGGCCATATCCAGGCCCTCTTCTTTTTTTTTTTTTTTTTTTTAATGTTTTTAAAGTTTATTTCAAAAGAGAGCGAGTGAGGGGCAGAGTGAGAGGGAGACAGAATCCCAAGCAGGCTCTGCAAGCCAGATGCCCAGCTAGAACTCCTGAACCTCTGAGACCATGAGCCAAAACTGAGTCAGATGCTTAACCTACTGAGCCACCCCTTTGGCCAACCATCACCCACCCTGAGGGAGAGCCTTCCCTGATTAAGGCTGTCCACTTAAGTAGCCAGACCAACTTCAGGAGGGCTGCCCCTGGCTGGGTTTGAGAAATGCCCTAGAGGGTGAGGCTGTCAGAGTAGCTCTAGGTCTGTGATGACTCAGGGGCCTTCCCCAAGTCACGCAGTAAGCAGTGGATGGTCCTTTATTCTGCGATGGTCCTTACTTTCTTGTTGTTAACATTTCTTGTGTTTTGCTCTCGGGGCTTTCTCGCTTCTGTGAAGTGAGGAGAGTGTAATAACTGAATACTTAGTAGGTAGCAGAGGCTGTTTAAGTGCCACATGTTTTTTTTAATATTTATTTATTTTGAGAGAGAGAGAGTGTGTGAGCTGGGGAGGGGCGGAGAGAGAAGGAGAGGGAGAATCCAACCACACTCCATACCCAGTGTGGAGCCCAAAGTCGGGCTCAGTCTCATGATTGCAAGATCACGTCCTGACTGAGCTAAAATCAAGAGTCAGTTGCTCAGTGCAGGGGCCCTCACATGTATTTTTTAAAGTTGTTATTTGTTTATTTATTTATTTAGGGAGAGAGAGAGCAATTGCTAGTGGGGGAGGGTCAGAAAGAGGCGAGAGAGAGAATCCCAAGCAGGCTCTGCGCTGTCAGCTCTGAGCCGCATGAGGGGCTCGAACTCACAAACTGTGAGATCATGACCGAAGTGAAATCAAGAGTCATTCAACTGACTGAGCCACCCAGGTACTCCCCACACACATGTATTTTTAAAACAACTTCACTGTGGGGCACCTGGGTGACTCAGTTAAGTGTCTGACTCTTGATTTTGGCTCAGGTCACGATCACAGGGTCATGGGGTTGAGCCCCTCATGGAGCCCATGTCGAGCCCCACATCCAGCTCCATGCTGAGTATGGAGCCTGTTTGAGATATTCTTTGTTTCTCTCCCTCTCTCCCTCTCTCCCTCTCTCCCTCTCCCCCCCTCCCCCCTCCCTCCCTCTCTCCCTCTCCCTCCCTCCCTCCCCCTCTCCCTCTGCCCTTCACCCACACGCATGCTCTCTATCAACATAAATAAATAAATAAATAGTAAACAAATATTAAAACAACTTTCTTGAGGTTATTTTACATATCCTAATATACACTCATTTCAAGTATGTAATTCCGTAATTTTTAGCGACTTTACCAGTGGTGCAGCCATTTACCATAAATTTGTTTTAGCCCATTTTCTTCCCTGTGAGATCCTTCATGCCCGTTTACAGTTAAATTCCATCCCCTCCCTCTGGGCCGCCGTGAATTTCCTTTCTGGCTGTATAAGTTAGCCTTTTCTTGGCATCTTATATAAATTGAATCATACAATGTCTGGTCTTCTATCTATTTATATATTTCTTTATAACCCCAGTGAGGTTTTACATCCTCATCGTACAGATCCTCATTTTACAGACGAGGAAATGGGAACAAAGGGGCATCCAGTGACTTGTCCAAGGCCATGTGTCTGGCATGAGCAGAGAGTCTGATGCCAGGCCATCTTAACCCCTGTACTCATCTGTACCTATTTTCTTTCTTAATGAACTTGCATAATAAAATCTCACCATCGTATCCTTTACATTTTGTTTGAAGTTTCACTGGTCTGTGAGGTCCTCGGGTCTGGAAACCACTGGCCTGATTGTCTTGTTTCTTATCTTGCATTTCCTGCTTTCAGGTGGGTGGGCTAATGAATGAGTAGGGAGACACAGGTCCAAGATGGGCTCTGGGTCTGTTTCCCTGGGCCAAGAGACACCTGTAGTGAAGGCTGCACTCACTAGGGAGGAAACAACTGGAGTCTGGGACCAGAGGTCCTTTCTTCCCCTGCTGGGAGGGGTTCCTGTAGAGTGAACTTCCCGCTGTCACCTTTCTGCCTCTGCCCACTTCTGTGGGAAGGAGGGGCTGAGAGGGATCTGGAGGTTCTAGACCAAGGGTACACCTGTTCTGGTGTTAGCTGCTTCCTCTGCCCCTGTACCCATCTAGTATTCCAGCACTGTTTTACCTGATGAAATCACGGCTGCTAGCAGAGAAACTTCCTCATCTGGGTGACAGGGAATTTGTCATAGAGGATTGATTCCCATTTCAACCTCACAGTCACCAGCTTCTATAAGGGCGTCTTCATCTGTGTGGCCTCGGGGCAGCCTTGCTTCCCTCTGAAACTGCAAGCCTTGTGATTATGTGTGTCAATTGGCATTTTTCTGTGAGAAGAGAAATCCAGAGTATCCTTTAAAGGAGAGGCCTTCTTTAAAACAAAACAAAACAAAACTGGATAGTGGCAGCATCTCTCTCTTTTTTTTAATTTTTTAATGTTTATTTTTGAGAGAGAGAGAGAGAGAGAGAGAGCGAGCGAGCATGAGCGGGGGGAGGGGCAGAGAGAGAAGGAGACACAGGATCTGAAGCAGGCTCCAGGCTCCAAGCTGTCAGCACAGAGCCCAACGCGGGGCTCGAACTCAAGAACTGTGAGATCATGACCTGGGCCAAAATCAGACGTTTAACCGATTGAGCCACGCAGGTGCCCCCGCAGCTCTCTCTGCTGGTACTTTACAATCATTACCTCTCTTCATTCTTACAATGGAACTGTGAGGCAGGTGCTGATGCTACTCCCACCTACACGTGCTAAAAGTGAGGTATCGAAAAGATGAAGTAACCTTTCAGGTAACCGAAAAGTTTCTGGGTTTTCTCCTCACACCCTCCCCTTTTTATTTGAGGTGACATTCACATAACGTAGAATTAACCATTTAAAGGTGCCCGATTCACTGGCATTTCGTATGGTCACAGTGTTGTACAACAGCTCCCTCTGGTCTAGTTCCAGATGTTCCTCACGCCCAAGGAAGTCTCTGGACCCAACAAGTCATTCCTATCTCCCCTCTCTCCAGGCCCTGACAACCACTTGTCCACTTTCTGTCTCTGTGGATTTGCCTATTCGGGATAATCCACGTAAACGGAGTCAGATGATACGTGACCTTCTGTGTCTGGCCTCCTGCACTCAGCATCACATCTTCAGCATTCATCCACGTGATGGCGAGCATCGGCCCTACATTCCTATTTATGTCTAACAACATTCATTTTATGGATTTACCTCATTTTATTGGCCCACTCACCCCCTGATGGGCATTTGGGCTGTTTCCACCATTTGGTCATCATGAATAGTGCTGCTGTGCTCATATGTTCATGGACATGTCTCAGGGCCTGTTGTAGTTCTTTTAGGTATCTATCTAGGAGTGGAATTGCTGGGCCATGTGATAATTCTTTGTTTAAGTTCTTGAGGAAACGACACGCTGTTTCCACAGTGGCTGCACCATTTTGCATCTCCACCAGCAACGTACAAGAATTCCAGTCCTCCATATCCTCGCCAACCCTCTTATTTTCCTTAAAAAAAGAAAAAAAATTAGGGCCATCCTAGTAGGTGACAAGGGGGACTGTCTCTCACTGTGATGTTGATTTGCGTTTCCCTCATGACTCGTGATGTTAGGCATCTTTTCATTTACAGGTTGGCCGTTTGTATATTTTGTATTTTCTTTGGAGAAATGCCTATTCAAATCTTTTGCCCTTAAAAAAAATCCTTTCTTTTTTTTTTTAGTTGTAAGTATTCTTTATAAATTCTGGATACTAGAGCCTTATCACATATATGATTTGCAGATATTTCTTCCCAGTCCATAGGTTGTCTTCACTTTCTTGATAGTGTCCTTTGCTGCACAAAAGTTTTTAATTCTTACAATACCCACCTCATTTTTTATTTTGTTATTTGTGTTTTTAGTGTCCTGAGAATCTGTTGCCCATCTAAGGTCGTAAAGATTTCCTCCTGCATTTTGTAAATGATTTTTATAGTTTTTTATAGATTTTTATAGTTTTAGTACTTCCATTTAGGTCTTTGGTCTATTTTGAGTTCATTTTTTGTGTATGGTATGAGGTAGGGGGTCTAACTTCATTTTTTGGCATGCGGGTATCCAGTTTTCCCAGCACCCTCACTGTCCTTTTTTGGGGTGCTCGTTTCTCGAGGCAGAGCCCAGGTTTCACTTCCTTTTCTCTGCCTTCCTCAGTGCCTTTGCCAGTGCCCGGCACATTGCGGGTGGGGGAGGCAACTGGGCATTGAGTGAATGAGTGAATGTGAGTGCCTGAGCCCCTGTCTTATCCCAAGAGGCAGCCCGCGCAGGTGAGAAGCCCAGGGGCTGAGTGACGAGGTCCTTTTCTTTGATCTACAGGTGCAGCCAGCGTCATTGTCGGTCACCCTCTGGACACGGTCAAGGTACTTCAACCACGTTTGCCATTACCTCTTGGAAGGGGGCCTGGAGTGAGTCTGCCTCCAGGAATGCATCTGCTGTTTCTGATCCCAAGACAGTCTCCAGCCCAGGGAAGATTCTGTGTGCCAGCCCAGGGGGGGTGGGGCGCCAGGAAGACTGGTTTGGATCATCCTTCTCCTCTCATTACTTGGCGGTGATTTTGTTTTTGTGAATGTTCCATTTCTGCCTTGAGGTTCTCATGGGCTGTGGGGGAGGGGGCCAAGGCAATGGTGAGTATCCCCTTAGTCTCTGTGGAACTAAGAAACTGGGAAAGGCTTCAGATGTGAAGTGGCCACGGAGTCCAAAATGTAAGGTTGGGTTTTAGGTGATTAGAAAAGATATTCTAGGCGTGGAAAGCAGTGCGGGCAGAGGCGGAGATGGGGACACTGCCTGGGGGCCACGCCTGGGAAAAGCGTGGCCAGTGTTGCTGATGCATCAGGTTTCTGAAAGCACCTATAGGATCAGAGTCCAGGAAAGGTGGGTCAGCGCTTAATCTCTGGAAGCCTTCAGTATCATGTTAGGACTGTGGATTTGGGCTGGGGTTGGCAACTGTTGTAAGGTGACGTAGTGCATGGAGTGTGAGGACTCAGTAGAGCCCTCTGACATTGGGATCATCCATGCTCCTTGTTCTACAGATATAGAAGCTAGCCCGAAAGGGGAAGGGGCTTGCCTTAGGTCAGACAACAGATTAAAGCATTGAAGAGTGAGGTGAGTGACCCCCATCCTTGCCACCTGTCCCCAGGACTCAGAGCCTTACCCTAAGAGCATGGTCACGAATAGTGCCTTCTCACCCCTGAATTGAACATTCATGTCTAAAGCTCTGGCTGGATTGTGCACAAAGAGGAGCTGTTCAGGCCCTTCCCAGCCGGCTGCTACAGTCCCTTTTCTCCCCGTCTTCCTCCCTTTGGGACAGTGCGCCCCTCTTAGGTCAGAGCCCCAGCCTGCTCTCTTCTTGACGGGGCGTCAGCCCATTTGTCTTGAATAATTGAAGATATTTCCTAGCTCCTTGTATCCCCCTATGGCCCTGTCTTTTGCTCATACATCAAGCACCTACTAGACACTTGTTTTTGCAGGCAGTATGGGGATAGCAAGGCATCAGTAGGAGACAAAACATGTCCAATCCCTGCCCCTGTAGGCCTTCCGGCTACATTCCTGGCACAGGCAACCATTGTGTCTCCCGGGGAGAGTGTCCTTCCCTTACCCTCAGCGTGACCAGGGGCTGGTGGAGCTTGTTGGAGGCATGCCCTCCCCACACAGGCAAGTCTGGCCACCTGAAAAGGTGGAGCTGTCCTCCTCTCCACTTTGCCCCTTCCTGATACATCAAATCCAGTCTCTGCCCAGCCTGAGAACCTCTTCACTCAGCACACCAGGCTGGTGATGCCAGCTTGCATGGCTGGCCTTGCATGCCATCCGGGGATGTGGCCCGGGGCCCTCGTAACTCCTCAGAACGAGGAGCCTTCCTTCCTTTCTTCTGGCTGATGTTTTCTCTGAAGTTTCTGAGAAAGGTCCAGGCAAGAGGCTCAGAGTCTGAATTACCTGGAAGACAGTCTCTGCCTCCCCACCTATTCTCCCGTGCCCAGGGTACAGCCCTTACCCTCCCCACGCCTTGCTTTTCTCATCTGAAAAATGGGCAAAGAGCATCCCCCGGCAGGGCTGTCGTGAAGATTGTCGCCGTGGCACCGAGGCTGGAGTAATGAGTGAGACTTTCGCATCCTGATGAACACCCCTGCTGGGATGTCGGGAGTGCGTTGTGACTTGTCCGAGGTCCCAGGGCTTGCCCTTGGAAGAGCCCAGCTAAGAGGACCTAGTCAGGCTCCTTCCCCTGCCCTTGGCTACCTCACCCAAGTATGAGAGCCAGCCCGTGGCTGCTTGCTGGCCGTGGAGCTGGGATCTGGATTCTCACCTGGCTCTCGGCACACCTGGGGCATTTGGGGTATATGCCTGATGCAGTGTGACTTACCAGGGTTTGCTAATCAGGGTTCAGCTGCCTTTAGACCAGCTAGTGAACTATGGGAGAGCAAGTAGGCATTGTTGTAAGCCGCTACGTTTGTCATAATTCGTTACAGTGGCAACAGGAAGCGAATAGAGGAAGACAGCTTTGTCCATCTGTGAAAGGGGATAGTATCCATGCTGCCTAGTGTTTGTGGGGTTCCGTGAGAGAAGTTCTGTAGGATGCCCCATGTGTCCCCAGGAGTGCAGTTGTCCTACACTGAATACAGGCACCTGTTATGATGGTGCACTGTGCTGCTGGCCACAGGGGCAGCCTCCTCAGGCGCTCAGCATGGCGGGGAGACCATCGCTCCATGGTTTTGAAACTATTCTGTGATCTGGGTTTGACTCATGTACGGTTTGCTTGAGTGACTCGAGCCCGTGAGTTTTTCAGTGGAACTTGATTCTTCTCGGGGACTCAACCTTTTTGTGGATTCGGTACCCAGGGGCATCCCTATCAGCGCTGGGGCCAGTGGGAGAGGGCATTCGGCCTGTTTATGCCAGTCTTAAATGGGGACGAGAAAGAGGCCCGTGCCCACCTCCCCTTGCCTACGTTCTCATCCTGGTTGGGGATACCCCACCCCCAGGTAGACCTCTGTGGGTCTGCTTAATGGGAAGACCATGAATGCCCTGTTCTCATCTTGCTACACCTTCCGGGGTGTCTTCACCTCCACCTGACTTAATATTGCATTTCCTTCAACCAGCCCACACTCTTGACCCTGGGTCTCTTTTTCTCCATGGCACCTGTCATCATCTGGCATATATATTTGATTGGGAATTACCTTTTATTGGCTGTTTTTTCCATCCCCACTTGGGTATAAGTTCCAGGAGGCCAGTAAGTTTGTTTTCTCTACCGCTGAATTTCCTGAGAGTAAATCAGTGACTGTTATAAAACAGGCGTTCAATAGTACTGGTTGAGTGAGTCCATCGATACATTTCTCTGATTATGAAAGCAATCTTTATGAAACATAGGATACCATTTGCGTATCGTACCTGTAAGAGCGCTACAGATTGCCTGTGGCCAGCTGGGTTTCTAACACTGTTGTGATGAATGTCGAGCTCTTAGCCGTGCTGTTAGCCATGGTTATTAGCTCAGAGGGGGGGTGCAGAGGGAGAATGTTGGAATTTTTTTATTAAGAAAATGTATTCCCACGTGAGCTGTGCACTGAAAATTATTTTTAAATTATGTAAGCTAAAAATAATGAAAGTAACTCCTGTCTATCGTAGGAAAGTTGGAAAATGAAATGCAGTTCAGTGCAGAAAAACATCACCCATGATTTTCCCCTCAGAGGCTGTCACTTTTATGATGTGTGTTCTGCCTAAGTTTCTGCTACTTGTCTACAGACTGAGCTCAGGCTGTTAGTGTAGAGTATTAGTCTGCCCGTGGGTCTTCGTGGTCCCTGGACCCTGGATTCTAGGGGGCAGGGTCCAGATCATTCCTTCTGTGGTTCTCAGGGCTCCTTCTTACCAGTTTCAAGGGGGGTGCCCTGGCCCTTTTGTGGGCTTCCTCAAACCCTCTGTGGCTGTCAACTCATGCCCCTGATCACCAGAGCCAGTCTCCATCACAGGACACCACATCTTCCCCTCCAGCCCCTCCTTCATCCAGTGCAAAGGGGACACGTGGTAGGGCCATGCTCAGCTTGGGGACAGGAGGGAAATATGAGACGACCCTGCCATAGAAAGGGAGCCCAAATAAGCCATAATTAAACAGAGAAAGGACACCATTGCAACATTTAAGTTCAGACCGAAAAGATGAGCAGGAGCTGGAGGAAGAGCCTTCTGGGGGGAAGGAAAGGCTGATAGAAATTTCAGGCAGGGAGGGGAAGGGGGAAAGGGACATTCTAAGGACTTGGGGACATGCCACGTGGTGGGCACAGACAGCAGGGGCATGGAGAAAATGACACGCAAGGGTGAGAGGCAGGCTGTCCCAGGCCTCCTGGGCACTGGCAGAGAGGGTGGGGTTTACTCTAGGTTTGCTGGGAAGCCACCAGTGAACTTTGAATGGCAGTGGTGCGATTCACTGTGGTTGGAAGAGAACAGCGTGACTGCTGTGCAGATGCAGGTGAAGGGGTGGGAGGGAAGCAGCAGGCCAGTGGGGAGACCAGCCCATCCTCCAGCGGGGAGATGCGGGGGTTCCAGGGGGTGAGAAGGACAAGTCGCTCTGCGGACTGAGGATAGCAGAGTGTGGACAGCAGACAGAGCAGGGCCACAGATTAGTTTTTGTAGTCAAGAGACAGGGATCACATGTTGATCATTCAGGCATCACTTTGGAACAACAAACGGGCCTTTGTTCTTCTCTCAGACCAGGAAGACTTACGCTATGTTCAGCAAGCTCTGAATGGGACATTGAGGGACGCGGTAAGGGTAGAGGACAGAGCACAGGCCTGGTGCAGACAGAAACCCAGCCCTCCTCACCGGCCAGGTCACTTGGGGCAGGGCCTTCCCCTCTCCGGGCCCCGGCGCCACAAGGTCAGCGTCTCTGGGGCAGCGGGGATGTGAATAATCCCGGCCTGGGCCCTCACGTCACTGCATCTCTCCGCAGACTCGCCTGCAGGCCGGCGTCAACTATGGGGACACCATCAGCTGCATCCGCACGGTGTACAGGAGGGAGAGTGTAAGTGCCCCCCGCCCCGGGGCAGGGCCTGGAGCCACACCCGCCAGGGACTCCCACGAACGAACGGCTCGAAGCCTGCCCAGGCCCCGGACACCGTGGCCACGGTCCTGATGCCAGCCCATCGGGCAGGAGGCCTGATCATTGCTTTTGGCTCAGCGTTGCCTCCTCCCTCCTCATCTCACACCACCACACCTCAACTGTCGTGCGTCACCTAAACTTAACCCTGCCACCTCGTGCAGTGTTACTGGAGAGAGACCCGATTTTGTGTAACCTCTCTGGAGAAATTCTCAGGAATTTGGAGTCACAGGAAGGAGAAGTCCTGTGAAAACAGGGTGACCCGTCCATTTTCAAAGCCAAACGAGAGGCCACTAAACCACGCGCTCACTGGCTTCCCTTCCTGTGGCGGGAGCCAGGCCCTTCTGATTCCAGATGTCCAGCACTGACTTGTACCTCAGGTTTCTTGAGACCAGGAGGCCCAAGATTTTCCTTTTCCAAGGGGAAAACTGAATAATATTTTTTTAAGTTTGTTTATTTTTGAGAGAGAGAGAGCACACACATGCATATGAGCGGGGGAGGGCCAGAGAGAGACAGAGAGAGAATCCCAAGCAGGTCCCACCCTGTCAGCGCAGAGCCTGACTCAGGGCTCGAACTCACAAACCCTGAGATCATGACGTGAGCTGAAATCCAAAGTCGCACACCTAACTGACTGAGCCACCCAGGTGCCCCAGTTTTGAATAATATTTTATAGAGGGTATCAGGTACCCTTCTTGAGAATTAGCGTGTGCTTTCCGAAGACTTTCTCAGGCCCCTCTTTGGGGAGTTTAAAATACATTTTCTGATTTGTGATGAAATGACAATTTATTTGTTTATTTATTTTTGAGACAGAGAGAGAGAGCATGATGGGGGAGGGTCAGAGAGAGGGAGACACAGAACCTGAAACAGGCTCCAGGCTCTGAGCCGTCAGCCCAGAGCCCGATGTGGGGCTCGAACTCACGAACTGTGAGATCGTGACCTGAGCCGAAGTCGGACGCTTAACTGACTGAGCCACCCAGGCGCCCCTGAAATGACAGTTTAAAGAAGCGGTCAGTTACAAGCCCCGTGGCAGCCCTGGGCTTTCCCTTGAGTCCCTGGAAACGTGGCCCCATTGCTGACCACCACCTTTTCCACGGCCTCCATCATAGGAGGTGCCCTGGGGCTCGGGAGCCTCCCATCCATCTGCGCTCGGAGATTTTCCTCAGAGGTGTGTTTTTTGTTTGGGTGTTCTAACTCTCTTGATAGGCTGCTTGACAACGGACTACAAACCTCACTCTCGCTGTTCCCGGCGATGTGCAATTCGTCACTCCCCTGAAAGGTGGCCATCAATTCTGCTTTTTGGCACACATGGTCCCCATTGCCTGCCAGCCAATGTCCCAGCGCCGGGGGGTTTTGTGGGAACTGTGGGCGTTCCTTGGAGACTCAGCACTTTGGGGCTAAGTGATGTCCCACATTATCTGGAGGAGCTTGTCTTGGAGGGAGGACCTGAGGCAGGCTGTGTGTGAACGTGTGCGTGGGAGGCGTCCTGCCTCTGACAGGGCGCAAACACCTAGGTCAGGATTAGCAGGTTTGTGTTGGTCCTGGAGTTTGTACAACAGCTTCCTGGTGCTTTTTCGCTTTTGGCACAGAGCTAAAAGTATGTGCTGGCCTAACTCCTCCAAGGGCCTCTGGAATTTTCTAGGTTTCGGAGGAGTGTCTGTGATGTTCCTCAAGAGTGCAGGGTGGAGGGGAGCCTGGGTGGCTCAGTCGGTTAGGTGTCCGACTTAGGCTCAGGTCATGACCTCACAGTTTGTGGGTTTAAGCCCTGCACTGGGCTCTGGGCTGACAGCTCAAATTCTGTGTCTCCCTCTCTCTCTGCCCCTCCCCAGCTCGTTCTCTGTCTCTCCCTCCCTCTCTCCCTCCGTCACTCTCTCCCTGTCTCAAAAATAAATAAACATTAAAAAAAATTTTTTTTAAAAAAGAGTGCAGTGTGGAAAGGACCCTCTCCTCAGCCTGCAGCCCCCTCTCCTGTGGTTTCTGTGTATGTGCAGAAACCTTCTGAGGACTCTGCTCCCCTTAGACCCTCCCCATAGGCTTGGCACATTGAATTTTAGTCACCTGTCAGTTTGTCTGGCCCTGTCCCCCTCCCCTTTCCTGCACCCAGAGCGTAGGCTCAGTGAGGGCAGCGAGGATTTCTTATGGTGTCCCCATGTCCCCCTGGCACCTGGCAGATGTTTCAGAGAATGGTGCTTGGCAAGTCTGTGCTACCCTCTAGGGCTCCTCACAGCCTGGTATCCGTCCAGCCCAAGAACACGGCCACCCTGGTGGCAAATACGGATTCCAGGCCCAGGACACCTAGACTCAGGAAACAAAACTGCATACACGCGCTGATTTCTCCGCCCAGGGCAAGAGTGCCCTGGAGAGCACCCCCTCACCTGCCATGGCTCTCCTATCACTCAGCATCCTCTTGTATTCTTGTCGCTGTCATAATGATTTATTTTTCCTGTAGTGTCACCTCACCAGCCTGCGGGCTCCCAGGCGGGCAGGGACTGTGCGGAGCGCAGCGTGGGGAGCTCGGCGCCTTGGCCTGCAGACGTCCCCGGGCCCTCATGCTCCACTGCCCTCGTTTTCCCACAGGTCTTCGGCTTCTTCAAGGGCATGTCCTTTCCCCTTGCCAGCATCGCGGTCTACAACTCTGCGGTGTTTGGGGTCTTCAGTAACACGCAGAGGTTCCTCAGCCAGCACCACTGCAGGGAGCCCGGGGCCAGCCCGTCCGGCACCCTGTCTGACCTTCTCCTGGCCAGCATGGTGGCTGGCGTGGTCTCTGTGGGGCTTGGCACGCCCGTAGACCTCATCAAGATCCGGCTGCAGATGCAAACACGGCCATTTCAGGAAGGTAAGAGTAGGGGAGGGGTCCTGATGCCTGGGTACCTGCGACCCTTGGCTGGTTCGCCGGTCTGGGATGCAGCTGTTAATGTCCTTTTCATTGAGCAGAGCCTCTGCATGGTCACGTGATAGTCTATAATTATTCTTCTTATCTGTAGTATCTATCATTAATTAGATGATTAATCAATTGTTCTGTGCCAGGTGCCTACCTAGAGCCCTGTGTATGTTCACTTAATTGGTCTTCATAACAATTGTGTAAGGCAGGTGCTATTACTGCGTCCATTTTGCAGAGGAGAAAACCAAGTCTCTCAGAGGTTGAGATACCTATACAACGCCACACAGCTAATGACCGGTGGGTGAGGAGCAGCTACATAATTTGCAGTGTCCAGTGTGGGAGGAAAATGTGGGATTCCTTATCGAAAACTTATTAAGAATTTTCAAAGAGCATCCCAGAGCATTAAATCAGGCATGGGGACCTGAGGAACTCACAGACGGATCTCAAACCCACACACTTGTCCACAACACCAGGGTGTGCAGCCAGGACGTCTCATACCTAGACCACCAGCTGTAGGGGGTGAGGGGTCACTCCTCTCCCCCTCCTTGACTTTGTAGTTAGAGCTTCATTTCTTGGTGTGCTACACAGCAACCCTGTACCACATGCCGAGTCTGCTGCTTCCTCTCTGCTGAGAAAGGAGTTTCTGTGTCTTTTCCTGGGAGTGGTTTTGCTAAAGGAGGATGGAAAGAACGGGAAGGCGCTTGGTGTGCAGAGTAGAAAGTGCCAGCTTGCACGGAAGGACAAGCTGGGGGCCTTAGGTTTCAATCCCTCCACGTACGGTTCTTGACTCTGACTGCACTCTGTCTCGTCAGGGTAAGATATGCCCCTGCCTGGGCCGCCGTCTCCTTTCTGTATAATGGAAGGGCTGGATCTGTGGTGCTTCCTGACACCTCAGATGGCTGGTCTGGGCTGACAGCTCTCAGGATAAGACTCCTCTCCCTGGCAGCCTTTTGAATGACCTATATGTGATGTCTCTGCCCTCAGAGGCTGGGGCTCGGCTGGGCTCCACAGTCAAAGCCCTGTAATACACTGGGGAGCATTCCAGCCAGCTCAGCAGCTCTTCTGCCTTGATTCAGCCCGCACATCTTGTCCAGCCCAGGATGTATTCGGGACAAGGCTGTACATTACCTGAGCACGATGCTGGTATCCCCACTGGGGCATGTGGAGGGCCTGGGACCAGCTGCCCTAACCAGTTGCGTCATGGCTCAAGGACGCTCAGTACCCTCCAGGCCCACGGTCACTGTCATCATGTGGGTGACACAGGGCAACAAACAGGTTGGCTCATCCGGAGGGTTACAGCACACCCCTGTTGGGACCACTAAGAGACCTGCGGGGCAAGGGGATCCCACCTCCACCTGTTGGACATACTGAGTCATGTCTTGGTACAATTTAGTTGAGTCAAAGGGTTGCACCTCACAGAAATGTCTGAAGCTTGCTGATCTGGTCCTGTCCCAGAGGCAAAGGCAAAGATGTAGAGGAATGAACATCATGAACAGACTGAGAACAGGGAGTCCTGGCTCCCAGCCTGGTGTTTTCTCTGTCCTATTTCAGGAAAGCTTTATGTCCGTCTCAGGCAGAGAGGAACTCTCTCCTTAAGTCTTAAAACTCTTTGGGATCAGATGTTGGAAGATTTACCATTGATGAGTCTTCTGCTCCTGGGGGCAGACCTGCGTCCTTCACAACCTGGGCACTTTGACCCCAGAAAGGGAGGAAAAAGGGCTAGGCGTGCATGTGCCTACTGGGGGAGGCGAGGCACAGCCAGCCCGGACACCGGGGGAGGTGTTTCTCAAGAAATGCCTTCCTTAGGAAAGCCTGGGACATTTGGAGGCAAATTAAGTGATTCCATCCTCTGTCCTGCCCTCTCCCACCCCCAACCTTCCCCACAGAGGGTGCTAGAATGGTGGCTATAACCTGGCAGGCCTGAACCACAGGGGATCTTGAGGCCAGGCTAAAAGCCTCTGGCTCCTGGAGGAAGGATGGGAGACAGTCCAGGAAGGGCCAGACCCAAGAAGGGTCCCAAAGCTGGGTGCAACCAGCCAGTTTTAGGGAGCTGGGCAGCTGCAACAGCTCACTGTATGCCTGACCGTGTGTGTGCCATTCAACTCACACCGCAGCTCGACACTGTAAGGTCTGTATAGCTGTTAGCCCTGTTCATTTACCCAGCACACTAGGTATGCATGTGCTGTGGGCCAGCACAGCACTGAGGGTCACCTGTGCTTGCTCACCAGCAACCAAGAGAGCCTGACGTATAGCCCTCCCAGGCTATAGCCCTCCCAGGCTGTAGTCCTCCCAAACTGCCCACCTGGGAAGTCCAGACCCTTCTGGGGCCTTGTCTCCTGGATAAGCTCTCCGAGCAGTGACAACATGGAGACCAGTGTGCCCTCCCTGTCCCTCTCCACCAGGATGTGGAGGAGGAGGAGGGATGTGATTTCTCGGCCCAACTCCTGTATGGGTGGAACCCTGCCCATAGCCTTCTATGGTGAATTCATTCGGAATGCCCGAAGGAAACTCGTTGTCTTTAGTCAATCCCTCGAGGCAGCAACAGAAAATGAACATGTGTTTATTCTGTCCTTTTCAATGTGCCAGGAAACTGGCCTTTTGTGGGCTCAGGGGAGGCTCTTAATAAGAGGACAGGGGAATTTCCTGCAGGCAAACATTTCTCAGCTCTGCAGTTCTAAGTCTTAGCACCTGGGCCCCCTGGGGCTTAGCTGGCAGGTGTGAGGACAGAGGCGGTTTACCTGAGCAAGTGCAGGGAGGGTAGAAACTAGGAATGCAGCATCCGCCTGAGCTGTGCTCCCCAAGCCTCTCGTCTGGGCTCAGCCAGATCACAGCAGTGGGGGCTGAGTAGCTAGTATTAACTGAACCTGTATCCTGTGCCAGGCACCATGTGAAGAGCTCTGTGTGAGTCTCATCTTCCTAGCAACCCCGTTCCTAGACCTTTACAAAGGGGAGCCCGAGGCATGTCCTGAGGTTCCTCCCCCGGGGGGAAGTGGAGTGACTCAGGGCCCACTGGTGCTGTTTCTTTGTCTGCCCGGATGTAGAAGCAGCTTTGATAACACTCCTCGGGCCTTGGCACAAAGTTACCACAAATCTAGCATCGGTCTTGAGGGAGAAAGTGGGCTGGGAGCATGTCTCCAAAAGGACATTGTTTAAAGTAATAGGCCCCGCTCCTGGAATCCAAGGGATGGGTGTGAATTCTGTGTCTGCCTGGTCTGTTGTTCACCCCCAGTCCAGCTGCCTGGGGTGGGAGAGCGGGGGTGGGGCTGGGGGGAGGTCTTTGGTAGCTATCTTGCTGCAGGGTATGGAGCAGAAGAGGCTGGCCCTGTGCCCCCAGGCAATACTTTGCGCCAGGAGCCTCTCCAGGAAAGCGGAAGGACGAGGCTTTCTTTTCCTCCTCCCTCAGAAACCCTCTAGGCCAGAGATGGAAGGCTCAAAGACTCACTGAGACCTGGGAGGTACCATAAGTGAGCAGAGGTGCCTGGAAAATGTACCCACTTCCGTTTTCCTTGACACCCACAGCCCTCCTAACCTACATTTCATTTTTCCTCTTTTGACTGAAACGTGGACACAGAACACGTTTCACTTTCGCTATCACTGCCGTTGCAAAAGCAGCAGCTCAAGCACGAGTCAGCTTTGGTGCCAGGGAAGGCAGCAGGGAGTGGTGGGGACTGTGGCAAGGGTGGCTCACATCCTGTCTGAGGGGTCAGCTATGACCCCATCCCAGGTCCCAGTTGCCGCATGGCCTGGATTGGAAATTGTCAGGCAAACTAATTAAAAGCAAAACCAGACACAAACACAACGCTGTGAAGCCCGAAGCACTGTGTGGACTGGATCAGCGTGTGGCTGGTCCTGACTTACCGGCTTGTGGTCTTGGTTCTGGGTCAGGCCCGCTCCGTGTGGTGACTGTGCTGAGCTGGGCGTTTGCAGGCAGCCTTGGGCAGGGCTTGTGGGATTGTCCACGGTTTGTGGCTTTACCCCAGAATTGTCCAAACCACTTCCTGGGTAGAGACGATGGGCCGTGAGAGACTGTGCCCATATACTGAAGCTGGGTGCGGGGGGTCTCTGGCATCTTTGCTTTGGGACATGTGACAGGTAGAATGGAGGCCACGTCAAGGTCAGAGTTCAGCTCAGCTGAAGGCTTGCAAATATAGCACCAGGGAGCTCATCCTGATTATCTACCAGTGGTGACCCGTGGTTGAAAAGGTACAAAAGACATGAAGCCCCTGGGTGGCTCAGTCAGTTAAGTGTCTGTCTCTTGTCTTGGGCTCAGGTCCTGATCTCACAGTTTGTGGGTTCGAGCCCCGCATCAGGCTCTGTGCTGACAGTGCAGAGCCTGCTTGGGATTCTCTCTCAATCTCTCAATCTCTCTCTCTCTCTCTCTCTCTCTCTCTCTCTCTCCCTCCCTCCCTCCCTCCCTCCCCCACCCCCCCTTCACTCCCTCCCTCCCCCACCCCCCCTTCACTCCCTCCCTCCCTCCCCTTGTGTCTCTGGCTCTCCCTGACTTGTAGTTTGTCTTTCAAAATAAATGAATAAACTTAAAAAAAAAATGTACATAAGACAGAACATTAAATGTAGAGGGAGAATGTCCAAATATAATCACTGTTACTACAGTAATGTGTGTCTTTTTCTAAATAAAGTATATATTTTAATTAAATATTTAAATATAAAGTATTTTAATTAAAATATTTTAAGAGGTTGTCCTTATGTAGACAGTTTCATATTCTGTTTTAAGTCAATATTATAACAAATATTTTCCATTTATGAAAATGGCATATAAAATTACTTAAAATAGATGACTAATATTTAAAATCGATGTGCATCTCTGTGCACACAAGGCCCACAGACACACATGTATCGAGAGGGATGATACAGTGTGGCAAAAATGCAGTTTCTGGAGTTAGACTGCCTGCTTCTAATCCTATCTCCATGAGAACCCAGGACCCCTGGGTAGCTCTCCTAACGTCACCCAGCCTCAGTTTCCTCATCGGCAAAGCAGGCATAACCATACTAGCTACTTCATAACAGGGGTAGAACGGAATGATGTATCACACGTGACTATTTTAGCACAATGCCTAGCTCGTTGAAAACATGAAATAAGTGTTAGCTGTACTATTAAACTTCTGTAACCACCTTTCCCGTGATGGACGTTTAGGTTTTTGACCGTTTGTTCTCTTTTGAAAATAGTAATGTGCTCAGGCAACGCGTCCATAAGGAGTTGCTTTCAGTTAGGGTTGTTTCCCTAAATGTGTGGGCTCTTTGATTCATGAATGAGTCAAAAGTTCTGGTCATTTTTAAGATTCTTGGCACATACTGTGAAATTGTTCTACAGAAGCGTTTTACCAAATTACATCAGCAGTTGCCGAAGTTGAGAGGGAAGTTCTGTCTGGCTCTGACTGCCGCTGCATACTAAACAGCAGTTACCCCGCACGAAAACTCTTGTAACTTAGCAGAGGTTTTCTGTTGGTGCCCCTGCCGCCTGGCCAGCAAGGAAAGGCTGGCCTGGGTTCAGCTGGATGTGGCCTGGACTGTAAGGCACCTGTGAAGAAACCCTCCCTTTTAAGTCATCCTTACCCTGTGTGTGGGCATGAGCCTCCCTGGGTGCCCTACCAGGCCTGAACTGGAATTCAGGGCTGTGGTCCCAGAGGCCAGCAATCCCTCTGCCGCCTGGGCCAAGTCATATCCTGGAGGTCTATGGCCATTCACACTCACTTCTCCATCTTTGAGCTTTCAGGTCTGTGTTTTAACCAAGAGCCTGATTAATGTGCGTATCACAAAGACCTCAACCCCCCAGGAGGGCAGAGTTTGGGGCCTAGAGGAGGAGGGCTCAGCATTAACTCTGTGCTGACCAGCCTCTAATTTCACCAGGCCCAGTTGAAGGCAGAGAGCTGAGTGTTATACCTGTTGGAACACAGTCTCTGATTCTTTCATTCACAAGCCTTTCCTGAGCTCTTGCTGTGAGCCATGCAGAGTAGATAAATCAGAGGTATCAGATGCACAGCCCCTGCCTCCAGGGAGCACACAGTCTGGTGGGGTGTAGCAAAATGAGAAGGGCCTATGGAAGGCTCTGGCACCTCGGAGTCTGGCTCTGCAGGTCAGGAAGACTCCAGAGAGCAAGTGGCCATTGATGGGGTGTTTGAATATTGGCTAGGCTTTGGAGAGGAAAATGTGGTGATGGAGAGGGGTTTCAAACAGAGGAAACCTGTAGGGACAGGGTCAGAGGCAGGAAAAAGCAGGCATGTGACAGAACGAGTGAACCGTTCTTGGTTGAGGCAGGGAGGGGAAGGTGCAGGGTGAGTTGTGAACATCTTGGATTTCTTTTTTTTTTTTTTTTTTTTTTAATTTTTTAATGTTTATTTTTGAGAGAGACAGAGTGTGAGTGGGGGAGGGGCAGAGAGAGAGGAAGACACAGAATCCGAAGCAGGCTCCAGGTTCTGAGCCGTCAGCACAGAGCCTGATGTAGGGCTCGAACTCACGAACTGTGAGATCAAGACCTGAGCTGAATTTGGACACTTAACCAACTGAGCCACCCAGGCGCCCCTGAACAGCTTGGATTTCTTACCCGAGGGTGGGCTAAGGTGCCCTTCAGCAGGCAGAGAGGCATATTGGACACCAGAATGACCATGCAGAGCTGTGTGGTAGGAAGGTGGATCTGGCCTTCAGAAGAAGGAGAGGTGAATGGGTTGTTTTGGGGGCTGTAGCCTTAGACCAGGGAACAGGGGGCCCAGGGCTTTGGGGACAGAGGGGAGTGGTCCATGGGAGGCATCTGTGATGGAGAATCAGTGGGCCAAGCAGGAGAGAGGGAAGGGTCTAAAATGACCCAGGACTTGCCATTTGGGTGACTGTCAGGGAGGAAGCCTCCCACACGGGGAATTAAGCGGCACGTGAAGTATGTTGAGGCCGCGCTTGGCGTGGAGCAGGTGACCCGTATACACTTCTTGTCCCTGCTGCAGTTTTGGAGACTGGCAGGAGGGCAGGCATGAGTGAGAACATGCTGAGTTTGGCTGGGTTCCTGTGCGAGGTACTGCAGCTGGAATATCAGGGTGGGAGCAATAGTCAGGGGTGTGACAGCAAAGTGACAGCTGAGGTGAGCCGCAGAAAGGAAGAGGGTGGAGATGAGTGGGAAAATGCCAGGAAGGAGCTCCCGCAACACCAGCAGCTGTACAGTCAGCAGTTACTGAGCCCCTACCACGTGCACCCCGCCTTTAAATCATCATACCATTCTCTGTATCTTACAGATAGAGAAACTGAGGCTCAGGTCGTGTAACGTGTCTGTGCTCCCTCAGCTGTTACATGGTGTCTCGGGGCATTGCTCCCGGCTGTCCACCTCCATGGTCCCTGGAGGCAGAGTCCTGGGAGGCCCCTGTCACCAATATCGTGTAAAGGGAATCAAGAGGGGAGAATTGATGAAGAGGACGTGACACTGGGGACAGAGACCAAAGGGTGGGGAAGGAAAAAGCCTTTCCGTTTCCAGGTTGTGAGAGAAGAGCAAAGCAGATGATGCAGGGCCAGAGGAAGGAGGTTGAGGGAGCCCTCATTGGAAGGCCTGACTCTACCATGTTCAAGATTATATGAACAGAACGAAGGGGAGAGTGTGGCCAGGATTTGAGGAGAAGAAGGTCCTGATTTCCGAACATGCCTAGGTGAGATAAATAGGGCTGGAGTGGTGACAGCAGGGAGGGCCACGTGAGGGCTAGATCTGGGCAGGCAAGATCATCAACCACGCACCAGCATACAAAGCCTGTTTGGGCTTCAGGATCTGCATGATGACAAGATGGGGTAGAACCATTTGTCCGATTTTTCTGAATCTTCAGAGATGTCCGGCTGGGAAAGTCGCCAACTGTGTCTGGGAGGCCCTGACTACCTCGGTTTGTCTCTTTGGCAACAGAGTTTTATTGCCACCATAAAGATGTGTGGCTGCCAAGAAAAACACTCTTCTTCAGGCAGGTTGGCCTTGGGGAGGAGCAGCCTTCTGATAGAGCAGATCTGTCAAGACTTTGCCATTGCAGGGCAGGAATTATTGATGCTAAACTCCCTCAATCTTGGTCCATTTAACTCCTGAAGAAGAGGGCCTGTGTGGGAGGACAGGCACCCTTGGAGCATGTCAAAGGACTGGAGACAAGCCAGGACCGTACAGCCTGAGCCTTCTTCTTATGTAGGCTGTGAACTGCCAGTGGTACGTGAGGGCTGGAGCAATAGCAGCCCTAAAGTGAAAGGAGGAAATGTGTGCAGAGGCCAGGCCTTTAGCCATGTAGTTCAAGAGGAGTCCTTGAATTCTGGATGGTTTGGCTGAATCTTTTCCAAACTGTGGTCCCACACCGCTAGCAGAGATGAATGAAGGTGCGTACAACATAACACATGCCACTGTGCAGGTGATATACCTGGGTGACATATCCATTTGGTCTCTAAATCAATTGACAAGGGCAAATAGTGTTCTGATTTCAGACTTGACGTTAGCATTGGTAGTTTCTGGCCCTGCGTGGGCGTCCGCAATCTCCCACAGTAGGTTTGGCCGCAGGCCACTGCTGCCCGAGGTTGGTACTACCAGCACTTCGAGAATCTGGAGTCGTATCAGGATAGGGGCGCTAAAAATAGGAGTGACTATCCGCCTCAAGTAAAGTTCATTTGTCAACATGCTCACTCAATTTTCACAAAAGCCAAAAGAAATTGACAGGCTATTTATCCTTCCCCTTTTGTAGATGATGAGGAAACTCAGGGCCAGAGTGGTTGAGTCTTTTCCACCAGGTTGTACAGTAGATGGCAATTGAGCAACAAAGCAAACCCCAGCTGCTTCTAATCCGGGGCTCTTTCTACTAAACCATCTGCCTGTCTTGGACTCTTCAGACCATAAGGAAACTGCTGGACTCATTGGAAACAGGAAGTGAACGAGAGCTTCCCGGTTGGTAACATTCCGAAGAAGTGCCCTGAGGGGTTTGCCCAGCCTGCGTAAACCCACATCATAGAAGTTACACCCGGCTTGTCTGCTGGAGGATGTATATCCACAGTATGGCATGCTTCCATGACATTCTGGAATAGCGCAGTAGCCGGGACCATGATTTGGGAGTTTCTTCCGGTATCTACAGCTTCAGGGACAAGGACCAGACAGGACCAGGACTGGATGAATGCCAAGCTAGGGAGGGAAACTTTGGGAGGCCTAAGTCCTGAGAGCTGCCTGGTCAGATGCTCAAGTGTTGACTGAGTGGATATTGAGGCACAAAGCAGACACTGTGTCAGGTACAGGGTCACGGTGCTCTAGGACAGGCCGTAGCGTGGGATTCCTGTCATCAGGAAACTCCTTGCTCGGTTAGGATACAACAACATGTTCAGAAAACAGCAGCATCTAGAACAGAACTTTTAATAGGGGGTAGCGCCTTTGCAGGCACTGGGAGGGGTGATCCCAGCTTTTCCTAAGAATACCTTTAAAATACAGGGGCGCCTGGGTGGCTCAGTCGGTTAAGCGGCCGACTTCAGCTCAGGTCACGATCTCGCGGTCTGTGAGTTCGAGCCCCGCGTCAGGCTCTGGGCTGATGGCTCGGAGGCTGGAGCCTGCTTCCCATTCTGTGTCTCCCTCTCTCTCTGCCCCTCCCCCGTTCATGCTCTGTCTCTCTCTGTCTCAAAAATAAATAAACGTTAAAAAAAATTTATAAAAAAAATAAAAAATAAATAAAAAATAAAAAAAAATAAAATAGCAAGCACCTATGGCAAGAAGTTACTATGGATAATTAGTATATTTAGGTACACTTTTGTCATGTCCCCCCCAATAACGCCTACACATAAGAGAAAAATGGTTATACATGTATGTGAGATATTTTAGGAATTATGTGAATCTATAATGCTAACCGATTTGTAGGTCCCTTGAAATAAGTCCATGCTCCCAACTTGCTAGTCCGCTAGCCTAGAAGTATTTGAACACAGAAAACTTGGTAAACCTGCATGTCACTGACTGGGACCAGCAGGACCTTGTCCGTGGATGGCTTATTTGTTAAGGATTTTCTGTAGAAAATGACCTGCCGAGGGGCGCCTGGGTGGCTCAGTCGGTTAAGCGTCCGACTTCTGCTCAGGTCATGATCTCGCGGTCCGTGAGTTCGAGCCCCGCGTCGGGCTCTGTGCTGACGGCTCAGAGCCTGGAGCCTGTTTCAGATTCTGTGTCTCCCTCTCTCTGATCCTCCCCCGTTAATGCTCTGTCTCTCTCTGTCTCCAAAATAAATAAACGTTAAAAAAAATTAAAAAAAAGAAAGAAAGAAAGAAAATGACCTGCTGAGAAATAATGTTGTGTTCCCATCCCATCTCTATGCACCCACGGGAAAGGTCTGGTGGCTCTGTCCCTTCCAGAGAATGGCCAGGCCTTTGTGTTCCTTGTGGCTGGTCCTCTTACCGCTGTGGATCAGTGACCCGCCATTGTGTTTCAGCTGACTGTCCTGTTTCCACAGTCATGGCCCATTGAAGAACTTAAACAGCACTATTTGAGAAGGGAAAGAGATGAAACTGTTTGGTGTTTGTGTCTCAAAAGGGCCCAGCAGTATTCTGTGGCTGTGTCCCTGGCTTCTGAGAAGAGGGGCAACAGTGGCAAATCTGTGGGGACCCCAGCCTGCGTCTGGGTTGCTTCAGCCCCTCTGAAGTGGGAGAACTCCCAAGAGGTGGCTGCGAGGGTACCTGTTAGGATTGGCCAAACATGCAAACCCCCACCCCGTGCAGAGGCATCTGCCTTCAGAGGAACCTCTTGGCCCTGGCAGGGACCAGTAAGCAAGACACCTGACCCTGGTGTGGAGCAGTGGAGCCAGACGGCCTCACTGTGTGGCCTAAGGAGTAATGTTAGGGACCCAGCTAGACAAGGTGAGGGAGCCTGGAGGAGAAGCGATGTTTTTAGGACTGTATAGGCTCTCCTCTGCTCCTGGATGAAGATGACGAGCATGGTAGGGGTCTATTTCATTGACTTTGAGCATCCTGCCTGTCTTGGTATGGGGGCTTGAGTTTGTCCTCACTGAATTTGGGAAAACAAAACCACAGATGCCCTGAGTGTTTCGGGTATTTAATCCACACCTGTCATAGTAAAAGGTAATAGGGTCTTGATTTAGGGAAAAAAAATATCAAGAAAAAATGGTCTAGATAGCAAAACCTCATGATAAGAAATCAAAATTTGATTTATAATTTATCCTCATTTTAGAACAAAAAACTCTAATTAGAGAAACGAAACATCTTTTGTCCTAGAAGGAAATATGTCTAATGTGAATCCTTTCACATGCACCTGTACACCCCCAAGCCAAGCCCTGAAGGTTCAGGAACAGCAGTCTCAGAGCTGGTGGTTCAGTGTGAACAGAGTACTGACCCCAGCATCTCACCTCCTTTCTCCAGTTCCTTCCACAAACAACATGCAGGTCCACGGATTTCAGTTGTGCACATTTCCCAGCGCTGCTTGCCGGCAACCTCCCAAGTCGGCTTTTAAAGGTCATCCAAGTTTGTTCTAAATAGAGTTAACTGTGAACTCTGATTCAGCGCTTTTCTGAGGTCTGCCAAGCCACGCCTCCCCAGGACCTGTCTTCCAAGCCCCGCCCCCTGGACTCCGCCTCCTAAGCCGCGCCTCCCTGGACCAGCCTGTCAAGCCACGCCTCCCCAGGTCCTGTCTCCCAACTTCCTGCCTCCCTGGATCACGCCTCCAAAGCCCCGCCTCTTTAGGCCATGCTTCCCGGGGCCCAGCCTCAGAGCATCTTTTGGCTGGAGCAGCTGATAGGAGTTCCCGCTGTTTTCTGCTTTGTGGTCCCGTGTGAATCATCACGCCCCTGTTGCTAATGCAGATGGGCCCTAACAACCATCGTCCAGTTGAAAGATTTGCTTCTCACTGAGTGACACGTCATTGATGCCACAGAGTTCTTTTACCTTGTAAAGCAAGCAGGAGAGGGTAGGTAGGCTTGGGATCTTCACTGGGACCAAAACAGTTTGTTTCAAGTGTAAGACGTCATTTTTTCAGTAAGGTGTGTTGACCCAGGTGCATGCAATTGTCACAGCTCATTAACTGTGCACCTATAAGCAACATCTTTTATTGAATGTAAATTATATCTGAATTAAAAAGGAGACTAATAAAAACCAGGATACGAGGCCAGAGAAGATGACCAGGGGCTCCTGAGAGTCATTAGTCCTCATGGGAGAAGAGGTGAAAACAGGGAGGAAGTGCAGTGGAAGAATGCATCATCTCAATGAGATAACAAGGAAACCTCAAACAAACCCCAAATGAGGAAGGGTCTATTCATCAGAAGGGAGGCAGCATACTCTTAAAAAATGCCTGTGTCATTAAAAGCAAAGAAAAGCTGTAAAAATGATCCAAGTTAAGGAATCTGGGGGCGCCTGACTGGCTCAGTAGGTGGAATGTGTAGACTCTTGAGTTTGGGGTTGTGGGTTGAAGCCCCACATTGGGTGTAGAGTTTACTAAAAAATAAATAAAGGAAGCTTAAGAGTCATGACAACTAAATGCAGTGCCTGGTTAGACAAGATCCTGCCCTTGGGAGAGAAGGAATGCCATACAGGTCAATATGAGATCAAGTGATAACTTGAGTATAGACAGTATATTAGGTAAAGGTATTGTGAATATAGATTATGACTCTGATTACTGTAGCAGGTAGGACAATATTCCTATTCTTAGAAAACACATACTGAAGCATTTAGGAGTAAAAGGCCATTTTGTATCTAACCCTGAAATGGCTCAGAGAATAATATTATGTATGTATGTGTGAAAAAAATATATACACGTATGTACAAAAGAATTTCCTCATTGCTTACCTTGGGGAAAAGAATGAAAAAAGTACAAGCTTGGGTCTCGTTGACAATGCCAGTTCAAAGTTTGTCAAGTATTTTTCCAACATGGGCACCTCTAAACAAGGAAGATTTTTATCCAACATCTCCTATCAGTAACTCCTGGAAGCCACATCTTACCCGTAGCTGATTCATGAAACCTTTCATTCTGGGTCAGGTCACTGTTACCTGGAGAAGAACACAGCCCAGGCAAAGTTTATGCATTGGGACAGGGGCATCTGTTCAGTGATAAGGGAGAGGAGGGGAGAGGAGGGGGGGAAGAGAGAGAGAGAGAAGGGAGGGCAGAGGAGGAAGGGGGAGAGAGAGAGAGCACACAAACCATACATTTTACAAATGGTAAGATGTTAGCAATAGGTAAATCTGGGTAAAGGATATAGAAAGGTGTTCTTTGTACAGTTTTTCTTTTTTGCACTTTTTTTTTTTTTTACAAATTTGAAATTATTTCCAGATAAGTGTATGTGTGTGTGTGTGCTTTACCATTGGTGATGAGGGAGCTGGAAAGAGTTCCAAGGCCTTTGCAGCATCAACTGGTGTCCAGAAGGCATTGGCTGCTGGTTCAGATTCGTGTCAGTATTCCAGGTGATGGTAGTCACCATGGCAATTATATTGCTTTCATAGTCATAAATGGATATTTCTCAAGCAATGAAAGCTAGGTTGCTTATGTTACAAACCTGGGAGAATATATGAGAGAATTTCCTTATCGCTTATTCTGGGAAGAAAAGGAAAAATGTTCAGGTGTTTTGTTGACAAGGCATGCTGGAGGTTGGGCAAGTATTTTTTTTAAACATCCATGCCTCTAAACAAGTGGAATATTATCAGGACACGCTCCTTCAATCAGTGCCTTCTGAAAGCCACATCATACCTTCAGTTGATTCATGAACACCTTGACTCCTGGGTCAGGTCACTGTTATTTGGACATAAGCATGACACAGGTAAAGTTTATATGTTGGTACATTTACATCTGTTCTGTTTCATACCCAAATTTCCCAGGATGACCCTAGCAGCATTATAGTGGATTTGGGAAAGGAAGGGGTGTCCAGTGACCTCTCAGTGGGCTTCCAAAGACCATAGTGTCTGACCTTGCTCTGAGCTCAGTGGACCCTTTGCCCCCAAAAGTGGCCACGACCCCTGCTCACTCCCTGGGGGATCTGCTATGAAAGTGGATGGGACTCTGCCTCCTGCCCACACTGTAGTTGGCCAAGCACACATGACAGTGATTATGACTCTCTTCCCCCCCACACAAAAAGAAAATGTGGGATTCATTTGTTCAGGCACACTTCACAGGCAGATAGGAAGTTCCCCCTGTACCCCACCTCCTTCTGGGAGGGGTAAAAGGACAGGTTGCACCTGATTCTCAAATCTGCAGTTTGGACTCTGGAATCATGAAGCTGAGTATTTTCTCTCAACCGTTCATCTGACAAAGATGGACTATTTGGGGAGCTTAGAAATTCAACTGTGTAATGAACGTTGCTGCCTCTTTGTCAGCGTGTGTAAAACCAAACTGAGGTGCCACATTCAGGGAACTAAACCCAGGTGGCAAAATAGGTGTGTGTCACAGGCAGGCTTTCATTCTGTGTCCTTCCTGGTCATGCCATGTGAGTTCTTCAAGAAGAGAGTGTTGAGAATAAGAGTCCACTTTATCTGCAGTGGGTCTGGGAGTCCTCTCTGGTCCTGAAGCAAAGCTGAGCCAAAGGGTCTGTGGAAGGGGAGATGAGCATCAGAGATGGAGACGGTAGAGCCAGCTGGAAGGGTTATATGGAAGAGACGGAGTCGCTGCTTGCTGGCTGCATACAGCCCTAGAAGAAGCTAGGGACACCATACCCCGTAATCTGCCAGTAGACACCCCAGAGGTAGACAAGGAGATAGTGGCCCTGTGCCCCTGGACTTTGAGGAGCCAATGGCATCAGGGCTGCCCTCCAGCTGTTGCAGGGCACAGCCTGACCAGGGCTGGAGTTACAGAATGTTTGGCCCTCCAGCCCCTGTATCCTGCCCCCTACTTATGCCAGTCACCTCAGTCTCAGTAATAATCTGTTGATAACTTATTCCACTCCTACAATGTACCTGAGCACTTTATAGGTGTTACCTTATTTATATTCACCTGTTATCTTTTTTCCTTTAAAATATTTTTCAGCTTTATTAGGATATAATTAACATTGATATAAATAACACTGCGTAGGTTTAATATACATGTGTGTTTGTTGAATGGTTACCAAAGTGAGGTTAGCTAACATGTTCATCGTGTCATATAGTTACCATTTGTGTTTGTGAATTGAGAACTCTCAAGATTTACTCTCTTGGCAACTTTGTATACAATAAATATTGGCCTGTTCTCTTTTTAAAGATAAGGAACCAAAGGCTAACAAAAGGTAGCTTACCAAGGTTGAAAGGTTTTTAAGTAGTGGGTTCAGGATTTGGAACCAGAATAGTCTGGGTCCAAATCTCTTATGCTCTTTTACCACACTGTGCACAAGTACACACACCCACACCCACAGACAACACACACACACACACACACACACACAGAATATATGGGACTTTGCAACCTCTTTTTTAAGAGGGAGCTTGGTACAGCTTGTCATATTTGATCCTAGACAGTCTGCAGTCCCTGCTGCTTACAAAGACATAGTGATGGTTGACCAGAAACCTCTGGACATCCTATGGCAACTGGTACTTTATCACCTGGCAGGCATTGTCTCCAATCTGGCTACACATGTTGGCAGGGGCTTTCTGTTGGGACTTGAGAATCTTGGTTTGAGCTGCCAAGGTCAGCAGTTTTGGTAAAAACCAACAGGCCATGTGAGTGGAAACTGTCAGTGGGCTGGGCTGGGTCCGGTGCTGGAGAATGGCCAGTCTCTTGACCTCAGGTCGCTTGCCATCTTCTCCTCCCTGTCTTTGCAGCCAACCTTGGTTTGAGACCCAGGGCGATGACTCTTGGGAAGCCACCAGTCTACCAGGGGCCTGTGGATTGCATTGCAACCATCGTGCGGACCGAGGGCCTGGCAGGGATGTACCGGGGTGTTGGCGCCATGCTGCTGAGGGATGTCCCCGGCTATTGCCTCTACTTCATTCCCTATGTGTTCCTGAATGACTGGATCACACCCGAAGCCTGCACAGGCCCCAGCCTCTGTGCTGTGTGGCTGGCGGGCGGCGTGGCAGGTAAGGGCAGCCATACTGACCCCTGCACTTGTGCTGATCCCCTGTATTGGGAAGGCTGGGGAGCCCATCATGCCCTTCTCTGCCCCAGGGAAGGACACAGTTCACCTAGCTACTCATCCAGTGAGTATTTGGTAAACACCTGCTATATGCCAGACCTAGCCAAACAAAGGAAGGGCTGGGAATAGAGAATGGTCTCCCTCTTTTCTGCATCTCCTTCCCTATGGACCTATGAGAACAGCAAGTCCCTATTTGGGATCGTTGAACCTTCGGTCAGAAGATATATTCTCCCCTTTCATTCTGGGTCAGGTCTCCTTGAGCTCTGAAAAGGAAATCTGTTATCATGGTTCACCTTTTTTCAATGTCGGCACATAGCAAACCTTTCTAATGTGAGCATTTCATTAGCTCTGTAAGGGAGGAATCAGTCTCCCCATTTGTCAGATGAGAAAACCGAGGTTCAGAGAGACTAGGTGACCCACCCAAAGGCACACAGCTAGTGCATGCAGACAGTACAGCAGGGACTCTGTAGTCAGTGAGATCCCAGTTCAAATCCATACTTACTCAGCTTGTGACCATGGACTGGTTTCTTCACCCCCCTTCTCAGAACTCATACAGCATCCCCATTTCCTTTAGGGTAAAAATCAATGTTCCTGCAGTGGTTTTCAGTCCCTGTATGATCCAGCTGTCTCTTGCCCGTCTGCACTCAGCTCCTGCTCTTGCCCCTGTACGTGCTCTGCTTCAGCCACGCTGGTCTCCTTGCTACGGCATGACTGTGCCTGGCTCCTCCCCACCACGAGGCCTTTGCACCTGCTGTTCCTGCTGCCTGGATTTAGCCATATGTAGGTCATCAGGGACTGTGACAAGACCCATGTTGGTGAAGGGCGTGAACACCCAATTGAAGAGAGATCGAGAGAGAAGGGGATGGAAGAAACAGGACAGTCCAAGTACACACGACACCTCTGAGGGGCTTGGTGGTGCTGTGAGGGGGACGGGGTCGAGAGGTATGCAGCTAGAGCCAGAGCAGGGTGTGGAAGCCAACAGGGGGTTGCTTCTTAAGAAGGCTGAAAACGTGGCATGTGTGATGCTGTGGGGAAAGGTCTGGAAAGAAGAAAATCGTCGTTGCTCCTCCACTTCCTGCTTCTCCTCCCCCTCCTCCTCATTAGCTATGCTCAAAATTCAGCAAACACCTAACAAAGCCCATGTCTTAGCCACCAAACACCAGTGTCCAGCCCGCTGCCCCCGTGTGTCTGCGGCCTGGCCGGAGCCAGCTCCTAGTAAGGGCTTAGCACTTGCCGACTGAGGACAAACAAGGCCCCATCCGCTCTCATTTCTGGTGAGAGCAGGTATGAGGGGCCTGGTAGGCAGACCTCACTTTGTAATACCCTCGCCCATGAGCTAAGGAGCCAGGGAATATGCCAGGGCAGCACCTGGACAGACTCCAGGAGAATCAGCTTTGTTATTCTGGCAGGAGTCAAGAGGAAGGGGAGGTCCAGAGGGTTCCCAGAGGGTCACGGGCAGGAGGCCATGGGGGTTGGAGGCTGGGATGGGCAGAGGGCCCAGGGCAGGCTAGGGCCGCTTTTGGGAGCTCCTGGGCAGCAATTACAAAACCTTGCAAACAGCTGCCTTGGACTTTGGCATCAGTTTGTTTTTCTCTTCCTGTCCACAAATGTGCCAATTTCTGTGTTTATACAATAACCTGGCATTCTTTTCCTAGAGTCCTTTCAAGTCACAAAGGTGCTCAAACTGCGGCACCTGAGCTTCTCCACCAATGATGAGCCAGGCTTGTGTGGTCCCAAGGCCTCTGTGTCACACCTCTGGAAAAGTCACAAGATTTCTAAAGACCTGCCCCCTGCTCTTTTCCATCTTTGGGCTGGTCCCTCCCTGGCAAGCAGCCTACCTGCAAGTGTTTGTTTAGCTTCTCTGTTTGCAGAGTCGCTTCTGTCTCTGGGGAGCTGCAAGCCTTCAGCCTCAGGCGTCACTCTGGGCTCTCACCCTTGGTGTCCTGGAAGGGCGCTGCAGAGTATCGGTGGGGCCTGTTCCTGCTTCTCCAGTAAAAGCTGCTAATAAAGGCATCCACTTAGGAAGCTCTGGCTGTGGGCCTGGCACTGTGCTAGATGTTCACGTGCATCCATTTATTTGTCCTCACAGTAACCCCATGAAGATGGGTGCTGGTGCCCCACTTTACAGATGGCAAACCCAAGGCCTGGAGGAAGAGACTTCTGTAAAGTCCCACACACAGCAAGTGACGAGTGAGGTTCAGAGAAACCTTTGCAGCTCCTGACTGAACTCTTTCCACTTCCCCCAGCAGCTTGTTAAGCCTGTTAGTGGTGGAAATGGGCAGGGAGCCACATCCCCTCCAGATCCCAACCAGCCAGTCCCTGACACTTGTTTGTCTCTCTCTTTACAGGAGCAATTTCTTGGGGGACAGCGACTCCTATGGATGTCGTGAAAAGTCGACTCCAAGCTGATGGGGTTTATTTAAACAAATACAAAGGTGTCCTGGATTGTATCTCCCAGAGTTACCAGAAGGAAGGTCTTAAAGTAAGCCCCACAGTAGTCATGCGGGGTCAGTGTCAGTCCCTGGAAGGTGGGCCAGACGTTTGGGGGGTATATGAGGTTACAGAGAGGGGAATCAGGAAACTAAAATGCTCACAGTTACCATATCAAGCACGACTTGAGATTCTTGTCTCATTTACTCCTTGCCCCAGGCTGGTGGAGGAGACAGAGGTTCAGAGAGGACTAGTAACCTACCTGAGGTCACACAGCTGGTGCATGGCAGAGCCAGGACCTAGACCCACATCTGTGTGTCACCAAAGCTTCTCTTTCATAGGGATAGGCTGAGAGCTGCTTCCTCACTCACTGCTCAGTGCCTCACTCTCCTGCAAGCTGGGGGCCCCAGAGCTACCTGAGTCATCACATCTCCCAGTGTCTGGTCACTTGGTCTGTCTTCTCTCTCATCCCACTTGTCTCTCATCCACTCATCCTTACACCATCACCTCTGGTCTCAACTATGAGGCAGCCTCCAACATGGCTTGTCTCCCTTCTCTTTCCTCTTCCCTGCACCCAAAGGGCTCATTTAAATCCATGCCCCTTCCAGTCAGCAGACTCAAGTTTAAAGGCAGCCTGGCAGCCTGAGCTGGGGGGAACATCCAGGCAAGTTGCTTCACTGCTCGGCCTCTGTTTTTCCAAGGATAATCATCCCTACCGTGAACAAGGGGGATATTTGTCAGTGAAATACAAAAAGTGCCTAGCTTCGTGCATAACACAGTATATTTAAAAAGAGTTACTTGTCATTGGCTTTAGTATTAGTAGTTTAATTAGTGCAAATGTCACTACTGAGCATTGGGTCTTTGCTTATATGTGTCGCATCCCCAAATATATGCATACGTATATATGTATATATGTATGTGTATGTATGTGGATGGATAAGATAATTTTTTTTTTGCTTCAATGGAGTACTGGAACTTCTCTGGAAACCTGGACTTCCACAAAGCCTCTTTTGTCTGCACATACATCTACTTGTATATGTATGCATACACAGACACACACACACACACACATATATATACACACATATACTCACATATATATACATATATGTGTATATATATGTTTATATATGTATACGTGTATGTATATATACGTGTATGTATATATACGCTTATGTATATATACGTGTATATATATATATATATATATATATATATATATATATATATATATGTATATTGGGCTTCAGTGGAGTGCTGGAACTTCTCTGGAAACCTGGACTTCCACAAAGGCTCTCATCAGTAGGTGACTAACCAAGGCAGTGTTCTCGAGGTGCTCCCAGACAGCAACTGAGGGGGCTGGAGCCAGGTCATACATAGGCTGCTGCAGGTTCCACTGACAGTACTGAAGTCTGTCTGCCTAGTACCTGATACACAGAGGGACAGAACTCTGGGGTACTTGACATGTGGTCCTGGATCCCATGACTCCTTCAGAGGCACCTGTCTTTGTGGATGGATGTCCAGTTTTTGTTGTTGAGGTGGGGTCAACACAGGGACGTCTTGTACTGCCATGATACTGACATTACTCTATGTATTTACTTTTATTGAGGTCTTTAGATCTTCATACAGCTTCAAGTTACTCTCTAGTGCCATTTCATTTCACTCTCCAGGAGAACCTTTGAATATTTCTTGCAGGATAGGTCTTGTGATAATGAACTCCTTCAGCTTTTGTTTATCTGGGAATGTCTTAATTTCTCCCTCAGTCTTGAAGGATAGTTTTGCTGGATATAGGATTCTTGATTGACTGTTTTTTCTTCTTTTAACACTGAATATGTTGACTACTGCCTTCTTGTCTTTCAAGTTTCTAATTAATAATCTGCTGGTAAACTTATTGAGGATTCTTTTTATGTAATGAGTTCCTTCTATCTTCCTGTTTTTAAAAGTTTATTATAATGTGTCTTGGCTTGGATCTCCTTAAGTTTATTTTGCTTGGAGTTGGTTAAGCTTCTTTGATGTTTATATTCATGTTTTTCATCAAATTTAAGAAGTTTTTAGGAAGTAATTTAGGAAGTTTTTGGCCTTTATTAAGGAAGTTTTTAGCCTTTATTACTCCAAATATTCTCTGCCCCTGTCTCCTTTTGCCTTCTGGGATGTCCACAATGCATGTATTGGTTTGTTCGATAGTTTCCCACAGATCCTTTAGGCTATTTTCACTGTTCTTCAATCTTGTTTCTATTTCTCAAACTCAATAATTTCCGTTGTCTTATTTTTAAGTTTGCTGATTCTTTTTTCTGCCTGCTCAAATATACCTTTGAATCCTTATTGTGAATTTTTCATTCCAGGTATTGTATTTTCAGCTGCAGAATTTTTGTGGGTTTTTTTCTGGGTTTTCTATTTCATATTGATGTTTTTGTTTTTGTTCATATATTATTTTCTTGGTTCTCTCCACATTTTCGTGTAGTTCTTCAAGCATCTTTAAGACCCTTGCTCTAAAGTCTTTGTCATGTAAATCTGCTGTCAGGTCTTTTTTAGGGACAAGTCTCTTGACTTATTTTTTCTTCTTCTTTAAATGGACCATACTTTCCTGTTTCCTTTGAGGCCTTGTTATTTTTTATTGGAAACCTGACATTTGAATCTAATAATGGGTTAACTCTGGAAATCAGATTTGGTGTCTTTTGTTATTATTTTTGTTGATTGTTACATTTTTGTAATTGTTTTAGGCGGTCTCTATGCCAAAGATCAGCCTGAAATGTAAACTCGAGGTCTTCTCAGGTCTTTTCTGAGCCTTTCTCTGGGTATGCACGGTTACTTTCTAATTTTCCCCATACATGCAGTTCCTTTTTAATGTCATGGTCTATAATGTCTATCTCCCAAAGAGGAAAAAGAGAAAAACGAAGGGGGAAAGGGTCATCAGCCAGAGGAGGAAGGGTTTGCATCAGTGAAACAATAATGACTACCTCCCTGTTTACACCTCTGTGATCAGAAACAGCAGTCAGTGATCAAAACATAGATCTCTAATATTTGGAGAACAGGGTCCTTATTGCCCACTCTGGCTTCCACAAGCTATGTGTGCAGGTTGCTCCTCCAGCGTACATCCAGCTGCCTGCCACAGGTCTGGGGGTGAGGGAGGGGTAGCTGCTACCTTGCTAAGAGCTAAAATTGGCTGCACTTAACCATATTTACTGTGCAAACCTTCTCCTGGAAGTTGTAAGGATTCGCCAAACTGTAGAATTTCAAAAAAGTTACATCAGACGGATTCCATCAGTGCAAATTTTATCTTGGTAAGAAAACAGTTGGCTGGCATTTCCTATTCTGCCACCTTCCTAGAATCCTCACCTCACTTGTCTTTTGTATTATTTTAGTAGAAGCACAGTTTGTGATTCAGTCAACTACAGAGGGACACATAAGAGACATTCGCATAGGATGCTTCTTTATTTGAGATACTTTGTCTGCTATTAATTATTAATGTTTCAAAAAATTCAAGTTAATGTATCAAAATATTAATGTTATAATTCTATAAAGTCTATAGAGGCTAAATATATTGCTGATATTATTTCCTCCAAAAATTACTTTGCTCTGTTAAAAACAAAGTCTGGGAAGGCAACTGAGGTCAGATTATAGATTTCTTAATCTCAGTAGCATTTGGTTCAGTTTATATTCAGAGACAGGTTTTAAACAGAGGCAGCCGTATTTAGCTTGATTAACCACTCATTGACTGAAATTAATTTTTTTAATTTCTATTCATTTTAAAAATGAATAATATATGAACATAGGAAGCTTCAAAAGGTAAAAGATGATATACTGTCTAAATGTCCCTCCTTGGTCTTCAGTCTTCTCTCAAAGATAATCACTGTTATGAGTTTCTTACAATATATTCCAAAAATAGTCACAGCCAGTGTGAGAATATATGTGGATAGGTATATTTATATATGTTTGTATTATGTGTTTGCATATAAACAGAAATCGTAACATGAAGAAAACATCCCACACAGTCCTGGACAGTTGGGTTGTCTCACAATCAGATTTCTGGCAGCAAGAGGAATGACTTTTCCTGGGGCCTAAGGGGTGTCCCCAGTGACAGATGGCTGTAGCACTGGCTCTATGGGCCACCCACTCCCAAATAGTTTTTACTGCCACTCACTGAGGCATGGTAAGCCAGCCTGTTCCCATTTTACCATGGAAGAAGAACTCAGTGAAAATAAAGAATTAGAATGGAGTAAAATAATGATGATGGTACCCATATCTGGTAGTTCTTTGCAACTCACTTAATGACTACCAGTAAAGCATTCCCTTTTTGATAGAGGGAATTAGAAGTCTAGGACTTTGGGGGCATTCCCAAATCAAAAAAGAAAGCTCTGGAACTTTTGGGTCTACTCTGCCTGCTGTGATGATCGTCATGGGCCACATGGGCCGTTGCTCACATTTGGAGAGCTACCATCTGAAATAAGGAGGCCAGAGGAGTGACTTGGCATCTTTGAGCTGCACAGAGAGGGCTGTTGTTGAGGGGGTTTGTGATAGTGGATTGAGAGAGGTGGAGGAGGAATATTTAGGCAGTCTCTATGCCTCCCTAAGGAGAGGTGGAGAAGAATATTTGTAGGAAGAGAAGTTTCCTGAAGCACCAGAGTTGATTGCCCTTTGGTTCTGCCATCCGGGGACTAGAACCCTCCCTCCACTCTAGGAATCCCTCACTACCACTACCACCATCAGCCCTCTTTCAGCTTGGAACTGTTTCCTTTTCGCAACAAGGAATTTGTTCGTTCATTCGTGTGTCCATCCATCCATTCATCCATCCACTGATTCCTTTAGTGAGACTTATAACAGACCCTCTGGGCCAAGAAAAGCATTTGACGCTGGGAGTTCCAAGGTGTAGATGCTGAGGGTTCTAAGGTGTGGATCTGAGTGTTCTTAGGTATAGATTCTGGGGGTTCCAAGGTGTAGATTGGGGCTCCAAGGTGTGGATGCTGAGGGTTCCAAGGTATAGATGCTGGGGGTTCCGAAGTGTAGATGCTGGAGTATAGATGATAAGTTCTGAGGCAAACCACACCGTAGCCCTGCTCTCACTGCCCTGACTGGGATTATTAATGGGGGTACAGACAAATTATGGGTGGTTAGGGACAGTGTGAGAAGTGCTGTGACAGCAGAGATACTGAGTGCACAGAAGACAACGGGCCACATTCCAGCTTGGAGTGCCCATGGGAAGACTGCTAGAGGTATAGCCAGGTTTGGGGAACATTCCAGCAGAGGGAGCAGAAGATACCCAGTGGTGGGAAAGAGCTGGCTCCTTAGAGGAATGACAGGCTGTTAACCTACCCAGAATGTCAGGTATAAGAGGCAGCCCAGATAAAGTGCAAGGCCAGAGCAAAGGGGTCTTGGCAGGCCAGAAAAGGGTGTAGACTTGACACTGGGCAGTGTGGAACTATTGAGGCTTCATGAGGACTCAGTCTGGTGGTTTTGTATTCAGAAAGCTTGGGATAAAAGCCGCCAGGTGTGTGCTTTGCCATCTTCGGGCCTTACAACAGAGCAAACCATAGCTGCTGGAGGGAGGTCATGTCCATATGTCTGAAGAGTCCCATGGTTCCCTCAGGGCCCAGCACTGTGGGAGAGGAGATCCACATTCCAAGCTGGGCCCTGCCTGGCTCAGCCTCACAGAACAGAGTCAAGCCCAGGCCCACAGGGGAGTGTCTGTTGCACCCAGCATGGAATTTTCCTCTCGGAGCTCGAGCCAGTTCCTTGCTGTTATTCAGTCACTGTGGGTGAGCTTGGGGAATTCCAGAAAGGTTAGACGTCAAAGAGCAGCCCTGATGTTAAAGGGTCCTCCTTGCCTTATGCCTGCATCACTCCAGGGTTTGGCTGAGCCACTTGCTTACCTGTGGGGGTCCTTGTCCATCATCTCCCTTCTCTGTGAGGGTCAAACTTCCCCCAAGTTCACAGAAGCCATTCTCTCCCCTTCACAACCAAGCTACATCTTTCAGGCTGCCATGGAAGGCCAAGGTGCAGGTGCCTCTCCTGCAGAAAGACATCCTGACATCCTGACCAATGACAGAGGCCTGTACCTACCCTGAAACCACAGTGCCTGACAGCTGAGAAAACTGGGGAAATATAAAAGGGCTGGATTTCTCCTTCCATAAAATTACAGTATCAGTTCTATTTATTACACTTGGTAAATATACAGGGGTCAGATAACAGGTTTATATCATAGGCTTGACAGTTCTTGGGTCCTTTACGCTTGAGTAGGGCTTCCTTTAGATGTGTTGTCTAGGGAAGACATTTAAGGACCACTCCTCCCCACCACACCCCTCACCAAATCCCTTAGCTGTTCTCATCACATTCTAGATTATATTGTAATTATTCCCAAATGGGGCCTATCTCCCCGCCCCCAGGAGGTTTTAAACTGGGCAAGGGCTGGAACTACATCACACTGATCAGATCTACTCAATGGGAAGATTCAGGGAGGAAGTGAAGTATCTTATCATATGCCCTAGGGATGGAATACAAATACCCTGTTCTTGTATAAAAGACTGAGTTAAGCAGCTCATCAGTACAGGCCAGGCCAGGACCCCTCCGCACTTGTACTAATGATATAAGGTTGAGTGCCACCCTGTGTAAAGATGGCTACTGATGATGATGATGATGATGATGGAGATAGTCAACAGGTCCATGGCAGGTACTGTACAAGCGCTTTAAGAGCTTCTTCTCATTTATTCCCTCAACAGCCATATCAAGTCAATAGTATTATTACCCCCATTTTATAGCTGGGAAGTTGAGTTCTAGAGACTTTGCTACTTGCCCAAGCAAGAGCTATTAAATGGCAAAGCTGTGTCTCGACTTCATGCCTAGTGTCTGAAAAGTATGGCCTGAGTTCTTCCCCACTCTGCCCCTTGGGGGACATCCTGTCAAAATGGTTGGTCCTGACTGGGTGCTCTGTCTACCATTGCAGAGTGAGTGGAGTGCAGAGCTCGGATTTCCAGGTTCCAGAGAATTGTGTGTGTGTGTGTGTGTGTGTGTGTGTGTGTGTGTGTGTGCACGCGTGCACATGTGTGGGGGTACATACATGAGAAATAGCAGCAATTAAACAAGTGTATGTGGGTGTTCATGGTCAGCAGCTTGCCCACAGTATTTAGTTGTATGTGTACCAGGCCTGGGAGGAGAAACCCCATCACAGGTGACATGGGTTGAGACAGGAGCATGACTAGGGGGCATCCGGGGTGGTTTTCGCTTGTAAGGACACTTTGAGCTCTGTGGGGTCCAGCCTGGGACAAGTGGGCAGCATCCCCAGCCTCTCTCTGCACCTGCAGAGGGTCCAGGTCAGTCCCCTGTGATAACATTACCTTCTGCCAAAGGTGTTTTTCAGAGGCATCACTGTGAACGCTGTGCGTGGCTTCCCCATGAGCGCCGCCATGTTCCTCGGGTATGAGTTCTCGCTGCAGGCAATCCGCGGGGACCACGCCGTGACTAGCCCCTGAGCACCAGGTCAGTGTGTTTCCTTCCCAGCCTGTTGTACCTCCTGGGAGCTTGACACTGTCTTCTTTGCCATGAACACGTTGTGACTTTCTGAAACATCCCTGCCATTTGTTTCCTCTCTGAGAGAACTCCATGTGAGTTCTGGGGCTACAGTGGCCAACCTTCTTGTCATCAAAAAGCCCTTCTGAAATGCTCGCCTGTGACTGGTGGTGAGCTGGGTGCTCGTGAACTGAGATGGGCACAGAATTTCCCTGTTTATAGTAAGCTCGCCCATCTGTTTTCCCATCCAGCAGCTTCAACAACCCTTGAAGGGAAGTGTGTTTCACTTTATTATACAAATTCAGTGGCCCAGGCCCAGAAGTGAGGACTTAAGTTAGAGTGTCCACCCCCTGCCACAGGGTACCATCTCTCTATCTTCCTATCTTCTCAGATCGTGAGTCTGAGAGCCAGCAACGGGCTCCCACAGCCCTGGAGGACAGCCTCTGTCCTTGTTCCCTGCCTCCCCCCTCTTTCTTTCTCCTGCTCTCATTGCAGAAAGATCACTACAGCCCAAGGGATCTAAAAAAAGAAACCTGACCAAGTGACTCCCTTAGTCACATGCCCTCAGTGGCTCCCCATTGCCCTTTAGGTAAAGTGTTAGTCCTTAACCCGTCATCACCAGCACCCTAAAATAATTTTCTCACTCTTGCCTCTGGATCTTTGCACATGCTGTCCCTGCCTGACACCCTCTTGTCACACCTTTCCTCTTGTCCTTGGCTTTACCAACTCCTCTCTGTCATCTGGGCTTTGGTCAAGAAATCTCTTCCTCCAGGAAGCCTGCCCCAATGCCTCCGCTAAGATGAGTTGTGCCTGCTCTAGGCACTCCCCAACAGTCCCTTCTCAGCCCCTACCACATCCCCTTGCATCATACCTGCTGATGACTCTCCTCATTCCTCAGCCAGCGTGCAGTCCTGGGAGAGCTGCCACTGTTTCTCCGCCTCTGTGTCACTGGTGCCTCACGCGGAGCCCGACACCCAGATGGCCCCTCAGAAACATCACTGAGAAGACGGGCAATCAAGTGCCAGCGTCCCCTCAGCTCCTCCCCTTCTTTTCCTCCCTGTTTCTCCTTCTCTGGCTCCACACTGGTGTCCTGCAGAGCTGAGAAGACAAGGTGGAATGAGTCACTGAATTTTCTAGTCAAAAAGAAACCATTTTGCTTCAGCCTTGGCGACTACAAATTCTCTCAAGAAGGATTGCTTTTGTCAGAAAGCTCTCACAGTCCTCTCTGCTGCCTTCCCTGGGCCAGCAGAGGCCTGCTAGCATTCGTGGACGGGCCCAGACCCTAGACCCAAGGGAAGGGTGTGATGCATCAGGCCGATGAGACTGAGCCCAGAACAAGGCTTAGAATGCCGGCTTCATCAGATGATTTAGCTTTTCACTAAAGCACCCACATTCACAGCTCTCCCGGCTTTTGGCTCTCTCTTACAAAAGGAAAAGAGTAGTAACACATTTTGCATAATTAAACGTCTTGAGTGGGTTTTGTCCAGGGCGAGGAAGAAGAACGGCCTGGTTCTTAAAGCTTTGCTCAGATATCAGCTGCTCTCCACCTTGAGCAGTTGAAAATAGCTTTCAAAAGAAAAAAATCCTGTCATAAAATCCGTGCCTCTTTATTGCAGAAAAAATAGAAAATACAAACAGAACACAAGAAAATAACCTATTTTCTGCAATATTTTGTAACTCATCCTTCCCATTTAATAGTTCAAGACCATTTTTTCCATGTCATTAAATATTCAGCAGCAAGGTGGTTTTTGTGCCAAGACCTGGCAGATCCCAGAGTGGCTGGACGCTTGCCTGAGCTGTCACACCCGGCAACTTGTGACCGCCCTGGTGGTTGGCTACTTCTGGAGGAAGGAATAAGTTTCTAGCAAGCCAAATTCTGACCATCCTGGATTTAGCCTTTCAGAGCAGCGACCACCCCAGTTGGAAGCCGCCCTTTCCGGAAGTACTCTCACGGTACAAGAGGCACAGATGTGTGTCAGCCTTGCCTCTGCTGGAGTGAGACAGGAGGCTGTGGCCCCCCGGGTAGAAGAAGGGGTTTCCCAATGACTTTTCTGGAGCCTCATCTTGAACAAGCCTTCAGTTTGTTTCAACTTCCTGCTCTAACCTAACAGCCCCAAGGTCCTTTATCAAGCCCTGGATTGGAATTTGCCGAGTAGCTCTGAGATCATGGGCAGGTCCGCTAGGCAGCAGCAGTAGCATCTACTCTTTGAAGACTTGGAAACCACTGCCTCCCTTGTGGTCTAGACTGGGGGCAGAGTGAGAGGTGGTGTATGTTAGAGAACCGCAGAGCCCTATGGTCCCTAATCGGTGGCAGGAGGGTGCCCATCTTGAGTCCCTGGGTGCAAGTGGTAGGATGGCATGGAATGGTTTCCATTGTCTACACTCCATTGGAGCAGCGTCCAAACCACAGTACCTACGGCCTCCTTCCAACAAGCAGGGGCAGGGGCAGAGCTCTCCCTCAGCCCCCACCAACTCCCGTGGAGGAGGAACACTTCACTTTCATTTATCCTCTCCCCCAATTCACACACACGAGTGAACCAAGGACCATGGCAAATCCAGTAAGTGGGGCATGAGGTCATTGTTTGGGATGCGGCTAGTTTGACCTGTTCTCAGGGAGTACCAGACTCAGACAACATGAGAAAGATGACCCTGGGTGGTAGAAGTGGGGTCCCAACCCTGGTCAGAAAGTCAGCTCTTAGGTTTGTTGGAAGCCCATGAGTCCAGCTGGGCCATCCCCACCGTCCCACCAGGATCTCCTATCCCAGAAGCTTCCTGGAATAATGCTAGTCTGCCTCCTGACTTGACATTCTTGCTCCACACCTCATGGATCTACCTTTAAATCCTGGAAAGTCCATTTCCCAGGAAATAAGATACATTCTTCCTATAATACCTTTTTTTGAGCATTTATAGATGACCTCAGACAACCTCCTAGCCCTTCACATCTGCCCTCATGGTGATGCCCTGCCAACTCTTGCTTCATATACACAGTTTTCCCAATGGATTGTTGACCCTTAGATCCTGCTTGATAACTTGGGTTTGATGAAAGCCTTATTTTTCATCCTTTTCCTCTAGGGCCAGCGTCACCTGGCCAGAGCTGGTGTCATCTGACCAGAGCCTCTTTTTGCTACAAGTTGGTGCTGGAGGCATGACATCTCTAGACTCCTCAGTAGTGAACTTAAGAGAAAGAAGGCCTCTCTTCCACCCGTGCTGTGGGTCAGGTGGGCCCTCAGCCATCGGTGCCAACCTCAGAATCCCTTCTTTCCTGAGGACTCTGCCCCTTACCTCCCAGCTGCGGCCACTCAGCTGCTGCCTGGGAAGGAACTGTTGGACCATTGGACCACTGACTGACCACCAGCTATTTCCGATCTCCACTGGCCCCAATACAAAGCAGGATAAGATTGGCCCTGTCCCCATGCCTGCTGTTACACTCACTGGGAGCTCATGGAGGAGCTCAACTGCATGTTTCCAAATAAAAACACTGAAGACCTCTTCAGGTCATTACCGAATCAGATGCTTCTGCCTGGCTTCCACAGGATACTGGCCACTCTCGTTCTTCCCTCTGTTTAGATCTCTATAGATGGTGTTGGCCCAAAGAACCCGCTCCACACAGGTGAGAAGAGAAACCAAGGATGGCCGTCATGCTTCTTTATGCCCTGCTGCCTCTGGTGGGCAAGGAGGGCACCTGACTCCGGTGGCACTTGCTGATGGGGCGCCTCAGAATGGTGTTAGTGAGCGTGCTGGGATGGGCATTCTCTGGGCCTTATTTCCACACGGAGAACAAAACAAAACAAAGTACTTTGTCCACAGCCTGGTTTCCGGAATGGTTTCATTATTCTAAATGTTCTCTCTCACTAGAACCATGTAGGAAGTCCATTGCTCTTTTGCTGTCCTGTGGCCTGTGTCCATGACGCCTCTCTCACTTTTGTGCCTACGACAGGCATCCCTAATCAGTCGTAGAGGCTTTTCCTGATGAGCTGAATGCTACTTCAGAATCCTCAGCTTAGGACCCTGGGCAGCCATCACCAGTCAGTCTGAACTGGCGCACAGATTAATCTGCCATTCTTAGCTTACATCCCAGTGGGGAAAACATCCTTAGATTATTTTTCTTTCCCCTTTGAAAGTGTCTTCCTTGATTTCTCTGTTCCCTTCCACTGCTGTACAAAAAAACAGTCCCCCAATGGTTCTCTTGGCTGATAAACTGCAGAATCACCACTTGGTGGCAGCAGAGGTCAAGAAAAGCCTCCACAGATGTCAGCTTCTGGTAGCTTGTGACCATGGTCCTCAGCGGTGAGAGCATCTGAACTCCATGACGCTTCTCTTCTGGTTTTCTGGATCTCACCATCTCCCTTGTTGTGGTCCTTCTTCTTCTCTGTGGTGGAACGAACCTCATACTAGGGAGAAATATACTTTAGGTTCCAGGTCCAGTCTGTCATTGGCTACCTTCCTTCGTGATCTTGGCAAACTTTTGGCCGCTCGGGGCCTCAGTTATCTCATCTGTAAAGTGGGAGAATTAACAATAGGTCCCCATTATTTGCCTTCCAGGGCTTTAGTAAGAATCAAATGCAAACAGGGTTTTGTAAACTGTAAAATAAAACACACACACACACGCTCACACACACACTAACAGGAGTTAAAGAAGGCAGAGGAGGGGAATACTTGTGTGATTTTTCTGGTTTCTGGTTTTGACTTGCCTTCTTATCTGTGAGTCTGGGTTGTTTGCAACACAAGGTGGCTGCAGTGGTGTTCCTTGGGCCTCGTTTCTACAGCTCAAACTCTAAATGCTACAGATGCCTGGCCTCTCGGCCTTTGGACTTCCCCATGGACATCCAATGCCCATGCATAGGTCAGGGTGGATACAGACACTGCTGTGGTTCTTCTGATGCCTGGGATGTCTGATTAATCACCGATGCAAGCCCTCCAACCTGCTGATTTCCAGTGCCCCTTGCTGCCAGGCTCCCATCAAAGGGGTTTCCAGAAAGCATTTGGTCCAGCAGAGGAGTCCAGCCCATGAGTTCCTGGGAGGTAGAAAAACCATCCAGAAAATTGCTGCTTCTCTCCTCTGGCTAAGAGTGGGGAGGGGCCAGCACGCTTTGGGGTCAGTCACTCCTGCCAGTTATAGGACCCATCCCCAGCTCCTGTGCCTCCTGCCTCCCAGCAGTGCAGACCAGGTAGGTCTCTCCCTCCACATCCATATATTCTGAAGACGTCCCTATAGGTTACATTTGTGTTGAGTCCGGGACCTGCACTCACTGCCTGCCTCACCGCTGTTAGCTGAATGATTCCCCCACACCCTTGTGTGTACAACACATAAACGGAGCTTTTAAAATTTTTCTTTAAGTTTAGTTTTTTCCAGGCCTCCGTTCTATCACAAAGTAATTTTGCCATTATCACGGACAACTCAGAAGCTCCCAAGTTAAGGGCAGTCAGTTCAGGGTTTTCTCCTTCTCCTCCCTCTCCTTGGGATGACTTTAGGTTTGGCAGCTTGGGGTACAGAGAGAGGCTCCCGGCTCTTGGGAGGCACTCCGTCTTATGCTGGTCTAGTCCAGCATATCTTCTTCCTGTCTAGTCCTAAGTGTGGCCTTCCACACTCTTCTCCTCTCTCTGTCCTGTGGAAAGTCTTGGCTTCTCCATCAGAACTCGGGGGCCTGTGTTAGACCTACCTTTGGGGCTGTCTATGCCACACCGTGTGCTAGATGGCAGATGGCATTCTCTTTTCAGCGTGCTATCTCCCAGGACAAGAAATCCAGAGCCCTCCACTCTCAGGTCCTCACCCCTCCCCGGAGTCCTACCACCACCGTTCCATGGCTCCGCTGTGGGCACAGTACTCACCAGGGTCTGCTGTCATCCTCTCCTCTCCAGTGTCTGTCTAATACTCGTTTGTGATAAAAAATGCTCCACAAATAGAATAGAAAGGAATTTCCTCAACCTGGTGCAGGGTATCTATGAAAAGTCCACAGCCAACATCACACTCAGTGGTAAAAGGCTAGATGCTTTCCCACCAAGATCAGGAACAATACAAGGATGTCTGCTTTTGCCACTTTTATTCAACATTGTATGGTGGTTCTATCCAGGATCATTAAGCATGAAATGAAATAAAAGGCATCAAAGTTGGAAAAGGAGAACTAAACCACCTCCCGTGCAGATGATAGCATTTTGTACATAGAAAACTGTAAGGAATCCATTGAAAAAATATTAAAACCAATAACCATGTTCAGCAAGATTTTAGGATACAAGATCAATGACAGAAGTCAGCGTATTTCTATGCCCTAAGAATAAACATTCCAACAATGAAATTAAGAAAGCAATTCCATTTGTAATACCACCTGAAAGATGAAATAACTAGGCATATTTTAGCAGAAGAAGTGTAAGACTTACACACTGAAAACTACAAAACCTTGCTGAAAAAAATTTAAAGATCTAGGTAAATGGGAAAGTATTCGATGTCATGGGCCAGAAGACTAAATATTGTTAAGATATTAAGACTCCCCTAATTGTTCTGCAGGTGTAGTTTAACCCCTCCCAAAATCTCACCTGGCTTTTTTTTGGGGGGGAAAGGGGGTGCATAATAAAGCTAATCCTAAAATTCATATGGAAATGCAGAGGACTGAGAATAGCTGAAATGAACTTGACAAAGAATGAGATTGGAAGACCAACACTTCCCTAAGACTACAGTAATCAAGAGAGTGTAGTTCTGGCATTATGATAGATGTGTACATCAATGGGATACAAGTGAGAGTCCGGAAAGAAACCCTTGATTTATGATCAATTGATTTTTCCCAAGGGTGCCAAGACAATTCAATGGAGAAAAGAATAGTCTTTTTAGTGAGTGGTATTGGGACAACTGTACATCCACATACAAAAAAAAAAAATTTAATTGGACCCTTACTGCACACAATATATGAAAATTGACTCAAGATGGGTCACAGACCTAGATGTGAGAGTTAAAGCTATAAAACTCATGGAAGGAAATATAGTAATAAATCTTTACGACCTTGCATTTAGCAAAGGTTTTTTAGAATACCAAAAGCGTAAGTGACAAAATCAAATATAGACAAATTGGACTACAATTAAAAACGTTTGTTGCTACAAATGATACCATCACTAAAATAAAACAACCACCCGCAAAATGGGAGAAAATATTTGCAGATCTTAATTCAGATAAGGGACTTATTTCCAAAACATATAAACAACTCTTAAATTTAACAATAAAAAGCAAGTAACCCAATATAAACATGGGCCAAGTATTTAAATAGACATTTCTCCAAAGAAGATATACAAGTGGCCAGGGAGCATATGAAAAGATGTGTCTGTAGTTATTAGGGAAATGTAAATCAAAGCCATAATAAGATACCACCTTATAGATACAGGGAAGGCTATCGTTGAAAAGATAGAAAATAGCCAGTATTGACAAGAATGTGGAGAAACTGGAACCCTCACACCCTGCTGCTGGAAATGTCAAATGGTGCAGCCACTTTGGAAAACAGTTTGGCAGTTTTACCATATTACCAGTCAGAATTAACATATGACCTAACAGTTCCACTCCTAGGTGCCCACGAGAAATGAAAACATATGGAGTCACCAAAGCCTTTACATGAATACTCATAGCAGCATTATTCATAATGGCCAAAAAGTGGAATCAACCCACACGTCTGTCAACTAACGAGTGGATCAATAAAATGCAGTGTATCTACACAACAGAATATTATTTAGCAATAAGGAAACGAAGTATTAATATACGCTATGACATGAGTGAAAACATCATACGAAGTGAAAGGAGCCAGTTAGAGAAGAACACATATGATTCCATTTATAGGAAAAATCCAGAAGAGGCAAATTTACAGAGAAGAAAGATTATTAGTTGATTAGGCTGGAAGAAGGGAGAATGGGGAATGGCCGCTAATGAGTGCAGGGTTTCTTTTGGGGGTGATGAAAGTGTGCTGGAATTAGACAGCGGTGATGGTCACACAGCCCTGTAACTACACTACAAAGCGCTGAAATGTACACTTTAAGTGGGTGAGTGGCCTTATGTTTCTGCCGAGGGTCCCTTTGCAGAGGAAGAGAGGCCTTGGTCTGGGGTAGGTGAGGAAAGCAGGCTAGGAATGGAATGGAACAGTTGAGCCTTTTTCACAGTATCTTCCTGCTTCAAATTGGTTGGATGTGCAAATAAAGAGACGGATAGATGGGGACTGGTCAAGACCAGTAACCTCTGGGCTTAGTTTGGTCAGCATCAGTGTGCCCTGGACTAGAATATTCTGGAAACAACTCTGCCTGGGCCTGGCCAACCTGGACAAGGCTACTGGCGCTGTGGAGAGCTTACATGCTCCTGTCGGTTAGATGTAAATATGGCCCTAGAGTTCAGTTACCTGAGTGGGAACCTTGGCTTCACTTCTTTTGAGCAGCATGCCTTGGACGAGTTATACTAACCTCTCTGGTCCTCAGTTTCCCCATCTGTGCGCTAGGAATAAGTATATGCAATAATTCTATATCTACCTCACGAGGTTCTTTCAAAGATCCAACTAGATATTCCACAAAACATGCCTAGCCGAGTGCTTGGTACATTCAATACATATTCGTTCTTCTTTCTCCAAAGTGCTTTTTAGATAAATCTCAACTCTCCTGACACAGGCAGGAGAGTAATTATTGGGCACTTCATCACAGGCCCTGAGAACTCTGGGTTGAGCTTGTCTGCAGGGGTGTATCCTGTGGGTTATATGACTTTTGCAGAACAGCTGAGGGAAACCACCAAGCTACACTGGTGACTAATCTGGGACACTGGGCTGCCGCTCATCTCTCTGCCCGTCTTCTCCGGCAGCCGATTGTTCTGAAACCATCTCCAACCACCAGCGTCTGTCTGTCCTTGCTATGATCCCTGTGTGGGGCAAGCACTGGTGACGTGGCAGCTGTCAGTGCTGCAGGCTGTAAACCACAGCGTGTGACTTGTGTCTGAGGCCATTCAGAAAACGCAGGTGGAGGAGACGAGAGAAGGCCCTGTGGCCAAGGCCCATGTGGCGGCCATCCAGGGAGCTACAAGAGCCTCTGTCCCTCCTGGAGATGCCCAGACTGGCTCCAGATAAGCCCTTGGGAAAGAGTGCCCCCTATACTTGGGGCCAGAGCTACGGAAGTATCACAATTCTGAAATCCAAACAGCTCTGAAAGCCCAAGATTTGCTGAGACTCATTTGGCTGCCAAACCTGGCTTTGAGTACTCCTGTGTGTTGTCTTGTTTGTTTGTTTGTTTGTTTTGCAGAATATTCATGTATTTAATTGCAGAATCCTGCCCCAGGTCCTGGGTGTTAGGTAACATATGGCTCATGAGCTATGGGTTCCCCATCTAGAAGGCCAAACAGTTTAATTTCTGAAAACAATCTGGTCCTCAGGTGTTGGGATAAGGGCATGTGTCCCATATTATTATGAATCTATTTTACCCTCAGACTGTAGTCAGAGGAAACACACTTGCTATACACAGAATAAGAAAAGAACAGAGAGGATAGAGCTTTGGGTTTGGGATGAGACAGCTGGGGCAGGGGTCCTGCTCCAGTTCTCACCAGCTGCAGGGCCCTGGGAATGTCTTTAACCGCTCTGAGCCTCGATTTCCTTGCTTATATAACAGAAATAATAATCCCTACCTCCTGTGGTTATTAGGGGATTAAATGAGATAATGCATGCTTAGCACATACAGAGTAAGGGCTTAGTAATTGATTACAGGCTTAATATTAATAGATAATGATATATGTATTGCCTGGATGGACTCTTTTCCTCAGTGCCATGTGCACAGGCGTCCACAGACCAGCTAGGGAGCCAGGCCAGACAACCGCGCCTGGGCGCTGTGCTCAGTGTATGGGAGCGGGATCCCAGTTTTGGGAACCCTGTACAGGAAAGGGGGTGAGACGCTGAGGACACTCAGTGCCCAGAACTTCCGGTCTTAGAGAGGAAATTATGTGGAAGATATTGGAATACGCTACTAAAAACCAGTAATAACGGTTGGGTGGCTCAGTCTGTTAAGAGTCTGACTCTTGGTTTTGGCTGAGGTCATGATCTCACGGTTGGTGAGTTCGAGCCCCACATTGGGCTCTGCGCTGTCAGTGAGGAGCCTGCTTGGGATTCTGTCTCTCCCTCTTTCTCTGCCCCTCCCCCACTGGTTCTCTCTCTCTCTCTCTCTCTCTCTCTCTCTCTCCATAAACAAACAAACAAACTTAAAAAAAAACAGTAATAATGGAACATGAAGTCTCATACCCACTGTTACGAGAGATGATCAGAAATCCTCTTTGGCAGAATCTGTGCCCCAGTGCTGCCTACCCCCCCCCCCCCACCCACCCACCCACCAGTGCTACATGATGCTGCTCACTTATCTGGGGAAGCAGAGGGGTCAACAAGATGTGATGACTGTCTATTTATCTCAGGGTCTGTGTCCCCTATAACATGTTGACAGCCTTCAGCACTGAGGACAAAGGCTAAACCAGTGGTCTCCTTCTGAGAGCCTCTTGACCGCGAAAATCTGACTTTTGGCCCTTTCATATGCATGCCACTATAAAGAAATCACTGAGAAACTTTTCTTTCTGTGCGAAGTAAAATAATTATAATTGGATGTCCACAAATAATTATGATTGTGTACACACCATTTCTGCAGCCCAGAAGATAGCAGAATGGTTCAGCTGACCTTAGGCACTCCTCGCTAAAACCGCTGCATCTGCCCCAGGCAGGAGGGACTCAGCCGCAGGTGCAGGACCAAATTTGTGGCACTCCATCACTAAAAGGTTTGCACAACTCCGGGGACCGGGGCTACTTAGAGTATCAGAGAATCTCACCTTTGGCCAAGGGCTGTTTAAAGTGCAGATCACATCTGATAATGCTTGACGTTGTGACTGGTGAAGGGCCGAGCAGAGCTCTTTGAGGAACCTTTGATGCTCTGAACTTTCCATATTATTGTGGTCAGAGGTACTCAAGGATGGTTTAGCTCAATGGGGGGCGGGGGGCGATTCTAATTTTGACCGTACCTGGAAAAATACTCCCCACGGGAGATTCTTCCCCAATCCTCTCACCCGTCAGGTAGCGGGGGAGAGGGCGATTGTGATTGTCAGACCATCCCAATCCAAGACCTAACCCGGCCTCCCCCACAATGCATCACACACACCTGGCAGGCGGCTCCCTCCCCAGGGGCCAGATCATGTGAACCCCAAGCTTGGAGGCTGCCTGGAGCTCTGTGGAGGGACCGCTCCTTTCTGAGCACCTGTAGCGTGTTTCTGGATACCATCTCTTCTCCAGGTGAGCACTTTCCTGACCTACAGACCAGTTCATACTCTGCTTTGGCGTCTCAAAGGGCTTTCGTTCCCTCGGCCAATATTTATGGAGTGCCAGCTCTGGTAGAGGGGTAGTGCGGGCTCGGGAGAGGCAACCGGGATTCAACAGTGGGCTAGCAAAGCTCTCCGTCCTCGGGGAGCTGTCCTTTGAGCAGGGAGGGACACCGAACGGGGTAAAGTCATAAGTGGGAGGGCATCTTAGAAGGTAGTGAGTACTGTGGAACAGAAGACAGGATCTGGGGTACTGGGGCGGGGGGCAGGTTGAGTATTAAGGTAAGATGGGTAGTACATTAGGGTCCTTCAGAGAAATAGAACCAATAGGCTGAATAGACAGAGGGATAGATATACAGATAGATAAGAAGAAATTGGCTCGTGTGATTGAGGAGGCTGAAGTGCCCCAAGAGCTGCTGTCTGCAATCTGGAGGCCCAGGAAAACAGGTGGGGTGGTGATACGCGTCCACAGGCCTGAGAGCCAGAAAGCTGCTGTGTTTTAAGTCCCTGTCCGAGCATAGAAGAATGTCCCAGCTCAAGCTGTCAGACAGAGAGCCAATTCTTCCCCTGCCTCTTCAGGGCCTCGGTGGGATTGAATGAGGCCCACCCACACTGGGCAGAGCATTTCAGTCTACCAATTCGGATGCTCATCTCATCCAGAAACGCCCTCCAGACACACCCCAAAGCAACGTTTAGCCAAATATCTGGGCGCCCTGCGGGCTGGTCAAGCTGACATGTAGAATTTGCCATCAGAGACAGCCACACTGTAAGCCAAGCCAACAACCTGGTTCAGGGATCCCTTGGGTAGACCCCCCATTAGTTTCCGCACGTCAGCCGGGCACTCCGCCTGGCTGGTGGCGGGTTCTTACCTGAAGGTCTTTGGCAAGTGAACAGGTGACTGTATTGATCCCAAGCTTTCTGGGCTTTGTGCTCTAAGTCAGGAGGTCTGCTCCCCGGGTCTTCCCCTGGCTGAGCTTCAAGTACTTCCCTCTGTTCTGGGTGTACGTGCCTACATTCCTGGGTAGGCTCCTGCCTCCTGGCCTTACCACACTGCCTTCTCCCATTTCAGGGACGCAGGTGGCTTCTCAGGACCCCAAACTCCCTGGCAGTGCCCAGGGAGCATCCTTCCCCCAGCGCCCACACACAGGGTGCCTCAGGCGTGCCTTCAGCCTCCCTAACAGCAATGGTCAGACTGTCCCCACATACCCTTCACAACTGTGCTTTCTCCGTCCCCAGGCACAGCTAGTGGGACTTCCAGTCTGTTTAGGGTAACGGGTCTTAGTACAGGAGGCTTTGACCCATTCAGTCCCTTGACAGAGTTTGTAGGGTTTTTTTTTTTTTTTTAAACTTTATTTTGAGAGAGAGAGAAAGTGGGGGAAGGGCAGAGAGAGAGAGACAGAGAGACAGAGAGAGAGAGAGACGGAATCCGAAGCAGGCTCCAGGCTCTGAGCTGTCAGCACAGAGCCCGATGCGGGGCTCAAACTCACAAACTGTGAGATCACCACCTGAGCCGAAGTCAGATGCCTAACCGACTGAGCCACCCAGGTGCCCCTGTAGCTTGCTTTCTTCTGAGCAGCAAGGAGTGAATAAACACCTAGCGACCAGATTGTGTTCTTTTTCTTCATATATATTTATTCCAAAATACAGAAATAATTTTAAACACATTATTACAACTGAATTTGATTCATCATGGCTTTACTTAATGTTTTTACCTGCCCCAACTCAAAGAGGAGGCTTTTTAATTCAATAAATAGCATAAATAATATTTCATCTTCATACTGTGCCTTTCACCCTTTCTTTCTGTAAAATTTCCTGGAGACTCTTCAGGAACGTCAGCGTGTTGCCTGTTGCAGTTTGGTTACACGGCTGTTCACAGGAAAAAAACTGTGGGGAGAAAAGTTAATGGAGTGACTAAAAGAGTGTGGACCAGGAACCACCCTGCCTGCAGCCCTGTGAGAGGCAGGGTAGGGGTGCAGTGGGGTGGGGTGTGCACACAGCAAGGGCTTGAGACATAGAGCAAATGCATGGGGAGGTCCAGAGCTAGCATGTCGTGTAGACCGTGTAGATGGCTGACTTTGTGCTACCATTTCAGGGGTGCCCCCCCACCTATCAAATAATCCTAAATCTCCTCATTAGAAGGAACCTTTTCTCAGGAATCTTTGAATCCTAACGTTTTATTATCCTTTTTTGGTCGTCCTTCCAAGGTCACTGAAGAGCTCTATGGCCGAGAATGGGAATTTGGCATCAGGTAGACCAGAGTTCCCATCTCAACTCTGCCATTGCTTAAGTATCTAGCCTTAGGCAAGTTAGTTAACCTCACGGAGCATCTGTTTCCTCCGAATGAAGTGAAGGTGGTAAATGATAATTGCAACAATTGTTACTGAAATGCTATTGTCATGAAACAGTATATATTAAGCATTTAGAACTACAAGCTGTTGATGGTAAGTAACTCAGCTGAGTAGCTGGGTGAAGGCTCTTAGCCTTCTGAGGACACACATGGATTTGCTCATTCCCAAAGAGTTCACATCCTCCCTTGCCTCCAGGGACCAGGGCACATGCAGAAAAAGAGAACATACTGATGGGCACTTAAGGCAAATGGCAAGCCTCCATCTGGATTTGAGTGCTCCTTCCTTTAAATACCTTCTTAGCCAGTCGGAAAAAAAAAAAAAAAATCTTCTTTTTACAGGCCACAACACCCACTGGGTTAACAAATCGACAGCTCTGATTCTCTAGATCTCAGCTTCTTATTACAATCAGGACAGATTCTTTCATTATTCAATAGGTGGAAAGAAGTAAACGGTAACATGGGTGTGAGTGTTTTTTTTAAACCAGGGGGAATTACAGGGCTATAGGGGCAGATCTCACTTTAATTTTGTCATTCTGAGTACATTTCTTGCAGGTCTCGTATTGGCCTTGAACCACCAATTCCAACTTTATCGCCGTTTCTCGTTTAGCTAGAGTTGTCACTGACATTCACATAAAAAGAACTAACCAGAGCGGAAGACAGGGAAAAACATATTCACCTGGCACTTGCTGCTCTTTAGGTCTTTGACGGTTCTTCTTAGTCGGTTGAAAATCAGGGGGAAACTTGTTTGCACCGTGGAGTTGGTCATCTGGGACAGCCCTTCCTGGAAGCACGGTGTGGTGCAGTTGTCCTGGTAAATGAAAAGAATTTACTAAAAGAAACACCTTGAGGACCACTTTGAGAAGAACCACAAAGAGCTTGCTTTCAGACACTACCTTAATTTAACCAATGTAACCTAAACTGGTATTATTTTTAGACAGGTCCCTCTCCCCATGTGGGAAAGGACTTTCAGCATTTCAAGTCAAGGCCATTTTTCCACAGTGTCACTGCCTGGAGATTTCCAGTATGTTCCAGCAGAGGAACACAAAGCCGATGGACTCTGGAAAACAGCTCGTTCTAGTCTCCGTTGCAACTGATGTTCCTGGGCTCCGTGTCTTGTAATAGTAGGTTCCCAAGGAGAAAGAAAGGAAAAGCTTTCTCACACCAGTCTGATGGCATGAGTCAGTTGAATACAGCCAGTGTTTCAGCAGTAGCTAAAATCACGGACCATAAACTGAAGGGCGGGACTGGGCTATAAATGCATGGTTCCTCCTCAGAAGGCCCCCTACCCTAGTCTCGTGTAATGGATGCAGCCTGATGGGGTGTAATATCTGACCCCAGCGAGGATGACAAGTTCAGATTCTCCCAGGCCTTGCTTGGGACAATAATAATACAGGAGGCACCTTCCTCCTCCCCTGAACCAGAAAATTCCTGCCTCACTTACTCTTTGTGAAAGTGGGGAATCACCTTCTGGAAGTGCTTTTCGTTTTCTCTCTGCCTTAGACACCCTGTCCTCCCAGCATTCAAACCATGAGAGCGCCACCCCAAATCAGCTAAAAAAGACAGGAAGGGAGGAGTGAAGGAGAAGGTATAGCACCCAGAGAGGTTTTGTAACAGGAAAGAAAAAAAGTTATTTTACTTCCTTGTGCAACCCTTGAGTTTTAGGAAATAAATTAGTAAGCAGTACGATATAAGCTATATTGTTTGTTACATTCTCAGCTCCAGTTTGATTTAATTGTGCACATGGCCACTAATCTAAGAAGACATACAAGATTCTTTTTAAAGTATTGAATAGTGTTCAAACTTCCCAAAGGGCATAAAAGCAGACCAAATACAATGTATACTAGCGATGTATCTAGTATAGAATTCAAGGGCCTGGTTTTAAAAGGAAATCCTGAACTGTAACAATTGCAATTAAGCAACATTTTCTTATTTCAAATATCAAATCGAGCAATTTATTTTTACTTGAAAACTTTTTAAAATTACACCGTCAAGATTATATTGTTTTACTGTACTTACAGAAGGAATGGGCAGACACAAACAATCGGTCACCTGCAAAAGAATAATCCCAGGGTGAAGATTCCAGATGCAAACATTAAAATCAGTTTGGAAAGTTCTTAAAAGAGCATTTACTCACGTTGGTGCCACAGCCACATTTTGAAGGTGGATGTTCCTAAAGTAAATAGAAAAACAAGAACCCATAATGGGTGGTGTGCTTTTCATCCTTTTGTTTCACCTACATTTTTTTGTTTCTTTGTTTCTTCTTTTTTTAAGTGAGAGAGAGAGAGAGAGAGAGAGACAGAGGGAGAGGGAGAATCTTAAGCAGGCCTCATGCCCAGCACAGAGCCTGATGCAGGGCTCGATCCCACGATCATGACCTGAGCCTACATCAAGAGTAGGACATACAACCAACTGAGCCACCCAGGCGCCCCTCACTTAAACTTTCAAGAGTTCCCTTTCCCACTGGCGCCCCCCTCTGCAGCTTACCTGCAGTTTGTTAATGAGGTACGTGACATCATGGATCCCTGACAAGGTCGAACACCTCTGGCTGGCCACAGAGCAGAGAAGCAGGGCAGAGGCAAGGACCACGGACAGGAGCATCTTGACTTGGAGCTGCAGGGTGGGTTGTAGTTGCCTTGAAATAGAGTCGTATTTAAAGCTCCCTCTATCAAACCTGGAAAAACCCTGACATCAAACTGATACCAGGTGCCCACTACTTCTATGTAAGTTTGGGCCACTTGACATTGAAAAATACATATATACATTGAACTGAGTCACTTGGCAAAGACTATGTTACACTGTGCTAGGAAATATCATTCCCCAGAAAAGATGCTTTTCAAAATTTGGGTACTGAGATACTGTAGGAAAAGTTAAAGATCTAAAAACCATAATTTTTTTTTAAGGCAGATATTCTAGTTGTGTGAGTTAGAATACTTTCCATGAAAGCCCAGGTCTGTATTTTCCCCTTTTTACTTTATTGGAAATGCTGATATAATAGCCAGTCACAGGTATTATAATGAAGGGGCCAGGGAGGGGGCGGGAGGGTGAGAAATCATGCAGGAGAGCTGCTCTGTTGGGGTTTTTGCAAGCTCAAGCTCGATGAAGTCATTGCAACTTTAATCTTACTACATTTTATTCTCAAATCTTAACAGCGTTTTTCATGCCTGGGGCCAGATTCTCCGCCTAGCACAAGGCATTTTTGTGCCAGTATCTCTTTAAACAGGTGTCTGAAGGAGGGAACTCTTCAACTGTACCAGCAAGAATGTAGCCACAGTGTCTGTTAAGATTGGTCTTGAGGATTCCTTAGTGTCTTTAGGGAACTTATGTCACCCTGCACAGCTGTCAAGTCAAAACTCGGTGCTTGAGATAGGATAACGGCTCACCTGTATTGAGCGCTTACGGCATACCAGCCACAGTTTTCAGCTCTTTACGGGAATTGCGTCATGTAGTACCTACAGCCACCAAATGAGGTAGGTACTAATTTGCCATTCCCATTTCTTCATATCTTAGATTAGAACACTGTCTGTATCCTAGCTTCCCAGCCCTTTGATGAAGCTGTTCTTAACCACTGTGAGCCAGAAAGATGTCTCACTGTAGCCCTATAAGTATTATGGTTATTCCCATTCTTTTGTAGATGGGGAAATTGAGGCACAGAGATGCAAGTAATTCGCCCAAAGCCACACAGCTAGGGAGAAAAAACAAAACAAAACAAAACAAAACAAAACACTGTATTCAAATCCAGAACTCTGGCTCCCAGCTTCAGCTGCCCCCCTACTTCTCTGTTTTTTGCCTGCCTCTCCCCCTGGGATATATGCCCCGTATGGGTCTGGTTCACCCTTATATACTCAGCCCTTGGAAAACTCCTTGAGGAGCAGTGAGCTATCACTAAATGCCTCTTGAATCAAAACGTGAATGTGAAAGGCAGTTTTTGAAGTAGTAAGACAGGTGCTCAAAAACTATGATTGTGTAAGGTTACAAATCTAGTTTCTGGACGTGTATGTGGAGGTGTGTGGGCTTAAGAAAATTTATCTTCTACACGCTAGAGGCTGAAAAAGTGGGGATTCTCTGGCTTAGCATTTTGAGCCATACTAGCAAGTGGGACACACTCGTAAGATTTTCTCACCACTGCTGGAAGAGTATGTGGTAATATTGCTTTTTCATTGCATGCTGTTCCCTAGGAGCGGTATTGGACTATGGGGAAAGGGGGTGTCTTGGTAGCAAAGAAGGTAAAAAAAAATGGCTTCTTGCTAACTTCCCCAGATCCTCCTGCAGCTTGGCCTCCATGTCTGCCCTGTGTATGCACCAAGGAGACGTTTCAAAGGCCTGCCAGCCTGCGCCAAATACTTTTATGCCAGAGTCTGGTAGCGATGCCCTTTTCTTGCCAATAGAAGCTCGATTAGTTCAGGATGGCAATGTACCCAGCCAAACACCCACTTTTTCAGTCACTATGCTGTACTGCTGCAGGTGGCCATGTGACGTGTTCTGGTGGTTGCAATGTCTGTTGCATATTCATTCAAATTCAAATTCATTCAAATTCATTTGCTTTTCCAGTAACAGGAGACAAAAGTAGCTGAAACCCGTCATTACCACCTTATTGCGATCTGAGCGTGAATGTGCTAGCAAGAGCTTCGGAAGCGATCTTCTAACCATGCAGGGATGGACCAGAGAACTGTAGCAATAACAACTCTAACGTTTTACATAAATGGAAAAAAGTCCTGAAAAACAAAAATAAAACCATGAAAGCGACGATAGAAAGTAACAGTAAGAATACCAAAGTGGTACTAAGTTCCAGCTAGATATCACTGCCTGCTGAAGACCGTGCATCTTGACGCTCAGGAGAAATGGAAATTAGCATGTGCTAGAGTCATTGCGATCTGCGTGATGCTGTCTTGTGTCTCTTCCTCCAAGCGGGACTGAGTTCCAGGAGAACTGATAGGATGTCAGACTCTGGTTCATTATTGTATTCCCAGGGCACAGTCCATACTCAGTGCTCAGGAATTGCTGGTTAAGTGAATGAATGACGAATAGCTGTCCTTTTCTTAAAATGTATTAAATGTATGTGATTTGTGAAATGACCAAGATGTGTTCCCAGTGGATCAGTAACAAAGAACAGATAGAGCCTTTACAAAACCTGAGCAAGGAAAGCATTTGAAGAGTAAGCAATGAACAAAATACACCCTCCTGCAATGCAGTCCCTTCAGAACTTTGAAGAGTTCTTCAAGCTCTTCTCCCTTTCAGTTCTCTTAGCAACTGCACGAAGAAGGCAGGTCAGGTGTAGGAACTCCGAGTCTGTACAGGATGAAACAGGGAGAGAGAGAGAGGTAGGTGACTGTTCTTTGCAATTCTTTTCTATCTTCCCAGCCACTTCAGTTATAAAAATGAAAAGAATTAAGAATATTTAAATGGCAGCTCTGCATTTTAAAACACCGTTAAAACAGCAGATGTTTATCTAGGCAAAGTCTACAGCTTTTGAGGTTTAGCTTCTAGGATTTATTGCGATACCGGAATGTGAGTATGCAAATGATCTCCTGCAGAGGAAATACACCAAGCTCAGAAATGAACTACTCGCTTGTTTTAAATATCAAGAAGATTGGAGAGTGGGATGCTTACCAAGATGTAGCGTAGATTACATATTTTACAATAAATGACAAAAGACAATACCCCACCATTTATTTTGTTTCAAAGATAAAGTTTGACATTTTTATTTTGTGATTAAACACCCATGTGTCAGGGATTATTTCTCTAATAAAACAAAAATGGTTATTTGTTCTAGGAAGCCACAGCATGAAATGACACACACAAAAAGACACTAAATTTCTAAGTAAAACCCATTCTGTCTTTTCTTCTGAATAGCCAAGAGATAACGTTATGAGAATCCTTGAGCACTAATTTCTTAATCAAATAGTTCTTTCCAAGTCATTATTTCCCAGCCAACTGTGAGGGGCAAGCCTCGCTGGGTGCACTGTTATCCCTACTGGGGTTTCTCCCCCCGGAAGGGGGATTTCTACGTGGGAGCTCTGTACCTCTCCTTTCGCAGCTCCTAAGCAAATTCCGGGGCCATGGACCTGGGGCCCTGTGCTTCCCGTTTAGCTTCCATGAAGTTTCCAGAGTTACAAGATGCAGGCTCCACTCCTCTCAGCCCCCACCCCTTCTACACTGCTACTCCTCACCAAAGGTGACTAACGACCCAGGCTATCCTCGTAAAAGGAATTTTTACATTCTCCCACTGATACAGCCCTTTGTTGCCTGAAACCTGCCCCTGTGTTTCTTAAGAGTCTGTGGGACCCCACCCCGCTTTGCTGTGTACAATTTACTGGTGTTCATCTACTAAAGAAAGGTATGAAAGGGGCGCCTGGGTGGCTCCGTCTGTTGCGCGTTCGACTGTCGCTCAGGTCACCATCTCATCATTGGTGAGTTCGAGCCCCGTGTCGGGCTCTGTGCTGACAGCTCAGAGCCTGGAGCCTGCTTCTGATTCTGTGTCTCCCTCTCTCTCTCAAAAATAAACATTAAAAAAAAATAATAATAAAAAATTTAAAAAAAGGATGAGAACTCCTGTTTTGGGCCACATTGGGGAAGGCACTACCATTTGTTGAACCCTTACTATATGCAAGGTAATATATTAAACACCTCATATGTATTAATGCACTCAGCCCTCTCCAGTCTTTATTAGCCTCACTTTATAGATGTTGAAGCTCAGGAAATTGAAGCTCAGGAGGGCTAAGAGGGTTCCCTTAATCACACAGCTAACAATTTGAACTGGATTTATCTAATCCTAGAGCCTGTGCTCTCATGGCCTATGCCATATATCAATCTGTATTTCTGCTGACCCACCTATACGGCATTGTTCTGGGTACCTGTCGTAACTTAAAGGGAAACTTTCACAATGTCCAGAGCACTTGATGTCCTGCGAATGAAGGGGAGGATGTCCTCAAATTCCTTGCAGCAGGAACCCACTTAGGTGGCACCAAGGTTGACTTCCAAGTGGAACAGTGCATTTGCAATAGGAAAAGTTACAACATCTATGTCATGAATCTGAAGAGAACCTGGGAGGTTTCTACTAGCAGCTTGTGCCATTGGTGCCATTGACAACCTGGCTGATGTCAGAGTCCTGTCCTCCCAGAATACTGACCAGCAAGCTATCCGCAAGTTTGCTGCTGCCACTGGAGCCACTCCTGGTGCTGGTCACTTTGCTCCTGGAGCCTTCACCAATGATCCCGGGGGTGACCTCAGCCTCACCCCAGATCCAGGAGCCATGGCTTCGGGTGTCTAGTGACCCCGGGGGTGACCTCAGCCTCACCCAGATCCAGGAGCCATGGCTTCGGGAGCCTAGTGACCCCGGGGGTGACCCCAGCCTCTCACGGAGGCCTCTTACATTAACCTGTCTACCATCACTCTGTGTAACACAGACTCTCCTCTGCCATCCCCTGCAGCAACCAGGCTGCTCCCTCAGTGGCTCTGACGCGGTGGATGCTGGCGCAGGCAGTTCTGCGCATGTGCAGCACTCTTCCCCGGGAACTGGCGAGCGGTCACGCCTCACCCCGACCACTAGGAGGTCCCTGGAGGGGAAGAACAGGCCGCTGCTGAGAGGGATTGACCTGGGAGGCACGTCAGGGTGCATGGACTGCTCCAGCGCCCCAATTTACTGCTTCTCACCCACACACGGCAGGCTGGTCTGAAGGTGAGCGGTGCCTCGGTGCTGGTGCAGCCCACCCCACGGAGCCTGGGTGCTCCGCCCCCCCCCCCCCCCCCCCCCCCCCCGCCCCATCCCGCCGCCACTGAGGACTGGCCGGCGGTTAATGCGTAGGAACAACCACTGAGTGGTCTTAAGCTGTTTTTCCAGACTCTTAAGTAGAAAACGGAAATAAGCTTGATGGAAAACGAGGTTTCTTTAAAAAAAATTTTTTTTCTGAATGAATTGAGTTCTGATAAACTTGTCCAGAAGACGTGCATCTGATGGCTTTGGGGCGGTAATTTTTTTGGAACTTTATGCTTTTTTCTTTTTAGTGCTATTTTAGGTTTTCTCCTTTTTAGTTTTCTATGTGTGGTTTCCTGGAAAATGATCCCTGAATAATGCTAACAAAGTAGTAAGATTGTGCATTTTACCCACATTTTCTCTTTGATGAAACTTGTAAGAAATGTGTATATTTGATTATTTTCAGATATTTAGGTTATGCTTTTTATTGATCATTTCTGGATATGATTTTCCTCATCTTTCCAATTTGGCATTTTATGCACGTGCATTCCTTCTTAGGTGATTTGGATTTCCTAGATTGTTTTTTATTTTTATTTTTTAGTAATCTCTGTGCCCAACGTGGGGCTCGAACTCATGACCCCGAGATCAAGCGTCGCATGCTCTACTGACTGAGCCAGTCAGGCCACCCCTAGATTTATCTTCTTGCTCCTCTTCTAGCTCCTTGAGTCATATGTTTGCGTCAGTGTTTAAACAAATATTAGCTTCAGTTACTGACCACACCGTGTGGCAAGCAGAGCGCTACATGCTTCATTTGCATTATCCCACTGAATTCTCACAATACCGTCTGCGGCTTCCTAAGAAATATTTGTAGCTTAGTGGTGGTGAGTGCAGACTTGAGCTAGATGGTTGCTGCCACTTCTAACTCTGTGACCTCGTGCACATGACTTCTCGGCGCTTCAGTTTCCTTAGCTATAAAATGGGATAATCGTATAATCCACATTACAAGTCTGTTGTGGGGGAATGAATACATTAGTTCTTAGAGCCCCTAGAACAGAGTCCGGCACGTGATCAGCACTATGGAAGCAGTCCATATTATTATTTAAAGATGAGGGATTGAAGCTTTAAAAAGTTAAGCAACTTTCCTAGGATTACACAGCTATTCCCAGATTAGGGGCCACCTTCTTTTGAGCACAGCCTGGGCAGCATCGCGTAGATTTTGGTATGTGGTCAGCTCACTCGCATTGATTTCTTAACAGTCTATAATTTCAATTTTGGTTTCTTCTTTTTTTAAAGAAATTTTTAATGTTTGTTTTTGAGAGAGAGAGAGAGAGACAGTGATAGAGTGTGAGCAGGGGAGGGGCAGAGAGAGAGGGAGACCCAGAATTCAAAGCAGGCTCCAGGCTCTGAGCTGTCGGCACAGAGCCGGATGCGGGGCTTGACCCATGAACCATGAATGAGATCATGACCTGAGCTGAAGTCAGACGCTCAACCGATGGAGCCACACAGGTGCCCCCATTTTGGTTTCTTCTTTGATGAAGCTCCCATTATTTTTTCCTCTGTAGGAAATCGTTTTGGGAAACCCTTTGCTTTCTACCTGCATGATCTTCATCCTTGAAACTCAGAAGTTTTGCCAGAATTTGTCTAGTTGTGGCTATTCTGTTTTTATCCCTGATCAGCACATAGCCCATTTGATCTTAAGATCACAGTCTTTCTCCCATAAAAATATTTTTCTATTTGTTCTTTGATCTCCACTTCTCTTTTTTCCCCTTCTGTAATTTCTATCGTACACAGGTTGAAATCTTCTAAGCTTATTTTTCATGGCTTTGTTTCCCCCTTGAATTTCTTATCATTGTTTTTTACTTCGGATTTCTGGGGGGTCTTCTGGATTGGGTCTTTTAATTACCAGTTCAGTTATCTGCAGAATCCATTCTGTTTTTAACCACCTCTACTGAGTGTTTTTGTTCCCACCAATGCGTATTTCCATTTTAATATTTTTAAATTTTAATATGCATCCCAAAAAGCATGTAACAAGCTCATGAGGGCCACCCTGCACCATTTTTTAGTGAAAATGTGGAAGAAAGATGGTATATACAAATGGCAAAGACACACAAAATGGCCTTGCATTTTCCGCTAAAATTAAATGAATTAAAAATTCCATTGAAACGTTCACTTCTACTAAAGTTTTTCTGTCCTGGACACAGCCATCCAGCCTCTCTTTCTCCAAAATCTGACACCCACTGCCAGACCTTAAAGGCAGCCTACACTCTGCCATACTTCACCAGTGTCTTTTGGTCTTCTTTTTTGAATTTTATTAAAGTTTTTACCTTAGAACAGTTTAAGATTACGAGACAATTGTTGATGTACTACAGAAACTTCTCATATACCCACATCAAGTTTCCCTGTTGTTAACATTTTAACATTTGTTATATATACACGATACATTTGTTACAGTTAATGAACCAATATTGATAACATTGTGGGGTTTTTTAAATAAGTTTATTTATTTATTTTTGAGAGAGAGAGAGAGAGAGAGAGAGAGAGAGAGACAGAGCACAAGTGGTGGAGGGGCAGAGAGAGAGGGAGGTACAGAAACGAAAGCAGGCTCCAGGCTCTGAGCTGTCAGCGCAGAGCCTGATGTGGGGCTCGAACTCACAAACTGTGAGATCGCGACCTGTGCTGAAGTCTGATGCTTAACTGACTGAGCCACCCAGGTGCCCCTTGGTACATTATTTTTAACTAAAGTCCATATTTTATTCAGATTTCCTTAGTTTTCACTTAATGTCCTCTTCTGTTCTAAGATCCCATCCAGAACACCTCATTACATTTATTCATTATGTCTCTTTAGGTTCCTCTTAGCTGTGACCGTTTCTCAGGCTTTTCTTTGTTTTTAATGATCTTGATGGTTTTGAGGAGTACTCGTTAGGTATTTTGTACAATGTCCCTCACTTTGGGATTTGCTTGATGTTCTCATGATTAAACTGAGGTTAGGGAGGAAGACCACAGAAGTCAAGTTTTATTTTCATCACATTGTATCAGAGCATTTGCATCAGCATGACTTATCCTTGTCGATGACCTTCATCCTCTGGCAGAAACCACCTGTAGATTTCTCTTTTCCCCTCCTTCCATACTGTACTCTTTGGGGAAAAAGTCACCATACAGATAAAGAGTGGGGAGTTATGTTCACTTCCTTGAGGACTGAGTATCTGCATAAATTACTTGGGGTTATTCTGCCTGGGACATTTGTCTCCTCATTTATTGATTGATTCAGTTATTTATTTAATTCGGTATAGACTCATCAGAATTTGTTTTCCATTTCGGGTTGCAATCCATTACTGCTTTATTTTGTTACTTGGACTTTTCCAGCTTTGGTAATCGGGAGTTGTTTCATTTGTCCTCTGTGTCCTTTTCGACTCCACCGTTGTGCCTTTTTTGGTTTTGTTTTGTGAGCACCATGTTACTTTCTGGCACCACAAGATGTTCCAGGCTCATGTTGTCACTTTGCTGTGCCAGTCCTGGAATCAGCCATTTCTGCAAAGAGTGCAGATTCCTTTTATTGGAGCCTGGCATCAAAAAGCAAGATGGAAGCTATCCATGCTTAGTGCGACTGGGATTCTGTTTTTCTTTTCAGTTGTGCAATTATTTTTCTTATCTTTCTTGCCATTATTGCCTGCTCTCGTCTTCTCATCTTATCAATGCAATGTAAGAATAAGAATTATACATATATATATATATATATATATATATATATATATGAGAGAGAGAGAGAAGAGAAAGGAGAAACAAAGGAAAGAGAAGCTCTTTTATGTATTTATTTATTTTTTTTTACCCTGGGTTATTCACTCTGAATGTTCTATTTAAACTGCTGAGGTTTTACATATCTGGTAATGTTTTGCTTTCCTGATACATATGAACAGTCGTTCGGAAAGATAACCTAAACGAGATGGGTCCCAACAGAGCCTGTGGCAACCATTGCGATTTCTTTCTGTCCTTAACACAAATAGGAGACAAATTTAGATGTACACTTTTTCTCTAGCAGCTGAGAGGGTGGGTCGTTTGTTCAGGGATAATGCGGTCAGCAGGGCTGAGAGCTACTTGGTTTGGAATCTCACCTTAGCTCCGGACCCAGATCTCCCTCTTGTCTGGGAAGCTGGACATCAGCCAGCACAGAGGCCCTCTCTGGTCTCCATCGCAAAGGAGGCGGGGCTCTGTGTACCAGCATTTCAGGATTGTAGGGGGATCTACTTCTTGCACACCCCCGCTGGTTGGTTAACTATCTAGTTGGCCCTAAATGCAAACTATTGGCTTCTGTTTCTACCTCTCTATCCTGCTCCCTTAGATAGAGCTCTTCAACAAGACTCTCTTTTTAGTTCCTGCCTCAGTCTTTTTCCCCAGAGGGAAAGCTCTGCTCTCCCTCCATGGCTAGTGACAAGTTCTAGAAACCCAGCCCAAGTTAGTGGCCAGGCTTCCCACCACCATTCCCGAAAGTACTATATTACTTAGACCTCCGGGGTCATTCAGCTAGTGAGAGGAACAGCCAGGATCCAACCCACTCTCTTTGCATTACCGTTTGTGCTGCAGAGGCTGACCAGTAAATTAAATAGGTGATTCAAACTCTGCACTCAAACACCATTCAGGAATTATTATTTCCATGGTGTAGATAATCCAGTTTGATGAAATAGGTAAAATGGGATAGAGAAAATGAATAAAGTTCCTGCTGTGCATAGTCACAACTGAAAGCGAAGGTCAGGGTAGGAGCGGTAGGGCCGCAGGAACTCAGAACCATGGTGAGTAGGGTTATCATGCACACCCCAAGGGTTTACTTCACAGCTCCTTTTGGTGGGAAAGGAGGCTCCACCTCTGGCTATACCTCTGCTGTCTCCACAACACCAGGGACGCCAAGCATAGCACCCAGGAGGGCCCCACCCACAAAAGCATGTGCTATGGTGTCCATCTGAAAGAATGTGTTTTTCAAGTTGGTTTCAGAAAAAGATAAGCAAAACAAAGAAAGAAACTGTTACTCAGCTTCCCATGATGCTTCATCAGAAACCAACTGAAGGATCCTGTGGAGTACTTCTAAAAGTTCTCAGTAACAGCAGGGGATCCCCACTCGCCAGTGCTCATTACCTCAGTCATCCCAATGGGGTTTCAGTCTGCCTCAAACAGCATAGCACTCTCTGAATAAAGCATCGTATTAATTAAAAATGGTGCCATGATTTTATGAAGCTTTATTACCACTGGTCATTTTACCTGGCATATTATTATTATTTTTTATTACTGTTATTAATTTCCATTTGGCCTCATTATCCTTCTAAGGAAGAGTGGAGAGTTTGTGGCAGGGCAGGGGCAGGGTCAGAGTGTGGGTTAGGTTCCTTTTACAGTCTTGACCTCCTGGGAACTTTTGATTCCCCTGAGTGCTCCCTTCCTCTGGAAACCTGCCTCTCTCTTGGCCTCAATGGCACCACATGCTCTTCTTCCTACCTCATACACCATCTCTCTGTATCCTTTGCTGGCTCCTTCCCTCCTTTTCTGCGTCTCCATATGGGGTTGTGCCAGTACTCACTTCTGGGCTCTCAACTCTCCTTTATCATGACTGAGATGTCTCCCTAAGTCCTGGCTTTGCCCCATCCACTGCTGATGATTCTCAAATTCTACCTTTAGCACTGACAGCTTCACTGAGCTACAAGCTACAAACTTGCATTACAAGTGTAGTATATTTAGGGCACCTGGGTGGCTCAGTCGGTTGAGCATCCAACTTTGGGTCAGGTTATCATCTCTTGGTGCCTGGGTTTGAGCCCCACATCGGGCTCTGGGCTGACAGCTCAGAGCCTGGAGCCTGTTTCAGATTCTGTGTCTCCCTCTCTCTGCCTCTTCTCCACTCATGCTCTGTCTCTCTCTGTCTCTCAAAAATGAATAAATATTAAACAATTTTTTTACAAGTGTAATATATTTAAATATGCCCAGATTCTGCCTCCCTGTGAAGGATAATATCACCACTTCTTTTTTTAAATTAAAAAAAATTTTTTTAATGTTTATATGTTTTTGAGAGAGAGAGAGAGAGAGAGCAGGGGAGGGGCAGAGAGAGAGAGGGAGACACAGAATCTAAAACAGGCTCCAGGCTCTGAGCTGTCAGCACAGAGCCCGATGCGGGGCTCGAACTCACGAACCATGAAATCATGACCCAAGCCAAAGTCGGGCATTCAACCGACAGCCACCCAGGTGCCTCTCATATCACCACTTCTCACACTCCCTCAGCCATCAAGGTTTAGCAGTGAGACCAGAAGGAATTTTTGTATCTTTCAACATATTAGGATTCAGTATGTAAAGAGAAGATTGCCCCCTGACTTTGCTGGCTGGGCTGTGAAGCTTGCTGCCCCGGGGCAGGAGAGGCATGGACCAAGAAGAATGAAAGTTGGAAGCCCACCTCTTCTGGTATTAAAGGATTGCAGGGGAAAGAAGGTGGGGCAGAAGAGGCAGAGGGAGACACAGGGGTGCTGATCTTCCCTCTCCACTTAGGCAGAGGGAGGTGTGTTGTCACTTTTGAGGGCAATGCTGAGAGTCTTTGCGCATTTTACTTTGGAGGCTCTGAATGGAGAGCATCACCTAGTTAGCCTTTGTGCCAGCCTTGGTGGTGGGGAGCAGATGGTGGATGAACATAAGAGCAAAGCCAGCGGTATGGCACGGTCAGGCGGCGATAGGCTGGATGGTAGCTCTCTAAAGCTATCCCCAGTTCCCACTTGGTGAGGATGCAACTCAGAAATCCCCACATGTTGGCCATGTGTCCACAGGTCATGGCTGGATAGGGAGCTAGTAAACATCCACAGAGCCAAGGTGGGTATTTGGACCAGGAATTGGGGGGGAGCACACGGCCGACACGCAGATGGGTGTACAGGGCCAGCTCGCATGAGGCCGAGTCTGCCAGGGCGTCTCAGAGCCTTCACCAAGCTCTCACCAAGCCACACTGGCTGCCAGGGTCACAGTCAATGCCAGCAAGGCAGGCAGGGACAAGGCCTTGTGAATAAGGTGCATTGCTATAGAGTTTACAGGAAGTAGAGGATGCCACAAAATACAAAGCCTCCTTCCAGGCACAGTTGGGAGAGCACCGTGGGTTCCCACCACCCTGGGGGAGAGAAGTGTTCAGGGATGGAGAGCTGAGAGTTTGAACATATTAAAAATCTTCCCTTGGGCAAAGAATACCAGACTAGACTAACTCCAGTTCCTTCCCTCTGCCTGCCTCCAGTCCCCAGTGGGTCAGGAATCATGAAGAAGATCTGAGAAGAGGCTATAATTTCTTTGTCCTTTGGAATTACAGATTTCCTCAGCTCATAAATCTGACCATTGGACATCAAACGTGTATCTTAGACTGTCTCTAGCTCAAACTGAATTCTTGACCTCTCTCCTAAGAAAGAACATGGTTCACTCCCAGTTTTCCCTACCTCAGTCAGTGATAACAGCATATCCCCATGGGTTTAAGGCTCACTGTTGATTCCTCCTTTACCCTCAGTCTCCCATCCAATCATCAGTAAGTCCTGCCCGCTCCACCCCTGCAGGTGTCCTAGACCCACTTCTCTCTCCACCATAACTTTTATCCTTGCAAAGATTATTGCAATTTCTTCCCCCCCCCCCCCCCCCGTTCTCACCCATGAGGCTGCTTCCTGCCCATCTGGTGCCTTGTGTATGATAGAAAAAGATGCCCCTTGGTACAGGTGAACATAGCCCCAGGCTGGACACGGGCCCTGGTGTGTGGCACAAAGGCTAGGTTGCAACTCCCCACTCAGCCTCTTTGCCTGGCACCATTGTGTAGGATCCAAGCTACAAAAACAGCCGGTACCCCTTCTCCCTCCTGTGCTCCAGCCTAGGATTCATCATCCACCTGCAGCCACAGTGATCTTTTTAAAACATAAATCAGATATCATTGCCTTGCGCGAAGACCCTCAACAGCTTCCCCAAACCCTTAGACAAAGTTTCAACTTGCCACCATGCCTGTGGCGTCCTGTGTGCTGGGACGCTTGCTTCTGTCTCTAGCCTTGTCTCACTTGCTCACAGCCACTTTCTCTTCCTCTATGCAACGCCTGTCCATCTTTTGGGGTCTTGGTATTCCCAGACTGGGAAATGCAGGCTGGCTGCTTTCCTTCATCCGGGTTTGGTCTCAGTTGTCACCCACTCAGTACGGATTTTTCCGAATGACATCTTCATGTTGCCATCCTCCCATCCCTCGAATCAGATGACCTGTGTTGCTTACTCAATAGCAATTATCAACCTCGAAAATCATCTTTTTCATGCATTCATTCATTCGTTCCTTGTCTCTTCCCTCTCACGCAGGAATAAAAGTTCCAAAAGCAGGGACCATTTCTGTCTGGTCCACTTCTGGGTTTCAGAGTCTTGAACAGTGAATGACACGTATTTGTTGAATGAACAGTTGAATGAAAGAATCAATGGTGAAAATTGCATGTGGTGCTATTGTTGGCGTCTCACAAAAGGACTGCACATTGCTGACCAGCTAAGCTAAGATTTTAGTGTTTCTCCAAGAGACGGTATTGCGGTACCACAGACATACATGTGGACAAATAAACACCAGAAACCAGTGAACAGTTCGGATGGCAAATCATACACTCACGTTGTAAGTGTTTCAATAACAAATGACATCAGAGGTTGATGTCAGTGCCATCAGTGACTCTTAACAGCATTTATACTTAAGTGAAGTTTTGTAAATACTTCAAAAGTTCAAAAACTTTTGGAAGTTACTTTAATGGACTCTATGTCAAATATAAAACTATTTACAACTGAAATTAGATCTTCTAGATTACTCTGTGAGGTGGGCTAAAGATTTTTCACTTAAAGAAAACCTTATTTTAATAAATAATTCAGGCAATGTACTCTATCATGCTAATTCAGAGCGATAGTGAAATATCTCCCCCTTTCGTTTTTATACTGTCTAAATTATAGCTGAAGATAGAATGATCAAAGATGCCTTTCAGCTGCATGATGAGGATGTTACAGAATCTTTTTCCTTCTCTTACTCAATTTATTATTTTTTTTTAGATTTTATTTTTTAGTAATCTCTACACCCAACATGGGGCTTGAACTCACAGCCCCGAGACAGTGAGTCATATGCCCCACCGACTACTGACTGAGGCAGCCAGGAGCCCCTCCATTGCTCAGTTTAAAACTAGAAAAGATCCAGTTTTAAAGTGGTTGAGTACTTTTACGTGGCCATGAGAAACACAGCCTTTTGATGACCATCTTATTTTCTGACTCTGAAACTTTTTTTTTTCACTATTTCTCCATATCCTGTTTGTGGTTTAAAAATTCTGATCACAAAGAATGATATAACACACACTAACCAATAATTCAAATAGAATTATCTTAACATCTATTCATCATCAAGGGCTCAAGTTTCCTAAAATATTATTCATCGTGTTACTAAATCCAGGAATGGCCCACTTGCACACCATTTACTCTAACATACAGCCCTGTCAATGAATATTACTGATTATGGCTGAACCTTGTTGTAACCAGTTTGCAGAACTACTACGATCAGGGTATTTGTCAAGTGTCGCCATTGTCAGTTACCTCATTTGCTCTTAGTATTCATTCCTACTGAGATGGGCTCATGGTCTGTGGTTCCGACTTGATACTTCTGGTCAATTTATAGTAGACTGGGTTTCATGGATACGTTGTGAGGTCACTCTAAGACATTATATAATATAAGCGCAGTTGAACAAAAGAAAAAAGTTAATTTTGACTTGAAACCCACTCTACTTTTCTTTGCCTTCCTTGTTTCTCTTCCTTCTTATCCCCTTTCCTTCCTTCTCTCTTTCCAATACCTTTTGATTTTCAGTTATGCATGAGGCCCACTGTGAGGTAACTACACAGGAACATATTTATCGAAGACCCTATCGCCATGCCTAGAACAAAGTAGATCATTCCATTAGTGGGGGGTGAGGAATAGAACCAAGTGCGTGATTTCTGCCTTTGATCCTGACATAGTTGAATCTTTTATTTGTACTTGCCTAGATGCAAATCAGTTAGTCTGAGCTTTCTTCTTGTACCACACGATCCCTTTGTTGTTGTTGTTAAGTTTATTTATTTATTTTTTTGAGAGAGAGAGAGCAGGGGAGAGGGAGAGAGAGAGGGAGAGAGAAGATCCTAAGCAGGCACTGTCAGTGTAGAGCCCAATGCGGGGCTCGAACTCACAAACCGTGAGATCATGACCTGAGCCAAAATCAGGAGTCGGACACTTAATCAATTGAGTCACCCAGCCACCTCGTATCAAAGGATCCTTAGTGAATGATTCTCCATCTTTTGTTTAAATGAATGAATAGATTTTGCCATGATATAATATGGTGTGAAAAGAGACCTGTAGTATCACTCAGAAAATGTTGAACAATTCACAAGCTAGAATATATAAAGCACAGTGTAGTAGAAAATGCATTAGACTGGAAACCATTAGACTGGATTTCAAGTCCCAATTTTGTCCTCCGTGTGCTATGTAACTTGAGTCCATTACTCCCTTGGTATGAACCTCACTTTCCTCATTTAAAAAATTAGAGGATTCTTTTAATCAAAAGTGACAGAAACCCAGCCAAAACTATTTCAGGAAAAAAAGAGAATTTTTTGACTCAATCATCTTCAGGCATCATCAGGTACCAGACAGTATAAGTGGAACATTGTCTTTCTCTCAGCTCTGTTTATCTCTGTGTTGGCCTCATCTCCCCTCCTATATAGAGGGGCTTCTGCTATGGGCCCAAGGGAAGGAGCCACTGTAACTTTAAGCCTGCATCATTCCAGCTTGTTAACTCTAGAGAAAAGGAATTTTATTTCCCAATATCAGTATGTCAATCTGAGGGAAGAACTTAGATTGGGTCTGCTTTGATCCTATATCTATCTTTTGGACCTATCTCTGTTGCTAGGGGAGTAGGTACCATCATTGGCCAAGTATGGGTCACATGTCTATCCCTGCAACTGGGTTGGGGAAAGGTCTTCTTGTTTCCTGCCCTGGTGTCCATTCTCTGGCCAAAGAAAGGAGCTAGAAAGTCTTGGGATAGCACGAGTGTACTCTCAGACTTTCCAGACAATCTGTTTCTCCAAGTCTCTGCTAGATAAGGAGATACTGAACCAGAGCGGTATTTCACCTTTGAAGCAAAACTATTGCCCGTTTGCTTTGCCCATTAATCTATCCTGTCCTACCAGATGATAGTAAGTTTGGATACTTACCAGGAGGGTTTCTCATCCCCAAAGCGATGAAATGCTTGCCCAAAGTGAAATCTGGGCCCAAACTCACATCTGTATTCTCCCATCCACTGTCCTCTTCACACCTCTTCACAGGCTTTTCCTTTGGTCATTCATGTAATAGCGACCTACCACCTATGCCTATGGCCATGGGATTAATCTAGTTTAGAGTCAGATGACAAGTTAGTTCCTCCTGGCTCCCCCTTGGAAACTTCTCTTTTTGTTAATGTGTATTTATTTATTTTGAGATAGAGCAGGAAAGGGGCAGAGTGGGGAGGGGAGAGAGAGAGAGAGAGAGAGAGAGAGAATCCCAAGCAGGCTCCACGCTGACAGTGCAGAGCTTGATGCAGGACTCGAACACATGAATCGTGAGATCATGACCCAAGCTGAAACCAAGAGGCGGATGCTTAACCAACCGAGCCACCCAGGTGCCCCTGAAAACTTCTTATTGTACAATTTATATTCCTAGAACATGGGCATTTTAGAGCATCCTGGTTGACAAGCTCTGTCAAATATTACTATTTCAGACACAGATGTGCAGAATGACTATGCTGAATTACAGAGCCTTTTGCAAGAAATGCAGTCCAGTCATTTCCAAGCATTCATAAAAGCAAGATAGGAATGTGTGTGGAGGAGATCACAGGCCAGCAGTTAACTCTTTGGAACCTTGATTTCCTTATCTATAAAGTGAGAAAGTTAGACAAAGTGGTTTCTAAGGTCCTCCTGAAGTCTGCGAGTACATGCTTTAATGCCTGATGGATTTCTTTCAGAGATTAGACCCTTGAGCAGAGATAATACTTTTAAGTAATTTTAATTTTAATGTTAATTCCTAACTTTAATAATCAGAGCAGGGACATGCTTGGGGCATAGGGGCTGTGAGTGTCTGTATATGTGGCTTTATCTCTAAGACACTGGCAAAATCCTGCCCCCTAAAGCAGAGGCTGGGCCTGGCTTGTTGATTTCTGATGCTTCACCCCTGGCACTGCATTCACTTTGCTTCTCTCCGAAAGGACACATAACAACCGTGGAAGAGGCAGCTTGTTTGAGCTGTGATCAGAGGCTTTCCTATGTGATAGTTTTGAAAGGAAGAAGAGTCAAGGTTCCGGGTTTCCAAAGAGGCGATTAACAGTCCTAGGGGCATGCCATCAGGATGCCAGGGTACCACAGCCACATTCTAGACAGTCGGCATGCTTGTAGGGGCTCAGTCTCATGAGGAACACTTGTCTTTTCACTGTAGGTGTGGTCAACACAGAGGACATGTGGCAATCACACTTTGACCTCAGAAAAACACTTTTGGTTAACCGCCAAGAGTGAGCCCTGCTTCCTTCTCAGAGCCGTCCCTGACTAATTTGTTCAACCGTGTCGTGCCCACACAGACTGGAAGAACCGGCTGAGGTTAGCCGAGGTAACTGACCGGCCCGGGGTCACCATGGCACTCTGTTGACAGTCTATAAGTCATTTCACTTTTTTCTTATGCTAATAAGCCAGGCAATAATAGACTTTCTAAAGCTTAAATGACATTTTATAAATGTCAAACTACTTCTTGGGCCCACCTTACATTTTCTGTTCCAATACAGGGGTGTCAAAAGCTGAGAGATCCATTAAGGCTTCCACTGCTACCTGATATATAATAGTGATATATAAGTGCAGGTAATTATGGGGGGGGGGGTTGTAACACATTTTAAGGTGTTCCGATGAAAGGTGTTATTTAATACTCAATTTCTGAGAAGTATAAAATGTATAATGATTATATGCTGTCCGTAGCCGAACATGGGAGATTTCTCTCTGTAATTCTGCCTCGGTACTTGTGCTGCTTTACCTGGAGGAGGCTAAGGCACGGTAGTGATAGGTCCTATGAGCCTGTCTACAGACTCATTTTATCTATCTATCCATCCAGATCCATCCGTCTTCTGTCTGCTGGGACATGATGTAATGTTAGATGACAAGATATTCATTTACTCATCCCCTCCTCAACTGTGCGTTAAGTACCCACTACGTGACAGGCACTGCTCTAGGTAATGCTGATACACCAGAAAGCAAGACAGGCAAAGGTCTGTGACAGAGACAAAGGTCTCTGCCTGTCTGGAGCTTATAGTTTAGTGGGAGTGACAGATAAGCAAAACATATAGCTTATTAGGCAGTGGTTAGTGAATAAATAAAACAGCATTTGAGTAAAGCCCTCAAGGAGAATAGGGAGTGAGTCTTGTCAAGATCTATGGAAAGAGCACCGTAGACAGAGGGAAAAGTGAATGTAAAGGCTCCAAGACAGGAGAGTACCTGAAAGGTTTGGGGAGCAGGGAGGAAGAGGCCCCTGTGACTAGAGCAGAGGGGTGGAGGGAGAGGCCCCTGTGACTAGAGCAGAGGGGTGGAGGGAGAGGGCAGGTAGCAGGAGATGAAGTTGAAGAGATGGGGTGGGAAGAATGGATTGGGGGAAATTTCATATGTGCCGTAAGGATTGGTTTTTACACTGCGGGCAAGGATGCCACTGGCTGTTTTTGAGCAAAGGGGTGACATGAGCTGACATTCTAACAGGGTGACTCTGCATTAAGATCATATTATAGGAGTAAGAGTGGAGACGGGGAGGCCAGCTGGGAGGCCACTGCACACTCCAGGTGAGAGATGATGGTGCCTTGGACCAGATGGTAGTAGTTGAGGTGGTCAGAAGTATTCAGGTTCTGGGAGCACCTGGGTGGCTCAATCGGTTAAGCGGCCAACTCTTGATTTAGGCTTAGGTCATGATCTCATGGTTTGTGAGTTCGAGCCCCACATAGGGCTCTGTGCTGACAGGGTGGAGCCTGCTTGGAATTCTCTGTCTCTTCTCTCTCTGCCCTTGCCCCACTTGGCCTCTCTCTCTCTCTCTCTCTCAAATAACTAAATTAACTAACTAAAAAAAAAGTATTCAGATTCTGGACATGTTTTGAAAATAGAATGGAGAGGATTTGCTGACAGACTGTGCATAGAATAGGAAAGAAAATTCAGGAGTCAAAGATGATTCCAGAGTGTGCCCGAACAACTGAAAACGTGGTGCTGCTGTTTACCGAGGTGGGGAAACAGTAGAACAAGCAGGTTTTGAAGGAGACGAGCTGCAAGTCACTGTGAATATAAGTTTGAGGTGGCTTTTGGAAGTCCAAGGGAAGTCAAATAGAGAACTGAATGTAAAAGTCTGGAGTTCGAGAGAGAAGTCAGGACTAGAGATACAGATTTAGGAGTCAGGAACATAGAGATGGAGCTTAAAGCCATGAGATGGGATGGTATCGCCCCAAGAATCACCATGGGCAGAGAGGAGAAGTGCTTCTACAACTGAGCTGGGGGCACTCTAGTGCTGAGAGGGTGAGGAGATGTTGGGGAAGCAGCCAAGGAGAAGAGAGGCCAGAGCAACTGGGAAAGACTAGGGGTTGTGTTCATGGTCTTTCACCACGGAAGAGGACGTAATTAAATAGTGTACTCCAAAATTCATTGTATGTTGTTATCCTCTTTCTGGAAAAACTGTCTGGGATTTGGGCTGGGAGTCAGACAAACTAAAGCTAAAAAAATAAGATAATATGAGGTCATCTGGTCAGAGAAATCCAACTAGAGATGCCTTCCCATTATTCTTCCTACTTTATAAGAGACTGCACTCTGAGATTTTAAAAGTGGAAACATTTGATTTAAAAATTATTTGGGTATATTTTTCTGCGTAATTCGGGAGAAGTCATTACCATCCTTGAGATATTTCTGTGGAATAATAGCAAAAACAAGTAAATTAAATTTAGGCTATTTGAAAATAGGTTTTATTACCACTTCCAGAACATAGGAGAATCTGAGTTTGTGAAAATGACCTTTGGTCAAATCCATTGACCTCATAGTCAAATTCATTATCTTCTGTGGTTGGATAATGTTCTAGCTAGTTCTATACTGAGAAAAATCGGGAAAAGTGCTAGAGAGGCTATCAATGTTGGATAAGAAAGTCTGTGATTTATTGATTAATGTTTTTAGCACAGTTTTCTAGGTACAGACATACCTTGCTTTATTGTGCTTTGCTTTGTTACTCTTTGCAGATCTGGTGGGGTTTTTTGTTGTTGTTGTTTTACAAACTGGTTTGTGGCAACCCTGTGTCAAGCAAGTCTCTTGGCAACATTTTCCAGGCAGCATTCGCTCATTTCATGTCTCTCTTTTTGGTAATTCTGGCAATATTTCAACCTTTTTCATTGTTATGATATTTGTTGTGGTAGTCTGTGAGTGGTGATCTTTGATGTTACTATCGTTAATAGTAGTAACTATTAGATTTTTAGTAATATATTTAGTAATCTATTAGTAACAAATAGATTTTTGGGGTGGCATGAACAGTGCCCACCTAAGATGGCAAACTTGATCAATAAATGTATGCGTTCAAGCTGCTCCAACTGACCATTCTCCTGTCTCCCTGTCCTCAAGCTGCCCTATTCCCTAAGGCACAACAATGTTGCAGTTTAGGCCAATTAATAACCCTGTAGGGGCCTTGACATTCAAGTGAAGGGAAGAGTCACACATCTCTCACGTTAAATCAAAAGCTAGAAATTATTACGCTTAGTGAGGAAAGCATGTTGAATTCTCAGAGAGGCCAAACACTAGGCCTCTTGCACCATACGGTTAGCCTAATTGTGAATGCATGGGAAAAGTTGCTGAAGGGAATTCAATTTTTTTTAATGTTTATTTTTTTTTGAGAGAGAGAGAGGGGAGAGAGACAGGTGTGAACTCTGTTCTATGGCTGATGGAACTCAGTGGTCACACCACAAATCAAGTAACCAGCACCCTACCCTTTTGACTCTGAGCTTACTTTTTTGGTTGATAGTCTCTGCTCAAAGTCATAAAAGTATATTTTTAAATTTTTTTAAAATGTTTATTCATTTTTGAGAAAGAGAGAGTGAGCGGGGTGGGGCAGAGAGAGAGGGAGACCCAGAATCTGAAGCAGGTTACAGGCTCTGAGCTGTCAGCACAGAGCCCAACTCGGGACTCGAACTCACAATCCGTGAGATCATGACCTGAGCCAAAGCGGGTCGCTTAACCGACTGAGCCACCCAGGCGCCCCTTGTTGCTGAAGGAAATTTAAAGTGCTACTTCACTGAACAAATGATATGAAAGCAAAACAGTCTTATTGCTGGTATGGAGAAAGTTGAAGTCATCTGGATAGAAGATCAAACCAGCCACAACATTCCACTAAGCCGAAGCCTAATCCAGAGTAAGGCCCTAACTCTATTCAATTCTATGAAGGCTGACAGAGGTGAGGAAGCTGCAGAAGAAAAGTCTGATGCTATTAGGTTTAAGGAAAGAAGCAAGCTCCATGGCATGAAAGTGCAGGTGAGGCAGCGTATGCTGATATGGAAACTACAACAGGTTTTCCTGGGGGATCTAACTGAGGCAGTTTGTGAAGGTGGTTTTACCAAAAGTAGATAAAATAGCCTTCTCTTGGAAAAAGATACCATCTAGGATTTTCATAGCTAGAGAGAAGTCCATGCCTGGCTTCAAAGGACAGGCTGACTCACTTGTTAGGAGCGAACGCAGCTGGTGACTTTGAGTTGCAGCTAATGCTCGTGTACCATTCCACGTATCGTAGGGCCCTCGAGTCATGCTAAATTGACTCTGCCTGTGCTCTCTAAATGGAACAACAGAGCCTGGGTGACAGCACGTCTGTTTACCACATGGTTCACTGCATGTTTTAAGCTTCCTGTTGAGACCTACCACTCAGAAAAGAAGGACTCCCTGCAAAATATTATTGTGCATTGACAGTGCACCTGGGTAATCAAGAGCTCCGATGGAGATGTAGAATGAGATTAATGTTGTTTTCCTGCCTGCTAACACCACATCCATTCTGCAGTCCGTGGATCAAGGAGTCATTTTGACTTTCAAGTCCTATTCTTTAAGAAATACATGTGGTAGGGGCACCTGGGTGGTGTAGTCAGTTGGGCGTCTGACGTCAGCTCAGGTCATGATCTCACGGTTCGTGGGTTCGAGCCCCGCTTCGGGCTCTGTGCTGACAGCTCAGAGCCTGGATCCTGCTGCAGATTCTGTGTCTCCCTCTGTCTGTGCCCCTCCCCCACTAATGCTCTGTCTCTCTCTCTCTCTCACTCTCAAAAATAAGGATTAAAAAAAATAAAAAAAATAAATATATGTTGTAAAGCCCTAGGTGCCATAGATAGTGATTCCCCCATAGCTGGATCTGTGCAAAGCACATTGAAAACCTTCTGGAAAGGATTCAGTATTCTAGATGCCATTAAGAATATTGGTGATTCATGTGAAGAGGTTAAACTATCAACATTCACAGGAGTTTGGAAGAAGTTGATTCCAGCCCTCCTGGATGACTGTGAGGGGTTTCAGACTTCAGTGGAGAAAGTCACTGCAGATGTGGTAGAAACAGCAAGAGAACAGAATTAGAAGTGGAGCCTGAAGATGTGACTGAATTGCTGTCATCTCGTGAGACAACTTGAATGAATGAGGAGTGGCTTCTCATGGATGCACAAAGAAAGTGGTTTCCTGAGGTGGAATCTACTCCTGGTGAAGATGCTGTGAAGATTGTTGAAATGACAACAAAGGATTTAGAATATTCCATACCCGTAGTCGATAAAGCTGTGGCGGGGTTTGAGAGGATTGGCTTCAGTTTCAAAAGAACTTCTGCTGAGGGTATAATGCTGTCAGACAGCATCACATGCTAGAAAGAAATTGTTCATAAAAAGAAGAGTCCATCAGTGTGGCAAACATCATTGTTGTCTTACTTTAAGAACCTGCCACAACCACCCCAGCATTCAGCAACCAACCGCCAGCCTGATCAGTCAGCAGCCATCAGCATTGCGGTTGGACCCTCCACCAGCAAAATGATGCCAACTCACTGAAGGCTCAATGATGGTTAGCATTTTTTAGCAATGAAGTGTTTTTATTTATTTAATTATTTTTAAAGTTTATTTCTTTTTGAGAGAGACAGAGAGAGAGAGCAAGAGAGAGAGCCTGCACGAGTTGGGGTGGGGTGCAGAGAGAGAGAGGGAGGAGACAGAGATTCCCAAGCAGTCTCCGTGCTGTCAGCACAGAGCCTGATGCGGGGCTCAAACTCATGACCTGAGCTGAAGTCGAGTTGGATGCTTAACCAACTAAACTGCCAGGCGCCCCAATAACAAAGTATTTTAAGTTAAGGCATATACATTTTTTAGACACAATGCTGTTGCACACTTAATAGACCACAGTATAGTGTAAACACAACTTTTAAACAATGTGAGCTGTAGTGAACATTATTATTGTGAGCACCTAGCTGTGTTGCACAACAGATGACTTGGTGGCTCACGGTTTGTTCCTTTGTACTGTTGCTTGTCCTGAATTGGTTACCATCATGGTTGATTGACAAACCTTCATGTTCAGGTTTGTGAGCCCAGTTTTTCAGTGTCCCCCAGTAACTTGCACTGGGAAACCAAGAAGTTCATTTGATTCAATTTATTTTGATATTTGCTTTATCACTGTGGTCCAGAACTGTACCTGCACTATCTCTAAGGTATGCCTGTAATTAATTTAAGGAAGTGCAACTAAATTATATTTAAGAGTCAATGAAGTAGATGCATCATCAATACCACTTGTTAAAGGCAACCTATGTACGTCATTCTACAAGTTTCATGTTTGTGAATTTTTCTGGATTGAAAATGAAAACTCTGTTCCAAAGGGAAATACATCAATATAATAAGAGCTTGACTGGGTTCTCTTCTGAAGCCCCTGTATAATAATCCTGCTAAAAGTAACGACTCGCTTTCAGGATATGACTCAACAGCAATTTTCTCTTAATGAAACACACTTCACTCACTAGTGGACGATGTCGTGATTTCCTCTCAGAGATTGGAAAAGTTCCCTAAAGGTAAGAAGGTATGATTGATGTTGAGAAAGGAAGATGGGTAACAAAATTTTCTCCGAAGAGAAAACCCTTTTTATGAAGCATAAGAGCAAAGATGCTTAACAAGAGTTTGAGGATCTAAACACACTCTTTTACTATGATTCAACCCAAATGGGTACATATGCTGTGAATCATCACTGTGGGAAGAAAATAGCTTCAGCTCTCGCACAGGAGATCTGCTCCCTCCTTTGAGAGGAAAGTCATTCCCCCTAAACCCAGAGCTGTGTGCATTCTCAAAAGCCTGGGCTTTCCCCCAAAGCCCATCTTAGATCCCATGCCATTCTAAGTACAGGATATACATGTGGTCAGGAAAGTGGTTTTGCTTAGATTTTTATCTGTACATGTTCTGCATACCTCATCCTATTTTTGAAAGGCGCAAATAGGAATACTCATAGGAAAGATTTGAAGATATAACTCTCCCTGTAAAATGTTGAGCTTTATACTTTTACTCCATACAGGGAGTCCTTACAGAGAAATGGAAAAATCAGCCTTGCTGCGCTCTGTTTTAATTTCTACTGTTGTAATTAATGTGATTACCACCACTGTCAAGCAGCCGTGTGGGAGGTGTGTGTGTGTGTGTGTGTGTGTGTGTGTGCGCGTGCAGCGGTGATGTGAGTTTCCTTTATCATTGTGAGCACCTACCTGTGTTGCACAAATGACTGTGGCTTACAGTTTGTTCTTTTGTACTGCTCTTCTCTCCTGGATTGGTTACCATCATTGCTGATTGGGAAACTTTGTCCATGTTTGTGAGCCTGTTTTTCAGTGTCTCCTTAATAACTTGGTAGCAAAGAGCTCTTTGGTAGTAAAGAGCTGCCCTATTTCTGTTCGAGTACTTGATTAGTTTGTTTGCCCGCGGTTTACTGCTATCCTATGGCATTTTAAATGTTACTTCTATTAAATATCGCGGTATTTTTCTATTTCCTCTGACGTTTCTAATTTATGATCTCATTGCAATTGACTGGCAATGCAGTATATTCCTTATGTTAGTGAACAATAATCATTAGGGAAAACAAAGTCAAATTAAACTGCTGTGTACTTAATTTTTAATTTTAGATATGTCGTTTTTAAAAGATTTTGAATTAGCCCAGGAAAGCTTGCCATAAATGAAGAAATTTAAATTTAGTATTTTGAAAGGGTTTACTGTTTTTTAATAAGAAAAACAGCTCAGTGTTACAATGTTCCGTTTGTTAAAAATACTAAGAAATTTTCATTTTTATTAATGACTACTTTTTGAAATGCCCTCAAAAATGGCTGGCCACCAGAACAGCTAGGAAACATGACCTACTAACCTACTTTTATTAAATTATTTGGAATGACTGTCCCTGTTTCTCTCAGTGATCCCAGATTTGTGCTGACAATCAAATTAACAAAACAGGTTTCACCTTTCATAAATAAAATGGCTGCAAAAAATGACCTCTAGATTGACAAAGTATTTACATGAAATGTTAGTTAAACAAAACCAGACAATAATTGCATTCATTGCTTTTTAAAACAAAATGTATTTGCAGAATTTTTTACTTGAATTACAGCTTTTAAAACCAGGTAATCTACAAAGTTGGAAAACCTAATTCAGTACATTTCATTATAAAGACTTTGCAGTGTAAAGGCTTGACTAGAAAAGCATAAGTGAAAAGCAACAGCTTAAAAAATAACTTTGCTTCTTTGTTTTAAGAAATGAAAAGTTCAGGGGCGCCTGGGTGGCTCAGTCGGTTGAGCGACTGACTTCAGTGACTGACTTCGGCTCAGGTCATGATCTCACGGCTCATGAGTTCGAGCCCTGCATCGGGCGCTGTGCCGACAGCTCAAGGCCTGGAGCCTGGTTTGGATTCTGTGTCTCCCTCTCTCTCTGCTCCTAACCCATTCGCATCCTGTCTCTGTCTCTCTCAAAAATAAATAAACATTAAAAAAAAAAAAAAAAAGAAATGAAAAGTTCAGACCCATGAGACCAGAAGAATACAAGGCTACTTCACACCTGATAAAATGTGGGATTAAGGAAATCGTGAGATCCACTTAATCCTCATGATTTTATTCACCCTTCAAAACAGGCAATGGCTTTGAATGAATGTTGTCAGTGATGACTAACCCTGACCCATTTAGAAGTGCTCATTTCATAATTCCCCCTACTTACAGGGGCTTCATGCCATGTCTGAATACCGTGAAAACAGCAGCAAATTCTGCCACATTTACAGAGACGCCGCTGGCATTTGTGGCTTAAAATGAATAGCCTTATCTTTTCGGTAAAGTTAAATGGTTCCTTTACTTCCTTTGGGGAAACTTAATCTAAAAGAATATGAAGTGAAAGCTGAATCTTTAGAAAATATTTAGAATATTTGGAAAATAGATTATCTTTTTAAATATTGAAAATCCGAATTCTTAAAAGAAAGGCAGGATGGATCTTCAGAGCATGTTTGTACTCAACTGAGACAAACTGTAACAAAGCAAATCTCGTTTTCTTTTAATGTTTATTTATTTTTGAGAGAGAGAGAAAGAGCAAGCAGAGGAGGGGCAGAGAGAGGATCTGAAGCAGGCTCTGTGCTATCAGCATAGAGCCCGACACGGGGCTTGAACACACTAACCGTGAGATCATGACCTGAGCTGAAGTCAGACGCTTGACTGACTGAGCCACTCAGGCATAACAAAGCAAGTATCTTTTTATGTAGGTATTGTGTTTGGCAATGTGTGAGAGGAAAAAAGTGGGAAATGTATCTGAATTTTTCTCTGCGAAGTGGACAAATTAATTAAATTAGGCATTTTTTCCCTGTCACATAGTCAAAAATAAAGACTTTTTATTAGGTAGCAAATATTACTGACATAATTCAAATGCATTTTTCTTCCCAATGGGGTACATTGGCAATTTCATTGCAGAGTTCTGAAATCATGTTTAATCTAATATGATTTAACTCTGTGTAGTTAAGAATTATCCTTACCCAAAGAGAGGCCTGGGCTTTATCCTCAGCTCCTATGGTATGATCCAAGTCCTTGGAATGTTCGGCCTGATAAGAGTATCTTTGTGTATCTGGAGCTTTGGGCCACACCAAATAGTCTAACAATGTGATTTATGGTGAGGGTTTTGGGGCGGGAGGTCTCATCTCAACATCTGGAGGGGCTATGGACTAAATAAAGGTCAGCCACACAGTCAACCATGTCTACGTGACCCAGCCCCAGTAAAATCTGTGGACAATAAGGCTCAGGTGAGCTTCCCTGCCTGGCAGTACTCCATGCATATCATCATACATTGTTGCCCGGAGAAGTCAGTACAGTCCACGACTCCACCAGGAAATGACAACTGGTAGCTCACATCTGGAACTCTCCTGGATTCTGCCCCATGCATCTCTTTCCTTCATTGACTTTAATCTGTAGCCTTTTGTTGTAATAAATCATAACAGTATAACAGCTTTCATTGATTTGTGTTAGTCCTTATATTGAATATATTGAATTTTCAGTCTGAGGGTGGTCTTGGGGACCCCTGAGCTTGTAATTGGTGTCAGAAGCAGGGTGGTCTTGGAGAGCCCTGATATCTACTGTTGGTATCAGGAGTGACTGCTGTCTTAGGAACTACCCCTCCCCAAACTTAAAAATATTTTGTAATTTTTTTTTTTTTTTTTTTTTTTTGAGAGAGAGAGTGCAAGCGGGGTAGGGGCAGAGAGAGAGGGAGACAGAATCTGAAGCAGGCTTCAGGCTCCGAGCTGTCAGCGCAGAGCCCGACATGGAACTTGAACTCATGGAGTACAAGATCATGACCTGAGCCAAAGTCAGATGCCCAACCCACTGAGCCACCCAGGCACCCGAACCCCTCCCCAAACATTATAAAACTCCCCAAAATGAGATATCTTTTTATACATGAGAATATTTTTGGTGAGATTTGGGTTGCACATTTTTACCAATGTGACAGTCATTCTGGCTGTTCCCAAACGTTACAGGTTTCTCCTTCCTAGGCATGTGGTAAGGTTACATTTTCTTACCCACTTAAAGGTAGGCATGGCCATTTTGACTAGCTTTTGCCAATAAGAGTGGAATTGACATACGGTTAGAAGCAGAAATTGCAGTATATTCATCCCACTCTCTCTTTCCCTTTGTGACAAAATGACAACTTGCTAGGTACTAACCACTCCATCCTCCTTGATCCTGGAAAGAAGACAGCAGGGCCCAGAGCTTTCACCTGAATTGTGAAAGAAATGTCGTATTACTGAGAATTAAACCTCTGTGGTGTTAAATCCCTGTGATTTGCAGTTGTTTGTTCCTGCAGAATAACCTAGACTATACTGATTCCCACTGCTAGAATCACTATCTGCTCAAAGCGTGACAAAATTACTACACAAAACTGCTGTTTAAAAAAAAAAAAAATTATTCCTAGCATAATTCTGTGCTCCTTAGTTTGAAATGAAGTACAGTAAAACCTTGGTTTATGAGCATAATTCCTGCCCCAAACATCCTTGTCATCCAAAGCATGTGTATATCAAAGTGAATTTCAAGAACTATTGGCTCAGTTGTGATCATGTGACATTTGGGATCACATACCGCTGGTATTGCAAGACATCCCTTGTTTATCAAGTAAAATTTTATCAGAAATGTTTGCTCATCTTTCTTTTTATTTAGAAAAAAATTTTTTTACATTTATTTATTTTTGAGAAACAGAGTGAGACAAAGTGTGAGCGGGGGAGGGGCAGAGAGAGGAGACACAGAATCTGAAGCAGGTTCCAGGCTCTGAGCAAGTGGTCAGCACAGAGCACGATGCGGGGCTCGAACCCACGAACTGTGAGATCGTGACCTGAGCCGAAGTCAGAAGCTCAACCGACTGAGCCACCCAGGTGTCCCTGAATGTTTGCTCATCTTGAGGAACACTCGCAGACCAAGTTTAGGAGAAAATCTTTGTGAATTTGGCTTAGGAAAAGATTTCTTAGTTTTGACATCACGATCCATAAAAGAACAAACTGATAACCTGAACTTTATCAAAATTAAAACTTACGCTCTTCAAAAGAAGAGGAAAAAGTCAAGCCACAGACTGGGATGAAAAGTAGTTATAAGTCCTATGTAAGAGAGTCAGCAGTATTAACTCCACCTTTAGTGCTCTATTTGTTTGTTCATGTCCCATTGATGACTCCTCTCTCCCCCAACTGTTGGGCTTCATGTCCTGGGACCCCTTGGAGATTAATATACTTACCTTAGAAATGCCCACCAAGGCCAGGATGGGGGGAAGCTTGCTTTGGCTCTCCTTGAATTTGTCTCTCCCTTTCCTGAATTTGTTGGAGATAGTCTCTCCCCTTCCTGTCATACAGATGGTGCCACGAGATCTAATGGAATTTTTGATGCCCATTAAATGCACATAAACCCCCTGAAATACACATGAACCCTTCTATCTCACTACAGTGCCCTTCTGCCAGTTCCCTTGCACTATAAAGTCTGTAGACTAAGGTCTACAGTCCAGACTTTATGGAGAATAATTGCACAGCTGGACTGTTGCCCAGCAGATCTTCCTTGTCTGTAAGTTACCCTGAAAAAAACCTCTGTGTTAACTGTATGGTGCGGCCTCCTTCATTTTTCAGTCTCAAAATGCATTCTTGGTTTGGGCAATACTTTCTAGTCCCTCCCCTAGCTTCTAACAGTCATATGTCTGATAGAGGAGTTGTACCTAGAATATATAAACAATTTTCCAAACTCAATAATGAGAAAAGCCAACGTATTAAAATTAGGCAAAAGATTTGAATAAACTCTTCACCAAAGGAAATGTAAAGATAGTAAATAACTACATGAAAAAATCAACATTGGGTGGCCTGGGTGGCTCAGTCAGTTGAGCATCTGACTTCCTCTCAGGTCAAGATGTCACGATTCATGAGTTCGAGCCCTATGACAGGCTCAGAGCTTGGAGTCTGCTTCAGATTCTGTGTCTCCCTCTCTCTCAAAAATGAATAAACATTAAAAAAAATTTTTTTAAGTGTGGGTTTGGATGTGATAGAAATAGATCTCCAATAAACTGTAGGCAGGAATGTAAAATAGCCTCCTTGGAAAACATACTGCCAGTCTTTAGAAGATTAACATATGCCTTATAGACAGCGCAGCTATTCCACTCCTGGGTATCTACCGAAGAGAAATGAAGGCATAACCATATACAAAAATACGTACAATAATGCTCACAGCAGCTTTGTTTTGTAACAGTCACAAACTAGAAATAATCCAAATATCCATCTTCAGGTGAATGGATACCCAAATTGTGGTATACCTACACAATGGAATACTACTCAGCAACAAAAAGAAAAATTACCTATGATACATCCAGTAACATGGATAAGTCTCAATACAATTATGCTGAGTGAAAACAGCCAGGTAAAAATAAGTACATACTCTATGACTCGATTTGAGAAATCATTTGAGAAATGATTTTTTGAGAAATGATTTTTGAGAAATTTGAGAAAATGCAAACTAATGTATAGTGTCAGAAAGCTGATGGGGGAGGAGATGAAGGAGGGATTACAGAGAGGCATAAAGAAACTTTTGGAAGATATGCATGTATTCATTATCTTGATTGTAGTGATTGTTTCAAGGATGTCAAAACTTACCAGATTCCATGCTTTAAGTATATGTGGTTTGTCCATTACACCTCAATAAAGCTGTTGGAAAAAAAAAATCTGGGGAAACAATTTGTGTCAGTTTGGAACTATGTCCATGATAAGCAACAATGGAAGTTCCAGAATATTATGTATAGTCTGACCTCAGACTTAAAAAAAACACAACTAATGATTAAGAAAAAGTAATAAAATCCTCACCTCTGTGTCCTTTTTTGGTGTATGTATTGAAGCTCAGGTAGTTTACACAATGGATTGCAGTGGTTAGCCCCAGGGAATGAGATGTGGCATAGGACAGGAAGGTAATATACACATATTTAACACCCAGCGGTTACCACTTTTGATATTTTAAGTTTCAGGTATTTGTATATTAATAAAGGTGTGCTCTTTTTTGGGAGGTTTTTTTCTAGAAAATGGAACTATTTGGTTGGGCGTCAGTTTTACGGCGTTTGTGGTCACAGAGGTGTAGCTAAAGAGCAGCAGGCAGATGACCTCCCACTCATCGCCTAGGGAGGCGCCCGGGGATCACGGAGCAGGTGCGCACTCGGGCGCGTCCCCCTCTCGAGAAAGGCGGGGCTGGGCGCATGCGAGGAGGGGCGGACGCGGGGCCTGGGCGGGGCTAGGGTGGAGGACACCGGCTGCTTCAGGGGTCTCGGTCCGCTACGCGGCGCCGCCAGCTCTGGGTGGGGGAGGGACACCGCAGCGCCGTCGGGGTGGGCGGGTCCTGTCGAGCAGCACGGCCCGGGGACGCCGCCGAGTCGCGCGCGCTGCAAGCCCCGAGGTTACGTGCGTGAAGGTAGCATTTCCTTGTGGGGGTCGCGGTGGTCTTCGAGGAGTGCGCCTCCTCCTGCTTAGAAGGAGACGCGGGCCGGAGGCCGGGTCCTGCTTCCGGCGGGTGGAGACCCGGAGGCGCCGGCGGTCCCCGCGCTTTATTCCGGGCATGAGGAGGCGTGACCTGGCACCCCCGCGGGGGTCGCCCGAGGCTGGGGGGTGGCGGGAGCCCCGAGGAGCGGCCGCACCCCGGATCCCGGCCCCCAGGCGCCTTGCAAACCCGGCATTTGATTTGCCCCGAGGTGGGGTCGTCTGGCGGGTTTTACAGCCTCGGGTGGTTCGCTCCTCACGTGTGTGTCTTTCCACAGGGACCTGCGCAGGACCCGCGTGCGCGAATTCAGTAATTTTCTTCCTCTGTGGAGGGTAAGCTTTGAGAGGGCCGTCCGCAGCCTCCCGCGGCCGTCGGGCGCGCACTCGGGGATATTGTTTTTACGGTAGTTGCGGAAAATGCGCAGTGGTCACGGGTCCGCGTGGTCGCTTTTGCGCGACTGCCGGGGTGGGGGGTCGGGGGGAGGTTCCGGGAGGGTAGCGGCGGAGTTTATGTTTGCCATAAAGAGATGTCGGAGACAGAGGTAGACTTAGACCTTTCCCGCGACTTGGGACATTCTGCACTCAAAGGGGACTCGTTTTGTCTTGGCCCGTGTGCCCGGAAACTTTTCCCAAAATGTGAAGTTGAATGGATTAGGAGGATTTTCTCAGGAAAAAAAAAAAAAAAATGTTGCAAAATGCTTTCTTGAATCCTTTGTTTTAACTGTTAGGTCTTGGACCCTCCCCAGTTCTGAAGGCTTCTCCTGGTCTGGGACCTGGCCTGCCTTTTCTCTTTCAGAGTCTGGCTGCAGAGGTTGGGGATGGGGAAGGAGAGTAAAAAGCTTACACAGCCCTCCTCCATCCAGGGATTCTAACAGATTGCCCAGTTCAGGTTCTATATAACCCTCTCCTTGCATCTCAAAAGGTGTTTTCAATCTACACATATTTGGAAAATTTCAGTTTTCCTATGAGTCATTAAAAGGAAACATGCCTATTTTAAAATTTAAAGGTTTTTTTTCAATAAGCATATCTTAAGGGCACAGAGAGACTTTTGAGAGAGTATAAAAAATTGCTAAATCAGTGGTGAGAACACCAAAATGCTGGAATCACTGCTTTAGGAAAGATTTTATTTGACATAATACTTTTTGTCTTATTGAACCCTCGATGATACTGTAAATGATATTCATATTTTTTTGAAATTGCAGTTTTTAGATTTAGAAGGCAGCTGAGGTCATGTGGATTGCAAAGACTGTAAATATTTTTTACAATATTTCTAAAAAAATTATGTTTTGTTTTCTACCTGGATGATAAACTCTGGGGAAGAAATGTTGGCCCTTAGCATAATTGACTCTTCCATTAGAAAGCCATGTGTTTTTTGGGGTGTCTGGGTGGCTCAGTCAGTTAAGCATCTGACTTCATCTCAGGTCATGATCTCACGATGTGGGTTTGAGCCCCACCATCAGGTTCTGTGTGCTGAGAGCTCAGACAGAGTCTGGAGCCTGCTTCCCATTCTGTGTCTCCCTCTCCTCCTCCCCCCCCCCCCTCCAAAAAAAAACAAATAAACATTAAAACAATAAAAAAATAAAAAAAGAAAGCTATGTGTTTTAAAGCTGATCTTCAGCCCATCTGTCCAGGCCCCACCTTTCTTGTCATTGCACCCATGATTAGGATTTCAGACCCCTTAGCAGATGCCTTTTAATCTGTGGTAGCAGCAATGAGATTTCTAGTTTGCTGTTTTAGAAAGCAGCTTAAATAAAGGACATTTGATAATAATTTCTGTTCATTTTCATGTTGCTGCTTCCAACAACTTTGTCTAGGGTTTTAGGTAGTTTTGAATCTTCTGTTATCTGTAATATTCACACAGTATTTCTAGCATTGTGATGACTGAAAACTTGAAACTTTCTAAAATACTTCCTGTGTATTCATTTAACCAATTCTGGAAGAAGTGATGATGCAAAAGATAGTTGTTTCCATTGCTGCCACCAGATTGGCTTCAAGATGTTCATTTAATGTCTTTGAGAATGTTCTTCTCAAGAATACTGTTGGAGATTTCTTAAATACTCTTAGAGGATCCAATTCACATGTTCACCTGTTCCGCCAAATTAGTAAAGATAACAAAAAAGGAAATTGGGTTAGGGTGATTAGGCCACTAAGTGGATTTTGAGTCATTGTTACATTCTTTGCTGAATGCTAATAAATCTTTTCAAACTCTAGACTTGCACTAAAGATCAGTGTCAAGCTATCCTTTTTTGGAAGTTTGGTTTATCACTTGATGGGGTCCCATAGTCTGATTTTATGTTCTTCTGTGGCTCACAATTCCAGATAGTCACTCTGAAACAGCAAACAAGTGTCCTCAGTACCCAGGGAAGTAGTTCATCTGATTCTGAAGACTCCAGTGAATTGATCGGTGATAGGTACTTACTTACCATCTTCTTAGGGGTTTTAGATAGTAATTCACTGTTGTGGTACCCTTGCTAGATTACTGCTGTATTCTCCAGCATACACAACGGCCTGCAAACACAGAATTAGTCAACTTGATACCTCAGCAGAAAATTTTCTGCAGTAAATAAAATTGTGTGACATCTGATGAGGGGACTACAGGTCATTTACCTTTCCCTTATTTTTGTGATATTCCTTTGAAAATGTGCCAGTAGCTCCTTTCTGCCTACTTCCGGAGTGGAATACAAAGTGGGAGAACCAGCCTTGCCATTAGCTTGTAAATAGTAGTTCAGATAGTAGTAGAACAACGGGTAGTGGTGGGGAAATGAAATTGTGGATGTTAAACTCAAATATGTTTTCCCTATCTGTGCTCCAAAGCTCTGTGTTAGGAGTTGGATTCAGAGAGAAATTGAGAGCTGGCAGGTAGTAGATAGCAGCTATTAGAAATTTTTAGTGGATTAATAGATTGCCCCCCACCACCTCCTCTGTATAGTTGAATTTGGCTTATGAAAGTAGTAAGAATGCATTTATTTATTTATTTTTTTTTTAATTTTTTATTTTTTTTACTTTACGACATTTATTCATGATGCCAAGGCAGTGAATTTTATCCCGATGTAGACCTGTTACTGTTTTCTTCTATGTGCATAGAATGCCTCCAACTCTGGTAGGTCACTGTGCCTAAAATTGGTCAGACCTCAAAGATGTTAGGAATGAATCGATTATGAATGAATCAGTTATATCTATCAACATCAGTGAAAAACTTAAAAAACCACAAAAGCATGTGTTAATAGGAGACTAGTCAAATGATATTTGATAAAAATTTATGTCTTCTTATTTAATTATCATTACTCTAGTGGCATTATGTGCTCCTAAAAACTGGAACTGAAAGATTTAACACAGCCCATAAGCAACTACATAAAATCTTGGACTACTTAAACTTTCTGTAATATCTCTCCATACATGCTCATTAAAATATGAATTTTCAGAACTCTCTGATTGATCGCAGCCTTCTGAGTAGAACCTCCAGTCTAATTTTGAGTGGTGACGTTCCCACTAACCAGCCGAGTTGTTTTTATGGACTGGTTTCCTCCCAAGTAGAAAATAATTGTTTGGGAATCAATAATTGCTAAACAAAATCCTTCAATGTAATGCGATCGTATCTAAATATCCTAAGCATAAGAATTATTGGATTTTTCCTTATATATTCTGATGAATGTATTTTTGTGGTATTTTGCCAAGCTAGGAAGTGAAATCACATGGATGTTGGTGAGTACCCCATGGCAGCTGTTACTTCATGTGGTTCGTTTGGAGTGAACTATAACTTGGAAGCCTCCTTTAGGTAAGAAAGTTGGAGTTTGAAAGAGAAATCACCAATTCTTTTCAATGATCATGTATGTTTAGGTTAGAATTTTTATGTCATGGTTTTCAAGCTAATAAAGATTAATTTGTCTTGCCTTCTAACATATATTTTAATGGTGCTTCCTGGAACTAGATTGTATAAAATTTATGATTTGTGGGGGCACTGGATGGCTCATTCACTTAAACGTCCAACTCTTGATCTCAGCTTAGGTCTTGATCTCAGGGTCATGAGTTCAGGCCCTGTGTTGGGCTCCATGCTGGGTATGAAGCCTACTTAAAAAAAAAAAACAAAAAAAACCCCAACTTTGTGGATGGGTTTTATACTCTGAAAATAAATGTACACAAGGAAAAGGGAAATGAAATGTTATTTTTAACAGAATTACTGGTATTCATCTAATATCTGTTATTTCTGGTGATTTTATCAGTGAATTGGCAATTTAATATTTTACTGAATAAACAAAACAATCCATGTTATGTAGAATCAGATTTAATGTGTAGCACAATCCCTTTGTTTACAACTGCAAGGCAGTTTTCTAACCTGATACTTAGATGAAATTTTCATTTGGCTTTCGGTTTCACTGCTTTTCCAGTGAGGGATTATATTAGCGACAACTTTTTTGGTGATAATTTGTAAGATTTTAACAATACATTCTGTAAGCTTACCGAATAAAACACGTACAGGCAAAATGTTTATAAATGTGCTCTCAATTTAGGATCCACTGTACATTCTTTTACCTTACTTGGGCCATTGGATTTCATTTTAGGGCATTAAAATTAAAGAGTAGGTCAGCCCTTTCAAAATAAGTGTATTTTGGAAAAAGAAAACAAAAATAAGCATATTTTGAATAAGCTTTGAATTATTGATGGTAGCAGTTTGATATACTTTATGTTATGTCACTGGACCGTTTCTCAGTCATGCGCATAACTGGTTGATTCATACTAAAATGTGTGTGGTAGCTCTTGAGATATACCTTTGCAACTATTTTTGCTTTTCATTTTAGTTTTCCAAACCCTAAAGATGACATTTCATTTTTGTAGCAACTGAATAGGTCTGTCCTGCTTTTGGGATCCAACTTTCTCCTGTAATTAAGAAATGTTTCACATCATACAGAGATATATATATTTCTAATGTTCAGGGATGAAAAGAGGGTTAAATAGTCTACCAAAGTTAAATAAAGTTCAGAACCACTCTTAGCATTATTTTGCCTCTGAAATAATTGTGTGCTTAAACACTTTGGATTCTTACGTAGAATGTACGTACACACAAGATAACCTTATATACTTGGGTATATCTGGACCTGAAATTTGCTGGAACTTAGTTGTGTCTCAAGCTGGCTAATACCTAGAGATTCATCATGTCTTTTTGTTGGAGAAGACTACTCATTCCTTTGCTATTGAGCATCAGGTGCATTGCTTACAAGGCTCTGTCCCTGGTGTGTCCAGCTTCAGTAGAGCTCCTTTGTCCTGGGTGTCACCTGAAAATTGTGCTTCAATTTAAGAAATGAAATTAGTTCAGAAGAAGGCACTGGACAATTTAATATAACAACAATGACTGCAACAATGATTAAGCCTTTACTATGTTCCAGTACTTAGGGTACTCTAATCCTCACAACAGCTATTCTCCCTGCTCTTCAGATGAGGAAACTGAGGCTTAAATTTGCTCAGACAAGATTGCATGGTTAGTAAATGGCCCGGCTGGGACTTTTCCAGGCCTATGCTTTTGATTATGTTTTACTGTCTTTCAGAACCCCCAGGAGTTGTTAGCACAATTGCACTGTGATGCTTTCTTCTCTGTAGAAGTTAGTAAGAGTACAGTAATTGACCAGGAATGAGCCTGGGACACACACTGCTTCCATAGACGTTTCCTTTTAGAAGCCTCCCCAACCACTCCCTCCCATTCACAAACTCAATCACATACCATTGCTTTATTCTTCCAGTGCGACTTGTCCCAATTTCAGGGATGGCATTTCTCATGCTATTTCACGATTTGACCATAGCTCTTTGAGAGCAAGTTCTCTCTTACCTCTATATCCCTAGCATGTCGCAGTACCTATCAATGCAGGAAAGTAGATTGCTATTAAAATTTGTTAAACTGTTTTTCATTTTCTAATGTTAATCCATACAATTAGAAGACACATGTCTAGGAAATGAGGAAAGTATTATCACTTAACATCTTTTGATGTTTACAGAATGAAGAGGAACAGTGTATCTGTTGTGAATAAAATTGTCCAGTCTTCACCAGCAGTGAAACAACCAAAAGTTGGGTTCTACTCTTCTCTCAGCCACACCCACATGCACACTGTTCTAGACTGGGGGAGTTTGCCTCACCACGTAGTATTACGCATTTTTCAGTATCTTCCTTTAATAGATCGGGCCCGGGCATCTTCAGTATGTAGGAAATGGAATGAAGTTTTTCATATTCCTGACCTTTGGAGAAAGTTTGAATTTGAACTGAACCAATCAGCAACTTCATATTTTAAGTCTACACATCCTGATCTCATTCAGCAGATCATTAAAAAGCATGCTACCCATCTCCAGTATGTCAGCTTGAAGGTAAGAAAAGTCTTAAATAGAAACGACTTGCATTTTGTTAATGTCATTTTTTTTGTAGATCTAGATCCCAATATTGAAGCGGTCAATGAAGTTTGCAGGATTTTTATTCTGAACAATTTCCTGTTTTTCTGTAGTTATTTGCATAGATTGAGGTAAAGAACTTGAGCTATAACTTAAACTTCATTTTGCTTCCTCTGGATTGTACTACTAAAATTCAGGTCATTGTAGAGGATTTGAAAGCATGGAGCACCTAAAAAGTTACTGTGTCACTAGCTCTATTTCTCACTTTTTGTCTGAGACCTTTTGTATAAAGAAAAAATACTAATTTGTTTTATAGCTTGACGGGATAAATACAGTTTTGCAATTGAATTCTGTTAAATAGTTATATTGCCAATAATTTTCTGATAACTTACCTTCAGGAGATTAAGATTTAAAATTGTCTTTGTAGGTTGACAGTAGTACTGAATCAGCAGAAGGTGCCTGTGATATACTTTCTCAGCTGGTAAACTGCTCTCTCCAGACCTTGGGCTTGATTTCGACAGCCAAACCAAGTTTTATGAATGTGTCAAAGGTAAAGATGCCAGGCTTTTTTGTGAGATAAACAAAAGTTCTCAAATATTTCAATCTAGGCAAAAAGGATTCTTTTACTAGAAGTAGATGGTGTCTTCCTTATATTCAGAGAGTTACTTGAGGCAGTTTTCTCTTGACTAGCACGTATTTTTGCTGAAATAGCTTATGCATGGTTTCATTCTTTACATATATTTTGTAATTTTAATAATTGTTTCTACAGTAGCTATCGTTAATGTAAAATTCAGATGTTGTGCTTAGGATTTTCAAGTGCCTTTCTTAGTTTCTTTGAATATAGAGTGTGTATGGCCAATAGTGGATGTTTTTCTTGTAATTCTACAGCTTCTGCATTGGAGGTAGAACAGCATAATTCTAAATGAACTATACCAATTAGGATGATATTGGTTTCTATAAAATAGAAACTCTAAAACGATAGTAGCTTACACAACATGGCTGAAGTTTATTTCTCTTACATTAAAGAAATCTATGCATGAGCATAGCTGGGTGAAGCTGTTGGGATCTCGAGCCCCTTCCATGCATTCCATTTTCTTTAAGGCATTTTCTTCATTTTCACCGTCCAGGATGGCTTTCTGAGCTCCAGCTATCACATCCTGTTCTAGGCAGCCAGGTGGAAGAAGTGGGGAAAGAAGGGTACGCCCCCTGCTTTTCAAGGACGCTAGCCATGAGCACCACATAATGCTTCTGTTGGTATGTCAGGGGCCAGCACTTAGCTGTGGGGCCACATCAGGTTTCTGTTTGATGAGGAATATTTCTTAGCTCGCTGGTAATGTGCCCAGCTAAAACTTGAGACTGGATTACCAAAAAAGAAGGGATGAATGGTTGTTAGGAAGCAGTCAGCAGTCTCTGCTGCATAAACTAGTAACTGTCTTCATTCAGGCTTCAGCTTGGATGCCATCTCTTCAGACAAGCATTCCTTGACCAATTTTGCTAAAACAGTGCCCCCTCCCCCAGTTACACTCCACTATATGTCAATATTTTCTTTATAACATTCATCAGTGCCTGAAATTACCTTATTTATTTAGCATGTTCATTCTCTTCTCCTAGAACAAAATGTAAGTTTTTTGAGGGCAAGGGTTCTATTTTGTTTATTTACCACTGTAAACCTAGAGTTAAGTAGTGCCTGGTATGTAATAAACACTAAATTACGGGTGCCAGTAAAACTGGCTAATGGAAACCTTCCTGTTGAAGAGGACCGAGGAATAGTAGCATCTTCTCTCTCATAAACTGGGTCATGGCTCTCAAGCATTTCCACTAGCTTGTTTATCTTTTTAAGAGACAGGGAAAATGGGTCATTTGGGGATTAGAGTAATATAAGCCATCCGATGGAAACTTACTACTTCTAAACAGTTATTTCCTTGTATATGAATGATGGAATCAGATTAGCCTGAAATTGTTAGATTCTAAGCTGTCTCAAATGCAGCCCATCAGCATCTTTTCTGGGTAAGCTGATGCAGTCACGAGGGTGAGGCAACAGTGATTAGCAGACTTCCTATCAAGCTCTGCCTTTACAGTTAAATGAGTTGAGTGGCTTCCGGTAAAGTTGTGTATCTCTCTTGAGTGTCAATTTTTTTCACTTGTAAACTGAGGAAATATAAAATACAAGGACAGTATTTTGTTAGGCATAGGCGTAGAGAGTGCTTGCTGAAGGAATATATGGATACGATAATGAAGTGTGTACTCCAATGCTTAAAAACATCCTTCAGGACCATAAGGGTCCATTGAGAGTTGATGAAAGGGAAAGTAAACCTTAAATTTCTTAAGGAAAACGTGATGTATTTCTCTAATAATTTTTGGCACAATAAAATTTGGTAAAGAGATCTAGCTAGCCACCGTTTAAAAATTTATATACATCAATTTACAATTAGTATAAACCAGTGTGCTTGATTATAAATGAACTGAGACATAACCAGTTTGGTCATTCTTTTTTTAAAAATTTTTGTAATGTTTATTTATTTTTGAGAGAGACAGAGCACAAGCGGGGGAGGGACAGAGAGAGAGAGAGAGACAAAGAATCTGAAGCAGGCTCGAGGCTCTGAGTTCTCAGCAGAGAGCCTGACATGCCTGACATGGTGCTCAAACTCACCAGCTATGAGATCATGACCTGAGCCAAAGTCCAAAGCCTGTTGCTTAACCAACTGAGCCACCCAGGGGCCCCTCCAATTTGGTCGTTCTAATAGGAGTAATAGAACCTTTGGCAGAATCTGGATGGACTTTGAAAAAGGGAAAATGATCATGCATGGATTTGGTTTTCAGTCTATCTGTCAAAAATTTTGAAATTGTATGCACTTTGGAGTCTTTATTTAATTTTCTACAAAAGGCATATCACTAAAGAATAAGATTATTTATTTATTTATTTATTTACTCATTCATCAACAAATATTTATTGATCTCCTACTATGTGCCAGATATTATTTTAGGTACTAGAAATACAGGAGTGAATAAAACAGATGAAAAATTTGTTTATTCTATGGCAGGGGTTGAAAAGATTCAGACAGTCAGTAGTTTAGGCTCCACAGGCTGTAGTTCTGCAGCTCCTCATCTCCAGCATGGTAGTGTGAAAGCAGACACGGACAGCATGTAAGTGAAGGAGCACAGCTGTGTGCCAGCCACACTTTAATTGTGAGCACTGGAAGTTTCATATAATTTCCACATGTCACAAAATATTATTCTTTACAAAACTTTTTTCAGCCGCTTAAAAATATAAAAAACATTCTGAACTCAAGAGACATGCAGTAACATACTAGGTTGGATTTGGCCAGCAGATCATAAGTTGCTAGCCCCTCTTCTAGGAAATAAATATAATTATATCCTTTTAATATTGGCAATCACATTCTTAAGATGGAAAATAATTGGAAGATGTGTGTATGAAATTTTGGAAACCTTCTTCCTTTTTTACCATTCCATTTATCAATTGTAAAAGTATGAAAGTATACTTTGTCTTCTACTGACTAATGGTGTCATGAAAAACAGTAACATATGTTGATTGCTTTTACTGTGTTTTTGTTAGTAAGTGTTGATATAAGTAGTTTTAATGGCCTATTTGATTGAAGCTTTAGATGTTTGAATAATGTTTCCACAATTCTTTCCTTATTGCCGCGGAAGTCTCATTTTGTGTCAGCACTTACAGTTGTTTTTGTCAACTCAAAATCATTATCATCGGTCAAAATTGAAGATACACCAGTGGATGATCCTTCACTGAAGATTCTCGTGGCCAATAATAGTGACACTCTAAGACTCCTAAAAATGAGTAGCTGTCCTCATGTTTCATCTGATGGTACACTATATCTTTTTAAGCTTTTTTGATGTTTTTTTTTTATTATACTAATAGTCACAATGTAATTTCATACTGAAAAGTACATGCTTATGAAACAATTGAAAAAGTAATATTTTTTCAAAAGAAGTCTTAATCTGTAAACTAGGCATAGTTTAAATTGCATCTAAAAGTATTTTAGTCGTAGGTATATTTTATTATACATATATTTTTTATTACTACATATAATTATATGCCTGTATCTTGGCATCCATCTCAAATCATTTCATGTCTATTTTGGCAAATAATGAATAACTAATGTCAAATTTAGATTTATGAAATGTTGTATTAGTATCAGTAATTCTTGGTTCTTAAAAGTTTTTCCCTGTTTCCTGCAGGAATCCTTTGTATAGCTGACCATTGTCAAGGCCTTAGAGAATTGGCATTGAATTATTACATTCTAAGTGATGAACTTCTCCTAGCCCTTTCAAGTGAAACTCATGTTCGCCTTGAACATCTTCGAATTGATGTTGTGAGTGAAAATCCTGGACAGGCTGAATTTCACACTATTAAAAAACAAAGTTGGGATGCACTTATTAAACACTCCCCTGGAGTTAATGTTGTTATGTATTTCTTTTTATATGAAGAAGAATTTGAGGCATTCTTCAGAGAAGAAACCCCTGTTACTAACCTTTATTTTGGTCGTTCGGTAAGCAAAGCAGCTCTAGGCCGGATAGGTCTTAACTGTCCACGACTAATTGAGTTAGTGGTATGTGCTAATGGTCTTACTCTTGACGATGAACTTATTTGCATTGCTGAATGCTGTAAAAACTTAACAGCCTTGGGCCTCAGTGAATGTGAAGTGAGTTGCAGTGCATTCGTTGATTTTGTAAGACGGTGTGGGAAAAGGCTGACCCACCTCTCCATAATGGAAGACGTTTTGATCCCTGATGGTAATTATAACCTAGATGAAATTCACACTGAAGTCTCCAAATACTTGGGAAGAATATGGTTCCCTGATGTCCTGCCTATCTGGTAATTAGCTACCAAAGATTCTTAATTTTTTTTTTATTGGTAAGATAAGCTTCTTTCTGTCTATGCAAATGTAAATTTTAAGATGCATTGTTGAAATATTTTAGGTAAGGTATATTAACATTTGCAAATTGTCTTAATGGATTGCAGCAAAAACATTTGAAAAAAAAGTAGGAGAAATTTTAAGAGCGAGAAATATCCATAAACAGGGCTTAGATCCTGTATTGTGGATTAGGTAGCTGATATGCTAAATGCTATCAGTGGTTTGTAGATGAGTTCCTCAGCCTTCCTTGAAGGGATATTTTAGCTTGCTAAATAAATTTATAATATTGAGCTTCGGATCCCTAAATTATGATGTTTATAACTTTATATTGCTTTAATTACTTCTCTTTTATCTTGGTATTAGTGTGTTTTACAAGATATGTAGTATTAAAAACTAAGAGTAAAATAAAAGTATAGTTACAGAGGCTGACTTAATTGTACTTAATTTTTAGCACTATATAAGATCATATTATAATTCAGTAAACCATTTCTAATTTCTAATACACTTTGAATTCTTTATTACGTTAGCTTGAGAGAAAATGCGCATTAGATTAAAATTAATACTAATTGTTAATAAAAATATTCTAATTGTTCATTGATTAAATATGCTTCTGAAAATTTTAAAAAGTAAATTTTGCAGAGTGTCTTTGGGAGGGAATCAGCATTTACTGACCTAATCCTCTGTATCTAAAATTGTCCCAGAGGTCCTTTGCAGAAGTGATCTTCTAATTTCATTAGTGACACAACTAAAACTCTTTAGTAGTTATGTATTGACTTGAGGGTGAAGATATATGCTTAAAATGACCTACAAGACCCTACATAGTGTGGCATTTCCCTAATTGTACCAAACTTCCCCTTGGCCCTTCTCCATTGTCTTTCACTTCCTTAAGACTGCCATGCACTCTCTAGTCAGAGGGCGTGAGGATGTGTTCTTCTTTCTGCTTAGATTACGGTCTTTGCTCCCTCAGATCTTTTCTTTAGATGTCATTCCTTCAGGGAAGCTTCTGACTTTCCACACTCTGTGACTTCTGTTTGTGGCACTCAGCATTATTGAAATTTGCCATTTGCTTCTATGATTATTATCTGTTAATTCTACTGCACTGTAAGCTTTATCAGTGCAAGATCACTGTTGGGTTTTGCTCACTGTTGCATGCTAGCATGTAGCATAATACTTAGCAAATAGTAGACTCTCAGTAAATTTTACTTAGGTACTTGCATTTCCAGACTTGTTCCCTTATGCCTTCCCTTAATATCTTGTTTCTTTCTCAGAAAGCAACTTAAAAAGTTGCTTCATCTAAACTTAAAGTAAAAAGAAAAAAGAAATGTTTATTACTTTACAGTTCTGAACATTTTTTAATTAGGAAAAAATTTTAAATATTCTCACCTGTTAAAGAAATTAGAATAGAATACATTGTGGTTTGTACGTGGTAGTTTTTTTTTAAAGAGCATATTTTAGATCTGCCTTTTTTAGAGCGTGTATTTGTGCAAGCATTCTCAGCCCTGCCCCCGTGTTCTTTCTCAGGGCAAGCTGTGTAAGAGCGGGCATCTTACCTCATTTACTTTTGTGTTTGAGACTCTCAGACTGGTGTGTGGTACATTAGTATACCCTCAGTAAGTGGGAGTGGAGCTCATATACTGGTTAAAAAATAAAACCAGTTTCTTAAAGACAGTTGTTACTATTGCAGAGCATGTCCTTTATACCTTAAGATTCCAGGAGACTACAGAAGCGGCATATAAGAAGGCACTCAAAGTCTGGTTAGGATAACGGGACAAACATAAAAGGAAATAGGATAACCAAGATGGAGGGTCGGGCTGGTTGAAGATCAGAGTGATGGTGGAAATAGTGAAGAGGTAAACTTTCGGTCTCACCGGGTATTACTCTAACATGACATGGTGGAGGAGTCAGGGAGGAGTATATATACCTGAATGGTAAGGTGGTGGGATGCCAGTGGTGGTTTCACCAGAGAGCAAAGAGAGGGACTAAAGAAGGGAGATCAAGATGGAGTTTCTCCCTGTTACCTACTAATGCAGAGCGATAATGAGTACCAGTGGCCTCTTTTACAGTTGCTGCTCTAATTGGTGGTTTTTAGGGACCCAATAGTCAGACGTAGTGAACTAGACAATAAAATAACCCTTACAAAGACAACTCAGTAAAATTGATCAGCTCAATTACATGACCCTGGTTGGTCTGACTTTTATTGGCTTTATAAATTGAATAGCAAACATTTTTAGGATAGCCAAAATCAAGACAAGAAAATACAGAGTATTTTTGATGCTTTATCTAATGAAGATGTCTCCATTTACTTTGGAAGCTTATGAAAAGTACTGTTTACTTAAGATTAGAGGATTCTAGATTAAAATGGCCACTTATCTTGTCCTTCCATTAAATTACCTTCCTGCAGAAAACTCAGAACATTTTGTAAGTAAAAAGTAATTTTGTTTCCGTTACTAATTTAGTCATCAAACCTGACACCATTTTTGAAGTATATTTTGCTATCATTTCACAAAGGAAAAATAAGTTATTTAGTACTATCACTTTCCTGTCATTTGAACCTTAACAATACTTTGAAGATGTTGACACCCAAATCTAAAAGGAAAAGGAAATTAAAAAACAAAACCCTCTGATGCACCAGAGGGCGCTGTATTCTGGTTCTTCATAAGAGTAATCCTTGGGTCTAAAGTTTGCATTTCCATTCAACAGATATGAGAGTGCTTATCCAGTTCTAGGCAGAAGGCAGCGTTCTTGGGGAAGCTCTCAGTTCCGGGCAATGAGTTTGGTCTTTTAAACAATCGCTTAAGAAGGTTGATTATTTATTGTTCAAACATTTTAGGGCTCCTTTAAAAACTGTCTTTGAAGTCTCCATGCTATTGCCTATTTTGTGTTCTCAGTGGGAACACAGTCTTTGTCCTTTGAAAGCAAATTTAATTTCCGGAAACAACCTAAAGTTATTTGGCCATAAGGGATCAATAAAGTAGATGATCAAACCAGAGAGTGTTGGTTATAGGTTTTGTTTTAACTAAGAATCAAACTCTTGTTAGCCTTGTATGAAGTGTCATGATACGGTAAAGAATAATATCTACCTGGATGTGAGGATAAACCAGTTGTGTAGTAGAGACTCTGAACTGAGTCTTCATTAACTCGTTCTTCTTGACCACCCACCTTCACGTCTTGTTACCAGTATAACATATCAGAATAAATACTCATGAAATCACCCCCCAGCTCTAAAATGACAACAATGACATAACAAGAACTTAAATTTTTCTGTGTGGTTTCCCTTATTCACTTCTGAGATAATTAGTCTTCATTATTTGCTTGATTTCCTTTTTGTATATTCTTACCACACTTGTATGTGTTCCTAAAAATTATGTTTTGGTTTTAATTATTTTGACTTTCTAAAAAGAGTATCATATTATATGTAACCTTAAGTACTTGTTTTTACTCAAAATTATATTGTTGTGATTCATCCATTTTGTCATGTCTAGCCGAGGCTCATTGATTATGACTTCTAGACACTATTCCATTCTGCGCTAAACCACACAGTTCATTTTTCATATCAGCTGTCCATGGGGATGTGAGTTGTTCAGGTTTTGCCATGACAAATAGTTATATTATGAACATTTGTATGTGTATGTCCTAGCATACAGATGCAGCTACTTCTCCATTAGTAAAGTTCAGTTAATTACATTTTCCATTAGTACATCTGTTGTAAGAATGGAATCTTCTCACTGGAATTCCAAAAGGATTTAAGCAAAAATTCGTGAAAAGTTTCCAGAATGATAAATCAACCTACTCATTTCTCACTAACTAAAATCCAGGGAGCCAGTTATTTCTGGTCCTTTGAATAGTTGTATGGTCTTTTTTCCCCTTCCTACCTGTTGTCAACATAACTAAGGAAGAATGATCTAGAGGTAAAGTGATGTGTAGAGGGGCACCAGGGTGGCCCAGTGGGTTAAGCATCTGACTCTTGATCTCGGCTCAGGTTGTGATCTCAGGGTTGTGAGTTCAAGCCCCACGTTAGACACCGTGCTGGGCATGAAGCCTACTTAAAAAAAAAATAATGTGTAGAAATAAGTGGCTACGATATGCATATGGCTAGATGAGGCTGACTGACTTGGTTCCAGGAGATACTTCAGGTTAAGATAGACCTCTTTCTCATTCCAGTGCTTCCTATAATGTGCTCTTACTGAAATTGAGACTACTAATGTATTTTCTTGGAATGCCATAATTTATGATTTAGAAAATCTTGTTGATATAGTGTGGGGAAGTGTGGTTGTGCAGACCAGCAAACTCTGTCTTAATCCATGTAAGCTCCTCACCCTGTGACCAGTTTGACATACCTGAGGATATTGCTTTGCTGAAACTTTTTAATACCTTAACTAAAGTTTAACTCTCATTTGTTCACTCAATATTTGTGCATGTGTGTCTACCATTGTGCAACATTCTCTTCTTGTACCAAGAAAATAACTTCAGGCTTTTTCTTATTTTCAAGCAGAAAGGTAGCTAGTTTTAGAAGTACCAAAAATGCAGCCTGGATAGCTGGAAGTCATGTTTGTTAATCCTATGTATTGAAGACTAAGGAAATTTAAACAAACAAGCAAAACCCCTCAGATCCCATATGTAACAGAAAAATCAGAGAACCCTCAGAAATTAGTTGACAATCAAAAATCAGAGTGGCAATGAGTTGAAATAAAACACTATTTTCTATTTTGCACTCATCATGTTTTTATTTGGACACAAATTTCTTGAAAAGTAGGATATGCATCCACGTTTTTAAGAAGACGGTTTTCTATTTAGAAGATCAGGTCATCTGTCTTCTACTTAGAGATATGCAGTAGGATCACTCAAGTCACAGTTTTCAATATGTATATGGGATTGTATGCCAGGATGAACTTTCTGCAAGGGCAATACAGTTCCCAGTTTTTCTCCCTTCTTGATGGAACCTTTATATTTAATTGGCTTAATATGGAACATTTTTATACAAAAACCTAAAAGAAAAGAAATTAAATTAGTTTTTATCTGGGTTTTAGTAGCCTTGAATCAGGAATTCAAAAAATAACAGAAATGGAAGAAAAGACCAAAAAAATGAGTTGATTGAACTCAATGAGGAAATTGAGGAAGATGACAAAAGCATACCAGAAATGACTAAAATTACAAGATGCCGAAGGGAAAACAGATTCATATGAAAATTTAATAAAGACATTGAGGAATAACAGAAAAACGCTAGCTGAGAAAATTGAGACTATTAACATATTTTCTTGTTCTCACCCAGAACAATTTCAACTCTAAGACATATTCTTATAAAATGATGAGACTTTAAAGACAAATAAAAATGGACATAATTGGCACAAGATTGAAACTCTTACTAAATACCCAAAGAAAATAATTTTAAAGACAAAGACCCACCAAATAGATAGGTGGAGTTATTGTAATACTATCATCATAATGTAATATGACAATGTTGAGACCACATATATGAGTTATATCTATAAATGTTAACTCATCTGTTAAAAAAATGTTCCTACTAGCTTAAAAAGCAAAACCCAATTATATCCTATATACAGTAAAACACAACAGTTGAAAAAGGCAAAAAATAAGGGGCTGAAAAAAGATTTGTCAAGCAAATGGAAACAATAAGGAAAGCAAGGGTTATGATTCTGTTATCAGAGATTCGGATTCGGGACAAAAAGCATTGAAACGTAACAAAGGAGGACAATTTGTAATGCTAAATCCAATGAAGATACAGCATTTACAACCCCCTGTGCACTAAACACAAACCATCTATATAAGGCAGAGACTACTGGAGAAACAGGGAGAAATAGAAACACTAGAAGATTTTAATACACATATCAGTGAAAACAGTCAAGTAGACAGAATTGTGCTGTCTGACATGGTAGCCACTAGCCACAAGTGGCCAGTCTGCACTTGAAATGTAGCTCATCTGAATTAAATGCACTTTGAGTATAAGATGCATGCTGGATTTTGAAGACAGTACAACAAAAGTAAAATACTAGTAATTTTTATGTTGCATTTTAAAATAATATAGACACTGAATTAAATAAAATATATTAAAATTAATTTTACCTATTTTTTAACTTTCTTAATGTAACTAGAAAATTTTAAATTATCTATGGTGACTTGTATTTCTGTTGAACATTGCTGATTTAGAAGATCTAAACAAAATCAATATAATGTGTCTTATATGCATGTTAAACAATATGTGCACAATTTCAACCCTGCAAGCCAATGTGACAACTAATATAACAGTACAAGAAGAACCAAATAAATGGAGAATATAACATGTTAATTAATTAGAAGACTCATTACTTTTAAGATATCAGTTCTCGATTTCGTCTGTGTAGTCAATGCAAACCCAAAGTCCCAGCAGAATTTTTGGTGGAAATCGATAAACTGATTCTTTTTTTAATGTACTTTTTAAAGTTTATTTATTTTGAGAGAGAGAGAGAGAGTGTGTGTGTGTGTGTGTGTAAGTGGAGGAGGGTCATAGAGAGTGGGAGAGAGAGAATCCCAAGCAGGCTCCACGCTGTCAGCCTGATGAAGAGCTCAAACTCATCAACCATGTGATCATGAGGCACTCTAGATCATTGAGCTGAGATCAAGAGTCAGAAGCTTAACTGACTGAGCCAACTAGATGCCCCTGATAAACTGATTTTTGTAATATATTTGGAAATACACATGAGGAAGAATTGTCAAGGCAATCTGAAAGAATAAATTTGAAAGATTTATGTTATATCAAGATGTGTTTTTGGTTTTTAATATTTATTTTTAGAGAGAGGGAGTGCAAGTGGAGTAGGGGCAGAGAGAGAGAGAGAAAGAAAATCCCAAGAAGGCTCCGCACTGTCAGTGCAGAGCCCCACGTGGGGTTCAATCTCATGAACCATGAGACCATGACCTGAGCCAAAATCAAGAGTTGGACGCTTAACCAACTGAGCCACCCAGGAGCTCCCAAGATATTTTAAAGCTACAGTAATTAAGACAGTTGGATATTTGTGTAAGATCGACACATTGACCAATGAAATACAATAGAAAAATCAGAAACAAACCCATGTTTATTCAGACCATGACTTACCACAAAAGACTATACTGCATTAGAGTAGGGGGAAAAAATAGTCTTTTCAGCTTAATGGTACTGAGTCAGAAACTAATGTGAGAAAAAAAGATCTTGAACCCTATCTCATTCCTTACACAGAACCCAATTCCAAGTGGATTATAAATCTAAATATGAAAGATGAAGCAATAAAACTTACAGAATAAAAAAATACTTTTATGACTTTATGATGAGCAAATGTGTCTTAAACAGGTAAAAACATGTTATCAATAAAGGAAAATACTACCAAATTGGACTAAAACAAAAATAAGAATTTTTGTTTATTAAAAGACAGCAAAAATAAAGTGTAAAGGTAACCCATGAAGTGGGAGAAGATATTTACAATACATAGATCTGACAGACGACTCATCTACAATATACAAAAAGCTCCTACGTGCCAATAAGAAAAATGCAGAAAACACAGGGAGAAATACTTGAATAGGCACCTCACAAAAGATAATATCCATGCTATCAATAAATACAAAAAGGTGCTCCGTTGCATTAGCCATCAGGAAAATGCAAGTTAAAGCCAATAATGACATGTCAGGTAAAGGGTTAATATCCAAAATCTATAAAGAACTTCTCAAATTCAAAACCCAAAAACAATCCAGTGAAGAAATGGGTGGAGGACATGAATAGACACTTTTCCAAAGAAATTAGATGGCTAACAGACTTGTGAAAAATATGGTCAACATCACTCAACATCAAGGAAATAAAAAACAAAACCACAATGAAATACTTCCTCATACCTGTCAGAATAGCTAAAATTAACAACTCAGGAAACAACATGTTGAAGAGGATGTGGAGAAAGGGGAACCCTTTTGCACTGTTGATGGGAATGCAAACTGGAGTAGCCACTCTGGAAAACAGAATGGAGGTTCCTCAAAAAATTAAAAGTAGGACTACCCTATGACCCAGAAGTTGCACTACTAGGTATTTATTTATCCAAAGGATACAAAAATGCAGATTCAAAGAGGCACATGCACCCCAATGTTCATAACAATGCTATTAAGAACAGTTAAACTATTGAAAGAGTACAAATGTCTATTGACTGATGAATGGATAAAGAAGATGTGGTATATATATATAATGGAATATTCAGTCATCAGAAACAATGAAATCTTGCCATTTGCAATAATATGGATGGAACCCGAGTGTATTATGCTAAGCTAAATAAGTCCATCAGAGAAAGACAAATACCATATGATTTCACTTATATGTGGAATTTAAGAACTAAAACAGGTGAATATAGGGGAAGGGAAGGAAAAGTAAAGATAAAAACAGGGAGGCAAACCATAAGAAGCTCTTAACTATGAAGAAAAACAGGGTTGATGGAAGGAGGTGGGTGGGGGTTGGGCTAAATAGGTGATGGGTATCAAAGAGGGTACTTGTGATGAGCACTGAGTGTTTTATGTAAGTGATGAGTCACTGAATTCTACTCCTGAAACCAATACTACACTATATGTTAATTAACTTGGATCTAAATAAAAATAAAGCCAATGAGATGCCACCATATACTCATCACAATGGCTGAAATGGGGGGGGGGGCACTTGGGTGGCTCAGTCAGTTAAGTGTTCAACTCTTGATCTTGACTCAGGTCATGGTCTCATGACTCATGAGTTTGAGTCTCGTGTTGGGCTCTGCACTGACAGTGTGGAGCCTGCTTGGGATTCTTTCTCTCCCTCTCTCTGCCCCTTCCCTGCTTGCACTCTCTCTCTTTCTCTCAAAATAAATAAACTTAAAAAAAAAAGAATTGCTGAAGTGGAAAGTTGGAAGATAGCACCAAGTATTGTGTATGGAGCAACTGGAACTGTTACACACTCCTCGTTGGAGTGTAAATTGGAACCACTGCTTTGGAAAACACAGTAGCTGTTAGAGCAGAAGGTACATATGTACCAAGTGATCCAGCTCTTCCACTTGTACAACATTCTGCCATCAGTGAGTGTGCTGATTCCAATTATGCATTCTGAAACTGGGGAAATTACCAGAAAGTGGATTTGTGGACACACTGGGACCACTGTCAGATGGACCCTAATGAAAATCTACGTTGGTCACCTGACCCTAGAAGCCTCTATTCTGACTGACTGGCCACATTGGCCTTTTGGGTGTCCAAGAGTTAAGTCTCAGTTGTTGAGCAAGTGTCCAGTAGTCTCTGCGAAGCGCAATTCTTTCTTCTTCCCCAGTGTACAGCCATCCTGCTTAATGGTGGCAGTTCTCTTTGAGGACAGCTAGAAGTAAGGTTTATGGTATAAATTTTAGGCTGTGTGAACTAATCTTTGACAAAGCAGGAAAGAACATCCGATGGAAAAAAAGACAGTCTCTTTAACAAATGGTGCTGGGAGAACTGGACAGCAACATGCAGAAGGTTGAAACTAGACCACTTTCTCACACCATTCACAAAAATAAACTCAAAATGGATCAAGGACCTGAATGTGAGACAGGAAACCATCAAAACCCTAGAGGAGAAAGCAGGAAAAGACCTCTCTGACCTCAGCCGTAGCAATCTCTTACTCGACACATCCCCAAAGCAAGGGAATTAAAAGCAAAAATGAATTACTGGGACCTTATGAAGATAAAAAGCTTCTGCACAGCAAAGGAAACAACCAACAAAACTAAAAGGCAACCAACGGAATGGGAAAAGACATTCGCAAATGACATATCGGACAAAGGGCTAGTATCCAAAATCTATAAAGAGCTCACCAAACTCCACATCTGAAAAACAAATAACCCAGTGAAGAAATGGGCAGAAAACATGAATAGACACTTCTCTAAAGAAGACATCCGGATGGCCAACAGGCACATGAAAAGATGCTCAACGTCGCTCCTTATCAGGGAAATACAAATCAAAACCACACTCAGATATCACCTCACGCCAGTCAGAGTGGCCAAAATGAACAAATCAGGAGACTATAGATGCTGGAGAGGATGTGGAGAAACGGGAACCCTCTTGCACTGTTGGTGGGAATGCAAATTGGTGCAACCACTCTGGAAAGCAGTGTGGCGGTTCCTCAGAAAATTAAAAATAGACCTACCCTATGACCCAGCAATAGCACTGCTAGGAATTTACCCAAGGGATACAGGAGTACTGATGCATAGGGGCACTTGTACCCCAATGTTGATAGCAGCACTCTCAACAATAGCCAAATTATGGAAAGAGCCTAAATGTCCATCAACTGATGAATGGATAAAGAAATTGTGATTTATATACACAATGGAGTACTACGTGGCAATGAGAAAGAACGAAATATGGCCCTTTGTAGCAACATGGATGGAACTGGAGAGTGTGATGCTAAGTGAAATAAGCCATACAGAGAAAGACAGATACCATATGTTTTCACTCTTATGTGGATCCTGAGAAACTTAACAGAAACCCATGGGGGAGGGGAAGGAAAAAAAAAAAAAAAGAGGTGAGAGTGGGAGAGAGCCAAAGCATAAGAGACTCTTAAAAACTGAGAACAAACTGAGGGTTGATGGGGGGTGGGAGGGAGGGGAGGGTGGGTGATGGGTATTGAGGAGGGCACCTTTTGGGATGAGCACTGGGTGTTGTATGGAAACCAATTTGACAATAAATTTCATATATTGAAAAAAATAAATAAGTAAAATTAAAAAAAAATAAAAAATTTTAGGCTGTGTGACGGAGCCCTTCCTCAAAGGGTCTGAGCCTTGGTTTCTTTCAAGGGGCCCTGGGCTTGTGAACTGGTGCAAGTCTGGGGGTGGGAGGCAGTTTTGTGACCCAGTATGGTGATGATTGAAGTCACGATTTTGTTCATCAGACCTAGAGTGTTTCCATTTATACAAATCAAATCAGGCTTTAGTAGGCTGCCCGTTTGTTCAGTTCTTGGGTCACCATGATTAACTAGACAATGCCACAGATCTCTGTCCTTCAGATGAATCTGATAGCCTCTTCAGCTCTGCAGCCTGTTAGGTAACCATGCCAACCTTGGCCTTGCTTACTAAGTGGACTCCATCCAGTGGCAGCAGTTTCTCTTGTCATTTGGGTCCTATAGAGAATAACCACCATAGAGCCCTTGAGGATGTGAGCTCCCTCACAAAGTGTTTCTTATGGTGGTGAGGGGAGTGTCCTCAGGGCCCGTTTCTGACAGGAATGCACATTTGTGTTCATTAAAAGACACATGCAGGAAAGTTCATGGAATTTTCATAATTGCCTGAAACTCGATACTACCCAGATGTCCATTTAGAAAAGAATGATTATGATGCAGATCTATGCATAGAATCAAGCCCTCTACATCAACGAGAATGAAGGAACTAGAACGACACACACAAGTAAACAGTAAGCCCAATACCTGGAGTACTGGGTGACCCAGCTTAACCTAGAACATAGAAGCCTTTGAAAATATTTTCCAGTCAATTTTTGCAGGAATGCCAACATCTTTGAATTGTAGGATTTTGATGAATGAAAGTATTTATTTATTATAGTAGATACTGTTGAAAGTGACCTTGTTTGTAGACTATTAGGCAAAACCACATGGGCCACAAGAAGAAAGCCCTTCAGTCAGCTGTGGGGTTAGGTAGAGTGTGTGAATAAAGAAAATGATTTCAGAGGAAGAGGTGGAACGTATTTGAAAATGCATCTAGCTGTTTTAGTTTGGTACCCTATGGCCTTTGTATTCTAGGTGTTACTATTTTGAAGGATGTATGACACTTCGGCATATGGCATGTGCATTAAATAAATAAGCATAAAACATTTCCAGCATGTGCCCCAGGTATAGACAGCACCTCTCACCTCTTCCAGATATCCGAACTCCATTATTAATGGCATTTTTGTTCTTATAAGGTTTCTCCTGGCCTACAATCGTTCCAGTGAAAGGCGCATACACAGTCGATCCATCAGAGCACAAGACGTCCACACCCTGGTGAGGCCTATGATTTCTAAAATGTAAATAAGAATGAACAGACTGAGGAAACTGTCCTAGGGACTTTATTGCCCAGAAACGTGGTGTTAGCCCACTGTTCCCAGACTAGGATATCAAACCCTGAAACTGCCACACCATATTGGGAGGTCCCAGGTTTCTTCACTCTCTTTAGCACAATTTTAACCTCCCTTCCTGCAGGTAGTAATAACCATATTGTAAAGATTAAAGTCTTTAGGATAGTATTTGGTATATGGAGAGCCTTTAAGAATTCATTAGCTATTATTGTTACATGGCATTTTGGGGAAATGAGACAATCTATGTAAGTAAATTTTTAAAACCTATTTATTCTTTTGAAGTTTATTTATTTTGAGAGAGAGAGAGAGGGAGAGAGAATCCCAAGCAGGCTCCATGCTGTCAGTACAGAGCCTGATCCAGGACTTGATCCCCTGAACTGTGAGATCATGACCTGAGCTGAAATCAAGAGTCAGACAGTTACCTGACTGAGCCACCCAGGGGTCCATATGTAAGTAAATGTTTAAAAGATTTTTTTAACATCTATTTATTATTGAGAAACAGAGAGAGACAGAGCATGAGCATGGGAGGGGCAAAGAGAGAGGAAGACACAAATTCGAAGCAGGCTCCAGGCTCTGAGCTGTCAGCACAGAGCCCGACTTGGGGCTCAAACTCACAAACCGTGAGATCATGACCTGAGCTGAAGTCAGACACTTAACCGACTGAGCCACCGAGGTGCCCCCATATGTAAGTAAATTTTATAGATATATGACTCTTCACCCCATCAAGACCAGTTGTAAAAGAGTTATCTCTTTATGGAAACCTATCATAAAAGAATCATATGTTCCCTTCATCTTATTTTTGTCTCAGTGACCAGAAGTTGTCATAAACAACATTTTTTGTATATGGTATTTTAATACAGTGAGTGATACCTCCTGAGTTTATTAAAGTGGGTCAAGAACAAACACAAAATGATCCCAGATTGTGAGATTTCTTGAAGTTGTCTCTGAAAATCCTCACTGTTGTTTGCATTCACTCTTTCCAGCCCCCTCTCCCTTCTAATAGGCTAGCACCTGAAAAATCCAATCTGTGAGGATTGTTAGAATTGTGTATAAAGCAACACTGAGCGGGATTCCAAGTGAAAAACCAGTAAATTATTGTAGAAGTCAAGTGCATACACAGTTTCGGGTATGAACAAATTAAGTCTTAATTCTGGCAATTGAGCGGCCATTTTTCCATATTTCCCATCTCAACCCTGCTGCTCTGGGTATTTGAGGTTGCTTTGTAAGTAGCATTTGTTTAAGTGAGAACTCCACTATAATTAGGATGGAGATCAATGATGCAATTGGACACATGGCTATTTCATCAGAGAGTGGCACCCCTAAGGTGGTGCTGTGCATTATTGAAAATTCACAAATGTGTCCCTTATTGTTTAGAAGAAATGGCCTGTCGAGGGCCAGCCTCTGATGTTGAACTCCCACATCCTGGGTCAGTAACATCATGGTGTGATGGCAAGAGGAACCAAAAGCGTGAATCGTTATGCAGCTTTTCCCACCTCCAACTGTGGTGGACGGGTGCCTTAACCCTTCATACCTCAGTTCAAGTCCCTCTTGAATAAAATGTGATAGTAATGTTGATTTTCACCTTGGAAAAACCAGGTGGGTAACACTGAGAAGGAAAACACTGCATTTGCTCCCCTTTCTCTTTATTACATGCTTTATCCCCAATTCAGAGGCTATCCTTGAAACAGAGGTCTCGGAAGTTGCTCTAAAGATAGTAGTCCAGCTGGTTTCATCGTTGTGTCCTGCTGTTAAAGGGAGATGACCGTGAGTGTTTGAGGCAAGGACACTAAGCAAAGAGGTTAAGAACCAAAAGAATTTATGGTTATTTGTGAAACCCCATACCTTTGAGCAGTATACTGGCCACAGCCATGCCTGTCACATGTCCTGATCTCATTGGAAGACTTGCCAGCACAGATACTAGCCCATGGTCCAGCCAGAGCTAAAAAAGAGAAACATGACAAGCAGATTTCCTGACCTCACATATTTCCAGTCTCTTTTTACCTTGTCAGTCTCCTGGTAGCTTCAACGCTTCTGTTTTCACTATAGTTTTTCTCTAACTTTCTATATTTTATGGGCAGGTGTTCCTTTAATTCCTGATTCGGGTGTAAAGTTCGCTTTTTCCCTTACCATAAAATTCTGTCTTATGACATACACCGTATTTGTAAATGTGTTTATTTATAAGCATTAATCTCCATCATTACAGTTTGTTTCATATTATCAACTAATAAATGCCCTAAGTTATGATTCTCAAACTTTCTTTGCTTATTACTTGGGACTGCTGTGTTTAGGTTAAGCAAAAATAATCAAACAGCATGGTGCCAAGAAATAATTCAAGAAATTCTAAAGTAACTTTGAGATGTTCCTTTATCGTTAGTCCTAAAAATCAAATCCAAGAAAATGTATGAACTGAAGAAGCAAACTCTGAACTAGCAAAGCAGACTCTGAACTAAATAGATCTCTTTTCTGTCTGCAAACATGGAAGAGGGAGATTCTTAGAAATAAGAACATGTCGGACCAATTTAGCCTAGAGTGGAGGGAGAAGACAAGGGAAGGGAGTAGAAATAATTATATGAAAAATTGTGAAGTAGTAAAACATGGAGGAAGGGCTGGCTCTCTCAGTGTATTTTGTGCACACTTGTTTTAGGTGCATCTTCTCTTTAGTATATGCTAAATTGAGATAAATGCTCAATTGAATTAAATTTCCCAGATTTCCAATGTTAACGTTCACAGAGAGATGCAGTTAGCCAACTCATCCTTTCACTTCAGAATAAACTAACAAAACAGAAGCAAAAGCAAGAACCAGCTAATTTGATTGTTGATTTTCGTCAAAGATATTTTACTATTCATTAATATATGTGCTGTGAGAGGAACAACAGAATATGGCCATTTAAGTTTATATGGCTGTTTAAGTATATTCTTTAATGTATTTTTTAGAAGATGGGCTTCAAATGTCTTATACCTTTGAGCCAAACTTCAAGTCAACATCTTGATCGAGATACAATACCATCACTTTGGCAACTAGTATTTATTCTGGGGAATTGAGGCAGATATTAGGTGATTTATTAGCGTATTCATTTTTCCTCTCCTGCTGTGATGGTTAAGGGAGCGAGAGTTCCCTTTGCCATAATCCACGCCAGTCGCTGCGTAAGGAATTCTCCAAATCAAATTCTTATACAAACTTCTTATTTTCTAATTATGTTCCATTTAAATCCTAGGCCAAGATTAATAGACTTTTCTTAAAGTCCTCTATTCCACTTTTATGATTCCCTTGTTCAAGAAGGACAGCATTCAGGTGGAAGTTGGGAGAAGTCCCCCTTTCCCCTGTATTCTTCTTCCTAGTCCATTTTCAGTAGTCAAACACACACATTTCTCTTGTGGTTGTGATATTCCTGACTTTTGAATCTATTACTGAAATCCATTTTTTAAAATTAGCCGAGATTCTCAAATTGTTTTTTGGACTTACCAGTCGAAATGAAGACAGCAAAAAGGAGGACTTCTGTGGAAAACATTTGGCTTTTGCTTTCCTTGTGATGTTTCTTTCTCTGATAATTGGAATTGCCCCCACACTCTTTGAAGAATAGCCAAGGTTGAATTATGTAGCCTTGGAATTCTGCATCATTCAGGTCTTTCGTTTACTGTGAGACACACACAAAAACAAGAATGAAGCAAGTCAAAGTCAAATATTCCCTGGGTAGCTATTTGGTTCACATGTAGGGCCTATGTAAAATTGTTTGATCTGAAGAAGGAGTTAATTTTATTGGAAATGCTGACTAAACATTAACAGAAAGTGATAAGGTAGCTGACTGTCTTCTGGGCTGCAACTTCATGAATGGCTGCGTACATAGGAAAAATACAAAAATATGCACAGATTAATTTTAAGATAATAGGTACCTCTCAGGAAGGAGGGAAATAGAATTGTGGAGGACTCTACAGAGTGCTTAAACTCTAAAATACTTAGTAAAAATGTGAGAAGGAAACATGTGAAAGTATTTGTTAATTATTAGAGGTAGATACATGGCTATTTGTTATATGAATCTCTGTGCTTTTCTATATTTTTCAACAAATAGACACTATTTCTGTGTATTAGCCTCTCTTTCTTGTTATGCTTAATACTATATGAGGCCTTGGGATTTTCTACAGAAACATCCCCCTTTAAATAATTTGTCAGTAGCTGTGGGAGACTGAGATTGTGGCCCCAGTTCTTTTTACCCTTCCCTGAATCCACACCCTTCCCATGACTCTAAGGAGGCAGAAGGCCTTTCAAACTTTTGGTATGTGTTTCAGCTGTATGACATGCTGTGACCGATCAAAGGAGACACAAGTGACAGTTCGTGAGTACAGCCTGAGCCCTACGGGGTGTCGTGTCTTTCGCCTTCTTGTGTTCTGCCTTGGCCATGCAGAGAGCCCTCCCAGACTAACCTGCTGGCCCCAGGAAGAGAGTAAAAGTCCCGTGGAACAGAGTCACTGTAGCCAAGCCACACTAACTGAAGCCAGCCTAGCACACCCCTTAATTTATAGTAGAAAATCATCAGCTCTCACAATTATTGAACAGAGTAAATGCCATGGTGTTCAAAGAAATACTACAGGAGTTGAAGCAAATATAAGCTAACTAACCCAACAGTTGTTTGAAAGGCTGGCTAATGCCCCTTTTGAAGTGGTAGGAGGCACTGTCACTGTTCTCTTGTGTATCGTCCGTGACTGTAAGGAGTGTTGAGGTGGTTGCCGCGTGCTAGAGATCTTGCGGTGAGAAACTCTGACCTATTCACAGTTTTGCATAAGACCTTTACCTTCTCTGAGCTCTACTTCCTCATAAGGAAATGTGTGTGGAAGTAAGGTGACTTGTTGGGCTACAGTTACTGAAGGGCATTTAACTTTTGCAAGACAAGCTCAACTATCAGCATTAAATTGACCTCTCATTTCTCCCCCATGCTTTGACTGTTTTACTTTTCTTAGCACTTTCACCAAAGCCAGAGGGAACCTGGAGGAAGAGGAGAAATTCAAACTGGCTATAATTTAGCTTTGAGGGCAGTGGTGCTAAAGTCTACTTCCGGCATCGAGATTAACTAAAAGTTACTTGCCTCTTTCACCACATCATTCTCCCGTCTAGTTAGAAGAGTTTGAGGTAAAATTACATGAGAGCTCATGCAATTGCAAGACTCAGATTGTTTCTTCCTCTTGCCCCGGCTTCTCTGTACCTGTCTCCTGCTTCCTCTGAGATGGGTAGTTCAATACCAGAGTGAGAGGGTTGGCTGTATTCCAGGAGCCAATGAACAAATTGCTTATGATAAAAACCACTGAATCGTATGCTTTTCTCTGATTAGCCAAAGAAAGCACTTGATTTTCTTCTCTCAGGGCTATTGTATCCTTTTGTTAATAGTTTCTTAATTGATTTTTAAGAAGTAGCTATATTACAGAACACTAAATCACAGAAGAGTTGAAGTTTTGGGTATGTCTGAGTGCTTCCATTTGGGAACAATTTACATGAAACCTTTTTGGTTTTCCTTAACTGTGGGAATAGTGGGCTAGAGGGTGAAGATATAATTTCTTTGGTAGCTTTGATCTTTGATTTGCTCTGCAGTTTGGAGGCCTTTGTGAAAGAGAGGAGGCCAGTGTGCTTTGCAAAGGGTTGTTGGCCTGGGGACCTGACCAAACGCACTGGCTCCTTCCTTCTGTGTTTCACTAAAATGAACCTACCTAGAAATAGCATGCTGTGTTAAGCTACTGATTTATTAAACAAATGCCTTCAGAAATCTGAAATTAGTCCAGAACTGCTCTGCTAAAGTCTGTCCTAGTCATGATAAGAATGAAGAAGGCATTAAATACAAGTTGTGGCCAGTAGAGCCTTAGCCTCATGATGAGGCCTTGTGTGTCACTTTCCATCTCTGATTTTAGAATGCCGAATGAACATTTAAATCCATTCTTCCTTCTCCCACCCCCTTCCCCTCACTCCTGCCACCCCCCACAAATCCTCTGTGTGGACAGACAACGGTAACAATTGCAAGTATGACACATTAGTCACCACAGGTTTGGGAAGTGCAGTTAGCAAAGGGGAGGGGTTTGATTACAAAAATCATTTTATTTTTATTTATGTATTTATTTTATTTCTTTTTATTTTTCTTTTTAAATTTACTTTTAATGTTTATTTTTGAGAGAGAGAGAGTGCACATACGAGTGTGGAAGAGGGGCAGAAAGAGACGGAGACACAGAATCCGAAGCAGGCTCCAAGCTCTGAAGTGTTAGCACAGAGCCCGACTTGGGGCTCAGACCCACAAACCATGTGATCATGACCTGAGCCAAAGTTGGACACTTAACCGACTGAGCCACCCAGGATCCCCCCCAAAATAATTTTAATATGGAGAATCATTCCTAAGTTTTCCAATGTATGGGGCAGTTGACTTATCCTAGAAAACAGGAACTTGAAGCATTTTCTAATAAGCCATTTACTTTTTCACTCATAGGATAATGGGGGGGGGGGGAGGGGACAGATAGTGATTCCTAAAACTGGCATTAGATTTTATTTGCTTTTTTTTTTTAATGTTTTATTTATTCTTGACAGAGAGAGAGAGCATAAGCGAGGGAGGGGCAGAGAGAGAGGGAGACACAGAATCTCAACCAGGCTCCAGGCTCTGAGCTGTCAGCACAGAGCCCGATGCGGGGCTTGAACTCACAGACCACGAGATCATGACCTGAGCGGAAGTCGGACGCTCAACCGACTGAGCCCCCCAGGCGCCCTGGATTTTATTTGCTTTAAATTAAGTTGTAAACTACTGAAAAGGGAAAGTTCTCTTTATGAAATGTAGACATACAACACAACTTTGTGTCATGTCTAACACAGTATTTCAAGGTTAGAGGGATGTGGCCAGGAGGTTTGCTGACTAGAGGCTTCTGAGGGAACATTATCTGTGTCAGAGTGGCAACTGTGAAGTGCAGGTACCATTACTTTCCTGCCTACATCCAAGGCAGACATTACTCATCAAGCACGGTCATCTGTCAAACTCTACTCACATGTGTCCTCATGATCTTGCTCCTCACAGAGTCTTTCCCAACTGGGAAAGCATCTTGATTAATATCTACTTCTCAGAGCACCTGGGTGGCTCAGTTGGTTATGCGTCCAACTTTGGCACAGGTCATAATTTCACAGTTCGTGAGTTCAAGCCCTCCTTGGGCTCCGTGGTGACAGCTCAGAGCCTGGAGCCTGCTTCAGATTCTGTGTCTCCCTCTCTCTCCACCCCTCCCCCGCTCACGTGCTCATGTGCGCGCTCTCTCTCAAAAATAAACATTAAAAAAATTACAAGTAAAAATAAAATAAAATCTACTTGTCATTCTTGATTGAGGTAAATTTATCTTAATCCAGAGTCTGCTCTTATTTATTTTATTTTATTTTATTTTATTTTATTTTATTTTACTTTATTTATTTATTTATCTTTTAATTGTATTTGTATTTTTTTCAGTATCCCAGACTCAGGCACAGGCAGGGTGAGTGACTCAAATTCATCAAGTTACTGGAAGGTAAATGAACACAGAGGTAGATAGATAAGTAGGTGTTACTTTCATTGGAGGTGATTCCTCTCTACTGAGGGGTTGTACTCCCTTCTTGATGTTGGAGCCCTCGGAGAAGTGGTTTGATCAATTTGGAATGAGAACAATAAGAGATAAAGAATTTTAAGGGCTTTTCCAACCAACTATGTGGAATCTTTTAAATTTTTTCCTCTTGATTAAATGGACTAGAAAACATGTCCCTCTTGAGTGACACCAAATGCACCCATGAACCTCTGTCTCTTTGATTCCCTTTCTGGCACCCTAAGCCCATGTTTTTCAACTGGGAGTACCTGGATGTAGGCCAGGTAACACAAAAGCAGTGACACTTGATATCTAATTTTTTTGGATTTGGGAGTGGGGCGAGAGGAAGAGGAATAACCATTATTTATTTACTATAGTAAGTGTGTGTTTTTTTTATATCTGCCGACATATTAAATCTTTTTTAAATTAATATTTAATTTATATATTATAAAATTTACCCTTTTAAATTTTGTAAAATTTATTTTAAATTAAATAAAACCCTTTTTTAGTCTGTTTACAAAATCACACAAATATTACCAGAACTTTTGTCACCCCCAAATGAAAAACCATACACGTTAGTAACCACTCCCCATTCCTACTATCCCCAGCTCCTGGCACCTGTTGATCTACTTTTCCTCTTTTTGAATTTGCCTATTCTGGACATTTCATATAAATGAAATCCTTCAATATGTGGCCTTTACTGTCTGGTTTCTTTCACTTAACATAATGTGTTCAGGGTTCATCCATGTTGTAATATGTATCAGAACTTTATTCCTTTTTATGATTGGATAATAGTCCAGTGCATGAACATACTACATTGTTTAGTTGATGGGTATTTGGAAGGTCTCCACTTTTGGCTATTATGAATAATGCTGTTATAAACAATCAGCTACAAGCTTTTGTGTGGCCATGTGTCTTCAGTTCCCTTGGGTCTGTCCCTAGGAGTGGAATTGCTGTGTGTTTAACTTTTTGAGGAACTGTTAACCTGTTATCCAAAACAGGTGCATCAGTTTACATTTGCACCAACAATGCATGAAAGTTTCATCTTCTCCATGTCTTTACCAATGCTTGTTATTATCTCTTTTTGTTTTTTTAATGTTTATTTTTGAGAGAGAGACAGAGTGCAAGTGGGGGAGGGCCAGAGAGAGAGGGAGACACAGAATCTGAAGCAGGCTCCAGGCTCTGAGCTGTCAGCACAGAGCCCGAGGGGGCCATGAGGTCATGACCTGACATGAAGTTGGTTGCTCAACTGACTGAGCCACCCAGGTGCCCCTTATTATCTCTCTTTTTAATTATAGCTATTCTAGGGGATACAAAGTGGTATCTAATTGTGGTTTGGATTTGAATTTCTCTCATAACCAGTGAGGTTGAACACCTTTACATGTGCTTATTGCCCATTTGTATATCTTCCTTGGAGAAATGTCTTATTTAAATCTTTTGCCAAGTTTTCAATTGAGTCATTTAACCTTTTATTGTTGAGTTGTAAGAGTTATTTTTTATCTTCTAGGTACAAGTCTTTGTCAGATATATGATTTCCAAATATTTGGTTTCACCATATGTGTTGTCTTTTCACTTTCTTGATGGTGTTCTTTGAAGGTCAGAAGTTTTTAATTTTAATGAAGTTTACTGTATTTTTTTTCCTCTGGCTGCTGGTGTTGCAGGTGTCATATCTAAAAAATCATTTTCTGATCCAAGGTCATGAAGATTTATGCCTTTATTTTATTCTAAGAGTGTTAAATTTTACATTTAGGTCTTTGATTCATCTTGAGTTAATTTTTATATATGGTGTGAAGTAGGGGTTCCAAATTTATCTTTTTGTATGTAGCTATCTGGTTTTTCTAGCACCATTTGTTAAAAAGACATATCATTTCCCTCCTGTAATTTTGTTTTATTTATTTTTATTTATTTAATTTTGTTTTATTAAAAAAGTTTTTTAACGTTTATTCATTTTTGATAGACAGACACAGAACGCAAGTGGGGGAGAGGCAGAGAAAGAGGGAGACACAGAATCTGAAGGAAGCCTCAGGGGCTCTGAACTGTCAGCACAGAGCCTGGTGCAACACTCGAATCCACAAACTGTGAGATCATGACCTGTGCTGAAATGGGACATTTAACTGACTGAGCCATCCAGGAACCCCTCATGTAATTTTATTTTCTGTACCCTTGTTGGAATTCTGTACTCTTGATTCTGTTTCATTGATCTATATGTCTGCCCCATGCCAATAATGCACAGACTTGACTATGCTTTCTAGTAAATTTTGAAATCAGGAAGTATGAGTCTTCCAACTTTTTATTTTCAAAAATTGTTTTGGTTATTCTGGATTCTTTGTATTTTCATATGAATTTTACAATCAGCTCGTCAGTTTCTGGAAAAAGACTGACAGGTGGCTGAAATTTTGATAGAGATTGAGTTGAATCTGTAGATCTGTCTGGGAAGTATTGTCATCTTAATGATATTAACCCCCCAAGTTTTTTTTAAATTTTTTAAATGTTTATTTATTTATTTATTTATTTTTAAAAATTTTTTTAATGTTTATTTTTGAGACAGAGAGAGACAGAGCATGAACGGGGGAGGGTCAGAGAGAGGGAGACACAGAATCTGAAACAGGCTCCAGGCTCTGAGCAGTCAGCACAGAACCTGACGCGGGGCTTGAACTCACAGACCGCAAGATCATGACCTGAGCTGAAGTCGGACGCCTAACCGACTGAGCCACCCAGGCGCCCCAATGTTTATTTATTTTTAAGAGAGGGAGAGAGACAGAGCCTGAGTGGGGGAAGGGTAGAAAGAGGGAGACAAAGAATCTGAAGCAGCCTCCAGGCTCTGAGCTGTCAGAGAAGAGCCTGATGTGGGGCTTGAACTCACAGACCATGAGATCATGACCTGAGCCGAAGTCAGACACTCAACCGACTGAGCCACCCAGGCTCCTCTCCCCAGGTTTTGAACATTTATTTCGGTCCTCTTTAATTTATTTCAGTGAGTTTTGTAGTTTTCAAGGTATACATATTACACTTCATTTGTTAAATGTATTACTAAGTATTATATGGTTTTTGCTGCTCTTACAAATGGAATTTTTTTAAACTTTGTTTTAAATGTTTATTCATTTTTGAGAGACAGAGAGAGACAGAGCGCGAGTGGAGGAGGCACAGAGAGAGGGAGAGACACCGAATCTGAAGCAGGCTCCAGACTCTGAGCTGTCAGCACAGAGCCCTATGTGGGGCTCGAACTCACCAACTGTGAGATTATGGCCTGAGCCAAAGTCATATGCTCAACTGCCTGAGCCACCCAGGTGCCCCAAATGGAATTATTTTCTTAATTGCATTCTCATATTGTTCCTTCCTAGTGCATGGAAATGCAACTGCTTTTTGTATATATATCTTCTGTCGTACAATTTTGCCAAATTAATTTATTAGGTCTAAGAGTTATCATTTTTTTGATGGATTCCTTAGATTTTTTTTGATATACAAGCTTATATCATCTGCAAATAGGCCTTTCTATTCCCCTGTTCCTCATTACTACCTTCTTTTGTGTGCAGTAGATATTTTCTAGTGTACCTTTTATTTCCATGTCATTTCTTTTACCATATATTTTTCAGTTCTTAATGGTTACCCTGGTAATTAAAACTTAACTTTAACAGTCTAATTCAGATTAATACCAACTGAATTGCAATAATATACAAAAAGTTTCCCCCATATAGCTCCATTCTGTCACTCCTCTTCTTTGCTTTGTCATACAAATTATACCTGTATCTATTGTGTGCTCATCAACACCCAGATTTAGAATTATTGCTTTATTCACCTATGTAGTTACTTCACTGGTACTTTTTATTTATTTATTTTTGTATGGGTTCGAGTTATTATTTAGTGTCCTGTCATTTCTGCCTGAAGGACTTTCTTAGCATTTCCTGTAGAGCAGGTCTTTTAGCAACAAATTCTCTCCAGTTTTGATTATCTGCAAATATCTTAACTTCTTCATTTTTGAAGGATAGTTTTGCCAGTTGTAGAATTCTTATTTAGCAGGTGTTTTTCTTTCGGTACTTTCAGTTTTGTTTTGTTTTTGTTTTGTTTTCTGTACTATGTCCTCCCAATGCCTTTTGGCCTCCACAGTTTCTGATGATAAATCAACTGTTAGCCTCCTTGAGAATTCCTTGTATGTGATGGTTGCTTTCAAGATTCTGTTTTTGCCTTTGTCTTTTGATTGTTTGAGTATGATGTGTCTGGTCTTTGAGTTTTTGAGTTTTCCTTACCTAGATTTTGTTGAGCTCCTTAGTTGTGTACATTAATGTTTTTCATCAGATTTGAGAAGTTTCCAGCCGTTATTTCTTTAGATATTCTTTCTGCCTTTCTCTTTCTCTCTCCTGTCCTTCTGGGACTCTGTTATGCATATATTGGTATTCTTGAGGATGCTGCACAGGTCTCTGAGCCTCTGTTCATTTGTCTTTATTATTATTATTATTGTTTCTGAGACTAGGTAATCTTAATAGACCTATCTTCAAGTTTGCTGATTCTTTCTTCTCCCTTCAGGTGTTGAGCCTCTCTAGAGATTTTTTTAAAATTTCAGTTATTGTGTTTTCCAGCTGTAGAATGCATTTTATATATGCATACATTTTATAAACGTATATAAAATTTCTGTCACTTTATTGAAATTCTCTATTTGGTGAAACATTGTTTTCATACTTTCCTTCAGTTCTTTATAAATGATTTCTTTTAGTTCTTTGAACATATTTAAAATACTGACTTATAATCTTTGTCTAGCCTGTGCAGCATCTGCTTTTCCTAATGACAACATCTATTGGCTGCTCTCTGTGCTGAGTCCTCATATAAAATTGTGTGGCTTTTTCTGATTGTCAGAGCCTTGACCCCCATGGGAAGTGCTTGTACCTGTATAAAATGTAAATGTCCTCTCTCTTTATTTGTACTGTGTGCTAAGGACAAAGGATCAAAAGTGAGGAGGTTACTCCTTGCAACTTATCAAACTTACACTTTCTGCCTTCACAGCTTACAGCCACTAATATTTTACCTGAGGTTGCTCTCAAGAGCTCTTGTGAACTGATTGACTCTCCATCTCTGGCAAACCTTATAGCTAAAAGACATAAAATAAAACAAGACCACTCTAGCCTGCAAGATTTAAATTATACATGAATTTTTCCCAATAAAAATTTTCTTTATCTCATTGGGCACAAGTATATAACCAACAAAGACTCTATACCTGCTCTTCATTTAAATCCACTTTTTTCGCAAATGAGAGACTCTCGGTTTTAAAATCCTGCCTAAGGATTTTGTCTCACCACTGACCATTTGATTATAAGATTCTAGAATGTACTAAGCCCCAGTCAATAGACAACCCTCATTCTATCAAATACTTCCAGACCCACAGTGGGCATATTTCCTCACCCAGTTTCACCATCTGCTAGTACTTTGACCAACAGAGAGCAAACAGCCCAGGGCCACCTAGGGAAACACAGACTTAGATTACCTCAAACCATGGTAAACAGATGTAATGGGCCCACTGAGCTTTGAACCCTCAAATTGCACCACACACAGACATGGTCAGAGCACTGCCAGAGGTTACAACACACACATTCTTGGCACCATTGTTCTGATTGACTCAGACCAGCTGAACTTCTTAAACTGTATGATAAATTCATTACAACAATGGAAGAAATGATGCTCTTCTGTTCAGGGATTAAAATGTCTCTCTAGCTACTGATACCTCCTGAAAAAGAAACTGACTTCGAAAGTTACAGTGCTACTTCACCGTTCCACAATTCAAGCCAGCCCACATTTGGTGGGCAGTGTGTGTGCAAGGCGCTGGGTGCAGCACTGTGAGAATGGAAGAGGAGTCGGGAGGCAAATAAGCCAGGAAAGCCTGAGAACTCGGGAGGGGTCAACCCTGGACATGAGAATGAGGATGACAATGGGTCAGAATGTACGACACAGGCAAAGGGAGTGTTGATTGTCCTGTAGCTCCCTGAGCCCATGAAGGATTTCAGAGCGCCTTATAAATCCAGCCCAATCCTACTGTTTGCTTGTTTCCAGGAGTAAAGATGGGATTTTTGGATTTCATTTGACTCGAGGGAGATCTGGAACTGCTCCAGGAAGATTTGCGTTGGATGCTATGAAACAGGATAAGGAAGTAATTGTTGGATATGTAAATACATTTGTGCAAGGGTGAGGTACATTTGTGTTTCTGTCTTCAAAGTTTACTTTTAAAGTGTTTTATGAGAAGTAATATCAGAGATATAAAACAATTTTTTTGTGGTTGCTAAATAGAAACCATCAGGAAAAGAAATGTAGTTGGACCTGTTGGACATCAAAGATAGAGATTGTGACATTCAGAGTTCATTACCCTACCTAAACTGAACCTGATCCAGACAGCAAGGTAAACAGAAGTTTTCAGGGACAATAGAATAGTTCTAGGATGGAAGGATCTTTTGTAATTCTAAATTCAGATGTTTTTGACCCTTGAACAATAGGGATTTGAACTCTGTGGGTCTACTTATATGCAGATTTGGGGGGGGGGGTTGTCAATACAATACAATACAATACTGTAAATGTATTTTCTCTTCCTTGACTTTTTAAATAACATTTTGTTTAGCTTACTTTATTAAAGAATACAACATATGTAGAAGATACAAAACTTTTCTGTTGCAGTTAGTTGACTGTTTTATTTTGATAAACAGGCTTCTGATCAAACAGTCTATTCATAATTAAGTTTTGGGGGAGTCAAAAATTATACATGACTGCTCAGGGGATCAGTGCTCCTAACCCCTATGTGGTTCCAGGGTCAACTCTAATTTTATTTCTGCTGGAGATGTTTTCTTTCTGTGGTTAACAAAAGAATATCCATTTGTATTAATTAAGGTTCTTCCCAGAAACAGAACCAGTAGGGTGTGTGTGTGTGTGTGTGTGTGTATGTGTATTTGCATGTATGTGCATACAAAATAGCTCTATTATTTTTTATATTTATGTTATACACTTATGTATATAGTCCATGTATACCAAAATAACCCTCTATAGACTACATACTAGAGAGAGAAAAAAAACGTGAGGGAAGAGTTATTTTAAGAAATCGGCTCATGTAATCGTAGAGGCTGGCAAGTCCAAAGTCTACAGGGCAAACAGTCAGGATGAAGACCCAGGGAAGAGTTAATGTTGGAGCTTGGATTCCAAAGGCAGTCTGGAGGCAGAATTCTGTCTTCCTTGTAGGGACCTCCATCTTTTTTTCTTTTAAGACTTCAACTGGTTGAATGAGGCTCACAAACATTGTAGAGAGTAATGTGCTTTACTGAAAGTCTACTGATTTAAATGTTAATCCAAAAACTACCTTCATAGAGATATTTAAACTGGTGTTGGCCAAATATCTTGGCCTAGCCAAGTTAATCCATAAAATTAACGAGCCTAGCACCTTTGCTTCGGAAATAAGAATTTAACTATGTGCTTTGACTTCAAGAGTTGAACTAGAACAGAGGCAAAACTTGACATGCTGTGGGGACTTGCAGCTGTGGGAGCCTTCACAGGACTTCAGGAAATTTCATTATGTTGGTTTAATTTATGGAAGCTTTATGTACCTAATTACATTGTCGCTGAAAACTTTCCTTATGGTCTGTCCAATTTAAAACTTTTGATGAGGAGTTAGAGGAGAAATAAGACATAATGAAAATGATTGAGCCAGGGAAACGTCCCTAATTCCCACGTTTCTTTAGCATGTTTTGCATTTTGTGAGCACTCTGCACATCTCTTTGTATTTTACCAGTGCCAAACCGTACAGAAACAGAAGGGCGGCCCGGGAAGGGCAGAGAGTGGGTGGTGTGCTAGAGCAAACGGAGAATCCCACAAGGGAGCAGGCATTCAGGTTAGCCTGAGGCCCCACATTTTCGATAGCAAATAGCACAGTCTGTTCCAACTCATCATGTAAGAGCAATGTCAGTTGGAAGAGGGATTTCTGGCCATGGGTTTTGAAACAGAAATCACCTAGTCAGTGACTTAGTGCATTTGTTGATCATTATCAAATATTTTGAAACATCTTTTCATTATCAGAAGTTACAGTTTGTCCCTTTCTTTCCTAAATCTTGGTGTAAGAAAAAAAAGGGGTGGGGGAATGTTATGCAAAAATCCTCTATTTAACAATTCAGAGGAGTTCATTTCTTGGTGTGTTTCTTTTTAAAAGAACAAAGCGCTTTTTTGTGTGTTTTCCTTTACTGACTCATTCGTTTGTGGTCCTGGTTTATGCCAAAACTGCAGCTCAGATGAGTTAAGTGATGACTGTCTGGCCTTGATTCCTGGGAAGCTCTCTTCTGCACCCATTGCCCTCTGAGGATGGTCTCTCTGGGATGACTCTTCATTCCTGGTCTCTTGGAACCATGGGAGCTCCGGGTGTGAATAAGTCGGAAAGAGATTTTCCCTTTTGTATCTCACATTCACCTAAGGCACAGAATACCCGAAGGTAATAATGGTGCTCTCTTCTGTGGGAGACTGAAAATGTAAGAGTCAGGGAACCTGATTATATCATGTTACCTAAGGCAGTGCTATAGGAAGATGAAGGGTGGTCTGAAGGATGGATGGAGAGTAAGTGACCACAAAGAAACATTTTAAAGTGGTGACAGGGTATGTTGGGAAGTCATGTAGAATGGCTTCACAATCTTCTAAGATTGGGTAACTAAACAAGATGAAGGTGGTGAACAAACAACCATGAGCTTGAGATGAAGCATGGTTGGAACTGCAGCTGAGAAATGAGAAATGAAGAAAAGGATTGCGAAGCAGCTGGGGCCCAGGAAGCCAGGCATCGAGTCTCCAGCAGTGTCTGACTGCCCAGGAGTGGGAACAGAGGATGTGATGAGCAGAGGGAGGCTGAAAGGTATCTAAAGCCCAGGACTGACACGCTTGAGGGAAAGTGCTGACCATGAGTTCTAGGCTAGGCAGAGAAACAAGAAAGAGGCCAGATGGGAACTTGGAAGAAGTTCGAGAAGCTAAAGTCATGAGATGAGTGATGGCAGGATTAGTCTGAATACTCTCTTTCTATCCACGGAGCTCATTCCTGCTTCAGCCACCACCATGAATCCTTGTGAATTTGCTTCCCTGAACACTTTTTCTTCCTTCCATTCTACTTGAATGCCCTTCTTGTCCTTAAAGTTCGGTCAAGTTGTCCTACCCGCTCCACGAAGTTCTCCTATTTCTAGATTTGTCAGCACCTTTTCTCAAAACTCCCTCAGAACTTTTTTTCTGAGCCACTTAAATTACCTCAAAATTATAGTCCTATATTGTATCTATTATATGTATATATATCTTATTTCCTTGTGAAGATTTGCAACCTGTCCTGATGTAGGAATGGAGTCATATGCTACTTTTCTTTCTCTAACATGGTTAAATGCTATTTGAACACAACTATGCTTAATTTATGATGTATTTGTTGAGGGGCACCCTTGGTGGCTCTGTTGGTTAAGGTTTAACTTCAGCTCACATGATGATCTTGTGGATCATGGGGTCCAGTTCAGAGCCTGGACCCTGCTTCACATTCCGTGTCTCCGTCTCTCTGTCTCTCTCTGCCCCTCCCCAACTCGTGCTCTGTCTCTCTCTCAAAAAATAACTAAACATTAAAAATAAAATAAAATAAAATAAAATAAAATAAAAGTAAAAAGTATTGGTTGATTATCCAGTAAATGGCATTACTACCACATACTTATTTTGAGACTGGTGGGTTTTGTCAGATTTTTTATATTTGAGTATTTGCAATATGTTGTCCTGGTCACTCATGAGGAGTTCAGAATATGTGTCAAATAATTCTTGTTTCCAATATTATTTATCTCTATGAACCATTTGATTCCAATAAAATGTTCATGGGAGAGGGGTTCCCAAGCATTTATTTTCACATTTATTAAATTATGATAGAATCAAAAGAACTAAGACTCTCCCAGATATTTTATATTTCCTTGGATTAAGCGTAGAGCAACTTTGCACTCTATTGTAACATGGTGACTAGTATCTAGCAACAAATAAATATTAAATGAATGATGAAGGATTAGTGTATTGTACAGAAGGTGACTTTTCGGCATGGACCAAAATGACTGCCAACAGGCCAACTCTACCTCTAATTAGCTGGTGACCTTGGACAAGGTGTTCCCTCTTTCTCCTTCAGTTCCTTGTCCGCCCCCCCCCCCCCACCCCCATGAGATGCACGAGTGGACTTTTGGCTTAAGCAGTATTCAGAGCTGTTGGAACCCCTGCCGCCAGCTAGTCTGCATGGTCACATCATGGCTTTCCACTAGTGGGTGCCATTGAGCAGACTTCAGAGACTGCCTCTGCCTCTGCTCTCCGGAGTAGCCTGCAGCATTTCCCATCCTGACTGACGCATTTGGGTCTGAAATGGCATAGGATTAGGAAAGTCATTGGGCATAATTCGACGCCATCAGCTATTCTGAAGGTCTTCCTTGGCTCTCTGGTTTTGAGTCATGCCCACACTGGAAGCTTGCTGTTTTGCCACCACAGCCTGTTGCCATCAAAACAGTTCATCCTTTGTGGAAAATGCTGACCCTTCTATTGCTCTGCTCTCTTAATAGGCAATTAATCTCTTCCTACATATTCAAGGCAGGCTTCATCCTCCCTGGGCTCCTGGACTAATTTTCACAGGCAAAATCTTAGAGATGACTTAAGTTGTAAAAGTTCAGAGCAGAGTGAAAGCTGAGGAGTCATTCTAGTCAAATCCTCTTGTTTTACAGAAGAAAGATCCAGAGAGGATTAAGTGATTGGAAGCCACCCAGCCCCTCAGAGAGGCAGGGATGGAATACTTGTGAGAGATACTTGTGAGGCAGAGGTTGACCCAAAAAGTGACCCTCAACTCAAGGTTCCTCGTAGCTTTCATTACCTTAACTGCCCTCTCTGGCATTTTCAGTGATGCGGAAGGTATGTGAGTTGCAGCTTGTATTGGTCTGTTTTTGAATAAATGTCCTTCACTTTGCCCTTATTGGCCGGTCATTGTATGCCAAGTGCTAGGCTAAGCTCCCCAAATGCATTATGTCTCATTTAATCCCAGGCTGTGCAGTCCAGCCTCATAAGGACAGTCTCTGGAGCCAGCAACCTGCGCTCAAATACCAGCTCTGCTTCTCAAGAGACTTGTGGGCTGGGGCAAGTGATATACCCTCCCCGTGCCTCATTTTCCTCTGCTGAATCTGGGGATGATACTAGAACCTCCTTCTATTCAGTGAAATAAAGCATACAAGCCACTTAGCAGATAACCTGGCCCATGGGAAGCACCCCAAAAATGTTAGCTATTGTTTCTATCATTCTAAGGCATTAGTTTCCTTCATATTGATATATAACACAAGAACTATCTATGTTCCCATTTATACTATAAGCGAAATATTAAAAGTATATTTAGCTATCAATATGTTAATAACTCTATCATTTGTCCTTCATATAAATAATGTTATTGTGAAATGAACAAATAAAACCAAAGTGCTATAATTCTGCTTAAAAAATTCTATGCTAGTCTTCAAAAACAGTTTGTTTTCTCCTGACGCATCTCTTCGCCCTCACATTTACAAAGGTCGAAACATGGGGCACCTGGGTGGCTCAGTCAGTTAAGCATCTGACTTCAGCTCAGGTCATGATCGCATGGTTTGTGGGTTCGAGCCCCACGTCGGACTCTGTGCTGACAGCTTGGAGCCTGGATCCTGCTTCTGTTTCTGTGTTTCTGTCTCTCTCTGCCCCTCCCCCATTCATGCTCTGTCTCTCTCTGCCTTTCAAAAATGAATAAATGTTAAAAAAAAAAGTATATAAAAAGATGAAAACAAAAATAAGAAAACACTCCAGATCAAAGGCATCACCACATTTCTTCCTGATAGTCTGTTTTCTTCTTTTTTCTTTTTAAGTTTATTTATTTTGAGAGAGAGAGAGAGAGAGCACAAGCAAGGGAGAGGCAGAGAGGGAGGAAGGGAGAGGATTCGAAGCAGGCTCCATGCTGTTGGCATGGAGCACAACCCAAGGCTCAATCCCACAAGCTGCAAGATCATGACCTGAGTCAAAAGCAAGAGTTGGACACTTAAATGACTGAGCCACCCAGGCACCCCTCTCTTTGTTTTGTTTTTTCTTTTTTTCTTTTCTGTTGTGTTTTTTTTCTTTTAAGGATTGGCACTGTGTTTATGGCTCTGACCCAAAGTCCTTTTCCACATACACTTTGTAATGTGTAGGTGATAATTGTGGTTAACTTGTTTCTTCACAGAAGAGGACAGTGAAGGACAGTGGAGACTTTGATTCCCCACATGGGTCAATGTGGTAGCATTGTCTGAGCCGTGCATCAGATCCCCATGACAATAACCCCCACGTGTTTACAAGTTACATAAGTTCTTGCCTTCTGGACAGCCATCAGAGTTAATACACCACAGTCCGAGGATTCTGCTTGAATTCCCTTGACAGGCTCAATATTCAAAGCAATAGCTGTTTTCAGTTTGTTGCATTATAAACCTGAAAGCTGGGGTTCTAGATATAAATAGTATGCACAGTTGGACAACAGCATTGCCATCACGGTGAGATCACTTCCAGGAAAACACTGAAATGTAGCAATGGGAATAACATCTGGCCTTTCAACAGTTGCATTTGATTTAGCCTTGGACATCCCACATGAAATAGAGGCTGTATTTATTAATGACTTCAGTTTCCATGCAGTTCACTCATTTTAACTTGGAACTCACAACTTCCATAGCTATTTGTTAAACCTACTATGTTTAGGGTATGGATGCAAAACTCATTTGACCTAGTAACTGCTTGCTCATGCATTCCTCCCTGATGCATCCATTCCCACCTTATACTACCCCAAAAGAATACAGCCAAAGAGGACCCTAGGGAGCTACATTTGTCTTTTTCTGATAGTGGTGGTGGTGATAGGCTGGGGCTGGAAAAAAATTGTTTATTTAATAAGATAAGATCAAAATGGGAATCTTTTGTTTCTCTCTTTCCATTTCAGTGTCTGGATATCATTTTAGTTTTCCCTGTGTAGCATTGAAACCCTCTTTTTCTTTTTCTTTCTTTCTTTCTTTTTTCTTTTTTGCTGGCTACATGGCCAACCAAAATAAAAGTTCCCTTGCCAGCCTCTGTGAAGCTAGATGTGAAAGTAACAAGTGTTGGCCAAAGAGATACAAGCAGAAATAGGACTTGCAAATTCTTGAAAAAAATTTTTTAAATGAGCTTGTAAAAAAAAAAATGTTTTGTTTTGTTTTTAAATGGGTGGCACAGTCAGTTAAGCATCCAGCTCTTGATTTTGGCTTAGGTCATGATCTCACGGTCATGAGATTGAGCCCCACATGAGGCTCCGTGCTGAGCATGGAGCCTGTTTAAGATTGTCTCTCCCTCTCCCTCTGCCCCTCTCCCTGCCTGCACATTCTAAATTAATTAATTAATTAAATAAATGAGCTGTGAAATCCCTTTTCTTATCTTGTTCTTCCCATATTTGGAAAGTGGTTCCAACAGCTGGAGTTTCAGCAGTCATTTTGGACCAGGGGTGGCCTTGAAAATGGAAGATATATATGTGTTGTGAAAACAGGAAATAGAAAGAGCCTCAGTCTCTGACACAGTGGAGGGTCTTAATAATCCTAGGCAGAGAATTTCCAGATTAATGTGGAGAAATAGTATAAAAACAGTAATGTAAATAAAATACAAATATACAGCACAATGATTTATCAAAAAAGAAAGCCCCGTGCAACTACCACTTGGTCCATTTTTGTAAATATTCCATGTAGGCTTGAGAACAAAAATGTATCTTTTGTGTTTGGGATTGTAGAAGATGTGTCCATTGTGTTAGTTTGCTAATCATGTTGTCTACATTTACTATATTTCAGTTGGCTGGCTGCTTGCTCTTTTGATTATTGAAATAGGTGCACAACAATCTCCTGCCTGTATCCTCTCTGATACTTTATTCACACACTTATATTTTGAGGCGATTTTATTGGATGCATACAGTGTTAGAATAATTGCATTATCCTCTGAATTGAACTATTCAGAAACATTTTTTTAATTTGTTTAAATTCAAGTTAGTTAACCTACAGTGGAGCTTTGGTTTCAGGTGTAGAACCCAGTGGTTCCTCACTTACATGTAATACCCAGTGCTCCTCCCAACAAGTGCCCTCCTTAATGCCCGTCACCTGTTTAGCCCATCCCCCCACCCAACACCCCTCCAGCAGCCCTGTTTGTTCTCTGTATTTAAGTCTCTTATGGTTTGCCTCCCTCTCTGTTTTTATCTTATTTTTCCTTCCCTTCCCCTATGTTAATCTGTTGAGTTTCTTAAATTCCACATATGAACAAAATCATATGAGATTTGTGTTTCTCTGCCTGACGTACTTTACTTAGCATAATACACTCTAGTTCCATCCATCTTGTTGCAAACGGCAAGATCTCATTCTTTTTGATCGCTGAGTAGTATTCCATTGTATAGTAGTGAGTTGAACTACTTATTTTTAAAAAAGTGTTCATCTCTGGTAATACACTTTACCTTAAAGTCTCCTTTATCTTTAAATGTTAATCTAACAAAGTCAAATATATTTAGAGGTTTCCGTGTTAATCTTTTTTCATTCCTTCGCTTTCAACCTTTCTGGATCCCTATGTTTTAGGTACATCTCTTATAAATGGTATATAGTTGGGGTTTGTATTGTTAAATCAGGTGTCATAATCTTTTTTTTTTTTTTAATTAGAATACGTAAACTGCCTTAGCCACACTGAAGAAGCATGATAGGTCCCTACGCAAAATGTGTTGGACGTTGAGTCTGCTGGCACCACACATATATGCCAGAGGATATGAAAAGGTTTATCACTTACATAAGTGAAGCTGTCTGGGAGAACACGTCAGGCTCCCAGAAGAGGTCTGAAATGGCTTGAGAGAGCAAGGAAGGGAGACTGTGATTAGAGTATTGGGTTGGGGGCTTACGTGGTTTGCATCTCCTACTGGTGCCAAAGGAGAGAGCACCAGCTTATCAGTTTTCCTGGATGTGGGGGAGGGTGAGGGAAGGGTGAGACTTAAGACCTGTCAGCACTGAAATTTCCAAAAATGGAGGCAGACTCTCTTTGTTACGTAGACCCATTCATTTAATGTAAAAACTGATACTTTTGTTTAAATCCATCATGTTAGTCCCTTTCCATTTTTCTTGCCTATTCTATATTAGCTTTTCTCCCCACTCTTTCCTTTCTTTTGACTAAGGATTTTTATATTGGCATTAGTCCCTCTGTTAACAGAAGCATTTTGTATGTTTAGTCATTCTTTTTTCCTCTTTTTTATTGAAGTATAGTTGACGTCCAACGCTTTATTAATTTCAGGTGTACAACATAGTGATTTGACAATTCTTTCCATTATGCAGGACTTACCATAACAAATGTGGTCACCATCTGCCACCATACAGTGGTGTTATAATATTGTTGACTGTATTCCCTATGCTATACTTTTCATCTCTGTGGCTTATTTGTTTTATAACTGGACGTTTGTACCTCTTAATCCCCTTCCCATATTTTGCTCTTTCCCCCACCCCTCTCCCCTCTGGCAACCACCATTTTGTTCTCTGTATTCATGAGTCTCCCTCTGTTGGTTCATTTGTTTTGCTTTTTAGATTCCATATATAAGTGAAATCATATGGTATTCTTCTTTGCCTGAGTTATTTCACATAGTATAATACCTCTAGATCCATTCTTGTCGTCACTCATTGTGAGATTTCATCCTTTTTAAAAATGGCTGAGTAGCATTCCATTGCACATGCACACTACATCTTGTTTATTCATTCGTCCATTGATGGTCACTTAGGTTGCATCCATATCCTGCCTATTGTAAATAATACTGCAGTAAACATAGGGGTTCATGTATCTTTTCTTTTTTTTTTTTTTTTTTTTTTTTTTTTTTTTTATTTATTTTTGGGACAGAGAGAGACAGAGCATGAACGGGGGAGGGGCAGAGAGACAGGGAGACACAGAATCGGAAACAGGCTCCAGGCTCCGAGCCATCAGCCCAGAGCCTGACGCGGGGCTCGAACTCACGGACCGCGAGATCGTGACCTGGCTGAAGTCGGACGCTTAACCGACTGCGCCACCCAGGCGCCCCTCATGTATCTTTTCAAATTGGTGTTGTTTTCTTTGGGTAGATACCCAGTAGTGAAATTACTGGACCACATGGTATTTCTATTTTTAATTTTTTTGAGGAATCTCTGTACTGTTTTCCACAGTGGTTGTACCAGTTTTTATTTCTACCCAACAGTGCACAAGGTCTCCTTTTTCTCCACGTCATCACGAATGCTTATTTCTTGTGCTTTTGATTTTAGCTATTTTGACAGGTGTGAGATGATATCTCATTGTGGTTTTGATTTGCATTTCCCTAATGGTTAGTGTTTTGAGCATCTTTTCATGTATCTGTTGGCCATCTCTATGTCTTCTTTGGAAAAATGTCTATTCAGATCCTCTGCACATTTTTAATTGGATTATTACAAGTTTTTTGCAGTTGAGTTGTATGAGTTCTTTGAATATTTCAGATATTAACTCCTTATTGGATATATCATTTGCAAATATCTTCTCCCATTCAGTATGTTGACTTTTCATTTGGTTAATGGTTTCCTTAGGTGTGTAGAAGCTTTTTCTTTTGATGAGGTCCCAATAGTTTATTTTTGCTTTTGTTCCCCTTGCCTCAGGAGACACATCCAGAAAAATGTTCCTAAGGCCAATGTTCAAGGGATTATTGCCTGTGTTTTCTTTTAAGCGTTTTATGGTGTCATGTCTCACATTTAGGTCTTTATTCATTTTGAGTTTTTTTGGTGCATGGTGTGAGAGAGTGGTCCAATTTCATTGTTTTGCATGTTACTGTCCAGTTTTCCTAACACCTTTTGTTGAAGAGACTGTCTTTTTGCCACTGCATATTCTTGCCTCCTGTGTTGAAGATTAATTGACGATATAATTGTGGGTTTATTTCTGGACTCTCTCTTCTGTTCTAATGATCTATGTGTCTATTTTGTGCCAGGATCATACTGTTTGGATTCCTACAAGTTGGTAGTATATCTTGAAACCTGGGATTGTGATACCTCCAGTTTTGTCTTCTTTCATAAGATCGCTTTGGCTAGTTGGGGTCTTTTATGGTTCCAGACAAATTTTAGGATCATTTCTTCTAGCTCTGTGAAGAATACTGTTGGTATTTTGATAGAGATTGCGTTGAATCTGCAGATTATTCGTCATTCTTTTAATAATTATTTTAGAGATTTTAGCACATATTATGACTTTCCAAAATCCAGTGTGAATTGGTGTTTTTCTTTCTGGACAATGCTGTGATTTCATTTAATACTTTAACTCTCTGCTTTTGGTTGTATTTTCATTTTTATGACTTTTAAACACATAAGACATTATTATTTTACACACTTGAATGTCATTTAGATTTATCCACATGTTGTCCATTTCTTTTCTTCTTTGTCTCTTTCTGCATCTTCAGATTTCTGTCTAGGATCATTTTCCTTCTACCCAAAAAATACTTTTTAGTATTTACTTCAGTACAAGCCTGCTGATGAAAAAAATCTCTCATTTTTTACTTGTCTGAATTTTTTCATGTCACCATCTCTGAAGAAATTTTTTGGTGGATATAGAATTCTGTGAGAGCTGAGAGCACAGAGCCTGGAGGCTGCTTGGGATTCTGTGTCTCCCACTCTCTCTGTCCTTCCCCTGGATGCTCTGTGCTTACAACACAGAGCCTGAAGGCTGCTTGGGATTTTGTGTCTCCATCTCTCTCTGTCCTTCCCCTGGAAGCTCTGTGCTGAGGGCACAGAGCCTGGAGGGGCTGCTTGGGATTCTGTGTCTCCCTCTCTGTCTGTCCTTCCCCTGGAGGCTCTGTGCTGAGAGCACAGAACCTGGAGGCTGCTTGGTATTTTGACTCCCACTCTCTCTGTCCTTCCCCTGGAGACTCTGTGCTGAGAGCACAGAGCCTGGAGGCTGCTTGGGATTTTGTGTCCCCGTCTCTCTCTGTCCCTCCGCTGGAGGCTCTGTGCTGAGAGCCTCTGTGCTGGAGGCTGCTTGGGATTGTGTGTCTCCCTCTGTCTCTACCTTCCCCTGGAGACTCTGTGCTGAGAGCACAGAGCCTGGAGGGGCTACTTGGGATTCTGTGTCTTCCTCTCTCTCTGTCCTTCCCCTGGATGCTCTGTGCTGAGAGCACAGAGCCTGGAGGCTGCTTGGGATTTTGTGTCTCCATCTCTCTCTGTCCTTCCCCTGGAGGCTCTGTGCTGAGGGCAAAGAGCCTGGAGGAGATACTTGGGATTCTGTGTCTCCCTGTCTCTCTGTCCTTCCCCTGGAGGCTCTGTGCTGAGAGCACAGAGCCTGGAGGGGCTGCTTGGGATTCTGTGTTTGACAGAGAGGGAGGGAGACACAGAATCCCAAGCAGCCTACAGGCTCTGTGCTCTCACCTGTCTATCCAATAATTACTCCTTCCCGGGTAATCTGTTTTTAATGTTTGTCTGGGATGTTTTTACAGTTGTTTTTGTTTGCTTATTTTTGTTTGTGATTTTGAACAGAATTGCTGTGATGGTCCTATTGTGGCTCTCCCTTTAGTCCTGTTAGGTTCTTAGAGCTTCTAGGCTCTGTGGCTTGATATCTTGTATCATTTTTGGAGAGCCCTCAACCACTGTCTCTTAAATTTTTGCTTGGGATCCAGTCTCTCTGTAATCTTGTTTGGAGATTGCAACTACACTTTTGTAAGACCAGAGTCTCACCATCTTTGCTGTGCCTCTTCCTTTCTCCTCTGTGTTGTTTAGTACCTTTTCCTTTCTGAAAATTTTCCTTTTTCTGACTAATGCTTCTCCAATTTTAATGTCTTTAAAATTACGTAGGGATCTCATTAAAATATAGGTTCTGATTCACTTGGCCTGTAGTGGGGCCCAGGATGTTGCATTTCTAAAATGCTCCCAGGCATGAAGAGAACATTAAAAAAAACAAAACAAAAAACAAAAAAACAACTAAGGAGGTATGAATAAAGTTGGACTTGAGTATTAGTTCATTAATTGTAACAAATATACCATATCAATATAAGATATTACTGATTGCAATAATTGGGTGTGAGTTATATGAGAACTTTCTGTCTGCTATATTTGCAACTTTTCTGAAATCTAAAATTATTTAAAAATTTAAAAATCTACTTAAAAAAATACCCCCAGCTTATGTCAGTGCTGCTTGTCCACAAACCATAGTATAAGCATAATATTCTAGCCTATCTTACCAATTTTCTCGTGGGTTATCTCTATTACTAAACACATCTATTGAGTTCTTAATTTCATTTATTGTATTTTTAATTTCCAAAACTTACATTTGATTCTTTTTATAACTATTAGTTCTCTGACCAATATTCTCAAGCTTATCTCCTATCTCTTTGAAGGTAAATAGCATAGTTGCTTTTAAGTCTGTGTTGTAACTTAAACATCTGAAGCCCATGTGGGTTTATTTCTTCTCTCTATTGTTTTTCTTAATTGTCTCTCATGTTGTCATGTCTTTGTGTGCCTCTGGTTATTTTGAATCCCATGTTGAACATCATATTTACAAATTTTTTATAGAAATAATTAGAGGACTAAGATGCAGTTATAATTCTAGAAAGGAATTATGTTTGCTTTTGCCAGATCCCAAAGCATCCCAGGAAGCCAGGGTGAGCTCAAAAGCATTCTAAGATTCAGATGAGCTACAGTCCCTGCAAGACCTACCCCCCTCTTTCGCCCCTACTCCCTGGGGGTGCAGATGATTTTCAGTGTCTTGCCCTGAAGCAAAGCGGGTGACTTCAGTATTTTACTTGACAGGCCCTGGATTCCACTGCCAGATCTCCTAGGCTGCCTAAAGTCTGTTTAGACTGTAAGTCTAAGTAGTAGGTTGGATCAGTTCAGCCAGAGGCCACTGAGAGGAATGCCCTTCTCTTATTCAAGATAATTCCTGTAATGTTAGCAATACACTCTTTCTCTCTTAAGCCTTCATAACATACAAGTCCCTCACTCAGCCCAAGTACCAGTGACTTCAAATGGGAAGATTCAAGAAAACTGTAGGCTTTATTCTACATCCTTCTTTCTCCCTATCCTAACAGTTTACAAATTCAAGTTGAAGAATAAAACTGGAAAAGATGTGACCCTTCAAGGCAGAAGATTAAGTACAGCTATGTGGTCCTCAAATGTCAGTACACAAGAGAATCCTTGGTATGGTTATTGAACATGCTTATGTCTGGGTCCCCTACCCAGAGGTTTTTGGCTAGAGTGTTTCCCACAAACTCTGGATGGTTTTGATGCAGGTTTGATCATGAGGTCTTCTCAAAATGCCTTCGTGGACAGATTTGTGCCACGCTCCTCCACCCAGCTCAGAGCACCTCAGTGGCTTCATGGCACAGGTAGACTAATCCAGGTGATCTGGCCTCAGCCCACCCGCTTCTTTATTCCCACGCCACCCACTCCCCACTTCCACTCTGTGCCCTTTAGCCATCTGGATGACTTCTTCCTCTTTCTCTAGCATGCCACGTTTAGTTCTGCCTTGGGGCCTTTGCACTAGCTGTCTCCTCCATCTGGAAGGCTCTTCCCTCTGTCTCCCTTCTTTTGTCCTCAGAACTCGCTTTAAAGGACACAGGTCTTTCCTGACCCTTATCACTCTCTATTCATTTTCATTCCTTTAACAACTGCTGCCATTTGATTTGTTGGTTGGTTGTTATCTGTCCCCTCATTAAATTCGAACTCCTTGCGGGTAGGAATCTTCCTCGTCCTGTTCACTGCCATATCTTCAGTATCTAAAAGAATACCTGGCATAGAGTAGATGCTCAGTAAATATTTATCAACTACAGAAACCGAACACACGCAGGCCGTGTGGGTGCCTTCTGGGGAATGCTGTTCTCTCTGCTCTTTAGCGAAGTCTTGAGCTGACTTATTTATTCGGTGTAAGCAGTCGCTGCTGAGCACTGAGCATGCGCTCTGCATAGGCTGCGTGTGAGGTGAGAAGTGGACATGGTGGGCAGACTGATGGAGAGACAGCCACACAGACGAATACGGGACAGTCTGGAATATGCTGTGACCCAGCTGGGGAAGCAGAGAAGGCACAATCTTCTGCTGACCCTCAGGCAGCAAAGTCCGGGGCAGCCACAGAGAAGGATCCTTTGGGATGTGTGCGTTTCCCCCTCTTGCTTAATGTCTCATTCCAAACTTTAGTAAGTGCCATTGAGGACAAGTGTGTGCTTCTCTTATAGTGAATAACAAGGGAGTCTGGCCTAGCCTGCGAGTCAGGGAAGGATTCCTTGAGGAAGTAATGGCCTGAGCCAAGATCTGCAAGAAGGGCAGGGGATCAGAGGGGGCTGGTGCTGGGGCAATGCCAAGGGGGAGAGAAGAGGAGGGCACCCCAGGTGCAGGCATAGCTTGCGCCAGTGCCCTGCACAGAGATGACCTGTGTGTCCTGCAGGGGCACGAGAAGGGAATGTGGGGTGAGAGGAGCCCACAGGTGGGGCTTGGGGCAGGTGTGCAGAAGTCCAGCGCACAAACTTCATGGACCACATGAGAGAGTTCGGTGTCTATCTCAGAATAAAATGGGAAACCACTGAAGGTGTTTATAAGCAGAATAAGAGCCATGATCGAATTTGTGTTTGGGAAGAGGACTCTGGCTGCAGGGAGGGAAACTGAGAATGACAAAGAGGGACTGAGAAAGGGTAGCAGGGAGGACATCGCAGTATCAGTGGCTGGGTCTTCGCTGGCAGTGGAAGTGGAGAGAAGTGGACAAAGTTTGGAGACATTTCGGAGGGAATACAAGCAGCACGATAACAGGAACACTCATGTGCTGTGCTGTGCTCACTGCAGTCTGTCACTGCCCAGCACAAAGTACCTGGGTGATTACCAGTAGTGCCGTCAGCCCTTCAGATTAGCCCAGTACGTCATTCAGAGGGGTCGGTTCCCAGACAGGCCTTCCAGAGTGACTGCAGGGAAGACGTTTCCATTCGATGCAGCTCAGGTGTGTGAAGAAGCTGGCAGGTGAACCCAGGCCCTCTGCACGTGGCCCACTCTGGGGTAACAAGGAGCTGCTGGTTCTTAGCACCCACACCGATGAGTAGAGGAAAAGCTGCCTCCTGTCTTCTCTGTGTGCTCCAGCTGCCCTTCCTCTGTGTCCCCTGTTGTCAGCTAGCTCCATGTGTTCCCTCACACGGAAGAGGGAACTTCTGATTCACCCAGACATGGAGGCTGCATGAGCCAGGAAAGGGTTAAGTCAGCCAAGTACATTTTCTGAGTCAAGTTGCCCTTCTCCCCCCGCCCCCCCCCCCCTCGCTCCTTTTCTTCCATTTTATGTTTCCTCTCTCTTCGTCATATTCCTATGCAGCTTTTTCCTCTGGATTTCCCATCCGTGGGGAGAACAAATGACATGCTAATGCGTTCAATTGGTATCATATGTGGTCGCTTGCAGAGGAAAGTGCCAGAATGGGTAAGGGAAGTTGTGGGGCAGTGGAAAGTATCCATGGCAATGTTACCCTGTTTAGCAAACATATTAAGAAAATTTGTGCTGAGATAATCAAAGCATAACTTAGAGGTACCCTTTGGCAGGTCCATATTCAAAACTGGGATTTTCCACTACTTGGCTACAAAGCAGAAATAATTTTCATACAGTGTGTGCCCTGAACGTTGTAGCAGTGGTGAGGTGGGCTTTCTGTCACTACGGATAATGATCAAAGTGTCCTGTGACTTTGGGGTGTATCCGGATCTCACAACAGTATCAAATTTCATGTAAGACAACTCCACACACCTCTCCCCCCACCCTCTGCAGTGAGATGACCTCTGGTCATGCCTGTTTCACCAAATAATTTTTACTGTTGTTTTCTTACAGATTCTGTAAGTATGTGGAAAGAGAAATATTTACATGAAATACCAAAAATGCTTACTCAGTGCAATCAGCATTTATAAGGAGTTGAGTCATTGGCCATCACTCACCATTGAGTGTGCCCTCACTGCTACTCATTCAAGTCCTCCTTGTTCACGCAGCAGGTGTCCCTGCATGCCTTGGTGCATTCTGAATTGCCTAGAGTTTATGTCTTGTCTAAACTTGGCCCAAGAAAAAAGATTAAAAGCAGCAGCGTGTCACAGTTTTCTGGAGGAAAATGGAAGGTCTGGTTTTGGGGATGGCTTTGAAATTGGCATACGTTCCATTTTCTTGCACGTAAAGTACGTCAGAACAAATTAGGCGTTGGCCTGTGGGTCCTCTGGGAATTGAATCAAATTCGTCCAACAAGGAACTATGCAAAGCTCTGCGAAAATCCAAAAGGACCTAAGTCTGGGGGCTTCTAAGAAGTGGACATTGAAATCAACCAGCTTCCAATGGCAAACGCAGTATGTGACCAGTCGGTAACAATTTGTTTAGTTACAGCAGCAAATAACGTGCTGTCCTTGCTAAGTGTTGATGATTCACTGTCGAGAGGACATTTTCCTGGTAGGCTAAGTTAGACATAACCTAGGTAGTGGTATGTATATATTATTAAATGCTGTATAAACATAAAAATTGCCCATTATCCAATTATCCTAAGGGCCATAGATAATATTTTGTTGTATGTTCTTAGGGTCTGTGTATCTCTGTGTGATGCAAACTACCCTATGCTGATGCAAACAACCTGGAAATCTGTTTCGTTGGGTTGTCACGTGACCACTGAACTTCTCACAGGGCTTAGTACACAGTAATTATCCAATGAATTTTTGAAACAGCAAAGTGATAAGGGCAGTTTAGTCTAGCTTTGGTACCGAATCTTAATAGGCATGCCCAAGCCCCTCCATAAAACACATTGATAACATCTACTCTGTTTTCGGTGATCCTTGTAATTACCTCAGCCAGAAAAGTGATTTTTGGGTTTATGGCATTCTTGTCATTCTTGTCTGTCATTCGTTCTGCCAGACTGAACCCAGGCTACTCTGACATGACACAGGCCACGTGCTGGGTCCGTGGCTGCCTTTCCAAGCCCAGAGTCTTTCCATGGAAGAACGCTAACAGCAAGGCCTCTGTGCCCAGGTGCTCGGCAGGGGGAGGGAAGCATGTCAGTGTCTCCCCATCCCAAACCCCAGCATGTACTCCGGGAGCACTTGTTACAGTTCCACTTCTGCCTACCCACCCCACCTCTCCCCTGAAGTCACAGAGAGCCACCCAGCTGAAAATGGTGTGTTAAGTTATTCAGAACACCTAACCTAAGGTGAGATCAACAACCTTATTCTGTCTCAGAAAATCTAACTGAGTCATTGTTTGGGTTAAGTCCTTTTCCAATCCATTTATCCACCAGACCTCCCACATTGAATGTTGTAGCTTTACTTCTTCATTTTTTAAGTTATGAGAAAGAAAAAGGAGAAGGAAGAGAAGAAGAGGAGGGGGGGGAAGGAGGAGGAGGGGTGGGGAGGAGAGGAGGAGGAAGAGGAAGGGGAGAAGGAGGAAGACAAGGAGGAGGAGGAAGACGGGAAGGTGGAGAAGAGGAGGAGGAGGAGGCGGGGAAGGCAGAGAAGAAGAAGGAGACTATCTGGACGATGGTTCTGTGATGCTTGCTCCACTTGGTAACTTGAAAGGGAAAGATAAAAACACGGGAGCCAGAGTCTACATGAAGCAGAACGTCACCTACTTTGTCTCAGAAGCATAGGCATCTTCAGAAGGACATTCTGCCTCCCTAGAAAATCATTTCTAGAAAATTGTCCAAAACAAAGACTTCAGGTGAAACAGGCTCTAAGAAGTCAACACCAACAAAACAGATGATTTCAAAAACCTTTGAAATGTACACAGCCACAGATCTCTTTTCTGTCATTGGTGGGGTTTCAGGTTTAGCTCACATTTACCACCTCCTTGCAAGCAAAAGTTTCTGAGGCTGAAAGCCCATGGGAGATGCACTCTGTCAGCCAGCAAAAGGAGAAAGGGCACAAGACCACCCCGACAGAGAAGATACTGGAAACTTTCTCCCCAGTGGCTCACTCCCCTCCTGCCCAGAAATGCCTACCCCCTTGGCTGTCTGACTCATCCAAGAGCAGACAGTAAGCAATCAGGTTCGTTGATTACAAATCAGCCTATCTGGAATATAAATATTCAAGTAGCTATATTACTCTATCTCTGAAGCATGTAGGAAGTCTGCTCCGTGTCATTTTTCCATTAAAATGTAGTCCTAACAGAATTCCAGCTACCCAGTAACATCTCCAAATCTTCACATGATTTATATGATTTGTGGCCAACTCCATGTATAAACACAGATAGAGTCCGAGAGGGATCTCATTCTAAACATGAGTAAAAGGGGAAAGATAGGTACTTAATTACATCATCAAACTTGTTTTAAATCTTAGAACCTCATATTGTCAACCACGTTTATTATCTCACATCATTGAATCACAAGAGTGCTGTAGATATATATGTTCCTTGTAATTCTGAATATTTTACATAATTTATTTCTATGAAAACTGCAGGCAAGAGAGAAGGAACAGATTCCATTAACTCTGTTCTATGTCTGATGGAACTCAGTGGTCACACCACAAATCAAGTAACCAGCACCCTACCCTTTTGGCTCTCAGCTTACTTTTTTGGTTGATAGTCTCTGCTCAAAGTCGTAAAATATTTTTAAATTTTTTAAAAAATGTTTATTCATTTTTGAGAGAGCGTGAGTAGGGGAGGGGCAGAGAGAGAGGGAGACACAGAATCGGAAGCAGGCTCCAGGCTCTGAACTGTCAGCACAGAATCCAATGCGGGGCTCAAAACTCACGAACTGTGAGATCATGACCTGAGCCCAAGTCAGATGCTTAACCGACTGAGCCACCCAGGCACCTCATAAGTATTTTAAATAAAAATAAGGAGAAATGTATGGCCACATTTGATTGAGGGGAAGGGCAATGCCACTCAAAGGTCTGCAAGTTCCTGTGTCAGAGTGGCCCTCTTCTTTGGCTGGGAATTTTGTGTTAACTTACTTTGGCTGCTGTGTGGGGAGTAGACTACACCCTCAGGGTACACAGGTAGGGGTGGGGAGGCTGTGCCACTGTTCCGGGTGAGAGACAGTAATAGCTTGGGCTTGGGTGATGGGGTGTTTGCGCTGTGAATGAAGAGCAGGAGGCTAGTTCAAGGGAGATGTGGAAGGCCAACCAAGTGGGCTTTCTGATCACGTATGGAAGGTGAGGGAATGAGAAGACGGAAAGAAGAGTGGCACTCAGGTTCCTGCATGGATGGTCTGACCATTCATTAAAATAGGAAGTTCAGGAAGAGGCCAGGGGTCCAATCAAAGAGTTTCGTCTTTAACAGACTGACAGGAGATTGAGGCTTGGAGCAGAGAGGTCACTGGGAAAGCAGACCGGGCATGCGGGCCTCACCCCCCTCACACCTGCTCCCATCTGTGTGATAGGTTAGTGTTCTGTGTCAATGGGTTTTGGAGAAAATAGTCTATAACCATGGAAAATACTTTTAGAAACACCAGCTGTAGGCATTGGGGAGTCACTGAAGGATTTCAATCAGGGAAATGCATTGAATGGAATTGTGTTTGCGCCTGCCTTAGATCAGGAGAGAGGAGAGGGAAGAGGTTTGAATCATGGCAGGGGGCCCTCACCAGCTGTTTAGATTTGGGCAAATTAGTCAAACCCTCTGGGCCCCAGGTTCTTCGTCAGCAAAGTGGACCTAGGACTTCCTTCCTCCCAGGGTTGTTATGAGAATTGTAATTAAAATGTCTAGGATAAGAAATACTTAATATGTGTTGGTTCTCTTGTCTGTGACTAAGCACCTATTGGCACAATTCAGCAAGTGGGGTGGCCGGAGGTGATTCTAGCAGTCTCCCCAGGGAGGGGTGGGCAGAGTCCAGACTGCTGGGTTAAGTGGGTCAGGGCCACGCCGATGAGTGTGGGGTTGGGGGCCCTGATACAAGGTGGTGCTGTTGATCGTGTTCAGGGGGAGAAGAGGAGCATTTGGAGTTTGGTCAGGTAGAGGGGCCATCTGATAGCCATTTGTATAAACAGGCCCCGTGATCCTACTAGACCCTAAAGCCGCTTTGCACTTGTCTTTCCTCATCATCACCCACTCTTCCTCTTTTAGTCTCCGCTGCTGCCACTAACCACTGCTCAGCTCACGGCCTTCTTCCTCTTCCCAGTGCCCACGACCTCCTGAGACTCTCCACTTCTCACAAGCCACCAGCCCATGTGTAAGCGCTCTCTGTTTTAACCCCAGGACTTGGTTTCTGCCTCTTTACAGTTAGGGGTGCTAGTTGCTCAGGTGTGAGCTCTTTGCTTCCAAAGATGGGGATGTTTTCTTTTTACCTGGTTCTCTCCATGTCTAGAATCCTGCTGCCGTCTCCTTGCTTTCCAGCCACTGCCTTTGCTGAACCTCATCTCGTGGGCAGTATCCTGAGTGACAGTGGGAAGTGGGGTAGTGGCTGGCTAGCCACAGGCCGCACCAGGCAGCAGGACCTGGGCAATGGCCCTCTGACCCTTGATCCTGGTGAGGATGCCTTTCATTGGTGGGAAACCCCATGCCCCCTGTTCAGACTGTAATCAGGCTGGTGGCCGGGACGTGTGGATTCAGAGCAACATGGTATGTCCTGAAAGCTCTTCCCTCTGAGCCATGGTGAGACCTCTGCATGGCTTACCTGCTGCATGGCATGGGGTAAGCTTGGGGGTGGCCAGACCATCTTTGAACCTCCAAATCCAGGCTTCTCTTTCAGAACACCTGGCCCCTCTCTGTTTTCCTCTCTCTCCTTTTTCTGGGCTTTTGTTGCTGAGCGGACACTGTTTTAAGTCGGTTAGTTCACCTTATAAGCCACATTTTGGTCTCAGCCTAGGAGCTCATCTGTCTGGGAGAGACGGCGTTATCAGCGTTCTAGGGGCTGGCTGTCTCCAACATGAGTCCGCAGGCATTTTCCCGGGCTCACCCTTTACAAATCACGTGCACATCTCCATTTCAGAATGGTATGGCCTATGATGTTGCCAACAAAGTCTTAGTTGATTACGAATATACAAAGATTTTTTCTTTTTAAGTCAGTCTTGAGGCATGACTTACATATCATAAAATGCATCCATTTTATTTATCTTTTAAATGTTTTAATTGATTTTTGAGATAGCGTGAGCACGAGAGGGACAGAGAGAGAGGAGGACAGAGGATCCGAGGCAGGCTCTGCGCTGACAGCAGTGAGCCTGATGCGGGGCTCAAATTCACAAACCATGAGATCATGACCAAAGCCGAAGTCAGAGGCTCAACCAACTGAGTCACCCAGGCGCCCCCCAAAATGCATCCATTTTAAAAATACAATTGGATGACTTTTGATAAATGTATACTTCCCTGTAGCCAGCACCACAATCAAAATACAGAACATTTCCATCACCCCACATGGTTCTTTGTGCCCCTTGGCAGTCATCCCCCTGACCCCTAGCCCCAGGCAGCTACATATCTACTTTCTGTCAGTACAGATTAGTTTTGCGTTTTCTAGATTTTTATACACATAAATCATACAGTCTGTTTATTTTCCTGTCTTCTGGTCAGCATAATGTCTTTGAGATTCATCCATATGATAGCATGTTATTAATAACTTATCCTTGCTTTAGCTGAGCAGTATTCCATTGTATGGAAATCACATGATTGGTTCATCTCTTTACCTGTGTGTCCAGTGTAGGGGGTGTTATGACTACAAATGCCTTTTCTGATTCTGGATGTAGCACCTGGAGTAACCATGGCTGTTGCCCTTAGAGAGCTTGAAATCTTGGCAGGAAGAGGTTTAAATGATGCGATATTCGTGGAGGTGTATTATTGGTTGTAATCAACTGCAGGGATGCTTAACAGTTGTACCAGGTGTGATAGAACAGTCAGAGAGTGAGGGAGTACAGTGGGAGGGAGTCACTGTTATTTTATCTGGGGGAGTGGTGTGTTAAAGCTCCATCAAGTGAATGGGGACTAAGGAGCAAGGGGCAGGGGAAGTGCTCCTGGGAGTAGACAGGAGTGGAACACAGGAGGGAGCAATCCTGGCAGGCGGGAAGGGCCATGCGGATTCCATCAGACCTGGAATAGAGAAGTTGTGTTCAGTGAGAGGGAGAGAAAAGGGCTGGAAGGCCTTGAACACTGGGATTAGAAGCTCAGAATTGATGTCCCAAGCAAAAAGAATGGAGGTGCTGTAGGTTTTGAGCAGGGAAGGGCAAAAGCTGTATTTTTGAAAGATTCCCATCATTTGTGGGCAGATTAGCTTGAATGAAGCAAAGAATGCAAGAATAGAGATAACAAACAGTAGGTGTTCATTTGAGCTCATTTTCTTGCCAGCTTCAAGGGTGGCCTCCCCAGCTGCAAAACATGCCTGGTCATAGAGTGGGGCCAAGACACAATGGGGGCGGGAAGTCGCACAACATACCTCTGTCATGGTGTATTAGTTTTCTGTTGGTGCATAACAATTACTTCAAAATCAGTGGCTGAAACAACACGTTTTGTTTTGTTTTGTTTTAATTGCACGGTTTTCTGAGTCAGTAGTTGGGACATAGGTTAAGTAGAGTTCTCAGCTCATGGTCTCATCAGGCTAAAATCAAGGTGTTGGCTGAGGCTGTGTTCTCATTTGGAGCTCAGGATCCTCTTCCAAGTTTATTCAGGGTGTTGACACAGTTCGAGTCCTGCACTTGTAGGGTTGAGGTCCCCACTTCCTTGCTGATCTAGGGGCTGCCCTCAGATTCCAGCCAGGTGGCCCCCTCCATAGGTAATTCACAACATGGCTGTTTGCTTTCTTCCAGACCAACAGGAGAGAGCCTACTGTCACTTTGTCTCTTTTAAGGGCACTCCAGATTAAGTCAGCTTCACCCAGGATAACCTCCCTTTCAGTTGACTCCAGGGATCTTAATTACATCTGTAGAACCCCTTTTTGCCATGTAAAGTAATGTAATCATTGGACTGATATCATATTTATAGATCCCACTCATGCTGAAGGGGAGGAGATCAGGCAGGATGTACACCAAGGAGTGGGTGGCTGGGAGCCATCTTCGAATTCTGCCTACCACACGTGGTTTGGTTTCTCTTTTGACTCCCCGTTTCCTCCACCTATAAGCGAGGAGTTGTCGGCTAGGTCCTCTCAGAGGTTCTGCTCTGTGTTTTCCCTTCCTTTATGATTATGGACTCAAGGTGGAAGTTCTGTTACCAATCCTCTCCTCCAAAATGTGACTGAAAGATTGTGGTGACTTGCTGGGCAAAGATGGCTGACTGTCATTGAGAAGGGTGTGTGCTGAGGGAGAGGACAGCCAAGTGACAACAGGTGGGTACGTTGTGGAATGGGTGGTTGGTGTAGTTGTTAGGGCTGTCCACACATACACCCTTTCCTCTCCTTCTGAGCAGCACATGGTAGGACTGCTTACTTTGGCCAATGGAATGTGAGCAGGTGTGACGTCTATAATTCTGAGTGGGAGTTTTCAGAGCCAGTGTGTGTGTTTTGTGTCGCTCTTTTTTCCTCTGCCACAGTGACTAATAAGATTTGAGACAGTGGCTGCTCCTTTAGCCTGGGTCCCTAGGTGAGGATAGCAAAGCCCCAGCCAACCCACCTTGGACTGTGGCATAAACAAAAACTAAACCTTTGTTGTTTAAAGATCCTGAGATTTGGGGTTGTTTGTTACTGCAGCATAACCTAGCCTATCCCTGGCTGATACAAAGGACAGTATCAATGTTAATCTTGCTGCCACCTTCTCTCTCTTTTAATTGAAGCCTAATTAACCCACAATATTAGTTTCATTACAACATAATGATTCAATACTTGCATAATTTTATGACCACATGTGTCACCATACATGGTTATCAATTTTTTTCTCGTGATGAGAAATTTTAAGATCTATTCTCTTAGCAACTTTCAAATATGCAGTGTGGTATTATTAACTGTAGTTGGCATGCTGTATATGACATCCCCATGACTTATTTATTTTATAACTGGAAGTTTATAGATTTTTTTAAATGTTTATTTATTTTTGAGAGAGAGACAGAGTATGAACAGGGGAGAGGCAGAAGAGAGGGAGACAGAATCCAAAGCAGGTTCCAGGCTCTGAGCTGTCAGCATAGAGCTTGACACGGGGCTTGAACCCACGAACTGCAAGATCATGACCTGAGCTGAAGTCAGAGGCTTAACTGAGTAAGCCACTCAGGAGCCCCGGGAGTTTATGGCTTTTAATGTGCTTCACCCATTTTGTTTACCCCGTAGGCCCCCTGTCTCTGGCAACCACGAGTCTATTTTGTGTATCTATGAACTTGGTTTTGTTTTTTGTTTCTGTTAAGATTCCACGTGTAAGAGCAATCATACAGTATTTGCCTTTCTCTGTCTTATTTCACTTAGTGTATTGCCCTCAAGTTTTATCCATGTTGCACATGGCAAGATTTCACTGTTTTTTATGGCTGAATAATGTTCCATTGTATCTGACTATAGCACATTTTCCTTATCCATTCATCTATTGATGGACATTTAGGTTGTTGTCTATGGAACTTCTCACCTTAGCCTGATCCATTTTCTTCTGTGAGATATAGCTGTAGGACCCAATCCAAAAACCTTCATGAAAAGTGATGGTGTTGCTGTGTCGTCTTGTATTTTCTTTCTGTCATTCAAGCAGGACTACCCACCTGCTCACTGAGAAGATGCTTTCTCACACCCTGGGACCTTGGCCATTATGACAAATAAGCTATTTTTGTTTGAGAACAAATACGTGTAATTAGCACATTTGGGGAAAGCAGCCAGGCAGGTGCACCCTTTCCTGATTTGGATGTGCTTGATGCAGTTTCCCTGTCCCCACTTTCTGAAAATCTCAATTACCGTGCAGTCTACACAGACCCTGGCTCTTTTCTTTTCCTACACCTGTAATTTGTCCATCATGTTGACGACTTTATGATTCTTGTGTTTACAGACTTGCGTGTTGACTATGTCTCTCTCTTAGATCTCTCTTTTCTGCCACTGAACTGTTTCTCTTTCCTGAGCATTTTGAAGGTCTGTCCCTTCTCTGATGTCTTGTCAAATGCTCCTTGTTTGCTTCCCTTCCTCTGAGGACTGTTTCCCCCTTTTCTTCGTAGACCTGCCTTTGCAACCCTCCACTAAGGGCTTTCTTCTCCTGCTCCCTCATATCTTAGGGCTTCAGGAGATGCCTCTCTACTGGGACTATCTACAAGCCTCCATCTGGCTCTCAAGATTGTTGTCCCTGCTACACAACTGCCTGATGGGGGGAAACACAGGGCCTTATTGGACTGTCACACAGTGATCATATACAACAATCCGGACTCCTCCCAAAGACAGCATAAATCATTGGTGACTGCAGGTGGAGATCCATGTGGGGCACATAGGCAGGGACCAGCCTCAAGGAAAGACTGAAAATAGTTGCTGCTATGGGAAGAAATAAGGCACAAGAGCATGCCGTGGTGTCAGTTATGCTGTGGTGTAAAGAGGAGGGAAATAAAACAGCGAGAATCTGGCAATTATAACAATGATAGCCAGTCGTTAACAAACACTTATTGTGTGCCAATTACTCTGTAGACACCTGCTATGGTTTATCTCCTGCATGATATTTCCTATGTGGTAACAGAAGTCTCATGCCCATCTGTCTGATGAGGAAATCGAGGCTCATGGCATTTAGGTAGCTGGCCTAACGTAACGCAGCAAGTAAGCAGAGAGCTGGGATGAAATCCTGGACAGGACAGCTGGTACCAGAGCCCATGCCCCACCCAGGAAAGCATGGTGCCTCAAGGCAAGGGGAAGGAAGAGCCCCACATGCAGGATGGCTACCTGTTTGTTGCCAGTGCTTATAATGATTCCCTTCACTGCAGGGTGCAAGGCCTGCTACCCACCGGCCCCTCCACCTTCCTTCCTAGCTCCTGTACACAATGCAAACTGAAGAAGCCCCAGTTTGAATTCTTCCCTTGCTGGTCCTAAAAGCCTAGAGCCGCGGGGTCCAGACCATGGGTTCAGGGGTCGACTTGCTTCCGCCTGAGGCAGTGCAAGATGGGCTTTGAGTTTACAGCTCAGCCAAGGCAGGCACCCAGGGAGGTTGGACGGCCTTGCCTTTCAGAATAGGAGAGAATTGAATCATTGTTACATCAACTCCCCTGACACTTTCAAAACTATGGCCTCCCGCCCTCCTTCCTCTGCAGCTTTTCTCTGCCTATAAAATGAAAAGCAGATTGCCTTGCCGGGGGCTCAAAGCCGGCACGCATCGGAGGTGTGTGAGGAGGGGAAGCACAGCGTGCGAGGGCGTCTGGGCCATCTGCTTCTCATTGACCGCGGTGCCGCCATGGAACACAATGGGCCAGTGTGCAGCCTGCCCCCAGAGCGGCCGCAGCGGTGACCCCGGGCCTGCTGCCTGGCAGGCTGGGGAGTGGCCCCAGAGGCTGGGATCTGCTTTCCTAGAGTGTGGGGGTGGTTCCCCCTCATCTGACCATTTCTTCTTTCTTTTCTTCCTAGAAAGATGGCTTTCAGCTGTTTCCTCAAGACTCCTGGTAACCTCTTGAAAAAGCGGTATTTATTGTATGTGTGTTTTAACAGTATAAATGTAATCTGAATTTGATGCACAAAACCCAGAAGAGTAAAAAGAAGCGAAAACTCGTGACAGTCCCACTACCAAGGGTCAGTATGTGTTCTGCCAGTCTATTTTCCGTGAATGTTTTTCAGCATTGTTTTTAAAGACATTAATGACCTAATTATACACTTCTGATTTAGGCATCATTCTAAGTACTTTGCCTGGATGCTCTCAGGCTGCATATAGTACAGCCCTGTTACGTCAACACTTTTATTACCACCATTTTTACAAATGAAGGCGTTGCAGTTTAGAAGGGGCAGGAAATCTGCCCAGGACTTCCCAAGGCGATGGTGGGGCCAGGATTCAGTAGCAGGCTGGGCTCTGCAGATTCCACAGCTCCAAACCACCTCACGATACACATCTGTGTGGGATACAGACTAATGTGTTTCCAGTTTTTCACTGAACAACAAATCGGGACTAATTTCTCATTCTTTTGATAGCCCTCTACACATGGGTTTTACAGTTGCCTATATCCCACTGCACAGACTTATCTTAACCTTTGTAGCCACTTCCCTGGTTTTGGATTGTTACAGATTTTGCCATTGTGATCCTGAGATGATCAGTCAGTACAGATTTTTTAAGCCCATCTCCCGTGATCTGATGGTAGTGGAATTCTGTGTGAATGGACACACACACACACACATGAAAGAGTTTTGAAAGACTGGCAAATCACCTTTAAGAAAAATTATACCTGCAACATTCAGTATTATAATCTTCTATCAAACTGGCAAGCATTTTTATTTTATTATTTTTTTAATGTTTGTTTAATTAATTAATTAGTTAATTAATTTTTGAGAGAGGAGAGAAAAGCAAGCCAGGAAGGGGCAGAGAAAGAGGGAGAGAGAAATCCTAGGCAGGCTCTCTGCTGTCAGCATGGAGCCCAACGCAGGGCTCAAACTCATGAACCACGAGATCATAACCTGAGCTAAAACCAAGAGCCACCCAGGCACCCCAGCATTTTAAAAAATTTATATCTAACTTTTAAACTTTTAACTTATTTTTTTAGTGATCAAGCAATGAACTTTCTTATTTATTCATTGTCAATTTTAATTTATTCTTTTGTAAATTTACTGCTTATGCTCCTTACCTAGTTTTCTACTGTGTGTGTGATTTATTTTTAGATTGACTTGCAGAAATTTATTAGATTAAGGATATTAATCCTCTGCTTTCTGGATTGCAGATAGGTATCTCAGTTTGTCTTGCTTTTAGTCAGTTTTATCCTAAGATAAAATTCAATTCGGTTTACCTTAGGATGTTTTTGCATTTTCGTTAGAGGCTTGAAAATGTTATGCAGCTGATTTATTGATCTTTTTCTTTGTGCCTGCTTCCTTTACTTTTTTTTTTTTTAACTTCCTTCTGTCTCCTCAGCAATATGACATAAACATTCATGTTGAATGTGGATTTTATCCTGTTGCTTAAAATTAAACTTGCTACAACATGAACTAAAGCACTGAGATGTCAGAGTGGGTGACTCAGTGATAGAAGAGAGTGAAATGAAACCGTACCAGCTAATTACCCAGGAAAACACAACCCAGTAACACATCGATCCTGAAACGGAGATGTAGACTGACACAGTTATGTTGTTTTATCTTATCACACAACTACAGGAGAAAGAAATGTTTATGTGTTTATTTTTTGGTGTGATTTGTCAAACTTCTAAGGAAGATATCACCATTTCTTACCTTATGAATGGAATTCATATGTATTTTCTTTAAATATCAGAAAGTGTTGCTTAATTTTCTTCATAATCATTATAAAGCTAACATTTTATGACTTGAAGCACTTTTTAACATAGAACTGCACCCAGTTTCTACATGTTCAGAGTTAAGATATCATCTATATTCTGCCACAGAGCTCAGAAGCAAGGAGTGCCATCCTGATCCCAGCCTCAAGTCCCCAATCCAGGTGCCTCCATGCCTTCTCAATTTCTTCTCCATGGAAAGGAATAGAAATCTTATAGGTCAACAAGTATGGGGTAGATTCCAACTTGCAAAACCTTTATAGATGGCCTCATTTACTTATATACATGGGGAAAGGTATCCAAAAGACAGGAAGGAGCAGTAAAATATGTACATGAGTGATCCACCATACTGTTGAGAAATACCACTGAATGCCAGTGTTACTCCAATGTTACATTTCCTTGGCCTCTCTTTTTTTCCTTCCTTTAATCTATTCCAGACACGCTCATTGGCAAAACCCAACCAGAAGCCAGAGCAGAGAGCCTGGGTACTGTGTCCTATAGAGGTTACAGATCCAAGTTCACAGACCGAGGTCGAGAGATGTGGAGAATGGGTCTCATGGCAAGCAGAAACACAGAGAATTACCCAGGATAAAGATGAGAAGAAAATTAAAAATCCTTTGGAAGTCCACCCTCCAGAGGTAACTTTGATTAACACTTCGGTCAGTTTGCAATGAGTTTGTCATACGGGTTACTTTTATACAGTTGAGATCTACTACATAATTGCTTTTGAAAGCATAGTTAACCAGGAAACCGAGGTCCAAATCAAAAACTGTTTTAAGAAGGGTTTGATGACAGATAATCATTGCATTTGAGTGGTTTATTAACTTTCCAAATATGTTAAAACATGCAGGTGCACGCGCATGTGTGCGCGCGCGCACACACACACACACACACACACACACACACACACACACACACAAAATGACCCAAGTCATTTAATGGGAGAATTTTTTCCCCAAAACTTTTGCTCTAGCTTCTTGAAATGTAAATGCTCTTTTTTCTTACACTGTGAGACCAACTATTCTTTCATGGACAAAATTAAGATTTTTCGGTTTATTAATTTTTTTTAAATCGCAGTATCCTAAGTATGTAATCAGAGATAACAAATGTATGACACATTTACTGCCATGTTCCATTGGATTCCCCAAGACAGACATCACTCACTGATCCCCTCCTTCTTTCCTCTGGAGTGCCCATGTGGCTCGGTTTCCTCCCCAGCACAACAATCCTCAGTATAGTAAGTCTCATAAATTGAGGCCTATTCCTAGCCATCAACTTCAGCAATCATTAAGAATAGACGTACACTACCCGATAGTTTCCGTGGCCATCAATCATGGCAGAAGATTCTTCCTAGATGTGACGTGAGAGATACAACACCAAAAAATCCATTTCTTAGCCTCAGCAAAACTGCACAAGCTGAAAAACAGCTGAGGAAAATAAGTGAAGAGATGAGGTAAAGTGGCAGAACTCTCCACCAAAGCAACCCAACTGGATTTTGAGTTTGGGATCTCCAGAAAAGAAGAAGTGCATATCCACAACTCCCCATTCTCACATTCTTGGAGTTCATAATCTCAGCCACCAGCCTAAGTCTGTTTTGCATGCTTACGCGTCCAGGAATGTCTATTGCCCTTGCTCCAAAGACTGCAAAATGATTGGGTCCCCACTTTTTCCCTCCAGAACCCTCTGAAGGCTGCTCCACAGAGAGTGGTAAAAGAAGTCTAAGGCCAATCAATATTTTATGTTCTTTATAAGAAGTTGTTTTTTCTTCCTTGATGCCTATAATGTAAAAGTAAATTATTCTTAATATTCAAATATTTTGCTAGAATGTGTTTTAAATGAAGCCCCTGTGTGATGGGTCCTGAAGGCCATCCATCACTAGGTTTGGAAATTCACCAAAATGACTCCCAGAACTCGGCCTGAAGTATCCTTGTGGCTAAGATATATTATAGCAAAGTCATAGGAATATGCAGCTAGCTTATAAGGGCAAAGGCACAAGCAAGTCTGGCGGAATATAGGCTTCTTTTTCCTCTCTCCCTTCTCTTAGGGGTCACAGAGAGCTCACTCTTCCCCTGGCAAGGAAAACGGAACAACATATGTGTGATGTGTCTGCCCAGGGAAGCCCATTAGAGACTCCATTCTCAACTTTTTTATTCGCATCTGATCATATAGGCCCTCCAGCTAGCGTGGACCAAAATTCCAGACTCCCAGAAGGAAAGCAGGTGTCAGCATATACCCCAGCATTTGTAAAAACAGTTCAGGCACTGTGAGCCACTCTTTCCAGTTAGGCGAAGTTTTCTGTCAGTGTAGGGAACTAGTTACCAGCCAAGTTCCCAGATACCAGCCAGCATGGCTTCCTAAGGGCAGCGGCTTCAGTCTGCTTTATTAACTCTTTTCTGCACAGCCCTCTTTCAGTTTATTTTTCCTTAGAATGTAATGAGCCCCTTCAAATTGCATACTAAATAAAGTTGTCTTTAATTCTTTCATCATTGCTTTGGTTCTGGTTGTACAAGTTTCTTCCTTAAGACGTTCTATAATTCTTGAATTTGGTGAGATAGTCAAGGAGGACACAACCTCTCCTCTTCTTTCCTTTCCTTTCCTTTCCTTTCCTTTCCTTTCCTTTCTTCCCTTCCTTCTTTCCTCCTTTCCTTTTCTTTCCTTTTCTCTTTCTTTCTTTCTTTCTTTCTTTCTTTCTTTCTTTTCCTTTCCTTTCCTTTCCTTTCCTTTCCTTCCTTTCCTTTCCTTTCCTTTCCTTTCCTTTCCTTCCTTTCCTTGCTTCCTTTCCTGAGAGAGAGCACAAAGTGAGTAGGGGCAGAGAGAGAGAGGGAGAGAGAGAATCTCAAGCAGGCTCCCCATTCTGTCTGCCTGGAGCCCTACTCAGGGCTCAGACTCTCAAACTCTGAGATCATGACCTGAGCCAAAATCAAGAGTTGGACGCTCAACCAGCTGAGCCACTCAGGCACCCCTCTTCCTTTTTATTTCCATCACTTTGCCTGTCTTCTCTGCATTGTCTTCTATTTCCATGCTTGTCCTCCATGTTACTCGTTCATGGTTCTATGGTCTCAGCTCTGCTTCCTGCACCCCTAATGCAGGGTTGGGAGGTAGGTTTTTGTCTGGTATTGCATTAAAAACCTCTAAATTGCAAACCTGAGTGCTTTTTCCTCAGATGTTATTTTCGTGTTGTTGCTTCTCCCCCTCCAGCCTTTCTCCACAGTGAGAAGTCTATCTCGATCCATTACTTTCCATAAGAGAGGTCGTGGGGGCTTAGGCTTATTGCTGCCCCCATCATTGGGGGTGGTGTCTGTCAAAAGTCCTTTCCAGGAGTTGAGTCATAGATTGTGGTGCAACTTCCCGGTCTTGCTCCGAGTGACCATCAGGTAGCATTTACTGAGTATCTGTTAACTGAAATCCTTCTTCTCCTGCCCCGCTGGATAGCTCTCTGACGCAGCAGAGACATGGAGAACGTAGAAAGAACGGTGCCCTGGCGTGCCTGCCTATGGGCTGTGCCATCTGCAGGCTGTGACTGTCGTGTCGTATCTGTGAAGACTCCCGTCCTGGGCTGCTGTGGAGCCTCATTGTTCTCCACCCCCGTTTCCCAGGACATGAAGAGAGGGGTGCCCATGGACGCAGCACTCTGGATGGTGTCCTGCTATTTCGGACAGGTCAGCCCTGTGGTTCTGGTTTTAGGGATCTTGGCTCATGGAATGAGAGGTCCTGACGTGGCACTTTTAATCCAGTTCATTGCCTGGCATTTGTTTGAATATTGATCTTAACTCACTGAATGATGTTTTTACTGTTTCCAATGTTTCCAATCTTAGGTATTTTCATGAGAAGTTGGGAAGGGCTTGTTAGGGAGCTATTAACCAAGCATCATTTAAAAACTCGAGTTCTAAGGAAGCTTCTGATTAAGGAGCTATCGGGGCTCGCAAAGAATAAAGCGCTGCAAGCAGCCAACAAAGATTAGAGTCTCATTAAGGGGCTAAGACAGGTACATGTGGAAAATAACCCACAATCCCAGACAGTGTATTTTGATGGGTGCCCTGGGAGTACAGCAGGCTGGGACTCGGGCACCCTGGCTTCTCCTTCCTGCGTCCAGCATGGACTTGCTGTGTGACCTCGGACAAGGCAGGGCTCCCTTCTGGAACTCTCTTCCCTTGTTTACAAATGAGGGAATTGGTCTAGAGAGTTCCAGTATGCCTCCCGCTCCAACATTCTTCATCTTTCTCAGCTGTTGTGATTCAGTGGGAATTCTGTAGAAAGGAGGGATGGGCTGCTCTTGGACTGAGGGATCACCTCTAAAGGCCAAAGAAGCAGAAACTACAGACCCCTCCCTGAGTCCTGCCTCCGTGCTGGGAGTGCCTGCATACCTCCAGGGCTGCTCAGCTCCATGTCTCTTGCTTGTCTCTTTGTCTCCTAGATTTCCTTACGCATAATGGCCTGTAAAGGATATGAGCATGAAGTTTACAAAGGTCTTGTCTGTTTGAATCATCCCGCCTGTGTGCATTTATGTGTTCAGTGTAGCAGAAAATGGATGTCAGAGCCTTTTCAAAAGGGAAAAGTCCATTCTCCCTTTTATAATTGATTAATAATTTACCCTAAGGAGTTGGGTGTTGCTTCCTTCTGACAATAAGCCATGACCCTTTTGTTAGGCCAAGTTTAGACAAGAGGTCTAAGGCTCGAGTGAGTAACTTCTGATACATCAGGGTATGCGGAGACCTCGGGACCTGGCCTGGATCCTCCTCTGCTCCAGGTAGAGTTTCTTCCTGTGTTCAGAATTCCATATTCTCCGTGAGCGTCTGGCAGGCAGAGGTGAGTCACCACCCATGGAGACAGCAGCCTGGCACACTGCTGTCTGAAGAGGCTGGTCTTAGGTATGACTCCCCCAACCCTGCCCTGCCTTGGGTCAGTGAGATAAAGACCTGGGGCCTCAGGGACTGTCCTCCCCGTGGGGACACTGCTGTCTGGCTGTCCTCCTGAGCGGGAGGCCCTGCTTCCCTCCACTGTATCTCATGTGAGAACTCCTCACCCCGCCACCCCCGTCCACCACCAGGATAGGAGGGCAGGGAGCTAATTTAGCAGATTATAAGACACCACCAAAACCAGATGCTCAGGTTGACGCAAAATCCTTGTGCGGGGGATAAATAATCTAACTGGCTGTTGATCTGCAACCCAATAGAGAGATCATCGAAAGTGCTCCCTGGTAGTTGTGTTGCAGTTTCCCCTTCTTCCGAGACAAACTGCTCATACTGGTGCCTCTCACATGCACCCATACTTGCAGGAGAGAAGAGAGTGGGGAGAACTGTTGTTATCTTTAGTATCTGTGAAATGTTGCAAGAGGGGGAAACGCACACATCCCAAAGGATCCTTCTCTGTGGCTGCCCCGGACTTTGCTGCCTGAGGGTCAGCAGAAGATTGTGCCTTCTCTGCTTCCCCAGCTGGGTCACAGCATTTTCCAGACTGTCCCATATTCGTCTGTGTGGCTGTGTCTCCATCAGTCTGCACGCCATGTCCACTTCTCACCTCACACGCAGCCTATGCAGAGCGCATGCTCAGTGCTCAGCAGCGACTGCTTACACCGAATAAATAGGTCAGTTCAAGACTTCGCTAAAGAGCAGAGAGAACAGCATTCCCCAGAAGGCACCCACATGGCCTGCATGTGTTCGGTTTCTGTAGTTGATAAATATTTACTGAGCATCTACTCTATGCCAGGTATTCTTTTAGATACTGAGGATACAGCAGTGAACAGGACGAGGAAGATTCCTACCCGCAAGGAGTTCGAATTTAATGAGGGGACAGATAACAACCAACCAACAAATCAAATGGCAGCAGTTGTTAAAGGAATGAAAATGAATAGAGAGTGATAAGGGTCAGGAAAGACCTGTGTCCTTTAAAGTGACTTCTGGGGACAAAAGAAGGGAGACAGAGGGAAGAGCCTTCCAGATGGAGGAGACAGCTAGTGCAAAGGCCCCGAGGCAGAACTAAACGTGGCATGCTAGAGAAAGAGGAAGAAGTCATCCAGATGGCTAAAGGGCACAGAGTGGAAGTGGGGAGTGGGTGGCGTGGGAATAAAGAAGCGGGTGGGCCGAGGCCAGATCACCTGGATTAGTCTACCTGTGCCATGAAGCCACTGAGGTGCTTTAAGCTGGGTGGGGGAGGGTGGCACAAATCTGTTCATGGAGGCATTTTGAGAAGACCTCATGATCAAACCAGGGTCTCATCCTTCTGTGGGATGACCCTTCCACTGTCATGCTGCTTTTAAGGGAGGGACGTGACTTTCTGCTGCTCTTTCGCTACCACCTCACTTGCTTAGCCCTTCCGGTGCACGTTTGGGCCTGTAGAGGAGAAAGACTGGCTCTCAGGAGGACGGAAGCCACAACTCTGGGCTTGAAAGCACTGAACAACTCCACCCTGGCCAGGGCTCTTTGGTTTTGTGTGTGTGTGTGTGTGTGTGTGTGTGTGTGTGTGTGTGTTTAGTTTATTTATTTATTTATTTTGAGAGTGAGAGAACCAGGGAGGGGCAGAGAGAAAGGAGAGAGACAGAATCCCAAGCAGGCATGGAGCCTGACGGGGGGCTCAAACCTACAAGCCCACGAAACATGAGATCATGACCTAAGCTGAAACCAAGAGTCAGATGCTTAACCGACGGAGCCCCCCAGGCACCCCTGACCAGGGCTGTTTTAAACTGTAAGTGAGAGAGACACCACACGAACCAGCTAAAGTCAGAAAGGGAGTTTGTCGGCTGCCAAGACTGATAGTGACTGTGCTTGAACTTGAATGGTTCAGTGTCAGCAGGACTGTCTCTGTCAGCTGTCACTCTGTTTCTCTCTTTGCACTGACTTTATTTTCTCTTACTCTAGCAGAGCTTCCTCCCAGATGCCTTCAGTCCTGCAAGGTGGAGTGTCTGTCCTGGACCTCATGCCTCAGGGGACCCCATGCTTTGGAGTAACTTCCTTGAAATTACTGGAGCTGGAGCCATCAGTCCCTTTATAGGTGCTCTGGTCCTCATTTCTTCCATTAGGTCCCTCTTTCACCTACAGAGTCAATCATAGGCTGGGAGGAACTTGAGAACTCACATCCGTGGGGTTATCCTGGGGCCCTGTGGACAGGCCCCAGTTCCAGGATGATGGTCTGATGAGTAGTTCACTCTCCCAGGGTAGCATGGTATTTCTTTCACTGGATCTCACAAGATGGCCATCAGAATGATGCTGACATGCTGATTTGGGATGACTTAAAAAAAAAAATTAATGTTTATTTATTTTTGAGAGAGAGAGAGAGACCCAGTGCAAGTGAGGAAGGGGCAGAGAGAGAGGGAGACACAGAATATGAAGCAGGCTTCAGGCTCCCAGCTGTCAGCACAGAACCGAACACAGGGCTTGAACCAGGAGATCGTGACCTGAGCGGAAGTCAGATGCTTAACCCACTGAGCCATCCAGGCGCCCCTGATTTGGGATGACTTTTACTCCCATCTGACACAGGATGAGTTCAGAGTTCTGGGCTACCATGCCTCTTGGGCTCAAGGTGCATGTGAAGGCCTGAGCATCAGTCTCTCCTGTTCATGTCCTGATTGTGGTGCCCTTTTAGTCCGTAACCCCCGAGGATGGCCTGTTGGTGGCAGGCATCCTTTATCCTGTCCCCTGCTGCTGTACCACCCCACACTACACCACATGTCAGGATCTATACCACATGGCCATGCCTCTCTCCCTCGAGGGTTTTGAGACCATTTCTCCACAACCACAATGTGCTATTATAACTGATATTCTCTCTTGCAACAGATTGATTTTTGTGCCCTCCTGGGTTGGTTGTGACGCATGCCAGATAAGGGACAGGCCTTCTTTGTGCAGGTGGAGATGATAATATAGCTCTGACCTCTGCCCTCAACCACCTGCATCTTTTCATTTACCTCCCTTCCATATATGATTGGCTAGGAAACCTTTATAAAGCCAGGACCAAGTGGCACAGTTCCAAGAAACACAGACCATCTATCTAAATTAATTTCAAAATGGCTTAAGTATTTTTATTCTTTACTCTTTGAAAATTCTGAAGGGAATCTAAGTACATGCTTCACAGCAATTCTGTACATTTTTACCTGACAGTTCACAGCTTCTCTAGCACAGATTTCTTCAAAATTCATACCCTTCCTGGGCACCTGGGTGGCTCAGTCAGTCGGGCATCTGACGCCTGATTTCAGCTCAGGTCATGATCCAAGGGTCGTGGGATTGAGCCCCCTGTTGGGCCCCTCACTGAGTGTCAAGCCTGCTTAAGATTCTCTCTCTCTTTCTCTCTCCCGCCCCCAACTTCTGCCCCTCTCCCCTGCTTGTGCTCTCTAAAAAAAAGAAAAAAAAAAATTCTTGCCCTTGCCAAAACACCTAACCCCACAGCCCATGTGGCCTTTCTTCTTCATTTCTACTCTTCCTCTTAGTATTTAATTACCTAGATCTGTGCTGTCCAGAGTATGGTGGCCACTAGCCACATATGGCTGTTAAGCACTTTAAGTGCGGCTGATCTGAAAGGAGATGTGCACTAAGTGTAAAAAACACACTATATTTTGAAGGCTTGATATTAAATTTAAAAAGGAAATTTAAAATAACTGACTGATTTTTTATATTCATTCCAAGTTGAAATGATAATGTTTTAATATATTGGGTTAAATGAATGTACATATATATGTGTATATAATATATATATATACATGTACATATATATGTATATATATGGGATATATGTATATATATGTATATATACACTTTTGAGAGAGAGAGAGAGAGAGCAAGCAGGGGGAGGGCAGAGAGAAGGAGACATAGGACCCAAACCGGGCTCTGCGCTGACAACAGCGAGTCCAATGTGGGGCTCAAATTCACAAACCACAAGATCATGACCTGAGCCGAAGTGGGACCCTCAACTGACTGAGCCACCCAGGTGCCCCTCCTTTTGCTTTTTTAGTATGGCTAGTAGAAAATTTTAAGTGGCATATGTTGCTCATGTTATATTTCTTTTGCACAGTGCTGAGTCAGATCAGTGAAGACTTCCCAGTTTTCTCCTTTTCCTCCTGCTTCTTCCTCTTTCCTTCCTGGTTCTGTCTTCCTTGACCTGATGTCTTGGTTTGAAAATACAAAAGTCCCACTAAGTGGTCTGGCAGAAAAGAAGCTCTCCCAGATGGGGGCATCAAAGGGCAAAGGCTCTAGATATAAATACATCAATCATTTATTTTAAATTTTTTTAATGTTTATTTTTTTTGAGAGAGAGACAGCATGAGTGGGGGAGGAGCAGAGAGAGAGACACCCAGAATCCAAAGCAGGCTCCAGGCTCTGAGCTGTCAGCAAGGGAGCCTGACACAGGGATTGAGCTCATGAACCTCAAGATCGTGACATGAGCTGAAGTCAGACACTTAACCACCTGAGCCACCCAGGCACCCGATACATCAATCATTTTTGTCTCATCCCACGTATGTTAAATAGATCACCATCATAAAATTTACTACACAGAAAACAACATCAGATGGAGGAAAAACAGTATTTTTTTTTTCCTGAAACACTTACAATGTCCACATCTTAATCTAGAGTTTAAATTATTTCATTCATGATTTAACTCCTCGCAAATGTCTGTTGTGTCTAGGCTCTGCCATGATTCTATACTTCTCAGTCGACACATTCATATTAAGACCATTAGCTCTTTTTTATTTAAAATTGGTAGGCAACACTTTCCTATTTTGTGTTTCTTCACTTGGATAAATGTCTAGTTCCCAGTCCATCATCACCAATAACTTAAGAACCATTTTACTCTTCACTCCAGGAGGCTGTCCCTAATCAGGAAAGCCAGGCTGCTGTGACTCACGCCTCGCATAAAATATGTCTGTTTGGGAAAACAGCCAGAACTATTGCTTGACCTTATGATAAGAGATAAAAAGTAGTTGTGAATACAACAGGAAGATTTGTTCTAAACTTTTAAATATTTTTATTTGATGATCTTTTAAATTTTATTTGATGATCTTTTAAATCTTTTGAAATGCAGTGCACAATGACAGCTAACAAGAGACGTATTCCCACGTCTAAGTGTTCACATATGTGAAAAATAATTGGTTGTGGGCTGAATAGATGCATTTGAAACAAATCATGGGTGAAGAACAAGAGACGATCTTTTACTTGATGATTATTCTCCCTATGTTAATAAGGGAGTAATTTACCCTGGGTGGTTGCAGCCAAAGATTGAAAAGCTAACCAGTTAATGCTATCAGCCTGTGGTTTTGTTAAGTCAGGAATCGAACTTGGAAAATAGATTCTTGGAATCTCCAGGGAACAGGGTGGGGCTGGAAAGCCGGAATCCCATGTCTTTACCCATGAAGAGCACACATATATAATTTTAGGATTTATTAGTTAGTATTTACTAATACTTTGGTTTTGTACATTTAAAATTTCAGACAATTGCTTGTTCATGTTCACGGAGGAAGAGGAAGTCGAGTATTGTGTAATTAAACGGAATCAGGAGAATTTACGCTGATATTTGGTAAGCCATTTCCTCTTCTTACTACAAGTGTCTGATACATGCTTTTCCCGATAAGTAGCGGAACTGCTGTTCTCATCAGAAATTTCGGAGCTGAAATAGAAATCTCTGAGGGGCTGTTTGACTTTGAAGTGGCGTTTTCGTAAGGATTTTTTGGAAACAAGGAGCAGTTGCGAATTTAGATCTTCGAGGACTGTGCTATTACCTCTGACGAGATGAATGTTCAGGCATGTGCAAACAAGTCTCTTGGTGTTTGGCCCAGAAAGCTCGATTGTTTCCCCTCTGGCCTGCACTTTCTGTGTGAGAGTGGACCCTTGCAGTAGAGCAGGAGTAGGACAGTGATCTGGATATCTGCACGCTTACCCAAAAGCCTAGCCAGCTTCTCCTGAGTTAGGATGAGGCCGACTGCACTCCTCAAGAAGTCCCAACGTAGAAGCAGCTTTCAAAGATCCCTTTCCCCACCCCTCCCCCTCTCTGAGGTGCTTGCCCTCAGCCAAATGCATGGCTGTGTGCTCCTAAAGATCTCAGGACACCTCCCAGCAGCTTTTGCAATCTGTCCCAAGCCTAACACTAGAGCAAATCCTCTAAATGTGTAATATAAATTTGCCCTGGTCTAATCTGGGGACCCCATGGGGGCGCTGCCTTAATACCACATGTCCAGGTGAGGTATGGAGAGACAGACTGATTTCTATCTCTGTTAAATATGCTCCCTCTTAAGTGATGTGACTAAGGAAGGAACACCTTCTCAAATTTCTCTGGAGGCCTATGGTTTGGTGCTAAGAAGATATGGAGGCTGAAATTTGCAGCTCTTTACTAAATCCTGCCATACACCTGCAGCCTTGTCAGTATAAATTCTGATCTCAGAGGAAAAATGAGTTTCAAATGTGACCCACACAGATGCATATCAGAACCCTGTCTAATAGATAGGCTGGCGGAGCCGTAGAAGAAGTGGGTACCAAATCACCAAGTCAAAAAGATGTCTACACCCCAGTGTTCATTATGGTATTATTTATAATAAATATGGAATATATAACAGATAGATATGGAAGCAGCCCAGGTGCCACTGATGGATGAGTGGCTAAAGGAAAGGGGAGGTGCACACACACACACACACACACACACACACACGGGATGGAATACTATTCAGAAAGAAAGAAGGCACTGTTGCTGTTTGTGAGAACATGGATGGCCCTTAAGGACAGTATGCAAAGTGAAGTAAGTCAGGCAGAGAAAGACAAACTACTGTTTGATATCATTTATACGTGGAATCAAAAGAAGAGAGAACAGGCTGGTGGTTGCCAGACTGGGTGGTAGGGGACAGGGGCAGGGGACAAAATGGGTGAAGGGGGTGGAAAGGTACAAACTTCCCATCATAAAGTCCCGAGGGTGTAATGTACAACATGGTGACGATAATAATACTGAATGGCAAATTTGAAAGTTGCTCAGAGAGTAGATCTTAAAAGTTCTCATCACAAGAAAAAATAATTATATATATGTATGGTGATGGATGTTGACTAGACTTACTAGGGTAATCATTTTTGCGAGATGCATCAAATCATTATGTTGGAGAAATAAAACTAATACAAGGTTATATGTAAATTATCCCTCCATTTAAAAAAAGGTGTGGGTGGGTGCCTGGTAAGGGCAGGAGGTGAAGGTGAAGAAGACCTCCCAACACTAAAGGAGCACCAGCTGGGGCCCCAGGTCCCTGGGGAGGAAGACACAGGTCTGCCCTGCTTAGAGGCACGTGGAGCAGTGATGGTGGGTGGAGCCCTCCTCCCGGCATCCTGTTTCTAGACATTAAATATCTGGTTCACTGCCTGAGCAAATCTCTGAATGCTTTTCATAGCGTGAAGGGAAAACAGAGGAGGAGTCCAAGCCTAAATGCTAATGCAAGTCTCTGCATTAAAGAAACATTTATTATGGGTTTGAACCAAGGCCAGGCTCAGGCTGCCAGAGAGAGCTGGAAGGAGAGATTGGAGAGTGCTTCCTTTGAAGCTGGTGGTCAGATCTCTGCTGGCTGTGGTAGCGAACCTATCTTATCCCACCAAAGAGGAAGGCTATTATTTAGGAGGGAGGGGGCCCGCATTTGAAGTTCTGTATTAACATTATTACAAATGATAGAAAACTTTTTTTTTCCAGACAGCTTTTATGTTGCAGAGACCAAAACAACTTGCCTAATGTGGGTTTTGCCCACTCCCCTTAGAGTAGTAATTTTAAAAGAGCTTTAATTTAATGAAACAAACTGCCATGCCAAATAGTCCCCAGTGGGGGTGGAGATGGTCTGCAGTGCTGAAGGGCTGTCAGCCCTGCCTGAAATTTCCAGGCTGTGGAGTTGTCCTGGGCCTGCCGGCCGCCTAGGGGTGCAGCTTTTCACGAGTAGCTCTCAGTGCCAAGCCAAGAGCCAGGATGAACAAGGATGAGCCGACCTTACTGTGCCCTCATGGCAGCTCTGAGCCTGAGGGGGCCAGGTGGGACGGGGAGAGAGGGCATCCAATGTGAATCCAAAGCAGAAAGTATGAAGGGCCATGTGAAAGTCTGATAGAACATTGCAGGGAGATCACCACCAGGCAGGGGGCATCAGGTGGAGAAGGCATATTTAGGATGCACTTCAAAAGATGGTCAGGATTTGGACAAGAAACAGAGTAGAAGACAGATGAAAAGAGGGCACATGGGGAAGTTGGAGGCATGCCTGGGGAAGGAGGAGAGTTTGGAGAAGAGTCTGAGAAAGGTAATCAGGGCCAGGTTGTGGAGGGTCTGGTGTGGGAGGGAAAGGGCTGGGGGTCGCCGCAGTGGCCCAGGGGAGAGGAGCCGAGTCTGGCAGTGCTGTTGCAGGCGTGTCTGTGACAGTGACTGTCAGCAGGGCCGGGAGCTTAAAAACTGAGGCTGGGAGCACAGAACCTGAGTTTGGGCTTAAATGGTCTGAGGTGAAGCCACGGGCATTAGGATTTGTGAAAAGCTGCCCATAGTCACTGATTCTAAGATGCTGTCAAGGTGAAGAACGAATCGTTTGCATTCTGATTCAGTGGGGTGGGACTTGTTTTCGAAGCTTGCGGTGATGCCAGTGATCCTGGTCCACGGGCCACTCTTGGAGTAGCAAGAGGGTCCTTAGGACTCGGCCACGCAGAGCACCTGCCTCAGTTGAATCTTGCTGGGGAGGAAAAACAGAAAACATTTGACCTCTTCCATCTGGTATGCCCTGGGATGCTGGCGCTTGCTGAGGGAGGGCAGCCTTTTTCACTAGCGGTTGCTGTCCTTCAGGGACAAATGGGAACTCTAAACTGAAGCACACATACTCCTAGGGCTAGAGGAAGACGTTTCAGGGGTTGAGCGAGCATGGGCAGCTTTTGCTGGATCCGTTTCCTCAACTTCCACAGCTAGGCTGTCCCACAGAAGATCCGCCGGAGGGCACCCTCCTCCATGCTGACCCGCCTACTCCTCCTCGCCTTCCCTCCCAGTCTCTTCCCTCACCCTTGGCAGAGGGAAGATTTCCCTCTCATAGGCCTTACCACGGATGGGGCACTGTGGCCGGATGCAAAAGTCCCCACGATTCAAACCAGAGGGCAACGAGAAAATGCAGGCTCTCGCGATCAAAGCAAGAAATAGTTGACGGTGTTGCCCTTGGCTTCATGAGCACAGAGCCTTCTCTATCGCTGCTAGAATCATATCTTGTAAGGGATTCTCAGGAGGGCCCGCAGCAATATGCTTATTTGAATTTAAAAGATGAAATCATTCTTTTCTGACCAGAAGTAAGTCAACTTTGCTAAATGTTGACAATGAGGACTGACTTTGCAATTAGATCATACATTTATTTAGCCATATGGACCAGTCCTTATTCTAAACACTTTACACAAATGCAGTGATTTAATCCTCTCAAAGGCCTTATAATTAAGTACTATTATTCCCAGTTGATACAGAATATTGATGTACAAGAGGTTAAGTAACCTGTCCACAGTCACATGGCTGGTAAGGGTTGACATTTTCTATAAATTTCACAAACTCAATCTATAGTTCCAACATTTTGACAAAAATACAATGTGATGTCCATGTTCAAAGTACAGTACTCGGGCATCTTTGGCAGTTATTTAAACATATGGTAAAGATCTTTAACTATTGCCTTTAAAATTTGGCTCACTGACTATGCAGTCTTGGCCCAGTCCCACTTTTCTGAGGGTCAGCCCCTCGTCTGCAAAAAATGGAACAAGCATCTCTGCTCAGCAGGGTTGCTGAAAGAGCAAATGTGAGAGCCCAAGAAGTAGCCTGGCCCATAGCCAGTTCTGGATGAATGGCAGATATTATTAACATGGTTGGCATCTGGAAAGCCATCTTGGCGTGTGGTAGGAGCTCCCTGAATGTAAGCGCCCTTCCACCTGATTAATGATCCCCAGATTTCATTCCCATGGCATAAAATGCCCTGTGGGGGGTGGTAGTGTGAGGCAGCTATGCATCCTCTTGTCTTCCTCGTCCAAATTTCCTCAAAGAAGACATCACAGTGCACTTCCTCCAGCATGCCCCCTCTGAGTGATAAAGCCTCACAATGACCTCTCTTTTCGTTGATCATTTGACTGGCTCACACTAGGTCTTCGCGAGCAGATCAATGAATCAGTGAATGAATGAATGCTGGGAATCGGGGAGAGGGAATGAGGCAGGCACTTCCTTGCCTTCACCAAACTTGCGGTCTAGATGTCACCAGACAATTGCAACACTGACAGATGCCAAAATAGTAGAAAAAGAGGGGCCAGCGCAAGCCCACGTAAGGGGCATCAAGGAAGGGAAGGCTTCCTGGAAGGAAGTGTTGTCTAAACTAAAATCAAATGGACAATTAGAAGTCAGACAGCAGGAGCGGTGTGTTCATAGGCCTAGAGGTAAGAAAAGATCCACTGAGCTTTGAGAATAGGACTTAGTAAACTTGACCACGGATGAAGATTTCCTAGTCCTAAGCTTGATTTCTTGCCTTCTATTGCCCCTCCCAGATGGTCAAAACACAAGGAGTTTTCTACATCTTTTGTATTCACCCTATATTTGCTCATTTCTTACCTCCTGGAGCACTGCATAGAACCCATTCTAGCCAGGAAATGGGTTAAGAGCACCCCATCTGCTTGTCCCTAGGACACACATCCCCAGGAAGCCATGCTCTGAAATATCTGTTCACACATCAAAATCGGGATTATGTGGGAGCACTTCACCTGCAAGGGGCAGACAGACCCCGTGGCCTCAGAGCTGGGGCTTTGGGTCTATAGGGTGGGTGAAATGTGTGGCTTGTCCCAGTCTGCCTTTCGATCTCAAGATCAGAGAAGAGCACAGAGTCAGCAGCAGGGCAGGGAGAGCAGGATTGTCTGTTCATACTCTCTCTCTGTGACTGAAGGTCAAATCCTGTCACCAGCAGACAGACTAGCCTTTTTTGCTTCCCCGGAGTGGCCCTGGACACTCTCTCTCCTCCATACTTTCTGGGGCTTTCTGTTCCAGTCTGCAAAATTAACTCCTGCAATTGGAACAAGAAACAAGATCTGGACACTGCAAATCCACCAACCGAGATCAGATATGTCTTTTGAGGCATGAAAGCAAAGATTTTCTGTGATTTTTCAGAGCCTTCCCAGTTGCAAGATTTTCCTGGAAATCCACAAGTAAGTGCTACTTGTGTACTAGAAACAATGAAATTCATTCTTACGGTTGGCTCCAGAGTGGTCAGTGATATCACCACACAGGCAAACACACTCCCTATCCGTCTGCTAGCGAAGGCTACATTTATGTCAAACTAATTTATGTGTTTCCAGTTTAAAAAATTCAGTTTATTTTCCCTTTGCTTGTGATGAGCAGGTTGGCTGACAAAGAAAAATCAGTAGAAGGAGACTTTCCCAAAGATCAGAAAAAGAGTAAAGCAGAATGTGAGAACACTTGGCTCTGTTGGCCTGACCGGTACATTGACCAAAGTCTGAGGTCTAGGGTGAAGTTCCCTGCACATGGAGACTTGGCCACTTGAACCATACTAGAGCCTGCCATTTTCTCTCTTTCTTTCTTTTTTTAAATATAATTAAGTGTAAAATTAGCTAACATACGGAGTGTACAGTGTGTTCTGGGCTTTGGGACTAGATTCCCCGTGATTTTTCACTTACGTGCAACACCCAGTGCTCATCCCAACAAGTGGCCTCCTCGATGCCCATCACCCATTTTCCCTCCACCCCCCCTATCAACCCTCAGTTTGTCCTCTGTACTTAAGAGTCTCCCATGGTTTGACTCCCTCTCAGTTTATAACTATTTTTTTTCTTCCCTTCCCCCATGGTCTTCTGTTAAGTTCCTCAAATTCCACATACGAGTAAGAACATAAGATATCTGTCTTTCTCTGAATGACTTATTTCACTTAGCATATTACATTGTTGCAAATGGCAAGATTCCATTATTTTTCATTTCTGAGTAGTATTCCATTTTATACACACACACACACACACACACACACACACACACACACACACATATACACCACATCTTTATCCATTCATCAGTCACTGGATATTTGGGCTCTTTCCATAATTTGGCTAGTGTTAATAGTGCTGCTGTAAACATTGGTATACACGTGCCCCTATGAATCACCACTCCCGTATCCTTTGGATATAAATGCCTAGTAGTGAGTCTGCCGTTTCTAAGAGCACTTCCTTTTGCTCCTAAAAGTAATCCCAACTTTCCTTTACAAGACCTTTAACATGTGTGTTTTCCAGGATGTCTTTCCTGACCGATCTCACCTGGCCCTGGTCACTCCTTTGGATTTTCTTTCATGGCTGTGTGCCCCACCTTGGGTTGTAAGCCCTGTGAAGTCAGGAACAAACCATTTCTTGACTGTCCTCTCTGCAGCTCTAGAGGAAGCATTTTGTCAATGGGAGGGATGGGGTCCGAGGCTACCGACTCCACAGGTACCATTTCCTTACTGGCGGGATGTTTGAGCCCAAATCCATCCCCTGTCTTCCTCCATCGCTTTGGACTCCTCTTGCAAATAGGCCATTTTGCACGACTGCCTTTTCCAGGAGACACCTTGCACTGCGATGCTTGTGTTTGGCTGCAGTTAATTCCAAGGCCTGTGCCAGCCACACACTCAACAAGGGCCATGCTTCCAGCCAAGTGAGTCCTCTGAAATGAAAACACAAACAGGCCATCCTGCCGGGACCGGTAGCCGCCTGCTGCTAGCTGGGGAGGAAGGACTTTCATTAGTTATTGTCACTGAGCTGGCACTGTGCCAATCCCCACATCTGGAAACAGTTATGAAGAAAGAAGAGGCATGAAAGCCTGGGCCTCATGACCCTGCAGTGTTCCTTTCTGCTGCTTTATTTATTAATTTGCTGGTTTTGAGTGATCAACTCAGGTCCCCAGTGTAAGTTACAGGAACCGAAGTTAAAAAGGGGCCACGACAGTCACAATACGCTCCGAAAACAGGCCAAGATCTTATTTATGGGGTCTTGGATGAACTTTACATCTAAATAAACATGTTTTGAAGTTGCATAGTGTGTTGGACTTTAATCACCAAGCCAAGCCTTTCTAAGCTCTGCCTCGAGCTTCATGCTCCTCCCCAACTTGGCAGGACTCTGCCACATAGGTCTCCAGGGCACGCTAGGATTTGTGCTCATTGGATTTGGACATGCAGATAGAGCCTGCTGTTTGCGCACGCGTGCACACACGTGCACGCACGCACACACACACACACACACACACACGCACACACACAGGGACACACTTGTTACCTTCCCCGCCTGCCTCCTTTAAACTGTAAGTAACTGAAATGTTTCAGTGGAGGGTGACCTGTGTCTGCACATACCAGTGCCATGTGCCGTTAGCTGCTGACAGTGCCCTGAAGATGAAATAGTCCACAAGGCCTAGGGGCCTGTTCCAGAGTGCTTATTGGTTCTAAAGTTTGGAAAGTGCTATATGGAAGATGGGCTTTTTGAAAAGGACCCAAATTCAAACGTTAGGATATTTAGATTTCTATACAATGGAAGGGTGGAGAAGGATGGTCTTAAATCGAATGATCAAGAAGGCATTTTCCTTGGCCATTGAGAATGGATGCACAGAAAAGCAACTCTTCCAGGCTCTTGTAGGTCTCAGAAACTGTAAGGTGCTAACGAGAACCAAAAACCCAGACTAGCAGTATGTCTGTCTCTGGTACTAACTCTGTCTCTGGTTTGGGGTTTGATGAGTTGCAGTCTACCTTGCTGACTTGGCTTCCCTCCCAACCAGATGATGAATCACCTCTTCTGGGAAGAATCCCAAACCCCCTCCACTCCTCTCACCCTCGACCGACTAGCCAGCCACCATCCCCCCCTCGCCCCATGTGGTTGGGTACTTTCCTTTCGAGCTCCTTTCTATGGAGCCATATATTAAGCACTTATTTCATTGTATATACGCCTGGCTCCCCCACCAGACTGAGTGCCTCATGGACGGGGAATGACTGAGTCATTTCTGCAACTGCCACAGGCAGCCTGTCGCTGAGCTCGTAGCATGATTTCTGTGAGTGTTTGTACAATCAGTCCAGAACCACTTTGTGGAGCGAGACGGTTGACCCATGCATCGGCAGTAGCTTTTTTTTTTTAATGACATAGAAAAATAGGACTTACTCAAATTACAGTTCAACTGTGACTTCAGAAACGTACTAATTAATCCAGACACATCTTTTCTACAGACTCTGGGGGTCATTTTAATTCTTTTGTTGTCCTGGGATTCTGTTGTATTAAATGTTAATCTAAGTGACTGTGCCGTTAATTTGAAGAATTCTCAAGGACAGATAATTGATGTTTGATCAGTAATTTAAAGAGGAATAAAAGGAAAGTTTGGGTTTTTGTTTAAATGAGACTTGCCGAAGTGTTGTCGTATGTGGGGTTGTGCCAGGCACCCCAAAGAATTATCTTTCACTTCTTATGTTACACACTTTTACGGTGCTTTAAGAGAAATGAGGGCTCAGAATACATAGTCCATCCACAGTGTGAAATGTATTAGGAAAGAAAATGATCTGTCTTGCCAGCCAAAGAGTCAGACGGAGGTCATTGCTGGAGTACGGGAGGCTGCAAAGAGGGGTCTAGATAATTAAAGAGGAATGATGAGGCCTTGCCAGTGCTTGCTGCAGTATGTTTAAGAGTCCACATGTGCTGAGACCATAAGTTAGCTCTGGGAGCCTAGAGGCTACCTGATGGTAAATTGGGTGCAGGTGGGAATGTTCCCTTTGGGAGGTCCCAGGCCATGGGGAGCCCAGTGTCAGTGCTGCAAACTCCCTCAGGTGTCTGCTTAAGCCCTGGGGAAAAGACAGGGATGTGCTTCCCCCAAATTCAAGAAAGCAATTCTCGTCTTGCCTATGCCAGCTGAGTAGCATTTTTATTTGTTCAACGCAAATTCTGGAGACTTCATCAGAGGACCCTGCAAGTGGCTAATCTGGAGGAGCAGCGAGTCACTGCTATGGGAGCAGGTGGATAATCCCTTCCCCTGTATCTGGGAGGCACGGGCTCATCTAGATTCACCAAGCAGTAAATACAGATGGTTCTTTCTGTAGGCTGGGAGTGGCCTAACGGTAAGGTTGTTGAGGGGTGCTAAATAATTCTAGTTGAGTCACTCAAAGGAACACAGACAGATTTCATGGTGAAGATAAACGATGGTTACACAGCTCAGTCCTCTGCCTCTCTGGGGTGGGAGGGAATGGCTCTGTGTCACCACTTTCCTCACCGAAGCTGCCTCATTCACCAGAAAGTTTGCTGGGGACTTGCGGGGTTTGCTCAGTGAACATCTGTGCAAGCGAGAGAAAGTTCTAGAGCTTTCGAAAAGTGTGCAACTACACTGCCCGCCGAGGGGCATTCAACAGTGGTGTAGGCAGTGAGGCTACTAGGACCTGGTGGGCCATCTCTGTTCAAATACTGATTCTTCCGCTTACAGCTTCATCACTTCTCTGGCAAGCTCCTTCACCTCTCCCAGCCTTGCCTTTCTAATATCTGTAAAACAGAAAAAATAACGATTCCCAACCCATAGGATTATGTTAAGGATGAAATGACTTAATGCATAGAAAGTACTTAAGACAGCACCTGCCGTTGGTAAGCTATGAGTGGTGTGCAAACGGATAAATAGTCCGTGTGCGCGCATGCGTACACGTGTAGCCTGTGCGCATGCGTGCACGTAAGTGCCTTTCTCGGCTTCCCCATGGCTCTGAAGCTCGCTGCCTTTCTAGAAACAGCCTCATCTGGGGGATCCCCGGGCTAACCCCTGCTTTTGCTGTCTTGGGAAGCAGCAGTCCAAGCCCCTTTCCGTGGCTCCTCTCATCACAGCATTTAGGCCCTCAAGTCTTGGTGAAAGGTCAGGAGCCCCATGGGTGGAAGGCTGAGGAGGAAATGCTGGGGAAGGCTGGGAACGGGGAGGGAGCCGACTCGGAGAGGCGGCTGGTGCTGACAGGTGGGCTCTGGGCCCAGAGCCTGACTGCTGCGTGAGGGGCGGGGCGGGTCCAGAGAAGTCAGGGTGTGTATCACAGAACGCTGAAATGCGGAGTAATTTTGCCTCCATTTCAGGGTAAAGGTGCTGATCTAGAGAACGGGCATGTTCCAAAGTGTGCCAACCAGCAGGCAAGATGTGTCTGTTATCTCTCAAGCTGTCTGGCCTGCACAAATCACCTTCTGTACCATGGATTCAAATGTCCTGAGGCCTTTTGGGGGAGGCAGGGTGGGGGCAGGATCAGAGCATTTCTTAGGCACTTTCAACATGGCTCTCAGGATGGCTGCTGTAGAGCCACATCTCTCGATGGCTGCAACCTCTTCCCCCTTCTTCTGATGGTCACACAGCTTGCGGCTGAGGAAGTGGAGGCTTTCTCTGCATTTTAGCACGGGGGGGGGGGGGGGGGGGGGAGTCAAAATCAGGATGTGACGTTGGGAGGGAAGGTGGGGAGGGGAGCCAGAACAAACATTTTTTTAAGCCCCTTGGTTTCTGCCCGACTCTGAGGGCCACTTAAATCAGAATCCTAGCTGGGTGGAGGAACCACCAGCTAAAGTGGTGTCTGTCTCCGCTTACTCCAGACCCATCCGTTGCAATGGGTGGGGGTTGCACCAGAAGGGATTTAGGCTGGACCTTCCAAAACACAGACAGCAGTCAATTACTGAGGCTGTAGCTGTTAACTGGGCTCCATGCGGAGCTATTCTGAAGTTCTAAAAGAAGAGCATGTGTAAACACTTGGCTAAGTGTCACAGCAGACCTAAGGGCTAACATGGGAAAGGAGAGCCTCCCTCAAGTGGGAAGGCCAAGGAACGAAGACGAGATGATAACACAGCAGCCCAGAAAGGTTACGGAATCTGCCTGAGGGCACACAGCTTCTCAGGAGCAAAGCTGTTCTTACATGAGTGGAGACCAGGAGGAGCCCAGTGCTCTGCATAGCGGAAGCAGAAGTGGGGCTGTGTGGGGTGTGGGCTGTGTGCTGTGTGCCTTGCCCCGCAGGAGCCAAGGCTGATGTCAGGATACGTGGGAGAGCAGGCTAGATCCATCAAAAGGAGGCATTCTATAGGAGCCTTAGCGGCCAGGCACAGCATAAGAACGGCAATGAGTGGAAAGTAACTTTGGGTGTAGGGATTATGGATGGGATCAGTTTTATTCTATGATCTAGCCTTTTCGGTGTTTTCCAAGCTCTGTATAATCTGCATGCGTTCTTTTTTTAACCAGAAAAAAAAAATGTCCATTAAAATGAAAGAAAACAGACAGGGAAGTCTGGATTTTCTCTCATAAACAATAGAAGCCATTGGGCGTGTCCTAGGAGATCAGTGTTTCCAGAGAAGCGGTATTTGGGGAAGATAAGGCAGGCAGTGTTGGGAAAGGTGGATGGCGGCAGTGAGGGTAGGGTGTCAAGGAGACTGGCTGGGGACTGCTGCTGGTGAGAAGTGAGGCAGTGGGGTATTTGAGTGCTACCTGGGGGAGCAGAAACATCTGGAGAGGTGTGGAAAGAATGCTTGGAGGGTCTTGGTGACCGTTTGCACGTGGGGGGCAAGAAGAGGGAAGAGGCAAAATTTGCTGTGGGGTTTCCAACCCTGGGCGGTGCCCTTGGCAGGAATATAGAAGCCAAGAGGAGTGGGATGAAGGAGAGGAGTGGGACAAAGCAGCCATTGGGGCTTGCTGGAGTTTGGAATGCATTGCCTTTGGGTGATGTCTATTTTTTTGAGGCCTTTGCCCTCCAAGCAGGAAAACTTGAGGGGAGTAGAGAAAGGCATGGGTAAACTTTGTGTCTTAAGTTCCCTACTGTGGCTATCACTCCTCGAAAGTATTTGAGGTCAGGCAACCTCAAAAGTGCCTGCAGATTCTTCTAGGAGATTTTATCTGAGCCAAATCAATGCAACTCTCGTGTGAAAAATCCATTTCCCTGGAAAATGAAGTTGGGTTCTAACCAACAAGTAGTAGCGTTTGGCAAGCCCTGATTAAGAAAGCCAGTGTTTGGAGAAGTTGTGACAACAGCTAGTCATTTAGGAAAGTAAACACTGGGGGCCTCATGCCATTTTAGGGCTGTGACAGTTGGTTCTGTCCCCTTCAGATGTAGAGACTGACGCTGCAGGTTTAAGCGCTTGCTGGTACCAGCCTGTGGACCACCCAGGCCCCCTTTGCAGGCTTTGAAAAGCAAGAAGAATTGAAGGTGACCCCGACCAGACACAGTTTCCTTTCCCTGTTCATTGTGGAGAAGACACTGAATATCTAACAACTGGACTTAGCAAAACAAAAGACAAACCACCTGCCAGTCACCACGGTATCTTGACCGACATTCAGAAAGTCAGCTGGGCCTCAGTGCAGCAGCTGACCACTTTCCAATGTGGTCATGTCGCTGGTAAAAATTTTCGGGTGTCTTTCTCTTTGTCAATGTCTGTATTTCTTGAAAAGCTTTACATGAATTGAATCGTAGTTTAAACTCATCTGAGCTTTACCTGTTTAACCTAAAACGCCACTGGGCTATGTTTCTCAGACTTTGACATGCACACAAATGACCTGGTGATCTGTTAAAATACAGTATCTGACGGGGGGGTGGGGTGTCTAAGATTCTGCATGTGTTCCACACGTTCTCAGGGGCAAGGTTATGGTACGCCCTTGACAACCCAAATCCAAATTCCCCAAATGGCACTGCAGTAACCCCTCAAGTTTAGTAGACAGGGCTGTTTCTTGCATTTGTCAGGGGGATAGAGAATTGCTGTGTGTATAGTACTGTTCTAAATGCTGTGTGTTGTACAAAGAATGGAAGCTTTCCCCCAGATGTGACTCATGTGTTCCTTTAAGTTGGATATCTCATGCCAAAGCTCATCCTTCTTTCTCCCCAGCAAGTCTTAGGGTGCTGAAGAGCTAATTTGCTACATGGCGGCAGCTTTTTTAGGCCGAGTGCCCTCTAGAAATTATTTTGGCCATGTCATCTGTCCCCACTGATGCACAGACATCACCAGGAGCTCTGGGGAGGATGGCCAGAGGGAGGTATGAAGTGGACCAAGCTGTGAACACCAGTTCTCCCACCCACAGACCCCCAAACCAGTTTCTCTCAGTTTCCTTTGTGGGGAACTTGCTGGAACCACTAATTCGTCGTGATGTTTAAAGCGCGTCGTCAAGCACAACAGGGTTATTTTCAAAAACTGAACTGTTTTTGGTGATCTTACATGAGCCACAGAATGTGAAAGTAGTCATTTTTATAAAGTGCCTGAAAAAGCCTAGTAATTATTGTTCCAAACAAGCCGGTCTTTCTCTGCAGTTTGTCTGACATGGAAAGAAAAAGAAAATCCCTTCCAAGTGAGCGGTCTTTTAGTGAGCTGTGCTCGCCCTAGCTGGATCCAGGTCAGCGGGGATGGGGGACCCCTGCTTTTCTCTCCAGCTGCATCTTGTCCTGTGGTTCAAAAACACCCCTCCAAGCAGCTGTCTCTGGTGGGAGAGCATGTTTACAATCACGGCGCTCTGTGTTTTACAGTTTCCGAGAGGGGCAGTGGTGGGCAAGAACGGGATTTATTTTTTACTTACATCTAAACAGTCAATGAAATATTACTGTAATCTCTTACTGAGCTCATGGAAAAACTCAAGTCATCGAATGTTAGTTTTACAGATGAGGGAAGTTTTACAGCAACATTACCTGACTGGCTCCAAAGCCCGTAAATCTTGCTACAGGGAGAGTTAGGCTGGGAAAGCAGGGCTCCCGGGCTCTTACACACAAGATGCATCTTCCCTAAAACTGCGATGCAGCTAATGCTCCAGTCCCGGGGGAAATTTCAAGCCTGGGCTTGGATCTCTTTGAGTGCTTCCTAATGTCCTGTGCCAAGCAGTCATGTTGAAACAGAGAAACGTTCTGCTTGAAATTAATTAAAAGATCATTTTCACATGATCGCTTCTAGAGTTGCTAATCAGTGACCTCTATTATATAAAACAGTTACTGGGGAGAAGTAAGCAACTCATATGCATCAACCACTTGACTTGAGTTATATTATAATCTACCCTAAGTCCTGTGGGGTAGTTTTGATGATCATCTCTATGAGATAAGTAGCAGTTGAAGCTCAGAGGAATTGACCAGCTTGCCCAAGGCCACACAGCTTATAAGGAGCTGGGATTTGAACTCAGGCCATCTGCCTCCAGAGCCTGTACTCAACAGCTTTGTTATACTGGTGTCATTACTCAGGCAAGGCTGGCTGTCTACATGGTGGATCCTGGCGTGGGGACAAACATGAACCAGCTGCAAACCTGAACCATTAAGTGAAATTGCCAAGGGCTGCTTCCTCCCTTTCCTTCCCAGAAACTTCCTGTTGTTTCTTACCTTACCCTTCTGGTCAAAGCCACCCCAAATTTATAAAGGAGTTATTTTACAGCAGCTCACACTCAGATGCCAAACCATGGAGGCTGCTGTGTGCTCAGACCTCAGCCCAGCCAATGCAGCCTTCCCAGCTGGTGATCTGAGAGGCCATCCATCTTGACTCAGTGAGTGGGGCCATTGCCAAAGATACCTCTCTCTTTGCTTGACCACTGGCTGAGCAGAAAGTCAGCAGATAGGATTTTTTGATGGGAAAATCACCAAAATAGTTCTTCCTATGCTAATCTCTGGATTTTCTCCCACAGGGTCCAGAAAGAAAAAAAAAAGAAGAAGAAGAAGAAAGAAAAAAGAAATGATAATAAGCACCACGATGAGGAAAGAATTCATAGATAAAGTGGAGCTAAATCGTAGGGGCCCAAACCCAGAACCTAGGGCAGCAGGAGAGACATTTTCCTCTCTCAGAAATTTGTTTTCAGGAAAGTGCATTTATTCCAGACTGAAGTGTGTATTTGATAGTGCTCCCCAGTGAGCAGAATGAGCCTCATCTGGACAGAGATAGGCAAAGGGAATATTTTCCCCAAAGTGGCAGAGGTCCCAGCGCTGAGCCTGGCCCCCACAGCTAGCCAGCAGAGTGAATGTCCCAACTCTCCCTTCTGGGGAGGTGGGGAGGGGAGGAGACAAGGAGGGCATCAGGGAAGGTCAATGTCAGGACCACTCCAGATCACCTCCTGGTCTTCAGGGCAGAAGACACAAGTGGGGTTTCCCGGAAACTATAGCCTTCTGGTCTTTGGCTTCCTGAGTGCCAGCCAGAGGCTAGAAGCCGCTTAGTGATAGGCTCCAGCTGGAACTCTGTGCCCCAGCTGACAGTGGTGGTAGCTCTGTGAAATCCTCCTCTCCATTGGCCTCCCTTCAGGGTTTCTTCTCTGCCTGCCTCTCCGCCTCTCAGATGGATCCTTCCGCAAGCTCGGACCTGCTTCCTCACCTCCCGTCCCCTTGCTCTTCCTCCTTGTCTTTTCCAACGCAGGAGCTGCAGAGAGCTCACCTAGTCCACGGTTTGGCCACCACCTGCTGGTGTGCTGACTCAAATCTGCATCTCCAGGCCTCAGGATTCCCCTGGCCTCCGGCCCTGTGAGGGAAGGTCTGTCCTGGGCCTCTCCATCTGGAAATGCAGGGGGCCCAGAAGGCATGATGTGGACACACCCAGACTCGTGGTTCACTCCCCACTGGCACCTCAGTGTGCCCTTCCCGGGGTGCTCGTCATGTATCCAGTCATCTGAGCCTCAAGCCTTGGTTAACTCTGTCTACCCCCCTCCCTCCCTTACCCTCCAGTGCCCACGGGGTTTCCAAGTCTAGTCAAGGCTACCCTGAAATCTCCCTGCAACTTGTCCTCCCCTCTCGACTCCCTCTGTTCCCCCAAGTCAGGCCCCCAATAGCTCTTCCTGCCCCTTGCCCCGGCCCTCAACTGCTCTGCTCCCCTCCTCTCCTTGCACCCCACACTCTGATGACCCCTTCTTCTCTTTCTTCTTCCTTTCCATCAGCATTCTAACATGTACAAGCCTCTCTTGATTTTGTCTTCACCTGACCTCTGTCCTGACTCTCCCCTTCCCTTCCCAGACAGGATTCTTGAGAAGAATCTTCTCTACTCCATACTCGTGCCACCACTCCAACCACCGCAGTCTGGCTTCAGCCATCCTGCTGCCCACAACCAGGTCCCCAGGGGCTCTCTGTAACGGGGCAGGCTGAGTCTGTCATGTATACAGTAGTGCTGCTAACAGCCCCTCCTTGTGGGGCCCCCTCCCCAGTGTAGCTCCACACTCCCCATCTCCTGTCCCTCTATCAGCTGCACCACCTGCCTGGTGACTGCTCTGTACCCTGCCTCCTCCCCATCATTGCCATCACCCACCTGCTGCTTTGCCTGCCCTCCCCCAGAGTTCAGGGACTCCTGCAGCTTCAGTTTCATGCAGGCCCAGGGTGACGCCCACGTGGGAATCTCCATACCCCAGCCCCCCCAGAGAGCCACATCCCACATCCAGCTGTCTGTGGGACCCTCCACCTGGATGAGTCACAAGCACATCAACCTGAGAGGATCCAAAACCACTTACCCTCTCCTGGCAAACCTGCAACCCCGTCCGTGTCCCTTATTCTAAAAATGGTGTCACCACCTGCCTAGATGCCCATGCCAAGAGCACCTTAGTCATTGTGCCTCCTCCTTCTCCCCTTCTTACGTACAGCGTCCAAGTCTTGCTGAGTGTGTTACCTCCTCCACACCCCTGGAGTTTGTCCGCCTCTCTGAATGCCCACCTCCACCACTATTGGTCCAGCTCTTACATGGTCCCCCTCCTAGTCACCTGACCTTCCCACCCCAGGCTCGCCCTGTTTTGCCTGGGCCTCTCCCAGCCTGTTCCTGACACTGATCATGTCACTTGCCTGCTTTTCCGTCACCTGCACGACTCTTAGTTTGGGTCTGGGTCCTGTGACGTGTCATCCCGCTTCCTCTCTCCTTGACCTCCCTGTTCCTGAATGCATGCTGTGGTTGCCTGGCTAACCTCTTTTCACCCTCAGGCCGAGGAACAGGTGTCACTTCCATAGAGCCAAGGGTCTCCTCCCAGCCCCCCAGGCCCCAGCTGCCACTCTCCATGGCAGGGTATTGGCTCAGGGATCTCTAAACGGTGAGCTTTTTCAGAAAGAGCCTCGATCTCCTTTGCTAGCATGCCTCTGTCTCCCCAGGGCTACCGGTGCCAGGTAACTGGTGGGTGATTAATAGGTGTTTGGATGGATACTTAGCTCCCTCCCATGTGACTGTCTGCTTAGGCACTCTGCGCTGCTCCGGGCCAGGAATCTTGCCCCTTCTTCCATCTCTTCACAGCATCCATCTGGCGCGTGGTGCTGCAGAGACGTTTACTTAAAGAGAACGAGTGTGTACCAAGGCAAGGGACCCCACCCTTCTCCAGGGTTTCCAAGGGTAGCTTAGCGTCTAACAAAACCTGCCCCATGTATTTTTAGCTTCTGGCAGGCATAAGGTTTACTCCTTATCTGTCTGCCAGTTAGCAAGCCCTGGGGTGAGTGCTCTTCCCGAAATGCAGAGGCCGAGTGTGATGGGAGTGCGGTGGGCATCAGCGGTGCCCGTCAGTCACCCCTCTCCCCCAGAGTTTTGTAGCCTCAGACCAGGGAGGGACCTCGGAGCTGGGCAAGCTGCGGGCCTGGAGGACAGAGACGTGTGAGGAACCCAGCACACCACCGCCCCGCCCGCCCCGCTGTCCCCGCTGCCAGCCCCCCACACCCGCTGCGCTGCCGGATGACCCGTGGCCCCGGGGAGGGCGCAGCGGGGAGCGCGGGCCTGGGGCTGCGGGGGTGCCGCGCAGCAGGGGCGGCGGGTCGGAGGCGGGGGCGCCCGGCTTCCCCGCCCCTCGCGGCCGCTCCCTCCCGCTCGCCGCCTACTTAACCTGGCCCGCGGCGGCGGCGCTCTCACTTCCCGAGGTCCGCGTCCTCTCGCTCCATGGCGCTCCTCCTGCGGCTGCTGCCCCTCGCCCTGGCGCTGGCCCTGGGCCCCGCCGCCACCCTGGCGGGCCCCGCCAAGTCGCCCTACCAGCTGGTGCTGCAGCACAGCCGGCTCCGGGGCCGCCAACACGGGTAAGCCGGCCGCCGCGCCGGGGGTGGCCGCGGGACGGGCCGGGGGCGCAGGGGACAGAGCGCAAAAACGCCGAGCAGGCAGCACGGGGAGGCCGGAGGGACCGGCCCTGCACCGGGTGAGAGAAGGAGGTGGGGGACCTGGAGGGCAAGCCCGTGGCACGGGCTTCGTAGAGGAAGGGGTGGGAGAACTGAGCGGCAACACCGGCCCTCGGGACAAGAGCACCGGACGACCGAGGCTCTCAGCTTCCTCTCCCAGGGGTAGGAAGGGGGAGTTGGCGGCCGTGCCCAGAATAACCGTGGAAAGGTGGCCAGGGCAGAGAGGAAGCCCACCCGGCAGGGCACATGGTCCAGTGCAGCCAGGGCCTTGTCCGGAGAGCGCCTACAGATGTGGCACTGGAGCCGCACAAGGTGGCACCGTCCAAAGCCCATGGGCTCCTGTTCACCTGGTCAGGCTCCGCGCCCACCACCTGGCTCCAGGCAGTGCTCACCAGGCACCCCAGGGGCCGAGCGGCACCTCCTCCCCTGCCAGATGAAGAGCAGAATTCCGTGGGCCTCACCCACGCTGTGTAGACTGGGAAACTGAGTCCAGAGAGGACACATCCCTTTTCTCTAGTCCTGCACTGAAGCCAACACTGGAATCTGCCTTAAAACACTAACTGGGATCATAAATGTGGCACATGATCTCGCAGCTATTCCTTTGAGACACTGACACTGATGTGTTGGCTGAAGGAGGCAAACCCAGGCAGAGGGTCTGACCTGGTAAAGACACCAGCCCAGACCCAGGCAGGGACAGGTGATATTTCTACATCCCAGACTAGACCATCCCGCTTCACACTCACCCGGGCTTTGCCATAGCTTCCAGCCCGTCCCGTTGCACCAACTCTTTTTTCACAAGTAAGTAAAACCATACGTGGATAGAGTCATGCCACTGGGTCTGGCATTTGAACCCAGGTGGTGCCCAGGCTGCCACATGACTGGGCAGACCTGTACTCAGGTCAAAACTCACTGTTGGGGTTGACTACAGGTGACTTCAGAGGCCTCACCATGCCTTGGCTCTCCACCCTTAGGAGTGCTCCAGGGGTGGGTGCCAGCTGCCCCCCACAGAGAGCAGTTGTCCTAGTTCCCTCTGCCTTGGGCTTACCTGGCCTTTCAGGTGCCCAGGGCTGCGGGGAGGGGGATTTCTGCAGACTGGCAGGGTGAGCTGTGGCCTCAGTGCCCTCCTGGAAAGAGTAGAGCACAGGAGAATGTCTTGGGGTCTTTAGGGAAGGGGGAGAATCACCTTCAACTGTGGCTGTGTGTACAGAAGGGTGAGGGGGGCAGCTCAAAAAGTTGAGGGGGATCATAAGAGATGTAAAAGTCAAAATGTGTGCGACTGGCATCTTCATTGTCTCTGCCCAGCTCACCTTTCCCCTCTTGCCTTTCTTGCCAAAGAAGCATGTTCTGTTTGGGTGCCGCAGTCTGCCTGGGAGGTTTCTGTTCCTTCTGTATGTTAGCCACTAAGTCAGGAGAAGGTCCCGATAGCATGCCGAGCAGTGCTGTCCCCCAGAGTGGGATCTCCATGCACACCACGGTGAGGCTTCCCCAAAGGTGTTGTCAGGGCTCCACCAAGAGTCATCTTGATAGAGAAGCTCCTTCCCTTCAGAGCTCAGAAGAGACAATGACCAACTGAAAAATAGGACTTTTTTTTTTTCTTAAGGTGAGTGCTCTTTGTTATGGATTTCAGATATTAGCTCAACTGCCTCTGCACCCCTCTTCCCCATGCCCCTGCAGGCCAATCCTGTTGTTTTGCTTCTTGGGGGGTGCAAAGGAAGGCCTCTAGGAAGGCCTATAGAGATCTGGGATGGGCAGAATGGTCTGGGAAGTCACACACACACACCCTTCCCAGTGAAGTGTGGGTGTGCAGGCAGGTGAACTGTGACCAAACGCTTGCAGGCACAGTTGCATTTACTGTGATCTAACTGTCCCTGAAAATTCTGAGGGACTGCCTGGCCTTGCACATAGGTGTGGCACCCTGTGCAAAATGGGTAACCTTGTTCAAGCCCCAACCCTTCATTCAAAGTGAGAAGTGGCAGAGAGGGAAGAAAAATCTGCTCTTTTCAGGCAATGCGGCATGCTCCAAGACATGAAGGAGAACTAGGAAGTGTGCCTTGCCCACGGACAGCGTTTTATCACCCCACACTCCCATCTCCACCACAGCGCAGATCTGTCATTCGTGTTCCCATCTTACAGGTGGGGAAACTGCAGCTTAGTGGGTTGGAGTGACTTAGTCCCAACACGGGAAGCTGTTCGGAGAGTAGAGATTTTGATGTGATCTCTTGACTCCCAGCTGCATCCATGTTGCTACAGGGAGGGGAAAAGAAATACGGACAGAGAAGTAGAAACGCATTTGCACTTCTGACTCCCAACATCCAAAACTGGACTGGATTTCCTGAAGCATTTGAGTTTTTTTTTTTTTTTAATGTTTATTTTTGAGAGACAGAGCAGGAGTGGGGGAGGGGCAGAGAGCGAGAGGGAGACACCGAATCTGAAGCAGGCTTCAGGCTCCGAGCTGTCAGCACAGAGCCCGATGTGGGGCTCGAACTCACACCAGGAGATCGTGACATAAGCTGAAGTCGGACGCTTAACCGACTGAGCCACCCAGGTGCCCCAAGAAGCACTTGATTTTCAAATCCGAGTTGAACAGCAGAACTGTTGTGCTGGAGGCAGAGGGCCCAGAAATGGCTAGGTCATTTCTATTAAACTTCAGCCTAGATTTCCTGTGTATACAGCCCACCCCTCCCCCCACTGCTGTGAGTGGGAGCCACCCCCAGCCTCTGCTCCTGTCTCAAAGGGGCCGCAGCAGTGGAAACTCACTCCACAGAGGAATGTCAGAGCCACATCCACAAGAGACTCACTGAAGATTCGCCAGCCGCCTACGGAAAGTTGCAGGGAATTCATCGACAGTAATTGTTTCCTGCTTGGGCAGATAGAAGAACTTCTGAGGTTGTACAGCAATAAACAGTACCTAGGGCTGGAGTGTGGCCAGTGGGGACTCTCCAGGGGTTATTTGGGGACGGCTGTAACCTGTGAATCCCAGGCGGCAAACAGAGGAGCAAGGTGGCTTCGGTTAGAATCCTCTGGGCATCTGGTCAGACCCAGCTAGGACTAAGGGGACACGGGCTTACCTCCCTGCCAGCCTGTGATTTGCCATCCCCCCCCGACTTCCCTTGCCCTCCGCTTCTTATGCCGACTCACGAATATTTAGTGTGCCTCCTTGGCCTGTGCACCTTTGCCTCCTAAGCCACAAACTGGACAAAGAAGTGACCTCCATATGGTAGAAGAGAGAGGGCAGAGAAGCAAAAGGTCAGTGCGCCCTCCTACCTAATAACCCGATTCTGACTTTTTGAGAGCTGACCACGTTCCTGCAGCTGATATGATGGGGATGGTAGGTGTAGCTGTTGCTGCAGTACCCATGGCTTCCTGGCAGCAAGTGATGATTGCTAAGCATGTTTTTAAAGTAACAGAGGAGGTGATATATAAAAATGACACCTGAATCTCTCAGGACACAGAGGTTTTGTGGAAGCCCTCAGTCTCTTCGCTTTGTTTTCCTCCGACTTGTGGTTCAGCCGAGGAACTTCCTGCCTCAGGTCAGGAAGACCCCCTCCCAATTGTCTCCCGCTACACAGCTAACTCCTTTCCCCCGGGGCTCCTAATGAAGATCCTGCCACTGCGTGGCCTGAGCATGGTTTGGGTCATGACTCCATACATTGGTTAAAAGACACACCAACAAACCCCCCCCCCCCCACCAGCTCTGGGAAGGGGGGCTTCTCAAGAGAACCCTGGGCATTGCACTGAGCTTTTCCAGCGTTCCCGAGAACTCCTCCGAGTGGGTGGTCCCAGCAACAGTATCTTCAGCAAGGTCATTTCCAAGCTCTTTCTTCACCCTGACCCAGTGCTGGGCCCCATGTAGAACGTAAAAGCGAGAACAAGGCAGCGCACCTACCCTCAAGGGTCTTTGGGGGGGTAATTGGAGAGAAGAAAGATATGTACTCTGATCAGTTTTGGATTCTGTTTGGTACCAAGCATCAAACAAGGGCCGTATTTTGGGGTAGATTTGCACAGGAGAGGGTTGCCTGGGACACTGGAGGGAGGCTTTCTGGGGACAGTGGACTCAGGCAGGGGCCTAACTAGTGAATGGCTGAGAGTCCATTGGGAGAGTGTCGCCTACCAAGGTCCTCACCTCAGCCAACATAGTAGTATTCAGAGCCAGGCTCCTGGCTTAGGGATGTGGAGCGTGTCTGTGTGGAGCTGCCTAGGAGGTGCTGGGCTCAGACTTGGGCCTCCTCTCATGACAGAGGGGCTGGCTATGTGCACTGGGATGCCCAGTTAGAGCCTGTGGACATTTTGGCTCAGAGGGGTTTGGGGGTGCAGAGAAGGGCCGGGGGCTTCTCTCAAAGCTGCCTGGCTTCACAAACGTACTACATAGCTAGCTTTCTCAATCTGTAATCTGATCTAAAAATGTTAAGATGCTTTTATTTACACGGACCCACTACCTATGTCAAAGAAGGATACTTCCATGAAATTATGTCAGTGTGGGAGATACACTTTGACAGGGTTTAATTTGGTAGGAAACTTGCAGGGGAGCTTGAAATCAAGGGAGAGAGTATCTGCCCCCGAGCCACCCCGCAGATCCCAACACTGACATGACTGTGCCTTCTCCATATCTAGAACATTCTAATGACCCATTCTAATACATTCCCATGACAATTCTAGAACATTCTAACGACCCATTCTAGAACATTCTAACGACCCTGGAAGAACCACATGGCGGGAAGGACATGGTAGTCGGGTAGAGGTGCCGACCGTCCTGCTGACACCACTGCTTTTATTTCAGCCCCAACGTGTGTGCTGTGCAGAAGCTCATCGGCACCAACAAGAAGTACTTCACCAACTGCAAGCAGTGGTACCAGAGGAAGATCTGTGGCAAATCAACGTGAGTATCTGTAAGCACTCGAGACTGCCAGCCACCTCAGAGGGCACACTGCACGTAAGCCAGTTGCAGGGCCCCTGGGCCAGGGCCGGCCTTCTGAAAGGTTAGGCTGCCTAAGGAGTCAAGCAGATGCGTGTGCAAACGTGTCACACAGCTGTGTCCTGGGGAGGGGCGCTTTTAGGAGGCTGGCCAACTTTTTTTTTTTTTTAATTCTTTTTTTTAATCTTTATTTTTGAGAGAGAGAGGGAAAATGACAGTGCAAGCAGGGGAGGAACAGAGAGAGAGAGAGAAACCCAGAATCCAAAGCAGGCTCCAGGCTCTGAGCTGTCAGCACAGTGCCCGACGCGGGACTCGAACCCACGAACAGCGAGTTTGTGACCTGAGCTGAAGTCGGATGCTTAGCCGACTGAGCCACGCAGGTGCCCCAGGAGGCTGGCCAACTTTGGTTTGCGTTTTTAAGGCTCCTGACAAGACTTGGATACATTCTTCAGGGCTGCTGTGGGATTATAAGCAGCGTGAACCATGGTGTGTGTGTGCATGTATGTGTGGGCATGCTTCTCAATACTCACCAAGTGGTACAGAGTCAGTAGAGATGCCACTGGCCTGTGACTCTAGGAAAGAGAGCCCACTGGTGAACTTACACAGCACTCCTGCTCTGCAGTCATAAGGTAAACACCCCCAAAAGACTGGATGCCTAGAAACATGCATGTTATGAGGCAGCAAACGTGTTAAAAACATAGGCTCAGGCTCCCTTGCTTCAGATGCTGGCTGTGCCACTTAGTTGGGCAGGCAGCTTCACCATTGGAACCCTCAGTTGCCTCATCTGTCAAATGGGAACAACAAAGGACTGCCTTACAGGGTCATCATGAGGATCGAATGAAGGAATGCATTTAAGGCTGAATAAGGTGCCTTGCATATAGTAAATGCTCAGTAAATGCTACCTGCTGTTATTTGCATATCTAGGCCATGCAGACAGTGGTGAGAGTGCCAATGGGGTGTGGACCAGTGTGGTTACAACAGGGCTTTTCAGTGCCTCTGTCAGCATCCAGGGAGGTGGCATTCACCCCAGTTGTGCTGCCTGGTGGAAACAGGGTGGCATGCATGTCCTAACAGAATTCCTAGGAGGCTTAATCTGTTTTGGCACCAACAGTCAACCGATCTCAAAGCTGGCTCTCTGCTACAGACAGGAAGAAGTGCTATGAGAAACCTCCTGGGCCACTTTTGAGGGCCTGACCTTCCTCTTGTCTGCATACTAGGAGGATTAAGAGCTTCTAAGCCACTCTCTTGAACTCTTTCCCATGTTAGGGAATTTTAAATGTATTACTTGCGACATTGCTTTTGAGTAGACGTCTCCTTCGGCTTCATAACCTGCGAAAGAAGGGAAAATGCTCTTTCCTGAAAATGTACATAGAAAAGAAATATCCCAGTCTGTGACCCTGACTGCTTTAGGCAATTATCAATCCTGGTATGAATCAGGAGAAATTAGGGCTCATGGCAGAGCAGGGGAGAGACCGGCAGCTCCCTGGGAGCTTGTCAAGGGCAGATCCATGACAGCTGGCTCTCGCTTGACCACACCCAGCCTCAAAGGTAAGGGCTGAGTGAACTAAGAGGACGTACCTTCTGGGTTCAGTTGAGTAAACACCCAGCAGTGTTTGCTGCCGTGGACAAAAAGAGATTAATGCAAATTCTATACCATACATCCTTCCATGGTGTCCTTCCACGGTGTTTGTTACACAAACAACAAGAAAGTCTTTAGTACTGTTTGATTTTTCCCATGTGTGTGTATTATCTACTCGATGTAACAGTGAATTAATTACTTAATTAAGCATAGAGGTAGGCCGCACATGATTGCTTCTTGGAAGGTGACCAAAGACCTGTACCAAGCAAATAGCCCTTCTACATCTCGGAGCCCTGGGTTTCAAGAGTTGCACATTTTTGTTAGTGCTGGTTTCCCTAAAGATGAGAGCCACCTGTAATGTCAAGTTGGCCTCGGAGTGGTGTTGGCTGTGGTATTTTGTTCAGCCTTGTGTAGAAGCATTTGCCTGACCAGTTAACCGTAGCTGGGTAACGTTCCTCAGCAGTTCCCGGCTGATACCCCTGTCAACGATGAGTCATAACCTTGGCTTATTGGCTGTCAGTACCTACACCCTTCTCATCTATGTAACAGGACAGGGCATAGGCCGCATAGCTGTGTGTTGGCAAATGTTCTCGATGGCCCATTCTTCCCTCGGGGAAGGTCTGGCTTTAAGGAGGTGGTGATGTGGTAGCACAGCAACCTTACGCCAGTGAGCATAGGGGAAGCCTGGGGTAGATAGGGAATGGGCGGCTAGGCTGTGGGGGGGAAAGTGAGGTGTAGCGTGGAGTCATGCGGCGCCCCATGCCCAGCCCCAGCCATTGACCCGGTCCTGCAGAGGCAGAAGGGGTTGCGTGCGCATTCAACTCTTCCATGTGGCCTTTGCTTTGGGCGACTTCAAAAACAGGAAATGAGGATAGGAAACCATGAGTTGATATAAAACTTCATGATCCGGGACAAGAGGGTCCCTTCCTGGAACATCACATGCAACATCGGAGGAGCTGACTTGGAAGAGGTCCAGAGGCCTCAGGCAGGGAAAGGGGAGGCAGTAGAACACGTCCCCATTCTCAGAGACTGAGAAGGAGCAGGCTTGCGGTTCACATGTGTACATGGACTGAGACCCGAGAGAGAGAGCTACCATCTGACCCCCAGGAATTCAGCGCCATAGGTGGCCACGAAGGGAGGGGCAGAGGGCTGTGTTGGCTGGCGCTGACAAGGGGTCCCTCCAGCCAAAATGGGTCCCTTGGTGCATTTGTTTGGGTGAAGACGAGAGTGGGAAATGGGGAACATAGTTGTGGTTGGAGCAGAGAGGACCGTCTCAGCATGGGGCCGACTTGGGCAGTGAGAATTTTTAGGGAAGAGGCTGGAGCAGAGGTGTGTGTTGGGGTGAAAGGAAGCCAAGCGTCTAGGGGAAGGAGGCAGCCCAGGTCACCAAGGGGCCCAAGTCTGGAGGAAGAGTTTAAACTTGAAAGCAGACAAGTGGCACTAAACCCAGGGCCTCGGGGTGAAGACTTTGCAGTGTCCAGTCACACAGAGACCCGGGACCCTGAAGCCACTTGTTGGATGCTTGGAGGCCCTGGATTCCAACTCCATGGAGGAAGGAAGGGGGCTGGCCACACACTGTCCTCCAGTCAAAGGACACGACATTGTCAGACGGAGGTTTTGCTGCATTTCCAAAAAGAGAAGAACCTGAGTCTTTGGTGCTGTTTGTCTAGCCTGCCATATGGATTTTATTACAGGAAGTGGTTACCAGTGGGCCCCTATTTAGCGACTTGAGTGAATTTTATTACTTGGAAATTCACATGAGCTTTTATTTCAGGTCCTAAAGAGCACCAGCACGATACAATAGCTAATCGAGCAAAGAGGGTTTGGGGGGAGACGGCATCCCATTCCGTGATTTCAGGCCCCAGTCTGATCAGTCACCGTAAAAACTTTATATGCAGCGGCTTGAGCAATGCTGCAGGAAACGGTGGTCAGGAAACCTCGCCGCCTCTCAACAGGCCTCCTTTGTGCGAGCCCCAGGAGACGGAGGCCTGCTTAACGGCCAAGTCGGGTCAGAGTTAGCATCACGGGGACGTAGCAGTCATCGTTGGAGCGCAGGCATCATAAACGTGGCACAGACAGGGCCGGCAGGGGAGCCGGCAGTTAAGAGTGGTAGCTGTCCATTCTAAGAGTCTTGAAGTTATTTTGTGAGTAACACATCTCACGAGCTCAGCAGCCGGTTCCGCGAAGCCAAGATGAGCTGGCGGGGCACACCCCTTTCTCTGGGAGCAGCATTGCTTTGCCCAGGGGCTGAAGTATGAATACTTCTTCAGCACTGTGTTAAGGCTGCAGCACCCAAGGCAGTGGGGGTATGGCCGAGCCTTTCCGTCAGCGGGCAGAGCCGTTTCCAGTAGGTCTCACGTTGTCAGGGCACCCAGGGACATCTGCAGGGAAGCTGAACAAGAGCCCTCCTGTTCCTCCCCGTCCTGTATCCCACAGCCTTGGTCCCATGAGGAAAAAGAAGAGGATGGTCCAGGGACGCCAGGCTCTCCCCGGGCCCACAGTGGCACTTCTTTCCTTGTTTGATGTTCCTTGTGTAGCCACCTGGGATAAACTACTTCAAAATAACTGAGATCGGACGTAGAGCAAACACCGGGGGTTCACCGGACACATTGGCCGTACAGGTTTTCCTGAAGGTCCTCTCCCACTCTGTAAATTCCAAGGAGGCAGGTTAGCCACCAGGGAATTTTGCTTGGGTGAGAATTTACGTGAATCCTTGTACCATCTGGGGTAATGTCCTGTGGTAGGTGAATAACACCCCCCTAAAGACGTCCACATCCTAATCCCTGAACCTGTAACAGTGTTACCTGACCAGGAAAAAGACAGCCTTTGCCAACATGATTAAATGAAGGATCTTGAGGGGGGAAGATTATCCTGGGTTATCTGGTGAGCTCAGTATAATCATAAGGGTCCTTTTAAGAGGGAGGCAGGAGGGCAGAGTCAGAGAAGGAGATGGTGCAATTAAAAGTGAGGTTCGGGTGATGGGACCACAAGCCAAGAAGCGCACGCAGCTTTTCCAGATGCTGGAAAAGACAGATTCCCCCCTAGAGCGTCTAAAAGGAATGCAGCCTTTGGTTTTAGCCTCATAAGGCCGCTTTCTGGCTCTAACATCCAGAATTGTAAGACAATAAATGTGTGTTGTTTTGAGTCACTAAGTGTGGGATTATTTGTTACTGCAACAATGGGTAGCTGATGCAGGCCCTGTCTGTTAAGTGCTATAGATGTGTGATGGGGGATTCGTCTATCACGATGTGATTTGATCAGTGGCCACCTGGGTGGCTTAGTTGGTTGAGAGTCTGACTCTTGATTTCGGCTCAGGTTCTGATCTCAAGGTTTGTGAAATCGAGCCCCACGTCAGGCTCTGTGCTGACAGCTCAGAGCCTGGAGCTTGCTTTGGATTCTGTATCTTCTCTCTTTTTGCCCGTACCCCTGCTTGCAGTATGCCTCTCTCTTTCTCAAAAATAAATAAACATTAAAAAAAATTTAAAGGTGCTGTCTTCCTCATGAACCAAGCTGGACGCTGGTTGGTGATGGGGCCTTTGATGGTGGACAGTAGGTTAAACAAGCCCTTTTCATGGGGGAGCTCACAATTTTGATTTTGTCCTGGGGGCTCAAGAAAGCTCAGCTGAGTTTCCAAGCCAGGAGGACAGGAAAGGAACCACTCCACATGGGCAGTCTGTGGGGGGGTGGCGGGGGAGGGACAACTGATGTCTAGACCATACCGGGCTGTGTTTGCTCTGTGATTCTGCTTGGAAATCATGACACATTGAGCAGTTTACCTTCTGTCTCGGGCTGCGTTCCTTGCTCCACCTACTTCCAGAGTCTGCTTAGTCCCTAGATGTTCACAGCCGTGACAGCCGGCCAGAAGTGTGCAGTGCACTTGGAGAGAGTGATTGTTTTAACTTATTATATTAACTGCTCGGAAAATGACTTTGGGGAGAGAAGTACCAATGCTTCTGTTTATCTGATCATGCTCTATTCTTAGACCTTGGACCGATGCTGCCTTTGCCTTCCTCCTTTAAATGCCCCTCTAAATTGGGCACCTTTCCTCACCTTCTTCCTCAAATTGCTCTTCTGACCAGAGAAGCTGGAAGGAGAATATTAGTGTCTCACGGTCCTAGAGGATATTCTTTTTCTGATCTCAGGTCTTTACTTACTGGAATGTGTTAGGTCAAGGAAAAGCCAGGAGCCTCTCTTGAGAACAGCTTTCGCTGATGAGATTTGATTCAGAGACAAGTAGATGGTCCTCCCTGCACAGGGAGGCCAAGAAACTAGGGAGACGCAGATGGAGGCCCCCACAGTGTCTGTCTTTCCTGTGTTCATCTTAGAGAGACGGCATCAGCTGCACGAGCCTGTGAGGGTCCCCAGCCACATCTTCCCACATGTGTTCTCCCCGGGGCCAGAGCCCAAGGAGGACACACGCTGGGCTGACAACAGACACTGCTTGTCCAGGAGCTCGGTGGGCTGTCTTCTCAGTCTGCAACTTCCAGCTGCCCTCTGCTTCTCTGGGGCCACACGGACCTGTCCTGAGAAGAGCTGGTATTGTGGGGTAGTGTTGGGAGTAGAGAAGTTGCCAGCCGAGGCAGCGTCTCGGCCCAGGAGGCTGTCAGGCTGGGGGTGAGGGGCATGGCCCGTGCCTGTGCACCTAGGGAGTGCCAAGGATGCCAGACTGTGGCAGCGGGAGTCGGGGGAGACCAGCAGGGCGAGAGGATGAGGAGAGAGCTTCCTGGCAGAGCCACACTCAGTTAATCAGGAAAAAGCCTTCGGCTGGCGGACTGAGCTCTGCTGGGGGTGACCCACGTCCAGCCGATGTGGGACACGGCCGCAGAGAGCCCACGTGGCAAGGCACGGTGGGAAGGGTGCTGATGAGGGTAGGCTCTCACCACATCAGAGAGAGCCCCTGGGTCCCCTTCATGTCAGATAGGTCTGCTTTCCCCCAATCTGTATGTTGCCAAAAGCAATGGAGAAGGGATTAGACTCCATAAAATCCCAGGGGAGTTCTAGGTCTCTGTGATCTTTTTTTTGTTTTTAACATTTATTTATTTTTGAGAGAGAGAGAGCATACGTGCTAGTGGGGGAGGGGCAGAGAGAGATGGAAGGAGAGGATCCCAAGAAGGCTCCAGGCTCTCAGCACGGAGCCCAAGGTACGACTTGAACACACAAACCGTGAGATCATGACCTGAAGTGGAAACCGAGAGTCAGAAGCGTAACCTACCGAGCCACCCAGGCGCCCCCTAGCCAGCTGTGATCTTAAGAAACCCTTTTGCCCCCTGAACACCCTTGCAGCTCTCTGGTTCCATCCTAAGTATCCTTCTCCATGCTGACACTTTCCTGCTTAAGTAGGTCTCTCCTCCCAGACGCTTAACCCCGTTTCTCCCCGATGGAACCCACTCCCCCCACACATGCCCGTGTATGTGGGGCCACATAAACTAGTGAGTGCACACTTGAGTTGCTTTTCTCTGTCCTCCGTGAAATCCTGGTGAGGCACCTGAGCTGTGGAGCTCTCTCGTTTTTTTGAGATGGAACTCAAAAGGTTCCATCTGGATACCCTGAGAGAATCCATTGGCCAGCACAGCTGGGGGCTCCCAGGTGTGGAGTGTGCAGCACCCATGTGCACAGGGTGCACAGGGTGCCCCGGGATGAGAAGAGCTTTGAGGAGAAGACCCATCCTCCAACTGTACTACTCTGATTTCACGGAGTGCCACCCAAGCACTTTTGGAAAGAAGCTAAGCTTTGGCGGACCTGACCGTAATCCCACCTCTCCAACCCCAGCCACAGAGCCCTGGCGTTTATCAGAGGAGCCCTGGGATCCCGCGTATGGGTGTCCTGTGGACCTACGGGCCCAAGGCTTGGAGCTCTTCCCAGACGTATCTGGGAGAAGCCAGCGGACACTCTCCTTCAAAAGACAACTTCTCTGCCCCCTACAATACTCCCAGGGACTAGGACCATGAGTGTGAGATTGGAATGAACCTTGGATATCATCTAGTTTAACCTCACCCCATTTTGTAGATGAGGCAACTGAGACCCCGAGAGAGAAGTGGACTTTCGAGGTCACAAGCCAGGTCTCCTAGCTCTAGTACTGTTTCCATGACACCACACTGCCCTTAGAATCAGTGGCATACCTTTGCACATCAGTCAAATCTTACTTTCGTTGCAGAAGATGACTTCAGTTTCCAAAAATAAAATTGTAGGTTGGTCGACATGAGTCCTGAGACTATTTAGCCCTTACAAGCAGAACTCTTATGGGTTTAGGGATAAGATGTTAGAAGGGAGCAGGATGAGGGGAAGGCTGGAGAGGAGGAGGATGGGGTGGGCAGGAGGATGGAGGGAGCCGGGCAAAGAGGAATATGCGTGGCTCGACACTCCTTAGCCATTTCCCAGTGGACTGACTCATTTCTGGCAAAGCGATTCCTGTAGCTCCCCGGCTGCCTGAGAATCCTAGTCGGTCTGTCTCTGAAACACCCCCTGGATGACAGATGAACCTGGCTTCGTCTTCTCATGACTCACTAGGGCTTCCCTGAGCTGACTCCAGTTGAATTAATAAGAGCAGAATGTCCTGGGCTCATAGAGAGCAGCCTCCCCAACTCCCAAGCCCACATTTCTCCCCTGTCTGCCCGCCTGTCTTTGAACGAGGTTATTAAACATCCTATGAGAGCCCCGTGGTGAGCACCTATGTGTCAAAACCCGAATTCAAGTCTGAATTGTCTCCTGTCCCGAAGGGACAAGAAAGGAAGGGGCAGGGCATAGCTGCTCACATCTGGTTACAAGGCTGCCAGAGAGGACTGTGTTCACTGCCAGTGCAGGAGTGGTCTTCGAGAAAACTTGGGGATTTGATCAGAAGCAAGTCTTTCCTAGGTGTAAGCTTTTAGAACACTTACTTCCTTATGATATTTCTTGGAATTCTCAGTCTTTTTGGTTCCCCAGAATATGCGGTTAGCTGAAGCTGTGTGTTTCAGACCTCCAGAAGACAACAACTGTCCCATAATATACTGGCCAGAATTGGGAGAAGAGAAGTTTTTCTGCCAAATGATTTCAAAGTTTAAAACTGTATACTTCCAGGGACGCCTGGATGGCTCAGCCGATTGAGCATCTGACTCTTGATTTTGGCTCAGGTCATGATCCCAGGGTCGTGACACCTGCTGAGCATGGACCCTGCTTGGAATTCTTTCTCTCTCTTTCTGTCTTTGACCCTCCCCTGCTTGCTCTCTCTTTCTCTCTCTGTCTCCAAACAACAATAACAACAACAACAACAACAGCACACGCACACACACACACACACACACACACACACAACCCACAAATTGTATACTGCCAGTCTTGTTTTCATCCAGGTACCAAAGAACCTTGCAAACTGGTGATATCAATGATGTGGTCCTGGAAGGACGATAGGATGAATTGGTTGAGGGATGGGGGTGAGTGGGGGACACTTTGCTATGTAATCCTTTGTATATTTTCAATTTGAAACCATATAAATGTTTTTATTGATTAAAATTTTGTTCTTATTTTAAAGAAATGAGAAAAAAGAGCTTTGTTTTTACTTTAACTTTAAAAGTGTTAGAGTTTGATTGTAAAGACAGAAAAACTTGATGATCATCTATACACTGTCCTTCCGGGTCCTCGAATTGGAGAGCAAATGACTGTGAGAGACTGAATCCCATGACTGTTGGAAGATACACACGTATGTTTTACAGATAAGGAAACGGAGTCAGGAGATAGGACTGGCAAGGGAGGTCCCAGTTGGTTAGTGGCAGACTCAGCCAGGACAGGTCTGGGGCTCCCCTTCCTCCTCCCTCCTGGCCCAAGAACGCTAACCATGGGGTTCGCCATGAGTTGTGCTGGAGATAAGTTCTTGGTGGGGCTCTTTTCTAATCCTGCTATTGAACAGGCCACCATTGCTGGAGGGATGGCGACCATTAGGAACATTCTACAAAGCTGAGGAAGAGTGACAAGGTCTTTGCTCCAAAAGGCACAAATAGGACTGAGAATGAATGATCTCCTCCAAGACGGTACAGTGTTGTACCATCGTTTCCCTTCCTCTGCCTGTGGACGCCCTTCCTGGAGTGAGGACTGATGACAGCCAGGAGAAGGGGAGCCCCGCCTTCCCCTCATGCATGTGTCTCATTGCAGAGTCATCAGCTATGAGTGCTGCCCTGGGTACGAGAAGGTGCCAGGAGAGAAGGGCTGTCCTGCAGGTGAGTAAGCCAGGCCTGGCCCGTTGGTACAGATGGAGGGAGATGGGGAGGGAGGAACACCCATGTGAGAGACAGCAGTGTCCACGGCGGAGGGGGGGGGGTGGCGCGGGTCTGACACACAAGGCTGCATGGACATGCTCCCCACGTGCTCTCTGGTTCTGGGCTCCGTGCGAGGGCCAGAGCATGGAAGCTGGGAACATGGAGCTTCCCGCCCTGCTCCTTCCTATGCAAGCTTACCTCCTCACGGGGCTAGTGGAACAGACTCCAATTCCAGCCTGCCTGTGCTGGCCTCCCAGCCATGGGCTGCTGGCCTTGTTGTCTCTGGCTAGGAGTGATTTCTGATCAGCTCTGCCAGAGAGCCAGGCTGGAGCACGAAGCCACCCCTCCTCCCTCTGTCAGAACTTGGCCCATCACAGTCCAACGAGAAGAGCAGTAGACCAGGCAGGATCACCCGGAAATGGCATAGGGAACCACCAATGGCCAAAGACTGTGTGGCCCCTGTGAATTTTATCAGCTATCAGGCATATCCCCAGGGGCTGTGCAGAGTGGGAGTTTTAACTATGAAATACTTGCTGTTGATTCATTGAGCATGTGAGACGGACTTAAAAGGAAGGGGCACTTTGGTTGGTACCAAGGTCTCGAGGTCATGGTTGGCATGGTGGGAGACTCAGGCAGAAGGCAAGTGGGAAATAGGCAGTGGAGAAAGGAGAATGGCCTCAGAGAGGAGCTCAGCCTCTGAGCCTTCCCTCGCGCCCGTTGAAATGGACGATGAGCTCACTGTGGGAGGGGAAGGCCCCTTGTGGGACATAACATTTTATTGCTTGTAAGTATACAAAGAACCTGGAAGGTCTGTAATGCTCTTTCATTCTAGTAGAGGCCATTAGGAACCTGGTTGGGACAACTAGATGAATCAGAAGGCCTGGTGTGTAAATAAGGATATCTATTTCCGATGTCCATTCCTGCCGGTACTCTCTAAATGTCTGGGAACAGAAGCTTCATCTTGCGTATGGCTAAAAGATGAAAAATTACCAATTAGTTGAGGCCGAGTAGGGAGGCGTTTGACCTATGGAGGCGCCTTAAGAAGCGTGTGACACACGTGACGAGCTTGAGGCACATTGAGACACAGTGGACGTGTCTGGGCTTTCCCGCACACTTGTCCTGCAGCTGTACCCACGCTCTCTGCAGCCCAGGGAGGGGGCCGTCTGCCTGGGGTGGGCCCCACAGCCTGTGCCTCCTCTGTCCTCTGCCCCCACAGCCCTACCTCTCTCAAACCTTTACGAGACCCTGGGAGTCGTCGGCTCGACCACCACCCAGCTGTACACAGACCGCACAGAGAAGCTGAGGCCTGAGATGGAAGGGCCAGGCAGCTTCACCATCTTCGCCCCCAGCAACGAGGCCTGGGCTTCCTTGCCAGCTGTGAGATGCCTGCCTTACTTCCCAGAGGGGGGTGCTTGTGGGCATGAAGGATGAGGCTCTTTAGTGCTTTCCCACTGTTTCAGGAAACGTCTTCCTTGAGCCCTCAGAGAAAGCCAGGGAACCCGAGTTAAAATACACCTCACCAGGTTGCCTCCAGTGCCCCATCTGTCCAACTGAGCTCAGCAGACTGACTTTGGTGCTCACGGAGGAGAGGTCCTTGGCAGAATGGAGGCGTGGGGCCATTGGGGTTTCAGAAGCGCCTTTCCCAGGGTAACGAGAACCTCCCCCCTTGAACATGTGGTCTGCAGCTAAGTGCAACTCCGGCCTTCCTTCTAGGAAGTGCTGGACTCCCTGGTGAGCAACGTCAACATCGAGCTCCTCAATGCCCTTCGCTACCACATGGTGAACAGACGAGTCCTGACGGATGAGCTGAAACACGGCATGGCCCTCACCTCCATGTACCAGAATTCGGACATCCAGATCCACCACTATCCCAATGGGGTAGGGAGTCCCCAGCTACACTTCCCTGTGTCCACACCAAGACTGCCCCTGCTCCGCATGTGGGGCTGGTTTCTGGGGTTTTGTCCTGCAGGTGAGATTGGCGGGAGGTAATTCCTGCCTCCCGCGCCTGCGTCTCCTCAGGCCCTCTGGGTCCACAGGTGTGGAACCCGCCTTCTGCACCGCGTTTTCCCTTCCTGGGGCTTCAGGCCTGTGCCTCCGATGTGTCAACCACTCCTCCTCATTTCTTCTCTGGGCAGATCGTGACCGTCAACTGTGCTCGGCTGCTGAAAGCCGACCACCACGCAACCAATGGTGTGGTGCACCTCATCGATAAGGTCATCTCCACAGTCACCAACAACATTCAGCAGATCATCGAGATCGAGGACACCTTCGAGACCCTTCGGGTGAGGGACTGCCCTGGGAGGGGAGCCGACCTGGGGACACACCACCTCCCCAAAGGGCCTTCTTGTGTGGGAGAAGCAGAGGATGTCTCCATGTTCATGAGCATTTAGGGGACATGGAACAAGCTCCTCTAAGTGCCCACGAACAGGACGGGTCCACTTACCAGATGCTCGGCTTGACCACAATGAAACATCATAATCCTCTGCTGGAAAAAAATGTCTCTGCCCATCTTCTCCTTTGTCAAGCTTTCCTTTCATGGCTCCCCTGGAAAGTTCCATGGTCTCCAGCTGCAGCGGGGCAGGTCGCTTGAGCCCGAGGCTGCCTGGGCACGCACTACGGGTTCCAGAGGGGAGAGGGTCCTTCCTCCCAGGCAGTGGCTCCCATACGTGGGACTAGAATAATGTCAGGCTGCCTGATCTTCTGGAACACATGTTCCTACCATGGGGCCCTGCTGCAGCCATACCCATGTCTCCTTTGAACCCAGACCGGCAGTGAGGCCACCAATGTGGACATGGGAGGCTGGGTTTGACTTCTGGCCTGGCTTCTGACCTGGCCACCGAGTACTGTTCCTTCTGCCCTTCCCAGCAGGCATTTGTCTTACAACTGGAGTGGCAGGCAGGCATTGCTCTTGCAGTGGCTGCTGAGAGGAAGTGAACACAGGCTGCCCCGTCAGGGGTTTTGCCCTGATTCAAGGAGAACTTCCTGACCACAAAGGACACCAAGGGGGGTGGGGTAGTTCCTCCCCTGGAGATCTCCAACACAGAGAGACAAACACCCTGGGGCTGGGCTGCCTCTGAGGTAGCCTCAGGAAGTGGCTCTGCAGGGGACTCTGCTCTCCAAACTTTCCCCCTGCTTTCCTTCCGGGTCACTCCAAGGGCAGGGGTCTGCAAGGGAATGATGTCCCCACAAAGTTGGGGGCACATCTTTTGATTAACCGTGGTTGACCCCGCTGAGTAACCTCCTCTTACTGTTTAGGTTTAGCAAATATTCCTTCTTTCCTTCTTCCTCTTTGGATCCCCCTAACGCCCATCCTTCCTCCCACTAACCCGTACTTAGTAACACCTGCTACTTCCCAGGTATTGTTCCGTGTGCCAGGGGTATACAGGTGAACAAGATGGACCAATTTGTGTCCTCTGTGGCACTTCTTATTTTTTCCTGGGGAGACAGACAAGATGCACACGAGGTAGCCATGGACTGTGCTGGGCATTGTAAAGTCAGTGAGTAGGGAGCAGAGGAGGCCAGTTGACGCTGGATGGTCAGGGAAGTTCTCTCTGGAAGAGGTGACTTTTGATCTGAGGACTAGAGGATGAGAACGGCCAGTTAAAGCACAGGGGCAAGATCACGGTCAGCAGAGGGGAACAGGTCGAGCAAGGAGGCCAGCAGGGCCGGAATGAAGACAACTACGCTGACAGAGCGTGAGGCGGGAGCAGCCGGGCCACCAGGGGCCAGTCCTGTGGGGCCGCAGACCGGGCATAGGAGTGTGTCCTCATCCCGAGAGCACAGGGAGGTGCTTGATGCTTTTGCAAGATATTCTGGCTGCTCTGTAGACGCGGGTGATGGGACCCTCCCACTCCTGGAGCTCACCCAGGTAGTATAGCCAGTAGTTCTTTACACAACGTGAGGACAGCAAGCCCTAAGAGTATGGCGACAGACCCCTTCTCAGTTGCAGAGTGGGGGTGGGCATGGGGCGATCAGGGGTTGGCTACCTAGAGAAATGACATTTCAGTCAAGTCCCAAAGAAGGAATAGGGGTCAGAGAAGCAAAGAAAGAAGGAAGGGCAGAGGGAATAGTGGGGCCAAAGCGTGGGGGTGGGAAGGACAAAGCCATGTGAAGTCACTGAGAGCTGGCCGGAGGGGTAGGAGCTCATCAAAGCTCAGAGAGGTAAGCTTTGGTTCGGCTCTCCATCTCGTCTTGGGCTTCTACACAAGCCTGAGGCCCTTGGAGGCAAGACTGGCGACACCGTGTGTGCCTCTTGCCTGCGGAGCATCACAGAACCTTTAGGGAAACCTCCATCCTCTCCCCTCCCCACAGGCCGCTGTGGCCGCCTCTGGGCTCAACACACTGCTTGAAGGTGATGGCCAGTTCACGCTGTTGGCCCCGACCAATGAGGCCTTCGAGAAGATCCCTGCTGAAACCTTGAACCGGATCCTGGGTGACCCAGAGGCCCTGAGAGGTGAGCACCCCTCTGCTCCTCCTGCCCCCTCATCGGAGCAGCAAGACTGAGCCTAAGGCCTGCTCTTGTCCAAGACAGACATGTGGCCTGACATCCTGTCACAGGACAGACATGCCACCTGACATCCTGTCTCATCGCTCCCAGCTGGCTCCATCTCTGCAGAAGCCAGAGCAGAGCCATGGTTGGAGGAGTGAATACAGAATCCAGCCACCTTTGTCTAATGACACAGTTGGGCTGAGGAGCAAGGCAGAGTTGGAGGTCCAAAGCAGGCCCTGGCCAGACTCAGAAAGAGCTAAAGGCCTGAACGATCAAAGCCAGAGCAGGGCATCCAAGCGGGCAGCAGCTTGGAGGTGTGGGGAGGAGATGGCAGGTTCTGGCATCCTGGAAATGAACCCATCGTGCTGACCCTTGAATTCTTCCTATGTCTGGCCAGGGGCCTCATGGATAATCGAAAATTACAATTAAATTCAGTTACGGTCAACTTCATAGCAGAGTCCCTCAGTGCTTCCTCAGTGGGTTGCTTAGCTAGGGGTGCATTGATTATTGGAAGGACCATGCACGTGAGAGAAGGGAGGGGAGGGGATGCCCAGCCCTCTCTGCCCCCTGCCCCCTGCCACTGCCCCCTTCAGCTCCACGAGCACTGAGCCGCTCCTGCTGACCACGAATCTCCTGCAGAGAGGAGTTGGTCCCAGGTCCCCTGTGGACCCCAACCCCACTTAGTCATCCCAGCTATAATCCAGGGGTGACATCATTTCTTTTGAATCTATTTAAACGCACCTTTGAAATCTACAACCTACAATACCTACTGCATTTCAGACACCCTGTAAACGTAAAATGTTCTTCTTGCAGCCACGCAGGGACAGGCGAGGGCACATTTCTGAGAGCACAGATGGGGATCTGTTGTGTCCAGATGTTGTGGCGCCTCTGTGCCTGGCGTGTGGCAGGAACTGGGGCCACACAAGGGAACGTGGTACAGACTTGCCTTCAAGGAAGTTTAAGCCTAGCTGGGCTTAAAGACAGGCCGTGGGTTCTGAAGACAGGCCGTGGTGACAGAGATGCCCCCACCCTCATGGGCACCTGCAGCCTGAGGCGTCCCAAAGCTTCCTGGAGGAGCTGAGACTTGGGTCCATCTCAGCACACTGAACTTGCCATTCAGAGCTATGCTTCCCATAACACCTGTTTTGTGCAGAACACATTTGCATCTTTGTAGATATCAGAATTCCTGATGAGAAGAAAAAGACACTAATTTTTCCCTTTTGCACATCTGCCTTTTCCTGCTCAGTAACCCACTTGCTCTAAGCAAGAGCCCTCTGCACAGGGCTCTGGCTGGCGGGCTTGAAGGCGGAGTGACAGGAGTGCAGCCGGACAGGCTCTGTTGTTTCTAGTGGGTTGGCAGACAAGCGAGAGGCCTGGGCTGGCGTGCCTTGTTGGAAGACTGGCTTCCAGCCCTGGCCCTGCTCTCCCTCCCAGTGGCCCTAGTGGGTTACCCCACCCTGCCTTCAGTTTCCTTCCCTGAGAAGCTAAATCCCGAGGCCTCTTTCCCATAGCGACCCAGCTGTCCTTTCTCTCCCGCCGGCCGAAGGGCGTCAGCACTGGCTTTCAAGGCCCCCAACACCCCTGCAGCAGCCCTGTGACTCTGCAGGTCCTCAGTGCTTCCTCCTGTCCGTGACTGTGCGGTTTTGGTTCTCACACTCAGCACAGATTGAGACGCGCCTCTGTGGCGAGAACATAAGACAAAGGGCCCTGAGTGGCCATCTGGGAACTTGTTTTGCGTGGCTGGGGTCATGTGCCCCCCCCACTGCCTCTTGCAGCTTCCTCAGGGCCCCCAACTTATGTCCTGTCCCTGAAGGGCTCTTGGACAAGTAAATAAAGGATTCTATTTATGATTTATGGGTGGGGTGAATGCAGTGGCAAAGACCGTGTCTTTTTGGTCACTATCCCCAGCCCCTAAGCAAGGTCCTGGCAACTAGGAGACCCTTGGGTAAAATGAACAAAAACAGATAAAGTGAGCAAATACTCCCAGAACTCTCATTTGCTATAGTTTCCATCTTTGCGTCCCACATTTTACATTTTCTAAAGGTCTGTCGATAAAAAGTCCCAGGGTAAACTCACTTTGAGGTTCAGGTACTAGTAAGAGAATTCCCCTTAGATTCAGGTACAAATGAGCCAGCCATTAACACATGTTGGGCATTCACTGTTGCCCAGCACCGTGCTGGGTGCTTCACGTTCAGAGCTCACACCGCCCCCCGGAGAGGAATGCCAAGCTCATCTCCCCTGAGGAGGAAACTGAGGCTCACAGAGGTTCAGTGACTTGTCTGGGGCCCCAACTGCTGGTGAGTGGCCGAGCTGGGATTCAGACTCAGGCAGTCTGCCCGCGGAGCTGGGCTCGACTCGGGGCAGCAGCAGGAGGAGGGGAGGACCCGGGCTTGTGTGGTGCCCCAGCCTCATCTGAAGGGCAGCGTCAGAGAGAATAGAATCGGTACAGCCATGGAGGCTGCGTGCTGGCCTCTGACATCAGCCTGGAGCCAGCACCTACTCGACCTCTGTCCTGTTCGACCCCCAGACCTGCTGAACAACCACATCCTGAAGTCAGCCATGTGTGCCGAAGCCATCATCGCGGGGATGTCCGTGGAGACCCTGGAGGGCACTACGCTGGAGGTGGGCTGCAGTGGTGACATGCTCACCATCAACGGGAAGGCCATCATCTCCAACAAAGACATCCTGGCCACCAATGGTGTGATCCACTACATCGATGAGCTGCTCATCCCAGACTCAGGTGAGCCAGGCCTCCTAGGCTATGGCCCTTCCAGGCCTCCTGTCCCCTCTGGCATCCAGGGTGGAGACACTTGGGGAATGTAGGGATCTGGGGGGCCATTTCCTTGCCTGCACGCAGCGCACAGCCTCTCAGGAGAAAGGGCCTGGGCCCCTGTTGGGTTGCAGCCGGGACTGAAGCATCTTGAGCTGCCGGCCTAGGAGTCCAGGCGTTTCCTTGGAGGCAGTGGAGGAAGCTCAAGGGAGGTTGGAGGGAGCTGGGGAGGGAGCCGCTCGATCACAGAAGAAGCCTTTCAGAAGATCTGCCTGCACAGAGGGCCATTTGCTGACCTCAGAGCATGTGCCTTCTCAGTGATGCCCAAGCATCCCAGAGTTGCTGACCCTGGGAGAAATGACTGAATGGACTTTGGCTTGGGTTTCATTCAGCATGCTAGCTAGCCCCATTCTGGACTTCGAGGGAGGTCGGTTGCTCAGGAGTGAAGCAATTTCACAGGAAAGAAACCAAACCAGAAGAAGACTTTGTATGGGTGTGGTTGCTGGCATTATCTACTACTCAGAAGCCATGACACGGATGGTGCTGCCCTGCTGCAGGCATTAGCCGGTGCCCTGACCAAGGGTGGGGACAGAGGCCAGCCCCTGCTTGCCTGCACCTCCCCTCACTCCCCTGCCCAGTGAGACCTGGGCGACCAGTGCCCTGATGACACGAGCCCGCTGCGTCCCAGCAGTGCCGAGAGGGCTGTTGACTCGTGGGATGACATTCCTGCTGGTGTGTGTCACGCTCTGGGGTGGACAGATGATAAATGAAAACAGCACTTCTAACTTTTGAACCTACGTTCTCCTTCCTTGCAGCCAAGACGCTGTTTGAGTTGGCTGCAGAGTCCGACGTTTCCACAGCTGTTGACCTTTTCAGACAAGCTGGCCTCGGCACTCATCTCTCCGGAAACGAGCGGGTGACCCTCCTGGCCCCCCTGAATTCCGTGTTCAAAGGTAACATGGCGACAGCAGCCCCAGGAGTTTGTCTCTGGGGTAGCTGCCCCCGCCACCACTGTCACCTCTTGCAGCCTCCTCCCTGATTGCCAGCACCCTGCAGAATGTTAGCGCTCCCACTCAGCTCAACAGAAACCTCAGAGGCTCTGGCACATCATTTGGCAGAGCAGAGAATGCATTTTGGGGATCTGGTCCCCAGAATTCAAAAGTTCACATCTTGCCGGAGAGCAGAGCACTCTCATGCCTTTTTATGTACAGAATCAATCGCCCATGTGATCATCAGAAGGTCAGAGTGAGGATACAGCTGAGCTGTGGTCATGGGGAAGGCGGAGGAGGGGGCCAAATGGTGTCCATGCCTTCCCCTCCCTCCACGGGCAAATCTCCAAACACCCTCGATTATCTAGAGCTTTTTGTTTGGTTAATTTGCAGAAGATGGCAGATGTTAAGGAATTTGGCAGCCTTACTGCATTTCTCAATCTCCCGTTTCCAAACTTAAGGAGGGTTGGCCTTCTCAACTACATTCGTCTCTCATTCTCTTCCTTTCTGGAGCATGCCTCTGGACCTACGCACACCTTCCCTTACAGATGGAACCCCTAACATTGATGCGCGCACAAAGAATTTGCTTCTCAATCACTTGATTAAAGAGCAGCTGGCCTCCAAGTATCTGTACCATGGACAGACCCTCAACACTCTAGGTGGCAAAAAACTGAGAGTTTTTGTTTATCGCAATGTAAGTTCTGGTTCCCCAATTGTCCTCTTTCTTTGTCTCAGGTCTAAGAAATGGAAGCTGTATTAATGGTAAAAGAACATATATGTCTATGTCTATGTCCATGTATGTGTGTATATACATATATATTATATATGTATGTGTGTATATATATACATACCTATTATATATATATATATATATATATATATATATATATATATATATACATAAAATCTCAATAAACAGAAGCTTGCCTGAGTATGTATGTGTATATATATATACTGATTTCTAATAAGGAAGGAAGGAATTTCTGGAAAGTATCTTATTTGAAAGGATCAAAATGGGAAACTGTAGAAGGATTAGAATCTCCTTTGCTGGCAGCCTTTGGGAATAAACCACACAGCGGTCTCAGCTGTCTGGGTAGGCAGCCATCAGCCTCAAGCTCAGAGTGATGAACAGGGGAGGAGGAATGGAGGTTTTAAATCCTTGGCTTATGTGAACAGAAGCCCCCTTAACTGAATGAGCACAGCCCTTCCTGGTCCAAAAGGCTCTTTTCTCTCTTCTCCAGTCTCTTTTCTGTCTTCAAACCCAACAAAATATCAAACAGGAAGCACATCACAATGCAGTCCTTCCTTGGAACCATCCAGTACCATTGACTAAAGATGGTTGTTGTCTGTTACATAGATGAGTCAATAGACTCGATCTATTGATTTGACCACTGTTGATGGACACCACGTGTGATGGGATATTCTCATTAGGGGACCTCTCTATATCTTTATTGGGGCCCGATAGCCATTTTTCCTCAACACAGTTTTTATTTTTTCTCTTCTGGAGAAAACACAACATTTTATCCTAGTCTTAATGACCCACACCAGTGTATATTCATTGATCTTTGCGGATGAAGCCATCGGCAGGCACATGTCCTGACCAAATTATGAGGCCCCCATGTGGGAGGATAACGTGCCCTTTCTCTGCTCCTCTTTTGCATAGAGCCTGTGCATCGAGAACAGCTGCATTGCCGCCCATGACAAGAGGGGCAGGTATGGGACACTCTTCACCATGGACCGAATGCTAACCCCCCCAATGGGGACCGTCATGGATGTCCTAAAGGGGGACAATCGCTTCAGGTAACCAGCTTCTCCCAAGTGGTCATGCTGGGGCAGGACGTTGGGTCTCAGCTATCTGTCAAGCTCCCCACTTCCTCAGGGATTCAGTTAATGCTGACAGTGCACTGGTCACCTTCCAGGCTGGGGATCTGGGAAGGGTGAAGGTCAGACTGGAAGCTTATGTTGATAAAAAGGGTTATTTCTGGGAATGTGATCCTCACATCCTTGGGAACAGGGAGGGGGTGACATTTTTATATTGAAGTCCGAGGAAGACATCATATTCTCTTTTTAAAGTCCCAAGTAAGTGGAGAGCACCTGGTTTTGAGTGTGGGATGAATCTCGCTCTGAACGATATCCACTCATGGCGCCTGGAGACTCCCAGCTGCTCCTTCTCAGGCTCCCTGTGTTGCTTTGCTTTCTTGCTCCTCTCTCTCCTTTTCTGACTTGCTCACTTACCACAGGGTGCTCTGACACTGGAGTCTGGGAGACCAGCCAGGCACTCCCTGAATCGTATCCCCAGGGCCCAGTGGCTCGGCCAGTCTGTGGGTTGGCCATGCTGCCAGCCTCTCCCTTCCTCCTTCCCTCTCTGGCCTCTGACTTCCGGCCATTTGACTGAGCTTAGCATTTATGGAGAGAAGATGCAGACTGGAATCTTCCCTCTTTGTGTACGAGCCGGGAGTGAAAACCAGCCAGGGGTGTGAATTCCAGTGCTAGGCCCCACCTACCCACAGTGGGGAGGCATTTGGGAAAGTGACCGCCCCTCTCCCCACCACAGGCAGGTGACATTTTCTCTGCTGTCTCCACAGCATGCTGGTGGCCGCCATCCAGTCTGCAGGGCTGACAGAGATGCTCAACAGGGAAGGCGTCTACACGGTCTTTGCTCCTACAAATGAAGCCTTCCAGGCCATGCCACCGGGACAGCTCAACAAACTCCTGGGTAAAGACCAACTGAAGTACATTTTCCATGGTTTCTAAAGTGAACGTATCGGTCAGGGGACCCGCAGGAAACAGGTGGCACGTTACAGAGGGTTTCACTGGAAGGAACTTAATGAGGAGACTGTTTGTAAAACTATGGGCAGGAGGAAGGGACCAGCAAAGGGTGATGACACCCAGGCCTGGGGTTGGGGAGGAAAGTGGAGGAGGGGACAGGGAGAACCAGAGCTTCAGAGGAGGGACACAGGACAGCAGCCAGAGCCACACGCAGCTGCTGGCAGAACCAGGGCAAGGGGGCCAGGACTACCTTAGCCTCGTTCTCTTCCCACATGCCCGTTGCCGTGGGCCTCCTATCAGCTGTGAGTTGGGGGGACACGGGGCAAAGGAGCCTGGACAATGTGCTTCACAGCCATCAGCCTCCCTGGGAACCATACAAGGCAGAGAAGAGTAGAAAGGCATTGAGTGGGTAACAGCCAGCCTGGTCACTGAGACATGTCTGCCACTGAGGACAGCGATAATGAAGCCATGTACCTTCACGAAACATCCCTTGGGATAAAAGCTTTACCAACAAGCTATTCCTGGCCCTGAGAAATTTAGTTGAGGATGTTTCAGAGGTAATCCTCACAGTTCAGAGCTTGGGCTCTGGGATTAACTCAAAGCTGCTTCCCATCCTGGCTCGGACATTCACCAGCTGAGTGACCTCTAGCAAGTTGCTTAACCTCTCTGAGCTTCAGTTTTCCCATTAGAAAAATGAGAGCACCTTGCTGTGTGTTGTGCGGAATAAATGTGCTGCTGGGCACTGGGCATGCGTCCTCTCTCGGTGATGGCTACGATGAGGAGGGGGTGGGGTGGGGGTGCAGTGTTGAGCTTGCCCTTGACACACACACCTCACAAAAAGGTGAGCCTGGGGGGGGGGGGGGAGAGAGGGAGGAGGAGGAGGAGGAAGGACCTTGGCCAGACCTTGGGGCCCACATCATAGACACCTTCCTTCCTGCTCTGGAGCAGGAGAATAGGAAATTCAGGTTGCAGGCAGCCCCGAGCTGAACTTGTGTTCTGTTTAAGATTCTTTATTGCCTGGTAAACGCCTGTCTCTTTGATGCTGACGTATGTTCCCGAGAAGAGGGGAGAAGTTCCTTCTGAACATAAACTTGTTCCATCCTCTCTGTGTCCAGCAGGACTGCAATATTCCCCAGTGGCCTCGGGCCTGCTCGGCCTCCCTCGTGTGTTCGGTCGTGCAGGAGCAGGGACGGGGTGGGATGTTGGTGTGCCCAAGGCTGCCCACACACACACCTTCCGCCAGGTCCACGGGCAGGAATAGCCCCCAGCCCTCCTGGGAGACAGAGACGGAAGGCTGTCCAGGTGTAAGAGGTCAATCCAGGTGTTAAATGTCTCGGAAGAAAGAAGCCTCTCGCACCCCCGGGGGCCGGCTGGGCACAGCAGCTCCCGGCAGTATTTTCGTGGAATGGGAATCCATGGCAGCCAGGCTGTGGGTGTTTGGAAATTACTTGGTACCTGGTGTCTCCATCCCACGGGCACTGATGTGGATTTGTTAGTAACCAAGTGAACTCTCCAAGATGCTTTAAAACTTCCCCCGTTCTCAGTTTTGAGATGCTGGAAATAGCCATCCACAGGCCCTGGGGAAATCTAGCCACTGGGCTGGGACTGTGAGTGTCGGGGCGGCCGTGATGGAGAGGAGAGGGCAGCTGGCGGCTTGAGGCATTGCCTCCCACACTTAATTTGGAAAATGCCTGTGCACCTTTATGAGCAATCGGATGCTCTCCCCAGTTGGTGGAGGAGCTGATGTGGGCTGGAAGGAATGTTGAGACGTGACGGGAGGGGCGCCGTGGAGGGAATGCCCCCCTCAGCCCTGACCTCATCGGCTCCACAGCCCCCCCAACCAGACTGCAGCTGTTGACTGTTTTAAGTTCTCCCTTCAGGAAACAGCGGCCGCAGAATATGCATTTGAGGGCAGAACGTGTAAATATTTCACTACTGTGTTATAACCATCGGGAGCCATGCTGATGATGAAATGTCCCAGATGCCGGGGCTGGAAAGGTTCCTAGCTTTCCAAGCAAATATTTAGCTCATGGAAAAATGAGTCATACTCATAGAGGAGTATGGATTAACTCCTTCTCGGCATCACAGAGAGCTCTCACTTAGCCCATCAGCCCCCTGACTGCTGAGGCAGATGCAGGGCCACAGACATGGGCCTTTTTCCCCTGAGCCTTAGGCAGGTGGGGGGGGGGGGGGTGGTCCGAGGGGTGAGCACATGGCAGGTGCTCAAGGAGTGCTCGTTACCTATTCAGGGAGTTCTCCATCTCGGGCATCACCGCTCGCATCCCCTCTGGGCCCTCCTTGACCACGCCAGTGACCAGCCTTGGAATGAACTCTGCTCTCCCTTCTTTCCCATGAACCCGCAGGCAATGCTAAAGAGCTTGCCAACATCCTGAAATACCACATTGGCGATGAGATCCTGGTCAGCGGAGGCATCGGATCCCTGGTGCGACTGAAGTCTCTCCAGGGGGACAAGCTGGAAGTCAGCTCAGTGAGTGTGTTTCAGAACCAAACAGCCGGCCTGGCACCGTCACTGGGGTTCCAGGGCTTCTCTTGCCCCTGGGCCAGCCTTAGACACACACACAGTCTTGAAGATGCACCTTGAATCTCTGAGCGCATTCTGTCCAAAGAAAGAAAAGAGAAAAGGGTTTTCAGGGAAATGAGGCGAGACTGTGGCAGCACACAAATAAGAACTTGCGGATTTGCTCAGGAATCAAGCATCCGACTGGCCTCTGGGAGAGGCCATTAGATCTTCCTCCCTTTAAAGAGACGATAGGCAATTACTTACGCGTCTTGAGGGATCAGTCCCCCCGGCCCCTTCCCGCCCCATCCCTTCCAGTCTGGGGCTCACTGAGCTGTACCACATGCCAGACCATCCCAAGAGCCCTTTCCTTCAGATGCTTGGTCTGCAAGCTTTCCCTTGCTCTGCACTTTGATAACACACATTCCACTCTGAAGCTGCCTCAGGGGGTTCTTACCTTGAAGAGAGAGAACAGATAGCTGGCCCTGCTCCGTGAAGCTGCCCGTGGCCTCCCTGGCTGCACCTGGCAAGGTCACTGGGCTTCCCCATGGAGGGACCGCTCTTCTAGTATGTGGCTGGCTCGGCCTCTGCTGCCTGCTCCTCTCTCCCGACTTTCCGCCATCCCTTTGCATATCACTTTCCCCATGAGGAAGCATGGCGAGGGGTAGGAATGTGATGACTAGTTGACTTCTGCAGGTCACCTGAGAATCTCCCAGCTCCTCTTTTGGGGTGTTGGGATGCCATCACAGGCTTCTGTTCTTCCTTCCCCCTTGGGATGACACCTGAGGTTCCGGAAGGACAGAGAGAGACACCCGGGTGCGCTTCCTATGGGAGAGGTAAGGCACTGAGGGCGAGTGGAAGGAAGGAGCCCTGCACCAGAACTGGAGGCCCAGCTTCTGTTCCCAGCCATCCCACCTGCTTAGCTTAAAGGAGGCACCTGGCATCTCTTGAATCTCTGTTTCTCTTCTGCTAAGTGAGACGCTGACATCTGTGTCTTTACCACATGTCGCTGTGAGGACCAAGTGACTAGCATGGAAGGGTGTTTTGTAAATTACACCGGGCTGAGGCACACAAGGGATCAGAAAGAGTCCGCCAGACTGAAGGTGTGGCTGGCAGGGACCATTCCATTCACCAGGTGTCCCTCACGCTTAGCACAGGCTCTGGCATCCAGAACTGCTCAGTAAGCACTTGCTGAGAGTAAGATACGTACGGTCTATGTTCAACAGTGGTCTCTTTTTCTCCCAGAAAAACAATGTAGTGAATGTCAATAAGGAGCCTGTTGCTGAAGCTGACATCATGGCCACAAATGGCGTGGTCTATGCCATCTCTAATGTCCTGCAGCCTCCAGGTAAGGCCCTAAAGTATCCCATGGCCCCACAGTCTGCGGCTGACTCTTCTCCACACAGCAGCTGGTACTCGACAGGAAAACTGTTCGAAGCAAAGATTAGTGTGCAACGTGCCCACAGAGGGTCCGTGGCCAGCATCGCTGTGGCTGATCCAAAAGTGAATTAGGAACTGTTGGTTTCAAACGCGCTACCCCAGAAACTCAAGCCAGATTTCTTTTTGTTGAATTGCCTGGCTGTCTTCGCCCCTCTCAGACACAGACACAGACGCGGATTTCTCACACGTGGATGCTGGGAATGTGGTTCCAAGCATGCTTCTTACATCTCGCCTCATGGGAGCTCTCTTTACCTCCAGCAAAGTTGAACTTGAGTCCAGCCTCTGTCTGCACTGTGCGTTCACCTTTCTTGGAGCTCTCTCCCCATGGGCCAGATTCCATCCACTGTCAGTTATGAAAAATTTTAAAGGAAAAATTCATTGGCGAATGTGAGGCAGGAAACCTAACAGTGCCCCTCAGTCACGGTCGCTATGAACGCTGTGCTAATAGTTTTGCCCTCACCAAAGTTGCCTTTTCTTTCATCCCCAGCCATCAGACCTCAGGAACGAGGGGATGAACTTGCAGACTCTGCACTTGAAATCTTCAAACAGGCATCTGCATATTCCAGGGTAAGATGCGGCTAGGTTTGCCTGTGGCCTCAGCACCCTCGGTGCCTCTGCTTGGGCCCCTGGTCGGGGAGGGCCCTCTGGGTCCCTGTCTTCCTTGGCTGCCCTCCCGGGCTCCCGTGATACTTCTCCTCACTCCCATTTAGGAATCCTTAGCACTGGCCTGTGTGGAGTTCAGAGAAAAGAACCCAGGCAGCCCCTGTACCTTTGTGGGCCAAAACCCAGGCCTATAAACCAAGGCCTCTGAGCCTCATTCTATGGGGAAGCCCATAGAATGCTGGTGAAAACAGATAAAGCTCTAGAATCCATCTATCCAACCAGGGCAACCCATCCCGAATCAGCCTTACAGTGTGGCCTCTAAGTCACCCTCTGGTTTCCATGATGTGGCCCGTCTTGGGTGATGCTGGGGCTCTTCAGGGTAGTGGTGAGGATTCTGGATACAGGGCAAGTGTGTGTGTGGAACCTCCCTTCCTTGCTCCAGCTTCCCTTTCCTCGCAGAGCCTCTGTGATTCTTCCTGGGCTTCTGTTCCTGCTCCCCAGCTTGCCCAGGGCCTCCTAGAAGCCCCACTCAGGCTCCTTTGCTGCTTCGAGTGAGGTGGAGCCCCTTGGGAATATGGGTACCTTACAGAAGACAAGAGGGTGCGGCTGGAGGTGGTTCTTACCCCAGAGACCCAGAGCTGGAATATGTCCTCTGCTTTTGGACAGAGAGGTCTCCTCAGTGCCCCTTGAGAAGGGTTCTTGGCTCTGAGCTCCTACTCCTCAGGGCCACCCCCTGTGCCGTCCCAACTGTCCAGGCTCTAGGCTTTGGTCTCTGTGGAAGTCAGGTTTTGTGGTCTCCCAGGAATATCCACCTCAGACTCTAGTTGGTTGGGGCTTACACTTCACTTGGGGCTGCTGAGACTGACTGAGGGGCTCCCTGGGGCCCAGCAGCTACACATTCCCATTCCTCTCCCTCACCCCGGCATTTTTTGTGAGTAGTGTGGCAGGGGGCAAAACCATTGCTGTGAACTCATGCAGGGACAGCTTTCACTGGAAAACTTGACACTTTGTGTGTTTTTTTGTTTGTTTGTTTTTTCAGGCCGCCCGGACCTCTGTGAAACTAGGTAAGTCTGGCCTGGATTTGAAGTCCTTGTACGCCAACTAGTTTGGGCCTTTCCCCCAAGCAGGCCCAAACGTGCCATCTGCTGTATATAGATAAGAACGTCATGGTGCAATAAAACCAGCCTGGCCTTTGGGGTCAGATGCAGAACACCCACTTCCCTTCTCCATAAGATGGAGATAATAAGAGTACCAACATTTTAGGCTTGCTGCGAGTTTTTGGCTTTGGGAACCCAGCTGGAAGACGGAGAAAATCCCAGTTCAGAACATTGTTGAGTAAGACAGCAAGGCTCACCAACCAAAAAGCACTCGGGATGTGCGGGAGAGAGTGGTGGAAGGGGCCGCCGGCCATGCGCTTGTGACTCTGACGGTGTCTTGACAGACAGGGGCAGTTCGCACGTCTCACCTTGAAACTTCTCTCTTCCAGCTCCTGTCTATCAGCGGCTATTAGAGAGGATGAAGCATTAGTGCGGAAGATGTAGGAAGAACGCACTTCGGCAGCTCCCTGCCACTTTCTCTGAGTTTACCAAAGAGACTGAATGTTTTTGAAACCAAATATCACACACACTTCAGTGTATCTGGGCGGCACCATAATGAGATCTGAGCCCTGGGTGGGTGGAGGGAGGAGAGAAAGAGATGTCCTTTAAATTGTTTTCCCCCCACACGCGGCTGGTAACCTACTCCATGCAGAGACCTGGATGTCACTGCCTGAGAGTCGCTTCCAAAAAGGCCCTGTCCCAAACGTGGAATTTCCTGCCCGTGCCAAGTGCTCTGGAAAAGGGAGCTGAGGTTTTGTGGAGCTCACAAAACACGAATCACGTGCTCCAGCATCCTGGGTGGGGGGGGAGTCCTGGCGTGGTCTCTGTAAAGCTCTTTTGCAACTGGAGAAATGGCATCATTATAAGCTATGAGCTGGAACTGCTCTGTCCAGCGCGTCTCGTGCCTGCACGTGGTTTGGACAGTTCTTTGTGGCCCTGTCCAGGTAGGAAAGAGAGGGCAGGTGGAACACGCAGAGCCCAGGATTTCCCAGGTGTGGCAGAGCCATCGTGTGTTGGTGAAAATAAAACCAAAGGAACATGTGCCTGTGTGGACGGGACCTGTGTGCTGGCCTGGGTATTCACGAGGGATAGGTTTCTGTTTCTCGGGGCTGCGCGGGTCCTTCTTACCGGGGCTCCACCTGCAAGCAGCTGCAGTAGCCCTGAAAGGAGCGCTGAGGGGACCGTCTGTGGGCCGTGCTGAGTCTTTGCTGAACTTTTTTTCGTTTTCAGTCTCCACAGGCCCTGGGGGGGCTGAGTCCTCAGTCTTCGCCTTCCTCCCCAAGTGCCCATCTCCCTTGCAGCCTTGTGAGCCCCGTCTTTGGGTTGGACTTTTGAATGCTCAGCGTTCTGCCCTGTGAAGAGCTTACAGGCACAGTCCCGTTATACAGATGAGGAGACCAAAGTTCCGGAAAGGGAGAGCCACTGGCAACACAGAAAATAGCTGAGTTGGGACTGCCTCCCAAGCCTTCTGCCTCCCAGAGACGAGGCAGGGGAGCCGTTCAAGGTTTTCTAGACCCAGACCCCCTGTGCGGACCCACACACAAATCCCTGCCCCTGCTCCTTTTGTCTTCTCCGTTTTGAAATATCCTCAGCACAGACAGGCTAGTGCAACCGGGGCATCACCGCTCCCTGCCTGTGTGGCCTTCACCTCTCAGGGCCTCTGTTTCGTCATCTGTACCAGGGGGATGACCGTATCATCTCCTTCCTGGGTCCATCATGAGGAAGAGATGAGATGATCCTGGTAAAACGCTTAGCACAGCATCAGGTATCCTTACTCCCGTCCTGGTGTCGGGGATTGCTCAGGATCAGTGCAGCTGAGAGCCCTTCTCTGGTTCTGTCCCGAAGGCAGCCCACTTACTCAGAGCAGGGGGTCAGTGCTGCCTCCCACACTCTGCCAGGGCTGTCTGGCTCCAGCAGGCGGAGCTCATTCCACTTCCAGGACCCCGAGACCCAAGAACGGTGCGGCCCGTAGCGCCACTGCTGCAATAGAGCCCCTGCCCTGCAGCCTGGGGAAAGACAGACGTTACCTCTCACACCTTACCTCTCACACCTTACGGTCACTCATCCATCGCCCCAAGGCGCTTCTCAGTGGCTCCACAAATAGCTGTGTTAGGCTGTTTTCATGAAGCTTCCCTGCTCATGGGGAAGCGAATTGTGAATCTGCTAGTGGCACTACCCCCTGAGCTTCTGTGACAGATGACGGAGAATCTGAGGAAGTAGGGGTGGAGGAAGGGATGCCAGGGAGCTCCCGGAAGTGGGAGGAGTGAGAGCAGGTTCAGGAGCTAGCCTGGGGGCGAAGGGCTCTCGGGGAGAGGGTGCCCTGAAAGGTGACATTTAGCCCCTTCTGCGGGCTGGTGCTGTTCCCACAGCTCTGCCCTGCTCACCTGCCCCCAGGGGCTGCCGGTGATGGCTAGCTCTCGCGGAACATGCTGCAGCCATACCTCACTTAAGCACCCGAAATGCACACCCCAGACCTTCCAAGAAAACACCAGAACCAAAGAAGTGGTTGGTGTAACTTTTAAAGATCCCTTAATTTAAAATAAAAATCAACACAAGTTCCTTAAAAATGCCCTGTGTCCCTGTGATCCCTGCCCTACCTCCACCCCAGCCTCCCCAACTAGGGGCTCCATTCTTTCAGCTGGCTGTGTCCTCCTTGTGACTCAGCATCACACACAGCCTGGCCCTGCCTTCCCCTCCTGGGCAAAGAGGGTCAATCTCCCTTTTTTGGATCCTCAACACCCCGACCCCCGCCTGTGTTTTTCCTGGAGACCCTGGCTAAACATTCGGTGCTCCCATCTGGGAATGGATGCCCAGGGCTGGGGGAGCGGCCCCTGGATGTTTGGGGGGGTGGGCCACTGCTGGAGGGAGGTGTGTGCCTGCCCTGTGTCCCCTTCCAACAAAAGGCCAGAGGCAGCCCAAGCCTGGGCCGGCCCTGACCAATGAGCCCCAATGAGGAAAAGGAAGGAGAGGGAGAAGGGAAGGGCTCCGCTTGGCTCCCTTCTCTCTCTGCTTCAGCCACTGGGTGGCTGCCAGTGCCTCCGGGGTAGAGAGGACCACAGAGACCCTGAGCAGGACCGTGCCTTTCCCACAGAGGGCCGCCTGGCTCTGGGGCCAGAGGAGGGAACCCTGCATTGGGCTATGCACTAAATGCCTTATCTTTCCTAGTCTTTACAGTCTTATAAAATAAGTGTGTATGAGTAGTTTTCATTTTACTGCTGTGGAAATGGGAGCTTAAAGAGGACGTCTGCCAGATGGCAGACCGGGCAGAGGCTGGAACATAAACCTGGCCCACGTGGCTCCAGACTGCACCCTCTCAAGCACTCTGCCCTCTCGGCCCCACTCACACCAGGGTGTCTGGCCAAGTAGGGCATGGTTCTGGGGGGCTGGAAAGGGTGTGACGCCCCCACCCCTTCTGAGAAGCCCCAGAAAGCCTGGTCTCTGTTTGCACAACTTAGACCGTAACTTGTTTCCGTGCTGCTGGTGGCCAGGAGGGGGTCAGCAACAGCTGCGGGTGCCCAGGCCACAGGGATGTCAGGAAAGAAGAGAGGAAAGGGATTTCGCATGCAGGGAAAATGCCTTTGTGCTTGAAGCCATATTCAGTGTCATGGTCTGAGAGGAGCTGCCCGGAATACTGTGCTCAGAAATCTTTCCAAAGCCAGGAGAGAAAGCCATGGAATGAGGGACGGGCCCAGTGCCCTTTCCAGACAAGTCAAATGAGGCCATCTCTGGCCATCCCAGGCTGGCGAGGACAGAAACGCATCCCCTCCGTGGGATCCTGTGGCCAAATGCCGGACTGAAGCAGTTTGGGGAAGTACACACACTCACAAATGCTCACACATTCGTATGCACGTGCTCTCACATGGTCACACGCATGCACACACTCATTCTCACATGGTCACACACCTGCACATACATGCACACACTCTCACACACTCGCACACTAACTCCCCCCCCCCCCCCACACACACCCCTCCGCAGGCCTGAAAGGCCCCAGACAGAGCCTGGGGTGCAGGTAACTGGAGGTGGCAAGGGGACTCTGGGACCTGGGAGAGGAAGGGGAGCAGCAGGGTCCCACTTTCCCCCCCAGGAACCTCTGGCTGTGGCCTCAGGACTGTTGGCAGCAGGCCACACACGTCTGAAGCCTGATGATCAGTTAAGTATTTTTTCACGTGTGTATCTTCTTTGGAGAAATATCTATTCAAGTCTGTGCCCATTTTTGAGTTAGGTTGTTGGCTTCGTTAATGTTATAGAAGTTCTTTACATACTCTGGATATATTTTATTTCGTAAAATATATGATTTGCAAATATCTTCTCCCATTCTGTGGGTTGCCTTTTTACTCTGTTGATATTGCCCTTTGATGAATAGGAATTTTTCATTTTGATTAAGCCCAGTGTATCTGTTTTACTTTTGTTCCCTATGCTTTTGGTGTCATACCCAAGAAACCATTGCCAAATGCAATGTTGTGAAGTTTTGCCCTATGTTTCTTCTAAGAGTTTTATCGTTTTAGCTTTTATGTTTAGATCTCTGTCCCATTTTGAGTTGTGGTATCAGGGTCTAACTTCATTTCATGCAGAGCCCAGTTTTCTCAGTAACATTTCTTGGCAAGACTGTCCCTTTCCTGTTGAATGGCCAAATCATTTGGCCATATCTGCAAGGTTTTATGTCTGGGATCTGTTTTCTATTGGCCTATGTGTTGATTTTTATGTCAAAACCACACTGTTTTGATTACTGTAGCTTTGTAGTGAATTTTGAAGTCAAGAATGTGAGTTGTCCGACTTTGTTCTTTTTCAGGAGTATTTTGCCCAAGGAGAGTCCCCTGAGATTCCAAATGCATTTTAGGATGGATGTTTCTATTTCTGCAAAACAAAAACAAAAAACGTCATTGGGATCTTGGTAGAGATTTCGCTGAAAATGTAGATCTCTTTGGGTAGTATTGACACATTTACAGGATTAAGTCTTCTGGCCCATGGACACAGGATATCTTCCATTTATTTTTGTCTTCTTCAATTTCTTTCCATAATGTTTTACACTTCTCAGTGTGTAAATCCTTCATAGAACCTGGGTTAAATTCATACCTGGGTGTTTAATTTTTTGATGCTATTGGAAACAACATTGTCTTCTTAATTTTCCACTTTGTGTTTAAAGGATTGCTTTGGCTTCAGGGTGGAGGGAGGGAGTAGAAAGAAGCTGGGAAGCCAGTCAGGAGATTGTTACAGTCATGCGGTCAAGGGACGGCGCAGGACCAGGGTGGTGGCACTAGAAACGGGAGGACATGGAAGGATGAGATCTATTCTGGAGGTGCAACAAATAGGACTTGGAACTGCGTTGGAGGAGTGGTGTGAAACAAGAGGAGAATTCAAAAGTGCTAATGTTTCCACCTTGAACATCCAGCTGAAAGGTGGTGCCAGTTTTTTCTAAAATGCAGAAGAATGAGGGAGAAGCTGTCGGGAGAAGAAAACTAATCGCTCTACTTTGGATGTTTCGAAGCTGGGGAAGCCAGTTCAACATCCGGCTGGGGTGTCAAAGAGGTTTTTCGATATCCGAGCCTAGAGCTCAGGGAAGAGGTCAGGACCGAGTTGCGGTGTTTGGGATTCATGACACTTAAGGGTTGTTAACAAACGGTGCCTGGGTGAGATCACACAGGTCAAGAAGAGTGCCTTGGGTTTCTGTAGCATCCAGAGGCCTGGCCGAGGCAGAGAAAGCTGCAGAGGGACCCGAAAACTTGTGTGTGGAGCCCTGGATGCCAAGGGAGGAGAACCTTTCCAGAAGGATAGAGTGTCAGCTGTGTTAAGTTACTGGTATGCCCATGGGATTTGGCCACATGAATGCCCTCAGTAGCCTTGGCAAGAACATGGTCAGTGGAGGCAAGAGGACTGCATCTGGAGTGGAAGGGCACAGAGGTGAGACGGATACGTTTTGTGGTCTGAGTGTGTGAATAGATGCCCTTTTGAGGGAACGAGAGCCCCGGAGGGGGGGAAAAAAAACCTGGACATTGTCTATTCGTTCAGCCTCCTCCTTCATGTCTGGCTCAGAAGCCCCTTCCGCCATCCCCCATGCATCCATTATCATAGCCTTCATTACTTATTTGGAGTAGTTTTCCACTTCCTTTCTGCCTCCCCCTCCTAAAGAGTGAGCTGCTCTCAGGTAGGGACTCTGTCCCAGCACCCGGCACGGGGCCCGGCTCACAGTAAGCGCTCAGTAGGAACTTACTCCAAAGCCTGGTTTCCAGACAGGCAATAGCTCATTTCTTCAACAAGGTGGGCTCAGGCCTCTTTTCTTCTCTGAAAAGGAAGAGGAGTCTTCCCAGATACGGGGGGGTGTCCTCTGGAGGCTATTACGCATGTGGATGGGAGGAAGCATGAATCGAGGGCTCTCCTGAGGTCTCTCCCCGGAAAGCAGAGGGTGGCCTGCTCTGCTCTGCTTCAGTCCACTTTGGCTAAGAGGCCTCCCCCTCACTCAGAGGGGACACCCGTGGGCCAGCAGGCCCCAGGTGGAGGAGGACGTCTGGTCCAGACGGCAGACATACGGCTGGGTAATCACACCATCGAGCAGGTGACTTCATCTTGAGCGGGTGACCTGACCCTCTAACCCCTCTGGGGAGGAAGTTTCATGCTTAGGTAGTTTTCACCGTGTGCATGCAGGATCCTCTCCCTCCAGTTCTATTGAAGGAAGAAGGTCTGCGATTGGGAAGCAGCAGAGACAGAGGGGAAAGACTTTGGATTAAATATCCTCATTTGGGCGGAAATGAGTTTTTGAGGGAACAGATGGAAAAACCACTCTCTCCCCTGTCAGTTGGGGCCAGTACGTCCCTATGGCTTCCTGGCAACAGCCCATAAATAATTCCAGCTCAAGGAAGCCATCTGCATGCAGGGACCTTTCCCTGATGACAGCGCTCAGTCGGGCTCCCAGAGGTGGAGAATGAGGCAAACAGACCTGGGGGTGGCGTAGCCACACTGTGGTCGGTCGAGGAGGGGCGTGACCCGAGGCTAGCGTGTGCGCGCGCGCGCGCATGCACACACACACACACACACACACACACACACACACTCCTGTATCCTCAGTTCTTCCAGCACACAGGCACAGGAGCTTGGAGCATATCTGAGAGCAAAGCAAGAACAGACTCTGACCTGCCAGGATGCAGCCTCAAATCCCAGTTCTACTGTGACAGGAAACACCACCAATCAGACCCCGTCGACTTCCAGCATAGAGCAGGGCTTCCTCACCTTCCTTGAGCCCGGAGCTCCTGATGCAAGCTGGGACCCTCTCCCAGGGACACGGGCACCTATACCCAGTTTGAATGACCGCTCGCCCTTGAGCCCCGCCCTAAGTACATTTCGTACTGGCTGGAATTCTCTAGCACTGCGAGCTTCTTGGCACCAAGTTCTCTGCCTCCCCCAGCATCCCACTTGGACACACAGTCAATGTACACCAATAAAGATAGCATATATTTATAAAAGAAATATAAAATATTTATATAAAATATAAAATATACACCAGTAAATATAAAATGTGGGCCATCCCACAGCAGCCCAGTTTCTCAGCCTGTGACAGTGCACACGGGCTGTCCGTCAGAGGCACAGGGGTAGCCGGACAGCAAGGGACTTGAGAGAGCCGTCACCAGTCCTGATGGGGAAAGGCCTTCTGGGGTCTCATGGTGTGGCCCACCCACCGGCGCAGATGGAAATGGTGAGAAGCCCCGCGGCTGTCAGGAGTGTGAGAAGACCTTTCCTCAGAACTCAAAACGTTTTTAACATGAGAGAATCCACCCCAATGGGAACCCCTGTGCCCTTGAGTGACGGGGAAGGACCACTATGTGGGGTTTATAGTTTATATCCTTGTGTCGACTCGACCACAAGGACACCCCATATAGAAAGTCAGTCTTGGAAGGTGGTTCTTAAAAGCTTACACCTTTTTTGGAAATCATGGAATTTATACCAGTAAGTGATTAAAAATAAAAGCCCTTCAGTCATCTTTCTAACCACCTTTTTAGCTTGAGAAAAATCCTATTTGTGAACTTAGTTTTATTTCCTAATGCATCTATCATATTCGTGTTCATGTTTAAATTTGATTTGAATTTGATTTACTCTCAGACAAGAATTCAGGGTCTCTCTTTTTAATGTTTATTTATTTATTTTTGAGAGAGACAGTGTGAGCATAAGTGGGGGGGTGGGGGGAGGGTGGGCAGAGAGAGAGGGAAACAGAATCCAAAGCAGACTCCAGGCTCTGAGCTGTCAGCACAGAGCCCGACACGGGGCTCGAACCCACAAGCCATGAGATTATGATCTGAGCTGAGGTCGGATGGTTAACTGACTGAGCCACCCAGGCACCCCCAAAATTCAAGGTTTTGATGAATAATGTCACCTCCAATCTTTTATCCCCCTGCCAGAAATTCAACAGTTACTTCCTCCCCTATTATGTTGTCTTGTCTTCTCAGAGATACTTTTGATTTTTATTCATATCGGCTGTGTCTCAGGACCATGTTTTCTCATCTTCTGTTCCTTTCATCTACCTAGCTGTGCTGGCACCTGTACCACACCCCATCAACTGGTGTTAATTTAACATCTTTTAACACCTTGGAGTCAGATTTCTTTGCTTTTGAAGGTAACTTTTTTTCTTTTTGTGAAATTAACACTTTCTCCTTGTAAAAGTTTCAGAAAATACAGAGAAGTGGAAAAAAAAAAGTAAAAATCATCTATACCTCTATCAACGCGGGACAACCTTGGTCAAATTATTGGAGCAGGTTCTGCCAGATTTTGTTTTTGAGGCAAATGTGAGCATATGTAACAGCTCATAATCTCCCTTAATTGTGCTAAAATAAATTATTCACAAGTCTCAAAATAAAAACAAAACAGGTGTTGTGGTAGACGGAATTTTGGAGGGGGCCTCTGTGACCTTGGCTCTCTAGTGTTATTCCTTTGTTGGCAAAAGGGAGATGATCCAGGTGGGTCCAATCTAATCACACAAGTATTGAAAAGCAGAGTTTTGCCAGCTGCGGGCAGGAGAGGAGTTTAGGCCGACGTGGTGTTTTAGGACGGCTGGAGGCAGAGTTGTTCTTTGAATTCAGAGATGGTCAAGTGGAGAACAAAACAGGCAGCCTTTAACAGTGAGAGTAGCTCCCACTGAGAGCTAGCAAGGAAATAGGGACTTAGAACCTACTATCCCAAAGAACTCAGCTTGACCACCCACCTAAAGGAGTTTGGAAATGGATCTTACTCCAGAACTTCCAGGTAAGAACCACCCCCCACCCCCACCCCCACCGCCATACTGTCAGCCTAGGGGATGCTGAGCAGAGAACCCACTCAGAGCACTCATGGAAATGGGCAACAGTTAGTGTTGTTTTAAGCCACTAGGTTTGTGGTAACTTCTCACACGGCAGTAGAAACTAATGTAGGTATTTAAACTAGTGAATGATTAAAAAGGAAAACACATTTATCTTTCTAACTGTATTTTCAATATTAGGAAAATCACTCTGGGGAATAATCTTGTGGATTTAGTTTCATTTTTTTCTACTCGGCATCTGCAGCGGCCTCTCGATTGCTCTGGTTCCAGGGAAAGCCTGTGTCAAGATGGGGTCTCTGGGGCTGGGATTCGGGGCCAGGCCATGTGAGTCCCCACTGCGCACCCACTCCACGAAGCGGAGTGATTCCCTGCCTGTAAAGCTCTCCCAGATTCACAAGAGACTTGTTTTGAGCTGGGGGTGCTCCTAGGCACACCCCTGGTGGGCTAGCTCACCCCAGGGCATCCACACAGTGTATCTGACAAATTAGGAGCCTGTGAGCATTCAGAGGGCCTCCTGGGAACAAGTCCCCACCTTTGCATTTTAACACACGGAAAAGCCTGCAAGTTGTTATCCTATAGCCGCTAAGGGTGGCCTTAGGACTGACCCGTGAGAGAGAAATTGAATCACAAAGACTCTGGGGCTCCACCAATCTCACCCTCTGGTGCCTATTGTAATAAACCAAAACCTCTCTTACAGAACGCCTAGCTTTGTGAAGCCTTATGCTCCCTATATTACACTCACCTTGTCTTTCATTATTGTTTTCGTTTACAGAGGGAGAAGCTGAGGGTCCAAGAGATTGTATAATGTACCCAAGGAGGCACCGTTAATGATTCAGTGGGGATTCTGATCCTGCTCTGACTCTAGACTCTTGTCACCATTCACTCACTACCTTGGGTAGCCACGGGGAAGGACTGCCTCAGCAACAACCCAGAGCAGTGCTTTTTATCCTGATGCATGTTAGAGTCTTGAGTAACCTTCTAAAAGCCCTAGGCCTGGACTTCAACAGATATTTGGACATGAGTGGTTTTAAGGGAACCTGTGCCTCAATAGTTGAGAACATCTCCTGGTGGTTTTAAGGTGAAGAACCGCGGTTCTCTGCCAGTGTTATGCAAAAGATCCTTACTAGGGCCCTCCTTACATATGCAGATTCCTGGGCCTCCCTGGGAGACTGGTTCAGCTGGGGTGGGGTAAAGACCAAGAATTAGCATATTTCACACCCAGCCGTGTGTGCTAAATAGCCGTCCGTGCTATTTAAACTTGGTAAAAATGAAGATTCCAATTCATAAGTCTGAGAAGGAACCTCAGAGTCTGCATTTTAAACAAGTTTCCAGCTGACATGAATGGTACTGGTCCAGGGGCTACATTTGAAGTGGCCAATGTCCCAGCAGACTTAGAAGTACCCTAGACCAATGTTTCTCAAAGTGTAGTCTGGGGACCAGCAGCATAGTGAGCAAACTTAACAGAAAGGGAAACTGGGGGGCCCCACCTCAGCCTTACTGGATTAGAAATTCAGGGAGTGGAGTCAGCATTTTGGATAAACCTTCCAGGTAATTCTGATGTGGGGTACGTTTTGAGAACCACTGAGAAATCGGCCATATCTGGGATAGCAGCTCAGGGCTGGCAGAGAAGGGGTGTCTGTTCTCTTCGTTGTTTCTGCTTTGGGCTCCAAAGGCAAAGCTTTGTTTCCCCAGGAGGACAAGTCAGTGGAACAGGAAGCAGGCAAGGCTTCCAGCAGCCACACTGGAACCAGCAAAAATTCCCTAGTTTCCTGACAAGGTCTGGGGCAGCCAGGTAGATATTGTGAGGCAAGTATGGAAAACTGAACATTCTTGAAGGATGCAGCACAGTTAGGTCGAGTTTTTTCTCAGTGCATCAGTTTCTGGAGCCTAAATACCCTTTTCTGGAAAGCAGTGGGATTTCCCTGGCTTGAGGAAATAAAGCGAGCTCTTCTGTGAAAGGAGAGGGTGGGATTATTTCTCACTTTGAACATTGATTCAGTCTTTCTTTGAGTAAGTACATATTGAATGCCTGGTGTATACCAAGCCCTCTGCTAGGAAGCAGGGTGAGAAATGGCAGAAACATTTATTGTGTACCCCATCCCACCACCCCCCTGCCTACCCCAGAGGCAGGTGCTAGGATCCTCTCCCCTACAGGTCACCAGGTACCCTTTATAGGGACACATTCCTACATTCTGGGAACATCTAGCTTTTAAACAGGGGCCTTAGGGGGCATTCTGATGGGTTCCCTTTTTCTAAAAGCAGAGCATGAAATAATAGGTATGCCTCTCTGAGCTGGAACCTTGCGTCCTGAAGAGAGAAGGGCTCAGGGCTGAAGGCAAAGGAGCAGGAAGTACAAGAGCCTGGGACCAATGGGGGCCCAGTGGCCTCTTCTGTCCAGGAGAACAAGTCCAGCCCTCCAGCTCCCTATTCCCTGAGCTGGGCAGTCACATGAGACCCCCTTCAAAGTCCACCTGTTCTGCTTGGCCCCGCACAGAGGTTTTTTACATAGCAGGACACCACCTGTAGGTCTCTCGATAGCTAAGGGCTGAGAGCTCCTCACAGAAGAGAGAAGCCGTGTTTTAGGGATGCTGTGACAAGTCTGCAGCAGTGAGCCTCAAGAGCCAGCCAGCCGTGGAGGGCAGAGCAGAGGAGCACGCGGTCTCCACTTCACCCTCTGCCAAATACATAAATACGTGGGTTTTTCACCCTACAGTGTGGTTCCCCCCCTCCACCCCGCCATCCCTGCCCCAGCTGTTGGATTAAGGATCTGGGTGTCTCCAGCCATCCTCCCCAGATTCAGGTTCAGGGATCCCAGGGAGCTCCTGTCACATCTCTCTGCCCCTCTGGAACATCCAGCTTCTGTATCCTTCTAATAAGACCCCAACAGCTTTGAGCATTTCCTTGCTCTTTTCATAGACCATTAGCAGGTGACCCTGCCATGTGGAGGGTGAACTGGAGGGTGTTAAGACCAAGCAGGGAGCCCAGCTGGCTGCTGTCACTGAGTCTAGGTGAAAGGTGATGGAGGCAGGATGTTTGGGGACCAGGTTGCAGTGGCAATGATAAGTGATGGAATTAAAGATTTATTTTACAAAGTAAAATCATTAGGACTTGTTCATTAACGGCTTGAATGGGGGCGGGGGGAGGGATGATGAAGACCAAAAGATAACATCCAAGTGGGTAGTGCTGCCATTTCCTGATGGGAAGGAGCGAGGAACATGTTTGGGTGGGCAGAGGGAGGGAATTGAGAGTTTGGGTTAATCAAGTTTGAAATGTCAGAAATATATCAGGTAAGCAATTAGATATTAAAATGTGAAGGTCAAAAAAAACCTGGGCTTGAGATCTGCCTTTGGAAATCATCTGCAGCCTGGGAATTTAATGCCTGAGGGTTGAGTAAGGTTACAGGGGGAGGGAAGAGGGCTGGATAGTCGCAGAAAAGATGGCAGAGCCATGGGGCCTTCAACCCTTGGGAGTCCAGAGAACAGGAGTCCGCAGAGGAGACCAGGAAAGACAGGCCAGGAAGGCAGGTGGGAAAAGGGGACCAGTGGTGTCAGGAGGCTTAGAGCAGCAAGTGTGGCTGAAGTTGGTGGGACAGAATAAGGCTGGGAAAGGGAATTGACATTCGCACTTAGCCTGAGGGTACCTCAGCTGGAGAGAAAAGCTCTTAACCCAGTGAGAGGAGAAAAGAATTGAAGGCTAAGAAAATGGAGACAGAGGTGCTTTTCCAAGAAGGGGGGGGGCGGGGAAGTGGGGGGTGTTGTCAGGAGAGGACATGGGTTAGAAGGAACCTCTTTGTTGGTGTAGGTCTTAGTTTTGTTTTTGGAGGGTTGGACCATGCTAAGGCCAGTTTGTAGGACCATGGGAAGAACCCAGTAGAGGGGGAGAGGTCGGTGATGTGGGAGGAGGTTAGGGGAATCCGGGTCGATTGTGATGGACCCATGCTCCTTTTTCCTCGCCGGGAAGGTTCCTCCCAGATGCTGGTGCTTGTTCGTGGGCTGGGGCTGCTTGCTGCTCGCTGCTCTCTGCTCCCAGTCCCCTTTCAGGATCTCGTGCCTATCCAGTAGGGAGCAGAGGGGGTGCGCCCGGGACCTCTGCTTCCCGCCCCCCACCACAGTGTCGGAGGAAGGGGAGGCAAGCCCCTGGAGGCAGGGTGCAGAGGCAACAGGGCTGAGCCGGTGCAGCCAGGAGGCGGAACAGGGCGCCTGCAAAGACTTAGAAGGGTGGTTTGCCCAATGCATGTAGCCTGTCCAGAGTCAAGGGGGCTGGATAGCAGGCAGGACCACTGGTCGCCTGTCCTGGAAGGGCTGCAGTGTTGAGACCAGGGCTCAGAACTGTAGCCCAAGAGCACAATCATGTCAGGATCCCCTGCCCCACGCACAGTCTCAGCCTCCTGGGGCTTGTAGGGATTTTGGGGGGAACCAAGGGTCACCCCCCCCACCCCAACTGGACCTCTCCGCAGGGAATTTGGGCTGCGAGTATCTAATGCCCTCAAATGTGCCTTAACTCGATCTAACCTTGAAAGGGCTGGATGCCCTGGGTACAGCAGGGGTCAGAGATGCTGCCCTCCTCATGCAGTTTATATTCTAGAAAGACCCCTCACATTAAACAAAATCCCATAAAATGTCTAGGATTTGGGCAATCGTTATGAGGAAACCAGTAAGGTACCGGGGTGGGGGTGTAGATAAAAGGAGAGACTGCCTTTTGATTGGGAGGGAGGCATGCGTAGGGACGGCCCATGTGAGTAAGACGGCAACAGGCTGCCACAGGAGGATTCTAGGACGTAAAAATCTGGGGTAAGATAGGAGGGGGAGGTCTCAGCTGTGGTTGAGCCAGCAGGTCCTTGGAGAGCTTGGTATACGCGAACAAAATAGTCTGGAAGGGTAAAATAACAATAAATGGCAGTGACTGTTATTAAAGTTCCGGAGGCTCTCTAAAACTTGAAATGAAATCCATGATCCAAACTACACAGTTTTGATCTTGCCCCTGGACTCTCTTGTCTGGCATTTACCGCCACCCCCCCTCGCCCCGTTGCAGGTATCTGACTGGTCAGCCTGTCATACAGAACTAGTCTGACTCTGGGCCCAGAAGTGACCCTTTTCATAATCTCCTTCAGGCTATCAAAGCTACACCGATATATATTATCAACAGATAAGTAATGGGGCAAAATGAAGACTGAAAGAACATAATCTAAAATTCTCAAAAAGAAGGAATTAATACAGAGAATTTGAGGACAAAAGGGTCAGAAAGCACCCGCGGGTCTCGAACCCCAACGAGAGGGTTGTAAGGTTTGGTAACCACACGCGAAGTAACCGCTTGAGCTAAAGCCGACCCGAGCGCCTAGCTGCAATTTCACCCTCTCAGCTGCAGTGGTGTGGAGTGACGTCTAGGGGCAGGGCTGCATTTCTCCACGCCCCCAGAGCTGCTGGCCTCACTCAGTCCTGCCTGTTCCCGTGTGTCGGGAGTTTGTCCTGTTCTCTTGGTCCTCCCCTTCCCGCAGAGCTGAGGGAGGGGACGAGAATCAGGAGGGAGGGGATGGGTTTGCAGATCGAGGGCTATGAGAAGCAGCCAGCACTTGGAGAAGTTCTCCCGAGCTAGAAACTTGTCAAGGTGTCCTTGAGCAGGCCTGGGGAGCCCAAGTCTCAGTAAAATCTTCCCCTACAGCCTGTGATCTTGCCTAGGGCTAAGAGACAAGCTCATTTCATCTCTATGCCAGGCCCTTGAGCTGGCCCCTAGTGACGGAGTTCGTGATGTGCAAATGCTTTTGGGATGGGGCGTGAGTGAACTAAAGAAGGATTATCCGGCTTCTGGACCCCAAGGTTCAGCCCAGAATTGAGCTCGGAAGCTCAAAACTTGAAAGCCTCAGGGCACCTGGGTGGCTTGGTCCGTTGGGCAGCCGACTTCTGCTCAGGTCATGATCTCGTGGTCTGTGAGTTTCGAGCCCCACGTCGGGCTCTGTGCTGACAGCTCAGAGCCTGGAGCCTGCTTCCGATTCTGTGTCTCCCTCTCTCTCTGCCCCTCCCCTGCTCATACTCTGTCTCTCTCAAAAATGAATAAACAATAAAAAATTAAAAAAAAACTTGAAAGCCTCATAGCTCATAAGAAAGTCCTCTCTCAGGGACAAAGTAGGGCTAAGTGTCCTTCCTTTTTCCCATCCCATGGCTGGTCTCCACTTCTTTCCTATTGGAGGATTCGGGAGCTGGATAGAGACCTGACATATACAACTGTTAAAAAAGGGACTCAAACCTCAAGCATAATAACATACCCGTTTAGAGCGTACAGCACCATGAAAAGCTCCGGGTTAAGCTGTCTCATTTATACCCTAATTGGTAATGTTGTCCCATTTTGTAGACAAACAGACTCAGAGTTTAAGAAACTGAAACAGTAAGAAATGGAAAAGTGGCACAACTACTCAGTGACAGAACCACAGTTTGAACTCTAAGGAAAGGGGAAGAGTTATCTGTAAGGGTCTGTCTGGCGGTCTTACTTTAAAATGTTTCCAACAACTGGTAAGCTCCACCAGACAGATAAACCATTTTACTCTTTCCCATTTCCCTGTGCCTGGCAAAGTGTGGGGGCCACAGTAGATAATCTATAAACACGAGTGAGTGAGCAACAGGAAGAGTTGGACAGCTTTGTTCTAGAAACTGGCCTAGAAACTCGAAGCTCAAATGTTTGATTAATTGGTTTTTAAAAACATGTTGTGTGGAACAAAAACCGCACGAGCAGTTAAAGCCAGTACAGGTAATAAAAGCCACCCTTAACCTAATTTTAGGTATTCATCCTGATCCTTCCCTATTTTTTTTATTTTTAATTTTTAGACAGAAAAGTGTGTGCGTGACATGGTGAGGGAGGGAGGAGCAGAGACGAGGGAGAGACAGGATCTCAAGCAGGCTCCATGGGCCCACGGAGATCGTGACCTGAGCCGAAATGAAGGGTCGGATGCTTAACTGACTGAGCCACCCAGGCACCCCAATTATAGCTTTTTTTTTAGTGAGTTGGCTGTGCCTCCTTCCTAGTCCTCTTTCTATAAATTTACATAGGAAGGTAAAATTTAAATAAAAATAGCTTTATTTTGCTTATGTTTCTCTTTTGTTTGATAGGATGGGACTCCAGTGACGCGGCTTTGTGGGAAACTCAATTGTGTCTGGGAAACGATCCCACAACAGTGTCTGGAGATCTCTCCTTATTTATAATAGCTCCCCCAGAGTACCAGGACATGAACCACGATGTATTTTGCCATTCCCCTGGTAGGATTAGACACTGAAGTTGTTTCTGGATTCTTTGTTTTTAACCAGTTTTACAATCTTGCTCCGCTGAACATCTTTGTACAAGTCTCTTCACGGAAACAGATGAGTGTTGCTTGAGGGTGAATTCTCAGCAGCGGACTTGCTGGGCAGTCGTTTACACATTCAAAACTGTCATCACCAAATTGCCATCCAAAATTAGGGTATTAAGAATATCGCGTGGGATAGAGGCCTGGGAATTTGTGCCGAGACAATGTGCCTCTTTCAGGCCAGGTGCATGGGATTCTGTCAGCTGTGAACCCAGTTCACCTGCCGCCAATCACGTCTCTGCAATCCAGCTGCTGGTCTGAGGTGGCTCAGGCTTTGGAGCCTGGGGTCTGGGTTGAGGAATAAGAACTGGGCAGCAGCAAGGGGAGGACTCAGCGGGTACGTTGCGGGTGCTCCCCCTGGTGGGCAGATGTCCCTTGACAGTAAGGAAATCCACCTGGAAAGCCTAACCCCGTCCCGTCCACGCCTGCTCCGAACCCTCAGCGAAGGCCTCCCATTCTTACAACCCAGCCCGGACTCTGTTCGCCGGGTGATCCGGTACCTGGCTCCTTTTCCCATGACACCTGGTGCCCCTCTCTTGTTGCCTTGTCGCGTCGCCGCCACACTGCCCTCTCTGGTTCCTCAAGCATGCCTTTTCTAGCTGCTGTGCTGTGTCTCAAAAAACCTCTCCGCCCTTCAGTCTCATTCTTTAACACTTACCTCCTCAGAGGGCCCTTCCATGAACACTGCCCAACGGGTGTTAGCACCCACCTTCTTCTTTGTCACGGCAGCTGGTGTTTTTCCTCCGTGAGCAAGTCCACACCTAGATCAGCTCAGACATGTCCAAGTGCGGAGGAGTGCAGTGTCCTGAGGACGGGGGCTGTATCTGTCGCAGCTGTGCTCCCTGGCTCCCAGTGCCTGGCCTGGCCCCTGGGCGATGGCATGCTCTGGGCACTTGTTAGAAGAATGGCCGAGTGAATACATACATGACGCTATTACACGCAGGAGTAGAACTGACCTCGAGAGCTAGCAGGGGTCAAGCAGGACATACCTTCTGGGGTCTGGGCTCTTGTTGTCTCCATGGGATAAGACAATGTTTTTCCTGGGGTAGGTTTTTGTTAGAGGTATTGCCCTGGGGATGAGGCAGGGGGACAGAAGGCAGGGAGGGTTGCCTCAGTAACCCTCCCTCCCCACGGTCTGTAAGATTGACCGTATTATGTGCTCGCTGAGCAAACTCAGGCCCAAAGAGGCAGAGGAAGAGACACCCCTAGAGTCAGGCTCAATCCCTCCTTCTGGTCCAAAAGAACAGAGTCTGAAAGAAGGACATTCCCCCACTTGGGACATGGTGGCCTTTCTCAGTGGGGGAATCTATAGTGGCTGCGACTGGGTTGTGGACTTCCCTCAGACAGCATACCATTAGAGATCATCTACGGTGCACCAGGCCTGTCAAAGATGATTAAGGGGTAAATTGGGCATTTAAAAGCTTTACGGTCTAGAGACCGTTGCTGTGGAAGATGTCAGGGGGCGTGTTGGGAGTGTGTAGAAGCAGAGCAGTCACATATGGCCAGGTTGTGCATAACTCAAATCCGGGCTCTGCCCTGAGGAATGACCACAGCGTGAACAGTGCTGTCCGTAGTCAGGCCACGCACAACCTGAGCAAACATGTGGCTGCTGGTGAGGATGGGGTATGTCGCCTGGAATTAGGGCATCTGTCTGAGGAGTAAGAAGAGAAGAGAAGATAGACCTCAGAGGAGCACCAATGTGTAGGGGTCTGTGGAAGGTGCAAAAGGCAGAGATAGAGGAGGAGGACCGGGTGTTACAGAAGCCAGCAGAAGATGAACCCAGGCGGAGGTGCAGCTAGCAGTGCCCAAGGGTGTGACTGGGGAAGCAGAGAAGGGCTCCCCAGTGGCAACAAGGAGTTGGTTGGTGACCTTGGCAGGAGTGGTGAGGATCGCATTCCCCTTTTTATGGGGATGGATGGGATGTAGGGACAGAGGGAGGGTATTCAGCTCTTGCTGGAAATTGGCTGTGAGAGAGAGGCAGCCAGTAGTGGCGTGGGTCTTCGAGACTGGGGAGAGCTTCATTTTTTAGCGGCCTTTAAGATGAGAACCTTGAGGGGCCCCTGGTGGCTCAGTCGGTTAGGCGTCCAACTTTGGCTCAAGTCATGATCTCGCCATCCCCGAGTTCGAGCCCTGCGTCAGGCTCTGTGCTGACAGCCCAGAGCCTGGAACCTGCTTTGGATTCTGTGTCTCCCTCTCTCTCTCTCTGCCCCCGCCCTCATTCATGCTCTGTCTCTGTCTCTCTCAAAAATAAACATTAAGAAAAAAAAAAGATGAGAGCCTTGAACATGTCTGAATGCTGTAGGGAAGGCAGTAGTAGTAGCCAAGGGAAGTTGAAAACTCACCAGAGAGTGTTTTCACCAGGATGACTCACACAGCAAGGCTTCATGGAGGGAGAGAGTTTAGCTCTATATTAAGCAAAGACTCCAGATGACCGCTAGTCAGAATTCCAGAAGGCTTCATGGAGGTGGTGTGCCTTAGTCCTGGGCATCAGGGGCCCCTTTTAGACCATACTCCAGGTGACTGGAATACTCAAGTCACCTCCAGAATGGCCCCGAGTGTCTCTTGGAGTCTTTGTGAACCTTTCCCTCCTCACATCCTCCCTAGAACAGTCCATTCCCAAGGGGAAGCCAACTCATTTTTTGAGGTTAGCATTAGTCTGATTCCACACCAGGAAAATTCATTGCAAGGAAACAAACGGATATCCCTCATAAACATAGATGTGAAAATTCTAAATAAAATTTTAGCATATAGAAGCCAACAATCTACAAAAATGCAATGTATCATGACCACGTAGGCCTTACCACAGAAATGGAAGGTTGGTTTAACATTTGAAAATCAACATAGTTCACTATATTAATAAACTAAAGCCCAGAGAACACATCATAGCAATAGATGCAGAAAAGACATTTGGAAGTCCAACGTCCATTCCTGATTAATAAAACAAACAAACAAAACAAAACAAAACAACTCTCAGCACCCCAGGAATGGTGGGGAATTTCCTCAACTTGATAACTAGCACCTACAAGAGGAGCCCATCTAACAACCTGCATAAGTGGAAGAGACTAACAGACTTTCCCTACTAAGATCAAGTAGTTAACAGGGATGTCTGCTTTTAGCACTTGGATTTGACATTATACTGAAGGTTCTAATCAGTGCAGTAAGTCAAGAAAAAGTAATGAGTTACCCAAATCAGAAAGGCAGAAGTAAAACTGTTTTTAGGAGCCAATGACACAATCATCTATGTCGAAAATCTGACGGGATCAAAGAAAAGCTACCAGCACTGATGAACAAGTTTAGCAAGGTGGCAGGACACAAGATCAGCCTACGATTCTACTTCCTTTCACAGCAATAAACAACCAAAAATGAAATTTAAGATAATACTATTTACAATAGTACCAGAAATTATAAAATCCTTAGGGATGAACATGGCAAATGATGTGCAAGGCCCATGGACTAAAAAGTAAACTTGGCTGAGACAAATTTTAAAAATCAAAATAAATGGAAAACACATTTAGTTTGTTCACGGATCAGAAGACTCAGTATTGCTCTCACGTCTCACCACAGTGTTCTATAGATGTAATATACTCCCAATCGGAGTCCCATGTGGCTTTCTTTTAAATTAAAAATTGATGAGTTTATGTTGAAATTCGTATAAAAAGTAATAGACCTGTATTAGCCAAAACGACTTGGAAAAAGGGTACAATGGGAGGGCTCACCTTACCTGATTGGAAAAGTAAAAATCAGATGATGATAATGGCACAGAGATGGACAAATAGATGAGTGGAACAGAACAGAGACTCCAAAAATAGACAACTGATTCTTAACCAATTTGCAAAGGCAATTCGGTGAAGAAGGCGTGGACTTTTCCACTAATGGGGCTGAAACAATTGGTTATCCATAGAAAAAAGTAAGTTTAAGCCATATTTCCCACCATATATAAAAAGAAATCATAAAAATTTTTTACTTAAAAAACTTACAGATCATAGACCTGAATGAGAAACCCAAAACCCATAAAGCTTCCAGGAGAAAATCTTTTTGACCTTGAGCTAGGCAGAAATTTCTTAGGTACAAGAGCAAAAAGCCTGATTGAAAAAAGAAAAAAAAAATGATCATTTGAATTAACTTTGCTCTTTGAAAGATGCTGTTAAGAGAATAAACAGACAAGCCAGGGACTGAGAGACGAATCTTTGCAAATCACAGACCTGAAAAACACAGAATAGAAAAGCTCTCAAACACTCCACGTCAAGAAAATAAACAGCTCATTTTTCAAAAAAGGGCCAAAGGTTTGAACAGACATGTCACCAGAGCAGATACAGGGATGACACAAAAGCACATGATAAGAAATTCTCAGCATCATTCTTGTTGAGGGAAATGCAAACTAAAGTCACAGTAGGATTCTTCCACTACACATTTGTCAGAATGGCTAGACTGGGAGAGACCAGTCCAAGTGGCAGTCACAGCCTAGGGTGGGAAGGAGCTGGAATTTTCTTATGCACTGCCGGTATGAATGATGAGGCAAACCTGTGTAAGGCAAAGTTGGACAGTTTCTTAAAAAGTCAACATGCTCATAGCATACCAGCTTCTTCCCTCCTAGGTGTTTCCTCAGGAGAAAGAGCATGTGTAGAAACCAAATCTTGTACATCAATATTCCTATCAGCTTTATTCATAATAGCCCCAAACAGGAAACAAATAGTCAAAAACTAGTCGATGGATCAACAGTCTGTGTCATATCTATGCAGTGGAATACTACCCAGAAATAAAGGGGAATGAACTATTGGTAGTTTCATCAACATGGATGAATCTCAAAAGAACGATACTGAGGGCTGCCTGGTCAGTTAAGCGTCTGACTCTTGATTTTGGCTCAGATCATGATGTCAGGATTTGTGGGTTCAAGCCCCACGTTGGGCTTGACATGCGCTGACGGCACGGAGCCTGCTTGGGATTCTCTGTGCCCCTCCCCCACTCACTAGCTCTCAAAATTAATAAATTAAAAAAAAATAATGATGCTAAGATGGAGAAGCCAAATGAAAGGAGCACATATAATATGGATCATTTACCTAAAACTCGAAAACATGCAAATTAATCCCTTCGGACAGAAAGCTGAATAGTGGTTGCCTGGGGATGGTAGGGGTGGGGTGGGAGGTATGGCAGGGTGGAATTATACAGGGGGAGGGATCTTTGGGGAGTGTTAGATGTGTTCACAGTCTGATTGCAGTGATGGTTTCATGGGCGTATACGCGTGTTCAACCTATTGCATACAGTTTATTGTGTGTTAATTGCACCTCGATAAAGCTGTTGAGTACAGAGGCTCCTAGTATGTTGACCTCCCTGTTACTCTGCTTTTTGTTCCACAAATGTCAGGAACAAGTTCCGTGATGGGCCATTAATAAGAGTTAAACATTAAGAAAAAGCAAAGAGACTTCTCTGAGTATGTGTGAGCGTGCTGTTTGTGAGACACAAAAACAGAAGACATTTTTCTCACGTGCCCAAAGAACCAGAGGCTTCAAAAAGTCACCGTGTAATATAATTAATAGCAAGTATTTATTTACCAACCAATTTGACTCCCTCCTTGAGTCAGATTCTTGACAAATGCATACAATAATCCTTTTGACCCTCCCAATAAATTTAGAGTAGTGTGACAGTTTCGAAAATGAGTCTCAGAGGCATCACATCAGCTTTCTAAAAGTGCACAGCGAAGGAGTGGCAGGGCCGGGATGTGAGGGGCCTGAGATGGCCGCACTTGTCCCCCCCCCACCCCCCCCCCCCCGCTGCCCCTGCTCTGTGGACCCCTCCCTGCAGACAGCTGCCAGTTGGGCTGGTGTTGAAACAATAGGCCAACTCCGTCCAAGAGTCCAGTCCTCCAAGGTTAGCTATTGTGCATAGAGCTATATATAGCTGACTTTGGGGAAGAAAGAGAAAATAAGATTTACTTTTTGGAGGCTCAGAGGATTGAGGCAACTTGAAAGGTCCTCAGGGCTTTTGCAGACGGCGGCTGAAATGTCATTGGCTAAGCACAGTTGGAGTGTGGTTTCTTAACAAGGGAGGAGGTGTCCTGGCCCAGGGAGGTGTGACACGTTTCTCTGCTCAAAATAGAGACTGGCCATTTCCTGAGTGGGAGGCAGCTGGGGTGGGAAGGCAGCCCCAGCCCTACAGCTTCTGACCATTAGAGCGTCTTGCACCCCTGCTGGAAAGTGGGAAGCGGGGGCAAAGTTCAGGGCCCCTGAGGCTCTCACGCTGTGGGGAGGGGGGCGTGGAATGGGGGTGGTGGTGACAGAGAGGACAGTGAGATGGCTGCTATATTGATTGCTGGTGGGGAGGGGTGGCTCCCAACTCTGCCTGGTGCGGGGGTGGGGAGAGAGGGGAACGGGGAACGTGGGCAGAGGCCAGTCCTTACAAATTGCAGCTAAGGAGGTGTTGAGGCTGAAGTCTCTGGGTATGGACAGAGTTCATGGTTCCTGTGCAGGCAGCCGCTGAAGAAGAAGGGTCCAGAAAAGGAGGCGGAGGCCTGCTAACGTCCCGGCAGTGCTGTGAGCATTGAGAGGCCATTTTCTAACTGGGTGAGAACCAGCCATGCCCTTGAGTTCGGATCCTCCACAGGTTCCAACTCAGTACCTGCTCCAGGGCTGATGTGAGCTGGTTTGCACCAGTGTGGCTGTGCTGGGGGTTCACTGCAGAGCTACTTTTGCACTGGCTTGTAACTAGCCCCTGCCCAGACTCCCCCATAATGACTCTTAACCATTACAGCCATCATGATGTCATCCCTCATCCCTATGTCCCATGGTACCCACTCCTCACCTAGCAAGTCCAGCTGCCCAAAGGTCAATGCCCAGCTTTGCGGTGGTTGCCTCGTGCCAGGGCTGTTAAATATATGAGTATCACCTATGCTGGACCCAAAAGAGTAGCGCTCGTCCACTACTCTTTGCTGTGTGTCAGTCACCCCCCTCCATTCTAGATGCTTTCCTTGTATCTACAACAGTAGCGATAGCCGTAAGACAACAGTAGCTAACAACAGTAGTTCATTAGATGCCAGGGATGGTGCTAAGTACTTTGCATTGATTATGCCATTTTAATGCCCATCCATCATTATAACCCTATGTGGTAGGTTCTGATAGTATCTTCCATTTTCAGAAGGAAAAAAAAACCTAAGGCCCAGAGAGGTTAAGCAACTTGCTTTGGGTCACACAGCTAGTAAGTGGCAGGGCCCAGTTAAAACCCAGGTCTTGCTGACTCCAGGATCTTTGCTCTGGCATTATTCTATACGATAAGAAATAATCGAAAACAATAAAAAATGCTCCTAAAATTTAAAAGCACCCTTTTATGAAAGCCATTTCTATTCTGTACTGAGTGTCCAACACCTTTATCAGGCAAATTTCTTCAACTTTGCTGCTTGAGTGTTTCTAATACACTGTCTGCATTCGATGGCTATAATTCTCCTGCTGTGAAAGTAAGGGTGATTGTGCCAGGGGCATCCTAGTTAATCTGGCTGAACAGTGGTGCAAAATACTCCATTAAAGAGGATGCAGGAGTCCTGACTGATGTCTGCAAGAAACAAATGGAAGTGTGGAGGCTCCATGCCATCCATTTGCTCCCCAGTCTCCAGAGCTTTCCTGGAAACCCTCCTTCCTGATTATTTATTGTGAAGTCATGCAAAGGCCACTGACGTCTTATTGGCAAGGCTCTTAAGAGCTGCACTGTTTCTGAAAGCAGGCCACTTTCTGTGTTCCAGGAATTATCTAGTGTATCCAAGACTGGTCATGAACATGCAATCACCCGTTCAGTAACTATCTAGGGAGGACCCACCATGGATCAGGCGCTCTTCTAGATACTGAGCAGAGAGTCACAGATAAAACAGACCCTGCTCCTGCCCGCATGGGGCTTGTCCTCTAGAGAAAGAAAGAGATACTTGACACCTGACTGCAGAAACACAGCTAACTGTATAATTATGTCTTGTGATAAATGCCGTGAAAGCAAAGCAAAGACTAAAGTAAAAGATCTTCAATTCGATTATCAAAGATGTGAGAAGAAGGAATATCGCAAGTACTATTCAAGCTGACACATGAAGAGGCAGGCAGTCACACGAAGGAAGGCGAGGGTCTCAGAATAAAGTTGCAGGTGGGGAGGGCAGTGTGGGTGCAGGCCTGGGGTCAGGTGACACTTGGGCAGTTTTGAGGTCTTGAAAGGAAAAACATCTGGAGTTTAACTGCATGGGAGAGAGTGAGAGGTGATAAGCCTGGATGGTGGGAGTGGGCCACATTTTCTGGGAATGAGGGTCTCTATAGAGCAAGTGCAGATGAGGGTTTAAGGCCTAAGGAGGGTGGTGGAATCACCCCCAAAACCATACCCTTTGCTAGGACAGACCGATGGACAATAGCAAGAAGAGGTCCCCAAAGCTCTCCTCACTCATGAGGCAGTTGCTTTGTGAATGGCATTTGCTTTCACAGAAAACTTTATCTCGGGCAAAAATCACATCATACTGGCAGGGGAAAGCATTCTTGATTAAAGTAAGACCCGACAGCTCACGTCTGTGAATGTGGCCCAGACTTGCAGGGGCTGGGATGATGCCTTAGGATTCTTCTAGTTACCACTGACAGAAACTACCTCAGATTAGCTTAGGTGAGGAAGAGACATGTATGGATTCAAACCACTGGGGAGTCTAAGGAGTCAGCTGGCGAAGTAGAGGTGTTCAAACTTGTCATCTCTTACGTCTCTCTTTTGGTCTTTCCCGCTCCGTCTTTGCTGCTTCTTACCGATTTACCACCATGTGGCTTCGTTCTGGGACAGGCAAAGATGACGCCATGCTATTTCAGATGAAAGAGCTAGATTGTCACCTACAGTCTGAGTCTCACCTTGGATCACCTACCTATCTCTGAGCCGATTGCCAGGACGAGCCGTCTAATTGCCCGGTTTCAGTGGCACCGGGCCGCGTGGATCAGACAGGAGAGTATGGAGTTCAGGAGGGGTCATTCCCCAGAGGGCTGCTGACAGACCAGAACACATCCCTTGTACCTAAGGGGTGTGAAACTTGTCCTGCCTCCGCATGTCGAATTGTTTTGTTCCGTTATTTTTATAAATGTTGTTAAAAAGTCACCCATAAAGCTGTCAATGTATTGTTAGCGTTTACTGCATAACCTGTTAATCATACCCACCCACTTACATGCACACAGACATCTACATCTTTTATAGGCTTTGTTTGGTTGGTTTTTTAGGGTAGTCATTTGGTAGAATTCAACTTCAATACTATTAACTTTTAATTTTTTCCCAAGAAATGTAAAAATGTCCTCTCTTCCTCTAATCAGTGATGTCCCAAATGAAACTCTGGCTAATGCTCCTCTATTTAAACCTCATTTTGCTCCTTCTCATCTTTTCTAACATTGAACACTGATGCTAGAATCCCCAGCATATGCTTGTTTGCGGTTTTGGGGTTAACCACGTAAAAATGCTCCAAGTGTATTTGGGGTAAAGGGACAGGGCTGAGGAGTCCTGACCCATTTCTTGAGTCCTTGGACTTAAGTTCTCTCCTGAGAACTCTCTCCTGTCTTTGCCCTTTGACCCATGGCCTGGATGGTTTGTTTTTGTTTTTGTTTTTTTGTCTTACAGAGGAACTCACGGCCATGCGCAAAGATAACACAAAAAGATGTTCCTTGCAGCTTTGATTGTGACAGCTTACAAAGTGGCAACACTGACATGCCCATCGGTTTGGTCAAGTGACTGTGTATGATGTAACACAACCCAATACCTGGGAGTAATGCCAGCCATTTCTGCAGACCCCTCTGGAAGGTGCCCAACGTGTACTCAGAGAAAACATGAAATTGCAAAAGGGTGTTAGAGTTGTAGTTCACAAACTGATATTTCAATAAATATTTAATGAGTGGGTACTACTGACCAGGCTTTTCCATTGCCCTGTTGTTAAAAATTTCATCTGTTCTATTTCCTCATTTGTCTTTTACTTGAAAAATGGCTTCTCTTCCAAAAGTTCTCAAAGAAGACGAGACAAGTAGGATCCGGGGTGGCTTTTGAAAACTACTTAGAGTTAATAGTTTGAATAACTTAGGGAAACATTTCCCTCCCTCCCCCGCCCCGTTTATATTTATAAAAGACCTCATTGGAAGAAAAATGTTACACATGAACATTTGCACATATATATCTGGTTTTCCAACAGTCATAAAACCAGGATCACATGTTCTCTTCTGTACTGTATGAATTTTCCCCTTGAAGGTGAATTACTTAAATAACAAAAAAGTACTAGTTCAGGGGCGCATGAGTGGTTTAGCCAGCTAAGCGTCCAAGTCTTGGTTTTAGCTCTGGTCATGATCTCACAGTTCCTGAGTTCTAGTCCCATGTCAGATCCATGCTGAGAGTGCGGAGCCTGCTTGGGATTCTCTCCCTCTCTCTCTCCTTCTCCCCTGTTCCTTTTCTCTCTCTCTCTCAAAATAAATACACTTAAAAATTCTTTTAAATGTACTAGTTCATTAAAAATTTCACACATACACACACATATGCACGACGCACATACAAGGCTTTTCTCCCTGACAAGCCTCTCTCATTAGTCACTTTCTACTCTTTGGAAGGTTTGCCCCTTGTCACTGCCAGGTGCTTCTGTGATCCCCTCTGAACTACCTTTCCTACTAGGGTAGGAGCCATATTTAACCATCGTGTTGTGACTGTTTCCTTCCTTCCGGTGACCTAACATGTGAATCTCTTGTAAAGGTAGTCAAAGAAGATGACGAAGAATGCAGGGGTGTGTTGGGGAACCATTCAGAGTTCATGGCCCAAATACCTTAATAAGAGCTTTAAGAAGTTTTTTTTTTTTTTTTCATAGAAGACTTAAATTGAAGAAAAATATACTGTGTGATCATTTTCCCAAGCCCCACCCGGTATGTGAGTGGCTTACAGCATTGCTCATTGTAGAGCAATTGGTTATTCTGACTCCTTCCGCAAATTAATTTACCTCAGGAAGCCACGTCCCTCTATAAAGGGGAGGGCGAAACAATGGGGTCTTTTACATTCTCGGTAATATGGGGCTCGTTAGCTAAATGCTGACTTTGTTTGGCTCTGGAACAGAGCAAAATATCCTAAAGCAAGTTCATAGCTGTAGCAAACTGGAAAGAAAGGGGACCCTCGCACCTGTGTCTGAGCCCTGGGTGGGGAAGGAGCCAGGCGGGGGTGTCTGGGGCAGGAGGTGCGCTGCTCAGGTGGCCTCCTCCCCCTCTCCTGGGGTCTGGGCCCAGAGGGAATGATGGGAAGGCCAGAGGGTGGCACTTAAACCTCTTGGGCCAGAGGTGCCAGAATACTGTATAGACCAGCAGTCTCCATGCAATTCCCACCCCCCCCCCCCCTTGCTGATTTAATCACAACTGCCTCTTTGGGTAAAAATATCTGAGCATATACTCCCAATATACATTATAATGATATGTTGAATATCTTATAAACTAAAAAAAAAAACCCAACATTTTAAAGATGAAATTAAAAAATAAAATAAATTTAATTATAAGACCACTTTTACAGATGAGATAGGAACAGACCTCTGGTCCCCATGGTCCCCAGCTGAATGATGAAATGATCCTTGGAACTTGTCGCTTTAAAAACAAGCAGCCTGCGGGCACCTAGGTGGCTCAGTTGGTTGGCCACCAACCACTGACTTCAGCTCAAGTCATGATCTCACAGTTAGTGAGTTTGAGCCCCGCATCAGGCTCTGTTCTGACAGCTCAGAGCCTGGAGCCTGGTTCGCATTTTGTGTCCCCCTCTCTTCCACTCCCCTGCTCATGCTCTGTCTCTCTTTCTCTCCCAGGAATAAATAAACTTTAAAAAAAAGAAATAAAAATTAAATAAAAATCAAATAAAAACAGCCTAATACCAACCCCTATCCCCAATTTCCCACCAAAACTGAAAGTTGTCTCCTAGAAGGTACAGAAAATGCTCAAGGCTCATAATGCCTGAAGGAGAGCTTATAAAGTGAATCTGGGAAGAATTTCCACCAAATACAGGGTTAATTGAGTAGGAGAGAGGAAAACAAATGGTGATAATCCTGTGTCACCATGGAATAGAGTATCCCTCTTTCCTAGAAAGAAGGCAGAAGGAATCCCCAGCAAACTCCATTTTCTGCAGCAGCCTTAAAATCAGGGAGCATTTCAGAACAGGAGCCTGCCTCTTGGGACTGTCATTTCCCACCCACCCCAAGAAGCACATGTTTGTCTTATGTCCATCCAGAGACTGCAAATCACAGAACAGAGGAGAGCCGGGAGTTTGAGGGCGGGCAAGAGGGAAAGAGATGATACAGAGCATCTCGAAGTACTGAGGACCCAAGGTCACTGCTTTGACAATAAGGAAGAGAGAAGAAATCTTTAGAATAGCCCCTGACACAGGTGTGCCTGTCCCACTTATTCCAGCAATTCAATGCATCAAAGCCAGGAGTTGGGAAGGAGGAGAAAAGCCGTCTTAGGACAAGAGAGGCATGTGACAGAGTGATAGTCTGGGCCTTTATCCTTCGCTTCAATCAAGCTTTTTATGATTTTAGAGGGTTTTTATGCTGGAGTTCAATGTAAGATTTTTTTCCCGAAAAAAGTTTCTGCTGAAAACCATGGTGGTCACTCCTACTGGACATTGGGAATTGGGTCATGAGCTGTCATAGCCACCTGCTCTAGTGCTGAATTCACAGAAGTGGAGTTGGGCAGCACACCTACACAGCTGCCCGGTGGGTAGCTCCCCCTTTGTGCAGAACCAAGTCGAGAAGGAGGAACCTGACAAGGGACAACTAAAACCCTCATGAAGAAGGCAGAATAGAAATAACATCTGAAGAAATACACAGGAAGACTGTGATGGCAGAAATGATGGATAGCAGAACCCAGAAGAACAGTTTTGAAAACTGTTTGGCATATCTGATAAACATAGCTTCCAGTAATATAGGTAGAGAATCATGAAGAAAAAAGACAAGATGAAAAGGGGTATTAAGAAGTCAGGGAAACTGCTATATTAATGGTAAGATTAAAATCATCGGGATTGGAGGCAATAAAGAACTAAATGCCCAGAAAATTAAATCACTAACATGGAGGAGAAACTTCAGCAATCTTTATAAAATGCAAAGGAAACAGGAAAGGCGATCAAGATTATGAGAAAGGAAATTATCTACGTGGAGGATAAATAATAGAGACTAATTCCAACAAGTAAGAATCATCGTCAGTACATGTAGAACAAATACAACTGAAACATCGCAGGGATTTAAAAAAATCTTGTGAAGTTGTAAATCAAAAACAAAACCTTCAGAAAGGAAGGAAATATAGGTATTTATCTGATGTTAGGGGCAAGAACTCTTAACAAAGAACATCAATGATAGCAAATGTATTTATCAGAATATTAATGTACCTGCATATGTACTTTTTAAGAAGATGTTTATTTTGCAACAGAGTGCATACAAGTAGGGGAGGGGCAGAGAGAAAGAGGGAGAGAGCAAATCCCAAGCAGGGTCCGTGTTGGCAGTGCCCCTGGATGTGGGGCTCAATCTTACGAACTGTGAGATCATGACTGGAGTCAAAATCAAGAGTTGGACACTTAACCAACTAAGCCACCCAGACACCCATGTACTTATTCTTTAAGTTTAAAGAGCATCACAAAATGAAGGAAATTAGAAATTTGGAAAATTATCTATAATAAATATGACAAAATTAATATACTTAATATATAAAGTGTCTTTAAAAACAAATAAGAAAAACACAGTTTCCCCTTCAATAACCAACTTAGGCAAAGGTTATAATAAAGACTCAAATGACTGATAAATATTTGAAAACATAACCTCATTAATCACCAAAGATATGCAAATACAGAGCAGTGTTAACATATAGATGCCTTTCATGTTTGCAGAGTCTTTGAAGGTTATCATACACATACTAGTTGGTTTTTGAAAAACACAATTGGAATTGTACTGGCCTTCTCCCACTTGAAGGACTCTTCTTATCCTTCAGGTTTCAGTTTGACCTTCCCTTCCTCCCAGTTCTCTCTGACCACTCAAGCTAGGTTGTGACCTTTCATTAGTTTCCATTGCACCTTACATTTTGTGGCCTTTATCTCAACCATAGTGTGACTATTTGTGTGTGATTTGTGTATTCAGTATTTGGGACCTCACTGAGACTATAGCGGTAACTGAAGTTTATACTGAGAATTTATATTGTGCTATGAAATAGTTGAGTGCTTTCATGTGTCTTACTTCATTTAATCCTCCCAATAACCTTACGATATAGATTCTTTTCGTACTTGTTTTACGGAGGAGAAAGCTGATGACGTTGACAGAGGCTTAATGCCTTATCTTGCATGGTGGGGCTGGTACCTGCCTCCACTGGCTAACTACTGCTTCTGGTATGAGAGTTGCAGGCTTCTCTTCTATCCAGATGGATCATCCGGAAGCCAAGCTCTCTCCCTCTAGGAAAGGACTAGGTCTTTCATTTTCTGGCCCTTAGGCAGCACCACAGCACCCCTTTCTGAGGCTACTCCAGCAGATCAAAATTACATTTCAAAGATATAAAGTGGCTTTATTACAAAATACTAAAAATTCACCTTCCTTTTTCTTTCTTTCTTTCTTTCTTTTTTTTTTTGTTTTTTTTGTTTCAGTACGCAAAACTTTATCCATGACAAACAGCTCCACATTTCAGAATGTCACATTCCACCATAAAGACACAAAGCAAACCCAGGACCCTTGAGGAATTCATGACTCAAGTGTCCAAATCCTTTCTTGGATCCAAAGGAAAATATCTTTTCACTTCCATATGCTCCTTTGTAAATGTCAAATAGATAGCAGGATAAACAATGTTTTATGAGGATACAGGACATGTATGAGTTATTACCTCAAGTGGATGGGGGGTTATTGCCCTTTGTTTGCAAGGAGACAGCCATGAGGTCTGGTATGGAGTTACCTGGTGCTAGAGCCTGCAGGTTTGGGGGACAGAGATTGGGGGGGGGGGGCAGCTGGAAGAGAGAGAGGGTTTGCTAATTAACATCTGTGACCAGCAGGGAGCAGGGAAGGCATGCTGTTTTGTAGAATGGAGACATTTCTTTCAACCTCTAATCTGCCACAGCCCCCTTAATATGGGATTCGCACAAGAAACAAAGCAGCTCAGGGCACTGGGTTAAGAACCTGAGCTTTGGTGTTAGAAGGGTCTGCGTGTGAGTCTGAGTTCTATAGCTTGCCTGTGTGCAAATTTCTTAATCTTATGAGCCCAACTCTCCCGTAAATTTAGGGTCATGAAAGAGTTGTAATCAGAGTTACATGAGATAAGTACACAAAATGCTTAGCATAGAGCCTGGCATGTTACAGGCATTCAATATATGTTAAGCATTATTTCATAGCTGCATCTCAACCTATCAGTCAAAATGATCTTTTCCTTTATATCTTAATTATTTTTCTTTAGACTTTAAATGGTTTATGGAAACCTTCTACAATGAAGTGCATATTCTCCAGGCTTATTAAATAGAATATACTAAATACAGCGAATGCCTTTGCTTTTGTTATACTTGATATACCTCAGTATATACACATAAATAATGTAGGAGTCTATAAAGTCGAAACTGGAAGTCTGCCCAGTCTGCTGCAATTCACTCTTATAGTCTGTGCCCTTCGCAACTTGGAATTTTCCTGAACATTGCATCAAATGGTGTGATGCTGAGATGCTCTCATCTAGAGCTATGACAATGTAGGGAGCATTCTACCCTTACACTAAATGGCCCCAGCCAGCCAACCTCTAGGAGCCCCAGGCCTCCTCCTTAGTCTTTCTACCTGTCCCTTGATGTCAGATGGTGGTCTTCCCTCCTGCTCCTTCCCAAGTTAGTTAGGGGTTTCTAATCTCCTTTGTTGAGGAAACAAAACACCAAGTTGATTATAAGAGTGGGATATTAGGACTGTGATCTCAGATATTTAAGATCCATGATAATATATTTCATTTATTTCTGAACTTACGGTTATAGCATAGAAAAAGGGGTAGCATCTCAGAGAGAAATCTAAAGACCTGATTCCTGGTCCTGGGCCTACCATTTAATACCTGCATGGACCCGGAAAAGTCACTGAACCTTGCTAAGCCTCAGTTGCCCCATCTATAAAATGAGGCTCATTAATTAATTCATCAAACTCTTAGTTACTGAGTGCTTCCTGTGCACCAGACATATTTCTAGGTGCTTTGCACATAGCAGTAAGCAAGAAAGATATCCTCAAATTTACATTACAGAAGTAGGGAAAGAGGTGATAAGCAAAATACATTCACCAGTTAATACCCACCATCGGATATCAGTGCTACCAGCAGGTGCCCCAAAGACAATCAGGTGGGGTGATATGGTTAAACGTGACAGGTCGCCTGTCTCCCAGGGTTGCTGGGGCTTCAAATAAGTTGCATCAAAGGGTTTTGTAAATGATACTACGTGATATAAAATATAACTCTCAGAAAACAACAAAGTACCCATATATTTGTAATATCAACCATCCAAGATTCTGTGATTCTCAAAGAAAAGGTGTCTCAAAGGAGAGAGGACATCCGGAGGGCCAAAGGTGGAGAAATGCTGCTTTCCAGTAAATAAAACAGTTGTCTGTATTTATTTCAATATTTCCCCTAAGTTTTCAAAGTCTCCCAAATATGTGGCAGGGAAAAGAGGATGGGAAGATTTTTTTTCTACATACAAAGGCAATCCTTGCTTATTACTTAAGCTAGACCCTGCCATTAGCACTGGAACGATAGATTGGGGGTGAAGCGGTGCTAGACCAAAGCTATGCAGTGTCCTTTGGCAATCCCAAACTCTCAGTGTTTGCTTACAGATCACAGAATATTTTAATGGTAGGAGAGACTCAAAGTGCTCGAACCACCACCAAGGAAGACCCATGAGACGTGACGATGAAGCAAATCTGGTAATGTGATAAAGACATATTTGTATACCTCGGCTTAGGATGTCCATCATTAGGATTTTCATTATTGCCTCAAACATCCAGTGAGGCTGGTATCTCATACTGTACGGATGAGAAAACTGAGGTCCATGGTGGAAACATCCTCCCCAGTGTGTCGCTGAAGGTATTTCTTGGCTTAGCGGCTGCCTTCGGATTCCCCCAGGAGCTCAGGCCATACTGGGTTTCTTCTCGGGCTTCTAGGCCCTTCGCACTCTGCCCATCCATCTAGGGGTCTTTGCTATTGCCCTCTCTTAGTCCATCCTGCTCTCCCTCCTGGTCTTCTGCTCCTTCCCCATCTTAAATACAGATTTTCCTGTTCATTTTTCTCTACCGTAGCACTTCCTTTCCTTCCAGGCATGTATGAAGAGAGATCTACATACTTTCGAACACGTGATTTGGTGTATTGTTAATCCTCCCCTCATGAAGTCGACGTCTATGCCTGTTCAGTTCACTGCTGTCTTCTCAGCCCTGGGCACGGTGCTTATTAATAATTGTGGAAAAGCGAGTGGAAGGAGGGAAGGCAGGCAGGCTGACGGATCACTTGCCTTTGAAGGGTCAAAGATAAAATTAAAACTATTTTCCCTGACGTTATATTACGAAAACGTTAAGGCATACAGGCAGTGGAAAGAATTGTGTAGTATGGCTTCAACGAAGGTTGTTAAATTAAGAGCTACCGATTGAAGTTCATGTTCAGGAAAACTGAATTTAAAGTTGGGTCGGCTGGTTGCGACACTCTAGGCATTGGACCAGCGCTCACTGCCAAGTGCTTTGGGAGTTCTCAGTTACAAAGCACTGGTTCTACACAAGGTGGCCCAGAAGCAGTACCTTGGACAGAAAGCTGCAGGTACCCACACAGAGAACTGAGGCTTCCTCTCAGTTCCTGGTGACACTGGGTGTTGGGGGGACGGAACACATCTGGGCCTGGAGGGTCTAATCGAGACCACACGAGCCTCTGTGGTGCAGGTCGAATTGGTTCTCCTTTCCCACCCAGCTTCTTCTGTGAAATGGGGATTAATATGCCAGGCCTGACCTCCTCATTGCTCACGGAGATGGGATGATGGGAATCAGATGTAGGAAATACAAAGCACAAAGTGCCGTTTAAACGTAAGGGGTTATGGCAGGCGGCAGCACACACAAAGCAACCGGGGATCTGTTTATTTTCCTTCTCGCTAATTTGCACTGTTAATGAAGAATTCCCGGTTACCTCCCCGCTTCGGTCCTCTGGCAGGACTTTGGCTCCGAGCCGGGCGGCTCCTCCTGGAAACGTAGTTGAACCAAGGGCAAACCTGTAAGGGCCCCTGAGATAGTGCTCACTCCCCGGAAGCAGGATTGCTTTGAATATTTTGCCAAATCTCCTTCCCACTCTTGGAAGAAGATTTGAGCCGCAGGAATACAGAAACAGTTGTTTTCGCCTGCCCTTTCCGTCTCCCCCAGCTGCACGGTTTCTGTCTCACATCTATCCTCCTACTCCTTTTCTTCTCCTCCCACCCAGATCCAAACTTGGAGGGGACCTTTTGCCCTGAATTTCAGCAGGAAACATAACCAGCAACCAGATGTCTGACTTTTTCACCCCCTTGGCAAGGATTAGCCATCTTCCCTGTAAACTTCCGGCCTTTCCTCTCCGTTAGATCTCTCAGCTTCTTCACGCTTCATCTCCTTTAGCTCATACACGTGAACACCCTCCGGAGGAGAAACAAAAGGTAGCCTGCAAACTGCTGCAGCCGTGTTGAGGATTTTATACACCCCGTTCAGTTAGTGGAGGGTCGGGGGATGCCGCGGCAGGTGGGGGTGGGGAGGGTAGCAGTTCAGCCCCTGGGTTCATTTGCTGTCTGGCTAGATTCAGATCCAATACATTCAGACTAGGTGTCCTCAGTCAGAGACAGAGATCAACAAACTCACAATTTAAAACGACACCCAAAGGGAAATAAATGCAAAATCTGTTACCATCAGAGTGACTGGGTGTGAAAAAAATAATAGGTAAGGCAGCTTTCTCAGCTTCTGGAATAGTGAGACCCAGATCTTCTCCGACCCACGGCAGAGGACTTTGGAACTGGGAGAGTCCTCAGACGGTTGCTCTTGCCGTTCCTTCCCTTTCCAGGCAGAGAAACCGAGGCTCTGCCCGGGCGGGAAGGACTTACCCCAGGTCCCTTGATTGATGGCACAGGGGGCTTCCCAGCACAAGGGCCCACTCTTGGGTGTCGTTATACCTCCCCTGAGACATCTCTGGAAAAGCAAGGTGGCAGTCCCAGGTCTGGGCTTTGCCTGCCCTGCTGTCTCTGCCTCCTGTCTTTCCGTTCTCCAAACGGTCAGCTGGGTCTCCTTACGGTTCACTCTGATCCGCAAGTCCCAGCCATGCAGCAGCAGCAGCAGCTGGACCGACAATCACATGAAAGGGGAGAAGAGGCAGAAACCTTTTTTTTTTTTTTTTTTTTAAATAAGAGGAAACGTTTTCAAACCAGTGCTCTTGGCTTATCTATAAGGCAATAAGGAACAAGTGATTCCCAAAGAAATGCATGAAAATGGGCGCGTTCTCACAAGAAACTTTTAAAAACGGATTGTAAGGAATTCTCAGTTGCACTCCTCCTGTCCCTCACACTCACTTTCCCCACATTCACCCGTGTCTGCTGGTACAAATCCCCATGCCACCATTGCTGGATGTGTGACTTTGGTCCAGTCACTGTCCCTCTCTGTGCCTTAGTTTCCTCACCTATAAAAGGGGGATACTAGTTCTTATTTGGCGATTATGTGAAGTGAAAGCTATGGCACTTTGCATGCAGTAGGTGGTTATAATAAACGTTTGTTCTCTTCCAATTTTCTTCCTTCTCTGGTGGAAGCCTGTGAACACTTCCCTTAGGGAGTGGGTCCCAGCAGGATAGGAAGGTGCCTTCTTGAAGCTCCGCAGCACGTTGCTTCCTCACCCACCAGCATCTTTGTCTTGCAGTCCCGGCTGCCTCCAAGAAAAAAAGATTGGTCTGGGCCTTGAAGGATGTGTTCAATTTGTCTAAGTGGCCAGGGCACCTAGTCCTGGCAGAGCCACTGTGGGAAATGTGTGCCCCTTCTGTCCTGGACCCACAACCAGGGCCTCTACCCCTGATGTTTCTAATTGTTCACTTCACAAAACCTGAATTTTTCTTCTAAAAAAAAAAAAAAGAAAGAAAGAAACCAGGGCCCCAACATTAATGTAAATGAATCCCAAGGGGGGCCGTTAGCTTGGACTCAGAACAATGAGTTAATTGAAAGTGGTAATGAGAAAAAGCAGCTGACACTCATAAACCCATGGGCCAATGAGCAGTTCAATTCCTGGGCAGCGGGTGAGAGCCAGGCTTTCTAGCCAACTGAGATGTCAATGGCTTCTGAAAATAATTGCCCAAGGCATGCCGGCCTATGGGCGGGGACAGAGTTTGTCTATAGATCCTGTCACCTGGCTGGGAGCCACCTGTGCTGGCTCCATGCCCAGTGCTTCAAGCCCTGAGAACACCCTGCGCTTTGAAGAAATACCTGAGACCCAAGGACAGACGCTCAACTAGGGTATCATGTGAAAAATCGCCGTCAAGGGACTTGGTTCGCATTCCAGCAAGGAGATGGGTTCTCACACAAAGCGTATATCTGGGCCTCAGTTTTCCCACCTGTCAAATGAGCACATTAATACATTTCCCCACAGCCTCTCAGCACTGTTTTGTTTGAACATCAAATGAGATGTGTCTGGAATGCTCTATAAAAGAAGACATCTGAGGAGGAAAGCTTACATCAAGCTGAGGGGTCAGATTACCTAGTTAACTTGAGTGAGGCTCAGATAATAAGAATTCATACCTCCTAAGATTGATGAAAGAATTAAATGTTTATTATATATAATGCTAGATAGTATTTGAAGTGGGAGCTGATATATGGTAAGCACTGAATAAATGTTAACTCTTACTTCTGGTGAGTTATTATCTTCAGGGCGGCCTTGTCTTATAGTGACTAATCCAAGCTTATGGCCAGGAGTCCTACGGAGGGTTCTACTTTGCTTTTTTTTTTTTTCAACCATCTCTAGTCACATACATCAAACATCCATTCCTCCCACAGCAGTCCTGTATCTAACAAGGAGGGGCAGGCTGAGTAGACAGAGCAATGGGAAATTTGAAAGACAAAATGATTCACAACACATCTTAGATCTAACTGGTTGAAATGCCATTTCTTCCCAGAACCTGACAGTCACATTACACCGTGAGCTCACTGCATGCCCGTCCACCTGCAGGCCCAAGCAGGGATGTAATGGAATCTTCAGTGAGCCTTGGACCATTTATCTAGACAACTGATGGAGCCCAGGGTACAGGAAACTGAGAAACATGATTGTGTGTGTCTGTGGCGTGGCGTTGGGTGGGGGGAGCTGCAGAAAATCCTGTAAGAAAAAATGATGTGTTCCTTAGATAAGAACGAAGACACAGGCATCTCCCCAGGTATCTCTTCACCTCCATTCTGCCTCTGGCTGGCTCTCAGACCTTCCCAGAAGTTTGGACCACCTTATTACTCATGTGCAACCTTGAGTGGGACTTTATGGCAGGTGCTGAGTGGTATTGCCCGTTCTATGTTGAGCCTGAATCCCACAGCAAGTGCAGGAACACAATCCATGTAGCTGTATCTTAACATGCCCCTCATTAAAGCCAAGGACAGCCTTAAGGCACAACCAAGTGATTCACACATTGCCACTAAGAGTGAAAATTGGCACAACCTTTTTAGAGCACGTTTTAGCAGTATTTCTCAAAACTAAAGATGCACCTACCTTTGAACGCAGCTTCGAGAATTCTGTCCCACAGAAACGTGCACACACATGCACAGAAGCAAAGGCACAAACCTGTTTACTGCAGCATGCCCATAATAGAAAGGACCGGAAGCAACACAGGTGGCCATCCAAATGTGCAAAGATGCAAAGATGCTCACTACACCAGGCTTGTAATCACAGGGAAAAGAAGGGAGAGACCATGAAAAATCCATTTATAGGAGGTGTTGAAAATATTGAGGTGTTTAGTACATAGACTCCAGTGACATGGAAAGGTTCCAAATATTTAAGTAGGAAAGGTAGATTGCAAAATATTAAATGTAGTGAGAGCCTTGTTAGTATGTGTACAGAAACAAGATCCAGATGATTAGACCGAACTGCTGACCTAGTTGTTACCTTGACGGGGGTAAGAGAGAGAACAGGACACTTGCACTTTCTGTATTATGTATTTCTGTAACATTTGGCTTCTTCAGGATGAAGATGTATCAAGTTTGAATGTAAAAAAAATAAACAGTAAAGATGATTAAGAAAATGCACATAAACAAAACTGAGGGAACGTAAACCGAAGGGGCTGAGCTACAAGCTTGGCCTTCAAGGCATTCAGCTAGGTTGGAGCTCACTTTCAAGGATCCAGAGTGATGGTTTGATGTGGGCTCTTTTGTGGGCTCTTTGGGAGGCAGCGGTCAAGTTTTGCTGGACTTGGAGCACAGGTCCGCTCAAGGATGTGTTCCCCTACTGAGAGCAGCAAATGTCGACCAGCTTCAGAGCAGAGGAAGTTGACCTGGCTGCCCAGATGCTCCTGTGGAGCTGGGGCACTGAGGGACTATGGCCAGAGCCGGCCCCCCCTGGGAGCAGACCCAGTTCTGAGCCAGCTCGGGGAGAAGGGGCTTCCTCAGGGCCTCTGTCCATCTCGCAGCCTGGGAACTCCACACAGGACTTCCTTTCTTCCCTTCCTCCAGGAGGCCCAGAAAAACTTTCCTGTTTCCCTGTATGACCCTCTAAGTCTTAAAATTTTCATTCCATGTGAGCTGGGCAAGAAAAATCTGGCCGGGCACAGGGGACTATCAGTTCTGGGCGGCAGACAGCTGGGCAGCCTGTATGTGTAATTTCACAGGATCTGCTTATTCTAATCAGTGAGGGGCCCGTTCCCCCAGCAAGGCACCACCACCCACTCTAGAACCACAGCTTCCTGGGTGGGAGCAACAGAACACATGCCTCTACTGACTCTGTAAAATCAGCAGGACCCATTGAAAAGCTGACGTAGGATGGGAAGTCTTTGGTCCCCTTTTTTGCCTCAACTGAGAGCTTCCGCCATTTTAGTGTTATTCCTGCAGAAAGGCCAGAACCCTCATTTGAGCCTTTTTGACCTTGAGAAGGTTTACAGGGGGTCATGTGAACTACCATTGAATATTTACAAAATCCCCCAATGGAAAAATACATCTGACCCCTTCTGTGGATTTCCAGAGCATTTACTCTATCAGTAATGGGAGAGAGTTACAGAGGAAGAGAAGGAGGGGACACCTGCTGTGGACCAATGCGAGCCTCCAGGAATACACGGGGGGGGGGGGGGGGGGGGGGGGGGGGAGACATGAACAGGCATGTCTAACTTCATGGAGCTCACAGTCTAGTGAGGGAGAGGAGCTTCAATCAGATAATCACCATCCTAGTACGTGATAGCAAAGGGACATGGCACTCTGAAAAATCCAACAGGTTCCAAGAAAACCTAGAAAGGAACCAGTCTAGGCTGGGCTCAGGGAAGGCTGTCTTAAGGGAAAAAATACTGAGATCTGAGAAGTGAGGTGTGGACAGGAGTGGAGGGGATGGGGAGAGGACACTCTTGTAGACCCTCCACACAGAGGAGAGCCGAGAGTTGGTGGGGGGCAGCAGGGAAGAAGGAGAGAAATGGACAGGGATGAAAAGGGGGCAGTGAGGAAGAGAAAAGAAGTGATGGTTTTTATGGACATAGACATGACTACCACCACTACTCCCCCCTACACACACACACACACACACACACACACACAGCCTCGGAATAGCTTGCTTGGAAACAGATGCAGGCTGAGCTTGCCAAGACCAAAGGATTCCTCCCAGGACTGGATCCCTCTGTTTACTAACTGTCTATTCCTCTGCTGAGAAAGGAAGAACTGATTTGAGTCAAGGACTGTTAATTAAGGAATAATGAAATGAAGACAGAGAGGATCTAAAACGAGCAGGATAAAAGTGTACACTTGACTGTCTAATTTCAATTGTTGTCTTTTTTTTTTTTTTTTACTGGGCAGGAATCTAAAATGTCAGACCATCTGGTTCAACACCATGCCCTCCTTGTCCGGACTCCTGGACCTTCTTCCTTCCTCAGGAAACCTAGGCCGTTGCCCGCAGGCTCAGACTCCCGGGCCACTTCCTTCTTGAACCCAAAGAGCTCCCAACCCAAAGCATGGAGACTTCTGTCTGTGCCAGGGAAGTGGCCGACGACACTCCCTCCTGACCTCCAGCTGCCTCTGTGCCACACACAGTCCTCCTCACACCCATCTCATGAATCCCAACCTCCTGTCCCCTCACCCTCCTTCCTGGCCTGATGCTTCACTCTGTTTTATTTTCTCTGTCCCAGATCAAACTCAAAGGCCCTTCTGACCAGACTCCCGAGGTTGGAAGCTGGGAGTAAATGGAGGCCAAAGGGAAGGACTGTCTCAAGATCCTGGGCTCTCCACCACCCACCCACACTGTTCCCCCTTTCTCTTCCTCTCTTCCTGTTACCAAGCTCCCATCAGAACTGAGGTCTGAAGTGCCCCCTGGGGCAAGCAGGGGGGCTATGAGGATCTGAAAATGCCCTCTTGGAACTAGAATCATGGAACTCTTTGGCTTGAGGAGAAGCACAGGGCAGAATTCCTGTCCTGCAGGGTAGAAAGCATCTCACTTGTGAGTTCTGCTCAAAGGAGCAAGTATCTCCCACGGAGATCCACCTTCCAACCCCGCAGGAAGTTTCCTACTCTGTCACATTCATTCATGGATTCAGTGAGCCACTGTGTGCCACCTCTCCTTGGAAGGGTTCTGAGATGATCAGGCAGGAGTGAGGCCACGGTCATCTGGGTTTCTGGAAGATGAGGTAAAGTGTAAAGAATTGTCTTTATCCAGACAAGAGGTTCTAAGCTTCTTAGAGATCCCAAACCCTTAGAATAAGCAAAAGGGCCTCTCCCCAGAAAAATTTACACATGAAAAGTGCCCGAAGCTCTGTAAACAGCCCCAGGTCTCCACCCTGCAAAGGGCCTGGAGAGAGCCTGGGCTTCAGTGAGCTAGCACCCAGTCCACAGGCAGGGTACCCAAGCCCCCCTCCAGTGTGCCAGAGGGCACAAGGGACCCTGGCCTCATCCTAGGTCCAGTTCCTAGGACCTGGCTGCAGGGAAAGAGCAAGTGAATGAACACCTCATTTTGCTCTTTTTGGGATATCCCTGTTACATAGGGTCCCTCCTCTCTACTGTCAAGGAAAGTAGGGCTCCTGAGCAAGAATTTTCCAGATCCCGAGGTGAGCAAAATGCTATGCCCAGTGCTTTCATCAGGGTAATGTCTACCGAATTCACCCTGTGGTCTTGAGATAATCTGCTGCCTCCTGGCTGGCTAGCCAGATGCAGGGCCTTTCTTCCTAGGTCACTGCAGAGGAGAGGACCCCTACACACATGTACACACACACACACACACAGGCCAGGAGAAGAGAGGACGCCTACACAGACACAGACACACACATACACACACACGTGCGCACACAGGCCAGGAGACCTGTCTCTAGAGTGAAGACTTATCTGGGCTCCAACCTTAGCTGGAACACTGGCCTGGGAAAAAACAAAGTCTCCACAATTAAACAAACGAACACAATCAATGTCTTTTAAGATGATGAGAGCAAAGTCTGCAGGAGCCCTGGTTTAGCCTGAGACTTCTCTACCCATTTAAAACATTTCTAATGAGCCCATCCAACTCAAGAGAATAAGAAATGGGACTGTTTTCCCTCTTAATTTGGGGTGTCCCAGATTTCTCCCTTAAGGTAATCAGGGAAAAATAAAATTATATTACATATGTTTTGCTCTAGAATTCAGTTAGCAAACATTTTAATGTGGGCCTACCATGTAGCACTATGTACAATCCACCACAGCAAAGAACTTGATAGATGTGTCCCTACCACTTCCCTACATCACAGAGATAAATCCTGGGGGGATGAGTCTTCCCACAGATACTCCATACAGGATATTGTGTCACCTAGGACTCATGGAAGTATCCCCCCCAGGTCCCCCCCTTCCCCAGGAGGAAGTGTCATTTCCCACATCCTGCAAGGGTGGGGGATAGCATGTGGACTCAATCTTCCGTGGAGCCTGTTTGCCCCAGACACGCCTTCCCAGCTCTTCTGACTTTCCAGCTCATTCCTGCCCTTCCCTTTCCGGAAGCAGTTAGGCAGCTGGGTGACCCTGGTCCCTCCAGGCACAGGGCCACAGCGCAACGGGAAAGCCAGCTGGGACGGGACTGAGGCGGCCAAGGTCCTGGGCCTGCCCTGGATGAAGGTCACAGGTGACACCGTGATAGTGCTGCTGAAATGCTGGCAGAGAGATTATCCTTTGAGTAACCCCCTCTTCCTCTGCACCCTTGTCTTCCCTGCCACCACCAGCCTTCCTCCTCACTAGGGAGGCAACTGCTTGAGGCCCGGCTCTGACATGTGATACTGTTAGGATAATGCCAAACACTAGCCATGGCCTACCAAGCCCTGGGTTGTCCTGTCCACCTCTCCAGGCCCATCTGTGTTTACTTTCTCTGTCCAGCACTGGTCTTCCCGCCCTGGGGCCTTCACACTTGCTATTTCCTCCACTGCCTTGAAGGCTTTCCCCACCCTCAGCCCCACCCAAACTTCACCTTCGCTCAACTGACTTCTCATCCTCAGATAGAAGCTTAAGCACCTCTGTCAGGGCAGCGATCCGGGCCCCCTGGGTCTGTACGCTTACTGGCCCGTCATCCTTTTTCTACAGTGCGGTCACTTGTCCCTCCTACTAGGTTCTCTCAGTGGCGTGGGCAAGGACTGGGTCTGTTTCTGCTCAGCCTTGTGTCTGGCATCTGTCACGGAGCCTGCACAGAGCAGACCATTAGTAGAAGTATGACAAATGCTTGGATGGATAAACGAATCAATGAATGCCTTGCGTGGGGGATGCTACTGTACTGAGCAGATCTCCTGACCCTCACTTTGTATGCTGGGTTGGGAGCGGCAGAGCCCAGAAAGCACAGGGGGTCTGCCATGCCCACAGCAAACTTGTCAGGAAAGTGACCTGAGCCACGTCATTCCTGGAGAAATGGGTTTGACTTGTGCCGTGTGGTTTGAAAGGAAGCAGCCCCTACAGCTCTGGACTCACAGTCCCTGAGATGAGTACTGACGTCCCTGCCAAACTGCAAATGAGCTGCCGTGAGAGAAGCCAATACGTTGTGAGGAGGCTCGGTATGAAATCTATCCAATAGAATTCATTTCAGGTGGTGGCAAACTTGGAAGTCTCTCTTGAGAAGTTGAAATACCAGGAATTCCGGGCAAGTGAGAAAAGAGGAGGAGGGTCACTCTAGGGTTGGCTGAGTCCCCAATCACGCCCCGAGTATTGTTCTAGAAGCCTGCTGGACAACTCCTTCTTGGTAGCCCTGGGAACAGAATGACTTCCCAACCAACAAAAGCATGTTTTTACCACCCCACCTTGCCAGATATCCTTGCAATAGGCGTCCTCTGCCATTAGGTAGCTCATGTTCATCTGTTTCTTCCAATTTCAGAGAGGAAGAAGAGCCCAAGTGTGAGAATGAGGAATGGGTTTGTCGCTGTGTTTTTGTTCTCATTGTGTGTTGTGCTAAAAAAAAAGAGAGAGACCTTTTTGATTCCTCCTTAAGGCTGCTGAGTCCCTAAAGGTAGCTGCTAGAAACCACTCAGCACACACACACAAAAATGCCCCATGTGGCTGTGGGACTTTAGTTATCTCTGGCCTCCTAGCAGCTCCAGGTGAAGACCTAGCCTGTTGGTGAATCGGTAGTCACTTGGAGCCCCAGGCGCTAACTCCTTTACGAACCAATGCAAGCATGGCTGCTTGGCTGTCTGTGTGCCTTTATTTACTCCATTTCGGTTTTGGCTCTGTCCACGTTGCAAACAAAGACGAGCCAGGCCTGAGTAGATCTCTTTCCATGAGGTTGCTTATAGACCTCCAAAATAATTTTCCGTCATGTGCTGATGAGGTGAGTGGAGAAAGGAAAAAAGCTGTGCAGTTTAAAAAGTTGACCTCAGCCGAAAGAGGATCTCTTGTGCGTTGTTGGCGGGAATGCAAGCTGGTGCAGCCACTCTGGAAAACAGTATGGAGGTTCCTCAAAAAACTAAAAATGGAACTACCCTATGACCCAGCAATTGCACTACTAGGCATTTATCCACGGGATACACGTGTGCTGTTTCGAAGGGACACATGCACCCCCATGTTTATAGCAGCACTATCCACAATGGCCAAAGGATGGAAAGAGCCCAAATGTCCATCGATGGGTGAATGGATAAAGAAGATGTGGTATATCTATACAATGGACTATTACTCGACAATCAAAAAGAATGACATCTTGCCATTTGCAACTACATAGATGGAACTGGAGGGTATTATACTAAGTGAAATTAGTCAGAGAAAGACAAAGATCATATGACTTCTCTCATATGAGGACTTTAAGAGACAAAACAGATGAACATAAGGGAAGGGAAACAGAAATAATATAAAAACAGGGAGGGGGACAAAACAGAAGAGACTCATAAATATGGAGAACAAACTGAGGGTTACTGGAAGGGGTGTGGGAGGGGGGACGGGCTAAAGGGGTAAGGGGCACTATTCCTGGAATCTACTCCTGAAATCATTGTTGCACTGTATGCCAACTAATTTGGATGTAAATTTTAAAAAATAAAAAATAAAACAAGTTAAAAAAAAAAAAAGTTGACCTCAGCCAATGCTGATCAAAAGAAGAAAGGGGATGTTTGGGGATCATCTTAATTATGCAGACTCGAGATAGAGGATTTACGTCTGTCTTCCTGACTTGACTACCTTCCACGTGAGCAGAGGCCCTGCCTGGTTTGCATTGTAAGGCATTCCCAGTGTCTAGCCCAAGGCCTGACACAGAGCAAGCACTCGATAAATGTGTGTTGAGTGAATAAATGAATCCGATTCCAGTCACAAAGCCAGAGATCGGAATAGAGATCTGACTGAAGAAACAGATGGGGGCAGAGTTTCAAGGAAAGAGGTGGGTGTTCTTTTCCACTGACATGTGTCTCTTTAGCCCTGATCTTCATGAATGAATAGAGGAATGTAAAGAGTGAATGGATAAATAGGATAATAAATAAATAATGTCTCCTTATCATTCTTGTGCAGGGCTGACAGTAGAGACTCACCCAGCCATCATAAGACAGTCAAACAAATATTTTAACCTATATAAGGTTCTTTCCCGTGGTCCTGAAAACCAGTGGGAGTCCCTAGATGGCTTTTGCTACCACCTCAGAGACATCTCAGCCAGAAGCCCACTGGAGGTCAGACCTCATATAAATTCTCATTTCTGACAGCACGGTCTGGCTGGAGGTTCCTCCTACTCCGTCTGTGACACATTTGACGCGGGCGACTTTGTTGACTTCTTCGTTTTTGAAATGTTTGAACTCTGGTTTCTAGTGTATAGTGTGATAGTGCTGTTACAGGAACAGGTTTGTGGAAGCAACACAGATAAGAACAGCACCCCTGGTGGGTCTCTGCTGGGGGAACGGTATACCACATGACTTGAGCAGCCAGGGTCGACTTAGAGGAACTTACCTGATTTGATTCATCAGTTCAAATCACCTTTAATGTGGCACCTTAATAATGCCATCATATTGTAAACGATACATCCACAGAGGCATTAGTCATTACACAAATAGAATTAATAGGTTTCACTACACTTCAAGATCAACATGTTGGAACAGTAACTCCATTCATCCAGGGCCTTTTGAGCTTGCTCAGGGTCCTTACCTGACTGTTAGAATAAATATAAAGTTTTATGGCCTGCTTGTTCTGTGTGACTTCACCATCACCAAATCACACGCATTCAGTTCAGTTCAGAAATGGCAACCGTATGCACTGAAACATTCACTCACTCATTCGTTCTCTTACTAACTACTGTTTTGCCAGCTCAGTTTGCCTAGTATTGTGGTTCCCCAACTGTTATCATAGGATTCAAAGGAACCATTTTGTTGGGGTGCAGACATTTAGAATATCTCAGTGAGAGTGAGTCAAGAGAGAAGGCAGTGTGCATAGTTGGTTAGAGCAGGAGGTTGGGCATCAGATCAGACTTACTGGATTTGAATTCTAGTTCCATCACCCACTGTTTGTATACACTCAGGAGCCTATTTCACTTCTCTGGAGTCTCCACTTCCTTATCTGTCAAATGCCCTTGAAACCCCTCACCCCTCACCATCTCTGCCTAGCGTATCTCTTGTCCTTCTGGTGCTCCTCCCATAGTGCCATGCATCCAAGAAAGATCCTTGAGGTCCAGGCAGGCTGGGTCAGGAAAGATGGGACAGGCTGCACAAGGGGACATTCCTACGGACGTTCTGCAAAAGCAAAGGTGTATTGATGGAGTGTGATGGCGGGTTGGGAGCAGGAAGGAACAACGAAGAGGCCAGTTCAATGACAGGGGAAAGGAGGGCCGTATCGGGGGTGGTGTGAGAAGATGGAAGAGACTGGGGATAGAAAACAGAGAATGTGAGATTTTACAGGATGCACAAAGTGAGGAATGGACCTAGTACACAAAATATTTCAATCAAATTCTGTGACAGCCTTCCATGATTAGCGAAGCAGTTGCAAACACCAGTTCTTAAAAAAAAGACACTCTCCAAGGTTAGAAACATTTCTGGGTGTTCTACAGCCCAAGCAGGCTGTAGGAATACATGCAGTCACAGTATCCAGATTCTTAAAACCTTGTGCCTTAGTTTCTCCATTTAAAAAAAGATCATTTGTTTTATATGGCACCTCCATTGTGAGGTTACTGTGACATTTAATGAAAAAATGTAAAGCACATTGCTCTGTGCTTAAGACAAAGTACACACTTGATCAATAATAGCTTTATTGTACACACGGAAAGGGTCTGGCAAGATGTCTTATCAACTTATTTATCACGGCTATCTCTCTGTGGGATTTCAAGTAACTTTTACTCTGTTTTTGGCCTTTTCTCTGTAATTTGAATTTTTCCAATAAACCTGCATTATTTTTATAAAATTGTAAGGCTATTTTTTTAAAAAATCATATTTAGGGGGGCGCCTGGGTGGCTCAGTCGGTTAGGCGTCCGACTTCAGCTCAGGTCAAGATCTCGTGGTCCGTGAGTTCAAGCCCCGCGTCGGGCTCTGGGCTGACGGCTCAGAGCCTGGAGCCTGTTTCCGATTCTGTGTCTCCCTCTCTCTCTGCCCCTCCCCCGTTCATGCTCTGTCTCTCTCTGTCTCAAAAATAAATAAACGTTAAAAAAAATTAAAAAAAAATCATATTTAGGAATGAAGCATCTCAGGAAATACAGTCTCAAGGATGTAGCTCTTCCTGTAACAACCTTTCCAATGAATGTACCATAGTTTAACCCTTTAGTGCTAAACACACCTTTTCAGAAAAGGTGTTTCACATTTGCATAATCAAATGGTCTCTTACCTGTGAGAGCTTTTTATTTATTTTTTTTTATAAAATTTGTTTTTTAACATTTATTTATTTTTGAGACAGAGAGAGACAGAGCATGAATGGGGGAGGGGCAGAGAGAGGGAGACACAGAATCGGAAACAGGCTCCAGGCTCTGAGCCATCAGCCCAGAGCCCGACCCGGGGCTCGAACTCACAGACCGTGAGATCGTGACCTGAGCTGAAGTCGGACGCTTAACCGACTGAGCCACCCAGGCGCCCCTGTGAGAGCTTTTTATAAAACAAAGGGCTCCTCAAAGATATCAAGAGTCCCCTCTCCTGAGTATATTTTGGCTGACACCTTTGAAATGACGATTTTGATTTTCTAGTTTCTGACTCTTTCATCAAGTGTTCAAGGATCTTGAAGACAGAAAACACGTGAACATCCCCCAGGAGACTGTGAGCTTCAACAGTGAAGTCACCTTGGTAGCCCAGTACTTGGCACACTGGCAGGCACATGGTAGGTATCACACAAATATTTAAGTTGAATGAATAAGAGAATGAACAAATGTTACATCTAAGGGCTGAATTTCTGCTTGGGAGACAAGGGGAGTCACACCCTATTCCATACTGAAATTTGATTAAGAACTTTAAAAAATTAAATGGAAACAAAAGTGATTTTTACTAAAACCAAAAGTGAAGCAGAAAATTCAATGGCTCTGTATGGAGGGCCTATAGCAGTCCAGGCACTGATCTAAGTATTGAGGATTTTGTTGTGAAGAGGAGCTTAACTCCAGCGGGGAATATAGACTTTGATCTGGATGGTCTCAAAGTATATAATGGGGGGAACCAATCTTGACAGGGTAGAGGGGTTGAGTGGGGCAGAGGTGGCAGGGAAGGCTGTGATAAGAAATTGACCTTTAGGCTGAGACCCAAGGTTGATGAGAAGGAGTGAGACAGATGAGGCGTGGTTGGCAAAGCATTTCTGAACTTTCCAAGGTGAAGAGCAATGGCTTCCTGCTTGCAGAGGGAGCCATATGTACAAAGCCCTAAGTTGGGGAACAGCTTGTGGCATGTGAGGAACACAAATGAGGCCAGTGTGTGCAAAGCATGTGCAAGAATATTGGCGATGGCGGAGACCATATTGATCAGGGCAGGGTAGAGAGCTTGAATTTTATCCTAGTTGCAATGGGAAGACTTTGAAGACCTTGAATAGCTTTAATTCCACAGGGATCATAATCTGATTTACATTTTCACCATGTAATAGCTGTTGGGTGGTCAAGGGACTGGAGCAAGGCTGGGTGGGAGCAGAAGAGAGTCCAGGGAGAAATGGTAGTGACTGGACCTGACTGTCTGTAGACAGTAGACACAGAGAGACGTGGAGAGGTTTTAGATCTGGTTTGAAGGTAGGAATGATACGACTTTATACTGGATTGGAAGTGGGAGGCAATCCTATTTAACCCTGACTATTTCATCAACATGGCAGCCATTGTCCTTCCTCATCCAGGTACCCACTCTGTCCCCCATTTATGATTTTAATTTTCTACCAGGTACTTTTTACCAGATGACATGTTAAATTGTACTTTTCATATTTTAAAAAATTACCTGTTTATTCTATTAAGGCTGGGATTTTTGTCTATGTTGTTTAATGTCTTTTCCCTGGTGCCCAAAATACACTGGATATGTAGTACGTGGTCCATAAATATTTGTCATATTGTTGAATGAGAGAGGTAATAAATGAACAAATAAATGAGGATGAGAAATAGGGGTAAGTAAAGAATGCTTTAGCTGGCTATTGCTGCATAGGAAACAACCCCAGAATCTCAGTGGTGATCAAGAGCAAACACTAACTTTTCACTCTTGGGTCCCTGAATCATCATGGATGGCTGTGTATCAGGATGCAGGTCTGGTGAGGTAGGCTCTGGGCTATGGTTTGGGATCAGCTCTTGTTAATCTGTATTTTCATCATCCTTGGACCGATGGCTACCTGGGGCCTATTTTTCCGACGGTAGATGGAAAAAGTGCCGAATGCCAAGTCAAACTGTCAAGCACATCTAAAGATTATGTCCATGTCATATCTACTGGCCAAAGTCAACATCAAAGGCACAAAGAAGTAAGTATACTCCACCTTCTCTAGAGAAAGTTAGTGCAAAGTTTTGTGGGAAAAGGTGCAGATATATAATTCCACAACAGGGAAGGGGTGAAGATTTAGGACAATAATCGAATCTACTACAGAAGGCTGCCTGATATTAGCAACTGTGTAAATGGAGTTGCCATTTATTGATGTGGGGGAGATAGGAGCAGGACCAGCCTGGGAAGGAAGGATGACAAATATCAGGAGTTCAAATGTGTACCTGATAAATCCAGAGAGACTGCCAAGGGCAGAAGTTACAAGCAGTACAAGCCTACCCAGCTAAACAAAAGCAGAATATATAGGCTAATGTAATGGGAAGTCAAAGAAAGATCTTTAGAGCTTCAGGCATAGCCAGATAAAGGGATTTTTATCATGGCTTCTCCTCTGTATTTCAGCTGTGCTTCACTCTTTGGGATTCATTGCCGAGCGAATTCCCTCTACTTGGTGGTTAGATGGCCTCTGGCAGCCTCAGACTCAGCCTTAGCTTAGCAGCAACAGTAAGGAAGATTTCTCTCTCCCAACATCCATACATCAGTCTAAGAGCTAATACATGTTACTTTGCTTGGGTCATATGTCCACCTATGAACCATTCATGATGGACTGGCTAGTGGGAAACTAGGATAACCCTCCTAGGTCATATGCCCATCTCTGGGGTGGGGAGTTTGGGACCATGCTTAATATCGAAGAGGAATGGTATCACAAAGGAAGCAGGAGAAAGGGGTTTGGGGAGTATGGCAGGCAGACAAAATCCACAATTACTGCAGTGCAGTAGAGACATTAGAAGGGAGTTCAAGGGTCTGTTGTTCATTAGCCAAGTCCAAGATGGAAACAGAAATTTGGGAATAGTCTGCAAAAGAGAGTACCGTAGGTTTGAGGGTGAATGAGATCACCTACTATGGTGAGAAGAGAAGAGGGTCTACTGTTGGGTAAGATGAAGGCACATTTTATGTAACAAATAAATTTAGGACTGTTTTAGAGGTTGCTGGTGTATCTGTGAAAATACATGCCTTCCATTGCACTACTGTTCTAAGTGCCTATCGAGTTTCTATTTATTGAATCTTCATAATAATTCTATTAACTTGATACTATTGCAATTCCCATTAGGGAATTACAGACGAGGAGACTAAGGCACAGATTGGTTCAGGAACCTGTGCAGAGTCACATAGGGAGTAAGGGAGACAGCTGATGTTCAAACCCGGAAGTGTGGCTTCAGAGTTCTCTTGACTAAGATTTTACGCAGTTAAAAGGCATTGGAGGGAATGTGAATTTCTGTCTCCTTTCCGTCCCTGCAATTTCATAGCATTCCCAGATTTTCACCTGCTGCTCTGCATTTGTGGCAGAATGCACGTGTGGTTTAGCTCATCTGAGACTATGTCTCTGAGGATGAAAATTGAGAACGTAGAACTGTGGCGTTCCATCGAGTTAACTTGGAGGGTGTTTGCCGTCAGGAAGAACAGATGCTGTTTAAGTCAGGAAGAAATGAGTGTTCCCTCCAAGCCCTGCTTTAGAAAGCCTCTTTGTTTTACGACGCTGGGTGCAAGCAACCCTTTTAATTTTGTGTTTTGGATTCCAGCCATAGGAGGCCTTCTTTAATGTAGCAGATGGCTGGAGACAGGCAAGCCAGGTTCCTACACTCTGCATCAAGCGGTCTTCCCTAGAGAGGAATCTCCCAATTATGTTGCTCTGAAAAAGAGAAGAGAAGAGAACTTAAAATGGACACATTAAATTTGCACCGCACGTAAAGTCACCGGTGTTTTAAGCATCTGCAAGCATTTGGGGATCAGGCAAGCTTCTGAGAAGCTGATGAAAACTATGGACTTTTTCTGCAGAAAATGTGTAGGTAGGTATATACACAAAAATGTGCATATTCATTCCAGGGGATGGGGGAGTCACAGAGTTTCTCACATCCGGTCCCTGAAGCTTCAAGGGGTCTAAGACCTGGAGATTCCTGGGCTTTCCGTGAGGCAGTTGTCATTTTTTTTTTAATTTTACTTTTCTTTTTTTCAGTATATGAAGACTCTCAACATCTGAGTTGTGAAAATAAAGGGTCTGTGGACTATTAAGGGATCATTTCACCACAGAACACTCAAATTTTACTGGAAAAAAGTCCTTTTTAAAAAATATTGATTTTGAGAGAGAGAGAAAGAGCACGAGCACAAACAGGGGAGGGACACACACACACACACACACACACACAGAGAGAGAGAGAGAGAGAGAGAGAGAGAGAGAGACAGAATTTCAAGCAGGATCCCTTCTCAACACAGAGACAGATGTGGGGCTTGATCTCAAGACTGTGGATCATGACCTGAGCCGAAATCAAGAGCTAGTTGCTTAACTGACTGAGCCACCCTGGCACCCCTGGAAAAAATCCTTTCAAATGTTGAATCAAATCACTTTAGTGTATTCTCTGGTTCACACAGAACCTTAGCTCTGTAACATGAAGTTTATTTGGGAAACTTTGTGTGATGATTTTTTTCTCTCTCAGATTTTTGCACACTGTTTCTTTGAGATCTCATGCTTCTCGGCACTCTTCTCCACTTAGCTCTGCCTCCTGCACCGTTTCCAGTATGAAGGATTGGGGGTGGGGCTAGTCTGTCCTTTGAAGAACATACAGAACTTGGAGAGGAAGCTTTATCATTTCCAGGACACTGTCCAGAGGAGTCACTCAAACTCAGGCATTTCTTCCTCTGAGGTCCACTTGCCATGACTGTCGGAGGAAGTGAGTGTCTCGGAGGTGGCTATGAGGTGGGACCCTTTGCATCTCTGTGGTCATTCACTGATCCTTTTATGCCGGGTGACTCCTCGAAACACCATCACGTTCTTCCAATTCTAGTGGGTGTGTGTTGGGCATTTAGGGAGAATCTTCTGAGCTGTAGCAAAGCATAGAAATGACATATTTATTAAGGATGCTGGCACCAAAATCAGTTTGCCTCAATTACCCTTCAGTTAAAAATTAAAAATAGGGAAACACTGAATTAATGCTTCCAGTTCTTCATGTTCCATATGTGGTCCCCTATTTCCTGAAAATTACTTCCTTTTTGGTTCTGGAAAATTCAAGGTGGGAGTAGGTCATGAACTAAACATTATGGCTGATTCTTTTCACCTAATGAATAATTAAAGCAATTATTTTTATTTATTTATTAGAAAAATTCAAGCAAAGGGCCCATTTTCTCCCTAAACATCAACCCCAATTAAAGAAAACCTATCTGGGGCTTAAAACAATACATACAGCCGCACCTGGGTAGCTCAGCCGGTTATGCATCAGACTCTTGGCTTAGGTCGTCTCACGGTTTGTGAGTTGAAGCCCCTGTCAGTCTCTGTGCTGATAGAGTGGAGACTGCTTGGAATTCTCTCTCCCTCTGTCTCTCTCTCTGACCCTACCTAACTCGTGTGCTCTCTCTTTCTCTCTCAGAATAAATAAATAAATAAACTTTAAAACATTAAAAAAACACACACACACAAAACCTTTTTGTATGTAGCGACATTTTGGACGGGATAACTCTTGGTAGAAGGAGGCTGTCCTGTATATCGCAGAGAAATTAGCAGCTTCCCTGGTCTCTACCCTGTAGATGCCATTAGCACCACCCTCCTGTATGTGACAGTCATGGTTGTTTTCAAATATTGTCAAATATTCCCCTGGGATGGGACAGTCGCCTTTGGTTGAGAAGCACTGGCCTAAATGATCCACAAATAGCTTTCTCTACAAGTATAGTAAGATTGAAGTTTGAAGCTGCTTTTATCTGCTCTCATGGGGGAATGCTAAATCAGTTTATCTATTGTGATGCCCCATTGAGACTATGTCTATTTGTTCAGATCATCCCATTCTACATTTGTTTTTAGAATCCTTTTGATAGTTAAAAACAGGAACTTCCTTATTCCATTCCTATGGCTCTGGTGTGCCTGTTCATTCCCCGTTTGATAATCTTTTCAACTATCTAGATATTTAGCGATCTGATTTTCTATACCCTTTGAGCCTAGGTAATTTCTCAGTCCTTTGGGAGGCATTTTTGTGCGGTTCAAGTTTCCATTCCTTCTTCTAGGGTATCATCTCTTCCCACTTCAGACCTAAGCTGAGCTCACATAGCAACTTGGAGAGGTTGGAGTCTGGTTGCTGTGATCAGTAGGTGTGTACATGGTTCAGGAAACACAACTGTTGGCTTTAAGGTTACAAATGTGAGCATTAAAAGGAATCCTGCAATCACAAATTGTTCCTTATATAATGTGCAGTGACTGTAAGATGGCCAACAGTTTGGGGGAGGATTTTACTAGCTGTTTGAAGTGAGGAATGGCTCTAGTGTACAAAATGTTTAAACCAAATTGTTATGTCTTACAATGTTCAACAAAACACTCTGCAAACATCAGTTCTGAGGGGGAAAAAAGGCACCCTCCAAGGCAGGGTTATAGGTGCTTCTGGGAGTTGTAAACCCATGCAGGCTCCAGAAATATGTGCCTTCCAAGGGCTGGAAACTTCTGAATTGCCAACAAATAATCAGTGAGTGTGACAAAGAGTTAAAGTACACAGACGTTACTTTCACAAAATTTATGGTGTAGTAAAGAGGTTTAAGATGGAGACCCGAGACTGCAAACCAATGGTCAATAGGACTAAATCAGGACCATGGATTTGTTTTGCTTGGCTTGGAGAGAATTGGCCTCCAGCGTGTCTAAGAAAGGGAGAAAAAGTGAGAAAGAATGAGAGAAGTGGCTAAGCTTTTAGATAACAGAGATTTTTTTTTTTTTTGCATTAAAATCCAGATTTCCAACTGTTTTTGAAAAATCCGACAATCTGCCAACACTGGCCCTTATTCTGTTTCCCTACAGTGGTGGTCGGCTGGAGTGGAACAGCAGCTGTCCCTTTGATCAGAACAGGCACTCTCTGGGTCCCCACCCTGGCCTACTACACTTCCTCACCAGGCCTCTGTCCCATTCAAGATTGGCCACCCCTCATGCAGAGACTTCGGCAACATTTACTTTGTCTTCTCACCGTGGAAACAAACTGGTGGGGCCCTGAGCAAAATAGCAGCTGCTCATTTGTGTGAGATGATGCTGGCTCAGGCCACAGAGGTGATAATAGAGGCAGTGAGAAATGGGCAGATTTGGCATATATTTTGAAGGTAGAGTCAATAAGATTGCATGATGGATTGGATTAGGCTATGAGGGAGAGGATTTGGAAAGGACTCCAATTTTGATTTTTACTTAGATTAATTTCTTTCAAAAGTAAACCTATGGTGGAGTATTGGAAAACCAGTATTGACCTCTTAAAATAAGAACATTTAAAAGTCTTTCTTCACTAGTACTCTTCCACATGGGTGCCCTAGGTAGTGCCACCATCATAGTCTGGTAAATGCTGCTGCTTTGGGGAATTTTGAGGGAAAGAACAATGAGAAGAGCCCCAATGACTAAGAAAGAGACTTAGATTCTTGTTCCAGGAGGCGGATTGGAGAGATGCCAGCCTACTGGTGACCTCTGTGCACCTCACTGGCCTCACCTGTCCAGAAGGGTGTGTGTATCCCGAACTACTGGGGTTGATCTCCCAACATGGACGGTCCTACTTCGGGGAACTCCAAGTTCAGGCACTCAAAAGGGGTTGGGAAAGTAGAGGCTCCAAGATTCCCAAATGGGAGGTGTTTCAGGGCTGCCTTGAGTAAGAAACTGTTCTCAAGTTTGTTTTGAAGCTAGTTTTCCTAGAAAGATCTAAGTGAAGAGGACTCTCTTCACCTAGATTTATATAGTTACTTTAAAAATCAATGAAAGCAGCAAACTTGTGTCGGAAGATCTTTTTTTTTTTTTTTTAACAGTTTTTGCAGTTGAGAAAATCCGCAATTGTCCCTATCGAGGGCAATAGTTTTATTTTGTTATCTTCTGGGCTGCTTTGGTGAGTGGAGACTACTAGTGGCCGTTGTGGTGGTGGGAGCTGACAGACTCCCACTCGGGGGCTGGCCATTGCCGCGAGAGCCTCCGGCGGATCGGAAGCTGGACTTGGCCGCGCGGAGCCAGGCGCGGAGGCTTCCTTCCCTCGGGCACCGCAGCGGTCACTCGACCCCTGACGCGCATGCGCGGACCCCAGCGGCGTCCTCCCCGGCTCCTTCCCTCCCTCATCCGGGTCCTGGGCGAGCGGGCGCCGTGCGCGTGTCTCGCGGCCGAGCTGCTAATAAAGTTGCACTGAGGGAAAGCGCAGCGACGGCGCCGGGGGAGTGCGTCCAGCCGGCGGGTGAGTGAGTGTGGGGCCCAGGGCGGGCGAGCGGGCGAGCCGGGCCGGGGGCTGCAGCTTCTTCCGCGACGCAGCTCGCCCTCAGGCCCGAGTGGCTGGACTCCGGCCGAGGTGGGGGCGCTGGGCCGCGGGCGGAACGGAAACCGCCCGGGCCTGCGGGGCGGGAGAGGTAGGCCAACTCCCGGCCTGCAGAGGTTCGGGCGGCCGGGGATGGGGCGGCCCGTCCCGCTGCGGAGGCCGTACAGCGGCCGGGGGCGTCCCGTGGCTGGCCTTGTTCCTGCGCCGCCGTAGCCGCCCGGACTGTGGAGGGAGGCGCTCGGGACGCCCTCGAGGCGGAGGAGGAGCGGTGGGGGCGGGAGGGGGGGGGGAATCCCGGCGCTGCTTGTGTCCAGAGGAGCGGTTTGTTCTACCTCATCTAAGCACCACCCTCAGTCACACCCCTGGTAGGATCGCCGTGCTCGGTCGAGCCGTCCGGTCTGCTTGCTACCCTGCAAAGCTGTCCAATGGCTTGATGAATCCGTGCCGCCGTCGCTTTGTGTTTCAAAGATAAGGATCCACGCTTATCGGTGGGAATTACACTCTGGGCACTTGTGACCTGCTACTGCACTCAGCTGGTAGTTAGACATGGTTTCTGCCCGTTGCCGTGCCAGTTTTCACCATTGCAAAGATTCCTTCCCCTTCGTGTTAACTTCTGCATTGCTGCAAGGAGAACGCCAAGCCGTGCCTGTTTGCACATTCAGCCTCTGCTCGGTCTTTCACTTTAATATCAGTACTCAAATTCATATTCCGGGCTCTCCCCCTCCCCCGCCCGTTTTCCTCTCTTCCCCTTTCAGCTGCTGTTATTACGTGGAGTTTGGAGCCTAAGCTTTGAAAACTCCCATGTGGCGCCTGTCTTAAGTCGGAGCATGCTCAGTAGCCAAAACAGATTTTGGTTGCAAAAAAGAACTGGGGCGAGGATAGTCCGGGTATTTGGACGTTTGCCCGATTCCTAACAAAATGTTCCAATTCTGGTTTTGATGGCATTGGAGAATGGAGCTGTAGGCCAGCCTGGAGGTGAGGAATGCCTGAACACCCTGGGCCAGATCGCTATCTTGATTGCAGAGACATTGTTTCCTGACCAGCTGGAGGTCTAGAGTTGTTGGGGTGGTGGGGGGGGGGCGGGGAGGGGGGAACATTCCTGGCTGCTTGTGCGTTTAAATGGGTGTGGTGCTAAGTATATCTTGTTTACCTTATCTTTCTGTGGAAAAAGTTTTGAAGTCTGGTTGGGTTTGTCACATCATGCCTGTTGCCTAGCACTGCCTAAAGTGCTCTTATCTAGCAACAGAGGCCGGGTAGGTGGAGGTCGTGGCTTGGCCTCACAGAAGTTGAGAGTAAAGGATGCTTGGGTTGTTGTTTTAAAAATTATTTAAGTTCTTTTTAAATAGAGCGCTTGAATTTCCTTAAGAGGACCCGAATTGCCCCGAGCAAGTTAGTTTTCAATTTTAATTGAAAGGAGTTCTAAGATTTCTGCAAGGTGTCAATGTGGAAGTGGCCCTTGTAGGCAAAACAGTTCTTAGACACAGTGTGACAGTTTGGTATTGATCAGGATACTGTTGTGAAATTAGTGTGTTCCAGAGTCAGTAACTAAGGGATTATTTTACAGATTTGTACAACTTTCTTTTTTTTCTTTTACTCCTTCTTTGGTAACTATTTTTTCCCTCTGTGGGGAACCCCAAGATGACAAGAATGCACACATCATAAGAGACAATTTACCAAAATTTCACCTTCACAAAAGTGGTGCATAATACGTTTTAGAGTTTTAAATTTTAATTTTTGTTTTGTTTGTTTGTAGATCTATTTTCCCTCTCTATTGCAGAACCCTTGGTCAGTGTGCCTTTCTTTTTGACATGGGTGTTTTTATCTCATGACTGTTACCCTGTACCTTTGTTACAAAATTTCATTCATTATTTATCCTTCCATTCCTTTCAGGTTTGAAATAGCTGAAATCGGCAATAAATGTTAGGTGAACATTCTCAACTGACTTTACTCTTAGATTTTAAATGCATCCATATGATACAGTGTGGTAAAAAGGAAAGTCAGCAGTGGACTGAAAAAAGAATAAAATATTTTTGTAGAATACGTGCAGATTTGCTGGTATTATCTACTCGTCTGGTTCACCTCAGTAGGCGCCACAGAAATGGGTAGATTGATACGTGCTGCATTTCTTTCCCCTCTGGCAAAGTCAGCTATTAATTTCAGTGGGAGACAGTGACAGAATGTTGTTACTAATGAGGTTTGAATCAGATGTTGTTTACTGTTAGTTATGTAACATGTTGCTGAAAGTATTATTAAAAGTTGCCTTCTGTAGCAAGGTAGAGGCAAGTAAATTCTGCTTACTCTTCACTGAGTTTTAATTCTTGGCTGAACCTGAAGGCACATTACACTATAACCATAATTATACCTGGGCAGCCTGTCTGTTTCCTGTTTTCATCATGAACCCAAACATTATGATTTGCAGTGATGATCTTTTTTGTCCTTTGCGTTAAACAGAGGCAGTGTGTTTTCTCTGTCTACTGAAAACAGATTTGTAACTTGGTCAAATCAAAGATACTGGATTCTCTGTTTTTGAAGACCAAACAGTAAAATACCAGTTTTTCACTTATTAGTAATGTAAATTGAAATACTAATGCTATCTTAAAAAATCTATTTTACATACTGTTTGATAGTGCTTTATGTAAATTTTAATCTTACCAGTAGTTTGTAGAGTGTGTGAATTAAGAAAGCCCTTTTTGTTTATGACTTATCAGTGTTTATTATTACCAGATGTATATGTTGGTTTAGGCAGTGAGCCACACATTTGGATAAATTTCAGAGTCTGCTTGAGTGTACTTTAGGATATAGCCGCCTTTATTCCTTTGGTTTATCATTTTTCCCTGTTCTCTTTACTTCTGGAGGGTCTGTGTTCATTTCTCTTTTTTTAAATTTTTCTTTCTTTTTTTTTTTTTAATGTTTATTTAGAGAGAGAAGAGAATGAGTTGGGGAGGGGCAGAGAGAGAGGGAGACACAGAATCCGAAGTGGACTCCAGGCTCTGAGCTGTCAGCACAGAGCCCGACGTGGGGCTCAAACCTGCAAAGCACCAGATCATAACCTGAGCCCAAGTCGGATGCCTAAGCTACTGAGCCACCCAGGCGCCCCACGTGTCTCCCTCTTTGTGTGTGTATGTTCCATACTAATCACAAAGAAGAAGCCACAATAGTTTATTTCTTCACATGTTACCAGTGTCTTATATCTGATGGGTGTGCCACTTGACTCAAGGTCAAAGACATTGAAGATTTCCTTTTATAAAGGACAGTTGCAGCCTGAGAGATGATTTGTAACTCCACCAGTCTGATTATTCTGGAGAGGAGAGTTATCTGGAAGGCTAGGACCCAGGAAGACTGCAGGGAGATAGGATGCTTTCCCACCAAAGAAGATGGTGCACGACCCCAGGAAGCCTATCCATGTCTTTTCACACCTTGTTTTTCCACTTCCAAACCTAATAGAATAACAGTAATTGAAATTTTTAGTGTTAGATTATCTAGTTTATTGTCGTTATCTAGAACTCTGAATCCGAGAAGTATGTGTACTAGTTGGAAGGTTAAGATACACAGTTCGTTTTGAAGAATTGATTGTTGTCAGGACCAGTTAATTTCCCATTTTCGTACATCACGTTTACATTCTAACATTTTTATTGTTTGAAAGATGGGACAATTACAGAGTTAGTAGGTTTTTCACAGTCACCTAGTTTCCAGCTCTTCAATATTTTTTTTGTTTGTTTTTTTGTGTTTGCCTTGGGCAGCTAGATGGAGACATTTTTGGCCCCATCTTAGGAGGGAGGTGGTTTCAGTGACTTTTCTTCCTGCTTTTACTGTGATATTCCTGACTTGGTTGTGACAGTATTTTAGAAGAAAGAATTATTTATCAGACAGTTCTGTATGGGCAAGACTAAAATTGAAATTCACTTTTGGAAGCTAGTTGTTAAAGTACATTTTGTGAACAGGTTTTGCTTTTGAATTCTCTGGTGTACTAGTCTCTGTAATGTTCATCCAATTTACAGAGCAGTATACTCTGAAAATCTGACAATGGTTTGATCTGTTGTCTGATTTGAACTGGATTTCCCCTTTTGATTTCCATATATATGTGTTACTTTGTTACTGCTGAAAATAACAGTAAGAAAAGAAGCTAGTGTCACCATCCCACTTTTCTCTGAGCTTAGCACCTGGAGTCCTGAGAAGTGCCTTACGCTTTGCCCATTTAACTATGATCTCAGAATATGGCTGGTGCTTTCAAGGCAAGTTTTGTTTTGTTCAGTTTTGTTTTCATGATGTGTCAGGATCTGCCTTGCATCCTATCTGGTGGGCTGTATAACTTGAGATCTAGTTATTCTGGTTTCTGTGTTCCCGGGAAAAGCGGGTACTGTGGAAATATTTCAGAGCTAGTCTTTTGTTTTTTTCCCCCTTATTCACCTCTATCTGCCCACTTAAGTGAGTACCTACTTAACTCACTGACCATTTCCATTTCCACTCTTTGGAGCTGAGTGTACATTAAATGAATGATGACAACAGCTGAAAAGGTATCCAGAGCCATATTTGCTCCTTTTTCTTCTGAGTAGGTGACTTGAACTCTGGGGTGCACGTGAGGTATGTGGAGACCATCCTCCTAAAGCGTTGTGTACTCAGGTTAGTGCTTGGTGCTCCAGAGACACATTTGGTAATGTAATGATTTGGTATCCCTTGACGATTTTATAATTTAAAGGAAAGCACCATAATGATTGACCAGCTCTGTGTCTATTCCTGTGCCTACAGGCCTGTGCAAGTATACTCAAACACATCTGGTAGTAATAGAGGAAATCTTGCAGGCTCTGTGGGGGTGAGTATACATCTAGATCAGGCTCTGCTTAATTAGAGGACTTAGAGGAGCAGGTGAAGTTTAAAGAGTGATTAAAAACTGGGAAACAAAAGTCTGGATGTGGGAGATAAAAACGTAGAGACTTGTGTGGGCACAAAGAGAGACTGTGCAAGATAATCTGTGAGAAGTGTCAGGGAACATGAGTTCAGCTCCTGACTGGCTTTGAAATCCACCGTGAGAATTTTTGATATCTTTGGAAATTGAGAGCCACGATTTGGAAAAGTAGTGATTTAAATGTTTCTCTAGGAAAGTTATTTTGGTGCCCATGTGGTTGTATCCCCTCTTCCTCATATATGTTCCCATAAAGAATAGTAGGATTTCTGAATCAAGAAAGCTTGTGGGAGGGGTGCCTGCGTGGCTCAGTCGTTTAAGCGTCCAACTTCGGCTTGGGTCATGATCTCACGGTCCGTGAGTTTGAGCCCCACGTCGGTCTCTGTGCTGACAGCTAGGAGCCTGGAGTCTGCTTCGGATTCTGTGTCTCCCTCTCTCTCTGCTCCTCCCCCGCTCATGCTCTGTCTCTCTCTCTCTCTCTCAAAAATAAATAAACATTAAAAAAAATTTAAAGAAAGAAAGAAAGCAAGCAAGCTTGTGGGCAAACTTGGTCCTGGTTTGTTTCTCTTCTCTGCCTGCAGCCAGGGATGTGGCTTACGTGTTTTAGTAATTGTATGTCTGGATCTAGGATTGGTTTGACACTGGTGGTGCTGATACATGGTGACTACTATTGATGTTAGAGCCATAAGGGTAAGATATTTTTAGAGCTTTACCCCCACCAGCCACAAAAACAGTTACCTTTGCAAGTGACTTCTTTACATGTTTCTAAGGACCTTGTTTCTCAGACCTGCTGTAAAACCTAAGACTCTTGTTGAAATGGTGGGAGGTAGGGTTCTAATCTCAAACTTAACGAATCTGAATTTTGTGGGATGGTTATGAGAAATGCGTTTCCTTAGGACCCCCATCTGTAATTCTTTTGTACAGGTTTGGCTGAGATCATGGTGGGTTGTGACCCAACTGTATGGGCATTTATTTGCATGGGTTGATGTGCTCAGGAGATTTTGTTTTGGCTAACAGTGTTGGATGAAAGTTTTGGATTGGTCACTTGCCTTTTACTTTGGATTGAAGCAGTTGGAGAGGTGTTGGAGCAGAAAGTGAAGGAGCTGTTTCTGTGAATTGTTTTGTCAAGTCTGGGCACGAACCGTGTGTGTGTGTGTGTGTGTGTGTGTGTGTGTGTCTAGGGATGAGTTTGGAGGGTGGTTTGTGTATATCTTCTGGGAGTTGGTCAGGAGGTCCTACTTAGGTATCTTGAGGTAAGAACAGGATCTTTGGGTTTTCATATTAATATGATTTCATTTGAAATGGAAGCCTGGTGAAGCTTAATAACATTTTATTTATACATTTAATGTATGTAAAATGTAACTCCTGATCTTCCTTTAGCTTTGTTATCAGTTTTCCCCCAAATCAGTTGATGACAAATCCTGTTCTTCCAGTTGTCAGGGCTGACACCTTGGAATCATTGTTGATGCCTGTGTTCTCACATTCCCCTTATCTCTTCTATCAGGAAACCTACTATTCCCTAAAATGCATGTGAAGTTGTCTACTCCCCACTGAACTGCCATCACTCTGATCTAGGCCATTATCATCTCTCACCTAGCTTACTGCAACTCTGAACTGGTCTTCCACTTTTACCCTTGCTGTTTATTCTCAACACATGAGCCAGAGTAGTTAGTTCTTTAATGTTTGTCAGAAAATGTTCTGTCTCCACTCAGAGCTCTCAAATGGGTCCTCATTTGAGTTACAGTAAAAGCCATTGCCCTTATATGCAGGATGTCCAATCTGGGTCTCTCACCTACTGAACCCCATTCATTATTTTCCCTTCCTCGTTCACTTTATTCTCATGCTACCTTGGTCTTGGCAGTTCTCAGAATGTGCCGGACGTGCTCCCACCTTGAGATCTTTGCATTGCCTATTGCATTTGCCTGCCATGATTTCCCCCAGATGTCTGCCTGTCTTGCTCCTGTTTCCTTCATGTTTTGATTCCTTTGGTGTCTGCTTAAGTGAGGCCCACCTCAGCTGCCCTATTTAAAATCACACCTCTCCCACCACACTTACCATTCACCTTCCTCTGCTCTATTTTTCTCCCTAGCACTTTTCCCCAAACAAACTACAGTATTGCTAATTTATTGCCTTTGTCTGTCTCCCTCCTCTGGAGTGTAATCTACCGAGGACAAGCATTTTGGGTCACTTTATTCATGTGTATATTCCCAGCTCCTGGAATGCTACCTCAGAAAATATCCTTCTGAATGAATTGAATAAATTTCAAAGGTGCTCTGAATATGCTTAGTATTGTTTCTTAAAGATTATTCTCTGGTGAGAGAGATAAAAATCATGTAAGTCAGCAAACACTTACAAATTGATTTATACACTGAAGGAAATGAACATGGTATTAGATGAGGGATTGGGGAAAACCTACTTTATATAGGATTATGAGGTGATCAGGGAAGGTCTCTGGGATGACACTGAAGCTGAAGTCTGAATGCCAAGAGAGCTTGGAAATTAGTGGTTGGGGCTTGAGGAGAGTGGTTTGGGCAGAGAATGGCCTTTGTAAAATCTCGGAGGTACAAAAGACATTCCAGTATAGGAAGATAAATTCCTTTGAAAGACGAATTCTTACTAATATTTTTTGAGAGCAGGAAGTGTTTGCCCCTAGTTTCTCATTGATTTTTCTTAAATTTCAGCTTCCAAATTTGAATAGTCCTAGATAGATCTGTTGGAGATAATTTTTTTGAAATATGAATGTCTCTTGACATATAAGTCCTCTCTTTAGTAAGGATTTTAATATGGCTGAGGTATAGCTGCACTTTGGTTTTCTTTTTTTTTTAATTTTTTTTTTTTCAACGTTTTTTATTTATTTTTGGGACAGAGAGAGACAGAGCATGAACGGGGGAGGGGCAGAGAGAGAGGGAGACACAGAATCGGAAACAGGCTCCAGGCTCCGAGCCATCAGCCCAGAGCCTGACGCGGGGCTCGAACTCACGAACCGCGAGATCGTGACCTGGCTGAAGTCGGATGCTTAACCGACTGCGCCACCCAGGCGCCCCTGCACTTTGGTTTTCAAATTTGTTTTTTCCCCTGACTATATTGGAAGTATGTTTGTTTTAAGAAGTAAAGAATTGTATGAAGCAGAAAGTGAGAAGTACACTACCCCTTCAGCTAAGGCCCTTTCAAAAGCTTTTTGTGCTCATTCTCTTTCATTTATTAAACAAATATTTCTTGAGCATGTGTATCACCGGGCTTACAGTGATGAGTGAAAATAGGTATGGTTCCTCTAATATACATTCCTGCAGAATTTGTACTCTTACGGAGTTGGACAGATAAATGTAAAAATATAGTGTGTTAAGTGCTACAAAGTAGAGTTATGTGATGCAGTAAGAGTGTTTAAGAGGGGTGTTTCGTCTGTGCACCACCATCTGGGAAGGCTTCCTGAAGAAGGGATGCTTGAGCTGAAATAGAATTAATGTGTGTGTGTGTGTGTTTTGTAATATGCTAGATTCTTCTGTAATGCATGATATTTCTTAATTTTATAATGTGTATAATGTTCTCTGTATATCTCTGAGGTACCACTGCTTTTTCTTTGTATTTCCAAGGTACTCTGCATTATTAATTGAAAGTTTGCAGAAGAATTTCAGGGAACTTAACACACAGGGATTTCTCAATCTTACTGTTACCTGTTTGTTTTTGTTTTTGTTTTTTAGCTCTGGGGAGGAGTCATTTCTCCAAGAAATAAAAAAAAAAAAACCCACTGTAATGAAAAAGTCATCCAGTCAGGTCTTCATAAACAGAGGTAGACTATAAACTTCCAAGGTGTGGTAGGTAATAGGTCATAGTTATTTTCTCAAGTCCCACCAAGTTCTGATATAAGAAGTAGCACACATTCCTGTCTGCTCAGTTACTGGCCTTCTCTGCTTGCTGTACATATTTTTAATTTTATTTTAATGGCTCATCTTTCTTGGTTATCATACGAAAGTAAGTCTAGAAGAAAATGAAGTGGTGTACGAACCAGCATATGAAGCTGTTCACAATACCTTCTCTTCTTTCCATTACTTTTTAAGATCTTTGATACTACAGATAGTGTCTTTTCAGCCTGACTTTTTGGCTTATTAGATACTCAGCCGGTTTTGAGTAAATGAAACCTGCCCTCTCAGAGTCAGCTCTCCCTTCTGTTGCTATGGTCCTCCAAATCTACACATCCCTCTTCTCTTGAGCTTTAGTTTCACTATTGCCGGGACGTGTATCTGTGCTTACTTCCTCCTGGCCCTCCACAGCCTCCTCTTGGCTAGATCTAGAATTGTCCTTTTTAGGTAAGTGATGTCTTTATTTTTCAGCTTTTAAACCGTTACCTTTCTTGTTTGCCCTTGGTCTCTTCTGGGTAGTTACCAAATCCTGTTGATGTTTTATTTGTAATGCCCATCACATCACTTCATTTTTGTCTCTACTGCCATCCCTGTCCTGGTCTGTGTACCACTGTGCTGGAGTGTCTTCCTGTCATAGTTGGATTTCTACCATATATTCCATCTACTCTCTGCCTCCTGAATTAAGTCTCTTACTTAGTCATGTGCTGTTGCCATTTTTGACTTCTCGAAATTCCTCTTTGGATGTGTTTTTCTGCTTAGAACTCTACACTGCACATAGGGTTCCTTCTAGCAGCCGGGCTGTAGCCCTGTATTCATTCTTTCCCTGTTTGGCATTCATTCGGGGGCCTTTCCCTTTTGCTTCACAAACTAATTGTCCTCTTCCTGCCTCATTTGGCTTAATAATACTTGGTTTTTCTTATTCTTGTTCTTTATTAACAACTGTATTGTGATTTATAGATTGTCATCTTCCTCTTTTGAGCTTGTGATAAGCATTCCCAAAATATGTGCAGAAATGATGTGCTGTTATCCTTGCCTCATCCTTAAGACTTTTATCCACTTCCCTGCAATGTATGTGGTGGGGGAAGGACCCAGAGCTAGGCAGAGCTAAGATGTTTTGTATACTGGCGAAGCCTTCCACTTTTTGTCACTAGCCATTTGCAGCCTAGTTAATTTTTTCTTCAGCATTCTTATTCACAAATATATCTTTTTACCTTCTTTCTCTCCTGTTTTCCAGTTATGTTGGAATAATTCCTCTTTCTTTCTGTTTTATTTATGATCCCCCTAAATAGATCTAAGTTTCACAGTGTTTGATCACCAGATTTAGTTACATTTACTCAAACTGCAATATTGATGGAAATTAACTGGCTCAACTTACACAGGTTGTCACAGGTATTTCCTAACAGGATTTTAGATTTGGGGACATTCTCTGGCTTTAAAGCTAGAAATAGAAAATCCCTGAAAGGAATATTTTGGGTACTGTTCAGTTTAATTTGTATTTTTTGGTTTGTTTTACTTGGTTAGCCCACTATGCATTACTGTCATAAGACTTGACTTCTAAGGAAAAGGCTCATTTTGACACTTACAGTTGTAAAAGTTTGGTATAGTACAACCTCAGAGCAAAAAAGAGAAAACAGAATTTGTCTTCTCTCCCTGATTATGCTATTGAAATAAGGCTTTAATATTTGTAAATAAAGGTTAAAATGTAAAAGATGTTAAACATTAAATGTTACAAATTTGAAATAGCTTCTTATGAATGTTTATTGCAAAAGAAAGTAATTCCATGATTTCAGTTCCTTGAAGTCTCCTTGTTTTCCTAGGAGTTAATTATCTCACCTTTAAAAAATAGTAGCAAATATGTATTATTCCCACTGGTGTACATTAGGGTAGCTTTAATGTGATCACTGGCCCAGGATGAAGATGGGAGGCACAAATAGAATCTGCTTAGAAGCCAGGTTTTCGTGTAGAACACTGTCTCATATATCTGGGCTGTGAAATGCATTTTCCTTTTTACTTAGAGGAGAGCACAGAGGTAAGCAACGAGACACTATGAGGAATGAACATCTCTGAAATTGGGAGATGTCTTATAATCAATGGCATTTGAGTATTGGTTTTAGCTGGGTGACATTTGTGTTGCAGTTGTCCTTGCAGGTGCATAAACTCTGCCTTTCTGTTTATGTTGCTATCATTTCTTTCATTTACACCCTTTGGGAAGATCAGGCAAGTATCAGAATTTGCAGGAGGGATGTCCATGGCTTGAATGACAATACTGGGGTAGTACGGGGACACTCTTCAGACCTGCAGTCTGAGGGCAGAGACTGATACTGTGAAGAAAAATTTTAAGCGGTAAGAAAGCACTGTGTGATAGTTTAATTTGCAACCTGTTCTTCCTTCAAGGTTAATAAAATAATGGTACATCTTAAGTAGATGGCTTCGTATATTCATTGAAATAAAGTAGCTCAGCTATATATTTAAAATCCTCAGCCTGATCTCAGAAATGTTCATGATTATTGCAACAGTAGTAACTGGAGTTCTCCTTTACTGAGAATGTGCCATGCCAGGCACTGAGTTAAGTGGGTATCTCATTTAATTCTCAGAACTGATATTTATTATACAAAATAGGAAAAAATAGAGGTTTAGGTGTAAATGTTAAATCCAGAATTTGAACCCAAGTTTATTAGACTTTTTAGATCTGGTGTTTTTATGTGTTACAATGCATATATCGTTATCCGTTGTGTAGATTAGCCTTATTTTATTGTATATTTCTAGCCAGTTCTTTAGTTTTACCACCTCAGTTCTAGCAAACTGAATTATTTTCTCATCCTGGTGGATGAAAACTCAGATTTTGTGTCTTTACTCACAATTATTTTTATGCCTCTGATAAAGCTACTTGGTGGTTCTTGTCTCCCTTCCCCTGTGCCCAAAGGGCCATCCCCTTAATTTATTGTAGCACCTTCTACACCCTTAGGGCATCTGCCATTCTCCATTGTGTATTGCAGAGAGGTATGGGCATATTTTCATAGCTTATCAATTTGTAATTCTTTAAAGTTTTAGTCTGGACTTGATTTATCTTTTTTAGCCTTTTAGTTTCTTGCTTAGTGGTTTGCCCTTTTTAGGTGCTCTCAGTGAATGTGTGTTGTGTAAATAAGACCGTGAGTCTGAGATTAAGATTAGCACTGGTTATGTCTGTTTGTGCCTCAGTAGACTCTGAAGGCATTGTAGAACGGGAGCACAGAGAACCAGATTAATTGCCTAGCAATATGTAACCTCTGAAGACTGAAGTTATTCAGTATAGCTTTGGGGACTTTCCTCTATTACTAGGATAAGTTTAGAGATACTATAGGAAGGTATTATGGATGGTTATGCACAGCTGACTGAGCTGAAATTGGTGTTCTCCGTGTTTGTGAATTCATTTTACTTAGTGAAAAGCAAAAGAGGTGTGAAAAATTGAACCAACTTTTCATGAACAGATTCAAAATTCTACATTTTGTTTACTAGAAAACCTAGTCATACCCTGATTTTCAAAGGATTGAATGTTTATTTGGGGTTCATATTACAGATGCTAATATATGCATACTAGAAAAAAGTATAATATCTTATTTTGTTTTTTGTGTATGTAGTGAGAAATTCTTTTCATAACGAAGGACTTGAGATAGTAAAATAAATCTATTGCTGTATCCAAAGCACTGATAGTTTTATTTGTGTGGATCAAGGTATTGTCTTGAATCTGATAGATTTTTACAGAATAGTTTACAGGAGAAAATTTATCATACGGGTACAGTACAGCAATTTTGATCCCAGTAAAACAATTTTATTTAGAAACCTAAATGTTAAATATTAATGAAGTGAATGAGTGAGATTTAGGCTGTTAAAATTATGTGTTCTAGTGATTAGTGTGGCAAAAATGTCCTAATGAAATAAAAAGGCTTTGGAGTAAGGCTACCATAATGAATATAAATTTTTAATTAAATTTTAATAAAATATAAATTTTATTTTTATAATTTTATTATAATAGTAATAAACACTAGTCTTTCATACATATTGACTCATTTTGTTCAATTGAGAGAAGAATGGGTTGAAGTAGATAAAGAGGTTAATGAAGTATGTTAAGTGGTATAAAGAATCACTTTGAAAGTGAGCATATTGAACAAGATTATCCTTGGTCTCTGAAACTATATAATGTTGTGATAACAACACTTTGAGTATTTTAGAGAAGTCAGAGATAGGGAGAACAGTAGAGAAGGTCTTTAAGGAAAGAATATTCTTTGGTGGGAGACTTTTCTTTTTAGGGTACCATGTGTACAGTGTTGAGGAGCGTGAGTTCTGGAGCCAGCCTGCCAAGTTTCAATTCTTGGCTCTATTTCTAATCTATATAAATAAGCAAGTTACTTTTAATTTCTCTTTCCTTGTTCTCTCATCTGTAAAATGAGAATAGTGGAATTTACCTGATATGGCTATTGCGAGATTTTAATGATTTTTTTTTGTCTCTCAGAGTAACGTCCTTAACAGTGTTAACATAGTGTTCGATAAATGTTAGTGGTTTTTTATTATTATCATCATCATCATCAAAGGAATATTAATGTTTTTGCTTTAGCAATTGATTTTGTAGAAAGGAAGCTGTTGGATTCCTTGAAATAGCTATATTCTTTTTAAGAAAGCCAAATGCCCCACAAAAGTCTACCTCTGTAGGTAACTTCTTAAGATCATTCATGCCCTGTTGTCGCTTCAGTCATTAACATTGCAGCCCATGTTCCATGCTTTGTACAGAGAATTTCCAGCACAGCACAGCAATGGAGAGCTTTGTAAGGATAACTAAGTCATTAAGAAAAGCTTATGCTACATTTAGGTCTTCCTGAACTAACGATAATTGGCTCTAAAGAAACCCATTTAAAATGAAACCATTTAAAATTAGATCTGTATTTTATACTAAATTGTGAATAAAAGGTCTGATTGGGACTTCATCTTCAAAAATTAAAACTTGGGAAAAACATTAAGTTACAGTTGTAAACATGTATTCTTATGATGAGCAAAGAATGGATCAAGTTTGATGGATAGGCTTAATTTTTCTCACAAGATAATTTAGCATGATAAGGCATCGTTATGTTTGTCATGCGTGCTACTAACATGAAGAGCTTTTTTGTGTTTTTTGTGAAAATATGCATAAAAAATACACACTGATTTTACTAAGGATCGCTCTTAATCCTTTGTCAGTGAAGTTGTTCTCTCTCCACTAAGATAGGCTTGCTTACTGTAAGTGTAAACATGGTGAATTCTTTCAGCTCATTGTTCCCTATTAGTGTAAACCCACTGCAGACGTACCATCCATCTTGGCAATATCACATCACTCCTGCGGGTCTCTTGGAGGCGAAGGGAACTGCAAATCTGATGCTTATGCTGCTTGCTGTCTGTCCATGAGTGTTAAAGTCCTTTGTCTCTGAATCTGGAGACCCATGTCCTTCGTCAGCATCCGTGAAACAGTTAACAGACTAACTTACTTGCTTGGGGTTGGGGAATGGTAGGGTAAAATTAAATCCCCGACCCTACATTGTTGGCCGTTATTTTAATAAACTTTGTAAAATTTTAGAGTATTTTGCAAACTTTGTACTTTCACTGGTGGCTTGTAAGCCATTATGGTAAGGGAAGTGTTAGTGAATGGGAACTAATTTTGTAAGTGATCAGTTCACAAACAAATTTTTGTAAAGATTATTTTATAAATCTCAGGTATATAACTTATTGAACATTTACATATGTGTACATCTATGTCATCATCACCCACATCAAGATGTAGAATATTTCTATCTCCCCAGAAGACTCTGTCTTGTCCCCACTTAGTTAACCCTTCTTGCCTCTGATGATGTAGGTTAGTTTTGCCTTTTTCTGAGAAGGAATGATAAAATGTGTAATCTCTTGTATCTGACTTCTTCAATATTTTATGAGTGACTTATCCATGTTTTTCATGTGTTAGCTCTTTGTTGTTGCTGTGAAGTATTCTGTTTGATGAATTTGTTACTATGGTTTATTGACCCAGTCCACTATTGATGGATATTTGGGTTATTTCCAATTTGGGACTATTACAGATAAAGTTGTTGTGAACATGTGTTTGCCTTTTGGTGGCGCTAGCACTTGTTTCTGTTAGTTATATATACCTAGGGATGGAATTGCTGGGTCATCGGGATTTATGTGTAATGTGGAGTGATATTTCACTGTTTTCTTTAAAAAAAAAATTGTTTCTGATAACAATGTTGAGTCCATTTTACCATCTAATGGCCATTGTGGTATTATGTGAAATGCCTGATCAGTTCTTTTGTTTAAACACCAGTAAATTCTTATGATGACTTTGTAAGGTGAGACTTAGATAATGAGTACTTGAATTAGTTGCACATATCACTTCTGCATGTTGCAAAGTTACAAAATATTTTTAGAAAGAATAGCATGAAAGGTTTCTGAAATTTTTAGTCATTCCATTTTTAGAGTTGAATACATGATTTGTCCCTACTCCTTTCCCATTTCTCGTTTTAAGAAAACACTAATACTGAGTCTTAAGTTTTTGGAATCTGACACCCGTTTTTTTTTTTCCTGAAATCAGTCTCTTGAAGTTGAACTAATGATATCCTCATTCACCAGTCATTGGCCTTTTCTTTGTTCACATTCTCTTTAAACTTCGCTTTGTGTTTGATATTCTGCAGTACTGTTGTATGTAATTTTAATCTCCTCCTTTTAACAATACTTCGTCGGTAACTTTTTCCTCTTCCCTACCAGTGAATGTTCCCTAATATGGCTGTGTTAATGTGTTGCTCTTTTCCCTCTGTTGAAAACCTATTTTATATTACTGTTTCAGTTCTTTGTAGAAAATCTTAAATCTCTTTCTCATCTTTTCCTTGCTCAACCTATATGTCCAGTTATGACTTTTTCTGATAGAGTTCACGTTCTTCTCTACTGACTAAACTACCTTCTGAGTGTCCTTGATTCTGCTAATGGGGTTATCATTATCTTAGTCACCTGGTTCAAAATTTGAAGTTATCTTTGATTTCAAGGTATAGTTGATAGAAAAATCAATGACCATTCATTAAACACTCCCTTAGTATGTGATACGATGCACGGAATGGTGCCAAGTCCTGAAGACTTCCTCCTGGAAGGATTTTGTACTCCATTTGGGAAGTTAAGATAGTTCTTGTCGCTTTTTTTTTTTTTAAACTTCCTGATCTTGAGAAGGTGGGTGCAAGTTGGAGAGAGGCAGATAGAGAGGGAGAGAGAGAATCCCAAGGAGGCAGGGTCCTCACCTTCAGCTCAGAGCCTGACACGGGGCTCAAACTCACGAAACTTGAGATCAAGACGCTCACCCGACTCAGCCACCCAGGAGCCCCCTTGTCACTGTCTTATTAATTAGTTTTTATGATAAATATTCAATGACCATAGCCTTTTTAGAGTAGGGTGGTGAAGGAATTCTTCACAAAGGGGGGTGGACTTGAGCTTATCATTAAGGATGACAGAGATTTCTCTTGGACACTGATGGGCAAAAGTACAGGAATTTGTGCTGGATCAGAAAGTGTGTATAGTGGTACAGTGGTGGGTACATTAGGTTTTTTTAAGTCTTGACTCTTCCTTTGAATGCTAATGACCATAATTCATGTTTAAATAGCACTTTGGAGTTTATAAAGCATTTATTGTATGTGTGCTGTGTGTACACATATGTACACACATATTTTTTTACTTAAACATTTCAGTGACTTAGGAACCATCTACCTTTTTGTACAGATAAGTTAGTAGACTTGGAAAGAATGATACTTGCTCATGGTCTTCTGTCTTATAAAGGACTGAATCTGGTCATTTTCTGTTTTCATCATACTACTTTTTAAAAATTAAAAATAGTTAATGTTTTGAGTTATGACATATTTAAACATAGAAAACAGGAGAGAAAATAACATATCTGGTTACTTGCCAGGTTTTTTTAAAATCTGATTTTAAAAGAACACAGCTTAAGCTTTTCCATTCTTCATCCTTCTTTCACCAGTGGTACCCAGTACTCAGTGTCCTGAGATTGGTTATGTATCATTTTTATTCATACTTATATTCTCTTATCATATGTGTGCATATCCATAAATACCATGTTTTAACTTTTATATAGTTGCTCTTATAAAGGAATGTATTTTTTTCCAAGTTTCTTTTCTTTAGTTCACTCACTCACTACTTGCTTGCTCACTCACTGAATAAATAACTGTTCTAGGTCCAGGGGACTATGATGGTGGATAAGGAAGATAAAGCTACCTGCCTAGTAACATTTCAGTGGGGAAAATATCTAAAAAGAAATAAAATTGATATCTTGGTCAGGTTAGAATAAATACCATGAAAATTTAGTAGAATCAGGGACTAGGGAATGCTGTGGGAGTGTGATGTATACTATTTTAGATAAAGTGGCCAGGGAAGTCCTTTTTCACGAGGTGACATTTGAGTAGCTGAATTAATTGAAAGAGTAAGCGTGTTAAATAAGATCAGGGAGAATTCCAGGGGAGAAAACATCAAGTGCAAAGGTCCTGAGGTAGAAATGATCTTGGAACACTTGAGAAATGGAAAGAAGTCAAGGGTGATTAAGTTAGCTAGAACAATGGTAAGAAATGAATCTGCAACTGGAGGGGTTGTGGGAGGAGCGGTGGGCTAAATAGGTAAGGGGCATTAAGGAATCGACTCCTGAAATCATTGTTACACTATATGCTAACTAATTTGGGTGTAAAATAAAAAAAAATTAAAAATAACAACAACAACAAAGAAAGAAATGAATTTGGAGGAGAAGCCAAAGGCTAGCTCATGTAGGCCCTTTAAAGTGATGTGAAGGAATTTGGATACCAAGTGTGATGGGAAGCCACAGAATAATTTTTGAGCAGACGTATGACAGAGTTTGACATACTTTGAAGGTTACTTTTATATTAGAATTCTGTGTAGAATACTGTAGACACTTTATAGTCCGTGAACTGTTACTGACAAAAGAAAGAATGTGGGAGCTCTTTCTATGTTGCTCTGGGAAGATCTGGAGGATATATCGTTCATATGTTTTTCTGTACCTTTTTTCTTTTTAGAATACCACAGTTCATGTCAATGAAGAGGTGTGTGTGTGTGTGTGTGTGTGTATGTGTATGTGTTTGTGTTAATTTTCTCTGGAAGGCCATGAAGGACAAAATAGAAGGATGATCTCTGAGAAGGGGAATTGATTGATGATGGGAAGAAAAATGGGAAGGAAACTAAGCCCTCAATCCTTTTTGTCTGTCCAGACAGACTGTACAGTGCACAGTACACATCTTAAATATCTCACCAGCTGTATTTTCACACACTGAGCTCTCCCATATAATCCCCCATAGTGAGAAGTAAAACTTCACCAGGATGGCAGAAACTCTGATTCCCTTTTAATTAATGTCCTTCCTTTGAAAGGGAAACCACCGTCCTTTCCTGACTTGTAGCACAGCATGCAAGAGTTTTACCTCCTTGTAGTGCCAGCACTCGTAACTCAATTCTGTTCACCATAATTTTAGTTTAGTGTTTTTATTTTGATATCGTGCAAGTAATGCATCAGTAGATTCCCTTTGTTAAAAGGTTAAAACAGTACAGAAGTATATAAAACAAATCACACTGGACCCCTTTCTATTTCCTTTCCTCCATTCCATGCAGTGATTAATTATGTGGCCTTGTAGACTTTGTTCTGTGTTTACATGCATAAATAACTTTTCCTTTTTTAAAATACGCAATATGGTTAGTACTTGATGATGATGATGATGATGATAGTGCTATTAGATAAGTAGTTAAAATTTATTAGGCATTTTCTGTTGGTTCACTACTAATCTGGTATCTGGTCTTTAAGTTTCTCTCCATTCGTCTTCCCCTTCTCAGCTTAACCTCTCCATTGCTCATCTATTCTCTCTTCTACACGCATGCACTACCCTGTCTAGCCTTCATCATTATGTTCCACTGTTACTCAATAAAGATCTCAATCCAGCCAGACCTGTCTACTCTATTTTAGGAAATGCTCTATTCTTGTCTGCCCACGTATTTTTGTTTGTTGTTTGTGTCCCCTATGCCTTTGAAATTTCTCTTGTCTTGACAAGCAAACCATATTTTGGTTTACTTTCTTATGTTTACTCTCTGGCCCAAATGGCTTTTATCCTATTTCCTTGAGGTAGCTACACCTGAGCTCAGCCCTTCTTTATGTTTAGCGCATAACACTTTATAGTCTGTGAACTGTTACCGACAAATACACTTTCAGTCTCTCGCTTTATTTCTTTAGTTTAATATAGCCAGTTTTGCTTACCTGGCTAAAATGATCCTGTGTTGGGCTGGGGAAGTTCATCCACACAGGAGTTTCCCTCTACTTCTGTACACCTTTCCCCGCATGGTTCCAGGTCCTAACCTTGGTTCATAGGAGTCTGCATAGCCACTGCTGGTTGATCAGCATCCAGAACAATGCTTGGCACTTAGTAGGTTCTCAATAAGTACATGTTGGCTCTTAAGATGAAGCCATACTGGAAGTGACTTCTTTAAGCACCATCATGGCAGTTCACCATACATGGCACGTAACAAGCAGTCAGTAATTATTTGTTGAATTTAACTCCGTTTTATTTTAATTTATATTTACCTGGGTTTTAACTGAACGCACATATTCTTTTCTGGGAAGATGTATCCCGATCCAGGATGGTCTTGACAGTAGAGTTGACTAGAATTTGTCAAAGGCAGAGCTGCGGCATTATTTGCAATGTTGGGCACAAGAAAGGAAGCATCTTTGGTTACTGACATCCTTTTTCCAAACATTACTCGTGCTGTTTCACCAGCTACTCATTGTCTGCACTTGGCTGTGTATTGACCACAGGGAATTATACCCATTCTTCTTATCAGTGCGGTGCCACTGCACATCACTTCCTCTTGTCATCATTGCCAAGAGCTTCTTAAGGGTGCAGAGGGGCGATCTGCCTAGCGCAGGTTCTTTAACTTAATATGCTGAAAATAATCACAGAAGGCAATGGGCATTATAAAATTATAAACTGCCCTTTTCTGGGTTAAACTTTGCATTTATTCCCTTTAAATCTGCTCAGCATTCTTAGCTTTAAAAATAGATACTTCCCACTTTTCTGGCAATTATGTGTGTTATGATTTATTTGAGGGCTTGTTATCTCTTAAGAAAAAAACTAAGCTAGAATTTGATAAAATTTGTTCCTAATAATGGGACTTAAGTAGTACTATGGCTTTTGCCCAAACCTTAAAAGTCGGTGAGACATTTTATGGACAGTAATGACCTTAGGGAAAAGCTAGATTTATGTGAAGACTTTTGTTCAGATTAGGACATATCATGTTCAAAATTGACATAATGTGACATGACTTTCAGTGAAGAGAAGTACTTCAGAATCAAAAGTTTTGAAGGGCATTTGGGGGCTTACTGGCCTGAGGAAAGGAAACGTTTAGAGGCTATTTTTTGGATAATACATAGGAAGTAGAGCAAGCAGTCTGTTTTTGCTTTTGGTTATCGTTTGGCATTGCCAGTGAATTATTTGTTCACATATGAAGAAAGGAAGTGAGTGGTCACAGGACTTTAGAGAAAATTTCTTTCTCTAGACTTAGGTTTTTGTTTGTTTGTTTGTTTGCTTTGTAATGGTTTTCTGTTCTCATTTAAAAACAATATACCTTTCGCTTATATTGATTTAGATGTGTGTTAATTGTGTTCATTTAAGTTAGGGATCTTACCCTTTTTCCTCTCTCTCTTTCAGGATTTGAACCAATGAAAGAATCTTATGGCACTTACGAAGATAAATGTCACTCCTCCCTTTTTAATGGGAACTTCTGCTTAGAACCTGTATATGACTTTTCATCTGTGAGCTGTTCTTTGAGTAGCCACTGACTTTGAGTTGCAGGAAGGTCTCTGAAGATTTATATCAAATGACGTCAATGGCCAGCTTGTTCTCCTTTACTAGTCCAGCAGTAAAGCGATTGTTGGGCTGGAAGCAAGGTGATGAAGAGGAGAAATGGGCAGAAAAGGCAGTCGATGCTTTGGTGAAAAAGCTAAAAAAGAAAAAGGGTGCCATGGAAGAACTGGAGAAAGCCTTGAGCAGTCCAGGACAGCCAAGCAAATGTGTCACTATTCCCAGATCTTTAGATGGACGCCTGCAGGTTTCTCACAGAAAAGGCTTACCCCATGTTATATATTGTCGTGTTTGGCGCTGGCCTGATTTGCAGAGTCATCACGAGCTAAAGCCATTGGATATTTGTGAATTTCCTTTTGGATCTAAGCAAAAGGAAGTTTGTATCAACCCATACCACTATAAGAGAGTGGAGAGTCCAGGTAGGTTTTACTCTAAGAAGAATTAAACAAACGTGTCTCTTGCTGATTTACATTTCAGTGATTTAGTAGTTAAAAGACTATATTAGCCTTGTGTTTCCTTCTTAAAGATTTTAATCTCGGAAGGAATAGTGGCTTTTGAATTTAGCTTTTTATATGTAGATAATATAGCTCCCAAGTGGCTAATTCTAATTCATGTCCACCTTAAGCAGTCAGTCATGTGTGTGTGAATCAGGCAGAGGTAGTTGTATATGTGCTCTGCCTTTCCTGTGGGTGACATGTTTCTATTTTATCTAAAACCTGAGCTCTGTGTGTGTACTGCATCCCACTCCTTTTTGTGTATTCAAGAACTTTGTTCCTCCAGGTACCCCCGTCTCCCCAGCATTATATTTCCCCTCCCTACTAGACTATTTCTGTCAGCACACAAGCATGTCCTGATACTGCCCATCCTAAAATAAAAGTTCAGAAAGAATGCTGGTCTTGACCTCATTTACATCGCCTCACCCCCAGTCTCCTGCATTCTTTCCCCTAGTCCTCTTATAGGAGTCTCCATTTTTATTACCTCCGCAGAACTTTAGCCCTCCCCTTCGTTCTGGACACCCCTCCCTAGTTGGTCTCTCTTCCCTACCATTTGACTTGTGAAGATTACTTGTGATGCCTTCTTCTGGATAGAGGGCTCATTCCCAGTCCTCCTCTTCCTTTCCTTCTCAACATCATTTGATGGTTGATCTCCTTCCTTCCCATTCACAACTGTTTCTTTCTTGGCTTCTGGAACCCTACCCTTTTCTCATTCTCCTACCTCATTGGCTGTTTTTGTTTAGTCTCTTCATTGGCTTATTTTCCTGTTTTCACATGACTCAGTTCCTAGACATTTTCTACATCCATATTTTTCCTCTATGGGCTCTGTTAGCTCTCACTTGTCATAAAACTGTCTGAAAGCTCGTGCTTACACTTTGAACTCCAGAGTGTACTTCTTTGAGTTCTAGACTTTTGTATCCAGTTGCCCACTTGACACCTCCACTTGATCCCTCTCATACACATATCCTATTTACTATATCTCAGTAGGACTTTTGATTTTTTCCCTCACCAAGTGCTTTCTTCCTCCATTTTTCCCTATTGAAGTAAATGGCACCAAGCATTCATGTAATCACTACTGACGTCTTCTTTTACTTATCTCTCCGAAGTCCTGAATTTGAGCTATGAGCAAATGCTATTTGCGTGCCTTCAGAATATATCTTGATAATGTCCCTTCTTACCATCTCTCATACCACTCTTCTAGTACAGACCACATTCATCTTTCATCTTAAGTAGTGCCTGATAGGTCTCTCTGCCTCTTTTCTTTCCCTCCAACCCATTCTGTTTTCTGCACAGCAGCCAGAGTGATCTTTAGAGGATGCCAAATCATGTCAGTGCCTGCTCAAAACACTTAAGAGACTTTTATCACACTTAGATTTCTACATAACCTCTCTTCAGACTTCCTCTCTTCGATGGACTTGCCCTACCCCTGCAGCTAGACTTTTTTTTTTTTTTTTTTTCTATTTCTTCTACTTCTCCCCTACCATCTTTTCATGGCACATTTTCTTACTTCATTCAGCCCTTGCTCAAATACCCCCATCACTACTTGATGCCGAATTAGCTTTTTCTTTTATTTATTGACTGATGTAAGCAGGAACTTCCTCTGTCTCATTCTATACTGCATCAGCAGTGCTTAGAATAGTAGTATTACCTTGTACTCAGTAGATGATGCACAGTAAGTTTCGTGTTTTGTTTTAATGAATGAATTGTATAAATTGAGATACTAGTTTGGTACATTTGTTATCTTTTGCTGTATAACAAATTAACACAGACTAAGGGGCTTAATACACATTTACTATCTCGGTTTCTATGAGCCAGGAGTCCAGGCATGGCTTAAGTTGGGTCCTTTGCAAGACTGTATTTAAAGTGTTGGTCAGGTCGTGGGTTTCATGTGAGGCTCAGCTGGGGAAGGACCTGCTTCCTAGCTCGTGTGATTATTGGCAGGGTTTAGTTCCTTGTGGGCTCTTGGGCTCTTCTTGCTGGTTGTTGACTAGAGGCTGCCTTCATGTGCTTGCCACTTTTTCATAGGTGGCTCACATTCATGGCAGCCCACTTCAGAGACAAGAAGAGAGAGAGGGTCTTCTTGATGGAAGGGCATTACATTCTTATACTGTGTCATCACATACATCCTGTCACCTTTGCCACATTCTATTAGCAGCAAGTCACAGATACAATACTCACACTCAAAGGGAGAGGATTATGCAGGGGTGAATACTGAGAGTTGGGAACCACGGTGGCCATCTTAGAGGCTATCTGGATTTCACATGGAGATAATATAAGCCCAGAATGGTAAAAAAAAAAAAAAAAAAGTCTCTGGAAAATGCAAAAACAATGGCAGTGATGGTGCTGTCAGAGATCCAAAAAAAAAAAAAAAAAAGACCCACACGTGAAATTCTGGTATATCACGATTAAAAAAGAAGATTCTAAAAGCTCCCACAGAGAAAAGAAAGGACATATACAAAGGACTGGAAGTGAGACTGTTAGGTTTCTCAAAGCAGTTCTGGGTTCTGGAAGGCAATGAAGCAGTGCCCCCAAAATTAAGAGAGAAAAAGTTGTTTATTCTGGAATCTGTCGGCCGACGAACAAAAGACAAGGTATTTTCATGTATGCAAGGACTGAAAATTCACCTTCCTTTTACCCTTCTTTAGGAAACTAATAGAGGATGAGATCTAGGAAATGGGATCCAGCAGGAGAAAAGAGAAGGGACATCTAAGGACTTGAGAGCTCTAGGAGACTTAACATAGCAACCAGTGTAGATAGTAGAAGAATGAAGGGCGAAGGGTCCAAGGGAAGAAATGAGTTAGTAGATTGTTTATTTGTAGCATCTGGAAAATAGTATTGACTGGAATTTGACAAAACTCTTAGACCCTGGAAATATCATTGGTACGTACTTAAGATCAAACAAATGAAGGAACAGGTCAATAATCAGCTTTATTAAAAGCACTGTTCAAGAAAACATATAATCATAGTACATATCTGGTTCAGGATTGAATATTTGTACATTTAACCAAAAGTTTTTTTGGAACTTTATTGTGGGGAAGGGGAATGGGAGTGGGGTAGAATGATACAAGAAAGCTACTTCCTTTGCCACAAGAGCAAATCTGCAGTGTCTTCACAAATTAATAAGAGCAATATAAGCATACTATTTAGCAATGCACAAAGTAAATGTTAGAAGAAATGGGTAAGAGTTTAAATTTGTTGTCTCTGAAAGCAGTATAGAAGGCTTAGAAATTGCTGTGTTTATCTCCTGTAGCTTCTTTTTAAACTATCCATGTATTTTGCATGAAAATAAAATAATTTCTAAATAAGTAGTGTGTAAAAATAATATAAAGAGAGAAGTCACTGATTTTAGCTCTGCCTCTAAAAAAAAGAAGGAAAGGAATCCTTACTAGATTGAATTCTTAAATAGTTATTTCACTAAGTCTTTCAGATTGCTAGCCAGCTAAACATAGAAATTCTTACTGTCTAATGCCCTGCTCTCCCATGGCAGCTGTCCCATCATTCTGTGAGGGAACAGCAGTTGGTAATACACTGTCGAGCAAAACAGTTGTAATCAGATGTTAACTATGTAATTACAACACTGATTCGGTACAAAGAAAAGAGACAAAAAAACAGTACAAATGCTGACTTATATAGCCTCTGATTCCTCAGGTACATCCCTACTATGACCTAGTTAACTTAAAAACAGATTGATTTTATTGCTGCTGAATGATGTCAGAGTCAAAGTGAGATTGTTGGAAGTAAAATTGCACTGACAAAAAAAAAAAAAATAAAAAAAAAAAAAAATAAAATTGCACTGACAAATATGGGAAAGTTGTAAAAGAGATAAACTGGTACTTCCAGTAGGAGTTTAAAGAAATTAGGTTTGTTTTGATTTCCTATAGGGAAAGGTAGACATTTCTATGTGATTGGTCATTTGGGTCTCTAAAGAAAGTGAATGTTTGAATAAAGTTCATCTCTTTAAAAATACGTCTCTTAAAATACTTAGGCTTTGTTGGATGTATTTTCATTATGATCATGTTTAGAAAACTGATTTTGAATGGAAGATTTCTGCCTAGGAAATGTTACTGTTTTCACTAGGGAAAACTTTACTGAAGAACCTAAAATGTGTTATCTCTCAAACTAAGAAAAATGAAATGTTCAAAATTGAAAACATAGAGCCTTTCAAGGCATCTTCATAGTTGACCTCAACGTCTGTCTCTAATCTCAGCTCCTAGTTCAGTGTTTGGGGCACCTGTCTGTGCCTTCCTGTCTCCCTCTTGGAGTCTCCCCATCTCCTCCTCTACTATCTCTGCCCCTGGCACCCCTCATTCTGTAAGGTCCCATCAGGTATTGTCTTTCCCATAGTGTGTTGTTTGATCCCTTGCTAGCTGGAAGTGCTCACCTCTTTGAATTCTCACTGCATTAAATTTTCTGTATTATTGTTGTTTTTAAACATGCCTTCTCTCCTATTGAACAGGAGTGGTGTCTTCTCTGTATTTTCTGTTTTCCAGAATTCTGTATACAGGCCTAAATCCTTAAAGAGTTTTTGGTTTAGTTATTATGTAAATAAACATTCAAGGTTCTACAGAGCAGCCCTTCCTGAAAGTAAATTGTTTTAATGGGCTTATAATTGTACTGAATCCTTTCTATCTACCCTTTAGTGTGTATGGGATGTTTGCTTTAGTTATTGCTGACAGATGACTTTTGATTTTTGTCTTTCAGTCTTACCTCCAGTATTAGTGCCTCGTCACAATGAATTCAATCCACAACACAGCCTTTTGGTTCAGTTTAGAAACCTGAGCCACAACGAGCCACACATGCCACAAAATGCAACGTTTCCAGATTCTTTCCACCAGCCCAACAACACTCCTTTCCCCTTATCTCCAAATAGCCCTTATCCGCCTTCCCCCGCTAGCAGCACATATCCCAATTCCCCAGCAAGTTCTGGACCAGGAAGTCCATTTCAGCTCCCAGGTAAGAATTTATTTTATTGATACAAAAAAATTACTCCTCGAGAATCAGCAGTTGTTTTTATACTACTGGCCCTCTGGGTGAACTGTTACATGCTAAGAGGTAGCTATTTTTGACTATATCCTTTGGTAATTGTTTGATATCCAGAAGAGTTTTAGATTTTATTTTGCCATGGACCATATGTTTTTTAAAAAGGAGAGTTGCTGTATTTTTCATAGTAATAGAACAAATTTAGAATTTGTATAGAACCATAAAAGACCCTAGAATAACCAATGCAATCTTGAGAAAGACTAAAGTTGGAGGCATCACACTCCCTGATTTCAAAGAGCTACAGTAATATTTTAAACAATTTTTGAAAAATTGAAGTATAATTAACATACAGTTTTAAAGATATCATAATTAAAGCAGTGTGGTGTTGGTATAAAAACAGACACATAGATTACTGGAGCAGGAGAGAGAGCCTGGACATAAACCCACACTTAGGTGGAGGGTTAGTTTACGACAAAGAAGCTAAGAATGTACAGTGGGGAAAGGACAGTCTCTTCAACTAATGATGTTGGGAAAACCGGACAGCCACATGCGAAAGAATGAAGCTGGACCACTAACTGATACCATACACAAAAACTAACTCAAAGTGGATTAAAGACTTGAACCTAAGACCTTAAGCCATAAAACTCCTAGAAGAAAACATAGGCAGGAAGCTCCTTGACAGTGGTTAGTGCTGGCTTTTGGATTGACACCAAAAGCAAAGGCAATAAAAGCAAAAAGAAACAGTGGGATGACATCAAACAAAAAAGCTTCTGCACAGCAAAGCAAACCATTAATAAAATGAAAAGGCAGCCAACCGAGTGAGAGAAAATATTTGCAAATCATCTATCTGATGAGGAACTAATCTCCAAAATATATAAAGAATTCCTACAAATCAATAGCACAGAAACAAACATTCCAATTAGTAAATGGGCAGTGGACCTGAATAGACATTCTTCCTGAGAAGACATGTACGTGACCACCGCCACATATGCTCTACATCATTAATCTTCAGGGAAATACAAAACCAAAATGTGTCATCTATCACCTTACACCTGTTAGAGTGGCTACTATCAAAAAGACTAGAAATAACAAGTGTTGGCGAGGATGTGGAGGAAAGGGAATCCTCACGCACTGTTGGTGCAGATTGGTGCAGTCACTGTGAGAAACAGTATGGAGTTTCCTCAAAAAATTAAAAATAGAAGTGCCAGATAATCTGTTAATTCCATTTCTCAGTACTTACAGGAAACAAAAACACCAGCTTGAAAACATGCACCCCTGTGTTCATTGTAGCATTATTTATGATAGTCGAGACATGAAAGCAACCTGCGTGTTCACTGAGGGATGAATGGATAAAGAAATGGTGGTGTATTCAGCCATAAAAGAATGAAATCTTGTCATTTATGACAACATGACTGGACTTTGAGGCTATTACGCTAAGTAAAGTAAGTTAGGGAAAGACAAATATTATAAGATTTTTCTTATATGTGCAATCTGAAAAACAACAACAATAACAACACACCAAGATCATAGATACTAAGAACAGGTTGGTAGTTGCCAGAGACAAGGGGTAGGAGAAATGGATGAACTGGTTTTGTTTTTTTTTAGTTTGAATAAATTGAATGTTTTTAAAAAAGCAAACACAGTTTTGGGGAGATAATCCTTTAAGAATAATGAAACAAAAATCACTTTCTCCTTTCATCCTACATTCTGTCTCTCACTGCTTGATTTTTGTATATAGTGTGTATCACAGTCCAACATAATATAGATGATCTTATATTCTGCCCTTCCCTCCTCTCCCTATCTTGACTACAAACTCCATGAAAAGGGGGTAATTAGCTTCTTTTATTTACTGCTTCATCCCCAGAGCCTGCCTCAGAGCCTGGTATGTGATAGACCCTCAGTAAATATTTATTAAATGAATGGATGAAATTATAGAAATATATATGTACAACTAACTACACTGAGTGGCTGCCACTGTGACTTCAGAATGAAGCCAAATGCTGCTAAGTTGAAAGGTTTCATAGGGGGTCCTATACACGTTAAAGGCAGAGTATTCTAATAGGTTATCAACATTCTGAAGACAGACAAAGACTGTGTTCGATGACTGTGAAGTAAAGTAGGTAATCTGGAAAAATAGAAATGTTGTTTAATTATCACTGGATCATTTATTGGACCAAACAACTAAATTCTGTATTACCAGGAATTAAAAATAAAAGTTCTAGGGGCGCCTGGGTGGCTCAGGTGGTTAAGTGGCCAGCTTCGGCTCAGGTCATGATCTTGCGGTTCATGAGTTCGAGCCCCAGATTGGGCTCTGTGCTGACAGCTCAGAGCCTGGATCCTGCTTCGAGTTCTGTGTCTCCCTCTCTCTCTGCCCTTCCCCTGTGTGTGCATGTTTGTTCTCTCTCTCTCTCTCTCTCTCTCTCTCTCTCTCTCTCTCTCTGAAATAAACATTAAAAAATAATAAAAGTTCTACCAAAATATGGAAGTAACCATATTTGACTTAAATATTTTCATGTAATTTATGATATGAAGTGCCATTTATTGAGTGCCTTTTGTGTAACTGGAACTATGATGAAAGATAGTGTATTACATTTAATTCAGAACAACAATGTGAGATAGTGTTCCTGTTATTATAGGTGGAGAAAGAAGTTGATATTCGCTCTAAAAGTTTAAGTACCTTGCCTAAGGTTTAAGACCTAGGTTTCTCAGACTCTGAAGTCTTTGCTTTTTTAACTTTAGTGATTGTCACATCATCATAGACTTTGGAAGGTTAAAATGCACTCCAGTTATCTTTAATTAGGTCTGATGAACTGGTTTGCCTGGAGAAAGATCATAAGTAGATTTTATAAAGTTCCCAAATTTTGTTAATGGCGTGTCCCATATGGACACATTGTTTTCTCACTTTGAATGCCTACTCTTGCAGATGGAGCCATAGGGAAGTATATTATTTCTGGTTTCTCTACTGCAGTGAAATATCAGTTGATGCAGTTATTTATTTTTTGTCTTTCTAAAAGGAATTAAGTGTCAGCTGTTTAACTTGCTGTTAGGTATTTGTTTAAAAACTAATTTTCGTACTTTGTCCTAAACTCAGTCTGATGGCAGTTCTTTCTCAAAATATATTTTGTACAAACCTTCGGGTGAGAGACAAATTATATTCAGTATTTATAGCTACCGAGACAAAGATATAACTAGTTTTTGCAATGATTGTCAACTGTGAGTGCTGGAACTCAAAAGATTTTCTAGTTAACATTCAGTTTCCTAAGAGAATTACCTAGTCATTTAGTAAGACATGACAGCCATTTTAGGATGTTGCAAAATAATTAGGTGTTTTGCTGCTGTTTGTGTTGGTACATTTTGTATGACCATTGTATTTTCCAGTGTTCATTAACAATACACAGTATGTGATGATCTTGATAATTTAAAAGTGTCTCTCTAGGGGTGCTTGGGTGGCTGAGTTGGGTAAGCGTCTGACTCTTGAGTCAGGCTCAGGTCATGATGTCACAGTTGTGAAATGGAGCCCCGTGTCAGGCTCTATGCTGAACGTGGATCCTGCTTGGGATATTCTCTCTCTCTCTCTCTCTCTCTCTCTCTCTCTCTCTCTCTGCCTCTCTGCCTCTCTGCCTCTCTCTCTCTATGTCTCTCTCTGTCTCTCTCTCTCTGTCTCTCTCTCTGTCTCTCTCTCTCTGTCTCTCTCTCTCTGTCTCTCTCTCTCTTCCCCTCCCTCCCTCTCTCTCGGCCCTTCCCTGCTCGCACACACTCTCTCTGACACTCTCAAAATAAATAAACATTTTAAGAAAAATAAAAAATAAAAGTGTCTCTGTGGGTATGTACTCAAACTAGGATAATCTGCATCCTTCAGATTAGTTTGTAATAGTTGTAGTTTCTCCAAGCATACAGTTCTGAGCACATAAGGACAAAATTCTTGATCTTGAATTCTATTTTAGGGAATTTTAGCACTGATCTTACTCTCTTGGATTGGACCAAATACATGTGGACTTGTAACAGTTTTCAGTAGCTAATGGGTGTGTTGTCTTTTCTCATTTTCTCATGCCCTGAGATAGCGTCCTACATTTTTGTTTGTCTGTAATGTTCACTAAAAATTCTGCTGGTGATCTTAGGAACTTCCCAATGCTTGAAGAATACATGTAAGCAGGATGAAGGTTTTAACTATTCTTTTGGGATTTTAACTTGGCTCATTTTCTTCTTCTTAGCTGATACTCCTCCTCCTGCCTATATGCCCCCAGACGATCAAATGGGTCAAGATAATTCCCAGCCCATGGATACAAGCAATAACATGATTCCTCAGATTATGCCCAGTATCTCCAGCAGAGGTAAGAGAAAAATACCGTGTTTTATTGTTGTTGCTATTTTGTTTGTTTGTTTTTAATTTTTTAGCCACTTTTAAGAAACCAACTTTATTGAAGCATAATTTATATACCCTAACATTTATCCATTAGAAGTGTACGATGCAGTGATTTTTAGTAATATGCATAAAGTTTGGCACCATCATCACAATCTGCTTGTAGAACGTATTTATAAGCTTTTTAGAAGATCCCCTGTGCCTATTTGCAGTCTATCCCTGTTCCTTTCATCAGCTCCAGAGACCCTCTAGACTGTTTTCTGTCTATATAGATTTACCTTTTCTGAACATTTCGTGTATGTTGAATCACATAATGTGTAGTCTTGTGCATCTTGGCTTCTTTGATTTAGCATAATGTTTTCAAGGTTCTTTCACGTTGAACCACTTATCAGTAGTTTGTTCCTTTTTATTGCTGAATGATATTCCATGGTACGGATGTACCACATTTTTTTATCCATTCATCAGTTGATGGACATTTGATTTATTTCTAGTTTTTGGCTCATATGAACAATACTGTTTGGAACATTTGCATATAAGTCTTTGTATGGGCTTTCTTTTTATTTTTCTTGGATAAATGCCTAAGAATGGAATTTCTGACGCAATACGGTAAATTTAACTATTTAAGAAAACTGCCAATTTCTCCAAAGTGGCAGTATTGTTTCATATTCCTACCAGTAACATAGGAGGTTCCAGTTTCTCCACATGCTCTTGATACTTGTTATTGTCAATCTTTTTATCTTTTTATCACCACTCTATCGATTTTAGTGCACGTGAAGTGGTGTCTCGTTGTTTTAATTTGCATTTCCATAATGAGTAATGATTGTTGAACATTCTTTATGTCCTTATTAGCCGTTCATACATCTTTTTTCATGAAATACTTAAATCTTTTGCCCATTTTTTATTTGGGTTGTTTGTTTTACTGTTCACTTGTAAGAGTTCTTTATATATTCTGGATAGAATTCCTTTGTTAGATGTATGATTTGGAGGCATTTTCTGTCAGTCTGTGGGTTATTTTTGCATTTTCTTAATGCTTGTTTTTGGATTTTCTTTTGAGGCATGAAAATTTTTGATTTTTTTTCTATACCTTTATTTATTTACTTTTCAGTAAAGTTTGAATCCTTGAGGGGTACAGTATCACATGGATTCTGTGACCAGTGGCTTTAGCAGGAAGGTTGCTTTGGAATTTGGCACAAACCATGCCATTGTTTCCATGAGCATGAGTAACTTTTCCCCAGATTACTCTGGTTTCGTTCAGTTTGCCACCAGGAGTCACTGTGTTCTATGCCTTGTACACATCAGCACATCTCTCTCCAGGGTAGAGTTCAGTTTCATCTCGAGCATAAACACTTTCAGTTTTAAGAAGAGCTTTGTGCTCCCTCTGGTCCTGGAGACCCCGCTTAGAGCCAGCAAAAATGGCTTTGGACCACAGCCTTCAGACATATTTGTCATTTTAGGAGTTCTGTTCCCAGCAGGCCTCCACAGGCTGCAAGACGGCAGAAGGAGCTGCAAGTTTTTAATTTTGACGCAGTCCAGTTTGTCAGTTCTTTCTTTCTTGATCATGCTTGTGGTGCTGCATTTAGAAAATCTTTGTCTATCCCAAAGTTGTGAAAATAGTTTCTATTTCGTCTTTTTCTAGAAATTTTATAGCCTTAACTTTTACATTTAGGTCTGTGATTCATTTTGAGGTAAACTTTTTGTATGGTAAAGATCTAAATTCCTCTCTGTGCATGTAGATATCCAGTTGTGTCTAGCACTATTTTGTTGAAAGGTATCTACGATTTCTCCAACAAATTGCCTTGGCATGTTTTTCAGAAACCAATTGACCATATATGTAAGAGTTTGTTACAGGACTTGTATATCTATATCTCATAGTCTAGGATACTTACTAAAGCTTCATAGTAAATTTTGAAAGCGAGAAGTGTTTTTTTGAAATTTGAAAGCGAGAGGAATTTTTTCTTTTTCAAAATCGTTTAGCACTTCTGCATTCTTTGCATTTCCGTATCATTTTGGTATCAGTGTGTAAATTTCTGCCTCCCAAAAATTCCTTCCTTGGATTTTGACAGAGATCATGTTGAATCTCTGAATCAGTTTGAGAGGTTTGCCATCGTCTTCCAGTGCACAGATGTGATATGTCTTCCCATTTATTTACATCTTCCAGTTTTCAGTATTGTTTTACTTTTGCTTTTCTTTATAGATGCATTCCTGAGGGAATGGAATTTCTTGAGAACTTCATATTTGGTTTCTTCTTAATTAAATACATTGAAATACAATTGATTTTCGTGTATTAATCTTGTAACCTGCAACCTTGCTGAACTCATTTATTCTAGTAGGGTTTTTTTGTGTGTGCATGCGAATTCCTTAGGGTCTTATGAATACAGGAACAGGTAAATAAAAAACAGCATTATATTTATCCTATCCAATGTGGATGCCTTTTAACCTCTCTCTCTCTCATTAGTATTATTAGAGGGCATATATGAAAACCTACAGCTGTCACCATCTTTAATGGTAAAACGCTAGATTACTTTCCCCATACAATTGAAGATGTGGCGTGTGTGTGTGTGTGGCGCGCGCGCGCGCGCACACACACACACACACACACACACACACACACATTTATGTTTATGAATATATTTATGAATATATTACTCAGACATCAAAAAGAATGAAAATTTGCCATTTCCAACAATGTGGATGAAGCTAGAATGTATTATGCTAAGCGAAATAAGCAGAGAGAGACAAATATCATATGAGGTCACTCATGTGGAATTTAAGAAACAAAACAGATGAACATATGGGAAGGTGGGGGGGGAGGAGAAAAAAGGAAAATAAAGCACAAGAGACTCAACGATAGAGAACAAACAGGGTTGATGGAGGGAGGTGGGTGGGAGATGGGCTGGGTGGGTGACAGGTATTAAGAACGGCACTTGTGATGAGCCCTGGGTGTTGTATGTAAGTGGTGAGTCACTGAATTCTTCTTCTGAAATCGATATTGCACTGCATGTTATCTAACTAAAATTAAAAAAGAAAAAAAAAGACAAGGATGCCTGCTCTCACCACTTGTACTTACCACCGTTCTGGCCGTAAACTACTAGGTCTCTTCTATTCCTAGTTTTCTGAGAATTTTTACCATGAATGGATGATGGATTTTGTTAGAAGCTTTTTCCGCATCTGTCGAGATGATCAGATGAGGTTTTGTTCTTTTTTCTAACAGTAAGGTGTATTATATGAACTTGAAACCAATCTTTTATTCCTGGGATATTTCCATATGGTGTATAATCTTTTTTTACATATTTCTAGATTAGATTTACTGATATTTTGTTGAGTGTTTTTACTTGTGTATTCATGAGGAAGGGATAGTGGTATGTAGTTTTGTTGGGTTGTCTTTATTCAGCATTGATATCAGGGTAATAATGACATCATGGAATGAGTTGGTAACTGTTCCCTCCTATTTTTGGAAGAGTTTGTTTGTATTATTTCTTCTTTAAATATTTGATAGAATTTACCAGTGAAGATATTTGGGCTTGGACTTTTCTTTGTGGGGAAATTTAATTCCTGTTCAATTTCCTTGATTCTGTCATTCTCTTCAGAGTCTCTGGGTTTTTTGTTTGTTTGTTTGAGTCAGTTTTGGTAATTTGTATCTTGCTAGGAGTTTGTTCACTTTGTCTAGATTGTCTAATTGTTGACATAAAGTTTTTTGTGGTACTTCTGTGGGGGTTAGTGGTGATGTCTTCATTTCTGATTTTGGTAATTTGTGTCTTGTTCTTTTTTTTCTTGGTTGGTTTTTAGCTAAAGGGTTGTTAATTTTGTTGATCTTTTGAAAGAACCAGCTTTTCTCTTTTTCACGGATTTCCAGTCCAGTCTGTCTTATTTTCTTTATTCTGCTTACTCTAGTCTTAGTTTGCTTCTCTTTCTATAGTTTCTTAAGGTGAAATCTTAGGTTATTGGTTTGAGTTGTTTCTTTTTTAGCATAGGAGTTCAAACCCATAACTTCTGATACGTTTTGTTTTCAGATTTATTCAGTTCACAATATTTTTAAATTTCCCTTGTGATTTCTTACTTTGACCCTTTGTTTATTTAGCAACATGTTCATCAGTTTCCATATATTTCAGGATTTCCCCAGTATTTTCTGTTGGTTCCTAATTTAATTCCATTGTGGGAATATAAAGCATTGAACCTAAATTGTATGAGTTCCGTTCTTTTTAAAACTTATTGAGAATTGTTTTATGCATGTTTTTGTACAGCCTGTGACCTAAGAATGGTTTTTAGATTATTAAAGCGTCATTGAGGTGCCTGGGTGGCTCAGTTGGTTAAGCGTCCGATTTCGGCTCAGGTCATGATCTCACGGTTCGTGAGTTCAAGCCCTGCGTCGGGCTCTGTGCTGACAGCTCAGAGCCTGGAGCCTGCTTCAGATTCTGTGTCTCCCTCTCTCTCTGCCCCTACCTAGCTTGTACTCTGTCTCTCTCTCAAAAATAAATAACCATTTAAAAAAATGAGAAAAAAAAAGTTGTTAAAGATGAATACGTGACAAAGATAGTCTGTAGCTTTCAAAATCTAAAATATTTGCATCTCACTTGGTCATGGAATTTAATCCTTCTTGTGTCTTGCCGGATTTAGCGGGCAGAAAAGGTTTGCCAGCTTCTGGCAGAGCAGTGGTCTATTTTAGAGACTAATTCCATGTGTATGTGGGAAAAAAACTGTATATTCTGATACCGCAGGATGTCTTAAGACCTGTGGATTTTAGTAACATCAAGTTAGTAGTGTTGTTCAGGTTCTCTCTATCCTTGATTATTTTCTTTCTAATTGTTCTATCAGTGATTGAGAGTGTGAGATTGCAGGTTGGGGCATCTCCAACTATTGCTGTTGAATCCTTTATTTCTACTTCCATTCCTGTTGGTTTTTGCTTCATATACTTTGAGGGCTCTGTTGGTAAAGTGAGCAATTTGGTATCCTTAAGTATATGCACAGTGTTGTGCAACCATCACTAGTATCCATTTCCAGAACTTTCCATCATCTCAAACAGAACTCTTCCCATTAAACAGTAACTGCCCATCCCCCCTCCACTTAGCTCCTTGGTAGCTACCATTCTACTTTCCGTCTCTGAATTTGCCTATCTAAGTGGAATCATACAATATTTGTCTTTTTGTGGCTGACTTCTTTCACTCAGCCTAATCTTTTCAAGGTTTATCCATGTTATAGCATGTGTTTATCTCATGTCTTTAAAGACTGAATGTGTTCTCTCGTATGCACGTTATTATATGCACTTCTGTGCCACATTTTGTTAATCCATTTATCAGTTGATGGACATTTGGGTTGTTTCTGCCTTTTGGTAGAATAGTGAATAATGCCACTATGAATATTGTTGTCTAGGTATTTATTCGACTCTCTGCTTTTAATTCATTTGGATCCTATCCCTGGGAGTAGAATGACTGGATTTTGTGGTGATTCTGTTTAACTTTTTGAGGAACTGCCAAACTTTTTTTCCACAGCGGCTGTACCATTTACATTTCCCCTAGCAGGGCATTAGAGTTCTCACTTCTCTGCATTCTTGCCAACTCTTGTTATTTTCCATGTTTCTTGTTTGGTTCATTTTTGTTTTTTTATATAATGGCTATCCTAATGGGTGTGAAGTGGTATCTCATTGTCTTTCTAAAGTCACTGTGTTTTGAGACCTTAAACTCCTTGGTATATGACCAGGTAGAAGAAGTAAGGTACTGCCATTTTACACATTTCTTAAAAGGATGGTGTTTTTGTGTACTTTGCATGTGTTTGTGATGATGCCATATGAGTGTATGTCACATGTGTTTTCCCAGGACCCCTGCATTTCTCAAGATAGTTAAATTTCAGGCCTCCCTAGTAGTTTTGTTAATGTGTGAGTAATATCTTTGCTTTTTCAAGGTCTAGAATTTATCTAGGAATTTTGTCATACTAATTTTCTTGTAATTCACAGAATCTCCCTTCATTTGGATCAAAATGTCTCAGACATCAATTTCTGGATGTGAATTCTTGCACCTCCCCTTATTCGCTTTGCAGCCTAAGATGGCTTTTTAAATCTCTCAGCTTCCCTTTCTCCATTTGTAAATTAAACAGAGAGAATGTCTGCACAGGAATTGTTAGTTGTTGATTGGATTAGATGCTCTGCGTAATGACCATGGCATACCGCGTCAGGAAATACCCAGTGAATGGTGTTCTCATCATCCTTGAAAATACAGAGAGGATTTACTTCACCTGTCATCTTCCTTTTCCTCTTTCTCCTGACTGTGCAGAGGGCGGAGTGCAGTTTCCTGCTGTTGTGTGTGAGACACTCCTTGCTGTACTGTTTGTCTCGGCCTAACAGCTTAGTCCCTTTAGAGGAACTTGGCACTCAAGTCTTCTTGCCCTCCTTAGATGTCTTTTTTCACCGAAGTTTCCTGTCATTTCAGTCCTATTTTGTGTTTTTTCTCTCTGTTTTCTTTGACAGATAGGTGACAGAAGGGAACTCAGAGTTAAACTGTAGCACCTTGAATTGCCAGTTGACAGTGTGTCCCTTGCCTTGAGCAGAGACAAAGCTCTTCATTCTTTTTTTCCAAACCAAAATTGTCTTTTTAGTTGTGCTTAGCATTTTTTCTCTGCAAGCTTCTGCTTGGCTCTGGCTTTCCTGATACTATTCTTAAAACTGCCTGAAACTCATTTGTCTGCGTCTGGTTATGGGCCCCTCCCTGTTCCATCTTTTGTATAAACTTCTTTAAATTCTGACCTCTTAGGACTTCTCTTTATGGGTCCACATTGGTTTATTTTTCTCTGGTCCTGCTTATCTGAATTCTTTGCAGTTGAATAACCAGTGCTGAGTTTATAAAAGTTAACCAGTTCTTTTGCATGGCCTGCCTCGGCCACATAGCCGCTCTTAAGGGTTTTTGGACATTTTTTTTATGTCTGTCTTTTTTGAAAGAAAACTTGAGGGTTCATCACTTATCTTCCGCATTTCAGCCTCAAGAAAGAAACCCTGTGAGCATTGGAAGAAGAGTTTCATGTGTCCCTCCCGTCCATTGCATCCATTAGGAATTGTTGACTTTCACAACAATAAGATTTTGGCCGATAGTTGATGTATAAATCTTTTTCCATAGGCAGTTCTGGCCTTTAACATTAGTATGTATACCACCTTTTACCAAAGTTAATGCTCACTTAGTTGTGTGTGTGTGTGTGTGTGTGAGTGTGTGTGTGTGTGTGTGTTTTCAACAGACTTTATTTTTTATATGAGTTTTAGGTTCACAGCAAATAAGAGTATAAAAGTACAGGTCATTCTCACCTCCCACCCCCACCTCCACACATGCACAGCCTGGCCAGCTACCAAAACCCTACACTGGAGTGGTCCATTTCTTACAATCGATGAACCTGCCTTTACCATCATTATCATCCCAAATTGATAATTTACATTAGAGGCCGTTTTCGGTGTGTGTTTTGTGGATTGTAACAAATGAATTTAGTAGCGAAGTATATGGAAGTATACCTATGGTATACAGAATAGTTTCACGGCCCTAAAAATCCTCTATGCTTTGCCTGCTCATCCCTCATTCACCCCTCATTCCCTCTGACTCCTGGTAATTTTTCTGTCTCCATAGTTTTGCCTTTTCCAAAACGTCATCTAATTAGAATCCTATAGTATGCAGCCTCGTCACATTGGTTTCTTTCACAGAATAACATGCATTTAAGTTTCATCTCTTTTCATGGCTTGATAGCTCATGTATCTGTTGAGCTGAATAATATTCTGTCATCTGGGTGTACCAGAGTTTGTTATCCACTCACCTACTGAAGGACATCTTGCTTGCTTTTAAGTTTTGGCAGATATGAATAAGGCTGCTGTACACATCTATGCGTAGGTTTTTATGTGGAATACATTTTTAGCTCCTTTGGGTAAATACTGAGCGTGTTTGCTGGTATATGGTTATATGGTAAGAGTATGTTAAGTTTTGTAAGAAACTGCCAAACTGTCTTCCAAAGTGGCTGTACCATTTTACGTTCCCACTAGCAGTGAATCGGAATTCTTACGGCTCCACATACTCACCAGCATTTGATGTTGGCCCTCTTTTGGATTTTGGCCATTCTAATGTCCCTATATGTCCCTATAATGTCACTGCCATCTATAGTGGTATTTTACTGCTATTTTAATTCGCATTTACTGATGGCATACAATGTGGGGCCTCTTTTATATGCTTATTTGTTATGTGTCTATCTTCTTTGAGGTGGCTGTTTATGTATTTAATCCATTTTTTTTTAATTGGGTTATTTATTTTCTTGTTGGATTTTAAGAGTTCTTTGTATATTTTGGATAATAGTCCTGTACCAGATATGTCTTTTGCATGTTATGGACAGAGGATCTGAATAGACATTTTTCCAAAGAAGGCATAAAGATGGCAACAGACATACGAAAAGATGCTCAGTGTCATTAATCATCAGGGAAATGCAAATCAAATCACAGTGAGGCACCACCCCACACCAGGCTGAGCAGCTAGTATCAAAAAGGCAAGAAATAAGGATTGACGAGGATGTGGAGAAAAGAGAACTTGGTACACTATTTGTGGGAGTGTAGATTGGGGCAGCCACTGTGGAAAACAATACGCAGATTCCTCAAAAATTTAAAAATAGAAACACTGTATTTTCTAGTAATTCCACTTCTGGTTATTTATCCAGAGAAAGTGAAAACACTATTTTTTTTTGAAAACACTAATTTGAAAAGATATCTGCACCTCTGTGTTTGTTGCAGCATTATTTACAATAGCCAAGATATGGGAGCAACCTAAGTGTCCATTGGTACATACGTGGATAAAGGAGATTTATACACAGTGGAATATTACTCAGCCATAAAAATGAGATCTTGCCATTTTGCATCAACATAGATGGATCTAGAGGCTGGTTACTCTGCTAAGTGACATAAGTCACAAATACAAATTTGTCACAAAGACAAATACCATATGATTTTACACATGTGTTGTGTAATGTTGTGTGGTGACTGGTGGTAACTGCTCGTATTGTGGTGAGTGGTGAGTAATGTATAGGGATTATCTAATCACTGCGTTGTATGCCTGGAACTAAAGTGATGTTGTATGTCAACTATACATCAGTAATAAAAATTTTAAAGAAAAAAAATAAATGTGATGTTGCCTATCCTTGTATTTGTATTTGATAATTTTTCAAATCATCATATTCAAGGCATTTTTTTTTTTTGATACAGACTCAAAGCCAGGGAGGAACAATGAGATTTAAGTGGAATATCTGAAAGTATTTTTCATAGAGTGCTTGGGTTTGGTTAAAGGGAAACAAAGAATCTGGGGTTTCTAATTCACTCATTAAATGTTTTGTTTTTTGTATTTTTGTCTGGTTTGTTTACAGATGTTCAGCCTGTTGCCTATGAGGAGCCCAAACATTGGTGTTCAATTGTCTACTATGAATTAAACAATCGTGTTGGGGAGGCTTTTCATGCATCTTCTACTAGCGTGTTAGTGGATGGATTCACAGACCCTTCAAATAACAAAAGTAGATTCTGCTTAGGGCTGTTGTCAAACGTTAATCGTAATTCAACAATTGAAAACACTAGGCGACATATTGGAAAAGGTAATTTTGTCATTTCCCTGCGTTCAGTTGAAATGAGTCCTTTGCTGTACTTGCTGTTTACCATGTATCATGGAAGGTGCTGGCGCGTAAGATGAGCCTAGAGCATGGGTGCTGCTCTCCAGTTCTGCTGGTGAATGTATTAAGACCTAATCAGTCCTCTTTTCCTTATCCTGCTTAGTTTTACTTCTTAGTACTTAGGATCTGAAATTATATTATTTCTGTGTTTATTTTTTGAGTATCTTCCTGATTGGAATGTAAGCTTTACAGAAATACGCATTGTTCATAGCAGTATTTTCAGCAGTGCCTGGCTCATAGTAAATACACAGCAAATATTTGTGAAATATAGGAGTGCTGGTGGAAGAGTAGAATTTATTAATTGAGGTATTTGTGGAGTATTTTGAGTTAAAGTGCCTTGTAAGAATTTCTCTTATGTTGGAGGAGCCGGGTTACAGGTAGGGAATCCAATTTGAATGATACAAGTTTCCAGTGGCTTCACCACTATTCCTCCTGCCTTTTAAATTCAGGTAACAAGGTTTTATTTATATTTCATCCTGCAAGGCAGTTGCCACAACAAACAAGGAACTTTCCACACCTCAGTGAAAGGGCAGAGTCCCATGCATCAAGTGGCCAGGAAGGAAACCTATCCCAGGTGGAGTGTATTACCTGTCTCCTAAGAAGTGTAGTTTTTACCACTTGCTGTTTTTGGCTTCTTTGACTTGAGAAAGTCTTAGTTCAAGTTAGGAGAAGATGTACATAATTATCATTGTAAAGTGATTTCTTGTAGAAGAGATTCAGCAAAATACTATGGCCAAAAATAAGTTGAAAAGAAAGTTTCCATTCTTTTTTGACTCTTGCCATCTTGGTGCAATTTTGTAGGTGAAATGCCTCACTTCTATGCGTTGATTTTCGCACTACAGTAGGGTAATTTAAGAGAAATCTACTTGGTGAATTCTTAGTTCTGGAATCTGTTTTCCCTTTTTTTCTAGTACCCAGTTCTAGGATCCCTTCTTCTATGTGCCATTTTTATTTGCTCAGAAACAAAACACAGCTTTTCGTATCACAGCCTGATATAAGTCTGTGACTCACATGTGTATGGGGTATGTGTTATAAAGGTGGTCTTATTAACACTGTTTGGGTAGTGAAAAGTTGGAAATAACCTAAACTTTAACTACATAATTTGAAGTTTTAATATTGAAATTACATTTATATATTATTTATATATATTTTTTAAATAGAAAAACCATTCTTTTTAGGGGAAGTGAAATAAATCTGCTGTTTAGAACCCCTTCCTGTGAACTGAAATTACATATGTGGTTTAGGGTCTCTTTTTTTTTTTTTTTTTTTTTTAGTTTATATATTTATTTTGAAAGGGAGAGAACGAACAAGGGCGGGGCTGAGAGAGAGGGGGGACAGAGGATCCGAGGGGGGACAGAGGATCCCAGGGGGGTTCTGTGCTGACAGCAGAGAGGATTTAGGGTCTTTGAATGCTGCTGTACCCTCCATTAGTAAAAAGTGCAAAACACTCTGCCAACTGACTCTATGATAGTTAAGAGCGCCAGCTTTCCTTTAAAAGGACTCATCATAGGTGCCTTTTTTGTCTTTTTGCCTTCGCTTTCTCTCATAGAGCTAACAAGTGATTGTTGGCAAAGAGAAGACAACCTAAGAACTGATAAACGTAATAATCTGCCAGACTGAGGGTTAAGTCTTGGTTACCTGAGGACCACTGTAGAATTTAGGCAGACATTAACCTCTTCCTTATCTTCGGCACCATAGGCCCTCTAGTGGTAGCTTCTACCTCCAGACTTTGCGCGGTTGCTGTGGATTAGTGGGTGTTCTTGGTTGCACCCCATACAGCCTCTTTGATTTCATTATACTGATTTATTAAGGTGAGTCTTGGAATGCTCGTCTTTTTAAGGTGTTCATCTGTACTACGTTGGTGGCGAGGTGTATGCGGAGTGCCTCAGTGACAGCAGCATATTTGTACAGAGTAGGAACTGCAACTTTCATCACGGCTTTCATCCTACCACTGTCTGTAAGATTCCCAGCAGTTGCAGCCTCAAAATTTTTAACAATCAAGAGTTTGCTCAGCTTCTGGCTCAGTCTGTCAACCATGGGTTTGAGGCGGTGTATGAGCTCACCAAAATGTGTACCATTCGAATGAGTTTTGTCAAGGTGAGTGGGTTGTAAGCTGTAGCTAAATTTGAGTCACTGTAAATATGTAGTTCATATTTCTATAGGTTATGATTCTAAAAAGTAATTCTTAAAATGCAAGGTGGGATTTACTTTTGACTTGACTTAATAGGTTTTTAAATGATGTTGTTGAATTTAAGGCTTTAACCACTCAATAGGTCTAAATAGTAATTTTATAATCCAGACATTATAAAATGCATAATACTGACAATGATTTTGATATGAATAGGGGCTGAATTTATAAAGAATTTCAATTAAAGACCAAATTGCTAGAAAGCATTTCACATTAAAATTGCTTTTCAAGTTCCTTAACCTCTGCAATTTCAATTGTTATTAGATCCCACTGGAGTGACTTAAAAAATTCTTCAGAATACTAATATTATCTTCCAGGTATTTAACCTCTGTTATTAAGGATTTGCAAAGTTGAATATTTCAAATTTATCATTTGCTCTTGGCCTGATTTCATTGGCATTCCAAAGATGATGGTTCATGAGTAAACCCCAAATTAGGGGTAAAATTAGGGAAGAGTTTTAGTTGATACATTTAAGCATCCTGTACTACATCCACTTGGTCCTTACGGATTTAGCCAAAGAAGAGCATCTGTGAAATGCTGCATGTGGACTTTTTTTTTTTTGACATTCAGAAGAATAGTCCAGTGTTTCCTTACTGTTTTGCTATAGGTCTGTTTTATGCATCACTTTATCAGCAGCCCCGAAGGCATGCCCCTCTCCATAGAAACCTAACTTTTGTATATTTAATTTCTACTCCACCACCCCTAAGCCTAATTTATCCATGCCAGCACTACTTTAAGCAGTAAAGCAGAGGATTTGGTAAATCCAGGCAAATAAAAGTGAAAAAATATATTTTAATCTTTATCTAGAGTTTTAGGTTAAAATATTCCAGCTTCCTTCATCCCAGCTACATTAATTACATTTGCATGCATTGATGAGATCTACAGTGCCTTCCTTAACTGATAGTTAAAAAAAACACACAAAAAAACCCCAAACCTAAAAACTAAAAGCTTTTTTTCCTAACAAAATCTGATGTGAATGTACATGAGACTGTAAGTTTTGTTTATCTCATTAAGTGAGAATGTATCTCACTGCAGAAATACTTATGTTTTAATTATGAGATATTGTACTGTATTAACTTTCTAAACTTAAAAAAAAAGAATTCTAAAACCTATCTTGCTCCAAGGATTTCTATTAAGGGACTCCTATCTCTTTCCAAAAGTTCTGCAACTCTGTTGCTTTGAATTCCATGGTGAATCCTAAGATTGGTTTTGTGATCTCTGTTGTTAAAGTATCTTTTTGTTAGTATGTTAAAATTGGTTTAGACTGGTTTAGAATTTAAAGAGGGCTTTGCTGTGATATCTTTTCATTTTCTTAGGGCTGGGGAGCAGAATATCACCGGCAGGATGTTACCAGCACCCCGTGTTGGATTGAGATTCATCTTCATGGGCCTCTTCAGTGGCTGGATAAAGTCCTTACTCAGATGGGTTCCCCTCTGAACCCCATATCTTCCGTCTCATAGTGCAGAAGTAGTCTTTTCAATTATATTATTTGTGGACTCGTTTTAATTTTAGGGAAACTTTTCAGTACAGATACTGTGAGCTTACATGGAAAACAGATATTACAGCTTTTTTTTTTCTACATAATTGTGACCAATACATTTGTATTTTGTGACGAATCTACATTTGTTTGTTATTCGTGTTCATGTGATTAACTCTTAAAAGTGTTGTGAAAAATGTAAAGTAGAAGTATTGTACCCCAAATTCACAGGTTTGGCGTTGATCTTAAACTGGAACATAATTTTGCCTTATTGTCCCAACAACCTGTTATTTGTTCAGTTTCTTGGAAAAATATAATGCATCACATGATGAAAAATTATAATAGAAAAAGAAAGTATGTGGTGAAAATTCTTCCCTTCTACTTTTAACCCTACAGGGAATGTACTTTTTCCAGTTTCTTTGTCCTACCAGTGTTAAGAAAGTGTAGTTCGTTGTTTTCTGAAAGCATGTGGTAGGAGCTGAAAAGAAACTATAAAAAAAAATCTTCTATTTGAAGGAACACTATGCACTGCTCTCACAAGTAGTGTTCAGTAAAAGCAAAGTGATAGTTTTCTAGATGATGTCATAAAATGTACATTTACTACAGCTAAGTGTTTGTCAGTCTGTTGTGGCTTCATTCAGTATATCTTTTGTAAAACATTTCCTTTTTTTAAGAAAAATTATTGTAAACACCAGATCTCCAGTATATGTCATTTACTCCGAGTCTGTCCCGAGTACTACTTTATAGCTAGTGCATGCGCGGCCTTGTTCAGCTTGGCTACTTTTGGCCACTGTTGCAAGAACTCTAACTTTGACGTGCATTAATCTTCTGTTTTGCACTTTCATGGGTGACAGTTTTTAGTGTAACCTTTTGCGTAACACACTCAAGTGACTTGGACTTCGATACTCATCCTTACTTACTTGGTACCCCTTTTGTATTAACAAACACTGCGGTTTATAGATTACAATTGTAGGAAGTTAGACTTTTTCTACCTTTTTTGTATTTTCGACCTAGTTTATAAGACTGTTATTCTGTAGCTCCAATGTAAGGTGCCTTTCTAATTGCCTACCACTCTCTGGGTGTCACTCGTGTTGGAAAGTCACACACCCTTCCCATCGCTCTTACTGGCGTCAGTTGCCCCTAGTAAGGAAAGGACCTGTGTACGGTAGCCGTAAGAACCTCTTCGGTCTGACCCTAGGTTGGGGCTGCTGGTCTGGTACTTAAACGAGTAAGCAGTGGTTGTTGAGATAGTTGGTTTTGAAATAGTCACATATCAGAGAATGCAGACTATTCTCTCAGTTCCCACGTATGCTCTGTTTTTTCCCATTTATTAGCACTTCCATGGATGCTAATGTCCCAGAACACTAGTCCTCGGAGAGGAAAGACACGAAAACTCTAAAATACCTGTTCGTTCAGTCATGCTTGAGGGAAGGACTTTTAACCTCTCTTTCTAGAGAGCAGCCAAATGGACACTTGGTTATGGCATGAGAACAAAGATGTTATTTTGAAAAAAAGTGACCTAATTTACCTCTCAGAGAAAGCTATTTTCTGGTGCCTTTTGAAAGTATATGGAGCCATGTCAGTCTTCTGTTTAAAGTGCTAGTTTGGTTTGACTTTCTCTCCTTTGCCCTTTCTGCATTTTTTGAGGAAAGGAGAGTACAGTTCCTTTTTTCTGTGACATTATTTATTGCTTTTACAAGTGCAGCCAGTGGATGGCTTTAGTTCTGTCAGATGAAGCGCCATATATGTTTCAGCTCACAGTCCTTTGCTGGGTCAAAGGATACTTTCTGACAGTCACCTGAGCCTTCAACGTAAGTAAGTTTTACGTGACCTGCATTCTTAATCTTCCACACTTGTGTCAGCCACATGAAAGAGAATTATTTGCCTAGTGTTAGAACCTAGCTATTTACGTCGTTCTTTTACTTACCAGGCTTATGGCATAATCTTTGGAACAAATGTGTAGGAAGAAACCACCCAGGTTGAATGACGGATACGTGTAATCAACTTCCATGGACTTGAACTGGTGGAAACTGTTGAATTGTTTTATTGCTGTTTTCAATTGATTTAATTAAAAATTGTTTTTATTCATGTTATGGTCTTTAGAGTTGTTGAGATTTTATGCGATTGGTCTTTTCTGTGTTTTCCTTAAGGAGTTGTGTCTCATGAAGGTCATTACTGAAGCTGTTGAACGTTCAGAGTTCCATGGAAGAGTAGAAGCCTGTGGTCTTAACTAAAAGTCATTTACTATATACCCCTGGATTTTAACTGAAAATTTTATGCAGTTGCTTCTGTAATTCCCAGGGGTGTCCAAAATCTATGGATGGGAAGTAAAAATTGCCAGTAAGATTTTAAAAACTAAAATTCTGACCAATGAAGACACTTCTGAAAGAAACCATTTCAGAAAATTACAGTTTAAAATTTTTATTTAGACTTTGGAATGTTTCATGGTCAAATTTATGAAAACATCACCACTAGAACAATCAGACATTTCGTATTAATATTTGCAAGCTGAAAAGAGTAGAGCCTGGGAATAATAAAATTACAACCAGGTTGGTAAATGCAAAAAGAGAAATAGAATGAAAATTCATCTGAGTAATGAATTAACCCAAGAAAAAAATATTTGGAAAAACAATTTAAGAGTTGCATTTGGACCAGCGTGTTTGTATAATGAAGTATTATGGTCTGTTTGGTATTGCCTGGCTTATATTTTAGAATGTAAACTATTAGGCATGTTATTGATCTTCTGAAGCTAACACTTTTTCTTTAGAGATTAAGACATCAATCAAAATGCCAAGTATATACATCAGAATATAAATCATTTCTCACATTTTATTATTATGTAAGGAACCTATGGTAATAGAATTGGCTGGGTTTCTTAGTTGAAATCCACAGTAAGATTCCTAGGTAGTTCAGTGAGCTATACCTAATAGTATAGAAAGAGGATGTAGCTACTTGATACTTTTCATAACATTTGAGAGTAAGATATCCTTTTAAGATGTAAAATGATCAAGACGTGGTCCCATCTGAAATCTCTTGTCAAGATGAGAACTGGGGCTCACAGGGTACCTGTGGGAAACAGTTCTGTCACAGTGTTCTGTTGAAGGAGAAGATTTGTAGACAATATGAACTCCTGCCAGTAGCAGAGAACCTCCAGGAAGTCTGATGGTACCTGTTTAAGTACTCTATTTCTGTTCTAGAAAGCATCTGATATGCCAGCTTGGATCCATTTCTTTATTCTCTTTATGGTTGTTTGCTCAGTGTTCCTTTGAATCGTTATCACTTCCCCACTTAAAATGTGTTAATGTCTTTTATACTTACTGAAGAAGGAAGACTCTTGATAATTGAGCTTCCGATGATGACTTCAGTTTTGGATCTGTTAACCTTTAAGAGGATCAGAGCCCTTCTTTGTTGTATTACTTAAATCCTTGTTCACTGTCTCAGGTAGGAATATAAATATGTGTTCTCTTCATACCCATCAGCTAGATAAGCAAGGATCTTCTAAGATAGTAGTTAGCATGGTGGTTTCAGGCATGTTTGGTGATTTTTCTGGGAGGTAGTTTTCCTATACATTGGTTTGTGGGTGGTCTCTTGAGATACTAACTAGGGCAGCTTTCTGGGGGGCAGGCTCTTATTTGAGACTCATTTCCTCCAGAGCAGCAGCATTTTCCTCTTTGATAGAGATGGGATTTGGGAGAGGTTTTCTTCTCACAGAAGATGCATGTATGGAAAGTGAGACTTCAAGGCATTTCTTCTGCATAAAGACTTTTGCCTGCTGGACAGAAGCTTGGACAGTTCTTTGGAATTCACTGGGTTATAGTTCAGCATTTCCTAATTATGAGAGGTAACAGTGTTTATCAAGCCTTTGTTTTATTGGATTATTCACAATAGAAACTTAACTTCTAAAATACTACTGTGTTACAACTGAAGTGTTACCCTAAAATTGGATGGTTTGTAAAAACCAATGAGAGGTATTTTACATAGCAATTTTTTTTTTTTAAAAAGTAAGAGCGTGTGATATAATATTTGCTGGTAGCAATTGCTGTTAAACAAATGATGGGATGTTTGGGTGAAAACATCCAGCCATAGAGTAGGATTCTTCTGTCATTCATGGCAGAGTGAAAAAGGTGTGCATGGTTTTCATCCAAATAATTCAATTCTTGAAATTGTTAGCAATCATTATAAACCATTGTCCTCTAAGGATTTATTTGAAGATACTGTTATTAAAAAGTTCAGAATTTTGTGTACAGGTAGATTCTTGCCCCACATTAATAAGTAGTGCCTTCTTGATACTAGCTGGTATTAACTATAATAAAACTACAGTGAGGCCAAACAATCCCACTTTCCTTATAAAGACATTTTTAGAGTCAGATATTCCTTTCTAATATCATTGGAGATAATGTTGCTTTGATTTATTCACGAAGTATTTTATATGTAGGGACTCTTGAAGATAATAGTTGGGCAAGCTGTTGTCTTAATCTGTTTGGTTAAAATTGCATTTTAAGGATCACTTATTTTAAAATTGGATCGGATTGTAATCATGAGAACTGGATGTATGTGTGTACCTGCCCATCTTCTCTTAAAAAGATACTCATATGCAGATGATAAAGACCAAACCAGTGGCTGCAGTATAGGTCCGCTTCTTGTTCTGCTTCTGTTTATGTGGTAGAAAATGAAATTCTAGCAATATGCTTCAATTCTGTTACCTTTTTGATACTTATAAAAATGTATTAGGTTTTACTATACTGTGCTTTTTCAAAGCCATAACTCTTAAGAACTTTGTTTTTGCATATTGTTTGCTAATACTTTATTTTAATAAATCTCAAAACCTGCTTATGTGTCTGTTGGGTCTTTTTGTGTGTGTGTGTGTGTGTGTGTGTGTGTGTGTGTGTGTGTGTGTTGGGGGGGAAGGGGGTTTCTTTTGGTACTTTCTTTTGACATAACGTCTTTGACTGAATGGACTTTAAAAAAGGGTGAGTTGACCAGTCGCTGTGACTGGCTGTGTTATCTGTTTGTGTGCGCTAACAATAGGAAATGGATATACCATGCCTCCTTCCTCGGTGGGAGATCGGCTCAGAATGTAGTGTTTCTTCATTCTGTTTGTAAGAGAGTTGATGTGTTTTCTTTGTTTAGCTTAGTGTAGTTTAGTTGGATTTTGAAAAAGTATTTAGATCTAGAGTTTGGGGTATTTTCATTTAACCGCTAATTTCCCTTCTGTAGATCTATCTGTAAAAGAGCGGTCTTGACTGCATGATTGGGAGGTAGAGTAGTAGCTATGGGTTCTGCCTGCCTCCGTGGGAGTCCTGGGCCTCATAGTTCTGTTCGCTTTGTGCCTTTAGGCAAGTTGATTAACCACTCTGTACCTCAGTTTCCTGATCTGTAAAGTGAAAGTCTACTGTATAGTATTTTGGGAAAGATTAAAGAAAATACAAATAAGGTACTTAGAGCAGTGCCTGGCACATAAGAACTCATATTTTTATTCTTATTATCTCTTGTATTTCTTCTTCTTTAATTGACAGGAATTATTTCTGATGCTGCTTGACTTCAGTAGATCAGCCCTTGATTAGCCGCCTTGCCAGGTGGCTTTGTTATTATTTTCTCCTTAAAAAAATTTTTTTTTAAATCACACGTTAGTTTTATTAGCCCCACCGAGTACATACTTTTACCACCACTGTGTTGTATATAGGAGAAATGCAACCTCATTCTAATTAGAAGAGGATGGTGTGAATCTTTGTGCTCCCCACTAGAAGAGGAGAAAAACTCACACTTAAATATTTCAACCCAAAAGAATAAATCCAAAAGCTCTTATTTTTCTTTTTGGAGAAAAGCCTTCATCAAAAGAATCCATTTCTGCAAATCAGTTCCCTATGCCTTTTTACTTTAAGTATAAGGTATTTAGTAGTGACTTCAGTGGCTGTGTTGGAAACATTTTTTTAAAGCATTTTCAAAAGCATTTGTTCTGGCATACTCCTTCACTGAACAGTGAGAGGTGTTGGCTTCTCTCTGATTTAAGATAATTAGTTTTCAAATTGCTGCAGCCCAAACAGTTCAGGTGATGAGGGGATCAGCTGTGACAACTGCTTCATTTTTCTTTCAGATATGACACTCAATAGCTAATGCTGTTCCACATTTACAGCAGTTGCGATGCAGTTCCGATTTTATACATATTTATAAGGAGGCTGTCAGTAGGCTAGGGCAAGCTTATAAGAAAGTACTTAGAGCTCTGGAGTATATATGGTTCAAAGAAGGAAGCATTTTTTTTTAAAGTTCCTCAATTTAACATGTTAACTACTGCTATTTGTTGAATTGGTAAGCCTATTATTAATAAAGATTTGATTTTTTTAAAAGGTTGTGTGTTCCCTTGATCTAAGTCATTTTGTGGTTGTAGTTTAAAGAAAGGAAGGTGGGACTACAGGGAAGGTATCAAAAGGGAGAGTTGTCGGTCACTTTTGTAACCATCTCCGTATTAGGGTATGCGGGATGGGAGGTGGAGGGGCATGCGGGTTGGTGCCCAAGGCTCATTATCTGTATGGTGTCAGCTGGATGTGTGTAAAATTTCTGTGAGAGGCGGTTCCTGAGCCAGTTTTTGGATATTCAGGGATCTATTTTGAAAGCTCCTCATACTTTTGTTTTTATCCCTTACCCCTTTCCCTATCCAATAAAAATCTCACCTAATGTTTCTTCATTTTATTTTATTTCATTTTTAAAAAATTTTTAATGTTTATTTTTGAGAGAGAGAGGGTGTGAGCGGGGGGGAGAGGCAGAGAGAGAGGGAGACACACAATCCGAAGCAGGCTCCAGGCTCTGAGCTGTCAGCACAGAATCCAATGCAGGGCTTGAACTCCCTGACCGTGAGATAATGACCTGAGCTGAAGTCGGACGCCTAGCCAACTGAGCCACCCAGGCGCCTCAAATGTTACTTCATTTTAAATACTATTTTTGTCTGTGCTCCATGCCGAGGGTTTTAACAGTACAGAAAAGGATAAACTAAAAAAACCACAAACCAGTAACTAATTGGTACACATATACGTGTTGTAGCACGTGTACCCTTCTAACCTGTTGGGGTAGACGCCCTCCAGTTCGTCTTCTCCTTTCTTTGGCAAAAATTGAGCTGATTGTGAACAGAGCTGTACTTCGTTTTTTGAAAGAATTCTCAGAAGTTGGTTCGAGAGCGTTTCTTGGATTTGATATGCCCGAGAGAATATTGTCCTCTCTTAACTGTCTTCTTTTGTTGAATGGCAGACTTTTTGCAAAATGTACAACATCAAGCTTAGCTATCCAGGTATTTTAATGAGATTGCTGAAGTGACCAAGCCAATTGGGATTTGAAACAGCCTGTCAGAAAGAAGGAAGATAAGACCTTGGGAGTTTGGGAGAACAAGTTTTTCATTCGTTGCATTTGTCACCATCTAACATACTGCCGATTTTATCTCTTTACCCTGTTTAGAGACTGTCTCATCTCATGGAAATAGAAGCTGTCTGAGGCCAGGCCTATGTCCCCACTGTTAGGGCAGTTCTTGACAAATTCTAAGCCTCCAGTATTTGTGGAATGAATGAGAATACAGAGTAAGCTATGATTTCTCATAGAATTCATCTTTTCAATTATGTAATGTGATCTCAGTTGAATGGTTTATATCTCAGCACTAAGTATTTTAATTGTAATTAAACATTTTTAAGTGTTTTATTTATTTTTGAGGGTGGGGGGAGAGAGAGAACGCCCAAGTGGGGGAGGGGTAGAGAGAAGGGGACAGAGGATCTGAAATGGGCTCTGTGCTGACAGCAGAGAGCCTCATGGGGGCTCAGACTCAAAAACTGTGAGATCATGACCTGAGCTTAAGTCAAACTATTAACCGAGCCACCCAGGCACCCCTAAATATCAGATCTCTTATTTGCAGGCCTCATTGGAGACTCAGAAATTTTAAGACCAGTATCTCTTCTTTCTCCTTGAACTTTGAGATCTTTGCCCCAAAGTTACCAGGTTCCCGGAATCGTTGGTTAGAAAACTACAAAACTAACGCTGTTAATTGGAGCTTTACCCTGTTGGCACTTAATATTTCCCACAGAAAGTCGAAGGGCACAGTTTACTGGATGTGTTTGACCAGAGAAATAACCAAGAAGTGCTTTTATGTTTCGTGGCTTGTGAGGGTGGCAGTGTTACGAACCCTGTAGCTTGATTTTAGCACCCTCGTTTAGATCTCATAATAGCACCCCCAGTTGTTGTGCATGAGGGACAGGCCTTTAACTGCATTTGGGTCGGGTACCACAAGTAACACCTTTGAGAGACAGAGCATAGTGACCATATTTGTACTTCCGAATACAAGATTAATTTTGCTGAAGAGTGTATGTGGGATTGTAGGCGGTGGAAAAGCACAGAGGAGTTCAAAGGGCTGTCCCAGCATCCGTTAGTAAGATTAATGATAAACACTCCCCAATTGCATTTTCTTCACATAAAATTCTTTAAATTTTACAGAGTTGGCTTCAGCCAAAGTAGAGCAATGAGGGGGAAGATGGTGAATACAAACCAGCTAGTTACGTATAAATGGTCAGACTGCAAAGATCTTCATACGAAAACAAAGGTATTTTCCTTTTACTGTCTGTTTAGTAAACTGCCGGAAGTTAACCAATACCCATCCTCCCCATCCTTAATTATGGATCACTGTGTCCAACTGCAAACCACACTTCCCAGCCTCCCTTTCAGCTAGCTGATGGTCATGTGACTAAGGATAGGTGCAGAAATAGGTACCATTCAGTGCCGTGCTCCCAAGGGGAATGTTCTCCTTGGCCCTTTCCCGTTCCCAATGGCTAGGATGCAGATATGGTGGCAGGAGCTAGAGAAGCCACCTTGAGATGGACATGGAAGCCAAGGGGTGAGGATGACACAATTGTTGTCCTGGAAAGTTACGTGAAAAACTTAGGGGTGGGGATTGTCCTTTGTTATGACAGTTCAGACTGTACATACTGCTTGCTCATTCACTTACTCTCACCAGATCCTTCCCGAGTGCTTACTACAAGTCGAGCTTTATGCCAGGCAGTGCGGTAGAGCTGTGGCAAGAGAGTCCGTTGTCACATGGGAGGCAAAGCTATAACATAGTTGAGTGTTTTTGACCCCTATCTGGTTAGGGTTATCGGATCAGTTTGGAAGGTGGAGAAGAAGCAGAAACGAAGAATGAAGGAGACTTTACAAAAAAGACTGCTCCTTTTTTTTTTTTAATGTCTCTATTTTTGTTCTGGTTTTGAGCATTTAACCAGGTGGTTTGCTCATTCATTTGAGTAACATTAGATGTCAGGTGTAGGGTAAACTGAATAAAACCAAAGTTCTTTCCTTCAAGGATCTTTATTCTAGTCGATGGAGACATAAAACAAGAACAATGAAATATATAGAGCAGTGGGAAGTTCTAAGGAGAAAAAGGAGGAAAGGGAGCTTTGAAACATCTAGGGTTGGGCAAGGTAGCTCAGGTTTCAGATCAAGGATCCGGGACGGTCTCATTGAGAAGGAAATCTTTGATAAAGTTCACGAAGAGGTGAGGAACTCAATGTGTGAAGCAGCGATTTAATTGATTCTTAGTCAAGACAATCCAGAAAGCATGAATGATCCTACAAAGTAGCTCTCCACTTCCCTGCAGGCAAAGGAGTGATTCAAGCAGAAATAGCTAAGGGTACAAACTTAAATTGCATGTTCTTTAGTCTCTGCGGGAGACCCAGTAATAACTGTGGTGTTACGTAGATGGAGACAGGAGATGTCAGTTGCTCACAGTTTTGTGGATTACCACCTCCAGGAAACTAGCCACTTGAAGGGCCAATCAATAAGGAGAGTTCAACTCAATATTGTATCTGGTACAAGTTTAGTTTAAGGCCGAAAATGAAAGGCAAAGGGTTCAGGTGAAGAGCCCACAGGCAAATTTACCTGCTAGCTCTGTCTTTCCACTGTAATTCATTCAACAAAGACTCATTGTCCATTTTGTGTTTAACACTATGCTAGGCATTGGGAAGGCAGCAGTGAACACAGTGGATGTTGTCCCTGACCTCATACAACTTACTTGGTAGCAGGGAGAGAGGCATGAGGCTCCAAATTACAGAGTTATTTAATAGCTATGATAAGGGAGCTGACTGATAAGGGAGCTGACTGGGGCCTATGAATGAAGGGAACTGATCTTCTCTGAGAACTCAGGCATCCTTTTGAAGGAGAGATGTTTAAGTTACTCCTGGAGGATAAGAAGGTATTCGCCAGATGAGGGAGGGGAGACAAATAGCTCAGGCAGGGAGACCCTAGGGGTTAAAAGTACAAAAGAGTATGAGGAAATGAGGCTGCAGTGGTTGGGCAGGGGGGGTGGGGGGACGGGCAGATGGTGCTGGGTCTTGTAGGCCAAGATTAGGGCTTTGTGGCAAATCCTGAGGGCAAAGAGAAGCCACTGGAGTATAAGCTGGGGCCCGAGGCAGACATTGGGCTCATATGTTGCTCTGATCGGAGAGAGGAAAAAAATGAATGTTGGGCTTCAAATTTGGGTGGCGATGGTGGAGATGGAGGGGATAGATGGAGTGGGCTGGTTTGTGGAAGGTGGTAGACTGCATGTGGGAAGATGAAGAGTTTGGGGTCAAGAAGGACCACTGTGGCTTTCACTTCGGGCAACCAGGTGCTGGTGCAATTTACTGAGATGGAGAAGACTGAAGGAAGATCTAATGTTTATAGAAAGATGACGAGTTTCAGAGCTTGAGGTTCCCTGTGAGCTGTCCAAATGAAGATAATCGAATGGGCTCAGGGACAGGTCTGGAGCGAGTCATTTGAAAAGCACCTGAAGCCATCAGAGTGGAGGAGCTAGTTCAGTGAGAATGTGCAGAGAGAGAAAAGACCGGGGACAGCTGCCTCCCTGCTCTGGGCACACCTGCCGGAAAGGGGCAGGCTCCTTTACCGGTTGGCAAAAGCATGTCCCATTTGAAGAACTTCAACTCACGGAGGAAGAGCAGTTGCTGTTAGTGCTGCTGCCAACACTTCTGAAATGGTCATCCTGGTTAATGATCAGAAGAGCTCGCCTTCAGAGCACTTCCTGCATGTCAAACATGAGCTCGGGATGTCTCACGCGATGTTGAAAATCCTGTGCGGCAGGTCCTGTTATTATCTCCATCTTACAGGTGAGGAAAGCGAGGCTCCCGGAAATCCAGAAACAAAATCCAGGCGTAGCATGGATGGCCACGGTCAGGTTACCTAGTGCCAGGGCTAAAGCTCTTAGTCACTGCCCTATGCTGCTTCTCCCTGGTCCCTGGCATCTGCAGGCACCTTCTCTAATTTCCACCCTACCTCCCCCTAAGCCCCCATCAGAAACCTGTGCTCAGCCCTCTTGTCTGCTCCCAGTGGCTGGTTATGGGCAGAGCGGCCCAAATGCCTATGCCATGGGTCCCGTTCATGTTTCTAGCCTGCCAGGTCCAGCTCTCCAGAGGTGGCTCCAAGACTTCACGGGACTGATGGAAGAGCAAAGGGCAGAAGGATGTGTGCGTACAGACGTACCGCCCTGCTATCCATCTAAATGTCCAATTGCCACATTGTAGTGCGCTTACCCTGCATATCAATAGAGGGCAGACATGAACTCAGCCACATCCCTGCTTTCCAGGGGAGAATGTGGGGCTAGGCCCATTACTGCTCAACCAGTCTATCTCTAGCCTAGAGAAGCGAATGAAATTATTCAGGGTCACAGTGCTGGCAAAAAGCGGAGCCCCAGTCCAGTCCCTCTCACCAACCCTGCCTGGTTTCTAGATTCGATCTCTACATAGGCCCAGTTACCTACGACTTTATTTCAAAAGCATCTGTGTAGGGGCGCCGGGGTGGCTCAGTCCATCAAGTGCCTGACTTTGACTCGGGTCGTGAACTCTGTGGGGTTCAATCTGTGGGTTTGAGCCCCGCGTGGGCCTCTACTGACAGCTCAGAGCCTGGAGCCTGTCTCAGGTTCTGAGTCTCCCTGTCTCTCTGCCCCTCCCCGAATTGTGCTCTCTCTCTCTCTCAAAAATAAATAAACATTAAAAAAAAGTGCCTGTGTAGTTGAACTGGCCAGGCCATTGATTTAGGTGGCTGAAACCAGTGCAAGGCTGCAGACAGAGATACTTTGCCAGCTGTCTCTGTCTTCGTTAGCACTTCTCAGCTTTAACCTCTGGAGGCCTTGGGCCTGTATTGTATCAAGGGATCCCAAGCGCCTCGTGGGATCTCTCTGGCTGTAGCCGATGCTGGCCCAGGAAGCTTAGGCAGCCTCTAAGCCAGTCATCCACTCCTATTTTCCCTTGCAGGGACCCTTTACACTGGTGTGTGGTCACAGTAGACAGTGAGCCCTAGTGAGAGCACATCCTGTTTTGGGTTCAGCTTCACCTTTCAGCACTGCCGCCTCAAGCCTGAGGCTCAGAGGACGAGCTAACGTCTGGACGCTAGCTGGCATGTTCACGTTTGTTAGCACATTTCATTTTCAACCCTGCAGAGCTAGGTGAAAGAGCACCCATTTCACACATGAGAAAACAGGCCGAAATAGATTAAATGATGTGCGTGGAGTCCCACGGCCAGCAAACAGAGGAGCTGGGATTTCAAGCCGCTCAGACTCCAGAGCTTGTGCTCTGACTACTTTGCATACTGCCTTTAGATGTACCCATTGGGAGATGTGGAGGAGTCCTGTCTCTTTACAGTCTCCTCCCCCTCCCAGTCCCCCACATCACAGCTAAAAAAGGGGTTCCTCTTATCAGCTGGGCACCACTTCAGGATGCCAGTCAGGGGCCCTCATATTTCCTTACATTTATTCCATTTAATCTTCTCTGCAACCAAGGGTCATGCAGATTAGCCGGGTTACCATTACTGTAGGCTGGAGAGGTTTGGCTACATTTCCAAAGACCTCACTAAAATGTTCTGTGAGGTTTTCACAGAATTAACACCATCAGGGGGTGGTTGGGGTTAGCATTCCAAGACGTGGTTAATCCAGGTGAGACCCTGTCTACCGCTCATGTGTTCTGCTTCCTGGATAGGGGCCAGGAGGGGATCTTGGGCGCTCACTGGCCGAGGACTCTGGCCCTAGCAAATCTCCCCTACCCCCCCATCCCCCCCAGCTTGGGTCCTTAGACATCCGTCACAAACGGTGTGCGGAATTGTGTGCCTGTCTGCATTTTGCCTGATGCAACAACCTAGCGTTCTTCAGGTTCTCAAAACCCGAGTGACCCCCCCCCCCCCAATGGTTTAGCCCTACTGAATCAGATAACCTACCAAATCTATTTTTAGTGAAACATTCTCTAAGCTCTAGTGCCCCTACTGAGCCAGGTACCTCCTGAAACTATTTTAAACCCCCATAAAGTAGACTCCCTAGAATTAGGTTAACTTTGAAAATGGCCAAGGTTATCACACATCTTTCTGTTCCCTCTCAGGGTCTTTCTAATCAGCTCCTCACAGCTGGCTCTATTCATCCACTGCTCCCCGCACCGCCCCCCCCCCCCCCCCAACCCCATGTTCTCCAGCGCTGGCCCCTGCCTACTATGGGAAGAAGTCGTGAGCAGCTGATCCCATTGCTGGACCCTCAGGCCCTTCCATCATCACATGGTGCTGGTCTACAACTGGCTCTTAGAAGGGTTCAGGTCCAAAAGGCTCTGAGAGCAAAAGAGAGGGCCAGGTGGAAGCAACTGCCCTGTAGAGAAGGTCTCCATGGAGCATTTACAGGGAATTTTTTCTGCAGATAAGGCAGCGATTCCTTTTTTTTTTTTTTGAGAGGGGCTCTGAGAAAACACTTCGCAGAACAACTACCTGATTGACGCTGAGTAAAAGCTAGAGAGGAGAAAGTATCATTAAAACTGATCTGGCTCACGGCGAAGTAGGAGGCAGATTGAGCTTGAGTGTTGCCCGCTAGCTCTGCCCTTAACCCCCTTTCCAAAGTGGCGCGACCAATGACCAGAGCGTACTCAGCACTGGGTCCAATTCGGTGAGGTTTTATTGTACAAATGTGGTCCCTAGAGATGCGGGATGCGGATCTCCGACCACAGGGTGCTGCAGGTGCGACCCTGTGCCTCTAGACTAGCTTCCCCTCCCGTGCCCACAAAGAAAACTGAACCCTTGGACCTGAGCGAGACCTACTTAAAGTCAGCATCCCCTCACTTCCTTTAGGAGACGCAGCCCCCAAAGGCCATCATTTGCAAGTCCGGCTGAGTTCACTCTCAGATTCTCGGGGGACTGGGGTCCTCGGTGGCGAGGGGTGGAAGAGGCGGTAGCAGCCGCGGGAAGACAGCCACCCGGCCAGGGAGTCTGGATTAGGCAGCCCCCCTGGCTAGTTACGCTCTCGCCGAGCCATGCTTGCCCCTCCGTTGTTCAAAGTAAGGGAGTCAGCAGGCGGTGGGGAAGGCTCCTGCGTCTGGGCTGGCGCGCCGTCTTCCAGGAAGGCACCCCGGCTAGACCCGCTGTCCGGGGAGGGGGAAGAGACTCCTCCAGGGGATCAGAACCTTGGAAGCCCGCGGCTGCTGGGATCGGGACCCTACGCAGCCCGCGAAGCCTCCGACTCCCTTTACGCCCGCCTTGCCGCTCGAGGTCGTAAAGGGTCTTTGGATCAGGGCGCGGCGTGCTCAGGGGCCAGCGACCCCCGGCGTCGGGCTCGCCCTGCCCCGCTCCTACTGGCGGCCGGGGGTGAGACCGGGACACTGCGCCGGCCGGCTCTGGCTCACCCCGCAGCTACACCGGCCGCGACTTCCAGGGCGCGCGGGCGTCGCGCAGCGAACGGTCGTGGGGCAGCGCGGCGAAGGCCGAGTGGCGCAGCTGGCAGCCTATGAAGAGGACGACGAGCGCCACAGACAGCAGCAGCAAGAAGAAGAGCAGCAGGTAGGTGGGCAGGTCGGGCTTTGTGGCCGCGCCGTCCCGCATGCCGCGCGCCGTGGCCAGCTCCAGCGGCAAAGCGCCCTCTGCCTTGACCGTGGCCGCCAGGGCCAGCGCGCCGCCTCCAGCCGCCTCCGGGCCGGCCGTGGCGTTGAACACGTCGCCGTACATGACCCGCGAGGCCGCCGACCCCGGCCGGGCCGCCTCACTTGGTGTCGCGCGGACCAGCGCCTCCGGGCGCCTCCATGGCGCGCCCCTCCCGCCCTGCTGCGCGCACCTGACCGGGAGCCGGTGCCTTCGGGTCAGCCGGGGCCGCGCCGCTCCCTCGCCTCCGCGCTCAGCTGTCGTCCCTGCGGGTCGCAGCCGGGCGGCCCCAAGTGCGCGACCCTCGGGCTTTCCCTGTGTCCTGCCGTCGCCACCCGCCGTGCCCAATCACCCGGCTTGCGGTTTTGCAGCCGCGCTCTCGGCTCCGGCCCCCAGCTCTGCTGAGCTCCGGGCTCTGGGCTCCCCCAGGCTGCAGCGGCGGCGGGAGGCGCCCGGGGAGTGCGGCCACAGCTCGGGTGCCTGCTCGGAGCCGGGACGCCAGGTGCACCGAGGGCGGGTGGCGGGGAGTCCTCCGGCGCCGCCGCGGCTGCTGCGTCTCGGAGCAGGCGGTCCTGCAGCCGCGAGTCCCTGTTCAGATGCCCGGTGTGCGGCGAGTCTGTCCCCACTCGCTTTGGCTGCTTCGCTCCTGTCTTCAGCAGGAGACTGCGCTCCGAAGCGGCTCTGAGCGCGCTCAGGTCCCGGGCGGGGGACGGGAGGGGGGGCGGGACTGACAGCGGCTGCCCCCGGGGAGCGGCTGCCAACCAATGAGGGCGAGAGGGGACAGGCTGCGACTGCCCCGGCCCGGCCTCACATCACTTACGGCCAGAGGGACACACAGAGAGAGGGAGGGAGGAAAAACAGGGTCACAGAAAGACTGACGGGCAAAGAAACGGTTACAGACCTGTGAACAGAGACACGCGCAAAACAGACTTGTGGACAGCAGACCGACTCAGAGGCAGGGCGCGGCTGGACGTGGACACCTGCTTTCGTTCTCCTCGATATCCTCCCTCCCGGTGAGGCCGGGTGGGCGCGGAGCCCTACTGGCTGCTGGGTAGCGCAGGCAGGGCACACTGCCTCTGGGGGAGGCCCCGGGCGGTGGCAGAGGCACTCCGAGACTAGATGGGACTGGTTGCATGGGCCCAGGCGCCTCTCTAGCTGTGCCCTGGGGGCACATGTGCCCCCCCCAACTGTGAGCCAGCTCTTCTCTGGCACAGGGGGGCAGAGGAGGCTGTGATAGTGGTGATGGCCCACCTGCCCTTGCCATTCCAGGCAAAGGCTTGGTGGCCAGAACAGAAGTGAGCAGTCAGGGGGACTGAGGGGTTCTCCTGGTCCAAATTCCTCTCTTCCTTTGAGAAACTGTTCAAGCTCCCGCCCCCCCAGACTAGAATGGGAGGTGTTGCCCTGGCTACGGTAGCCCCTGCACTTCTCTAGAAGCACTGGTCAGCCTGGACTGTCATCTTCCGACAGGACCAGAATTACCCGGAGGCGGGTGAGAGGCCTGGGGCATGAAGTTGTGAAGTTCTGCACCCTAGAGACCTCACCCCTCGCCGTAGTCTCAGCTCTGTTGCCTGGTCACTCTCCCGAGGTTCCCACAGTCTCAGCCAAGTTCATAGCTATGTCTCTCATCCCATCAAGGGGTGCAGTGCATGGGGGAGTTTGGTGAGCACTGGCTGAGTGAACAGGGGGAAAGATGAGTTAGTCCCCCTCGCCCTCACCGCCCCTCCCACCTGGCCACAGCCACAATACGAGAAACCAAGGTGTGCAAGGCCAATCTTGGCCAGAGCTCATTCCCATAAATCCCGTCTCAGCCCCGGAGAAACACCTCTGCAACCTCTTTGTCTGACATCGAAACTGTGGTCCCAAGTCCCGACCCTACACGGTGTTTAACTGCTTGCTGAGCGAGGCCTCCGGATCGGAGTGCTTCCCTCTTAGTCGTCTGGGGGCCCCCCCGGGGCCAGGAGGTGGATGTGTGTGGGATGGAGGGGACAGCAGGACCCGGAAGGATGCAGCACCGCCTCATCTGCCCAGTATTCTGAGGAGCTGCCCAGTGTCCTCCTAGGGTGTAGACGCTGAGCCCTGATGCCCGACTGATGCTTCTTGGGTCAACCCCTCATTCTCCAGATGGGAAAGCTGGCTCTGAGGGGAGCGGGGTTTACCCACGTCAGCACAGGACGGCCACCACAAGAAAGTGAGGCAGTAGCCGTGCAAGTGGGCGACTCCGGTGAGGGGAGGTTTTCCCTCTCTTGGAAGGCCTGACCTATTTTGGACAGCATTTTTCTCAGGCAGCAGGGTCCCAGGGGACATTATGTGAACTCAGAACAGGCTTCCTCACTGATGCTGTCAGCCAGGGGGAGGGAGAGCGTGTGGGTTGAATGGAAGAGTTTTTATCCAGGTGAAGCCACTGCTGTCTTATTTCCCTGGGTCTCGGTGAGGCTTGAATTGCAGGGCTGGAGTAGTTGGGTTTGGGATTTTGCCCGGAATTTTGTCTTTGCCTCTGTATGGGGGGTAGCAAGGCCCTGCTATCTCTACTTCCTCTCTGCCCCACGCACGAGATCAGGTCAGACACGAGGCGAGGGCAGGCAGTCTGGGCGGCTCAGTGGAGAGGTCCTAAGTAGAGTCTAGGACAGGCTCCAGCCCTTTGGGCTGTAAGATGAGGGTTTATGGTAGGTGATTTCTGGTCCTGCTCTGGCAACACGCTGTGAGCATCCAGGAAGCCAGCATGGAACAGGGGCGTCCGCCAAGGGTTTGGTGTGGATGGAGCCTCTCTGCGGTACCGCTGCTCTCGATGGGGGGAGGGGAAATCCCTGAGCCTGGGGTCCCCGACACGCTCATTCCTTCCCCACAGCTGCTGCTTTTCAGCAACATATTGCATTTTGCAAGGGCTTGCAGGCTGTGAGTGGTGGGGCTGAGGCTTGAACCTGGGCAGCCAGACTTCACTTCACCACGCCCTTCGCCCCTACCGTGACCACGTGACTGCCTCCGAGGGCAGAGCGGTGCCGGTAGCTGCCATTCACGGACGTCTCCCCACAGGCCGAGCTCCGGCTTGGGCTTCGGTGTGATCTCTCTCCTCACAGGGACCTGGAAGACAGGTACTGTTGCATCCCGCCGTTTCCCTGAGGAGGAAGCTGCCACTTCTAGAAGTGACACCATGTGCCAAGGCCACACAGCTGGGTCAGGATGCAAGGGAGCCGACATTCTGTAGCCTGTACTTGTCCCCTCTTTAAAAAAATTTTTTAAAATATTTATTTATTTATTAAACGTTTTATTTATTTTTGAGACAGGGAGAGACAGAGCATTAACAGGGGAGGGTCAGAGAGAGGGAAACACAGAATCTGAAACAGGCTCCAGGCTCTGAGCTGTCAGCACAGAGCCTGATGCGGGGCTTGAACTCACGGACCGAGAGATCATGACCTGAGCCGAAGTCGGCCACTTAACCGACTGAGCCACCCAGGTGCCCCAAACATTTATTTATTTTTGAGAGAGACAGAGACAGAGACAGAGTGTGAGCAGGGGGAGGGCAGAGAGAGAGGGAGGCACAGAATCCGAAGCAGGCTCCGGACTCTGAGCTGTCAGCACAGAGCCCGATGTGGGGCTCGAATTCACAAACCATGAGATCATGACCTGAGCCGAAGTCAGACACCCAAGTGACTGAGCCACCCAGGTGCCCCGTCTCCTCGGTCTTAGGCTACTTCTAATGAGAAACTCAGCAAAAAAGCATGTGGTCAAACTGCCTTGCCTTTTGGTAAAGTTGGAGAAGGCATCTTGCCCTTTTTTGGGGGTCTTTTGGTCTCGAAGTGGGGAGGGCACTGTTTCTTTTCCAAAAGATGTTCAGAGCCCTGGGAGGGCAGTCACGTTCCCCCAACGTCCCCGGACAGGAAATTAAACAAGGCTGGTGCTGAGTAAATGCAGAGATGAAGTTTACACAGCTTGTTACACAAGCCAGAGCGACCTTCCATTAAGGGAGCTTTGTGTACCCATACATTTAAGTCTCGGAAAAGATCATAAAGGGGATCCGAGTTGGCTTTGACAGGCAGAGGTGGCAGGGCCGGGACCCCAGAGGGACCTCTTCCCCATTACGTGGTTGCTGAGTGACACATGTGTCCGCCCCTCTGGCCTGTCTGTGGAGGGACCAAGGCAGGCGAGGCAAGGGTGCCTTTCCGGCCACGACAGAGCCATTTGGCAGCTGCTTAATGGAAACTTGGGAGCCTGGGAGCATTAGAGCCCCAGGATTTCATCAACTGTGCTGAGCGGCCTGTGGCGCTTGGGGAAGCTATTTCTGTTTCTTCTGCATGTGAAGGGAATTATTATTAAACCACTCAGCGGCACCGAGAGGCGGGGGTGAAGGTCAGGGGTGAAATGTTGCTGTCTGGGGTTTGTTGCTGCTGGGATAGTTTTTGGTGTGTGTTGTGTGCTGTGATGGCTGTGGAGTGTTCCTCCGCGAATGCTGATGATACCCTTGCTTGCAGACCTTTTCATTTGAACCATCGCCCCCTGGGCAGTGCTTTCCGTTTGTTTGTCTGTTTGTTTACAGATGGCTTTGGCAACCATGGTGCCTAGCAGATTAAGGTTGCATTTTAGAAGGACCGTTTTTTGAGAACTAAATAGCAAGAAGGCTAAGCGCAGCTCTTGAAAGGAAGCACTTTCCCAAGTGGAAAGAGGCTGGGGGACCGGTCAGGCCTGGCCCCGCGAGGGGTTGCCGTCTGGTCTGTGGGGAGGACTACTTGGGGGAAAGGACGGGGTGTGCACGTGAGGCCGGCTGCAGAGAGAACGCTCCCAGACACCCTTCTCCCAGAAAGGGGGTCTCAACCGCTGTCCTCTGATGCCGGGGGCCTGCGGGTTCTTTTGTGGGATGGCGGGATGGAGAGAGTCAGTGACAAAGATCCATAGGGCTGGCTGGGGTTGCGGCCAGGGACACCCAGAAGACGGTGCCAGTCTGGATCTGCAGGTGGTGGGTGCCTCTGACTCTTGGTGGACCACATGTTGGACAAAGTCTCACTGGTTCGTGCCTTGATATCCAATAACCTGTGACCTCATCTGCTCATCTGGGTCCCTTTAGCTGAGCAGACCACAGGGACACTAAGCTTCCAGGGCTGCTGAGACCGACGGTGACCGGTTGCCGCCCCCTGGGCTGGATCACCTAGGCTTTTCTGGGAAGGACAGAGGCTTGCATGATGGGGAAGCTGCATTCTTCCTGCTGCCTGGACCCGGCCGGCCGGTGGTGTGGAGTCATAGTGGGGTCGCTGCAAGCTGAGGAACAGGCCACCATTGTGGCCAAGAATGAGAAGTAGGCCAAAGCTGTGATAGAGCCAGCATGTACCAAAAGGGGCCTCAGGGCTTGGAACAGGGCTGGTGTTTGGAATCCATAGCCAGGCTCAGGGGCACCTGGGAGTCTGGCTGGGCCCTCTGGTCTTGCCCCTGTATTTCCAGGGGGAGGTAGTGCCCAGTTTGTGAGTTTATGCTGGGAAGAGATTGGGCACCAGAGCAGGTGCCTCAGGCCCAGAAGTAGAGACAGGCAGCAAGGAGACCCCTTCTCAAAGGAGAAGGTCTGTTCGGTCCATTAAGAGGCCCCCCAGCCCACCTCTTCTGTGGCAGTGAGGGAGAACTACTTCATGGAAAGATCTGGAACTCGGTGGTGAGGCCAGGGCACAAGAATTCATTCGGGAAGAGCTGGTTCTTTTCTAGAGTTGTGTTTCCTAAGATTGAGTATGAGTACATCAGATGAGATGCAGTATCATTTTAGATAGCACGTTGGAAAAGGGTGAATCACACGATGCAAGAGTTACTCGCTCTTCATCTCCTTTAATTACTCTGCTTGTGGCAAGAGGAAAAATCTACTTGGGCCCTGTGTCAGTTCCGGTTCACCAGGAAGTACCTGGCAGAGATTAACTGGTGGAAGTGCCAGTGGTAGATTAAAGGTACAGGAGTCAGGGGTGCCTGGTGGCTCAGTCACTTGAGCGTCCGACTCTTGATCTTGCTTTAGGTCATGATCTCGTGGTTTGTGGGTTTGAGCCCTGTGTTGGGCTCTGCGCTGACGGTGTGGAGCATGCCTGGGATTTGCTGTCTCCTTGTCTGCCCCTCCCCTGCTCTTTCTCTCTCTCTCTGAGAATAAATAAACTTAAAAAAAATAAGGTACAGGAGAACCTTCTGGGGTCTCTCAGAGTGGAGAGGAGGGAGGGACCTGGCAGCGAGAGGCTGAGACTAAAACTGCCTCAGCCAGGCCAGTGGTCGCCTGTCAGGCAAGATGCATGCAGATCGGGGCAGGGCTGGGGCTCCGTGGGTGGTCAGGAGTAGAGTCATTTTTCCCCTGCCTGGGCTGGGCTGCTGGCCTGCTGCAGAGGGCTGTGGAGGCCTGGAGGCAGAGGCAGGTGCCAGGGGTTGAAGTCCCAGCAAGACTCACCTCTCCTCAGAAGCCCCCTCTCCTAGCCCTGGCCCTGGCTAACCCTTCCCCTCTCCTGGGAGGGTGAGACCCAGGCAGTCTCCGGCCGTTTACAGCCGGTTTAGACTGTGCGCCTCAGATTCAGAGTCTTCCGAGGCTGAGAGTCACGTCCTTGGGTTTTGGTCCCTGAGTCTGGGCCGAGGTCAGAGTCCAGATACCCTCCCCCCCACAGCCAGTGCCTTGTTTTCGTGGCCAGCAATGTAAGGTCCATGAGTGCCCCAGGCTGCATGTCACAGCTGGACCTTCTCTCTCTTCTTCCTTTTGGCATTTCCATAGGGACCGCTTCGGCATGGTGGGTGTACAAGCCCCCCCCCCCCCCCCAACCAGACACCGCCATCACAGCAGCCTCCTGACCTTCCCTGTCCTTCTGCAGCCTGTCCTCAGGGGTAGAGCAAGGTTTTGTGGGGCCCTTGTGCATCTTAGGGGCTGTCTTTGAGAATGACAGCACAAAATGAGGTTTTAAAGTATTTACTTAGAGAAACAATCAAAATAAATTACAAATTTTATTTTTTTAAATGTCTATTTTTGAGAGACAGAGACTGAGCATGAGTGGGGGAGGGGCAGAGAGAGAGAGAGAGAGAGAGGGAGATGCAGAGTCTGAGGCAGGCTCTAGGCTCTGAGCTGTCAGCACAGAGCCCAATGTGGCCCTCGAACTCACGGACCGCGAGATCATGACCTGAGCTGAATGAAGCTGGACGTTTAACCAACCACCCAGGTGTCCCTAAATTAGAAATTTTGAAAAGGTGATAAAGATCCAAAACAATTGTGGAAGAACAATCCGGACTGGCTTCTGGCGCCCTACGTTTCCTCAGTTCCCTTCCTTAGCTATGTTTCCTGCTACCAGCTGTTTAGGAACACCTCACCCCCACCCCCAATCCTGTACCTTCCAGTCCTGGCACGAGTGAGCCCAGAGAGCGGGTGGTGGGCGTGTTCCTGGGAATGACCAGGGTGGTAGAGGGGAGTTGAAGAGGAAGACAGTAGTCTTACCTCATAAAATGCCTTACCTTTGCAAATTTTACAAAAATGCCTGACCAGGTGAACATGAGCCGGGGCCCGCAAGCTTGAGCTTCGTTGACCTCAAGGGAGACCCACCTCCATTCATCCTGGGTGCCCTTCCCTGCCAGCACGAGCCCAGATTATCTTCAGGTCACTGCCAGAGTCAACGGCTTACAGTGGCTCCCAATGACCTTTGTAAAGTAAAATTCATTCCCTCTTATTTTAATCCTGCTTATAAAAGTAGTGTTTGGTCATTATGTGGAAAATACAGACCAGGGTAAAGAAGGAAATAAAAGTCATCTTGGAGGCAAACAGTAACCATTTAGAATTCTCCTCTTCTCCCACCCCCTGCTAGGAACTGGACAGGACACTGGTGGTAGAAAGTTGACACATCCAACATCAGTCAGCTCATGGACTCAAGTTATGGCCTTCCCTTCAGTCTGGGTGGCTGTTCTAGAACATTCCTGTTTTCAGCCTCCTTTATTATTTCTACACGGAGCCCTTTAGAGCTCAAATAAGGCCTGGTCGGTAGATGCAGCGCATTTGAGGCCTTGATAAGTGAGATGCTGCCCGCAGCACGTTTGAGGTGGTGGGAAGAGGTGTTTCCATTCTTGCAGACCTAGGTCTGTGAGGCTGAGCATTCCCAAGAAGAGACAAGTTGAGGGACTGTTCTTCCAACTGGTCAGGGATGCCTGATGTCTGGGGTGTGGGAAACAGGAGGGGCAGGGGGTGCCCCAAAGGAAGGACTGGTAAGGGGCATTGAACTCAACCTTCTGATGGTTCAGGTACAGCTGAGCGGACACCTGGGAGGTACATGGAGTGTTCCGGAGCACCTGTGGCCTCACGCATGGCTGAGGCCTGCAGCTGTGCAGCTGCAAGAAGTCCTGGGGCTGGGGCCCTACCTGCCCCAGGAAGGGGTGTCACCAGCTCCTGTCATCACTATGTCCTCTCAGCTGCCTACACAGTGAGGACCCTGGGCGGGCCCTGGGGAGCTGGGCCAGGTGGGGGCGCCACAGCAGGTGCGGGCTTGAGTTCTGCCTCTGGATCTCGCTCCTGAGCTGAGTCCTGCGTGGGCCGTGAGCCATCAGAGGCCTGACCCCTTCCCTGCTCACCTCCTTCCTCAAAGACCAGGCCAAGCCTGCAAACCCTATCCTCCAGAGAAGGCTCTCGATGGGTCCCTGGCCACTGGCCTGGGCCTTCTGCCCACCCTGTCTTCATGGGCACAAATTCTGAAGTCACATCTTAAGTTAATGGGAAGGTGGCAAAGGAGAGATGTCCTTTTGACAACATTCAAGTTTCATGTCCCTCCCCCCACCTATACTTAAAACTATAGGGAAGGAGTTCCATTCTTGCCTAGAAAGAGGGGAGAAAATCCAAATTGACAGTATTTGGGATCATATTCCTTTCAGGGTTTGAAATTATGTTTTCTTTCTTTTCCTCAAGGATCTCATTTTGTTTTTGTTTTTTAAACAACTTGGTTTCTTTCCCATAAAACCGTGAGGGGTCCCTATAATTTTAATTCTGGATAAACTCCTCCCTACAGTCCAATTACCCCTGCTCCAAACCTGCCCCTGGCCACTTCCGTCCTGGTCTTTCCTGCACCTCTGTCATTGGGGGTACCATGTGCCCCCACAGGGGAGAGGCGGGGGCCTTCCTGGGCCAGGGCCAAGGCCGTGGGCAGGAGGGACAGAGGGTGCCGGGTAGGAGTGAGAAAGACCTACAGACCAAACAAGCAGCAACTGCTTATGAAAAGATCTGAGAAAATATCCTTTTTGCTCTGCCAGTTCTTGACAGGGAAGGAAGGACAGATATGCCCACGGCCTGATTCATGAGGAAATGTGATTATTTTAAAAAAGTCTTAAGTGAGGGAACTGACGCTGTCCTTTAAGTGGCATTTTAAAACCGAAATTGGAAACCACATTAGCATTGCCATTTTATGCTGAGGCGATAGAAATCTGACCTGCTCTCCTACTGGGTTGGGTTTTCAGGTCAGAATTTGGGATGTCTCCATCCCCACAGGCTTCCTCCGTCCTCTGGGGAGGCACGTTTGGTCCCCGCAGCCCCTTGTGGCTCAGAAAGGGGCTCCTGCCACCACCCCCTGAGGAGGCTGCCATGGGCTCGCTCTGCTGGATGAGGGAAGTGGGCTGAATGACTCCAGTCATGTGGCTCTTCTTTATGAAAGCCTTTAGGGTGCGTCTCCCCCAGAGCTGGCGTGATGTGGATTTTCTCAGCCTCTCAACTGGAGCCAAATAGAGAAAAAAACGAGATGCTCTTGGCGGGTGGGGGGGAGGTCAAGGGCATTCTGAGATATGACCATTCACCATCCAGCCCCACCGAATTCACCCGCCGAGGCAAGAAACGTAATGGCCTACACCGCCCTTGCACAGCACCCCCTCCAAGGGGAGCTGAGGGTTGTGGGGCCATGTGCTCCAGGGACTGGGTCTCAGGTTCTCCTCATGGCGCGGCTTCTCCTCGACCCCCTGCAGACCCACCGGGGGAGTTTTTTTTTTTTTAAAGTTTATTTATTTTGAGAGGGAGAGAGAGAGTGAGCATGGGCAGAGAGAGGGAGAGAGAGAGAGAGAGAGAGAGAGAGAGAGAGAGAGAGAGAATCCCAAGGAGGCTCCACACCATCAGTGCAGAACCCGATGTGGAACTCAAACTCACGAACCATGAGATCATGGCCTAAGCTGAAATCAGGATTCGGAGCCACCCAGGCATCCCTACCTGGGGGAGATTTTTAAATGTAAGTTCTGGCCTCAAACCCTAAGATTCAGATCCAGCACTGGAGCTGGGAGTGTGCGTGTGCATGTGCGTGGGTGTGTGTGATATCGTCAGGCATCTCCTGACACCTATGATTCTTGCCTGCAGACGGAGACAACACTCAGCCCGACATGAGAAGCCTCAGGGAAGGGAAAACAGTGCAGGACTCAACTCACAAAGGAGTCAAATGGCTGGCTTTTGAGTTTCACGAGTCTAGACCTGGGTATAAGGTTTGGAACAAGACATCATGACTAAGGGCAGGGCTGTGCTGGCCACGTATGGTAGCTTTGGGTGGATTATAAAAAGGTGCCTTTCTCCTTGTCAGGGCAGGGCAGGTGGGAGCCTCCTGCTGTATCCTCACCACTCAGGGGCACGTGTTTGTGCAGTGCGTATACCCCTCCACCTTACACGGTAGCTCTGTGTAAAGGCAAACGTTCCCATCCTTGACGTCACAGGAGACCTTCCTGCTCTCGGCGCAGGGTGAAGAGGGAAGTTGGTTGGGAGACAAGGAGACCTCTCTGCCTTGAGGGGGGTGGCAGGAACAAGGGATAGTTTTGAGGATCAGGGTGCAGAAGGAGATAATAAATACCTTTCTTGGGTAGAGCCCCAGGGAGGCAGCTTTCAGAGTATGGATGGCTTGGCTCCCCCTGCCACACTGGGTGCAAGAAGGTGGAATAGTTTCTGCAAACCCACCTCTGCCTACCGGGAAGTGCCAAGGGCCAACAGCTAGTTTCCTCCGGCTCCAACATGGTTTGAAGACAGAAGAGCTTCTGAGCCAGTGTTCCAGGGAGGGCGCGCAAGCCGTGTGGAGGCGTCGGAGGATGTCTTCTGGATGGGGGTGAAGGTCGACGCAACAGCACCTTCCAGGACTGACCTTTAGGAAGCCGATAGGACAGCAGGTGCTTGGCGGATGCCAGCGCGGGGAAGGCTGTGTATGGGACGATCGCCCACTTACCAGCAGCCCGCAGAATTTAGCACGGTGTCAGGTGAGTGGGTGTGGGCACCCGGAGCTGAGATCTCTACCACCTCAGAGGAAGAGTGGGGTGGGCTCCTCCCAGAGACTGGCTAATGGAAAAGTAAGGTTACAGTCCTTGTCCACTCGAGCTTGTGGGTGAAGGCTGATATAAATACACGGAACAAACCACAGGCACCCCCAGTAACTATCTCTGTGCCCTGGGATTAAAGACAATTTTCATTTGCTTCTGAGTGCTGAGGTTTTGGGAAAATTTCTCCAGCGGCTCCGGTTTACTTTTGTAATGAGAATAATAATTTTTAAAAAAGAACGGTATAAAATGAAACAGTAAAAGTCATTTGCTTTTTTATTTCTCTCCCCTCTCTGAGGTCCTTGCTCCTCACATGCTTCCCTCAGCCCCTCGGGAGCACCCTGGCTCCCCGGCCCTGCCCAGGCTGGAGGTGGGGCTGGGCCCTGGAGAGAGGAAGGGAGTGGGCCCAGTTGGGAGTCCTGGAGCCAAGAGCTCTGATTCACAATGGCACCGCCAATGATGTCACCAAGGACACTTTTCCACCCTCTCTGCACCCACTTGAGAGGACAGCCAGGGTGGAAGAGACACTCACCATTTTTGGCTTCAGAGAGGACGTCTGTCCTCCCCCACAGATGGGAGGGTCCTAGCTGGGCTCTGCTAAGCCAGAGGGTGAGTAGGCGGGGCCTTTCCACTGTCCAAACTCCCAAAATAGTGTCCTTTCTTGGAAGGTGCTTCTCTGGCCCCTCAGAGCCCTTGATCAGAGCCTCGCTCTGAACCATGAGGAGGAAAATGCCCACATTTGGGGTCTGTGAGGGCCATTTAGAAAGAAAGGAAAAAGATAGAATGCCAGCTGGGCCCCTTTAAGGAGTCCCCACCTGGGAAGGCCAGGATGAAAATAGAACAGGAGGCAGGAAGGGGCTCGGTGAGCTGAGCGGGGGAAACACGCTGAGAATTAAGGAGCAGATTACCAGCTCCAATTATGAGCACACTTAAACAGCACATTTCCTCCAGATAAAGACCAGAAGTGGCTCTGGTTCCATCACCAAGAGAAGGAAAGGGTGAAAATAAGAAATAAGAGATGGGTCTCAAATATGATGACCTTAGTTGTGAGGTCAAGAGGAGAGGACACCCCTACTCCCACCCCATGCCCACTCACTGTGCATCGTGGGCGCTTTGCTCCTGCACCTGTCTCAATGGGCAGGAGCCGCCCACATGGGGGATTAGCGGCCCCGCGGAGGAGGTCTGATGCCAGGGCACCCGGGAAGCCTGCTGTCCCACTTGGGCAGGTGGTCCACCTGAGCTCTGCTGTCTGACATCAGGTGAATCTGGAGACCCCAGGACAGAGTGGGCAGAGTCCCCACCCATGCCCCAGTGCAAGAATGACATCTCCTCACCTCCGGGAAACGAGACAAGACCCTGGAGAACATTACTATGCCTAACCCTTGTTAGTGTTTCCTGTCCCTTTGCTATGCCTGTTTGCCTCATAATGATGTTTATTAATGGATATGAAGCATAGGGTAGACTGGGATTGAGTTATTCACCCCGACCTTTTTTTTTTTCTTGGTGCCTCCCACGTTTTACCCTACATCTTTCCTTCGTCCCCAAATCTCAGACAGCCTTCCAAAATTGGATCAGTCCCACCTCCTTGGTGAAGACTGGAGAGTTAGTGAGAGCACTGGACCATGAGTCCCCGGCCCCATTTCCATTCTTACCAGTCAAGTAACCTGATACCCATGCCATGCGGCAAAGGGCCCTCTGCGGTGTTAGTATTCAAACATGATGGACCCTTGGAGTCACCTGGGAGCATCTTGAAATACAGATTGCTAAGCCCCACTCCCAGTCTGTAGATGCACATCATTAATGAGTGTCCCAGGTAGTAGGACAGCTGTCCTCCTGAGGCAGGGAGTTCTAGAACACATGGAGAAATGCCCTGTGAGGAGCATCCTTCCTCCCCCAGGCTGCCATACTTGGAGACCCACACTTGGACACTTGGGGTCCAGCCCAAGGGCAGTCTTCCCATTCACCTGTGTTCATGGGCACCCCCCTTGCACCCAGGCCAGTTCACGGGGCTCAGGGGCTGAACTTCAGTTCCTGGTGGTTCTACTCAGTGGGATCCCTGAGCTACTTCAATTCTTTTTTTGCAAAGACGATAATGAATTCTCCTCTGCCCACTTTGCTGGGTTGCTGTTTTAATTAAAAGAGGTAAAGGATGAGAAAGTGCTCTGACACCTGTAAGGTTGGAAACCTAAGGGTGTGTTATCTTTGTCCGCTGGCAGTGATTCACTGACTACCGAGACATCACCTCTGTGGTGTCCACCGCTTTTATTAAAATCTCACCAATCCACTTAACTGTTGCTGGACTCGCCTCCTTTCTTTCCAGGGAGCCTGCAGCCTGCCCAGCGCCCCCAGAGTCCACAGCATCCTTTGGGCGCCCCACACGCTGCCACGCATGAGCGGAGGGGAGGGCTGCCCTGACCCGGGTCATCCTTCCAGAAGAAGGCCAGCACTGTTTTGGGGGTATCTACTGGTGGACAGAGACAGGGTTTCTTTCTGTCGATCTAAGTCGTTGGGAACCCCGATTGTGCCTTTATTATGAACACCAGCTGACTTGCATTCCTAAGGCGCTGTTAATTGAGGTCCTTGGAGTTAAGTCACCTTCTTGGGGTAAGTGGGTGAGGTTCCTTTCCTGTGGCTGGGCTGGGCGTGATGTGCAAAGTTCCTGGGCTCCCCTTCAGTCCCTTTGTTTATCTCCTGCTTGGGTAATATAGTACCTCCAAACTTTACTTGCCATGATTCCTTGGTTGACAGGCTTCAGCTGGGCAGCTCTTCTCCGCCCAGCTGAGTCTCTCTTGTGGCTGCATCGGCTGGGAGCGTGGCTAGACTGCAAAGCACTCTAGCGAGCCAAGGTTTCTCTCCACGTGGCCTCTCAACATTCGGTAGCCCAGCCCTTTCGGGACACAGCTTGGCTTCCTCGAGATGAGCTCCAGTGGGCACGTGCTAATCAAGCCTCTGCTAGCACTATGCTGGCTAGTGTCCCGTTGGCTCACGCTGGTCACATGACCGAGCCAGTGTGGATGTGGGTGGGGAATAAGCAAGGGCCCCAGGACCAGGAGGCCCGTTTCGTGGGGGCCACTGAGGTTTTAATTCACGGAACCCTCATTTTCCTTGCTTTCTTGGAAAGTCACCCAAACACTTCGTAGACCAGGAGAAGCAGCCAGGCCAGGCCCATGTGCCCCCTTGCTCTCTTTGTGCTGGCACCCCATGCGGCTGGCCCTGCCGTTTCCTGGGCTGGGAGGCCGGTGGTGTGACTTGGGGAGCTTCCCTGGACCCAGGCTCCTCTGCTCCATGCTGATGGTGGTTTCTGCCCTTGGGTGTTGGAGGAGACTCCGAGGCCTGGCAGGTAGGTAGTTGCTCTCTTCTTTCCTCTCTGCTGCCTCTTTGACATCGGTTCCAGCCGCCTCTTTCTGGCGGTGGCCTCCAGAGAGCCCCGTGGAGTCCCTGCACAGGGCCCCCCCGGGGGCTTCATCTTCATGGAGCCGCAGACATGCCCCCCTCCTTGTCTGCTCCAGGATTACCTGAAGGCAGTGCACCTCCCTGTGGTGGCCTGCAGAGCTCTGCCCTGTCACCCTGTGGGTGATACACACCTGGGCCGTGTGTGTGGAACGACCATTCCCATGGTTTGCTCTCATACACCTGTGCTCTTGTCTCAGACCGTCGACTCCCGTTTCCCAGAAGCAGTCCCTTATGTTTCGCCTCGGGCTGAATCTTTCTTGTCATATGTCTGCAGGGGGAGAACCCACTGGGAGGTCTTTAAGAATCAGGAAAATGGTATTTCTCCCCTTTGGGAGAAGAACTGAAACATCTGTCCAGAGTGACTAGAATACTGATCCATACATACTGTCCTCTCGGTGCAGCCTCGGTCCAATGGAAATCAGTCATCCTGAGCTGCTGCTTGGGGACACAGAGGTTCAGAAGTCCCAGGACTCAGCAAGCGCGTCTGAGTGTATCTTTGGAGGGGAACCGTCAGGAGCAGCAGCTCTGGCCCCAACCCCCATGGCCTTTGCCGGAGCACAGAATCCGCATTCTGTTCACGCTGTTGGTGACAGACAGTGACGATGCTGTGAGCATTTGCATGTAAAGATGTGTCTAAAAAAACAGCTCGGCTCTCAGAATGTTCACCTTCCGCAGGGCTCAACAGGCTGTGGGGGCTTCTGATTTAGTTGTGCAGGTTGGGAAAGCACCGGAGGCTGTGTTTTGCTGAATTGTCTCTCCTGTGATTGATTGGAGCTGAGCACAGAACCCTGGGGCTCTGTTCTGTTCTGTCACCGAAATGATCCAAAGAGTTACCTCCTCTCTCTTTCTGAGACTGACCTGGCTCAGGTCTGATCCCCATGGCACCAGCAGACTGAAAACCCTCTGAGTCTGTGGCCTAGCTGCCGGGATTCATGGCACTCTGCATCATCTGTGCTCATGGAAGACAGAAGAATGCCCCCACATCCAATATTGAGTTGTCTCTATGTAACTCAGATAGTCCGTTTCCCCAGCCTATACCTACAACATAAGGCTGTATATTTCCCATTTGCGGCAGGAACCTCACCAGCCAGCACCTGATCATCCTCACAGTGTCTTCTGGTTATTTCTAGAATGTCTGAGTACTGATCCCCACCCCCAACAAGATGATACATCTAGTGACCAGCTGATTGCCTTGTTCCCATTTCTGTGTTGCCCTCCTCAGTCTCCCCCACTACTTGCTGCCCACACAGCCGTTGAGAGGTGCCTCACCGGGACCCCATCCCAGAGGTGTCCAGGGTGCCAAATCTGCATTCTTCAGAGCTGGAGCCTGGGCAGAGCGGGGAGCACCCTATTCCGCCAGTCCTGAGGTACAGGCATCGCTTGGGCCCCTGGCCAGCCCTCACGTCCAGTGTCTTGTAGATTTGCCCTTGATCAATTTAACCAGCTCGAGGCCATCACCTATGTCAGAACCTCACTGAATCTCAAGAAAAACAGAATGGTCAGTTTCTGGCCCAGCTCCTCTAACCACTGAAACACCAAACAGCCCCAAGGGGATGGGTGGGGCAAAGAAATCCTGTCATTTCTGTGTCCATCAGACTCTGGGAATGTAAAAGCTGTCCAGAAACTCTGTGCAGACCAGCTTCTTCAACAGTGGGGTTTATTTGCCTGCTGAGCTCAGGCGGCTTCTGGAACAGTTCCTCAGTTGTAAGGAGGAGCTGCAGGAAGAAGGGCGCTAGGGGGACACCTTTCACCTGCTCCCTCCTCCCCTCCGCTACCTCCCCTCACTTCCTTCTTGCTGTCTCCTCCCCTCTCCTTTAATCCTCCTCTCTGGTTTCACTTCCTTCCCAGACACTCCCTGTCTGTGAGGCAAGGAGGGGTCCCCTGCTGCTGGCTCACACTCACATTCTCCTGTTCAGCAACCCTAGTAGGAAGAAATGACTTCTCTTTCTTGGTGTCTGAGTGTATGTGCATCTCAAGGCAGGAACGTGATTGCCCTGCTTGGGGCCATGGTGGTTTCTGGGGTGCTGGTTACTCTGGTTGGTTAAGTTGGGGTCAGGTGCCAGCCTCTGCCTGGGGTGTGGGGCGGTGGTGAATTGTGTTTCTACTCATGGGGCAGTGTGGATACAAAGCCTATGTGCCCCATGGCCGCCCCTCCTGCCCCCCTCACCCCTGCCTTCCCCCTGCTTGATCTGTGAGTTCACACAGATTTCGGGTGGGTGTGGCAAAGAGGGAAGTGTTATCTACTCAGCTAGCGTCCGAATCTACACTCAGACATCTGAAAGTGTCTTGATAAACTTTTATTTGGATCTAAGTTGCTTTTTCTGCCTTCTGCTTACCAGCACGCTGCTGGGGCCAGTGGGTCACTGGCCCTGGTGTGTCTGGGGTCAGCACCACAGGACCCACGGGCCTCTTTGGTCAGTGGGCACAGCTGATGCTGGTCCCTGTCCAGACACAGCAGGTTCTGCTTGACCTGGTTCTTTCTTTTTCTTTTTTAAGTTTACTTATTTATTTTGAGAGAGAGAGAGAGACAGAGACAGTGACGGCGTGAGCAGGGGAGGGGGAGAGAGAGAGGGAGAGAGAATCCTAAGCAGGCTCTGTGCTGTCAGCGTAGAGCCTAACTCGGGGGCTCCATCCCACAAACCCTGGGACCATGACCTGATCCAAAATCTAGTCGGATGCTCCATTGACTGAGCCACCCAGACACCCCTCACCCAGTTATTTGTGACTCACTTGGAAGACAAGGAATCCACACTTTTGAATCATATTGTACTGCGAGTGTACTTTGCCCTTAATCAGGCAGGGGTGGGGGATGGTGTGGTGGGCAGCCCTTCCTTCTTCCTTCTCCGGCCTCCATGGACGTGGATGGGGGGTGTCTGGGCTGGGACGAGGATGTGGCCTTCTAGTTGCCGGCCCCGTGTCTGTGGGCATGGAGTACTTTTCCTCAACCGGCAGGGCCAGGCTGCCTTGACCTTCAGTTCTCAGCACCAGGCCTCCTTCCCTGTCCCACCCCTGTTGCAGGGAGGCGTTTCTGGGTACGGGAGAGCCCTATGCTCCTCCAACGCCATTTCTTTCCAACTTTGTGATTTTTCCCTCAGTTGTCTCTCCCTTCCTTGAAGACTCAGGGCTCTGGAAACCCCAGCCTCGGACCCCTGTATTCATTACCTGTGTCTGGATCCTTCCTTCCCGGAAGCAGAGGGACTTCCCAGCTGCTTGACTGCAGTGGAGAAGCAGAGGGAGAAATCCCCAAGCAAAGAGTGGCTGGGGATTCCTCCGGGAAGAGCCAGCTCGGGCGGCCTCCGCTCCCAAGAGCTCGATGAGGCTGGGTCAGCCTGGGCCCTTGCTGTGTCTGCAGGCCAGGCCCAAGGGATTTTGTTGCCTGAGCTGATTTACATCCTGTGTCTCTCCTGGAGTCCCTTCCTTCTAGCACATTCACCCTCCTAGGGATGAGGGTAAGACACAGAAACAGAATGGGGGCATTGCCTCCTTGCCTCTGAGGATCAGACTCCTAATTCCTGTCACTCTCTGGGAGCCTCCACCTCCACACTTTTCACAAGCCTTAATGAACCCTTTGAGGAGTGATGGGCCCGAGGCTGCTTATTTGTAACTGGACACCCAGTGCTCCCAGCAGGTCCCAGCACAGCAGGTCCCAGCAGGACGACTAGTCTTGGCCTCCTGGGGGCAAGTGGACTTGAAGGTGTCCTTCTGGGCCTTCCCAGGCCAACGGCGATTTGGAGGGGCTTTCGCACAGCTGCCCCTCCATTAAGGAATGTGCCTTAGCCTGGTTGTGTCAGTCACTGTTTTGTCTTCCAGTCTTCATGGGAGGGAGAGAGGGAGATACTTTGACGGGCAGAGGAGGCAGGCTGTGCTTTCTCAAGTGTGTGAGCACACTTCCTTTAGGAATAGCTCTGGGGACTAATTGGGGGTTTTGGTCCAGGATATGTCACTAGGATTTGCCGAGTCGTCTTAGGAGCCATCAGAAGTGACAAGTTACTGGAGAACTCTCTGCTTCACCACTGGTTCCCCAGAGACCTGGATGGAGCCGCCAGGCCCTCGCCCTGCCGATCCACCCCCCCCCCCCCCCCCCCCCCCGCCACCTGGTCTGTGCTGTGATTGTCTGGTCCCAGCCCAGTCTGAAGCAGCTTCGTAGTAAGAGAGGGTACTGGAAGCTGGAGCTCCTTCCACGCTGTGACAAGGAGGGAAATAGCTGCAGTGTTTTGCTTGTCTGCACAGAATAATGGCTGGTGTTTCCTGTAAACTCACATTTTCAGAGCCCAGTGGCGCCATCTGAAGGGATTTTTGAAAACTGGGCGTAGCAATGATTCATGGAGTGGCAGCTCTCTGGCCCTGTGCCAGTGCACAGCGGGAATAAAACAGACCCACACCGCCTCATGGAACTTCCTGGCAAGCAGCGGAGACAGGTGTTACAGGCATACATGAAAGTTACAGACTTCTATATGGATAGCTGTGTGGCATGCTCCAAGGGGATGGATAGGGTGCTTTGGGAAGTGTGCAAGTCTGGGGGTCTGTGGACTTTCCAGGGAGGGCCTGGGCCCTTTCTCCTCCGGTGTCTGTGAGCCCCTCTCTGACTCCATTTTTCACTCTCCTGTTTTATTTCTCCCACGGCTGCCTCCCTCATCTGGCTCATTCAACAGGAGCAAGGAGATGGGGGTGGGGGAGGGAGGTTGTCAGTGCCTGGAAAATCACTAAGCTCTTGCCTCAGCTCCAGATGATAGGTCTGCCAGCCATCAGTTCCAAGGCCTCTCAACAGTTCTCCATGAGCCTGGTGTCCCTCTCCTGTGCGACATCTATCCGGCAGCTCGGAATCCATTCTGGGACAGCCTTCACCCCTAAGATGTGGCATCAAAAACCTAATGGATGGTGCTAGTTTTCCTTTTCTGTTTTTAATTCCTTAGTGGGACTTGTTTTTCTTTATCTCCTGAATGGGAGAATTTGAGGCTTAGGCTTGAAGGGAAAAGGGCACCCCAGGATTTTCAAATCCCTGGCAGGGTTGCCACCTGCCTCTGGTTGAAGGCAGATAGGGAAATTGAATAATGCATCTTCGAAGCGTTTATTAGCATTCTGATGAAGATAAGTGAGGTATCTGAAAGGAAATCTTCCAGAAGTGCTGGTAATTTGTCCCCTGGATAAATCAACTGCTCTTCTTACAAAGCACATCGGCTTTCTTAGTCGGAGTCCAGGCATAAAAAGGAGCCCCTTTGGATGCTTATGTGTTGCACCCCCAGTGGTTGACGAGGGATTCAGTACACATCTGCTGAATGATGTCGGTCATCAGCTGCAGGCTTTGAGGGGGCCATGGATGAGTATTTGGGGCACACTGCAGGTGTGCTCTCCAGAACAACGCACCATTACAAAGACAAGCACACAATATGCTGGGCACTTGAGGGGTTGCAGGGTTTTGGAGATCCATCTATGGCCCCTCACAAGGACCCCAGGTGAACAGCTCCCAGACCGTAAACTTACAGTATGCATCAGGCACCTGTTTCCTTCTTGTTGGATGATGGTGCCAGGAAAGCCCAGGTGTGAAACCACATTTCAGGGCATCTTCTCGAGCCACTCATCTTGGCTGCCAGGGGCCCAACAAATGTGGGCTCCCCTACTCCATGCCCAGAAATTGGGAAAATCTGGCAAACCTGGGCCTGTATTCTTTATGGCAGCAGTGGGCCGGGCTGAGTGTCTGTGGCCCACTTTCGGTAGGGCTCAGCTGCCCTGTTTGTCATGGTCCACCCCACTGCCTCAGTGCTGGGACGAACCTCACTTTTATTTGGTGCTCCTGATCTGCTCTTTTCCTAGAGCAGCTGTTAAGTAAAATGTGTTTTATCTCTGAAGATGCACTCTATATCTTGAAACAGAAGCCCCCTCATACATATCCATGTATAAGAAACACCTGTGCGTACACACACACACACTTAGCCCTTCCAGGGTATCTGCAAGGTATCTGAATTTGTGACCCTGAGCGTCTTTCTTCTCACAGGGTTGCTGTGAGGGTTCAGTGGATGGATGCGGGAGAGCTTTCAGCACAGTGCTTGGTACACAGCAAAGGCTCACTCATTACATCTGGCTAGTATTACTTGTAAGGCCAGTGGCCTCTCCCTGAATCCAAGGGCATCTTCTCCAACCTGCTCTGAATGGGAGTTGTTTGGGACTAGGACTCCCTCTGGTGGCCGCTCTCTGCACTCACACTCAGGTCCCTCCCGAAAGGTGTGGGGGTGCGGGGTCAGGCACCCCTTCTCCTCCCACACAGGGAAAGAGGGTGAGAGGTGGGTGGGAGGAAATGTTTCACTTCCCTCACCATTCTCTTTACCTCCTTCCTGACATTGGTCAAGTTGGGGTCAGTAGGTCTGGGGATAGGAGGAGGGCTAGGAGGTAGGCGTTCTGGCTGCATGATCTTAGGGGATTGGTCCCTTCCCTCTCCACACCTGCCCTGTTCTCCTCCCAGAGAAGTGCTGGCCCATGGGCTTCCAAGGCCACCTCCAGACAGGCCACAGGATGGCAGGAGGGCGGCACATTGACGGAGGCTCCACAGGCTATTATGAGGTAATTTTATTTCTTTCCATTTTAGGTAAAAATAGTAAATACAAGATAATAAAGGTAAAAATACATCATTTGGATTTTGTTGTTGTTCTCTAAACAGTGCTACCTACAGTACAATTTTTGATTTAGGATTTTTAATTTTTTTTTTTTATAAACAAATAGAACTATTTTGCTATTAGGCTATCTGTGTTCTCATCTGGCACTTAAGAATAGATCACAGGTCACCTCCCGGTTCTGTTTGGATGTGATTAGGTGGTGGAGAGGGAGTGAGAAAGGGTGCATGGGATGAGGTGGTTTGTCTTCCTGGGACACAGACAGAGATGTGGTCCGTGTGCGGTGGGAGGGCATGTGTGTGCATCCAAGAAGGCCTCTTCCTGCGTTGGCCACAGGGACATGCGTCACTGTGACTGGACCAAAGGTCTCACACGTGTCAGGGAGCGTTTCCTCCCCCTCCTCCTGTGCTGGCCTTTCTTACCCAACAGCCTAGATTCACAACAGTTCTGGGTCAAGGCAGGCTACTATACTGCACATGTCAGCGACTCTGCTCAGGACAGAGCCAATGGGTCCCCTTAGTGTCCTAGAGGAGTGGGCCCAGGACCCTTCCCCGCCAGGGCTGGTGGCTAGGAAATCCATCCTGGCCTGGGAATGCTGGTAGAAGTCACAGATGCCGATGCAGGCTGCTAAATGTCTTTGCCCTTGTTTACCCGCAGGTGGTCTTTGTTTAAATTCTTTCCAAATTTCTCACTGAGCTGTTGGATCAGGTCTGCCAGCTCACCGGTAGCTTGAGATTTCTCTTCCAGAAGCTCGTAGCGCAGGCTGGAGATATCTTGCTTGATTTCCTTCAGTTCACCTGCAAGGACAGATGAGATTTTGGTCAGCATGAGCAGGCTGAAGGGGCACCTTCCACATCAGTTTGGGGCATGCATCTTTCCAGTGTAATTTCAGGTTGCCCACTAAGGGCAGAGGTGAGGGCATGGGGGTTGTGTTTGGATCTAAGTAACACCCAGCTCCTACCACTGAAGGACACGTCCGTCCATTTAAAACCTTCTTCTTCCCATTCCTGGTCAAGGTCTTTGTTAAGGGTTTCAGGTAGACAGAGGAGTCAAGGTCAGGTTGTGAATTCCTATTCTGGCACCTATTTCACATCATGATTGTTAGAATGTTGGTCTTGGAGCCATTAAAGGCAGATTTCAAGACTCTGAGCAACACCCTCCTTCACTGGGACAGTCGTTTCCACGATGTTCCATATTTTGTTCTGTCTTTATCTGCAGAGAGGAGAAATTCCCCAACGTGAAGGGAATGGCTCAGCACAGTGCATGTGGCCGTGGAGCCGGGCAGGGACAGGGGCAGGGACAGGGTCCCCCCGCACCATGCAGGCGGTACCACCCGGCAGAGGCCTCCTCCTCCTTCCATTGCAAGGGACCACCAGGTGGGAACTTGCACTCATTTCCACAGTGAACCACGTGGGCTGAAACCCCCCTGGGCTTGGGCTGTGGAACTCTTGTAGTTAGGAGGGCTCAAATGTCCTTTTCTGATATTCCTATCTCTTTTCTCCTCACGTGTTGCATACGGAAAAGGCAAAGATCTTAAAGGTACAGTTTGGCCACTTTTGACAAATGCATACGTCCCCTAGTTCCTTTATGTTGGGTGCTTTACTGGAGCCCCAGCTGCACAGTACAACCCCAGTGGCCTGACGTTTGGCAGCCCCAACCTGTATAATCAGTTACATTCCTGTCAATCACAGCTGGCTGCCAGGCTGGCCGTTTTACGTTTCAGACCCATACGTAGGGGTGGCTGGATAGGCTCCTGCTCAGCCCCTAGGCAGTGTCAGCCCAGGAATGAGTTCAGCCACTGTTGATCTTCAGGCTGCATGCTGGATGGCCTCAGGATGAAGCAGAGGGTTACTTCATGACCAGGCTCTTTGGGTAGCCCCCGTGGCCCAAGGGAGGGCGAGACTTCATGCCTTTGTTCATGGAAGAGGCTGCTTCTAGGGAGCAGATCTGTCCTGTGTGTCTCATGAAGATTAATTACCTGGTTTAAGGTAGTTTGCTTTTCATTTAAGAGTAACTGCATTAAATGGACTGGAAAATAACCCAAACAGTGAATATGATGTAGTCTGCAAACTTCAGTGTGCATCAGAATGACCTGGTGCTTTTATCAAAATGCAACCCCCCCCCCGCCCTGCAAGTGCCCCCCCTTTCCCCTCCCCCCCCTCCCACCCCCCACCAGAGATGCCCATGCATTAGGCCTGGGTGGGTTCTGGGATCTGCAATGTTAACAAGTGATTCTGAGTTGGGGGATACTTTGAGCTCTCAGATTCTGAGAGCCTGGAAGTGAGACAGGGTAGTGGCAGGTTCTGAAAGTGGAGGGGAGGCCGCTAGCAGCTCTCTGTATGTGCACTCACAGAACGAGGAATTCTGGGCCATTTTGGAACTGATGGGACTCGAGGTGGGAGGCAGAATTATTACCAACCCCCTCCCCCCACAAAAGGTGGCCAGGTCCTAATCCCTGGTGTCCGGACTGTGTGTGATAACTTTATATAGCAAAAGGGAGCCGGGGTCACAAGTGTAATTAAGGTTACTCATCACCCAACTTTACATAGGGAGATTATTTTGGATTATCCAGTCTAATTGTGAGTCTTTAAAAGTGGAAAGGGAAGACAGAAGAGAGGGTTAAAGAGGCAGGATGACAGAAGCGGAAGGAACATGGCAGCTGGAGAAGGGGCTCAGTGCCCGTGGGGCTGGTTCTGAGATGAGGCGGCTGTATGCAGTCGGGCATGGCCTCAGCCAGCAGCAGCCAGGGAACAGAGACCTCCGCCCCACGGCTGCCTGGAAACTCCTTCTGCCCACACCCGAACCAGCAAGGCCTCGCTAGGGCATCCAGACAAGCACAAAGCCCTACAGATGACACCTTGACTTTAGCCTGGTGAGGCCACGTCCCACTGACAGCCTGTAGGAAACCAATCCATTCGCTTACCTTCATTGACTTCGTCGTTTTCTCTATCCACCTGGGCCTTCAGGACGTATCTTTTAATGAGCCGTTTCATGATTTTCTGAAATGTGAACACAAGGAAACAGTCACACAAGCCTGGCCAAGGACAGAAGCAGCCTGCCTGGTGTATTTGTGGCTCCTCTTTTCTGCAGAGTGCCCGGTCCGTGGCCAGGAGTCCTCCGGCACCTGGTGTCTCTCTTCTGAGGGTGCCTTGCCTGTTGGTGGCACCCAGGCTTGACTCTGTTTAACCTCTCCCCATAGCATGATCCTGACCCTGGGGTGTAAGAACCGGACACTTAGTGGTGGCAGGCCAAGCCAAGGAGAGAGAGAGAGAGACGGAGAGGGAGAATGGGAGGGGGAGGGGGAGGGAGCGCCATCTAAAATGCATAGGTGCTGCTTGAGGGTCCTAAGCCCAACCCTACCCTCATCTTCTTTGTGACCTTAACCAGTCATGTCCTCTCCTCAGGGCTTAGAGTCAGGACCAGGTTGGACAAGTCCACTGCACCTTGGAAAATTCCTACCAGAGGCAGAAACAGACACAGCTGGGCCTCAGGAGGTTTTGCCAAAACACCACTTCCTGAGATGCCACATGCCTGATGCTGGGCCGCCGGTCATGCTGGGGGAGACGGTTTGCGCCCTCAGCTGTCATGCATTATGCAGATATTGGTTCTTTAAGCAAATGAGGAGGTATGAGTAAACACTCAAGAGATACCCAGAATAGAGCCAAGTGTGAGAAAGACTCCAGGAGGTGAACTTTGGATTTTGCCAGCTAGTCGTTGGAGGCTTCCTGGGAGATCGCAGGATTTAGAAATACTCTGGTAGCTGACACTTCTGAATCTTGCACGAGCTGAGCAGCTGGCAGAGATGGAGGGAGTCCCTGTTCCTGGCTCATCTGTGCCTGTGACTAGCTCACCTGCTCAGACCTGAGGACTCAGGGGAGAGAGGCAGTGTTTTTCTAGATGGAAGGGACCTGAATTCTGTCCCTAGCTGTGCTGTGTGTCATCAGGCAGGTTGCTAAGTTCTCTCCCTGAGACACCTGTAGGCCAGTGTTGCCTGTCCTCAGCCCTCGGGCTGGTGGTCCACTTGACTCTGCGGTTTGAGTAGTGACCTTATTTCTTGCCGAACAGAGAATGAGCAAGTTGCCTTCATGCTGCCCTCTGTCAGAGAGCCCTTGGTCTTGCCATGCTAGTGGTCAGGCTGCTAGGCTAGATTTCTCCTTGACATTCTCCTAGTCAGTAAGGCAGGTTGCCCAAGTTATTAAGAATATCTATGCCTTTTCTGGGACTCAGTAAGGTTCTTTTCACTTGGAATCGTAAAGCCAAAATAAAACCATCTTTATCCCGAGCCGGTCCTCGTGGGAAAAAGCACAAAACCCCAAAAAGCAGATACCCAAGTGTGTAAAATTCATACTGAATACAGAATTCAGAAGTTTTCTGCAAATTTTCAGGCTGAGGCAGGGCCAGGGGATCTAGTTAAAGTTTGTTTCTATTTTAAGGAAAACCTCAAGAATTAAGGGTTCTTTGGTTTCTGGATTCATCAATTGAAGAAGTTTTATACGTAAGAGGGAAAAAGCGTTAAGCCCGAGACTGGAGGTGGAGAGTTCTCTTTCTCATGATGTGCTGAGTGGAGTCTTTTCACGGCCATGGCAGTGATGACCGTCTTCCTGGCTTAGGGTGCACGCTGTGTTTTAGTACAGCACAACTCAACCCATTAGCTGAAAAGATTCCATGGTATGTTTATTATTAATACACAACGTTCCCCTCCAACTCCATTTGCTTTCAGTAGGTGAGACACTGCTCACAAGCCCCCTTCACTGTGGAGTGGCCCTCTGGGAGGAGGGGAGAAGGAAGGGGTGAAAAAGAAACAAAGAAACAGACGTAGTGAGTATCTCCTACAGACCAGGAGTCCCCTTAGCCTCCTTGACAAAATGGCCCTGCTGAATCCTCCCAGAAACCCAGTGGGATCGGAGAGGTTATCTCCATTCATAGATGAGGACACCAAGGCTTGTGGAGCCAGGGGACTTCTCCTGGGTCATACAGCCCAGAAGCGAGATTCAACCAAAATGGAAACCAAAGCTGGGCCTTCTTCTACCCTTCAGGAAAAGGTTACGTGCATGATGCTTTGGGGGATGAGATGCAGGAAACTGGCTCCCACTGGTCGGTGGGGGTTTGGGCTGCTTTGAGGTACCCATTTGATCTTTAAAACAACAGTGTTCTAGGCAGGAGGAAGCCTCAGCTAGATTTTGGAGGACTGATGGCTTCGTTCAGTTGTTACCCCTTGGGATATTTGAATGAAAAATATTGCTGCCCTTGGGGAAGAAGGTCATCGGTATGTCATTGTCATGAACGCTCATGGCCCACTGTTGATCGCTGGCCTGCATAACGACCTAAGGTTTGCACATCTGTGGCTCCAAGGGGAGAGAAGCAAATGCTTGTTATTAAGCCTCTCACCACGCATCAGGATTACAGAGGCTTAATATGGAAGCAGAATCTCTTGAACATTGCAGACAGGCGGGGACCCTTTAACCTTCCTCCCACCCCCACTGCACACTCAGGAGTGACAGGTACCCAAAAGGAGAACAGTATGACCTGCTGAGCAACTGCTTAGACCCTGTGTCCTGATAAGCACCTGGTTTCCCCTTTGGGGTGTACCTGTTGGACAGCCTGGGGTATGCAGGAATGACATGCCAGGCTTATCCCCAGAAACGCCAAAGTGGTTAGAAGGTGCCCATCTATGTAACGTGGATGCTACAGAGGAGATCTGTTTTCAGGGAAGGTGGACACTAAAAGTCTCCCCTCCTTCACTGTGTAGGGGGAAAAAGAATGTTCCTTTGCTGTGGGTTTTGAGATGTCTCCTTGCTCTCTTTCACAGAGTTCTTTCATTTCAAGAAGATAATAAACTTTGCCCAAGTTAATGAATCCTGGTCAGTGATGACTCTGCCCACCTTGCCCTCCTGCCCTTAGCAAGTGCTGGGGATGAGTATATGTAGTGCCATGACACTTGAGGGGATGCGAAGGAGATGGACAGTAGGTCAGAAGGGTTATGACACTGAGACCCACATCCAGGGAAGGAGCCACACAATTCTCCACCCCCTCCCCCACATTCCTGGGGCCCAAATGGCCTCTCCATGCTGCTGGTGCTGGGGAAACAGAAAGCCTTTCTGCAGAAGAGACATGTCTCTGCACAGCACAGCCAGGGCAGTTAAAGATGTAAACAAAGGGCACATATACGGTACGTCGAAGATGGTACATGAAGCAGAATCCAGACGGAAGTAGTGGTGCCACCCAGGAAAAGAGAAATCGAGGGACACTTGGAAGAGAGGGGCAAAATGGATCCTAGGACATGTCAGTTATTAAAGCGGGATCTAGAAAAGGACCCAGAACATGGACAAGAGGAGTCCCCACTGGTTTGGGGAAGGGCTTGCATCACAAACCCTGGGGTTTGCTTGACTTACAGACTGCGCCTGGATTCTGCGGTTCATTTGGGATGCGGCTTGTTTGCTTTGCCCGTGATGAAAATGTACCTCTCAGAGTGTGAGAGTCTGTGTCTGCACACGCCCCAGCAAACAGACACCCTGGATGGTGTTATGGGTCACAGAGTCACTTTGACAGGAGGCACACTCTGACCCCCTCGCCGGTATCTTGGTTTTGTGTCACTGTTTAGTTCCATAGGAGCCCAGATGGGAGAAAAACCAAAACGAAACATTGCAAAAGCAAGGGACTAGTCTAGCAATCAGAAGCCTGGATGCCTAAGTTAAAGCACAGTGAGCCTCTGCCTTCCCTACAACAGAGAAACCCCCAGAAGTTGAAGGATTGACACGCTTAACGGAAACACCTCAAGGACTAAGTTTGAACACTCAAGCGGATCTGCTGAAGAGACACAAAGGCAATGGTTTAAAAACCCCACGTGTATGAACGACGGGGCTTTTGTATTATTGGGAATGCTAGAGAATGACTCTGAACCATGACCGTGTAAGACACGGACAGCACACGTCCTCAGTGAGGTGCCTGCTCTGGGTGCGGCTGGGACGGTAAGAAAGAGGAAGTGTACTTGGGCTCCTTCTGATCTCTGCACCTTTGGCAGTTGCTTTGGGAAGAAAGCAGTGCAACTTGGAAGTCTACCAACGGGCCCAAGAACACAAAAGAGGCTTTGTCAGACCCTTGCCCCAATCTTTCATGTGAGAACCTCCTCCACCTTGCCTCCTCCCCTTCACCCCTCCACAGATGGCTGCTGGCAGGCAGGACAGGTTCTCAGCAAGGCCTGGGCACCTAGGAAGCGTGATGTAGTAACGGAGGGGTGCCATTGTGAGTCACATAGTTCACCCAGCTGTGGACCTTTACCACTGAGCCTTAGTTGTCTCATCTGATAAATGGGTTTAGAGATACTGCCTCTCTCACCAGCATATGGTGAGATTACACCCAGGCTAGTGTCTGGCCTCTGCCCCTCCTTCATGCCGTCTCTTGCTTCACTCCTCCTGTCTGAGCAGATGATGGCTCAGGAAGGTGACCCGACTGCACCTTGCAGGGCTGAGCAAAAGGTGCATGTGCAAATACAAAGTGCTCTCTGTTTCCCTTTACTTGCCTCCCAGCCCCGTCCCTCTGATGCTCACTGGCCCTGGTTTTCCTTTCTTCTTTTTCTGTGAAAACTGAATAAGTAGCCCCGGGCTTTTCTTGGTGGATTCACAAAATACAGGATGAGCAAGCTGTCCAAGGTCATCAGTAGCCCAAAGCTGAATACCACCAATCTCTGTAATCCCGAGCAGGAAGCTCTTGGGGACATTGAAAGCAGCAGGGACTCAACCAGTGATGAGGGAAGACGGGAACGAGATCTCTCTGAGGCTGCTTTTGAAAACAGTCTTGCTCATAAAGGATTCATTCTGGGTATAGGACGTTTCACCAGGTAATCAGTCTTCCTTTATCTCTGCAGCTGATTCTGCCCGAAACCCGTCAGAGATTTGACCCTAACCCATTAGGGTTTTCTATCTCTTCTGGGGCACAGATAATCTATACTTTTCTCTGAGAAGCTGGGAAATAAAAATCCTTCCACTGACCAAAGGGTTGGTCCTGTAAAATAACTCAAAGAAGATCAAACTGGTCAGGCCCAATTTTGTACACGATTAAATACAAGATTTGCCCATTTCCAGTTTTTAGCCCGTGTCATCTCATAAAACTGTAAGTACTTTGAAGGATGAACCATTTCTTAATTGTGCCCTTAAATCCTCCTACCTGCACAGCTGGCTCTGAAATATGGGTGGAGATACAATTAGCGATCTGTGGCTGGAAGATGCTATGTCGAAGTCTAATTGCTCCCTCTGGGATGGTGGGCCAGGGACATAGCTCTTCGGCCCCGGGAATACTCAGGACAGCTTCAAATTTACCTCTGATCAGAACTGATCAGCATGGATAAAACTGCTGATCTCTGAGAAGGGGAAGACAGGAAAAGAATGGCCTGTACTTTTATAATCAATAACCTGTAGTTAGCATTTATCACTGGCTCATGGGCTGATTCAAACAGATACAGAGATGTGGCGTTAATTTCCAAAAGCGGTGCAAAGGGTTGCAAGCATACAAAGTCTTCTAAGGTTTGTGTATGAGAACAGACTTGGGCAGGCTGGTGGTCTTAGGTCAGGTGGCCCCTGTGTCCACCTGGTTGCTTAAGACAGATGGCCGGGAGTCACGCGGGATACCCCCCATCCCTGCAGATACGCTTCAGGTCCCATTGCCTATATGTCCGGAACATAGACTGAATCTGTCTACTTTCCTCCATCACCCTACTCACAGCCAGTCCAAGCCCCCCTCCCTTGCACCTGGATGACTGGCCCCTGCCTGCTGAGCTCCAACTGCTCTGGACTTGCCAAGCTTCTCTCCTCTGGCTTTTTTTTTTTTTTAAGTTTATTTTTGTTTATTTCAAGAGAGAGAGAGCAAGTGGGAGAGGGGCAGAAAGAGGAGGAGAGAGATAATTCCAGGCTCTGTGCTGCAAGCACAGAGCCCAATGCAGGGCTCGAACCCATGAATCGTGAGATCACGAACTGAGCTGAAAGCAAGCATTGGACGCTTAACCGTCTGAGCCACCCAGGCACCCGCGTCTCCCCCTCTGGCTTTTGCTGATGCCTTTCCTGTGCTTGGGAGGCCCCACATGCCTGCCTCCTTAACTATGAGGTCTTAGCTAAGTGTCCTGTCCTTGAAGATGCCTCCTCTGATAACTACACCAAAGCAGGGGCTCCCTTTTTTTCCCCTCTGTTTTCGCACCAGATTGTTTTCTTCTTTCTACTTTTATCAAATTGAAGTTACATATTTACTTGTGTGTTTGCTTGTTCCTTGTGTCTATCCCTCACTGGGCTGGAAGTGCCGCTATGATAGGAGCCTTGTCCTCGTCCCCAGTGAGTAGCGCAGTGCCTCTCATGGAGCTGCCACTCAAATGCATATTTGCTGAATGAAGGGAGAAATGAAGCTGTGTTCTGGGGCGCTGACAGCCATGTCGCTAAATCCATGTCTGGATGGAGTCCACTTCTCCCCGTACCTGGGAGAGGTGTGGTTACCTGGTATCTGGTTGGCTTGCTGAAACTGTTATTTGCTGTTAGGTTTTCAGAATTCCTTGTGCCAGCCTGGTAGCGAGTCTTCTGGGGGGGGGGGGGGGAGAAAGAACAAATACATAATAAATAATACATACACACATATGTTCAAATAACACATATGACACCCATATATGAGGCTGTGTCTAAAAAGAAGCTGATATGCCCACTGCTACTAGGTTGCCTAGAACACTGTTCTTGGGACTTGAGTTCTGTAGGATGACAACAGCTTAAGGAATATAGTTTGGTCAACTTGGGAAGCACTGAGTTAAAGCCGCAGGGGGTGTCTTTGCTCAGGGATTTCTCAGAGATTTTAATATGCTCATAAACATTGAGAGTCTCCAGGAGGGGGAGATAATGGCAGGGAAGCTTTCTTCCAGGGATCATTCTCTTCCCATTTCTGGGAAGAGCTGTTGCTCCCTGGAACCCTCTAAGGCGCTCCCTCTGTGGGAGGCACGGCTCAGCAAGGCAGCTTGCTCAGCCCCTGCGGGGCACATCTGCAGGGCACTGTGGGGAGAAGGGCAGCTGCCACAGGCATTCTCTGTGCTGCTGTGCCAGCCTGTTCTGAACAGCGTGGGCCCCTCTCTGACTTCCCTCATCTCAGGGGCACGTGCGCCGATCAAGCACACACACCTTCCGCCTCCCCCTCCTGCGACCTTCTCTTGCCCCATAAACCCCGCGCTACCTACCCTGAATTTGGAATTCAGCATGCCCATTTCAAGGTCATTTTCACAGCTTTTGGCCTTAGATTTGCAGAGTTTTATGAGGCACATCTTGATTCTCATTATGAGATAATAAAATGATTTAGGACTTGGCACAAGATTGAAAGGAGCAGGTAGAGTTCTTCCTTCATCAAAGTAAGACAGCCAGAGCTTTGCCCTGGCAAATTTCCACTCCACATCTGCGTCCTCCTGTGGGACGAGGGAAACGACACAACATCAAAGGGCACGATTTCACATCAGAGTTCAGTGTGATGAGTGGGGATGCAGTCTACGCATTATGACAGCAGATTCCTTTCTTCCTTTCCTTCTTCCCTTTCTTTCTCTTTCTCTCTTCTTTCTTTCTCTCTCTCTTTTATTCCTTTTCTTCTTCCCTTCCTTTCCTTTCTGTTTCTCTCTTTCAAGTTTATTTATTTTGAGACAGAGGGAGAGAATCTGTCTCTTATGACATTATGACAGCAGATTCCTTTCTTCTTTCCTTCTTCCCTTCTCTTTCTCTCTTCTCTCTCTCTCTATTCCTTTTCTTCTTCCCTTCATTTCCTTTCTGTTTCTCTCTTTCAAGTTTATTTATTTTGAGACAGAGGGAGAGAATCCCAAGCAGGCTCCCCACTGTCAGCACAGAGCCCAATGTGGGGCTTGATCTCATGAACTGGTGACGGCAGATTTCTAAACAGGACTCTGACTGATATATCTGTGGATGTTCTCTTTCTTTACAAAGATGCAAGATGGAGCATTTGCTCTTGCTAAAACCATGTGAAATTAGTTATTCCTAACAATCTCTGCCTAACTCCTCAGGACTTAGTGCTGAAAACCTCAGCCTCTTCATACCTCCTTGACTCTCCACTGGGAATTTTCACAAACATTCTCCAACTTGCCACTAACCAGAGAACTTTTCTCACTGCCAATTAATCTCATTATCCATTAACATTTAGAGCTCTGCTGGATTCACAGTCCACCACAGCATCAAGGTGTTAATATTTTGGAGCATTGCTGCCCAGTGGAAATATAATACTGAGCCATGAAGGTGAACCACCTAATTAAATTTAAATTTTCTAGTAGGCACATTATAAAAAGTAAAATGGAACAGGTGAAATTAATTTCAGCAATACATTTTATTTGATCCAGCAGATCCAAAATGTAACCCCTTCAGCAGGTAATCATTATAAAAATTCTTACTGAGGTAGTGCACATTTTTATTTCATATTGAGTCTTTGCAATCATTGTATATTTTGTACTTATAGCACATGTCAGTTTGGACCAGCCACATTTCAAGTACTCAGCAGACACAGGTGGTGAACAGTTCCCATGTTGTATTGTACCGCTGTGTACTTATTAGAAACCATATGGCTTACCGGTCAAAGTGCTGCCACAGAGGATGTTGAGAGATTCTGCATATGTAATTCAAGAGAAACAGACCTGACTGGAGTTAGCAGGAGGCAGTCCGGCCGTGCTGTCTGGTGGTGGCGATAGTTTTGACCCCCAGATCGATTCTGACTTGGTGTCAATCCCGGAATGCTGAGTAGGCCCTCCAAGAGGTAGCAGGTGTTTTTATTTATTTATTTATTTTTTTATTGTATTTTATAGGCAGGCTCTTTGGGCCTCTGTCCTAGTGGGGCAGTCTGAGAGTAGGAAAGAGGCATGGAATTTGGAGTCACATGGACCTGGGCCCACAAGCCCATACTAGCTGCAGGACCTCAGCAAGAGCTCCGTCAGTAGAGGGAGATAATGCCGCCTCCCTTACGTAGCCCTGAGATTGACATCGAGTATGTGCTCCGTGAGGGGTGGGTTCCTCTTCGCACAGACTCTCGCTATGCTTCTCAGGACGGTGAGCCTACCAGGGGCCCACATGAGGCTGCCAGGAGGTACCGCATGCTTAAGGCTATCACCTGCAGGCTTGGCCGTTTTGTTTGCTTTGGCTGAGAACCCATCAGCAGCTGGCCTGGTCTATGGGACACATCATATTGGAGTCTTTTAGACTGGAAGTTTCGTGAGGCCAGGGCTTGCTCCCGGCCTCTGCTATATGACAGAGAGATGTGACAGGGACATCTGACTTGAGAGGAAGGTTGGTATAGCGGCGACAGCAAAGGGTCTGGAGCCTGCCTGGGTTCCAGCCCTGCCTCTGTTCCTCCCTAGCTCTGCAGCCATGGTGGCATGGCTGCTCTGGGCCTCCGTTTCCTCATCTGTAAAATGGGGATAAAAATGCTTACCTCATAGGTCATTGTGAGAGTTACTTCAGGTCACACATGAGGACCGCTTAGTGTCCGATATTAGCACGCCCTCAGGAAGTATTATTTTTATTCCCATAGCTTAACACAGTGCCTAGTGTTCAGCCTTGAGTCGTTCAGCAGACATGTGTCGAGTACCTGTTATGTGGCCAGCATAGACTAGGTATGCACTGGGGTTGACAGTCCTTCCGTGCCGTCGTGGATTACGTGCTCTGGCCCATGACATGATTATGTTGAACTACTCATCCCCTGGTCTTTCCCCTGGAGTTGTGCTAACGGCTCAACTGCAAGGGATGCTGCATGTAGGGCTCCAGAACCGGCCCCGGGGTCGGGGAGGCTGCCTGATGGCTGGTATTGGAGCTGGGCTCCAGGGGGTGAATAGTTCTCTACCAAGTCGGGTGTGCGTTGGGTGGGGGTGGAGAAGAGTGGGAGTTAATGAGTAGAGAAGGCATGAGGAGTGTAAACAGCTTTTCTGAGAAAGCTGCCAGGAAAGAGCAGGAGAGAAAGAGCTGGAAAGCAGGATGGAGGGAGGATTTTTTTGGTTACTTTTTTTAATTTTATGATCCAGAGTCTCATTTAAATGCTGACAGGAAGGGCGAAGATATGCGTGGAGCAGGGATGAGTGCATTGGTGGCCCCTGAGGAGGCAAGAGAGAGGGCAGGGAGCCAGGGCACGCAGGCGGGGCAGCTCGGATGGAGAAGGCCTCTCTCTCAGCCACGGGAGGGCAGGTGGGGGCATGGCAGGTGTAGAGGCAGGCGGGTCAGCGGATTTGGAGAGTAGGTGTTTGAGATCTGTTGACCGAGTAAATAAGCGTTCTTGTGGAAGGATTCACAAATTTATACCTCATCAAAGTTCAGCGTGACCATGAACACTGGGCAGCCTCTAGTGGCCTCGTTCTATGTCTCAGGGTCCTTGTCCACGCACCACTGGCAGGCTGGGAGGGCACAAGCGCTCTCCCCTGAGGAGAAGCGCAGAGCCCCGAGGGGAGGTGTGGGCTGCAGTGAACCGTGATGCAATGCGGTGCTGGGGTAACTGGATGTGACAAGCCCACGTGACGTCATGGCTCTGCCCACCCCGCCCCCAACTAGTGGGCGTCCCTCCACACTGAGCCACAGTGATTTACGTGCCACATTCGTTTGGACCAAAGCATGGCGTGCTTGTTAGGATGGAGTACAATGCCCAGGGTGAGTGGTACAGAGGTCTGCACGTTCTCTAGGTGCCATGTGGTTTCTCTTACATATGGGGAAACTGAGGCCCAGAAGGGTGGGGGTGGGGGCTGGTTAGCAACAGCTCATCCACGTAAGAGACCAAATATGTACACCATTAAAAAAAGATGTTTGTCCAGGGATACAGTGCTGCATTTTCCTGTGGGTGGCAGCAGGGGGAGTGGGGAAGAGACTAGGCTTCATGCTGGCTCACCTCTTCCTCTTACCTCTTCTTTCTCCTCCTTGCACAGCCTGCCCTCCTGTAGGCCCAAAATACCACATTGTTTCACCCTTCCCTCCTTGGCACATGTTCCTACTGTTCAGAATACTCTGTTTTGGACTGTGTGTGTGTGTGTGTGTGGGGGGGTGTTATGAGCCAAATGCGTCCGCTAAAATTCATATGTTAAAGCCCTAACCCCAGTGCCTTAGAATGTGCCTCGATTTGGAGACAGGGCTTTTACAGAGGTGAGTAAGGTTCAATGACATTGCTAGGGCGGGTCCTGATCTAACATGACTGGTGTCTTACCAGGGATGCTTACACAGACAGGAACAGCCCTTTGAGAACACCAGGAGCAGGCAGCCCTCTGCAAGCTGAGGAGAGAGGCCTTGGAAAAAACCAACTCTGCCAACATCTTGCTCTTGGACTTTGAACTTCTAGAACTGTGAAGAAATCGTTTCTGTGTTTCACCCCCTCAGTCTGTGGTATTTTGTTATGGCAGCCTAGCAAATGAATGCATGGAGGTCTTTAATTATTTTCTGTGTGGAGAAATACACTAATACTTGTCTTATACAAGGCTTGAGTACACAGGTATATACCAGGCAGATGTGACAGTCCCCTTCCAATGTCGCTCCTTTTCTTCCTTTCCCCAGAGGATGCCCTGGGTCAAGAGTGTGCTACTTTTTCTCTACCTTTCTCTGCTCTTTCTTTCTCTCTTTCTTTTTTTTTTTTTTTTAATGTTTATTTTTGAGAGAGAGACAGAGTGAGCAGAGGAGGGGCAGAGATGCCCTCTCTTTCTTTATATGCGTTCGTATTGTTATGTAGATAAGATTTTCCTACCTGTATTTTTCTACAACTTGCGCTTTTTCCCGCTTAACAATATCATAGAGATTTTGTCTTGTCAGCACAAACAAGTTTTTCTCCTTGTATATACAGTGTTCTGAAGACTATACTGTATCAGAGGTTATTGAAACGCTCTGATGTTGATGGGCTATCTCCACGTTTTCCCTCCAGTGAACATCTATTAAAGTCGTATTTCTGCGTGGATCTATTCCTCGAACTGGAATTGTTGAGTCAATTCAAAAGAGGTTAGTGTGCTTCATTAATTTTTAGCTTATTTATTTTATGTTATAGTAAGTAAAACAATAATAAGATTTCTGCCCCCCAGCTACCGCCTCTCAGCAGGCATCCCCCGCTATGCTTGGTCTGGGTACTTTTACAGGCTTCTTTTTCAAATGCTTACCCAATTACAAATGAGCACGGATGCCCTTTTCTTCCTTTCTCACACAGCGAAAGCGCACTACAAACATTGTCCTGCAACTTGATTTTTTTTTTTTACTTAGTGCTATAATTTGCAGGTCTTTCCCCATCCGTCTATACAGGGAGAGCATTTTCGTTCTTTCTACAAGCCACACAGCATCTTGCTGTTCAGATGCATCATAATCCACTTCACTAGATTCCTGTTAATGCTCATTTGTTTGTTTTTAACTTCTTGCTCTTCCCCAAAAGGCAGCAATCACTAGCTTACGGTGTGTGCCTTTTAGATTTTGATAAACCGCCTCCTCTGATACATTCTCTGCACTCCCTTAGCTATCTGGAAAAACTGTATTAGTCCTCGAATGGCCTTCACGCATCATCTCTGGAAGCTTCTCTGCTGCCGATCTCGTGCACCCGGTAAGACTTCTCTGGGTGTGCGGGGCCCAGGACACTGCACTTTGTTGACTGACGTATCTGGTTTTCCCAAAGGACAGAGTTCTTAGAGGGCAGGGACTGTCTTAGTTGTCTGTGTGTCACCAGTACCTAAGCACAGGCATTTCATACAGTAGGCATTTAATAAATAATACGTGAGAGGCAGAGGGAGTGTTGGCTAAAAGATACAGTCATTCCAGTTTGCCATGGGCCTCCTGCATGCTGTCCTGAGGGGACACGTGAAAGAGGGAAGCTTCAAGACCCTGATTCTTCCCGCCCTTGTTGGGCCACTTTATGTGTGGTGGCCACCCTGCCACGTGGCGGGTTGATCGAAAGAGCTCCTTGGAGCCCCGTGGGAAGAATGCTGGTCATTTGCTGTTCCGGCTTCACATGTAATAACTCACGGGCTTCTAATATCATTACCCTCACTGTGGCAAACAGCCACGCAAATTAAACCAAAGGGTAGAGAACAGTTTCACTTAGCCGGTCTTACCTCAATTTCCTGATACGAGTTGTTGATCATGGCTATTAGCATATTGAGCAGCACGACCACCATGGTGACGTTATAAACGCCGTAAAGAACGTAGCCGATGTTCTCGATGAATTTGTGGTCGTATTTCAGCACCACCGAGATGACTTCAGACAAGCCAAAGATGGACCAAAATAAGGTTTTAAAACTTTCTTCAACCCTGTAATGAAAGACAGTCTCTTCAGGCAGTTCTGCATCTGCTAACACTCTTTGCACAAAAGTTCCCGTCACCCAGACTTTGGTGGTTATCCCGGAGTGGGGCTGGGCTGGCTGGTGGAGACAGGTCTTCTGAAATAATAGCAGGTTCAGATTTCTAAGAAGACTTTGACAAAAATATTATAAAGGGCAGTCTCTTTCTTTTCCATTCAGTCCATCTCTTGGGACTCTGGGCTATGGTATTGTTTTAATCTTGCAAGTAATTAAACATTTTTTTAAAGTTATTTAAAAAAATTTTTTTAACATTTATTTATTATTGAGAGACAGAGACAGACAGAGCATGAGCAGGGGAGGGGCAGAGAGAGGGGGAGACACAGAATCCGAAGCAGGCTCCAGGCTCTGAGCTGTCAGCACAGAGCCCGACACGGGGCTGGAACTCACAAATCGTGAGATCATGACCTGAGCTGAAGTCGGATGCCTTACTGACTGAGTCACCCAGGGGCCCCTAATTAAACATTTAAATATTTAAAATTAATTTTTAAAAATTAAAAAATTAAACATTTAAAATTCAACACCAGGGCACATGTTTGTTCTTATACTCTATCAGCCTCAGAAAGCACATTCTTCCTAAAATCTCCTCTTGAGTGTCTCTTCTCAGACCTCCCAGCCCCACGTGAAGGGGGGGAAAGGATGGTGTCCACTGTTAGAGGCAGCATCATCGGTTCCTGGCACTGGTCACAGAGCAGCTCACTTAAGCCTCGTGATCATCTTACTACCTCCATTTACATATGGAAGCACGGGCACTCAGAACCTTACCCTTTCTCAGTGGCGACCTACCGGAAGGTGGGGTGCAGACCCACACACATCTGAGGTCTCCAAAAGCATGTACTTCTAACTACCACGCTTTCCCACCCCCTGGCTCTGGATAGTGAGGCCAGCCACATAGCTCACACCCTCTCAACTGGAGTTGAGTTACGAGAATAGGGAGTTTGGTGTGTCCATATTATTCACATTTACCAGGCAACTGTCTAAGCCTCACCCTACAGCTCACTCAGGGTTGACATTCCATGTGTTTGGAGGGCACTGTGGGGAAGATCTGGCTTTTAGGACACTGTTCTTTGACTCTTTAGAGACTATGAACTTATGAGAATACCCTAGCGTTTACAGTCAGATCCAAGCATGTTTCACGGTCTATACTTCGTGGCTAGGTCCCCGCGTGAGGTTTACAACGTAGAATCCAATGAGAAAGCTGGGTTTGAGTTGGGTGGTTTAGAACACATCGGGGAAGATCTGGCTTTTAGGACACTGTTCTTTGACTCTTTAGAGACTATGAACTTATGAGAATACCCTAGCGTTTACAGTCAGATCCAAGCATGTTTTACGGTCTATACTTCGTGGCTAGGTCCCCGCGTGAGGTTTACAACGTAGAATCCAATGAGAAAGCTGGGTTTGGGTTGGGTGGTCTAGAACACACCCGTGCATCTGGTAACATCCGAAGGGTTATAGGTAGTTCTTCTGATGTGCATCTAGTTTTGAGGTACATGATGAGAAAGCACTTTCTTTTTTCTCTTTAACATATCAGGTTTTCAACACTCACCTACAGTGGCCAGGATTAGCTAGATCTCAAAAAAATATCAGCGTTTCTTAAGGACTGGTATTTATTTGACAAGATGTACAAAAATACTAGTGTTTGTCCCTTGGGCTAAAAATCCAGTTCTGACTCGCATGAATTTTCAGCTCTCCCGTGTGTGAGTACGTGTGGGCGTACGTGTATGTGTGCGTCTAGCCAGCTGTTTGACTCATTCCCTATGCATCCCCGAGTCTGAAAACTGAAAATTGAAGTGGGTTTTTGTTGTCATCACTTGTTTCTGGCTTCTTTGAAAACTGTGAGTTTGGAATATTTAATTCATTTTACTTTTAATAGGAAGGAATTTAGTGAGGGGTTTGGAAGTAATGACTGGGTATCAGGCCATTCTTTTAGAGCCCCAGCTCCTGATGCTATTATGAGAAAGATGTTATTCTTCCTGTGAGATAAAGCATCCATTTTGTGTGGAAAAGATGGCAATCAGTGTGTGGGCATGATTCCATGCAGGTATTGCCTTCAATTAAGAGGTAAGCTTTTGGCTATCACCCTAGTGGAAGGAAACAGTGGCAGAGAACCCGTGGATGAACCCCAAATCCCAAACTGGAAGGAGACGGCAGAATGTGATCTCTCTGACAGTTGTTCCCTTCCTAATCGGATCAGCAGAAAACCGGAGGGCACACTATCTCAGCAAGGGACTGGGCAGGCAGGCATTGGTCCAGGATTTGTGCACTTACCATGAACGTCCTACGAAACGGATAACATATGCAACTGGGAGATGCTTTACAGAAATTCATCTTCCATTGCTTACCTCGGAAAACCCCGCAAACCTTTGGCTGACACAAATGAAGCAGGCAATTATAGAACATTCAGGGAAAGTCTTCTGAATTTTGATTAGGGAAACTGGCCTAGATTCAGCATGTATTTTTTTTTTTCTCATTTGCTTCTTGCTATGAATTTTGCCACTAAACTCTGATTTATCCTTGATGCCTTCGCTTAGGCATTCTATGTAACAGAATAATCTGAAGGAGGCAGAGCTAGCCCGCTAAGTGGTATGTGTTCTAGTAAAAGAATATTTACAGATCCCTAAATCCAATTCGTGGCTCAGCTCCTCCTCCATCAGATTCTACTCCTGCCCCCTTGGACTGCTGATCCTTTTGGTTATCTGGCTTCCAGACAATCTTCATACCTGTTTCATTTCTATATTTTAAAGATTAGTCTCTGCATCGGAATTTGGCTATGACCCCAGCATGAAAGTGACCCCCTCCAGCGCATTAACATATGCACCTGACTGGGCAGGAAGGGGTCTTAGCCAAAGTATACGTTTTTAACAACCTCTCATAAACTCTTTAGGGAGTGTCCCTAGCCCTGTGTCCCCCTATTATGGGGAAAAATGGGTTGTCATAGCAAAGACCTCCTTTTAGGAAAAGCTGGGTCCATCAGCATGAATAATCCAAAATGGCTAGATTCATCGTTGGTATCTGTTGGGTCTTTCTTGTGTACTTACCCTTCTTGACATGAACTGGATTAACTGAATAGATTAATTTTGTTTCTCAGGAGGGACCTTAGGGGCTGAATTATGTGCAATTAGCTAAACGGTAGTCAGTACAGTATTTTACCCATAGCTCAAGCCATATAAGTAAATTCTGAATGCATTTGATGAGGTCAATGTTAAAAAATGACAAAATAAAAAAAAAGAATAAAATACTGTTTTTTATATAATCTTGGGCTGGGAGACATTTCAGAAGATAGGGAAAGATGGAGAGATATGACCCTGTAAAACTTTACATGTATACAACAAAGGCATAATAACGAACAATGAAATGCAAAAGACTAAGTGAGAAAAGAAATTTTATCTGCAATACAGTGACAGACACTGGATGTCTTTCTTATATAAAGAGATCTTATAAATCAACAGGAAAATGGCAGACATCCTAGCAGGAAGCAAAAGGGGGGGAAAGAAACTTCTATGAAAACTTGATGCTTTTTATGGTAAGTAGAGCTTCACAGTTAACTTGAAATGCTATGCTAGTGGCATCTTCTGGTTTAACATGTGGCAGGAAATAAATGAAACGTGTCCTCATTGCCCCGAGTGGGAAAAGGCTGTGTTACTTTGACCTTGGAAACCTACCATAATATATTCTCAGAAGGCTGGCCTTGGAAAGGAGCCAGTAGTATATTACAAGTGTCAAGAGCGTGGGCACCGAAGCTGGCCTCAGTGTTTCATGAGGTTGTGATGCTCTCTGAGTTATGTATTAATTATTAGCCACAATTTTCAGGAGCTAGGGGACCCAGGGCATGGGGCAGAAGGCCAGTCACTGTGGAGGTTGGGGGCTGTCTTTCAGGAAGATAGGGTCTTGGAACTGGCTTAGCTGATAATCGCCGTGAAGCCACTTGTCTCACACAAAGCCCCTAGTGTCAACCAGCTGGTCTCAAGGCTAAATGTGAGGTTCCTTACTCCCAGAGATAGTGGTCATCGGTTCCACATCCTCTTCCAAACCACTCTGCCTGTCTACCGAGTTTGTCACAGATTCCTTCAACTGTGTCCATCACAAGAAGCTTCACAGACATAGCTGGAGGGGTAGTAAGTAAGAGCAGAGGTGCGTGGCTGGGTTCAAATCCCAGCTCCACCAGGTACTGGCTGTGTGAGTCCGGGCATGTTACAAAACCTCTCTGGGTCTCACTTTGCTCATCTATGAAAGGGCATAGAGGTGCTCTATTACTAAGTTGCCATGAAGATTGACCGAACGTCCTTATGTAATATACATAATGAAAGTCCAAAAGATGGTAGCTGTTATTTTTGTTCATTTATTTGCCAGATATCCACTGAACTCTGTGTGCCAGGCAGTGTACCCCAGACCTTGCTTCTGTCCTTGTGGAGGTCCCAGTCTAAAGCAACCCCAGCTAGGTGACAGAATGCTGCAAGGCTGTAAAAGGCACGTGTGCTCTGCTGGCCTGGCCTTACCCGGCATCACACAAACCCCTACAGTGCTGCCACACAGGGCTGAATGCAGCTAATAATTCAGGTGCTTATTGACCTCACTGAAAAAGCCCATCTTCCTTCCTACCTGCAAAGATCATCACAAACCCTTGATTTCATGCAAATCCTCTTTCTGACTTCTCCAGCCCAGGCTGTCTTGTGGCATTTGACTCTTGGCTTGTATTGGAAGGGACTGAAAAGTTGAGTCAATAGGCCAGCCTAGCATAAGAAGTGCTCCTAATGAAGGAACAGAGGAAAAGCGCCTGTGAGTGATGTTGAATAGGCTGTGATTCACCCCTGCTCCCACTGTGCGGGGGTGTGTGTCGGGGGAAGGCTGGGACTGATTTGTCAGGCAGAAGGCCGGGGCATGGTAATCAGTTCTCTCCCAGGTCTGTCTCGCCTGGATAATGGGGCTTTAATAACATGTTGCCCGAAGAGGCGGTTGTGTATGGGTTTCAGAGAACAAACTGATCAACAAGGCGAGGGTTTGGGGAGATTGTTAGGAAAATTGCCGCTTCTTCAGAATGTCATGATGCCCTCCCCACGGGCGGTGGAACTCTGCCCAGCACCCCCCGCCCATTCCCCCAAACAGTTCAGTTCAGTTATCTACCCAAAGCTGCACATAGCAGGCTAAAATTAAGCAGGAGACTAGCTCCCGAAAGGCTGCTTCTCAAGTTGGGAAGACAATAGCGGGTCCTGTGCTAGAGATCTGCTGAGGTAGAGATGATGCTTGCCTGCCATCCCGGCTGGGAGGATGGATGACAGAGCTTGGAGTATACAGAGACCCTGCACGAGCACTGGGTTTCTCTAATGCCCGGTTGTGGGGACCCAGGGCTGCCGGGTCAGGCTCAAAGGTGAGCGGAGAGAGGCAGATACCCAAGGAAGTCTGAACCTTGCCCCTCATGTTCTGCAAGGTTGTGTCCCTGAATTACCTCTTGGTTTATCCCGGGTCCTAAATGAGAAGTTTGATTTAGAGTGTCCAGAAGTAGACGAGGCTGGCCCCAGAATCAGTGCCAGGGAACGGGGGTCCACAAACCCTGTGCAGCCCGGACTTACTCATACTGGGGGCCTGGTTGCTCCTTGAGGGCAGAGCTGTGTCTTCTTCACCCTTGGATCTCCAGACCCTAGTACAGAATGTGGCTCACTGACCCCACTCTCAGGACAAGTAGGGCTCTGGGGAGGTAGTCAGAAGCAGTTTCTAAGTCAGGCAAACCTGACTTTGAATGTGAGCTTCTGGCCAAATAACAGCCTTTCCGGGCCTCTGTTTTTCTAGCTGTAAAATGGGAAAACTCTACAGTTTCTCCTTCATAGGGCTGTTATGAGGATTAGATGAATTAATTCAAATGCTTTGTGAAGCGCATTAAAATACTGCCTGGCAGGTAACAAATATGCGATGAATGTTACTGATCTTGTTATTACGTGTTTTTTCTTCCTTTCTTTACTGCATTAGGCTCCAGCATCAGGCTGAGAATCTCGCACAGCCTACAATCAACTGTCCGCATAATCCTTTGAAAATAGCAGTGGGAACCTGCCCCTCCCCTTTAGTGGTTTTCCCTCAAAGGATCCATTCAGTCACTGAGGATGCCTCAAGGCCCCTCATAGTCTGACTCCCTGCGGATTCCCTGACTGCAGCCAGAGTGTTCCCTCAGCCTGGAAGGCCCTTCCCCCTTCTATATGAGTGGCCACTGGCCGCCCCTCATTCTCCTCAGGCATCAGGCTGTAAACTTGATTGTCAGGGGCTCAGACAGGGCCTGATGCCCTTGTTGAAGGAGGCCTCCCTAGCTTACTCTTGCATTCAGTGTTTTTATTTCTTTTGTAGCCTTCCGCATTTACTCTATAATGATCTTCTTTGTCTCTGTTTTAGTTTTTAATTTTTTTTTTTTTTTTGGCCTCTTGTCCTTTTCCCATTCATGGAGGAGTGTGACCTCCATGAGGGCAGGGCCTACGGATTTGCACACTGCTCTGTCACGGGTGCCGAGACATGGGCTCCCCCCTCCCCCCCGCCCGGCTCATAGGAGGGACTCAGTAAACACTTGTTGTCAATAAATGATTGAATGCTGGGAAACCGAGGCACGAGGTGACTTGGTCTTAGCTGTCTGGCTTCAGACCCACCCAAGGAATAGCGCTTCTGATAATGCCTCTAGAGCCAACCATGGACAGCTGTTTCCTGTCACTCTGTCGCTTTGGGGAAGGGCAATTTGATCATTCTTATTGCCACCCTAGGATCGAGTGTTAGTGAATAGAAAGGTAGGGCTCTCTCCACATTAACGTGGCGATGGTCAGTTTGAGAACAAGATGGGAGATGTGGAGCAGGGCCTGGAAATATGCTATGAAGCTGCCATGGAAGAGAGCACATCTTCTGTCTATCCTCAAGCTTTTCTTTCACTCATGAACTTGTGGGCTCCCAGCCTGTTCTGGAAGCTTAAAGGTACCAACCAGGCTTTTAAAATGTCATGTCATGAATAAGCAGGAAGAGCGGGCTAAATGAACATCATATGAGAGTACAGTACTGCCATAATGGGTGCACTCATGCTTCTGAACTGGTCGGGGAAAAGATCTATGTTTTTATCACTTCCTGGAGAATTATGCAAAGATGAGAACTTATATTAGACTCAAACTATTTTTTTGAAACATAATGATCATTTCCAGATGCCCGGCCTCTCTGAGCCTGACCTGGACCCCATTCAGTGACCCCTGCTGCCTGCTTTGCCAAGTTTCAGAACCTTCCTACTATTTTTCCCCCATGACAGAGGCCATAATAAGCCCCCTTATTCCCCCAAACCCTTACGCCTAGCTTGAATTTCAAAGATGAAAGGTGAGATTATAGCTTTCAGAATATAGTAAACTATGACATAACACTTCTGTATAAGAGATGCCCAGATTTCACCACTGACCCGGAATCCTGGGAGAATGTGTCCCCTCTAAAGCCCAGCTGGCCGGTTCCGTTCCTGGTTCCCACCTACAGACACATTCATCGGACTGTGCCAGAAGAGTGTGCATGGCAGCAAGCCACAGTCCGGCGATGCCACAACGTGGGCTTTCCCTGGTTTCTCTTACCTAGCGCTTGGTTATAGCGAGTGTTACTAGTGGGCAACAGCATCCAGCCTCTGCTGCCCCAGCAGGACTTCCTCTGCAGCCAGATCCTTCCTGGCCCTATGACCCTTTGCTGTCAGGAGGCCCCCCCCCCCCCCCCCCCCCGGGGCTCATCACTGCTTTTTAGACATCTCGGGGCTTGTATGGCTCATCTGTTTCCCTTTCTTTTCTCTTCCTCGGGCCAGGGAAATCTCAGGCTCTTCTCTTCTGTTTACAAAGAACAATATGGCATTTTTAGCTGAAGAGCCTACTTTGCTCCTTCGGCAAGTCTCTGCTTGGCCCCTGGCACTGTGAGCATGGGGCCTTCCTTCTCAAGGCCCTACACTTCCTCCAACCCCTTAGGACACAGACTTCCAGGCATCTGCCTGGATCTGAGTGTTTGCCTTCGGCTCTGCTGGCTATGGTTCCTGGGGACGGTGGAAGCCCCCATCTCTCCCCTGAGCCACCAGCGCTCTTGCCTTTCTCTCCATCCTATGCTCCTCCAGATGGCCTCCCCCAGGTCCTTCTAGGCCTTCCAACTGTCAAAACCCAAGGAACATCCTCCTTCCCTCAGAATCCCCATGTTCAGTCAGTCATCACATCTCCACTCCTGCCTCCCCAGGGTCCCTTTCCATCTCCTTTCTCCATCTCCCAGGCACTGCCCAGGTCAGGGTCCTGTCCTCTCTCCCAGCAGCTCCCTGCTGCAGCCACCTAATGGACCTAGTTCAGCGCTGGGAGCTGCCCTTCTTTTAAGGTCCTTTCTCTCAGAACATCTCATTTTGTAAACATGCCCTCATTCCTGTGACCTGTCTTCCCAGCCAGTCTGCAAGTTCCTTGAGGGGAGGGGCTGTGGGTATTTTCACTCATGATAAAATCCCGATCTTGGGGTTCCCATCTCACCCCTTCCAAAGCACCCTTCAAACAAGTGCCCCAGCCTTTCCGGACTCGTAAAGTCCTTCACGACCTGGATGCTCCTGGATTATTTTATGTAATCTCTCATTTCCCCAAACTCCTGCTTATTGGAAGTCCTCCAAAAATTCTCTGCTCCTTTACTTTGAATTACTTCCTAGTCATCCTCCAAGATCCTTCAAGGCCACCCCCTCCATAAACATTTCCCTGACCCTGCTGGGCACAGTTCAGTGCTTCCTCCTCATCGTGCTGCCCAAGTACCCTTTGATGTGGTGAAATAATGATGCTATTTTTTTTTTTTTTTTTGAATTCCCCACTTGTTTATGAATTCCTCAGGGACAGGAGGACAGTCTTTTTTTTTTTTTTTAATGTTTGTCTAGAGAGTGTGAGCAGGGGAGGGGCAGAGAGAGAGAGATGGTGAGAGAGAGGATCCCAAGCAGGCTATGTGCCACCCGTGCAGAGCCCAATGCAGGGCTTGATCCCACACCGTGAGATCATGACCTGAGCTGAAATCAAGAGATATTTAGAAATAAGGTATGTAGAGCTCTCAGGTTCTCAACAATAGGTACATCTGAATCCAGTAGGATCTTCTGTAGAGTTTAGTGCCACAGGAAAGTCACCCAACTTTTACAGAGACTCACCCTTGACTTTGGAGCTGTGGTGTGGGGGTGGGGATCCCACTCTTGGAAATTTCAGGTCAAGGATAGGAGTCAGGCAGATCTGAGTTCAGGTCCTTTTCTTGGCTCTGGAGTCTTGGGAAAGTCTAATGTCTCCCTGAGCCTTAGTTTTTGGGTAGTAGTGTCTGTGTCAGTCCAGTCTTGGGAAGATTAAGTGAGAGCGCAGATCATGTGTGTGTTGCGAATTGTTCAGCAACAGGGTGACACAGCAGTTCTGGGGTGCGGTGGGCTATGTGGGGCACAGTCTTCAGGAGCTTCTGCCCCAGCCCCAGTGCCCCTCCAGGAAGGAGGACCTGGCTATTCTGTGGCCCCATGGGGCTGGGGGAGCTGAATCAGCACCTCCTGCCCCTGGCGGCCATATGAACCTCTCCCTTTATAATATGTGGAAATTTTCCATAACCGTCATGGAAAACAGAAGCTTCTAATTTTGCTTACACTGCTGAAACTCCTTCCATGAAAATGAGTCCTGGGGAGACAGAATAACCTTAGGAGAGGTATTATTTTTGGCTAGAAAAGTCTCAACTCACCTGGGCTATGAAGCTGACTACATAACAGCCTGGTAAAAAAACATAGGCTGGCTCATTTTCTGGGGGGAGGCAGGCCCCACATTTAATGTCCAATCAGAACTAATTAGGGGAGACCAAGTTCACCCAAAGGGGAGAGGAGGAGCCCATTGTGAGTCATGAGTTGTGTCAGGGAGCCCTTCACTTCCCTGCTCTGGGCCACCTCTTTGCCCCCCATTGCTCCTGTTCTTCTCTGTGTCCCTGTCCTGCTATGGTCACAATCAGAGTACAGGGAAACCTACCTTTTTTAAAAAAATATTTATTTTTGAGAGAAAGAGAGAGAGAGCATGGGGGAGGGGCAGAAAGGGGGGAGGAGAGACAGAGGATACAAAGAAGTGGGCTCTGTGCTGACAGCAGACAGCCTGACATGAGGCTCGAACTCACAAACCAGGCGATCATGACCTGAGCTGAAGTTGGACACTTAACCAACTAAGACATCTAAGTGGCCCAAGCAAACCCTTTTTGTAGGCATTCTTGCCTAGCTGTGTTTCATCAGCGAGCCCAGGGCTTTTGGTCTCTCTAACACTGTAACCAGAGTGCTGGAACCCCATGGTTTCCATACAGTCTGTAAGTTGAAAATCTCAAAACAACCCCCTCAAAAGGCAGATCCTCTTTGTCTGCTGACTTCCACGATAAAGTTAAAGATGTGTTCGTAATAAGAACAAAATTCCTAACAGAATCAGCAACTTTTCTTAAAGACTTGCTTAAAGAAGAGCACTCTCTGGTGACTTTTTCAACTTTGTCTCTACTTCCTGACCCCTGTCTTGGAATACTTTGATTTTGTACTCTGAGAGCATAAAACTTGTCTGAGAGCTGTCTCTTCCTCCCCTTTGGTCATTCACAGTTTCTCATAGGAGCGGCTTAGAGATAATGAGCTGCCAGCAGGTGCACTATCTGTCATGCCCAGACAGGCCCAGCTCACCAGCCAATGACCCATGCCCTCACGTCCCTGCCCCCCTTCAGCCGGTGCCCCGACACAGAAGCAACTGAGAAAAATAACCCAGCCCTTTGAGAGTGCCCTGGGTTCTGAAGTGGACGGAGGCTGACATGTTGTGAAATGTTCGTAGGATCGGACTCCGGAGCTGGCGGGATTTGGCTACCTATTCTGACTCGTACTTACAAAAACAAATCCCACTTGCAAAGCCTGAGAGTCTACCAATGAGACACTTACTGAGGTGAACAAGCCCTTTGCTTTTGAAATACACACCGCTGAGAGCGGCCTCTTTGTCCCCATCTGAGTAATGAGGTTGGATAGCATCAGCGTTTGTCACCCTGTAGCCCTCGGACCACCTTCACAGAGCCCCCCCCACTGGCTTGTGAATCCAGACTTCTGGGCCCTACCCTGGAACTTTTGCGATTAGAGTCTCTAGGGGGTGGGGCCTGGGAAGTCCTCAGTTCAGCCGTTTCCCTAGATGGTTATGTGGTTTGAGAACCACTGATCTCACTTAAGACTGTTCCTACTGTGCATTTATTCATACCTGAGCAGAAATAGTTCAGTCTGTCTATTTTCTTCTAACCCCCTCACCGAGGTCTGCTGGATGAAGGGAATGGGAATTTGGGGTGGGGAGGGAAGAACTGGAACACCTGGGGGGTGTTCAGGTCTGGGCTGAGGCCTGAGGGTCTGCAATTGTCTCTGAAACCTTTGTTCTCTTTCCTTTTGTTCCCAGCCTTGTCATTTGGGACAGGCTGTAACTTGGTGAGATGCAGGGGGGACTGGCTATTGTGATCTAAACTGGGACTGCACCCCTAGGGTGAGCAGTGAGCAGGGCTCTGATGGGGCAGCTGTCTCTTGGTGCCTCACAGCCGACTTCCAAAGTGGGCTCTGAACAGCCTTTAGGAACCCCAGCTGTCCTTGAACATGGCAGGTGTGGGGCTGGGGGACCAGTGAAGGGAGGGGTGATGCCTGCATTGTGTTCCAGCCCAGATTTCCTTTCTGGAGGATTGAGTCTTCTGACTCTTTAGAAACAGATGAGGGGACCCATCTTACCCTACAAGCTCCAAATTCTACAGGAGAGAAGCCCCCAGCCTGTGGGAGGTCTAGAGGGAAGATCTGGAGCTAGGCAGGGTGGCCTGGGGACAGGCACACATTCACCTGAGAGGGGGTCATTCAACTTTACCACCAGCATAGCTGGTACACAGTTCTGAGTCCCTGAGAGTGCACATCTCATTCATCCTAACGTGGCTTTTTGCTTATCAAAGATCTCTTAGGGCAACCACCCTAGAGAGCAGTCAAAGGGTGAAAGATGACATTTACAAAAATCCATTCTTTCTTCTCCACTTCACCGCTCTATTGACTGTTTCCTGTTCAATCACATGCCCTCACAGCTGCACATCCCATTTTAGGAACTGCCAAGGCCATAAATTCCCTGTCCTTTCTCCACCGTGCTTGCCTCTGCCACACCTTTTCTTCCCTTCCCCATCCTGGAGGGCCTGGGTCCTCTTCAGTTGGATCTCTCATGTCTGGAAGGTCTCCATTCACTTCCCAGGACATGGAACAAGCCGACCGCACTGCCCCTTTCTTCTGCTTTCATCTTTTCCCATGACTTTCCTGATTCCCACTGATTCCTTCTAGAGATTAGCGGTGGTGCATCCAGCTGGGAATTGTGGCCAGGTGAGCCCTGCTCTTAGGTCTGACCTTTTTCATTTTCTCCTGTGTCCTGGCACTGACCTTCTGAGCAACTGTGGGCCAGTAGTACAGGCTCCTTGTGAGGAACAGGGAGAGGGCTTGCACAAAATACCCAGGGTCCTTTCTGAGAAAAGGAACAGAAGTTCACATGGTCAGATCCCCAGTCTTTGGATAACTCTACTGCCTAGAACCTGGCTTTGTTTCCCCTGTTCACTCCGTCATTCTTGTTCACAAAGAATTTAGTGAGCCATACCTCGTGCACGAGGCATTGTGCTAGACTGGAAACACAGGAGGGACACCGAGGCCTGACCAAAGAGCGTTAAGAGCCTTTGTTCATTGGTGGACATCGTGACTGTTGTTCAATAACCCCCACATCCCATGCTGAGTGGGTACATCTAGCGGATCTAGAGCGAACTTGCCTTTGGGTGATTCAAACTTATTTCGTTCCTGCAACAGCTAATCACTGAGTATTGGAGTCATATAAAGTAGTCTGGCTGATTCAATAATATACTTGACCTCATCTGCACAACAGTTTGTAAACGAGGCTGCTGCTCAGAAAGGGTCCTGTCGAGCCAAATCAGGACCCAGGTGTCTGCTCTTGTAGTGAACCCTCCCCCGCTTCCTTATTCCCCACTGCCATTCACTGGAGCTCCCTTGTACACTATGCCCTGCATTTGATACTGTTGATACCAATCCTGTGAGGTTGGCCATCTTGGTCTTCTTACTTCAGACCTGGGGACACTGAGGCCCAGGGGATTTAAGCACTTGCCCAAGGCCACGCAGCTGGCTTCCCCTCTGGGAAGAGGAGACCTCAGTCTGAAACCTGGTCTGTCTGAGCCTTGGGCTGCTGTGGGCTGAGGGCAGAGCTGGGCATCTCTCCGGTGCGTTTCTCAGCCCTGGGCTAGGCACCTGCTCTTTGTAAACACAAACTACTCTGTGCCAGAGAGCAACCGCTTCTGTGGCTCAGCAGCACCAGGGTCCCGCCCTTCTAGGTAGGTCCTGTGGGCCGGGCAGCCGAGTCCATGATTCTGAGCTCAGGGGTACAGTGTGCTCGTTGTTCTTGGTTTGGGTTCTTGGCGCTAAGTGTCTTCCCCTGATAGGTGATTTCTCCAGGAGAAAGGCTGCAAGCTGGGAATTGCTCAGGGAACCTCAGTGGCTGGGCTCAGCCATTTTTACTGGCCGGGAAACAAATTCTGGGCCACTTAGGATTCCTGGGGACCCATGTCAGGAAGTGCTGGCCCTGCAGGTCCCAGTTGCTGTGCTTCTGCCTGGAGATCTGACTGTCCTTCCTTCAAGATTCTGGGTGGGAGCTTGAAGAAGCAGGGGGAAGTTCTGAGCCTGAGTGGGCCAAGGAGAAGACCTAGACCACTAATACTTGTGTGCTGTGGGCCCTTTGCACAACCACTTCAAGTATTCCTAAAGGGATTTATGAACAAGGCATAGAGTCATTTCCATTTTCCAGGTGAAGACACAGAGGCATGGATAAATCGAGTGACCTGGCATATGGCCATCAGCTAGTAAACGCCCTTGTCACATTGTAAACTCAGGTCTCCTTGAGTCTTCCACTAGACCACTGCTCATTCTACTGATGGCCCTCCAGGAGACTGCCTGGCATCACCCGCAGAGGGGAAGAGCCCTGGGTCTGCGTGGACACAGGCTCAGTGAGCTCCAACACCACCTCCATGCAGGAGTCCACGGCACTATCTTGCTCTACGGGCAGCAGCTGCTACTGGACCCTAACGTCAGTCGGCCTGACAGCACCTTGCCTCTGCTTGTACCCATGCCTCTTGCCTCCCTTCCTGGGCCTTCCCAGCTGCTGCTGATGCACACGATGTCACCGGGCTTGTTCAGTGTCCATGCACTGTCACTGGTTCACCCGGCCAGGTGCAGAGGGCGGCTGAGCGTACCGACACACAGACCTATCTCTCATGCTTTGTGGATATGGCTCCCCCAGGGCTGTCTTCAAGGTGCTAGGTGAGTTCATGTCCTCTGGAGTGAATCTTTTTGTTTTCGAATGTGACTAATGGAAAATAGCAGATGGAAAGGCTGTGGCTGATCAACTGGCTATTTCTCATCCTGATGGGCTATTCTGAGATGTGGTATTTCCATATAATCTTCCCAGAGAGTATGTCATGACCATGTTGTACGTTGTGATAGATGGTGGCTAGGTCAGCACCCTGTATCTGCTCTCCTTCCCACCCCCCACTTTCCTCTTTCCTTCAGTCTTATTTTGTTTGGCTTGCGACTGCCTTTCTCCAGTAAAGCGCTGGCATGCAACATTGGCCCTGGACTCTGTTTTTTAGGCAACACAGGCAAATACAAGAACGGTAGTAATAGTCCTTGCTTTCATGTATTGAGTATAAGCTGAATCCTTTCAATGAATCTTCAGACTAGCCCTATTAAGCAGGTATTATTTTTATCCTCATTTTAAAGAAGAGAAAACTAAAGGTGAGAGAAGTTGAGGAATGTAAGTGGCAAAAATGAAGGTCTGATACAGAGTAAAAACTGGATTCTTTCAACTCCAGACCCTGAACTCTAAGCTGCCCTTGGATAAAGTTGCTGTTAATTTGTAGAAACACCAAGGAAACACGAGTCTGTGCCAGGGGCCACCTGGAAGAGACTCCTAAAGATTCCTGGGGTGGGGCGGGGCAGGGAGACCCTCCGAGGAGAGCCCTGGGTTACTCACGTTGTAAACGCTGGGTTGTACTTTGCACCTCGGTAGTAGGAGTACAGATTGAACATTCCAATCATGAAGGCCACAAATACCATGATGAAAATGACCATGAACTTGAAGATATCTTTCACAGTTCTCCCCAGCGAGATCTGCAGGGGTCCAAAACTTTCATTGGCTGGCAGGATGTATGCAATCCTGGAGAAGCTCAGCACGACAGCGATGGCATACAGCCCTTCCGATATGATCTGAGGGTCTGAAGGCCACCACTTGTCCCTGGCTGAAAGAAAATAATCTGGGTTACTCGTGGGGTGGGGTGGGGGGGCAGGATCTGCTGTAGTGACTTGCTTCTGGCGGAGAAACCAGGTAGGCATTTTTAGAGGCCTCTAACCTCATCATTGCCATTCCTGCCCTTGAAGTTGATTCCAATGCACTGAAGGTACCACACCTTCCCTCTTGGAATGTGCTAGTCCATCTGGCTGGAGCACTCTTCCCTCACTTTAAGACCGCCTCATTCCCGGTCATCCTTTAAGACTCTGCTCAAGTGACATCTCTTTCAGGAAGCCTTGTGTGACTCCCACAAACTGAGATGGGCTCCCGGTTCCCCTTGGTTCCCTTGTTATCTGTGCACCCTCTGTCATGGAACTTACCGCGCTGCTTCCTATTCTGTCCTCCCTACCATTGTGTGAGCTCCACAAGCAGGGGCTGCTCCAGTCACTGGGGAAGCGTCACGAGGAGGTGGTGGGGCGGGGCACGGGCTTACAGTCAGACAGACCTGAGGCTGACGGTGGCCTTTCTGTGCAGATGCTGTGTGATCGCAAGCAAGTCAGTTAACGTTTTGGAGCTGGATTTTCTCCATTTGTAAACTGGGTATAATTTCGTCAACGTCAGAGAGCTGTAGTGGGGGGTAAAATGAAATCAGTGAGGGCTGATGTGAAGTGCGTAGTCAGCCTAGGGCCTGGCACCCGATGGGTGTTGATAAGTGTTTGTTAAATGACTGAAGGAAATACCACAAGTTTGGACTAGCCACAAATCGAAACAGATGAGCACCCATGAGGGCCGGCAATCTAAAGGATCTTGCCTGAGAAAACGTTCTGGGGTTTTGTTCCTCAGGCAGTGTGTGTCTGGAAGAGTTGCTCTGTGTTTGAGCTAGGGTCTCCAAAGTGGTGACCAGTCATCCAGGTTTGCTATGAGAGTGCTTTTCCAGGTGGCAAGAGTCCTGGGACCTGTCCTGGGCGGTCAGGTTTCTGTTTGTGGTCTCTGATGTGAGTCTCAGCAGCAACCCCGAGTGTCTTCCTGCAGCAGAACAGAGCTGTGAAGGGTTCCTATTGCAGTTCTAATGGTGCAAGGAACAGCGTCTGTCACTGAAAAGCTCCCTGCTACGTGTCGGCACGTACAGTGTTTCTCGGGTGAGGGCGGTGCCTTCATCCTGGGGAACCGTATGCGGGTGTCGGCTGTTTTCACGAAGCTGGGGCAGGAGGATTACAGGGATGCTAATATCCCGCATCGCTCCAGACAGACCCGTAGCACGAAAATTGTTCTGCTAAAAAAGCCAAGAGTCTCCCTGTTGAGAAGTGCTAAGTGAAACATCAATTGGGAAACATTGAGAAACCTAAATTAGCCCTTACTCTGTACATTAGCTGTGATTTTAGTGACAGTCCTGTAGAGTAGATATTATTATTGCCATTTTAAAGATTGGATTTGGGGTATGGGGTCTTTTTCAGAGCCAGGTAAATGCAGATAGCAAGGAGATTACATAGCAATTCTTGGCACCCTAAGGGAAATGGAAGAAGAGGAAACTTTTTCTTTATTTTCAAAGCTAGACTGTGTTAAACAATTATAATAATAAAGAGCAGTAAGAAACATTTAGTAAGGGAAGCCAGGCCTCTGTTTGCTACAAAGTTCCATGGAGTGCATTCTAAATTACATTTGGAGATACAATACAATTATAGACTCTATGTTCTCATCAAGGTCATAACTCAGAAGTCCAGGAAAGACAAGTAAGGAGAACAAATTATGTTTCTCAAATGTATCTGTCACTCTCTAAGGATAAATAACACCTTTGGGTAACATGAAATGACTTGACTTCTACAAGAAACACCAAAAAGGGATTTCTTTTTTTCCCTCCTATAATTTACTGTATGAAACCTTAACTGTAATAATAAAAGCTGCTTCTATAATGCAGGAAGATAGATTTAGCTGTCATCGGACCCTGGTGATCAGGATTTCCAGTGAAAAAGTTTTCTATTTACATTGGCTTGTAAGAGTTGTGATTGTTGTAAAGCAGACAGCAGTGTGACAATTCAGACAAAGGGATTTTCTTCTTTTTGGAGCTCTTTCCTTGAGAAAAATTGCCCTATCACAACCTGAAAAACTGGAATCTGTCTATTCGGAGCTGTAGAGGTTGGAAGGTACCACTGCCCGGATGGCCACAAGGGGGCTCTCTTGCCCAGCAACTGGAGCACAAGCGAACACTATGACAGAGCCAAGAGATTTCCAAGACTCAGGGTGAACCTCGAGGCAGGGGCAACAATGTGCAGTACTTTGCAGTTGGGTGAGACCTTAACACAATCCTTAAAAGAAACAGAAGGTACAAGTGGACAATATTGCAACCTGAATCAGGGAATTAAAAAAATTATCCAGTTTGGGGCACCTGGGTGGCTCAGTCGGTTAAGCCTCTGACTCTTGATTTTGGCTCAGATCATGATCTCATAGTTTGTGGGTCTGAGCCCCCGCATAGGGCTCTGCACTAATGATGCGGAGCTTGATTGGGATTCTCTCTCCCTCTCTCTCTCTGCCCCTCCCCCATTCGTGCATATGCTTGCTTGCTCTCTCTCTCTCTCTCTCTCAAAGAAAAGAAAATGATCCAATTTATGGGGCTCAGTGGGTCAAGTGTCTGACTCTTGATTTCACCTCAGTTCATGATCTCACAATTGTGAGATACAGTCCCTTGCAGGGCTCCATGCTGAGCATGGAGCCTGCTTAAGATTCTCCCTCTCTCTCTCTCTCTCTCCCCCTCTCCCTCTCCTCTGCCCCTCTCCTCTGCTCACACTCTCTCCCTCAAAAATAATAATAAAAAAGAAAATTGTCCAATCTAGTATCAAGATTCTCTTATCTTTCTTTGATGAACCCTGAATAGCACAGAGGAGAAAACGTACAAGCCCATTTTGCTTTTAACAAGTCTAATTTTGCTAAACCAACAAATGAAAAGCGAATGGCTTATAATACTACCAGACTCGCCATTTCTCAGTAGGTGTTTCCTTACCACATTTACATGTAACAGTCTGTGTAACACAATCCATATGGAATATGGGTAGCAACTCAACAGCTGTATTAAATGGCCAGCCCTCTGCAGCTCATTGCCGAGTGACTTCCTGTAACAGGGACTTTTGACGTTCAAACCTTTCATAATGTAGTGGCTGCCATTAATGAATGCCTATTCAGCTAGTTTACTGGTAACAATAACACAAATCTGTTTCTTCTCCCCACTTCTCTTTCTCTTTTAGTACAGAAAGCACAGTGTTAGAGCAGGCAAATGACCTTATAGGCAGTATTGATAATAACTATTACCATTTAGTGAACCTTTAATATTTTTAGAGCACAATGCAAAATTCTTCTTATGCGCTATCTTCTTTAAAACAAACTTTCTGACATAGGTTTTCTCCTGGTTTTACATTTGGGAAAATAAAGGCTCAGAAAAGTTAGATAAACAGAATCTCAGAGTAAGCTGTAGAAGTAGAATTTGAATCTAAGTGTACCTCCAAAGCCTGGAAACATAAGCACCATGCCATTCTGAATGGTTTTCAGTTCATGTTGGGCCAGGATCCCTTGCTATCCAAGGTATTCCTGTATTTCTGAGAACACTGTGAGCCCTGCCATGGAAGCCCATTTCGTCATCTGAAAATAGGGGCAGAAAAGACCCTCCCCCCCCCCCCTTTTTTTGAGGCCTTTTGCAAGGATTGGAGTTTATGGTTTAAAATGTCTGTACAGTTCCTGGCACCTAGCAAGTCCTCAATAAATGGATGCTGTAACTCTTATTATTCCTAAAATTTCAGTCTACTACCTTCCACCATATGGCCTTGTGGTTTGAAAGAATTAAGTCATCTCCAAAAAAACTAATTTTGCCATGAGAAAAGAATGTTCGGATTGGGCAATTGAGGGCCTATCTCTGCACAAAATACAGGGATCAAATACAGAATGAAAATTCTTTCATCTATACATTTCCTCTTATTGCTCTTGGAGCCACATCAGAAATGAAATCTTTCTTAAAAAAAAAAAGAAAAAAAAAACCAAAAAACAAAAAACGGGGAGCCTGGGTAGGGCTCAGTCGTTCAAGCGACTGACCCCTGATTTCAGCTCAGGTCACGGTCTCCCTGTTGTGAGATGGAGTCCCGAGAGGGGCTCGGTGCTGGGCATGGAGCGTTCTTGAGAATCTCTCTCTCTCTGCCTCTCCCCTGCTCGCACGTGCCCTTGCTCAAGCTCTAAAAAAAAATAATAAGGGAAAAAAAAATCTCCCAGAAAACGTTCTAAGAGCCTTTCCAAAACCTATCCTTCTAAACACACAAAAATTCATTTCTTATAGTCGCTAATTGCACATTCTACCGAGCTGCTTGTGCTGCAGGGAGCTGGGCTATGTTGGAGCAGATCCGCAGGTGGAGCCGAGCTCAGGGCCCTGGGCCACGCCCCGGGAACACAAGGCAGGACTCGCTAGAGCGCCCTCTGGCTCACCGTAGGTGAAGTACGCCACTTCCGGCGGAAGTGAGACGTTGTGCAGCGAGTCGTCCTGCACGTGCTGGTCCACGTACAGCTGGGCCTCGCTGGCCTTCAGGAAGGCCATGAACCTGGCGGTGAAGGAGGCCACGAAGATGGACAGCATCCCGAAGTCTAGCAGGTTCCACAGGTGCAGCACGTACTCCCGCGGCCCCTCCTCCCAGATTTCCTTGCATTCGGACCAAATCATTCCTGCGGGAGAGTGAGAAGGTCAGGCTCATTTTCCATTTCCCTTGGCATTTGTGACCACAGCGGGGCACGGAGGGAACCAGGGTATGAATGTACACGTGAGCTCTTTAGAGCTGAGAACCTTGATAGCCAGGGGCAAAACGGAAACGTGTCTTCGAGGGCCGATTTAGAGACAGGAAATTCTCAGATCGCCAGAAGACCTGTTACCTGCCCCTCTGTTTACAGATAAACCTTCTCCAGGATTGAGGAGAAAGTTCTCATCCTTTCATAGATTCTTGGATGCATTATAGGAGAAATATAGTGTCCAACATTTGTGCATTTTAATAACTGAGAGGTTTTAAGGAAGCATCCCTTTCTAAACGAAATGGAAGGAAACTGAGGGCAAGGAATGGGAAAGGGCTTTCTGAAGGTCCCACATATGGCCTGGAGCCCAGGTGTCCTAACTCCCACATTCGAACACCTTCTATATGTCTGTGATTCAGTGAACATTAATTTTGGGTTGTTAGTTTTTTCATAATTTTTTTATAACATAACTGGGTTTTAAAAACATATCTCGTCATTGTAACATATTAAACAGTGTAGAAGTATGTAAACAAAATGTTGCTAGTTCCCCTACCTAACCTCTAAGCCAGCCTTGCGAAGTAACCCAGAGTTAACAGTTTGATATATGTTCCTCTATATCTGCACTGCCAATATCATGGCCGCTAATCACATGTGGATATTGAGCACATGAAATGTGGCAAGTTGAATGCGAGGTGCTGTGTAAGTGTATTCTAACACACCAGGTATCAAAGACTTAGTAAAAAAAAAAAAAAAAAAAGGGTAAAATACTTCATTTTTTTAGTAGCCATCACCTGTTGAAGTGACACTATTTTAGGTAAGTTAGGTTAGATCAAATATTGTTAATTTCGCCTTTTTATAATGAGGTTACTAGAAAATTTTAAATTAAATATGTGGCTTGTGTACAGCCTTGTACTATATTGAATACTGTCATTCTCTATCTTCTGATGCTGTAAAATGAAATTGGCTTAGATTTTTAAAGTGTAATGATTCAGTAACATTCTGAGCACCTACTATGTGTCAGGCACTGTTTGGTGTACGTGTATGTGTATATTATCTCAGTTAAATCTTTGGAACAACCCCGTGAAGTACATCCTGTTGTTATCTCGTTTTCACAGCGAATGTTCTTTAGGCAGAGAGATTTGTAATGTGCCCACCTAGGAGGCAGGAGATCTGGAATTTGAATCTGGAAGGCCTGTCCCTAAAGTCTGTGCCTTGACCACTGTGTTATTCTGCCTCTTCAGAACTAAAAAATGGATTCAGAACCAGGACTGTGTGGAAAAGACTCTTGAATATTTTGTAAGTGACATTAAGGAGTTTTATAGCCGCTCAAACCTGGGAAAGACTTGACGTCGTACCAGCCCATTCTATGTACTATATTTGGCCTGCATACTTAGGAGGTTAATGTAGTAAAAGAATTGCTAAGTGGTCAGTTAGTGAAACAGTTTCATTCACGAATGCCTCACTTCCAAGAGGTCAGCACTGCCCTGGCTTCTGCACATCAGACATGGCGGCCTGCCTTCCCACAGCCTTCTTCTTCCTTAGCCTCCTTTCTTGGTCCTCATCCTGTCCCACAGCTCTTAAAGGCTGTTGCTTTCCAAGAGTTGGGCCATTCTCAATTTTCCCTCTGTCCCTGACTAAGCTTCGTTCTTCATTTCTTTGCAAATGTCACACAGGTAAACAACTTGCTGTTTTTCTTCAGAGCTTCAAGGCTACATTTCTGCTATGCAGAGAGACTGCTCTAAGTGGATGTCCTGTCAGTGCCAGATATATCACGTATCCCAAGTTGGCCGCCCCGTCTCCCCCTACCTCACAGCCCCACCATTGCCCATTACTCCTTCCTGTGGCCCCAACTCCTCAGGCTGTCACCATGGATCACCACAGTTCTGCAGACCCTCCTCCGGTTGGACTCTCAGTTTTTCAGTTCTATGTCCTTACCTCTTCAAGTACAGGTCAGATCATGGTCACCTGCCCCTGCAGTGTACTCCTTGTCCCTAAGATGAAGTCTGGACTCAAGGGCTAGGCTGTCAGACCTTCCTGTGATCTCTTACTGCACACCCTGGATTTGAGCAAATGCTGGTCTCCCTGAATAGTTCCGCCCCAGCCGTTTGCTGGTGTTCCCTTTTCTGTCTCCTCCATACGTAAACCCAAGCACACTGGCAGATGACCACACTATAATTTGGTAGCCTTTGAGGATGCACCTGCCTAAAAAGCTTGGAGTCAGGAACGGTACTAGGAGGAGGGTGCCAGGGTGGCTCAGTCAGTTAAGCGTCTGACTCTGGCCCTGATCTCATAGTTTGTGGGTTCAAGCCCCACGACAGGCTCCGTGCTGACAGCAAGCAGGCTCTGGGATTCTCTCTGTTCCCCTCCCCCATGTTCTTTCTCTCTCTCTCTCTCCACCCCCCCCCCCCCCCCCCAAGCACAGACGTGCTCTCTCTCTCCCTCCCTCAAAATAAATAAATAAGAATGAAACTAGGAGCAGACAAAGAGTTATGGGCACTGAAGCATGGCTGACTTGGTCACAGGCCCATGTCCGGCCACAGTGGATCATCTCTACTCTGCCCAGAGACTGTTGTTGTTGTTGTTGTTTGTTTGTTTTTAACGTTTATTCGTTTTTGAGAGACAGAGAGCAAGTGCGGGAGGGGCAGAGAGACAGAGACAGGATCCAAAGCAGGCTCCAGGCTCTGAACTGTCAGCACAGAGCCTGAGGCAGGCCTCAAACTCACGAATGTCGAGATCAAGACCTGAGCCGGAGACAGACAGACCCTGAATCGACTGAGCCACCCGGGCACCCCTGCCCAGACAGTGTTTTAATCAGAGTTTTCCCTTTTCTGGTGAAAATGGTCCATTATATAAGAGGAATTGAAACCAAATGTTTTTCTGAGGAGAAAGGCTGTTTAGATAAATGGTGGCTTTGTTTGAAGCAGTGGATTCTAAGCTCTGCATGTCTGTTTCAAATCTGAGTCCCCACAACGGGAAATATCCCAAAAGATTACAGGTCTGTTTATAAGACACTGCTGCCTTACCTTCTTTTTCTTAATCAAGCCACACTTCTCAAGCTTCCCTGTTCAAAATTTGTATGGTAGTTCAGCAAAGTAAAAATTGTCTTAACACTGAAATCACTTTCGATTGTGCCAGTTCAAATAGATGTTTTAAAAATGTGTTTAGAAAAACCATTATAGGCTGGGAGAAGTAATGTTTATTGTTTTTGTCTCCCCTCAAATTAAAATTCCCAGTGTCTTAGTGGAACTACTTTTAGCTGGGCACTAGGCAAGTTGCAGGCTATCACTGGCCTTAATTCAGGAAGTCCTGGGTTCAGGTTCTAGCTTGGCCACTTACTGGGTATTTCAAGTGTTGGAGAGGTGAATAAAATACTGTGCCAAAGATGGCCCATGGGACTAAAACAAGCTCTGGTCTCTAGCTTGGAGACCCCTCCTCCGGTTCTTCTTCCTTCATTTGCCCCGTGAGCGAAAACCCCCACAGATATGGAGGCTGACAACTGTAAGTTACCCTTCCCACTTGCATTCAGCGCTCAGATCTTTGGAGAAATGGTCTCCTCTGAGCCCGCCGGTGGTAAATAAATCTCTGATCCACTAAGATCTCCGAGTGCCGCTTGGTTTTTCTGCCAGTATTCCAGCCTGGTTCCATGATACAAGCACTAAAATATTGGGTATTGGGGTAATTTCAAGCCCTAAAAGCTCTGTGAATCTGAAATGCAGATTGTTTATGGAAGACTGACTTTTCTGACCAATGTAGTAGCTCCTCATTGGGCATTGCAAATCATTTCCTCCATAGTCAAATGCCCTCATCAGTTTTACTAGATTTAAATATTAACTCACCCAGGCTAATTTAAATTATTCCAAGGCCATGAGTAAAAGTAGCATGGGCCCAAGGGTTTGAGCAGCAGGAATGCTTAATGAAAAAAGAAATGTGTGAAATTAAGTACTTTAGTGAGTGAAATTAGGCCCCCTGCTTCCGAGGTTCAGCATTTTATATCCATGCTGGGTATCATGGTCCCTTTCCTCCAGCTTGTCCCTCAGAGGAGTGTTAAAACCCTGGGGCTCAGGGGTAAGGATGCTGGGTACTGGAGCCTCCTTCAAGCAAAATCCCCTTCATTTCTGGATGCCTGGAGTCCAGAGAACAAGGTCACTGAAAATTAATGGGGGGGGGGGGTGGGTGACAGTGGAATAGGCTGGGAAATGCTGGGAAGCCTTGGGAGAAATGAATACCGACATTTGGGCAGTTTCTGAATAATGGCCTGCAGGCTGCTGAGATGGAGCTTGACAGTTCAAAAGGTGGTTCCCTCCCATCCCGAGCCTCAGATTCTATTCAGAAGGGATTCCCCCTTCCGAATCCTCAGGGACTTAAATGTGCACATTCCTTCAGTGGTCTTGGCCCCAAGGCTTTCTGTACACTGCCCAAGCGTCTTCAGCAGAGCAGACTTCCCAGACCACTTCCTGGGGGGACTGTCTGTTCTTTCAGGTCAGCTTCTCAGTACCGGGCCAAAGTGTAGGTGTTCTGTGAACTTGCAGGAGGGAGAGAGAATATGCCCTCAAGCCCTGACAGGCAAACACTATCTCAATGGCAGGTCTTGGCAACAATTCTGGGCCTCAGACACGTTTGGGATTCAGCTGTTTTCCAGGCAGGAAGATGAGGTTAATAGATTTAAAATTTTCTTAGCAAAACTCATCCTGTTTCTCTTCTCTCATTTGAGTTGCTGACAGTTACTGTGCAAGTGCCAAGGCCCTATGCTAAGCACAGGTGGACCCCAGTACACCTTCCTAGCAGCCTGAGAGGTAGTTAAACTGCAGTTAATCTGCACCTTCTGGGTAAAAAAAACCTACATGCCAAGATGGCAAGTAAGTTGTCCAGAGCCACACAGACAGTTCAGGACCCTTGCTGTCCACTGTGCTGTCACCTACCACACCCTTTGGGAGGCACAAGTTTACTCTCACTGGTTAGAAAACTCCTCCACCCACTTAATAGACACTGTTGAGTGCAGACTCCATACCAGCCCCCATCCTGGGGATACAATAACCAAGATGTCAGCCCTTCCTTAGCAAGACCAGTCTAGCACTGGAGACAAATGTATCATAAGCAATAATGAATACTCTCGGTGACAGATGCTGTAATAAAAATGTCCAGAGATTGTTTGTGGAGACACAGACACAGGGATAAGAGCAGTCAGTGTTCCGATCTTGTGACCCAGGAAGGTGCCTGGAACAACTTCCATTTGTTCACTGAATGGAGTGAATTCATGGAGGAGGGGACACTTGGTGTGAGGAACCAGGAGTTATCGTGGTGAGGGAGGAGGGACTGGCAGGGTGTTCTAGATAGTGGGCATGGAAGTGCGGGACAGCAGGCTCTTCCCGCGTGCCTGAAGAGACTGAGTATGGCTCAAGAGTCAGGGAGTGGGGCTGGCAGTTGGCAGCAGGGAAGGTCAGTGAAGAGCCTTCCTTCAGGCCATGAGGAGGAGGCTGGACTGCACTCTGAGCAGCAAGATAGCCCTTAAAGGTGGTAAGCAGAGTAGCTACGTGGTCTGACTTGTTGGGAGAAACTTTGGAAAGTTGACTGGAGCAATCTGCTTGGGAATTTTACCTAAATAAATGGGGAAACGATCAGAAGAATGAATTAGGTGAGGAACTCAGCACATATAATGTTATGATTCTTGGCCAAACCTTGCCGTATGGTTCTGGAGCCAGGACTTAGCACTGTCCTTGAAGAGTTAATAACCCTGGGTGAGTGGAGTGAGGGAGAGGTTGATCCTCACAATTTACCTGTGTGAAAACTAAAGTTCAGAGAGGCGGGGCCACCGAGGAGAAAGGGACACGGGATTGGGTTTCCTGACACCCAGTCCCAAGTATTTTCTTACAGCCCTTTCACAAATGTATTTTCTTACTATGCTGAGCATGTATATCTCCAGTTCACTTTCAATACTGGGATGTCTATTTTAGAAAACACTGCCAGGGTCTAAGAGTGCTGTAGAACAGATCTTTGGACATGAATCTGTTCCTTGATGGAGAAATGGCATGCGTTGTGGAGAGGCTTCCTGCGCTCTGAACCCAATGGCTTTTTGGGAACCACTAATGTTACACAGTCCTCTGATGAGTGTCTCTGGAGCCCCAATCTCCAATTGAAAAGCCACATATCATAAGCTGTTAACAACTACCCCAGAGTTGCCACTGATACTGATAGGCAGGAAGGAGGTTCCTACGGTATGAGCTGATATTGGAGGTTCTCTGGCCTGGAAGGAATGATGCTCCCTGGTTCATTTAGGCCCCCAGAAAGCAGCTCGTTTGACAGTGCTACAGAATACGCATGTCTACTGGCAAATTTAGCCCTCCTTCCTCACTCCTACTTTTCTCTTGCTTTTCTTAATACCATGTTCTGGTTTTTCTTCCATTTCTCGGTGTGTTTCTTAGTCTCCTTGTGGCCCCCACCCTGTGTTTTAACTCTCTGGGATTGAATTCTTCCCAAATTCCTGCTGGTAGTCACCTAAAGCATCTAGAGTGAAGGCAGAATACATTTCTCATTGGGTTTGACTTTTCCGCAGAACTATACAGCAGAAGAGGAACAGCATACACGCCCAGTGTGAGTAGAAGCTTGGGGAAGTGAGCTAGAGCATTGTCACACGACATGGCCCTTGAAAGAGGTCATTGGGAAAACCACATGACCAGATGGAGATGCTGATAGCAAAGGATGGAAAGGGGCAACTACACATTTACATAATTACAGAAATGTTAACATTCATTGAGACAGGAAGAAACAAAGGAAAGCATGTAGTCTTGTCAGAGGTGTTAACTGTTAGGAGGAAAAGGAGCACAGAGAACTGGAGGACAGGGTGGAAGAACTTGCAGCTGCAAACAGGTTGGTTTATGAAGGCCTCGCTTTGAAGGAGACTTTAGAGCAGAAGACCTAAGGAGGTGAGGGCATGAGCCATGCACTCTCTGGGGGAGCTCTCAGGCAGAGGGTCAGCCCCAGCAGAGGTTCTGAGGTAGAAATGGTGTGAGGCAAGGAAACCAGTGGGGCCAAAACAGAGCGAGTGAGGTAGGAAGTGGTGGGAAATGAAGTGGGGTGAAGAGGTGGAAGGCTTTGTAGGCTATTGTAATGACACTGGTGTCACTCTGAGGGAGATGGGGAGCCACTGAAGAGTGTTGAGGCAGAGAGTGAAAAAACCTGATTGTATTTTAAGTGGATCACTCTAGGTCTTGTGTGGAGAATTTACTGAGGCCTGGGGGTTCAAAGAGTAGAAGCAGGCCACCTGGAGAAGGCCATCCACCTCTTTGTGGCCACCGTTTTCCTCCATGAAAGGAGCAAGTTGAACTTGCTAGGGTCCTAAGGTTCTTTTCAGCCCTAGGGCAGCTTTTGGTAGAGGGAATGATGGTGTTTTTATAATCAATCTGTCCAAAGTCCCGCATTCATTCATATGATAGTTATGGGAGAAAAGACCATGTTGCTGTGTATCTAGATGATCAAGGCTTCCCCGCCCAAGTAGAATTCAAAGTTCTGTCATTATAGGCCTCCTGCCATTTCAAGGCTCTCCATGTCTGAGCAGAGGGTAAATCAGACTGTAGACTTTCGGATGTGCCAGCAGTGCACACAGTGTTCAGAATCTTTCTCTCAAAGATTAGTAGTACTTTGTAATAACTAAAGAGCTCCAGAATGTATTTAGGGATAAGGTCATGTTAGTCATATTTTACAACTGCTTCCCCAGTATCTGGTACAGTGCCTGATACATAATATAATGCCTAATAACTAGAAAATATTTATCGAGAAAAGAATTAAGAAAGTAGGAGAAATATCCCAAGAACTTCCACATTGCTCCCACCACTGCATCTAGCAAGCCACCTGCCCTGTGCTCTCAACCCCGGCTTCCCTCCTGTTATACTGGATGAGGAGTTCATGGCCCTGCTAAGTCCATGTCCTCCACTTGCATACTGGATTCCATCCCCTCTGACTACTCCGGAACTTTGCTTCCACATTTGGTGGTGAGGTCTCAGGTCTCATGTGACTTAATCTGCCGGCATTCGACATAAGTCATCACTTCCTGGTTCTTGACACAGTTATTACTTTGATAGACTTCAACACCACTCTCTTGGCTCTCCTCTTACCTAATCTCTTTTGCTAGATACTTCTCGTCTTTCATCCTTTAAGTATCATCACGCCTCAGGGGTCAGTCCTCAGTTTGTCTGACCACATTCACAGTCGAGGTGATTGCATGTAATTTCCTTTAAATATACTGACATGCTCATATTTATGTCTTCAGCACCAGCCTCTCCTTATATACTTATGTACTTCAGACATGTATAGCCAAGTGCTCCTTGACATTTCCACCTGGTTGTCTAATAGGTATCTCAGACTGAACTCTTGATTTCCTTTTCTGCTCTCTCTCCAAACTGCTCCTCCCCTGGTCTTTCCTGTCTCAGTGAATGGTGCTGTATTATACCATTACTTCAGCTAAAACACATGGAATTTTTCTTGACTGCTCTCTTTCTCTTATGCCCCACACAAAATCCAAAAGTAAATATTATCGATTTTATCTTCAGAATGTAATCACCACCTACCACCTCCTCAAAACAAACCATTTCCTGTCTCAATTAACGTACTGGCTTCCTAACTGGTCTCCTTGCCTCTCTTCTTGTTCTAGAATCCTCTGTGCTGTACATAGCAGCCAGTGAACCCCATCAGAAACTTAAGTCAGATGATGTCACTTCTGTGCTCAGAACTTTCTAATGGTTTCTTGTCGTGCTCAGAATAAAATCAAAACTGTGTACAATGGCCTACAAGGCCTTGTGTGATCTGACTCTGCCTATCCCTCTGACTTCATCTCTGTTCTTTCCTCATTCACTAAGCTTCAGCCACATTGGTTTCTTTGCAGTTCCCTTGAATCTAAGCCTTCAACACATACTGATCCCTCTGTCTGGAATGCTTTCCTCCTAGATGTCTGCAAAGCTTACCTTCAGGTCTCTGTTAAAATTTCATCTTCTCAGAGTAGGAAGATGAGAGGACATGCTGTTATCTGCTCAGCTACTCTGAGAAGGTAAAATATGAACAGAGCAGAAGGAAGAGAGGAGCAAGCTACTCAGGTCATTATTCAGTTTGTCTCCTCTATCAGAGAAATTTGAGTACTGACTAGGTATTTAAAGATACAAAAAAAATCATTATGAAACTTTTTTTATGTTTGTGGTTCTGTTTTAGAAAAAAGAATTCTGATTTCTATTACCAGACATGATGGGATTAGTAAACTAGAAAAGAGAGAAGAGATAAAGAAAAAAAGAAACTATCCTCAAACATTGGAGATAGCATAGGACAGTGGTCTTTCAGTAAAGGGAAACCAGCACAGAAAGCCATTTGATCACCATATCTTTCTTTATGGTGGCACATTCCAGTCTGCAGTGCATGGAGAGGGATCCCAGAAGCATGGTAGGCAGTCCTACTGAGTTGAAGAGGCAGAGTCTAGAGTTCAGGAAGGTAGAGGTAATTAGACATTGTGTGGCAGAGTCCCAGAGAGAAGGATACTACGCAAACCAAAAAACAAAACCACCAAGTCCAGAAAATTACATAGGGGTCTTTTTGAACATTTCAATACTAAGTTATGAATGCCAAGAATAAAACTCCACTAACAGCCAGAGAGCTGCAAGCTGAATAGTTTCCAGAGCTCACCCACAATGGAGAGATGTTTGAGCTCCAACCTTCCAGAGTTGAGGTTACTTGTTGATTATCCAGGGCATTTAGTAGAGACTCCAGATGTGTGTCTCTATAGTATAAGGAGAAACAATCCTTATGGTTAATTTTCTCCAGATTCACTGTAAGAAAGCCTGAAAAGCACCACACTCATCTGTAAGTAATTTTAATAGCCTGTCAGAATAAAGCCAAACACTCTTTCAAGGAAGACAACAAAATCTAGATGATCAACAACATAACATATCAAGTGCCCATCATTCAATCAGAAATTACTAACCCACCAAGATGCAGGAAGATGGGATTTATGTCAGGAGAAATATTAGGTAATAGAAGTTAACCCAGAAATTACAGAAATTATAGAATTAGGAGTTAAGGATTTTATAACAGTTACTATAAGTATGCCCACTATGTTCAAGGACTTAAAGGAAAATGTAAACGTCATGAAGAAGGAAATGAAAGATAAAAAGAGAGCCAAAGAGAATTTCAAGCGCTGGAAAATATAATAGCTGAAAGGAAACATTCACCAGTTGGGGATTAGAATCACAGACAATGAGGAAAAAGTATCAGTGAACTTGAAGAGAGAAAAAAAGATTGAAAAAAGAGAACTTATCTTTTAGTGATACACACAAAAATGTTTGTAGATGATATGTACTTGAGATTTGCTTCAAAATACTACAGCATTGGGGGAAGGGAGCTAGTGAAGGCATAGATGAAACAAAGATTAGCCATGACTTCCTAGTTGTTGAACATGAGAGATTGGTCCATGGGTTTTATTATACTCTTGTCTTGATTTTTATATATTCTTGAAATTATTCATAATACAAAGTTTGACAAAAATTAAATAAGACAAAGTGGTTAGAATCTTCTACCTGAAATATAATAGGTAATAGGTCAACAAGTCCACTCCTCCCCAGTACTTTTCATGTAACAGTCTTAAAAACTCAGCTCTGCTTTGATGGGTGGAAACTGGGACTAGGCTATAGAAATTGGGCCCTTTCTAGCTAGAGATACATGCCTCTTATTGGGACAGTGCTCTGATATCCAGGAAGAGAAATATGGGGAATCAGGAGGAAGTCATACTTCAGTAACATATGGTAGCTCTACCTATCCACTTAAGAGCAAGTTAGGTCACACTCACCACAGTCTTCTCCCTGGAGGCCAGTGGGAAAGGTGGTGGGTGAGTGATTGGTGCCATAAATACTCTTTAAGTTTTATCCATAAACCCAACATGTGAGTTACGGTTTGTTTGTTTGTTTTGTTTTGTTTTGTTTTGTTCTGTGTCTTACGCTTTTCCAGAGACATTCAGATGGCCAATAGACACATGAAAACATGCTCAACATCACTCATCATCAGGGAAGTACAAATCAAAACTACACTGAGATACCACCTCACACCAATCAGAGAGGCTAAAATTAACAACTTGGGAAACAACAGATGTTGGTGAGGATGTGAAGAAATGGGAACTCTCTTGCACTGTTGGTGGGAGTGCAAACTGGTACAGCCACTCTGGAAAACAGTGTGGAGGTTCCACAAAAAGTTAAAAATAGAATTATCCTATGACCCAGCAATAGCACTACTAGGAGTTTATCCAAAGGATACAGGAGTGCTGATTCATAGGGTCACATGTACCCCAGTGTTTATAGCAGCACTATTAACAATAGCCAAATTATGGAAAGAGCCCAGATGTCCATCAACTGATGAATGGATAAAGATGTAGTTTATATATACAATGGAATACTACTTTGCAATGAGAAAGAATGAAATCTTGTCATTTGCAATAACATGGATGGAACTGGAGGGTATTATGTTAAGTGAAATAAGTCAGTCAGAGAAAGATACCATATGTTTTCACTCATAACGTGGAATTTGAGAAACTTAACAGAAGACCATAGGGGAAGGGGAAAAATAGTTTCAAACAGAGAGGGAGGCAAACCATAAGAGACTCTTAAATACAGAGAACAAACTGAGGGTTGATGGGGAGGTGGGGGAGCGGGAAGGTGGTGGGCATCGAGGGGTGCACTTGTTGGGATGTACACTAGGTGTTGTATGTAAGTGATGAATCATGGGAATCTACTCCCAAAGTCAAGAGCACACTGTATATATACTGTATGTTAACTAACTTGACAATAAATTACATTAAAAAAATGGAATCTCTGTCTTAGTCAATTTGGACTGCTGTAACAAAGTCACAGGCTGGGTAGCTTATAAACAGAAATTTATTTCTCACAGTTCTGGAGGTTGGAAGTCCAAAATTAGATTGCCAGGCATATTTGGGTTCTGGTGAGAGCCCTCTTCTGGGTTGCAGACTGCTTGTTGTACCCTCACATGGTACCTTCGGGGACCCTTTAACAAGGGCACTGAGGCCATTCATAAGCATTTTGTCCTAATGACCTAATCCCTTTCCAAGGCTCCACTCCCTGATAACATCATATTGGGGTTAGGGGTTTCACATATGGATTTGCGGGGGGATACAGACGTTCAGTCCACTGCAGTGTTAAAGTGTTGAGTTTATCCATGGGGGTATACTAGGGAGAATTGGGATAGGCCTTGAACTGTGAAAGTTAGACCCCAGAACTCACTGCAGCAGGCTTTAATGTCTCTCTACAGCTTTAGTGCCGGTGACTCCACTAAATGAGCCTTTGGTCATAGACTTGCTGGTTGATGGAAAGCCTCTGGTAAGCACGGTATGCTTTCCTGCCCCTGTCCTTTGGATCAAACCTTTATCTCCCTCTTCCTATTTAGAGACCCAGCCCAGAGTCCATATCCCCATTGCTCTCAGCTTGGCCATCTGTAGGATGTTCTCATGTGGTTTGACTGTTGTGGCTCGCTTAGGCTATGTCATTTAATTGCAGCAGGTCATGTGTTGGGCTGTGTTCAAGTACTTAGTTTTTTGTGATTTTGTTGATTGATGGCATACACACTTTGACCCTGTGTACAGTTTTACTCATGTTTGTTAATGTAAACACAGTGAAAATTACACGAATACTGAAATTTTGTGACAAAAGCAAAATCTGGGGTGCATACCATTAGGGTGGTTTCATTAATTGAACACATCGTGATACTACAGAGATGAAATTTGGCAGTTCTGTCTTCAGTTTTGTTTTGCTCAAAAATTCTGATCAAATTCATATTTTTGATACAAATATTATAATTTCTTGATTAGATTTTAGTTATGTACAGTGTCACTGATTATAGCTTTTACAGTTAATCGTTTTTTTCTCCATGTCTAATTTTTTTTTTTTTTTTATCAATTTTGCAAATTTCAGTGTTAGAAAAACCTCTGTCACATTTTGCCTATACAGGTGTAGCTTTTACCATTTTAGTTTATCTTATTGATTTATAGTTCTTATGAAGTAGGCAAAAGAGAGATGGTCTTAGCTAGTCATTGGGGAAATTGGGAACACTTTCTTTGGCAATTCTAGTGGTAGACCTTGGCAGCACAAAATATCACCGCAGGGAGGAATTGCACAGGGTCCTGATGTTCATTAACACAAACAGTGAGAAAATGTTACTCCCCTAACTTTTTAGATTTATATTTATCATCAAGATTCTATTCTATATTAGTAGTCAGTGATAAAAAATATCATTTAAGCTTTGAAGTTTTATACTCTTTACTAGAAACAAAACTTGACTTCCTGAGGCTTCTTATAGACTACACTTAAACGGTCCAAATACATTTTCCCATGCAAGTCTACTTTACAGTCACTTTCAATACGTGTGTATTGAAAAGTATGTAGCACATTTCCTCCAAACATCTTCTTCCGAAATTGGGATTTATATTAAAGGTTTGTGCGTCTTCTACACCAGCATATACAGAAGCTGACTTTGGCTTCCGTATTGGTCATCTGCTTGCCATTTTGCCTGCCAGAGGGCACTCAAGAGGAGAGGAAGAGGTTCAGAAGTCAGAGTTTAATAATGTCCTATTATCATTAGTGGAGGAGAGAATATAGGACAGAGTGACTGCTTACCTAAGACCCACTTCATGATGAGCATTTCTGTCCAGGAGAATTGTGTGGTTTTCACTCTGAAGATCTGTTTCGGGTAGTCTGTGAAGGTTTCGTTGGGCAGGGTTTTAACGCCTTCAAAGCGGTCTGATGCATTCACAACTAACAGTCCCAAAAAGATTGTAAAAGAAACTGCATGGGCTACAAATTTCATGAAAGGGCTCCTCAGGGTTCTTCCTAGCTGGAAACAAAATATGTACAAGACATATTAAACTGGCAGCTGTAGGTGGGTGCAGGCTCTCTTTAAAATGCTTTTGCCAAAAGTTTAGCCAGAGAATCCATTATCTTGGACAGAAGCCGCTAACTGAACCCAGACCACATTTTCTCTTGTGCTTTTATGTGAGATGCTGCTGAACCAAATACATTTTCTGTTGACTTCCATTTTTTTCTATTTAAGAGATTTAGTGGGAGTGGTACAGAGCAGGAGTAGAAGACACTGATGTATCATCATTTTATAATCTACACAGCATCTCGCAACCACATGGATACACATTTTATGCCATTCAAATCTGGAGGAAAATAACCTATCTCAGTAGAGTTCAGAATTAAAACAATTACACACTGGATATGCTCCCTTGCTCTTTTTTCCATTTTCCTGAGTTTTGTTTTTTGATGTTTTGTTTTCAGTGTTGCTTATAACTTGGTAAATTTGTTTAAACTATACATTTCCCACTAGGTACTGCTTTAGCTGTATTCCAAGAAATTTGGACAGGTAGTATGTTCATTGATATTCAGGTATAAATATGTTATAGTTTCCCTTTTGATTTCATTTTTTACCTCACAGGTCTATTTCCAGACATATAGGACTCCCCTCACCCCCTGTACTTTAAAAAATCATATTTTTATTACAGCTTGTGTGTCGATCATAGCCTCTGTGATGCTGCTGTAAAACTTACTGAGGTTTCCCTTGTGGCTCTAGTGCATCATTAACTTGTGCGCTTGTTCCATGTGAGCCTGAGATGATCCAGGAGATGCCCTGTTAGGGAGCAAGTGTTGGCCACATCTTCTCTAGCCCTGGTGTGCCATCCAAAGGCTACTTAAGTCTTTGAGAACTAACCTGCAGGCTACACAGTGAGTCTCCTGACCCCTGTTGATGAACTCGTGTGGGTCCCTTGTAGGTCACTGCCATCACTTGCACCTAAGCACCAAAACTTACTCCTCACCCTGTACACCCTGTACACCAGTCAGATGAGAGCAAAGAGAGGAACCTTTTCTGAAGCTCACTTCCCTCTCCAGAGCAGATGTTCATCTGTAGCCAGTGCCTGGTTAATTGATGTTCACATTCTGACTCATTCAGGAGTCCTAGAGTGAAATGTCACCCAGGAGATAGAGTATTGGTTCAGTAGAAGATCAATTACAGGGGTTTTTGCAGGTAAAATTTCCCTAATTATGACTATGTTTGACATAACATTTATAAATCAGATGGCTTGATAATGTTCTTTTAATATGCTTCAGCATGGTAATCATCCACTTTAATTGTTCTGGTTATGACTAACGTGATTTATTATGATTCTAATGCTATAGAACCTATGTATTGAAATTAAAAAATGCTATTTTTAATTAAAAAAAAAACTTGGCATCTCAGGTCTAGACATTGGGAATCCCTACTATGCTGGAAAAAACTTATTTCAATTCATTTGCATTGTCAAATATCATATGGCACTAATTCTAGTGGCCTACAGACATTTTGTAAATGGCACTCGTTTGTAATGTTCATTATTTACAAAATAGGACTGTAGCTTAGTTTTGATCATACATAGATGTTTTAAATTTGGAATGCACAGGCTAAATCTAAGGACAAATAAAACATCTCACATAAATTCAGTAAGAAAACTGAATTAAACCATGTCTTATTTTGATTTATATATCAAATAGCTGGTTTGAATTTTTTGCCATTTTAGCTGACTGTGTTGGAATCTTGAAGCCCCGTTTCCCAGCCAGGATGCTCGTGTACCCAGGAGTCATCCTTCAATAGTCACTGCATTGTTTCTTGTCAGTGTGTCCTAGCTGGGGTAGTGGTGAGAGTCGAGGGAAGGTGGAGCCTGACTGAAGGGTGGGAAGTGGGGTAGGCTGCGCAGAGGGAAAGGGATGTCAGATCTTGTGTGCCCCAGCAGGGTCCCAGAAATATCAGAAAAAGATAGGGACCATGGGGAGAGACCCAGCTCTTCAGGGATTAATGGCCAGGTTTCCCCAGTCCTTTATCATTAGGCTCTATGTCTTCTGGTGACAACCTGGAGGAGGACACAGGGACACTGCTCCTTCTCACCCATGTGAGGTGCCTGACACAGGAAGCTACACACAGCTGAACCTGAGCTGGCCTTGGTATTTCCCAGAAGACACGGTTTGAGGAATTTAATCTTCTCTTTGTTACCTCCTTCAGGTTCTTATTGTCTGGCAGAAGATGAGACTGTAAAAATTACTGTATCTACTACAAACATAAGAAAAAACTCTGATAAGGCTCTTGTGGTGCCGTGTAAGATGAGCCTGGGTTCAGTCCCCACTCGATCTGAGCCCTAGGGAGGAAAGGTGAGGTTAGGTATTAATGCTCCTTTCCTCTTTTTCTTCTGGGCTTCAAGTCTTCTTTTTAAATGGTCAAAATTTGATAAAGGTCAGCTAAGATCAAATCATGTTAATGGTTTTCTTTTTTTTTCTTTTCTTTCTTTCTTTTTCTCTTTTTTTCTTTTTCTTTTTTTGTTGTTGTGTGTGTGACATTTCCTATTTGTCTCACAAAGATAATTTTTGAGACAAATTACACCTGGGGAAAACTTCTCCTTTCACAAAGCCACCAGGTGAGATAAAAGAAAGGAGAAAAGTCAGCCAAGCATGCCAGCAGCTCATAGCTGGGTCAAGTAACAGTGGTAGGTGTAAAAAAAAAAAAGATGGTAGAGCTTTGGGAGATGTAGACCTTGGTGTGGTCTGCCGTTTGCTCACCAGTGCAAAACTGGTGAGTCTGAATAATGGGCTTAAGCAGCTCTGTCATTACTTGGACCTTGTGAGCAGAGAACTGATACAGGAAATCTAGGCTTGTAGTATCCAAGTACTCTGGCTCACTTCAAACCTCCTGTGTACTATTCTTAAACTCTGAGAAGTATATGAATATGAGAGCAGTTGAGTAGTATTCTTGAATTAGCTGCAAATGAATGGCCTTCATGAGCAATCAGAGGTGGAGTTTTATTGGTTAGCAAGCCTTTGTGTTCCATGCCACTGGGCTCTTAGCCATAACCATAAGTGTAGTCATCTAAATGGGGACCTGGTAGCCACATGCCTGCAAGGTAGGTAATATCTGCAGAAGGAGACCCAGAGAATGTTTCTGACATCTCTCCCCAGTCTTGTACCACCAGAGCCCCCCTCAGCAAATGCCACCCTCACTTGCCACCATGTGCCAGTGGCATCAAGGAAGGGCTCAGTGAAAAATATGGATCATGTTCCAAAAAGAAACATGCACAGCTTCAATGCCAGAGTGGTTCTCAAATGTTAGAGATCCTGGTTAAATTAGGGGTGGGTTTCTCCATATGCTCCCTTTCAAATGCTTAATCAACATGTCTAACCTGGGGCTCAGGAATCTTCTTTTTTTTTTGATCGGGGCAGGGGGTTGTTCACTTGGTGTCTTTAATCTGGGTGTTCTCACATTACCTTGTGAATCCACCCTTTGTCCTGCGGGCTGAAGAGGTGCTGAGTGATAATGGACTCTTGAAGGTAGGGTTTCTCCAGAAAGAAGAGGAAAGAGTAGAGTTTCATGTCATGGTTTTGACTCCTCCCTTCTAGAAAAGTCCTGCCATCTCTAAATTTCTGAATCAGATGCATTGCAAAGTCAAGTAAGCAACAGTTAAGATACTTATATTCAGTATTGAAGGTTCTAATGCTGCCGATGTACTGGAAAGTGTGGGAGGGCAGGCCTCTGTGTGTGTGCGTGCGTGTGCACTCATGTGCAATGGTTAAGGTCAGGTCTCTGGAGCCAGAGATCCTAGATTTCAATCACAGCTCCATAGTTTTTGGCATGTTACTTAGTTCCTCTGTGTCTTAGTTTTTTCATCTGTAAAAAGGGGATAACATATAACTTGTTACATAGGGTTGATGTAAGAAGTGAATAACGTGCAGAAAGCTGAGCAGCTCCTGGCACATGTGAAGCATATGTGAAGTGCCAGGAAGCACTTACTATGTGACACTGGAGGGCCTCACGCAATTCTCCTAAGGGGAAACTTAAACTCAGCTGGCTCTTAAAAAGCTTGTACACAAGGGTTCACAAGGTGGAAGCTACACAGAGTCCTAGTGCATTTATGCCATGAGCTCTTCTGGGGTCCTGTCTATGTGCAACATGTTGCTGGACACTGGAGGGCCTAGAATAAGCTGTAAGGGTTGGTTCTTCCTTTCAATGTTGCTACTATCGATGGAGAGTTGGGGAGAGAATGTTGCAGGACTCAGACCGGGCTACGTGTGGAAGTGATCAGCCTTCTGGTACTCTTAAATCCTGTCCTGGCAAGGTGTCAGGTGAGGGACTCTCCTTTTGGATTTGAGAGCAGACACTTTTGTAATATAAGAGCAAAATACGCTCTATTTCCTGGCACAAATTTCCGCTCCATGGCAATGCTTTAAAAATTGCAGCATCATTTTCTTTAATCTAGTGCTGTCTGCTAGGGGCGAATGACGGGGGGCTCAGAGGCCTTTGACATCATTGTCCTCTCCTGGTTGGCCCTGGACTGCATGGTGTGAGGACCCTTGTGTCAAACCACTTCAGCTTTGGCAAGGCAAAGCAGGGATCTTCCAAAGCTGCAGAGTTCCTTGCACCTCCTCACTGGGTGTTTTTGTTTGGCACCAGGCTGAGGGGTCAGGGCGTGGCAGCTAACACTTTGGCATTCCTCAGTTGAGAGTTATGTGGTAGTATGTGGACTGATGGACCGTATAATGCAGAGACCTCAGGTAGGAGGCTGAATGTATTTACAGCTCTCCTTGTCTGAGTCCTGGGATTGATTTATAAGGATAATTAAACAGTCAAGGTTAACAGGCTTGGAGGAAATCAGTTTCACCTCTCACACCCTTATAATGAAAACTTGTGTGGTTCCTCAACACTTGCATCATGTGGACTTCTGCCCCAGTCCACCTGCTGTAGAGACACTGTTTGAGCCCTTGAGGATGACTGTTCTTCTTTCAGCTCTCAGATTTTAATAGGCAGACAACCTAAATTATGAATTGGAATGGAATAGCAAAGGGTGGAAAACAGGCTATACACACCCTTGGCATCAGAGCCATTGTTGAGAGGAGGAAGAGCTTGGTGGGAAACGATGGACCTGAGAGCATTGGTGCAGGCTAGAACTCACCAGCCTCCCAGTGTGCTGCATGACCTCAGCCGTGTTCGTGATTAAGATGAGAAATGATCAAAAAAATGTCACTGTTCTCTTTATTGACCTTGACAGGCCTGTCCCATGATCCAGACCTGGCATTATCACCTTAGGTACACATCTGTGATTTGGTTACCCTCTTCAGCCACTATATTACTAAGCTGAACTTCTGTTGAAACTCTCATAATCCTTATAATATCCTTATTTAGCTTTCTTTCATAGGGACCCTCAAAACTTTAAATAAAAGTAGAATTGACAGCAGTGGGAATTCAATGGGAAAGAAATGATGAGATAATTTTAGCAAGCCAATCAAGTAATTTTGATGTCCCTAATGGTCCCTAAATTAGGGCAGCAGCTATTAAGTGTAAATGCAGTGTTAATTTGGAAACAGAAACTTCAATATTTGTTAGACGTTGATGGACATTAGCTGACTGATGACGTTTAGCAGTAACATTTTACGAATATGTTTATAAAAAAATCAGCGTATAATTTCTTTGAGGCAGGTGTCAAATTGTGGTTAGAATATGAAGTTGCTGGAATGACGCTGGCTTTTCCATAGATTTATTGGACAGGTATAAAGGAAGTGACCCCTTGGGAGGAGGGATGCTAGCACATTAACAGAATTCTCCACTGTGCCACTTTTCTTGGGAGGACATTGTATTCTGGAGCCTTTGGAGAGTCCTGGTTTCTTCACATGGAAGATGTGACCCTTTTATAATCCCCAGTAATGTAATATATTTGCCAAACTTGAAAGGATTTCTTTCAGAGTGGTGAAAGGAGAGACTAAAAATATCTTGGCTGTTTTATCTGTCCTTTGACTGCCTCAGAGCCACTTTGACAACTAAAGTTTCCCTCTTTAATGAGAGAATCTTTCCTCAGAATGAGCAGTGCCAGCAAGAATTATCACATGCCACAGACTAAGACTTGTCACTCCAATATGGACACACCCTTGTGTTGAACTCAGACTTGCAGCCCAGAAAGTGCTCAGAAGGCACAGGTGGCATAATGGCCAGCTCATATTTATCTTTAGTGCTCTTTTTTGGAGTATTACTGGAAGCTCTGGGAACACCAGATGTCAATCAGACAGGTATCTGAACAGAGGAGAGGAAGCCTCAGCCATTGGGTTAAATTTTCCTGCAATCATTTCTTCCAGAATGTTCTAGAAGTCGACTGTAGGTGTGACCGTATGTTTCATGGTGGTATCAGATTCCAGGATTTATATCGGACCCCAGGAAAGTCCAGAATTCCCTCCACCTTTATGCATCTTTTTTTTTTTTTTTTTTTTGGCATCACATCTTCATGATATTGGCCAAGATGATTCTTCTTAGACCTACTGAAAATCTAAACAATTTAGTCAGCAACTGCAATATCATTTCTTCCTCAATATTTCCCTAGGCCACCAAGCAGGCAGAGGCAAACCAATTTGTTGGTGTTGGCTAGTCCGTTTTCTGGTAGCTGTCACATTTGGTTTTAAAAGCAAAAGTGAGGATTGTCAGTGTTTTGTCTACCAACTGGCTATCATTTTAATGACTGGAAGTCCTGAAATTAGTTTGGGGATCACAGAGTATGGAGGTGAGCATCCCTGTCCATCTGTGATGACTCTGGAGGAAGGCAAGGACCTAACCTGCGGTACAGACTAGAGAATTCCAGGATGAAAACATGTGCCTAAAACCAGTGACCTACTCTAACCCAGTTTTAAGTCTGGTTAGGTTTTTTTATGCACTGTACTTTTTTCAGCTTGTAATGAAAGAGAAAAAAATTGCCTTCATTTACATATGTATCATTTGGGGAGTTCCGATTTAGAAATCCATGACATGGTAGACTGTCAAAGAAACAAAATCCTCAGTAGATGTAAGGTTGAATACCACACGTATTCAGTTTGAGGCCTTTTATATTTAGTACCATTTTACAGAAGAAGGAGTCTGAATCCTCCCCTCTCTCGGTGGCCCACGTCTTACTCTAAGGCAGTGAGCTCACTGCCTGCCTGGTTGGGTGGTCTCAGCAGCAGCCCTGAAGTGTTGGGCCCATCATCCTGGCAAGAGATTCCTCTTAGTGGTGTTGACAAGAGGTTCCATTTAAAACATTTTTTTTTTTTTTAAATGAGAGGTTCCATTTTTCATGAACCACATTGGCTGATCGCATTCCCTGTGGAATCATTTCTCCATGATTTAGTCCCATACGTGCTAACCTTGCCTGAAGCTGCAGTGACTGCTATGGCTCTTTGAGGCTCGGGATCAGATGGCTGGGCTGTAGGGACGGTGGTGTGGCAAGGTTGGCAGCTTGGCACGCGTGTGGGCTCCACTCCCTCCCTCACCAGCAGGCACCGGACATGCCCCTTCCCCATGAGAAAAGAACCCAGCTCTGCACCTTTCCAGCTCTCTTTCTTTCCTTTGTCTTTTCCTTCTTGTGACCTAATTAGCTGCCCATGTGGGACAGAGCCCAATGAAGGAAGCCAGGGAAACTGGGACGATGTTGAGATGGGTCTGCAGTGTCCCCAGATGAGCTGCATTGGACTCTCAGCCTATTAGTTATTTCTCTTTTCTGAACCTACTTCATAAAATATATGTGTCAGAATGTAATTGAGGGAGGGAAATGAGATATTCCATGAAAAGGGCTTAGCCAAAAGAAAGTACTCAATAAATGTTGGCTCTTCCTATTACCATTATTATAATTATCAAAGTGAGTGTAGAGGACATGTCTAGGACATCGCATAATTAGAAGAGCAGAAGTGCCCTGTATTCCCTCTCTCTTCTATTATTGATCAGATTATGGCTCATGTATTTTAAATTCCCCATATTATCACTCCTCTCTGTTTAAAAAAAAAAAAATGAAAAAACAAACAAAGAGCCCAGGTCTGTGTGGTTTTCTACTTGAGCTGAGTATCTCAGGACTATTTTCTTTAAACACGGGAAGTGCTCAGCTGTTGATCTGAACAAATGGACTTGAGGTCATGCTAAGAAGAGAGAAGAAATCACTGCAAACGACATGCACCTTAAGCAGTCTGTACCTTGCTGCACGGAGCAATCCAATAGGCTATGGCGAGAAAAGGGAGGCCTAGGGAGACTCCAAAGACAGCCAGGAATTTCACAGCGATAGACTGTTGACGTAAGCCTGAGAGATTTTCATACCACATGGTAAGCAATTGCTGCTGACAGTTAGGATGAGCAACGAACTGTAAAAACAAAACAAAAACAAAAACAAAACGCAAACAGGAAAATGGCATCGGTAGCACTTGAACAGTATACGACCTATGAGTAGCTCAGGGCTGAGATGTTTTACCTGGGATGTGGCCTGGGTGTTAGAGCAGAGCAGCGGGCAGGTGACCGCTGGGCCCTTCCAGCTTGAGGATGCTGGGTGTCTTGGCACTGAGGTCAGAAGCCTGACAGGACTGGCTGCATCAGTGCTTGGTACTTATCTCGGGCAGAGTTCATTTGGGAGGCAGCATGAGTAATGAATGGAGCACGGATGGGCTGTTGGAGTCCCACATGGGTTTGAAATTTGCTCTACCATTTTCTAGCCAGGTGACCTCGTGTCACTTACCTAATCACTGTGAGTTTCAGTACCTTATTTGCAAAGCAGTCTGTTATCTTGTAGGATTAGCTGTGGTTGCAGAACTGTTCTCTCTTTTCCTCTACTAAGAAAAGTGTTCTGGAGAACATATTAAAACTGAGTATTTCCCTACTGGGTTTTAGTGGTGTTTGCTTGGCCACATAGAACTTTTTGTGGCCTGCTAGAGCATTGATATATGGTGTCCCTGGTATAGTAGCTTCTCACTGCTACCTCTCTCTCTTGCAACTGCCTTAATGCCCAGGTTACAAGACCTCTTATGGCCATTTTGTATCACGTGACCTCACCCCTCTGGATATAGCTTACTGGACTAGGTGAAGAACCCTGACTTAAACTGGCCTGTCAGGTTTTCTCACTGCGATATTTGGGACTAATTGAGAGGGGCAGTTTCTTTATTTACTGGGAAGTTAACAAGTAATCTTGGGAGGTGTGGGTAACCATCTTCTATTGCACGGACTAAGTAGCCAAACAAGCCAATTCAAAGGAAAGAAGAATGAAGATGTGTAGAAAGAGGCTCAGATAGATAGTGTGTGCCCCTCTCTGGGGCCTCGCTCCACTCTGCCCACGTGGTCCATGAGACACTCTTTTATTCATATACAGAGGCTTCCTTATTCTGCTCTATCCAGCAAGTTGGCTTGAGCTGCTGCCACCCAACAGCCTTTTTCTGCAAATATTTGGTGCCACTTGGCCATGTGTTGAGTTGATGTTGAGTCCTGGTCACTGGAAATGGGTAATTGGTAAGTAAAATTTATGGGAATGAAGTTTACGTTTGAGAAAACTTTACTCACTAGCTTATTTTCTCCTTGTGACAGGAGGAAGCCATTGATTGCTTTTGGTAGCCCTGCTTTTTGGCCCTGCAAAGTTTAGCCATGTATCCGTGGATTGGAACAGACAGACTGGGCATTCTTTAAAGGGTCTGACTTTTCATATGATTACACAGGAGCATAATATGCCAATTTTCATCCCATGTGCCTCACTGGGTATTAAGGAGACATGTATAGTGGTTCTGAGCAAATGCAAAACAACTCCTTTTCATTGTTAAGAGTAACGTAAATACAACTGTTTTAAAACATTCTCAGTGCAAATGGCAGCATGTTCTTGTTTCCAGTTTCTGGGAACTCAAGGCAGAGGCCAAGTGATCTGTGAGTATACTATCAGTGGTTTGTTTGGCCATGCAGCAGCCCCCGATAATACCGCTACTCAAACATTAGTGAAAATGAGGCTTTTTGGGTAGCATCACTGGATCCATGGCAACCACTGTGGTCTTTCCCTCTAAGGACAAGAGCAGTGAATTCTCCTCTACCTAAGGTAGGAAACCCCAGGACAGCAGGTGATAGGCTTCCCTATGCCCTTTCTGACTCACAATACAGTGGAGAAAGCAACAGAAAATCATGTGGGTGTTTTAGTAATTATCAGCTTTCTGAGAGTTGAGGTCCCACAGAGGGATGGTGGGTGCGCATGTGAGCCAGTCAGTTTTGTTTGTCAACAGTCATCCTTCCTGGGTGCTGAAATGGCTCTGCTCTGGAGAAGGAGTCCAATTAGAGGGTGAGACGTACGCTTATGAAATAGCAGAAGACCCCTTGGCTCACCCTCTGGCTCCCTGCCCTGTAGCTGCTCTGGAAGGATTTCAGTGCTAAACCCCTCCAGTGGCCTCTCTGTATCTTGGGAGAGTCTGTCCATGCTTTTTCTGTTGCCTCCTGAAGAGAAGTCAGGACAAAAGATTGAGCAGCAGAGCTGGAGGGGAAGAAATGCTGAGAGAGAACACAATGGGGACCATTCCCAGTCTCCCTTGCCTGCCTCAGGGAACACTGGTCACAACTAAAACATAGGGGCTGTCTTGAGACTCTGTCTTCTTGTGGTCAGACATGTCCTAATTTTTATAGCTCTGTTTCTTCCCCCATAGTAAAGCACCCCAGCTCCAAACATGCTGTTTATTGGCAGACAGTCTTTATGGTATAATGCTCCCAGAAAGCTGACAGCAGCGGATAGCTAAAGCCCAAAGTGTTTGTCTTTATATGGGCACTTTTCTATAGTTGTGGTGGGCCTTTGAAGACAACTTTATGACATATAGTTCAGTGTGTAGCAAAAGATTTTTTCTACTGTGTTTTTGAAGCACAGGGAAATATCATCTGTGATCCCAGTAAGGCTAGAGTAATGTGAGACATGCCATCCGGACACAGAGAGCCAGACACTCTAACCAAAAAGGCACTCTAGCTAGGGAACTAAGGCAGGAAGAGTTCCTACAGGGTGGGGCTGGGATGAGGAGGTGGGCAGGGTAAGGATTTTCAAAAGTAGGGTCACAAAGGAATGGATGGAAGAGGAGCCCACAGCTGGAATAGAACGGGAACACAGAAAGTACTGTCTTGGGTTTGCTTTCTTTGGCATCTAGCTCGCAAAAGGATACATGATACCAAGAGCTTTGTCCAGGCCCTTCTTGCCCCAAACCATCTTGGACTGAGTGTGGCACACTTTTATGGAAGTTATTCACGGGAAGAACTGATGAGAACTCCTCAATTTTCCCAGCAGCGTGATTCACACTCGTCATAGCTGGGAGTTCCTGATGGCCTGGGGCTGAGAATCTGGTAAGGCGGGCATACGTGGAGCTGAGCAGTCTCTTCAGAGAAGATAACTCCAGCCATGCCCATGATGGGGATGGACTGTGCCAAGAACCGGGGTTGGAGAGGGAACTTGAGAGAGGTAAAACTGCAGAGAGATAGGAAGGAGGCCTGAGACAGAATTCCCTGCGATGGATGAGGAGACTGCTGGAAAATAGAACCTGAGAATCAGGAGGGACCGGGAGTCTTTTGGCTGCCGGTTTTTGAGTCCATCTTAAGCCAGTTTTCCCGGCAGCTTGTTTGACCAGACTTCATCGTTAATATAATAGCATTTATACCCAAAGCTACTTTTCTGTTGATATCTCACCTAAATGTCTTGTTCCTCCCAGCCCAAGGTGACATAGTGAGAATATAATGCTGGCATATGGGAACTCTTGGGCATGTTAGCCAAATTATGGCTGTTATTTGCTTTTATTTGATCCATGGGCTACCATTTTCTTTTTACAGCTCAAAGGAGAACCATCCCCTTCACTGTCTCCCTGATTTATATTCATACACAAGGACATAGCTGATGTTGTAAGACTAGTTGTTGAAGAGATACATTCCTTAACTAACTAACTAACTAACTAACTATATTTAAAGCTGTTTCAAGGGGGTGCTAATGCCCTTGGGCCAGATACTCCCATTGCAACATGGTCTAAGACTTTCCTGATGTGGGGTGGGTAAGAGTATGGACTGGTACATAGCTTCCTGGGTTCAAGTGCTGGCCCTGCCACTTGCTGGCCATATGTTGTCAGCTCATTGACTCTTTCCATGCTTAGCTTCCTTCTCTCTTCTAGAAATGAAGCTAATAATGAGGATTAAGTAAGTTAGTATTTGTAAAGTGCTTAGAATAATACCTGGCAAATAGTGAGCCCTATATCAGTATTCAGTAAATAAAAATAAATCCATGACTTTGCTTTCCTTGCCCATTTTCTCTTTCCCCTCTCCCTCAGTTTCTTTCTCCTACTCTCTGCAGGTCTTCCTCACCACCCTGTCTTTATTCTTACCTCCACATTGTTTTAGCAGCTATGTTCTTGAAGTGTTGGTGTCTCTGGAAAGGGCAATGTAGCCTAACCGTGTGGGTCAGGTCACTCCGTCTCTATCTAGTCCCTCCCTCCTCGTCCTCCACTAAAGGTGCAGCTTGATTTATCCATGCAGTTAGCTTAAAATGGGCTGGTCTCTGCTGTCAAGTGTATTCTACTGTACCCTGATTCCCTTCTACTGATTAAGGAGCAGTGCAGGTCACTGGACCTGTGGAAAGCCCTTCTCCTCCCTCCTCAATGCCCTGCCTCCCCCGTCCACCACCTTAAAAGCTTTTAAGTCCTGCATTTTGCACTTTTTGCAGGGAGGAAAAGAGGACGACATGACTACATTTGAGCTCAGAGGCTTTGAGACTGTGTGATTTCCATATCGTTTAAGCACAGATTTTTCTCTCTGACACTAGGTGTCATTTACAGAATGATGAGATGTGGCAATGCATGATTTGATAAGCTGAAGAATAACTTAGCTGGAGCAAAATTTATAAAATCCAGTGCTTATACAGAAAATTACTTTCTTTTATACAGATAAACCATCAAAGGGCCCAGTGATGTCTGATGTGACTGTGGTCAAGATTTTCCACTTGGCTTATCACCAGTGTTTGCTTATAGAAACCCGTTTTTCCTGGAAACTGTCTATGTAGGCCACAGACACTGTCTCAAGCTACAATCACCAAGTGGCTTTTCTTAGTGTGGACCATCCGTCTGAATTAGAATGATTCTGTGATGCCATTTCCTGTTTGGAGCATCTCATGGGATTAGGTTTAGGGGTGCTACTGTTTTCCTTCCCATCTTGTCTTGGGAAAGCTCTCAAGTTGTGGAAATTGAGGAGGGAAGAAGAGAAACAGAAATGTCAGTCATTTACTAATTTAGTTTGTTGGTGGTTCCTTTGTTTTCTCATTCACTTCACAAACCTCTCCTCAGTGCTCTCTCTCACCAGGTGCTGTGCCCAACATGGGAAATACAGAGCCAAGTCGCAGTCCTTGTGCACTTGGAGATCTCAGCTCTGTGACTCTGCAAGTAGAATGGGGCTTTGGAGTAACAACACCCTGCCGATTCTGGAGTAGACTCTCTGTGTTGGGTGAATGCATGAATGATGAGTGATCACTCCATCATTGGGAGCACTTGGTGTGCTTTCTCCCATGCGACCTAATACCGAGAGCCCCACATCCTTGGCACAGCCGGTTGCTTTGTTTCCATTGATGACCTTCAGACTGCTCTTCTCTGTGCCAGCACTTAGCAGGGTGGTTGCATTCACAGGCTCTGAGGCTGGCCCGTCCAGGTTCAGGTCCCAGATCTGCCATTTCCTAGCTGTGTGACCCTGAGCATGCCACTTCCCAGGTCCTAGTTTTGTGATCCATGGGAGAGGAGAATGTGTGTTGGGTGCTCAGAACATGACCTGGTGCTTAATATTAAAGGTGGGCATTGATATTATTACTGCTGCCATTATTACTCCCACTCTACTCCCACTCTAGGGATGTCTAAATAGTGCTCTTGGTTCTTTTCCTTGCTGAGTTTATGTCATTAGCAGAGTATTGAGTATCCATGGTGTTTTTAAGAGTTAAAAATTCCTGAAAAATTTAGTATGTTTGATTACAATAAAAAAGCAGAAATTGCCATTAATTTTAAGTTTTCAATTGACGCGGCATTCTGGTATGGGGTCAACATTTTCTCCATGCTCAACGAATCTGTTTATTTAGCCATGAGGCTCCCAAGTGGCCACCACAAGAGGATAGTCTGTGATAGATCTGGGTGGATGGCGGTGGGGGTGAGAAGAGAAAGGTGCTGGGTTTGGAACTTTGGATGGGGAATCCAAACAATCAGACCTCTTTCAAGGAGCCTGTCAGCCTGGGCACTAGACAAAGTAAAAATTCTTGAAGTCACAGCTCAAGTGTTTCTACTATTAATAATTGAAGGCCGGGGCGCCTGGGTGGCTCAGTCGGTTGAGCGTCCGACTTCAGCTCAGGTCACGATCTTGTGGCCTGTGAGTTCGAGCCCCGCGTCAGGCTCTGGGCTGATGGCCCAGAGCCTGGAGCCTGCTTCCGATTCTGTGTCTCCCTCTCTCTCTGCCCCTCCCCCGTTCATGCTCTGTCTCTCTCTGTCTCAAAAATAAATAAATGTTAAAAAAAAAATTAAAGAAAAAATAATTGAGGGCCTACCACATCAAGGGATTTTAGTTATGTTATCTATAATCTTCATAATAATCCTTCCAAAAATGAATGTGTGTGTGTGTGTATATATATATATATATATATATATATCCTCATATACAAATAAAGATGTGCTTTCATCCTCCTCTTGCAGCTGGGGAAAATGAGACTGAGTCACCTCAAACTGCCACAGTCCCACAGCTAGAAAGTGGTTCCAACCTGGGTCTTTCTGATTCCAAAGCCTGAGGTCTTTATATTCCACTCAGTTCCCTTTGGAATGCTGTTGATTTGTTTGGCTTAGATTTTAGTCCTTCCTGGTCTTAGTTCTCTGTCATAAATAAAACAGTAAAAAGCTAACATTTATTGAGCACTCATGTGGATGGGGCCTTGTGCTGAGCACCTTGTGAACACTTTCTCATTTAATCCTTTTAACACACTAGGGTGGGAACTCTCACGCCCTTTATAAAGTGGTACCATAACTGTTCACATCTGTCTCCAGAGTTGACATTCTCAACCACTTCCCTATATTTCCTCTCACAGCCGAAGCTTCCTGCATCTCTTCTGGGTCCCTTCACCATCTTGTTCTTTCTGCCAAGCAGGAAGTCATGTCTGTGAGCCTGCAGATTTCAGCTGTGCCACAGAGATGCACATAGGGTTTTCCAGCCAGAGTTCTGGGTGTCTCCTTTTCACTCTCTGGTGGTGGGCTGTGTCCTCTTGAGGGGGGACAGTCAATCTCTGACTTGCTTCTTCAGAGCAGTGAGAGTCCTATGCTAATCCCATGTCCCCTTCCTTCGCACTGTCTGGGATGGATGGAGAAATGGAGGCAGAAATGGAGGGGATTTTAACTGTAGAGAAAGAAAGCAAGTGAAAGGAAATGAAAGGAAGAAAAAGGAAGAAGAGCAGAGCAAAGGAAGGGAGAGTAGGAGTTGGTTCAGACCTGACTTTCAGCTGCTGCTGCAACTTGACTCCAACTCTTTTCCTTCCATCCCTAGTCTCTGTCCAGATTCTAGCAGCACTGTTCTCACAGCCTACTCCAAGCTTGACCATCGCAGACCCTTTGCTCAAGGTATCTCTGCTACCCAGTTTGCTTCCCCTTTCATCTTCACTATCCAGGTTTTGTTCAGCTCAGTATCTTTCTTGAAAGCTCACCCTCCCTACTCGGGTGAGAATCTCTCTTTCTCTCCTCTCATGCAGTTCTTAGTCTCTCCCTTTTATCATAGTTATATGCCTGGGTGATCCTCTACCAGAGAGAAAACTCCTCCTGGTTGGCTCCTATGGTCCTTAGTATAGTGCTCAATGAATGGGTACTCAGGCAGTGCTATTTGAATGAGTAAATGGCATAGCTAGAAGGTGGGTTCAGACTGAAAATCTGGAACCATCTACAGACCTTCCATACTCATCATCCCAGTTGTTTGGTAGATTCCCAGCACTTCTGGCTATGTCACCACAACTGGATAGACATATGGATATAAGAGGCTGAAAGTTTGCTTGGTCTCCAGCAGACATAATGAACAGACAGATGACTGAATTCACGTCTCGACTGAACTTATTTTCACTGTGGACGTGCCAGGAGATAGGAAAACAATAACAACAACTTGCTTCATTTCAGAAGGCAGTGGAACTAGAAGTTTAAAGATGTTATCAGGAAAAAATTCATACCATTATCTGGAGGGGCTACCCAGGAAATGAGCCAACAAGGGACATAGGTGTTGGCACTCAGGTCTAGGGGATTTTTGCTTCTTTGTTTGGTATGCGTTGCCTCAGCGCACTGCCTCACTGTCCCCACCTTTTGCAGTGCCATTTTCAAAATTCTCCATTTTCTTACTAGTCAAGTGTCTTTCAGACATCCCTCTCATTCATGGGAGAATCCATTTGGATGCCTGTACAGATAGATGTCTCTCACTCCATTCCAGCCTCCCCTACCTCATCTTCCACATGTGCACCCACAAGCTTAACCAGCCCTGGCATGCTTCTTAGTTATTCCTACAGCTGGGTGTCCTGCCAGGCAGCTGGCTACTCACTGAGCCATCCTGCAAATCTGCTGTGCAGCAAGAGGAGATGAGCACTTCTGAAGGCCCTTCACCCCTATGAAGGTTTGATATCATCTGATGAGTTGAATAGCTTACTCCATTGTTCTCTGTGCCTGTTTTCCAGGGACAGCAGGACACAAGAAACTCTCTCCCAGCTTAAATTAAGCAGTCCTCCAATTTCACAGACCAACTGGAATTACATAAATGCCCCAAACTGGTGGGTTACTCTGAGCACTGTATCTCTGACTTAGCTTCTCTCTTACCAGAGACAGAATGGTTTTCCGATGAAGACAGTTGTTCATGAATAGCCTGCGCTTTAGTCTCCGGGGCACAGAGACCTAAACGAATGGTGCTGGACTTCTCCCAGGGCTGTGGGTGAGCCATTTCCTGAGTGCAGGTGCAATGGCAAGGGGCCTTGCCTGACCCTTATGGAGGCGAATGCTAAGTATATGATTTTCCAGTGCTCACCAGGAGTCCTCCCACAGCCCTGAGCGCAGAGGGTGCTGATGACAAAACTTGGTTTCCAGTCTGCCTTCACTCTCACAGCCAGAGTCCCACTGTGGGCTCAGAGTGAGCTTCTAGCCAGCTCCAGATGACTGCCTCTGCTCTTTCGCAATGCCACAGAGAAGCCACTCACCATACCTGGGCAGTGACTCTGTCGTCCCCACTAAGGGTTATGTCATAGCCTGAAACCATAGCAGAAATGGAGGCAGCGTTTCGCAAACCTTCTTAGATTGTCTTCAACTATTCACCTTCTTGGACCTTCCCCTCCAGCCAAGCTGCTCTACATACTGTTCCCAAATATGGCCAGTGTAGCCTACCTGCCTGTGTTCATCTTGCCCTTCTCTGATTCAGTTCCTAATAAGCCTTTGAGACACAACTTTCTCCCACTTTCAAGTTCTGCCAATTCCCTCAACACCCTGAGATGTCTTGGACGCCTCTGGGTCTTGTTCTACGGCCCACTCACTTGGCAGTCATGGCTTAAGGGTCAAGTCGTGAAGAGCTGTACTATTGTGTTTACATCTTATCTCTTCCACTGTTATTAAGCTCTTTGAAGGAACCAACTGTCTGTATCCCCAAGAGTGTGCAGCCTTATGTTTTGCACATAACAGGTGCTCATAATCTTAAACATCTGTTGAGTGATAAATCGTGTGCTCTTCTGAAGCCTCTAAGATTTGCTTTATGATTTTCTCTGTGACTCATCTTTCAGAACAATTTCTAAATATAACAAATTTTGTATTACTCAGGTTCTGATGAACACTTAACTGTCTTCACATCTTTACTAGAAGGCAAACAGGGAGAGGTGATACAAACTAAACCAGACTTTTGTTTTCTTGTGCAGGAGAAGATTGAAGCATGAGACTAAAGTAGGGTTTGAGGATTTTCTTTTGGATTGGATGAGGATTGTTTAATTTCTATGTATGCCATTACCATTGCAAGCTAACATAAATCCAGAAATATTCACACAATAATGATAATAATTATTATTATAATAAAGAGTAGCTGCAGGCACCTGGGTGGCTCAGTTGGTTGAGCGTCTGACTCTTGGTTTCAGCTCAGGTCATGATCTCACTGTTCATCAGTTCGAGCCTCATGTCAGGCTCTGTGCTGACGGTGCAGAGCCTGCTTGGGATTTTCTCTTCTCCCTCTCTCTCTTCCCTTCTCACATGCTCTCTCTCTCTCTCAAAATAAATAAAAACTTAAAAAAAGAATAGCTGTTGTTTATTAAGCATCTATTGTATGTCAGGCTTTGTCCTTAACAGTCACCATATTATTTAGCCCTCATATCAATTCCTTGAGATGGCTGTTGTTATGTCAATATTTTATTTATTATTTTTTAAAAATTTTAACATTTATTTATTTTTGACAGACACAGAGAGACAGAACACGAGCCGAGGAAGGGCAGAGAGAGAGAGGGAGACATAGAATGTGAAGCAGGCTCCAGGCTCTAGCTGTCAGCACAGAGCCTGACACGGGGCCTGAACCCATGAACCGTGAGATCATGACCCGAACTGAAGTTGGACACTTAGCCCACTGAGCCTTCCCAGGTGCCCCAATTATGCTCTTATTTTAAAGATGAAAGTTTGAGACACAGAACTTCAGGAAGTTGCCTGTAATCACAAAGGCAATCATGACATGGTCTAGACTTGAAACCAGGCCACTCTGACTTCAAAGACAGTGGTTAGAACTGTTACCCTGTATTCCCACAAAGTAGATTTTAAATCAGGGAGACATGTCAAAGCACAAGGGACCACAGTGATTTCTCCAAGCCCACAGAGACCCAGGGACCTCATAATTTCAGATGCTGTTAGAACTCTCATCTCTCTGTGTTTCTGTCTGTGGGCCAGCCAAGTCCCAGTGGAGATAAAAATCAGGAATACATAAGGGGAAGGACTCAAGCCAGTTTCCTCAACAACTTTATCTTCCTAAACGGAATAAATCATCACACCAAAGACAAAATCCTGGGTGCTCTCTCCTGCATACAGACAAGAGCAGCAGCAGCTGATTGAGTAGTTGCTTAATGCCTGGTCACCACTTTGCCAGGGACTAGGTTAATGTCGAGGCCACCTAAGCACAGATTTACAGCATTGAAAAGTACAGACTCCAGTAAAAAAACTGCTTTGCTGAGGACCTAATTAGTATCTTGGGTCTCTTGCCAAATCCCACCTGACACAACTTGCTAGAAGAGCTGTAGTTTCACATAATTCTCTGAGCCTGAGTTCTGACTGAATAATGTTCCCAAGTTGGATCCGTAACTCTGCAGACTTTTCCTGGTGGCTTTGCTGTGCCTTAGGTGTAAAGATGCATGGGGGCGTAGAACATGCACTGGCTTTGGGGTCAGTCCACCTGGTGTAAATCTTGGCTCTACCACTGACTGGTGAGGGACTGAGTGGCTTAACTTCTCAGGTCTCAGTTTCTCCATCTATAAAATGACCCTAATCGTGCCTGACTCAAAGTATTTTTCAGGGGTTCAGAAAAAGCAGTTCAATTTTTGGTTTATGGTTCAATTTTGAAGTGCCAAAATACTGTTGTTTTTCTTCTGGTATAATATTTTATTTCTGTAATAAAAGTCAGAAATACAAATCATTTACATGTTAAGCCCTGTCCAAAGAATTATATAAAACATTAATTTTTTTTATCAATCAAGGGTATGCTCACTTACAGAATATTCACCTACAGTTTTCATGGTTTTTAAGTAGAGGAAGAAATTTGATTTAAATTTTTCTTGCAGAATAATTCTTATTCTAGTTCTAAGACTTTATCAACAAGGAGAACATATATTTAAAGGTACTGATTTTGATAAAGGTAATCTGCATCTATATTTAATGAAATAAAAGAAAGCAAAGACTGGAAATACTTTCTTGAAATAAAAGACACAGGTTTCAACCAAAACAAAAATTCTTTTCCTATGTTGATGGAACTAGTGGTAGGTAGTAGGGTGAAGTGGTCATGCATTTTCCAAAAAGGCTTTATCAAATTATCTACTAAAATATTAGGTCAGTTGCAGATGAAGAAATCAGAAGGAGCTCTTTGGAGTTGACTTATAACTTTATGATACCAAAATTTTCAAGTTTGTCTTGCAGAGAAGTGTACATGCATATAATTCAGCAATGATGTATTTGATATGCTTTACTTTTTAAAATCACACTTTACATTTTACCTTTATGTAATTATTTAAAAATCACACTTTAAAATTAATTTTGTCTTTTATGAATTTATATTATAATGCTCGTGTATGTGTAACATATATTTTGTCCATGTTTTATTTTTACTTGATGCTTTTATTTGTATATGCAGTTTTACACTTAAAACACACTCAGGATTAAGTGTCTTTTAAAATTTAAACTTTTTATTTATTATTTATTTAAAAATTTTTTTAATGTTTATTTTATTTTTGAGAGAGAGAGACAGAGCCTGAGCAGGGAAGGGCATAGAGAGAGACACACAGAATCCGAGGCAGGCTCCAGGCTGTGAGCTATCAGCACAGAGCCTGATGTGGGGCTTGAACCCACGAACTGTGAGATCATGAACTGAGCCAAAGTTGGACACTTAACCGATTGAGCCACCCAGGTGCCCCTAAAATTAAAGCTTTTTAAAATTTAAACTTAGGAATTTTCAACACTTATGAAATGTGACCATTACCAGTATTTTGATAATATGAGACATAAATCTTGAAATAAATCTTGACATACCATTACCAGTATTTTGATAATATGAGACATAAATCTTGAAACACCCTTGGTTCAGGAATAAGAAATAGCAGATATGTGACCCAAATGTTAACGGTCTTGTCAGCTGGTGAGTACAGACCAGCCCCATTGACATGCATCTGTCTGTCCAACGACCAGACGTGTAGTAAATGCTATTTGATACTTTGCACCAAGCACCTTCAGGTGTGGAGAATATAGTAGTAAGTGAGGCGGTCAAGTTTTTTGCCTTTGGGAAGATTGTGAATTTCCAAAACTTGCTACGTCAGAGCCCTTTCAGGCTGGATGGCAAGCAGTTTTTTATGATGGCCTCCTATGTGTTTCTACTTGAGTCACATACTAAATGTTCCCTGAAGTGTCCCCAGGTGGCTGATCCAGTGCATAGGTACAGCTGCTGTTGTGTCCCTGTAGCTCTGTTCTAGCTGTCCTACCGTCAGCTCGTTATTCTGTTGTTCTGCTTGCATGGACGCCTCCTGGGCTGGCCTGCACCTACCTCTGTAGTGTGTTTAGCCCTCTGCCCTCTACTCTGCTCTCATGACTTTCTTTCTCCTGCAGTTCTGCTGCTGGCCTGGGGGGCTCCCACGAGGTAGTGGATGCTGAATTCCTCAAGACCTCGAATGCCTTTGTTGTGAGGGCCATCCACTTTCTCAGCACACGTGGCCACTTGCTCACCATCATGTCTAATCTCCACATTTCCATCCGTCTACCCCAGAAATGCCTGTATCTTCTCATGCCCATCTTTTCTAGAGGGCACTCCCTCAATAGAGTCACTGGAACTAATGCCCAGGGTGAAGTAATGCCTTCCACTGTTCCACAGTTTCTCCTTCTCAGGGTTCAGGCCTGCATAATTCTGTTTTGATGATCCCAAGTAGATTACTCGTCTTATTCATGTCACCTCCATTTGACTACATGATTTAGTTTCCCAAAAGCCAGATGGATAAAGGTGTGAAAACCTGAGCCAGTACTCTTAGCTCCCTATATAAAGTTAGCTTGTCTTGGCTTATGGGGAGGTCAGGGAGGACCTGAGGACCACTTCATGCTGAACTCTGAACTCCTGTTCACCCCTATACTCAGGTTTTTCCCAGACTTCTCGTTTCTGGGAATTTGTCTTGCAGTCTTTCCTTAACATTAACCTTATTTCCTGCTCTTCCACTTCCCAGCACCAACCTGACCAACAAAGTGAAACCCAGTGTAGACAATGTTCAGGTTAGTTCTCACAAAGTTCTGGGCCCCATGCAAACAGTAGAGTGTATCTATGATGAATATTCCCTCCCCAACAGCTACCATAATTTTCCACATCTAGAGCACACAGACAACTTTTAAGGGGTGTTTCCTAATTCTTGATGTCGTGCTTCCATTTCTATCATCTGATACTTGAAGGGACATTGTTACTTGACGGAAAGCCTGGCACACACCTTAGCCAGATACGTAGCAAAGGTTGCTGTATTTTCCTCTTCGTGGTATCTGTGTCTGCTCTGTCACTAATGCTTCCAGCCTGGACATCCCCAGTTGCACCTTTTGTTTCTCCAGGAAATCTGGAAATTTATCACATCCAAGACACTGGGAAACCTAAAGTGTTTATTTCTGGTGGAGGCACACCCTGGTCATGCAGGTGACCGCTGGCTGTCATTCTTACATGTCAAATGATGGGTATGAATATTCAGCAACCAATGGAAAGGTCCCCTTGACACTTCTGTTTAGTATTTGAAGAGACACTAGTGCCCTTTGTCACTCAGGGGTCACACCCCAAGGTATATATATGTAGAAAATTTCCTGGTGAGTTAATTTTGGTCTTACTTTGGGTGCTGTTTTTTGTTTTTGTTTTTAATCAACCCATGGCAATAACGTCTTTATTTCTCTCAGAATGTTCATATTCTTCAGAAGTAGAAACTGAATCTCATAAGCAATTGTGATATGTTTAAGCTTACATGCATGTATGTATGCATAAATTTGTATCTGTCTGTCCATCCCTCCATCCATCCATCCATCCATCCATCCATTCACCCATATGCTCGTCCAGAAAATACCTATTGAGCCAGATACCACGAACACAAATGTTAAAAATAATGTTCTGGCTTTCATGGCCCTCTAAGTCTAGTCAGGGAGACTGGTAAACAGGAAGATTCATTGTAGCTCAGTCGGTGCTATAGCAGTGCTATCAGGATGCTATGAAAGAGCAGAGAAGAAGCAACCCATCCCAAGAGGGGATACGGAGGGGCAGTGAGGGAAGGCTTCCTGGAGGAGGAGGGTTTTTTGAGCTGAGCTAGAGAGTCTGTTAGCAGACCATCAAGAGAGTCAGGAAGGGCATGCTGAAAAGAAGGACCTGCAAAGAATTTGGGCTTCTAAGTCAGATAGATCTTGCTTTAAATCTTGACTTTGCCTCTCAGGCAGTGCTATTGCATCTGGAAAGTGGGGATGACGATATTGATGGTGCGCTGAATGAGGGTATTCAGAGCACTTGGTATGGTTAAGGGCACAGATTAAGCACTTAATAGATTGTTGTTTTATTAGTGATGCCTCGGAACCTAACGTGTCAGGAGAGATGAAGATAGCTCAGGGTGGATGACCTTTGGAGAGCAGTAGGAGGTAGGAGCTGCTCAGGAGTCTTGCATCACCCTAACATGGAGACTAAACGTGCCTCAGAAAAACAGGGTTTCTTGGCAGCTAATAGTCTTTCATTTTTAGATATATGGGCAGGAACCCATAATGTAGATTGTATGCACACACTTGTCCCCACTTCCGCCCCTGCTGTACTCCCATTTACCAAAGAGCAGAACAACATCATTTAAATTACAGCATCAGACAGTCTCAAAAGGCTCCAGAGGCACCTGATTCATGGAACCTGCCCAGCAGACAATTATAATTTATTGCATTGTCCAGGATTCTGTTTGCAACTTCTTTAAATGTTAATGATCAATAATGTAATTATGATGGGGAAAGTTTCTGGGCCAGTTGTGAGTTTAATTGGATTTACAAAGCCATCTGGAGCTTTGCAGAATTCTTTGTATATTATTTCCAGACCAAGTTTGGATAGCTTCTGGTTGCTATAATGTCCAACATATAGCAAAGACACTTTCCCAAGCTCTGAGAATCCAGAAGGGTAGACCTGGGTCAGAGGACACAGGGATGATGGTAGATTCTGTAATCTCCCCTCTCCTCAACTCCCCAAGAACAGGGAAGGGGCCAGTAAGGATGGATTTCTTCTAAGAACTGAGCTCCCTTCATCTGGACAAGAGGCTTGATCAATTACTGCCCACTATGGGTAGAGAAAAAGAACATTTCTTCCCATATCTTTGAGATTTTTGATAATCTGGTTCTTGCATACTTCCCATCCTGCCAATCTCCTTTTTCTTTCAGTGTGATGTAGCTCCACTCCCCACTCTTCCTGAAACATACTAAGGTCTCACTTGACCACCTTGACCAAAATAGAAGTCTTCCCTCTACCTGCCAATCAGTCCCTTCCTGCCTCTTACCCTGCTTTGTTTATATCACTTGGTAACCACCAGACTTTATGGTACACGTTTATCATCTGTCACTGCACTAGAATGTAAGCTCCATAATGGTAAGGACTTTTTTTTTTTAAATTGCATTGTGTTCACAGTACTCAGAACAGTGTCCAGTACATAGTAGCCTTTTAATAAATATTTGCTGAATGAATGAATGAATGAATGAATGAATGAATGAATCTTCTAGCTCATCTCCTTAACTCTACCATGTGCCCCTACAAATAAGAAGTCTAACCCTTTCTTTCTGCCTGGGGGTAGATGGCCTTTCTAAAGATAGTGATAATAATCTCTCCCATCTCGCATGTTCTGCAGTGTGACAGAGGTGGGGTCTGTTTCCACTGCCACTGATGCTGGGCTAGCTCTCAGTGATCTATTTTGAACAACAGAATGTGGTAGAAGTGATGCTGCAGAACTTTCCAAGACTGGACCTTAGAGATCTTCAGCATCTCTTTTCACTCCTGGGAAAGCTCCCTCTTCAAAGACAACTGCCCTGTAGGAGACCACCCCCCCTGAGATCACTGTGCTGTTAGGAAATGCAACATAGCCATGTGGAGGGGGAGAAGGCAGGGAGAGAGAGAGAAAGAGAGGAGAGGAGAAGAGAGAGACAGAAACACACTATATAAAAGGGCATTCATGTGCCAGACACGTAAGTGAAGCCTTCTAGAATCTTCCATTTCAGCCTAACCACCAATTAGCTTACACCAGTTTGATACAGCTGAGCAAAGGACTCCAGCTGATGCACTGTGGCCATAAGAACTTCTCACTTGAGTCATGCCAGATTTCCTGATCCACAGAATTGTAAGCAGATAAAAGTATTTGTTGTTTTTTTAAGCCACTGAGTATTAAGCACCAGAAGATAAGTTGAACGCTTGTGTTGCTTTCAGTCCCAGCTCTCCGTGTTACCTCCTTCTCCATGGGACTATTGGGTGAGAGCTCCCTCCACAGCTTTCAACTGTTCTCTCCTGGGACGCTCATCCTCTTTTCGTCTCCTCCTCTCCTTCACAGAAGAAGTGTTCCTCCTAATCGCAGCTGGCTCTCACCTGTGTTCTTGACCTTCTCCACAGCCTCTGGACTATCTGAAATCTGGTCCCTGAACTCTGATGCAATTGCTTTCTCAAAATCATGTTAATTTCCTCCACTCCTCGGACCTGATAGTCTGTTCTCTGTCTTCCTGTCCTTGGATACCTCTGTAACCCAGATACCACCTCCTGCCCACTGAGCTGTAGATGCCCTTCCCTTAATCTCCTCTGCATCACTGGGTGTCTGAATAACCCTCTTGGAAGGGGCACCTGGATGGCTCAGTTTGTTGAGTGGCCGACTGTTGATTTTAGCTCAGTCATGATCTCACAGTCATGGGATCAATCCCCGCACAGGGCTCTGCACCGGGTGTGGTGCCTGCTTGCGATTCTTTCTCTCCCTCTCTCTGCCCCTCCCCTATGCATGCCCACACTCTTTCTCTCTCAAAAAAATAATAATAAAAAGAATAACCTTCCTGGGAGATGAGCCTGTCATGTTTTCTCAGCTGAAGTATCATGATGGGAGAATGATTGGCCTTCTACTTCCTGTGGAGGTGTCCAGGAGGATTCTGTGAGCCAAGTAGTTGTGGTTCAGGAGGAAGTACATAGTTCTTGGGATTGGTTCCAAAAACCACATGCTGGCCATTTTGGGGTATCAAGGTCTAGTGAGGGGGAGGGGATGGAGAAGGGTATCTGATATTGGAGAGATGCTTCCTGAGACTAGAAGAAGAAATTGGGCTTTATGAGTTTTCTGTGGGGTGTAGACATCAGATTGCCCTTGAACTCTGCCCCATAGGTAGAAAGACCCCCAGATGGCGGTCATTCCAGAGTGCTGGGGGATTCACCAGTGCCAAGTGGCTTCTTTGTGGAAAGGGAGGACCTCAGCAGTAGTCTGGCCCAGAGATCCTGCTTCATTGGAAGCTCCATGAGGGAAGGGACTCCTGTCTGTTCTGTTTTGTTATTGTATTCCCAATACAATAGCAGGGACAGAGTCGCTGCTCAAACAAACTGTTAAATGAATTAGATGGAGCTACAGCTTGGGCAGATGGTGTTGATCAGTGCGTGCTAGGGGCAGTGGGTATCCACAAGAAGTGGATGGGCCAAGAGCCCTCCTTTGGGTATACAGGTGAGTTTTCAGGATTGTGGTGTGACACAGAGGAGGATGCTCCACAGTGACTGAGACAGGATTTTCTGGCCACCTGGGTAGGAGATATGGGGCCAGATTTCACATGGCTTAGAAAAGTAAAAAATGTTAGGGAGCCAACATTTATTGGATATATATGATGTACCAGGCGTTATTCTAGGTGATTTTCATGTGTTAATTTAATCCTCACACTAATCCTATGGCATAGACACCATTGTTTTTTTTTTTTTTTTTAAAAAGCATGAACAGGGGAGGGTCAGAGAAAGAGGGAGACACAGAATCTGAAACAGGCTCCAGGCTCTGAGCTGTCAGCACAGAGCCCGACATGGGGCTCGAACCCATGGACCGCGAGATCATGACCTGAGCCGAAGTCGGACACTTAACCGACTGAGCCACCCAGGCGCCCCTTTTATGTTTTTTCTTAAGCAAGTGAGGAAACTGAGGCACAGAGAGGCTAGGTCACTTGTTTAAGGTCACACAACCAAGATGTCAACCACCCAAATACTCCCATTCCACGTATGAGATTTCTTAACCCAAGAGTCCTGAAGCAAATTCATACTGGTTATATCTGTTTCTCCACTAATTACATGTATAGTACTATATATCTATGTACATAAAATTTTAATAGTATAATAAAATGACATTTCCAACGGAACAGATTAAGGCTAGAAATAGAAAACTGTTTTCTAATAATAGAGTATAATACCTTGGAGCGGGCTGTGCTGTGCCTGCTACCTAGATAATGTGTAGCCAGTCCTGTAACTAGTACCTGCTGCGGATTAGAATAATTCCTGAAAGATAGCATTTGCAATGTGCTAGTCGTCCACATTTATCAGGTACCTACTATGTTCTAGGCCTTTATAAGGCACGCATTATGACCCGTACTTTAGAGATGAAGGAAAAACAAAGTTAAGTGGTTTGCTTAAGGTGACTTCAGGCTGTCTCAATCCAGAGCTCATGATTCTAGCCCCTCCTCCACCTAGAAAAGATTCACCGTGATCCACACGTTGAAAGATCGGGTTTTCCGCAGAATCACGCACTCTTTGATTTTTTGGGAGGGAGTCCATTATTTCAGGAAGAAGTCTTTAACAACAGTATTACATAGTTGTGCATACATGTGCAATGTTCATAAATACAATAACCAGTTACAATTACAATAGAACATATATACGTGTATGTCCCCTACCCTCATAGTACACCATTTTCTCTGGCCAGTGGGCTATTATCGGCTAGGGATCTGTAACTGGTGATGACGGATCTGGTTTTTGGAATTCTGTCTTTATAAATCCTCCCTAATGGGCCTTAATAGCACTAAATTTCAGCATGCTGGTTATTGAAAGCAGCTTCCAAATTAGTGAACATTTAAACATCTTTTTGCTCATTGAATGAGGGTCCTTGTTAGAAAACCAAGTACTATTTTGCATCCACTGAAAATAATCCAGGGAAACTGAAGGATCCACTGAGAGGTTTAGTTTCTCTGAGGATCTTGGCTGAGTTAGTTTCTGTAGCCAGAGACTTCCTCCAGTTTCCGGCACTTCTCTGCCTTTGTGCACAGGGCTTGTGGGTTGAGTAGGAGCACCTGACTCTGTGGGTTCACTTGCCCCCCATGCCTCTTCTCTTTGGCAATTTTCTGGCACCCTCTAGGCGGGGGAAGCTGGTCTTAACCCCTCAGGTCCCAGCACAGCCTGGTGGCTAAGAACAGAGGCTTTGAGACCAGGGATTTAAGTTGGAATTCCTCTTCTACTTCGTACCAGTTGCCCAACTTTTGGAGAGTTGCGTTCCCTCTCTGGGCCCCCATACCTTCATCAGTAATATGGGGACATGTGACCAAGGCTGTGAGGCTGAGGCACGCACATGAAGTGTGGGGACAGGGCTGGCACTCCTGAGAGAGAAATACTCTATATGTGTTCTTCCTGAGCATTTCTCTTGAGTTCTGATTATTTCTCTCCTTGTCCTCTGTCTAGTCCTTCCCCCACTCATGTGGGCCCAGGGCTCTGCACTGCTGCATCCTATCACAAAGTCCCCTAGGCTCCAAGATGGCCTCCAATATCCTCCGTCACCTAAGTGAAATCTCTGTTAGGGCAATTTAGGGATCTGAGTAATACAGTTTGTCCTGTGATTGATAGGCCAGACTCCCACAGAAACTTCTAGGTTGAATTTGTGTGCTGGATTGCAAAGCCCCATTTTCTACTTCCAAAAAACCAGTTATGCAAGATTTCTTCTTTCTTTTCATGAACACAGCTACCACTTTACTTTAGGCTCGCATCACCTCCCATTCGACTCTTCCAGTAGCATCTTAGCTCCCGTTCTGTACACTATCAAACCCTGCTACTCGAACTGTCTTATGGTAACAAGGCTACCTCCAGTTATGACCTAGCACTTAGCCACAAATATATGTAAAAAGTTCTGTATTGCGCAAGAGCCATTCATGTCACCTTTGAAAAGGTCAAGGCTCCAATATGCAAATGCTAAAGGATGTTGGTGGTGGTGTGTAGTGAATGGCTGTGGGTGGGGAGAATTCGCGTAGAAAATGCTCATCTGCATAGTGACCAGAGGAATACATTTTAATATATCTAATACTTGCAAAGTACCGATGAAACTGGTTCAGTTGTATAATACTGCTGATATTGAAAAATAGTGTAGCCCTTGAAAAATAATTTTGCAATATGTGTTCCACAGATATTTGTGTCCTTTGACCCAGGAGCCTCACTCTCACAAAGTCAGTTTTCGGAAATAACAAAAAGAAGGAAAGAAAATGATATGTATGAAGATAATAGAAAAATATAAATCTATGAAAAAAGCAAATGTCTATCAGTAGACAAGATATAAACTGTGATACATGAGTCTTATCCTGTCATAAAAATAATAATTATAGAAAACAATAGAAAAGTGTTCTAATGCTAGGTGAATCACATCACAGAATTATTTACCCTATGGTTGTAAGTATGTGAATACATGTGTCTGTATGGGAAATAGTTGGAGGCATGTCAAGAAATGAAAACAATCAACATGTGGACACGATTGTAGATTATTCTTTTCCTTTTAAAATTTTTTCCTATTTTTAGGCTGTTTGTGTAACAAATGAAGTAAGTATGATTATAAAGGCAACCTGTAGAGACAACGTCATTGATTCCATTTCTGTTATGGAATGAAGGTCATACATTTCAGCACATCTTCATAGCCTGTCACATCTGGCCCCACATCCCTAGCAGGTTGCATTTTCTCTGACCTCAGGCTTCTGGTCTCCAGTTGCCACTCCCCATCTTGTCCTTCCTCCCCAGGCTCTTCTCTTCCCATATGCCTTCGCTCTCACCATCTGCAGTTCTCCAAACATTATCACACTTTTGTGCTTCCCTCCCATTTCTTTGTCTGGAATATCTTCATTCCCCTTTTCTTTTGAGCTCTGACCCATCTTTTAGGGTTTGACTCAAAAGCTACCCCTTCTTCTTCCTTAAAGTTTTCCCACATCATTTTTGCCTGAGTTAATCTTTCCTTTCTTTGTTAGATAAAGGGCTGAATTGAGGTCTGGGTAGCCCTTTAGGAGGTAAGCTCCTGATGCCAGGGGCTGGGTCTTTCTTTTTAATGCTCACAGATTTAGCTGATAACAGGTGTCATATGATTATCTCCTCCTTGAAGTTTGCAACTCTGCCTGTTCAGAAAGAGCTAACACCTATTAGAAGGAGAGCAAGCAAAGCAATCAAATGATGATACATCAGATGGGTTTATTATGGAATAATACTATAAAAATTGATAATTTCTTCAGGATTCAGTTTTGGGCCAAAATATTATGAACTTTATTAATCAAGTAGTGGTATTTTATATTTAAATAACTTCCCTTCCTCCCTCCCTTCCTTCCTTCCTTCCTTCCCTCCTCTCCCTCCCTCTCTCTCATTCATTCGTTTATTCATAAAATAACCATGTCAGTGGCGATCTGAGTTTCCATGGACTCATTGCCAATAGTTATAGGAGTCCAAGAATGAGACAAATAATAGCTAATATTCATAACTCATCATAGGCTACTTTGCTATTTGATTCTCAAGAGAACCCTGAGAGTTTCCTCAACAGTTTTTAGGAATGCACGTCATCTAGAACATGAGATTTTACTGTATTTCAGAAAAATAAAACCTGGAAGAAAACTCAGGTGTATTTCATCCATTGACTCATCTGCTTACTCAGTAAATAATTTTGAGCATCTCTTGCTTGCTCGGGTCTGCTATAGGCTCAGGATACAGAGATGAGCTGCTGCCACAGAGTTTAGTGTGTTGGGGGAAATAGACAGTAAACAAGTAAACAAATGATACTACAACAGAACATGTACTGGGATTGAGAGTGGCTGATGAGGGAGGGAGCAACATGGTGACATTCAGATAGAATGATCAAGAAGGTCTCTCTCAGAAGGAGATAGCTGATCTGAGTTTTGAATGATGAAGAAGGTCCAGCCAGTAGAGATATGAGGGAAAGGCATCAATAACTTCTCTGGGTTGGGCATTAGTATGGAGTGTTGAAGGGAGAGAGAAGGAGGCAGTGTAGTTGGAGATGAGTGAGCAAGAGTGAGCTTGGTGTGAGGTGAATTTGGAGAGGAAGCAGAGGCTAAGCCGTGCAGCACCTTGTAGGGCATGGTTAGTAGTTTGGATTTTAAGCACTTTAATGGCATGAAAGATGGTGGTGGTGGCCCACCTAGATCTCTTTACCTGTTAGGCCCTCCCATCCCCTGCTGGTGGGGGTGTTGGCTGCTGAGGGCTCACTGATAAATCCTTCTCCAGAAGTTTACCTTTACCCCTGGGAGCTGCTTTGCCCAGAAATGCCTGGCAGGTTATGCTTCTCCCCTGGGGGCAACCTACAAGTAATGACCGACTGATACAGATGCCCCTTGCTTTGCTACGGTGCTACTCATACATCAGAGCTCTCCCACGAGATCAGGCTGAAGTTAGCTTCACCGAAATCATTTCTTACATTAGCTTCTTCTCCAGCTTCTGCCCCCTCATTGTAGGATTCTTCTAAGATTGCTCACTTGCACAAGGACCCTTGTCTCAGGCTCTGCTTCTTACAGTGAGGATTATTAAGACTGAAAGCTTCCTGAGGGCAGGGACTCCACCTGGCTTGTTCCCTTTGAGATGGAAGATGGGAGTGGGGTGTGACAGGATCTGATTACTTAAAAAATTTTGTAACTGTAGCTTGTGTGTGGGACAGGGGGAGGAGGGAAGAGGTAAGAAGAACATTTGGAGGCTATTCCAATCTTTTAAGTACAGTATGCCTATGGCCTGGATTATGTAAGTCAAGGGATCTCTATTAAGCACAGATTTTCATCCACAATTATACTTAAAAAACTCCCCTTCCATCAAGGAATTTACAAATGACCTTAGGCAGATGAATGTTAATAAAAGAATAATGCATTATGGTACCTAATGGGAGGAATATATAAAAGATCAAATGCTCGTTAAGACTCTGAATCTATATATGACCACTTAGAGGAGAAATAATGAGAGTTTGTCTTTAGCTTAATTACTGGAGTTAGTCACAGGTCCTTGGGGGGACTATAATTTCTAAGATCTGTTTGACTCTGGGATAAAAGTGACAATTTGAAAATGGCTCTTGTTGTGCTTTCCACTTTGGGCTAGTAAATGCATCTGATTTGCATCTATTTCTTGGAGGCATTGGGGATTTATGTTGCTCCCTTGAATGCTCCTCAAATTCTTCTCTTCTTGTTAACCTCCAAATCAGGATGTAATAATAATCAGACTCTGACTATTTTAACAGATGCAGCACATGATGAATATCATGATAGTTTCAGAAGCTAAGGCTGCGTAGCCTAGGAAACATGATAACCAAGAAGAAGAAAAATGCTTTAAAGGATTATCCTTTCATGCAAATATTTATATAGTGAAAGAGCTGAACAAAAGGCAGCAAAATAACCAAAAAGCAATAGTTTTCTCCCCTATTGTGACAGCCGTTACTTTGAGGATCTGAAATCTCTTTTTGCAAAAGCATAGTAGTATCTGATCTTTAGAGGAAGTTGTATCAGACGATTCACAGCAGGCCTGAGGAAGGGCAGAGAGGAGGCCTCAGGTGCTGTGCTTTTCCCTCTTAAAACAGCCAGGCAGGATATGGGGGTGGGCTAGCAACTCATGCTAGTGAGTGCAGGGAGCAATCCTGAGGTCCACTGTGGAACAGTAAGTGATCTGAGTCCTCCTTTGGGGGACAAAGGCCCCAGAGGGTCTCTCCGAGACTCTCCATGGACACCCTGGGAGCCACCCACCTCTTTGCTCCATCCCTAAGACTGCCAGGCCAGAACCAATGTTAGGGTTTCTTTGGATAGTAAGAGTTCTTTCCCAGAGTTTCAACCCCAGAGGACACATGTCATCATGGAGAAAGTGGAGATGGTGGCCTCATACTTGAAGACCAGCCTGGAACATCATCTGAATATTATAAGGAGTTATATTTAAAAAAAATTTTTTTTAACGTTTATTTATTTTTGAGACAGAGAGAGACAGAGCATGAACGGGGGAGGGGCAGAGAGAGAGGGAGACACAGAATTGGAAGCCGGCTCCGGGCTCCGAGCCGTCAGCCCAGAGCCCGACGGGGGGCTCGAACTCACGGACTGTGAGATCGTGACCTGAGCTGAAGTCGGACGCTCAACCGACTGAGCCACCCAGGCGCCCCTAAGGAGTTATATTTAGTTTGAGAACGATTAAAGCCTATGTATGACTTTGCACTTTGTGCCCATCTATTCGTTTACTCAGCAGGGAGCCTGTACATTATGTGCCGGGTAAGTACTGTTCACAGACCAAGATGAATGAGGAGAGGTCCTACTTTGCAGGAGCTCAGTCTTTCCGAAATTTAGAATCATAAGAGCCTTTAAAAAACACATTCCCTGGGCTTCCACTTAGAAGAATTGGATTAGAGACTCTGTGGGTGGGGCACCGACTTTGGTGTTTTTGAATAAAGCTCTCAGGTGGTTTCATGGTGCAGCTAAGTTTGAGAATTTAGTTCCAAGAGATACAGTGAGTTTGAGTTTGATTTAACCTTGGATTTGGTCTAGAGAGATGCAATACATCCTTGGAGAACTGTAATCCCTGCCCCCGGGGTTTGTAGTTAAGGGATTGAGGCCTGGATTCTGAAAACCATCCCAGAGATTCTCAACAAGGAATGATTTTGTTCCCACCCTTTCCCCCAGGGACATGAGTGACTATCTGGAGACATTTTTGGTTGACACAACATGGGGGGAGAAGGCTACTGGCATCTAGTGGGTGGAGGCCAGGGACGTTGCTAACTTTCCTATAATGCACAGGATGGTGCCCCCAGCAAAACAAAAACAACAAAAACAAAACAAAACAAAACAAAACAAAACCCAAAAAACAACTGGCCCAAAATGTCAATAGTACTGAATTTGAGAAACACTGGTTTAGACTTAAGAGTAGTTCTACTTATAAAACCACCATGGCAAGCAGCTTCCACTAGCTAACATTTATTACACACTTACCGTGTTCTGGCTGCATTATGTGTGTTAATAAACATCGATTATCATTTTATTAGGTATTATTTGCTCTCATTATAGAGGTAAGGAAGCTGAGGCCACATATCTAGTAGGGGAAGGACTTAGGACTTGAACATGCACAGTTAGGCTTCCAGATGCAACACTGTACTGCTGTCCAACAGACTCTATTTTTCCTCTGAGAGTTTTGCCAGGCAGAAAAGGGATACATGCGTAGTTGGATTAGTCCTTCTTAAGATTTGCTGCTTGAGAAAAACAACACTTCCTTTAATCTATGCAAAAGATAGCCCCTCTGAGCTGACAGATTAATGGACATTGATAATTTTTGTGCCATGTGGTCAGGCTAGGGTTACACAAGTGCTGAGAGGAATCCCCAAAGAGGATGCAGATTAATGCTTTCAACACCAATGGATTCTAACAGTGTTTGGCAGCTACCGGGCACCCTGTGGTGCAGTTTGGGGTAGTGCCTGACCAGCCAGACTGTGTTTGTGACAACTCTGATCTTCTTAACTCTGAGCATCTGGTAAAACGATGCCTCAGCAGGAAAACACAGTGGGAGAATGTCTGCTTAGAGCATGTGAGTGTCTGAATGGACTCTCAGACGTCCTCTAGAAAGCCCTGGTGTCCCCAGGTCCCCTTTGCTCACTGTCCCTGTGCTCCATGCAGACAGAGGAAATGAAACAGAACCCCAGAAGAGGTCATCTTCCCTCTCTCTAGTGTCCCTCCCCATGGTCACTGCACTTGGGTGAGGGGTATCAGTCAATTGTGCTTCTGCTGGACCTCGTTGTCTCTTGTAGTGCAAATTTAGGTCGGGAGACTCTTGAGCATCAAGGTCCACCTTACCTGGGAGCCTGCTACAGGCTAGCAGATTAGGTTGCTTAACTACAGTCACATACTCAGTAAGCAGAGAACCTGAGCAGGCACACTCGCAACCATAACACGTTCTATTTTCTTCTCCTGGCCATTTTTCCAGGTAGGAAAATGGGCCCATTTACAGCATGACTGTCACATGTGCACAGGGTGGTGATTTTTGGAAGAAAGAAGCAAAGAGACTTCTGCTGGGTTAGAGCCCTTGCCCAGCGTTAGACAGAGTGGTGATATGGGTGCAGTTGGCCCCCTGCCCCCCAGCTCACCCCTAGCTCATTGGTCTTATTCTCTGAGGGGAAAACTGTGGGCATGTTTTGTGCACTTCAGGGCCCTGTGTATATGAAGAAATCTTGAAATGAAGTTGACAGCATGGAATTGAGGTTCATGGAGGACACTGACTTGGCATGTTACCATTTTTGTGGTAGAGATTTTCTATTTTTATTAAGAACACAGGCTATTGGCAGAGAATTTACAATCTCTCCAGTCTTGGCTGGGATATCAGCTCTACTGTTCAGCTGTCTCTTCCATCTCCCACGGAATTTTTCCTCAACTTTTTTTTCTCACTTTTTTGAGGCTGCCTTCTACCTCAGAGGGTGATTCTACTTCCTACTTATAGAGAATTTGAGGCTGTTAATATGAATTCCTTCAACTTTTGTCCTTTTGATAGTCATTTGGGGTATCTGCCGGCTAGCTTCATTTTCCTATCCTTTCAAAATACGGCAGGGTTATACTTCCTGGCTTCTCCCATGGTGCTGGTGGGCTATGTGACTAGTTGTTTACAATGAGTTGTAAGTGGAAACAACGTGAGTCACTTCTAGGTGGAAGCATTTACTTGTTGGTGTGGGACTCTCCCTTGCCGGAGTTCCCTTTGGCAAGGTGGGAACTTTGGACAGGGTAGCTGTTCTTTTCAGCCTGGGTTCCTGAGTGAAATCTGTTCCAAGATGGAAACAGAATGAGCAACAAATAAGCCGCCTTTTGTTAAAAGCCACTACACCTTCGGCTTTGCTTGTCAACACAGCTTAATGGTGCCTGTCTTCATTAATATCCTGTCTCTTTCGCCCAGCAACCATGCTGTATCCATACCCGCCCTTTTTGCCTTCCAGCCTTTCTCTGACGAAAAGCTGTCTCTCCATCTTTCCTCATCTTTACAACCACTTCCGATTAAAATTCTCCACTGGCTTCCTCTTAGTCTTAGAAAGGAAGGAGAACAACAGCCTTTAGCATGGTCTAGGAGCCTCCGCAAGGTCTGGGCCCCGCCCGTGTGTTTACACTCATCCGTATGTACCCTGCTCTTCCTGACGCCTTCCAACTCAGCCACATTTACCTTTCAGTTTCTCTTATATGCTGTATTTTTTTTTTCTCACCACAGGGCCTTCGAATATGCTTTGAGCATGTTCTGTCCCTCAGAAATGTCCTCCCAAAGTCTGGTTAACTTTTTATTCTTTAGCTCTCGGAGCAGATATGACTTCCTCGGCGAAACCTTCACTGACCTCCCTGATTAGGTCACATCTAGCTTTAGACGTTATAATACCACGCTCTTCTCTTTTATAATAGTTGCTTCAGTTGCAACATGACAGTTTATTGGTGTGATGTTTTGATTAATACCTGTCTTTCCCATGATGGCTGAGATCGTGTCATTTGTATTCACCATCATGTCCCTGGCGACTAGCACAGCATGCTTTGTAGTCCTCACTGAAAGCTTGTTGAAGGCATGCTTGGGGATATCCACCCATATTGTCCAGTGTGGTACCGCTGCCCACATGTGGCTTTGATATTTAAGTTAATTTAAAAATTACTAGGAATTGCGTTCCATAAGTACATTAGCCACATTTCAAGTGCTGGCTAGCCATAACAAGCTAGTGCCTACCATGTCAGTTTCCATCATCACAGAAAATTCCCTGGGATAGTGCTGCCAGGATAAAGTCCTAGCGGCTGTGTAATGAAATCCCCTCAAGGATTTGGTTTGGACAAGCTTTCCAGCCTGCTCCTTTCCCACAGTGATATAGCCATTGGGAAGCACTTGTCCCCCTCTAAGCATATCCCCAAACATGCCACTATCCCTCAGGTATCTGTGACTTTTCAGCTTTTACCTCCCTCTGCGTAAATTATCCTTCCTCACTTCTCTGCTAAATTGACATCCCATCTAGGACCTCTCATCCTCTTAGCCCCAGCTCAAGCATTTCTGCTTCTGGGAAACTTTTCTTAGGGTCATGACCGAGCTGGTCACTGCTTCCTCTGGCCTCCATGCTGCCCCTTCCCATTTCTATTTGTCCTACTCAGACAGGATTGTAACCATTGTTCACACTTCTCTCTCCTTTGCTATATACACTCTTCAAGGGCGAGGCCTGGGTCTTTGTCTTCTCACTCTCCCCAGTGCTCAGCACAAAGTTGGTGGTGTAGTAGACATAGTGAATGTTTGTTAAATGTTGTCTAAGGAAATGAATGAAAATTACAGGGGCTATTATTTCCTTAGTACAGTGGTGTGGAGAAAAATGGAACTGTCTTAGTAGGGCTAATAAGAACCAGCCCCCCTACCCCAAACCCCACCTTCATTCCTTCTCCTTCCCATTGTCCTGTCCCAAGGCTTTATTTCATGTGAGATTAGCTTTCTGAGCTGGGAAGCACCCAGGAGCTTGGCAGAGTCAGGAAAGGGAACCTCTGTACTTTCAGAGTCTGGAAGCCTAGGCAAAATGGAACTACGCCTTTACTAGTCTCATCAGTTTGAAGGAAAGATGGCCAGTACCATGCTTGGGTCCCACAAACCAAGCCACAGGCCAGGACGCTAGAACTGGAGCTACCTGCAAGTCTGAAAGAGGTGACTGCTGTGAATTCTACTTTGCTCAGCTAGTGAAGTGCAGAGGCTATTGCTGCCATAGTCATAGCATCCCTGTCCCCACCTTCCCCACCACCCAGTGGCTCTTTCAGGGTAGTACTGTCGTACCAACCTTGGGATACCCAGCAGGCTGTAGAGCTCACAGGCAGTGGCTGAAACAGCTTGTATTCACGTGTTCTCCTTTTTTAAATTTGTAGTAGATCTTTGCTTTGTTATGTCCAATGGGACCTCTATCACCTCTACAAGGTGGAGTTAAGGCTTCTGTCATGTAACCAGGACCTTCTGCGTCTCTCTGACCCACTCTCCTATGGCATTTGAGCTTGGAGGACACATGTCTACAAAGTTCTTTCAGAAAATAGGAGATTAATATGATCATCATTATGGTAGACCTGGAGTCAGGAAGAAGGAAGGGATGATGGAGGGGAAGAAAAGGAAAATAGCATCCCTGTGAGCCTAGAGATAAAGAAGCAAAAAAGAGGAGAGAGAGAAAGATGGGAGTGAAGAGCCCAGATGTGTGTCTTCAGTTAGACAAGTTGAATAGAGCAACAAGGACGGTGTCTGGATCTCTGTGACCAGCCACTCAACAATGACCATGTGCCAGACACTGGGCTCCCTTTATGGGTGCAGCCTGGGTCCAGCTGAGTCTAAATGAATTTCAAGACTGGTTGGATCTTCCCCAATGGTAGAGCTGGAAGTCTCCAAAGCATTAGAGTTGGTATGCAGAGGGAGAAGAATGCTTTTAATTAAGAAAGCTATTAGTCATGGTTCCAAGGGGACAGAGAGAGATGGAGAAAACAGCAAGATGCCTGTTAGTCACATTGGCCCTGAAGGAGAAGACCAAGGTGAGCTGTAGGCCAAAGCTGGAGGAGTTGTTTTATTTATCCATGAGGCACAGGTAGACTTGCTTCTGAGCTTAAGTGTGATTCAGCATGGGGAAAAAAGCATCCTTGTTTCTTCATAAGGCAAGCTTGGCTTCTGGAGGGACTGTAGTCTATAAAGGCTGGGATGGACTGGGATGGGTCGCAGAAATGCATTAAGTAATGTGAACATTGACTCTAGGCCAGTGCAATATGTGTATTATATTGCTTCATTTATATCCACAGGCTGATGGGCCTGAGGCTGTTTGTGGTACACTTAATTTATCCCATTTTATTCTATCATAATCCTACCATGAAGTAGGTATTATTATCCAAAGTTTATGTATAAGACAAGTCAGACACAGAGAGGCTAAGTGACTTGCTTAAGTGGCTCCATTAATAAGTGGTTGGACCAGGATTAACCTCAAAGGGCATCTTTTTTATTTTTTTTAATGTTTATTTACTTTGAGAGAGAGTGTATGCATGTGCATGTACATGGGAGCATGGGAACAGCAGAAAGAGGGAGAGAGAGAATCCCAAACAGGCTCCATGGTGTCAGTGCAGAGCCTGACACAGGGCTCAAACTTACAAACTAGGAGATCATGAGCTGAGCCAAAATCAAGAGTTAGACGTTTATCCAGTTGAGCCACCCAGGTGCTCAAAGGGCATCTTAGCCACTTCTCCAACACTGCCTACTGGAGACACTTATTAACATTTCATATGACACATCTTGGTTTTTTGTGGAGGCTGAGTTACCCTCTTTAGGCAAAAGTCATGAAGGACAACCATATCCTCACAAGGCCTTTTGTCTTTTCTGGAGGAATTTTAGGCTATAATGACAATGTCCTTACCCAGGGGGAAGTTTCTTGCATTTTCTAGGGAGAAGACAAAGGACAAGATAGGGATGTCTCTGGAAATAGAAAGATTGTCTAGTTCCAAGGAAGGAGGACATCACTGAGTAACAGCAATGATGCTTCCCTGTGGAACTCCAGAGAACTTTACACTTTCCAGAGCATTTCCTCTCATATCCATTCATTTGAGAGTTCACAGAAAACTCTGAAGCAAAAGCTTATATGCCCATTTTGCATATGGGGAATGAGACCCAGAGAGCTTCAAAGATTTGAAGTGAAATAATCATGCTAAACATCTGGTTTCCTGACACCCATGTCATGATTCTTTTCTCTCTACTAGGTGGTCCCTTGTGCACTGGTGGAATAGCTGTCTTTATCTAATGGAGGCTGACATTATGATTGAGCCAGCCAGAAGACTAGCATTAGTGTGTTGCCTGAAGAGAGGCAGACATTCAAGTGAAGGACATGATCCAGGGCTCATTACCAGCCACAGGGTGGCACCTACCAGACTTGAATCTATGCATTTCATAGACCATGTAGGCTGATCCTGTATTAAAGTTTCCCAAAGACTGTTACATGGAAAACTAGTTTCACCAGATGTTCCATGAGAAATAGAGTTCTTTGGTCAAGTAATACATATTGTAGTCATCTTTTAATGAGAGTAGAAATGCGTATTAAAAGTTCTATAATGTCTTTAAAGCAAAGAAATCCATTGAACTCTACTCAAGATCTCCAAATTCATTTGAACACAAAACCTTTTTTTAAGGTCATAGTTATTAGCAGCCCATGAAACTGCCAAGAACAACTAGTTTGCATTAATTACTGAATTCATGGTTTGATTTGATATCATGTAGACAAAGATTTAGGAAGTTTTTATGGTTTTTATTCCAGCCTTAAAACTAACGTATATATCAGGTGTAAAAAGCAATGTCTTTATAACTAGGCCTTGGTGCTAGTCATTTCATAACTCAATGACCCAGGGTTAGATTGTGCCCATGCAAGCATGCTAAAGTTCATAAATTAAAAATGAAATCTCATTATAATATTAATACACCTTTTTAATATTCGGTATTTTCACTGGTAATTCATGATGAATAAATGTCAGGGAAAGCTCTGAGTCTGTCTGCTGTTGCATAATGGCATACATGGTTTGAGAGACTTTCTACCCATTGTAGGTCTTTGATATGAGCAAGGCTGACTTTTTATGCAAGTTGTTTATCATCTTCCTACCTATCGATTGCCCCAGGCATTCGACATTCATGATGGATGTTTCCTGAGACCTTTATGACTCCCCTAATTGGCAAATACCACTAAATAATTTCCCTCATAAAGCCTTTTTATTTTGCTCCAAACTGTCATGTGTGTGGAGTGCTTCACTTTTTCTTCTCATTCCTCACCAGGGCTGTTTCGTACTTGGTAGGTGACAACAAGAGGTGGTGGCCAGACTTCTGGACTAGCTACTGATCTACCCTCAGTGACAGTTTTGCTAAGAGGTTTAGATTTGTGTTTCAGAGAAATGGTGAATACTTGCACTTTGTGGGCCACTGGAATTGCTTACAAATAGCCAAAACTGTCAATGTAGAGTCAGCCGATGCCAAACGTCCCTTGTTCTTTGCCTCCACCCCGTGCTCCTTCCCTGTGTCTGGAGGCAGCCAGACACACTGACCTGGGGGAGGGAGGAAATGCTTGGGGTTCTGGAAACTTGAGCTCATCTTTAACACTGCTAAAGAGTCACCATAGCAGGGTTTGTGTGAACTCCAAGGCCATGGATATCTCAGCAGCTGCTGGAATGGATTGCTGTGCTCTGATGAAAAGCCTCAGTGAGCTCTTGGAGTTGGCAAAAAAATGAGCTTTTCTGAGCTAAGAAAAGAGGGTTGTACTTGAAGCTGCAGCTCTCTCCCTCTCTTTTCGTAGCCCTGTGATTTCAAATGGTAATGAAAGGTCACCTTTCCCATGATTTGTGTAGTTTAACTTTGGGATCAGAGTCTTTGAAAAAGCTATTTTTATTTTTTTATTATTAAAAGTAAAAAGACAAGAAGATTTTTTTCAAACTTAAAAGCTCTCACTAGCTAAATTCCACAGATATATGTGACTCATTGAAGGATGGTTCACTCCACACAAATTAAGAGAATCAAGCAAGAGGAGAAGTGCCCAGAGGTCAGTTTGGGGGCATTGAAACTACCCCCAGTATTGACCCTGTGAAATAGTTGGGGAAAAAAATGAAACCCCTAAAGGTTGGTCCCCCATTTTGCTTACATGCGAAGCACGATGGTATTTAAACACATGGATCTTGGGAGCTCTGCTCTGCAGTTTTCATCGGGGTGGATGATATCATCTAACATAAGAGCAGAGTCTCAAAAATGTGGAGTACATCTAGAGTGGAAGCATCATTGAGTTTTGCTGCTTAGGACTTCAGTCTGACCACCCTCTGTGGGTCTGAGGGCTACAGGGTGCCTGTGACCATCAAAGACACCTTGAGGTTGACTGAGGAGGTGGGACAAGTATTACTCCTGTCAAAGTCTACTTGAGATTCCTACTATGTACTGTCATAAGCCTTTGGAGTGAAATTCCTCTGAGGCTGCCAGAACCACGGATCCCATGAAGCCTCCACAGTCAAACGTTTTCAACAAGTCCCCAGGCCCACAGAGAAAGCTCAACCAATGCTATTGATAGACTGGAGTAATATGTTTCTCATGAAAACTTGGGAGTTGGCCTACTTGCTGATGTGATGTCACATTGTCCCTCCAGTAGTTTGGAGGCTGAAAATCTCCTCTTTTGTTTTCCATGCTCAAAGCCTGTTCATGGAATTACAGTCATGCTAGCTATCTCTCTTGGGGAGTGAAGGAATGGGGTGTTGAGAGGGGCTCTGAGCAGTCCTGCAAGGCAGGCAGTTCTCTGTCTAGAAAGAAGTTGGGCGATGGGTGTTTTCACGGTCACCTTGTGGGAACGTAAAATATGCATGGGCCCACCGCCCTGCAAGGCAGGAAGGCCTGGAGAGGTAGGGAAGCTTACCTTCTTGACTTCGTATTTAATGGCGAGTTTGATCCGGCTCAGACTTGGACGGTGGTGGTCGGACCAGACTTGGAAGTTCACATCACCATTTAAAATTGCTTCCACCTCTTCTGTGTCTCGGCATAGGTCCAGCACGCCCACCACAAAATCCTTGCATTGCATAGATAACTTCCTGTAATCATTCTAACAGAATAAAGAGAAATCAGGGGTGTGTCACACTGAGCCCCGCAGATCGGCTTGCCCAGCAAAGCAGTGTCCACCCAGTGTTAGCTTACAGAGAGCAGTGGAGCCAGGGTGTGCTGCATCCAGAAGGCACAGCAACCCAGAGGGCATCTCTACACTGGGATTTGTCAGGGTGTGCTGCATGGGCCACCTACGTCTGAGTCACCTTTGGTGCATGCTGAAACTGCAGATTTCCAGGTCCTGTCACCGACTGACTGGCTGGTCAGAATTCCTGCAGAGGCCCAGGAATCTGTCTTTTAACCTTGCTCTCTTAAGCAAGGCTTAAGCAAGGCTGCTGAAGCCCATCCTGGGCTCTTTCCAAGCAGCAGTTCTTTGTACTCAGTTCTGGGAGAGGGGTGATAAATGAACTTAATTTTAAGGCTGGAAATAACACTTTGCTCATTTAGCTCCAATGTATAGTGGTAACTGTTCTACACAGGAAGTTTATGGGAAAGATATGGCTGATAGGCTAAAATTGGAAAAAAATGTACACAGGTGAGCTTTCTTTTTATGGCCTGGAAAACCTGCTAGTGAACTGTAAATTTAAATATCAAATGTAATTTAAATCTAACAGGATCCTTTCTTACCACAAATCCTTTTATATGGCAAACACGGCTCCTTAAATTACTTGCCTGTTGAATAAACATTTTTAGAGCTTCATCTTTGTTTTGTTCAGTCTTTTTTTTTTTTTTTTAATGAGTTGCCTCTGGAGTTCCCTGTACTCTTCCCTAGGTGTACCTTTCAGAATTCTCTTCGCGAGGCTGCAATTCCTTTCCTAGTGATATGCCAACCTCGCTCTCCCCAAAACAGATTGCTTCAATTCCACATTAATGATCCAAAATGTCGGACAAAAAAATGTTTCTTGTCACCCTCATGTCACTACTCCCCCAAATATTTTTCTCTAGAGGTTTCCTTGTTTGTTTGTTAGTTGAAACAAGTCTATTCAGAGGGGACACAAGAGCCAGATGTCACTTTTAGTATTGATCAATGTCAGCAATCCAGACTGGTAAATAGTAGTTGGCCAACAGGAATGCAGGTTTGCTTTTCCAGAATTTGGATTCCTGAGTAAATAGGTAGGAGTCTGGCAAGCTGTAGAAGCTTAGCCATTTTTCTGAATTAATGATTCTTGTCTCCTTCCAGCACTGCTGCGTCAAAATGTCACTGAGCATTAGAGAAAGAAGGCAGTAAACGTTTGTTTGCTGGGAGAAGGATCAAGAAAATGTTTTCTGATAGGAGGTGCCACCCTTCATTTTTATATATAATTTAAAGAGAAGAAGGGAATTCTGGGTAGGAAAATGACTGCTCGGCTCAGGGAGATTGTCATGGAGAGAAATGCAGGGAAGATGCTAGGAGTATTCTAGGTTTCGGTATCTGGCACAGAGCTGGGTAGTGTTATGAAGAGCTGTGTTCTGTGTGCCTCATCCTTAACACCCCTCCCTCCCTCACTCCCTTCCTTCCCTCTCTCACTACTGAGGGCCTACCACGTACCAGGCAATGAAAACTTGGCAATGAACAAGGCATATGTGGTCTCTGAGTAGTGTGTGGGTAGAGGAGCCTAGGTATCCACTCTCTGGATTGCATAACAGTAATGCTAAGTAAAACTTGCTCAGAGCTTATTCCAGCTAGGATATTCTGAGAGCCCCGATGAGCCAGAGGTGGGAAACTCCAGGGACTGGGCTCAGCAAAAGGGACCTATTCAACTCTGGTGGTCCTGCTACCACAACTCAGGTTCCCTAAGTCTCTGGCTCCCACTCCATCACTGTTATTGTCTCTTTCTTGAAAAGAAGCAGTATCTGACTACTGTTGCCTGTTCCTGATAAGACAGACACTTCCCCATTAATTGGACATGGCGTCATATTCTTGGTAGAAACTCCTGCCTAAAACTGAGTGCATGGAGAGACACAGAAAAGAAGTGGAAAGGGCTTGACCCAGCCTATGGCCCAAGCTCCCAATGCTAGGAATATCAGGCTGTATTTCCCCAGAGCCTCTGTACGTTTCTGGGCTCAGTGCAGTTCAGAATACCAGGTACCGTTTTATTTGAGACTTTTACTTCCCTGGATTCTTTCAGCTAGCCTGGCCATAAAAAGGGGAGACACACCAGACACAGCAGCCAAAGCGCGTGGTTTACTTTTTGCCTCCTGCATTAGACACTGAGGCTGGAAGGCAACAAACCTGGTGTGTGCAGATGGCTGGAAGAGTCAGGGAGAACCTGGGCCTGCTAGGAGGACAGAGATGACATGGGTACGCACAGCTGCAGATGGTGGGGGGTGGTTATGGCCAGGCCCAGGCTTATCAGAGAACTGTAGGTGAACATCTCTGGGGAATTATGATGAATGTAATTACTGGGCCAACACTGAGCTCAGTGAGCCTTCCAAGTCACACTGTCCAACTTTAGTTGGGGGTAGATGAGACACTCACCCAGGACCTCACAGGTGCCCTTTTAAAAATATTTTCGTTTCTACACATTAAAGTCTGTCAGTCCCACTGGGTGACAGATGTTCTTCTTACAGCATCTCACTTAATCCTTATAAAAATGTCACGATGGAAGGACTACCAGCATTTCCAGCTTAAAAAGAGGAAACTGAGACCCGGAGGGAGAAAATAACAGGTTGAATCCACTTTCCCTTCTGTTAGTAACTCACTCATCTCTGGATCACTCTTACCTTCCTTGAAGAATTTAGCTTCTGTCTCACTGCCCTCTTCCAACATTATTGCTCTTGTTATTCTTGGTGGTTCTAATATCCAGAAAGATGGCCCTCCCGTTACTCTCCTCTCTTATTTCCTTGATAGTATCTTTCCCAATGACCCCAGCATCTTTCCTTAACTCTTAACCCAGCTGTTCATTCTCTTAATTATTCCCCACAACTTCAGCTCCTTCATGACTCCACCTTCAAGTCTCCCCGTTTCTGACCACCGCCTCCTATGGGGCAAGCTCACTCCCAACCCCAGCAATCCTTTGATTCTACCATACCTACAAGCCATTGATTATACCTCCCTCTTACCAGTTTTCATTCCCTTTAGATGTCTGTCTCCCTCCTTGCAGTGCTTATATTTCACGGGCATTTGTTAAAATCATCCCTGTACGTATATCATCAGCTCTCTTGCCCTCCTCTTATTTCATCCTTCCCATTGAACAAAAGCCGGTCTTCAGTCTAACTCTCCACTGCCCTGTTCCTACCTCTGAATAGTAAATGTGGCTGGAGAACACACAACTGCACTGATCACACATGCTATAGAGTACCTCCAACCTCAAGTAGTACTTGATGCCTCTGGGCTGTTTATCCTCTCTCTCTCCTAACAAGTATTTCATACCTTCTCTTTTCCTCAGTCTTCTGACACCTCACCACTTCCTCCTAACTCTTAAATGAGGACGTTGTTTCCTGTTTTGCTTGGAAAATAGAAGTTATCAGAAGAGAAGCACCACATGCTGACACCATCACATATTCTGCCTTCATGCATCTATACTCATAGACCGTTTTTCCTTCTCTTTCTGTGGATGAAGTGTTCTTGTTCCTAAATAAGGCCAACTCGTCCACTTTGGTGCTGGATGTCAGCCCCTTACACCTACTCCTGCAATCTTCTTTTCTTTCTCCTGTGTTGTCAATTTCTCCCTCTCCCTACTGGCTCAGTGTACAAACATGGTGCTATTCTCTTCTCTTAAAAAAGAATTTCTTTTGACCCCACTTTCCTGTCCAGTTACCACTACAATTTTCTGTTCCCTTTTATAGCAAAACTCTCAGTAGAGTTGTCTACACTCATTGTTTCCCAATGTCCTCCAGGCATTTTTTCTTACTTCATTCAATGAGACTTTCACACCCACATCCACTTTCTCCACTGAGATTGTTTTTATCAGGGTCACAAGTGACTTTTAGGTTGCCAAATCCATTGGTTGATTCTCAATCCTCACATTATATGACCTATCAAGAGCTTTGACATAGATGATTACTTCCTCCTCTCTGATACACATTTTTCACTTGGCTTCCAGCGTAACATTCTCTTCTGCGTTTTTTCTTCCTGAATGACTACGTTTGTATTCTTTCTAGAATTATTCTCATCTCCCTGATGTCTTAGTTTTGAAATGCCCAAAGATATCTTTGAATTCTGCTTTTATTTATTTAAACTCATTGCCTTAGTGATCTTATATAAGAGCATTAGATACCATCATTTGCTGATGATTCCAAAAGTTATATCCTTAGCACATCCTTCTCCTGAACTTGACTCATACATCCAATTGCTAAGTTGATATTTCCACTTAGATGCCAAATAGCCTTTTCAAACGTAACAAAACTAACTCTGATTCTAGTCTTCTCCACCTCAGTTTCTCCCATTCTTTCACTTGTTCAGGCCAAAAAAAAAAAAAAAAAAAAAAAAAAATCTGTCCTGGTCCACTATAGTGTGTTCTCCATACATCAGTTGGAGGGATACTTAGAAAAAATAGTTTATGGTACTACCCTGTTCAAACCCTCCAACAGCTTCTCATCCCCTCAAAGTAAAAGTGGAGTCATTATGTTGTCCTATAAGGACATACATTTCTAGCCTCTCCATTCTCCTCCTGATTTTATTTCTTGTGTTCTCTCCTTCCCTTAGTGTACTTCAGCCACTCTGATCTCCTTGCTGTTCTCTCAGCACATTTGGCCTGGACCAGACCTTTGTACTGGCTTTTTTTTTTTTTTTTTTTTTGGCTTGGAATGCTCTTTCCCTAGGTATCTAAATGAATAACTTTTGCAACCTATTCAAGTCTTTGCTCAAATGTCACTTTCTCAGAAGCCTTCCTTGACTATCTTTTAAAAAATTGTAGCCCTTCTCCATTTGCTATCACCCTTTCCTGCTTATGACCATATGACATATTATATATTTTATCTATTTATTATATTTATCGTCTATGTCCTCCCTTAGATTGTAAGCTTCTTGAGGTTAGGAAACATTGCCGCTTTATTCACTAATATATAATTAGAGTCTAGAACATTTTTTGGAACATAATAGGTGTTCAATAAATTTTGAGTCAATCAGAGCAGTTTACTTGTCTAACATAGCTACTAAGTGATTGAGCCAAGATTCAAAACAAGTAGGTCTGACCCAAGTCCTGTTGTCTTCCCTCTCACCTTGTTGCCTCTTGGTGAATAGGATATTCTCTCTTTAGCACACTTTAAAAACTAGAAGCTTAATTGGGGCTCTCAACTAACTTGGGGCAATAAAGGGTGGGCTGGGATATGGAAATTTGAACACCCAACAGATTCTGTCATATAGTAAGTGGATGCACAGGTTTTAAAGTCAGGAGAACCTGGAGTTTGAAGTCCTATTTTACTACTTGTTAGTTGTGGGAAATGGAACAAGCCATTCCACTTTTCTGCATGTCAGTTTTTAATCTGTAACGGTATACATACCATGTAATCATTGGGAGAATCAATACCAAAACAATGTAAAATGCTTAGTATAGTAAAAAATAAATAACACAAATTACAAAATAAATAAAAACCTAAATAAATAAAAAATTTATGTTAAAAATAAAGCCTGTAATGGCAATTTAAAACTTTTTATAGTTGACACACAATGTTATGTTATTTTCAAGTCTCTAACATAGTGATTCAACCTGTCTATGTTTAGGCAGTTTTTATTATTGTTACCACTTTGTTTTGGCCATTGATTTTACAGTCTTGACCTCTTGGTGTTTGTGGTTTTTAAATGCTGGAGTGAGAGCAAGACTGGCTCATAGGGAGGAAAACGTAAAATACTAGAGAAATCCTTGATTCTTCCCTCCCTCTCCTTCCAGTTCTAATCCGTATATCAAAAATATACTCTGAATACATTCACTTTTCTTTATCTCTGGTGATCACATCAATCCTGTCCTGGTTAGCACCTCCAGTCACCATACCTAGGTTACCAGTGTTGAACTTGATTAAATCTGTAGTGTTGCCAGTCTCCAAATTAATCTGACTGAATTTGTTCCACTTGATGAAATCAGGGTAGTGGGTAGTGTCAGCATCATGCATCACCAGATAATAGATTTCTTGTGTGCCCGCATAGATCTTTCTTATTTTCCACAACTTACATCAGGACTAATCTGATGAACATTAATGTGATTCTTGGTGTCATAGTCAGATGGAAGTTCACTGTAGTCTTGTCATTGCTGATGACTTCCATTAAACCAGCAATGTGGTTTATATCAATGTGGACCTTGCCATCCATGTCAATGAACTGCTATATGCAAATCTTTACTTACTATTAGGGCATACTCAAATCTGTGTTTAAAGAAAGTAACAAGGGGGAGCCATTCTTAGCTTGTGGGCACTGGCGAATGGACAATACAATGCTCTTTGGGACCATGAGCTGTGGCTGTGCTAAGCCTGGAATCAAGAGGCCATAGAGTTTTGCATTTTCCAGAATGTCATATAAATGGAATCATTTATAGCCTTTTGAGACTGGCTTCTTTTACTCAGCTTAATGCCTTTGAGATCCATCCACGTTGTTGCATGTATCAGTAATTCATTTCTTTTTATTTGACATTTGCTGTGTGCTTGTGTCAGTTTATTTATACTTTCACTCAATGAAGGATATGTGGTTGCTCCCAGTTTTTGGCAATTATGAATAACTCTTCTATAAACATTTATGTACAAATTCTTGTGTGAAGGTAAGTTTTTAGTTTTTTAGGGTAAATATCTAGGAGTAGGATTGCTGGCTATATGGCAAGAATATGTTTAACTTTGTAAGAGATTGCCAGTTAGTTTTTGGAATGGATATTATTTTATATTACCACCAACAAATTATGAAAGTTCCAGTTCATCCATAGTCTCGCCAGCATTTGTTATGGTCAACTTATTTTCTGTGTAGTGGTATCTCATTTTAGCTTTGATTCGCATCCCCTAATGGCTCATGATGTCAAGCATCTTTTTATGTGCTTATTTGTCATTTTTGTATCTTTTTGATGAAGTGTCTGTTCACATCCTTTGTCCATTTTTTTTTAAATCGAGTTTATTTTCTTCTTGGGTTTTGAGAATTCTTACATATATTCTGGATATTATTCTTTTATAAGAGATAAGGTTTGTAAATATTTTCTCACTGTCTGTGGCTTGTAGTTTCATTCTCTTACTATCATCTTTCAAAGAACAGAAGTTTTAAATTTATCATTTTTTTCTTTTATGATTATGCTTCTGGTGTTATAGCTAAGCAATCTTTTCTTAACACAAAGTCACAAATGTGTTCTCCTCTGTCTTACTCTTAAAGTTTTATAGTTTAGATTTTATATTTAGGTCTATGAACCATTTTGTTTTAACTTTTATATAAAGTGTAAGGTTTAGGTCAAGCTTCCTTTTATTGCACATACGTATTTATTTATTCCAGGTGCATTTGTTGAAATATTCTTTCTCCGTTGAGTTGCTTTTACTCAGTTGTCAAGATTGTTGACCATATTTGTGTGGGTTTATTTCTGTGCTCTTTGTTCTGTTTCCTTGATCGAATATGTATTATTTCACTAGTATTTGGTGTTTTTATTTTTGTAGCTTTAAGTCTTAAGATGAGGTACTTTGAATCTTTCAAGTTTGTTATTCTTTTTCAAGTTGTTTTGTTTTTTCCTCATTCCTTTCCTTTTCATATGCATTTTTGAATAAGCTTGTTCACATCTACGACAAATTCTGCTGTGCTTTTTACTGGAATTGTGTTAACTCTATAGATCAGTTTGAGGAACACTCACATCTTAACTACATTGAGTCCTTTAAACTATGAACATGTTCTACCTCTACAGTATTTAGACTTTCCTTGATTTCTTTCCTTAGTGTTTTATGCCTTTTAACATACAGATTCTACATGTGTTTTGCAAAATTTGTATCTAAGTATTTCCTTTTTTTAGCTATAGGAAATATATATATATATATATATTTTTTTTTCAACGTTTTTTATTTATTTTTTTGGGGACAGAGAGAGACAGACAGAGCATGAACGGGGGAGGGGCAGAGAGAGGGAGACACAGAATCGGAAACAGGCTCCAGGCTCTGAGCCATCAGCCCAGAGCCTGACGCGGGGCTCGAACTCACGGACCGCGAGATCGTGACCTGGCTGAAGTCGGACGCTTAACCGACTGCGCCACCCAGGCGCCCCACGGAAATATATTTTTTAAAATGCTGAGTTTCCGAGGTGCCTGGGTGGCTCAATTGGTTGAGCATCCAACTTTGGCTCAGGTTATCATCTCATGGTTTGTGGGTTCATGCCCTGCATTGGGCTCTGTGCTGACATTTCAGAGCCTGGAGCCTGTTTCGGATTCTGTGTCTCCCTCTTTCTCTGCCTGTCCCCTGCTCATGCTCTGCCTCTCTCCCCCTCTCTCCCTCCCTCCCCCTCTCTCTCTCTCTCCCAAAAATAAATAAACATTTAAAAAATAATAAAAAATTCAAAGGCTTAGTTTCTAATTGTTCATTACCATGTATAGAAGTATGATTGATTTTTTTTGTGTTGAGCTTATATTTTGTGACTTGGATAAACTTACTGGTGGTTTGTAGATTGCCTATAATGTTTACATAGATCAGCATGTTATCTGTGAATATGGATTGTTTACTCTTGAATGAACACTTAGATGCATTTATTATTATAAGTACTAAAATAGTCACATGCTTTTATATTGGTTTAAAGATTTATAAAGTATTATGTCTCAACAAAATATTGCCAACAGATTTTTGCTGGCTTTCAACCTCAAATTACTGGCTCAAAAGTTTTTCCTTGGTTAATGTATTGAACAGTTTTTAGAGTATTCATCATTTATTTCTTGTGCTCTCTTTAACATGGATATTACTAGAGATTCTTTGCTTTTCAACTGTCCAGAATTTCTTCTCTTTTATTATGGTTCATAAATGTCACGAGCTCACTTATTATTGGGATGAGTCTCAGTCTCTAACACAGAGGACGAACCAAAGCCATCTAACATGGTATGTTGATGCTTGAATTTTTAGTGCTAAAGCTATTGTTTCAACAACACCACAATTTATACTACACAACAACACAAATTACTACTTTGCTTAACTTTGGCTAAAAAGCCCAACTCTAAAACTTTTTCAAAGCTACTGACAAACTTAAATGAAAAGAGAAAAAGAGAAGCTCATTACACTGATCGGTCAAAAGTTAAGTGAATTTCTCAGACTGATGTTGTGGAGACACCCACATAGTACAGGATAATTAACACTTATTCCTCAGAGGAGACCTTAGAAATTAGATTAAACAAGGGTGTGGGCCTCAAATCTACTCCCCCTTCTCCTCTGTTCAGGGATACAGTTATGGGAAAGGAATGTTCATTGAAAGCTTCAACTGAAATACAGTTGGACGTAAATCAACATTTGTGTGCATGCTGGGAGGTTTTCTGCCTTTGATATTTAGGCAGAGTTTGTTTAAAAAAGTATTATAATAGCAGTTTACAATAAAAGAGTTCTAAACGTTTTAGTATTTCATTAAGTGGTAACAATTACTCTTTAAAGATGGTGAAAATATTATTACACTAAGAGAAAGACTGAGAATTGACCATCACATTTAACAACTTGGAGGTCATTGGTCACATTGATGGGAGCAGTTTTGGGAGAGTAGAGGGTATAACTGGTGAGGATTAAAGATTGGGAAGAGAGAGAATTTAGGCCAGTAATATAGACAGCTCTTTTGAGGAATTTTATTGCAAAGGAAGGCAGAGAACTGGCAAACTAGCTGATGTGAGAAGTAGGGTCAAGAGAAGCTTTCTTTTTGCCCACCTCTTGCTTCCCTTCCTCCCAATTTCCCTCCCTCCCTCCCTCCCTCCCCACTCCCTTCCTTCCTTCTCCTGATGGGAGAAACCATAATATTTTGTATATTGTTGGGAACTTTTCAGTGGATAATTATACTGAGCATTGTATATCATATTAGTAGATCATTGTATTAATCCAGTAGCTCAAAAGTATGTATGACAGAAGATTAGATATTCATATATAAATGAAGGAATAGATTTAGATAGAATCACATATGTTTATAGTAGGAGGGAAGGTCAAGCATGTGAGTGAGCATGCCATTAGGTAGATGAATTGGTGGTGGGAATCTGTAGACATTTTCTTTCTATTGTGTCACTTTTTTTTTTTTCAGTGAAATGGGAACTAAAAATTAACAGCTGAGAGTAAGAATTTGGGAAGAGGTGATAGGAGTTTGAGAAGAGGTCTAAATAGGTTTTAGGAAAATTTAAGAGTGAATACATTCAGGAAACAGGATGTAATTACTGGAGGACCAAAAAGGGTTTATTTGAGGTTCATGGTCAGAAATTTAAAATGAAGCCAGCTATTGTGGTTGGTTTTTTCTAACCACATTAACCTCCCTGGGTACTGGCATGGAATACATAGAATTAGAATACAGCAGATCAGGAGAGGGGCAGAGGAGTGGAGGGGTGTGTGTGTGTGTGTGTGTGTGTGTGTGTGAGAGAGAGAGAGAGAGAGAGAGAGAGAGAGAGAGAGAGAGAGAGAGACTGTAATGATAGTCCATGGAATTGAGGCTGTTATGAAGGGAGACAGGACTTTCAGGGGAGAGGAAAGTGGAAAGGTTAGGAAAACAAGATGCAACTACACGTTGTCTACAAGATACCGCTTTAAATATAAAGTTGACAGTTTCTTATAAAACTAAACATAATCTTACCATATGACCCAGCAGTTGTACTCCCTGGTATTTACCCAAGGGGGTTGAAAACTGTGTTTACACAAAAAGTTGTACATAGATGCTTATGTTTATAGATGCTTTATTCATAGTTGCCAAAATTGAGAAGTAACCATGATGCCCTTCAGTGGGTGAATGGATAAATAAATGGTGGTACATCCAGGCAATGGAATATTATTGAACACTTAAAGGAACTGAGGTACCAAGCCATGAAAATACATGTTGGAAGCTTGAATGCATGTTGTTAAGTGAAAAAACCAATCTGAAAAAGATGCAGATTGTATGATTTCAACTATATGACAGCCTGGAAAAGGCAAAACTATGGGAATAGTAATAAGATCAGTGGTTGTCAGGGGATGGGGACAGGAGAGTGGAGAGGGTTAAATAGGTATAGCACAGAGGATTTTCAGGACAGTGAAGCTACTTTGTATGATACTGTAATGGCAATGTGTGTCCTTCTGCATTTGCCCAAACACTTAAGATGCACAACAGCAAGCATGAACCCTAATATAAAATACGGACTTTGGGTGATAATGATGTGTCAGTGTAGGCTCATCAGTTGTAACAAATATACCAGTGGGGGATATTGCTAATGGGGGAAGCTATGCACTTAGAGGGGCAGGGGATATACAGTAACTCTCTGTATTGTCTCTTCAATATTGCTGGGAACCTAAAACTGCTATAAAAGTAGTTATTAAAAAAAGATTAGTGGGTTGGAGGCCATGGGGCAGACAAAAGATTGATAGAGTTGGGATTTTAGAGGCAGAAGGAGAAGTTTGAGTGAGTGGTCAGAGAATGTGAGTACGATGCTGAGATTATGGAGAGTTTGCGTTATTCATCAGGACAGATTCAGGCTCAGGTGGGCTCATGGTGACGACATTCAGACTGCTGGAGGACAGAGTGATCCACTGTTGTAGGCAGCAGTGATGAGGGGTAATGGGTAATATAATCTGATGAAATATGATTCAAAGCTGAATATTCTTAGGGAGGAGAGAAGGAGGAAGGTCTGGAAGTAGTAAGGAGCAGCAAGAGAGATATGCCCACTCCACTTCTCCAGGCCCAGGGGTGTGGGGACCATGGGAGCAAAACCTCGCTAGGGTTACAGGGGAAATATGTCCCTAAGGAGCATACCCTTTCAAAGAGGGAGATGGTGATGCATCTCTGAGCAGAGGGGGCAGTGTGATGGGGGATGTTGCTAAGGAGGAACTATGACTTCCAGAGGGTGAAGTGGGGGCTGTCTGGAGATGAAGGGTATGTGGGATCTGAGGACAGAGTAGGGGATACAAGGAGCCTTGTGGAGAATCGAGTACAGGTTCTGAGGGGGTGATCTCAGAGATGGCAGTAACAAAAGGAAGGATTACAACACTTACACTGTGAGGATTCAGTGAGGCAAGGTTAAACATTTGGCATGGTGGTGGCCACACAGGTTGCACTCAGTACCTTTTAGCTGAGAAGGATTCAAAGCCACCTCCTGCCCCTAGCACTCCCTTCTGCACATTCCCTCACTCATTTGATGGATGAGAAAACTGAATGTTAAGATTTAACACACATGGCTGAATTCTCATTAATTGTAGCTGGAATCACTGAAATAATTAATGGATGTGAGATGCGGGGTAAGAACCTGAGCCTGGTGCTCATTATTGCAAATGAACATTGAAAAGCTTCAACCCATGTTGTAGCCTTCATGCATACACTTAATTGTTTCATTAACCTTCACCATATCAATAAGCTCATGCTCCAAAGGATCATAAAAGAAAAATATTCTTCAGCATTTAATCTCCATTTAGGAATGCAGATCCAAGGAAGGTGGTTTAAGTCTAGTACATGACTCAGATAGCAGCATTTCTCACCTTGACTGTCCCAGGGGGATTTAGACAGCCCCCAGGTCCTCAAATCCAGGGTTGTGCCCTGAGGGTGGAGTGGGGCGGGGCTGGTCTCCTGCTCCAGTGACCCGCTCAAAGGCCCGACTCTAACTCTGCCACTGGTCACCCACTGCCTCCTTGAATTTATTATGTGCTTCTGTGAGGAGGCCTTCCTTTATCCATCCCATACTTACTCCCTGCATTTCCAGGTGGGTTTTCCGTGTCCTTCACAATTTGGGGAAGTTGTTTGTATGGGAGCCATTGGTGATCTCAGAACTTTTCAGCACAGGCCTGGTCAGTGTTTGCATGAAAAGACTGACTGGGAAGTCACTGTTTGCATTCCAGAATCAGAGTGTCTGGGTTCTGATCCCAGCTCTGTCACATGCTGCCTGTGTGATTTTGAGTGTATTCTTAATCTCTCTATGTGTAACGGGGGTTGGTATTTGGTGTAATGGGGATAATAATGCTATTTGCTTTGTAGAGTTGCTGCAAGGTGTAAATTAAATAAGATAATTTTTATAGGTTGCTTAGCACAATGTGTGACAGTTATTAGCCAATATGATGATACTTGTGCCTGTAGGTTAGTGGAGAGCATGGAAAAGGGCCTTTTCTAGTAAAGTTGACACATTTTATCATTGGATTCAATCCCACAGCTTCACGCTGTGTCGGTCCTCAGGTGGAACGTGCAGCCAGCAGGACCAAGGTACAGACATGAAGTAGAGTCCTTGATCATTCACAGTGGGTACTGAGCCTGATTCCTCATGTGACCGCACTGCCTTTCTTAGGCAGTGTTGACAGTGCCTCTGGTGGTACTTTGGTTTCCAACCCGATTTTTGGTTTACTTAATTGGCAGGTACTGACATCATTAGGGGCTCCTCAACCCATCACCATGACATTGTGAGGTCCCAAAAGTAATGGGTAGTTCTGCTTGTTGATTTTATAATAAGTCCCCTCTGATGGAGTCGGAGGCCTGCCTAAGAAGAGTGGCTGATGAGCAATTCAAGTATTTTATTCACTAATTCAGCAAGTATATTTGAGCACCCACTGTGTGCCAGGCACTGGGGATATAGACCTAAACAAAACAACGGTCCTTACTCTTGAGGAATGACACGTAACCAGGTATGAACCACAAGGTGACTAAAAGTGCTACCTTTCAGGAGAGGCAGAGTATAAACTGAGACCTGGGGATGTGTAAAGTGAGGAATGACCAGGCAGGAGTGGGGAGGAGAGGTAACAGGGAAAGGACACTCCAGGAAGAGCGACTGGCAAGTACAGAGGCCAGAGGGGAGAGAACATGTGGACTGTGTGTGGACTGGGATGGGTGTTAGCTACGCTTGCCATAGCATAGGTATGTGCATACATTATGCACATTATCCACTGTTTTCTCTAACTTCTCATCATTAAATAAGCATGAACATGGTTGGGTATCCAAAGAATTCATGCACACTCTCTGCACATCCTTATTCAGATTAAAGATGCTACTTGGTTCTCTCTCATGGAACCCCTAGAAGTGCCTCTGCTCAGCTTTCTGCTTTTTATAGTGGAACCACAGGGAACTGAGATTGGAAGACAGGTGTGCCCATGTGAGACTTGTTCCATCCTCACACCTCCCAGCCACCTCTGCACCACTCCCTCCCTTTCTCCTCTCCCAGCCCTTCACCTGCACACACACACCACTCTATCAACCGTCCATCAGTCAGCGATTCCAGTGATTTGTGTTTGGTGTGATTGCTCCAAACTGTGAGTCAGGACAATACTCAGGATGTGTGGGTTGAAAGAGAAAGAGGGACCCTGGTGGTTCCACTTACACAGAAACAGCCCCTCTGTCCCTTGCCTTCCTGTCCTGCTCACATGGGGCTGGCCTAAGCATGACTGGTTGGTCTTTGTACCCAGTAGAGTAGGAGTTGGGACCTCACAATGTCATGGTGATGGGTTGAGGAGCCCCTAATGATGTTTCCCCCATGATATTTCTGGTCTTATGACTCCCAGCAGGATGTCACCCACCCCTGTTCTGTAACCGGTTCTCCTGTCTTCATGGTGAGAAGTTCTGGGAATGGGTGGGAAGCAGAGGGTTTGCAGAGTTTCGCCCTGCATTGGCCAGGGGAACTCGTAGCTCATTCCTCAGATATGCAGAGAAACAGCATGGTAGGGTGAGGAGCCATTGCTTGTGCCAGGTGAATTCCAAAGGGGGCAGCAAGGTGACCACTCTTCACGGGGCACCAGCTTTTAGCAATTGTGTTTTTGGGGTCTGTTTGCCCCAAACTGTACTGTACTATCTACTGTCATACAGTATAGCTGTGGAGTGGTGCTGAATGGACAACTCCCTGTTCTTGGATCTTTACTAAGCCTTAGTCCACAAGCACACTTGAGTCACTTTGGTCTGTGGATTGGCTCAGGGAAGAATGCGCATATTCATTAATTTATTCAAAAAAATGAACAGAAGTCTATGCATGCTGACCTCTGTGCTAGGGCCCTGGGGATACAATGAAGAGCAAGGCAGGCATGGCTGCTGCCTTCATGGAGCCAACAGACCAGAGGAAAAGGTAGACAGTGGAGGTCCTGCAGTGAAGTGTGATGAGGATCTCACCTTTTTGTGCAAACTAGACCTGAGTTTCTGTACATTGAGTCTCATCGTAATTCCTGGGAAAATATTTCCTTACAAATAAACCCAGCTGGTAAGCAGTAAAAACAATATGAGTCTGTTATCTCGAAAACTTGTGCACTTTCCAGTGATTCGTCCTCACAGAGATGTTCCATCCAGTTCAGCACGTGCTTCCTGAGCCTTCCGTATTCTAGAAGCTGTACCCAGCACTGGAGATGCAAGGAGGAGTGAGATGCAGTCGCTGCCCACCCATGGGAGGGACAACGCATAACCCAGTCATTTCAATATTAGGCTGCAATGCTGGTCATTTCATTCCACAGATATTGAGTACCCACCCTGTGCCAGGCAGTGGTCTAGATTGTTGAGATTCAGCATAAGCAAAGCAGAACCTGTGCCCTTGAGGAGCTTGTATTTTTTTCTGGGAGCATGGGGACTGTAGATTGCTGTTTTACACAGATGGTGTGGCAGGAACTCCCTGAGAAGGTGCTTTTGGATAGACAATTGAAGTTGGTGAAGGAGGCAGCTATGAAGATGTACAAGGAGAGTGTTCCAGACAGATGGTTACCAGTGCAAAAAAGGAGAAGTGTGCAAAGTCAGAAGAGGAGGGGATCTGGTATTTTTGAGGTACAGCAAAGAAGCCCATTCCTGGGGCAAAGTGGGTGAGCAGGACGAAAGGAAGAGATGGGGCTGGAGGAACAGCTAGGGGACATATGACCAAAGGCCTTATAGCACTTGTCAGGACTGTGGCTTTTACTCTATTAAGGTGGAGAGTCCTTGGAGGGTTTCAAGAAGCAGAGTTAACATGATCTGATGAATGCTTGAAGAGTATCACTCTGGCTGCTAGGATGGGATAAACTTAAGGGGCAAGAGCAGAAGCGTGAAGACCAACGAAGAGGCTGTTGTAGTTACCCGGGAGAGAGATGAGGGTGGCCTGGACCACCTCACTTACCAGAAAGGTAAATGGTCAAACTGGTGAGAAATATAGATAGAATTCTGGATATCTTTACAATATAGAGCCAAGAGGATTTACTGATGAGTTGGATATGAAAAGACACAAACAGAGGAGAGATAGGGTGAATGAGGTTTTTGGTCCAAGCAAATAGAAAGATAGTTACCATCTTTGAGATGAACACTGTGTTAGATAAGCTCATTGTTTCACAGATATTTCTCCCTCCTTCCCCACCTCCATAAGACCAGTATACTTCCATCAGCACTGATGTCTGCTTAGTATGGGACTTGCTTTAGCCCATGAAACTGATGGTGTGTGACTTCTAAACCTGGGTTGTAAGAGGCATCATGTATATTCCCTTGGCCCTGTGGGAAGTGTGACTTCCACCAAGGGAAGAATGTGTCACTACCTATCTATTCTGGACCCCAGAATGAGATGTGCGGAGGAGCCTTCTCCCCTTACCCTTAGACTTGTGAACGTTACAATAAACACTGACATGTAGACAACTGATGGTTTGGGGTAGTTTGTTACACAACGGTATTGTGGCAATAATGGACCAATAAAGGGATAGATGTAGGCTTACTGCTTTGGGACATCAACATCAAAGACAGGTTTTTTAGCTCTGTCTGGGTATTCAGGGAAGTTGTCTCGGAGGAAATAAGTCATAGCTGAATCTTGAAGGATAAACCAGAGTTACTCAGCTCAATAGGTAGAGAAAGGGCATTCCGTGTTGGGACAGAACATAAACAAAGCCATGCTACACAAGAGAAACAAAGCCATGCTATACAAATATATAGGGAACTATTCAAGTACAGGTAGAGGGTGGCAGAAGATGATGAGTCTGGTGAAGTAAAGAGGAGCTGGGATATGGAGTGTTTTGTATTTCCTGATAAGGAGCTTGGACTTTATTCCATAGGTAGTGGGCAGCCATCAACCCTTTTTAGGAGGGAGAATGGCATGGTCTGGTTTGCATGTCAGTGGGATCCTTCTGGCCCTGTGTGAAGGATAGCCTCGGTGTTGGGGAGTATTGTGGCCTGGAGATATGATCGTGGTTGGAGCTGCTTCAGTGTACAATGGTAAGGATGTAGGGATGGAAATGGATTGGGGAAACATTTAAGTATTAATACTAACAGGACCTAAAGGACGGAGAGAAAACGAGAGTTCCATATGAAGCATGCTTGGGACATAAAACACCGGAAAGGGATTCTCTTTACATGTTAACATCTGGTGGGATAAAGGATGATTTTTCTTTTCTTTTTATGCACACATTCATTTTCTACAATAATTGTGTATTACCAGTATAATCAGAAAAAAATTTTTGAGTGTGTTCTGGTGTTTAAATTTGTCTAATATTCTTTGGATGACGTTTGCTGAGCCCTTAAGCCTGAGTGTTGGCAAGGTGGTATCCAGCCTTGGTGCTATCTTGGCCATGGTGGTAGTCTTCTCTACTTGATAGCGAATGACTTTGTTTCTTTTTTTAATATGAAAGTAAAATAAGATCCAAAAAGAAGTTCAGAGCAAATGTGACCTGCGCATGTTATTGGCATCAACTGTATATTGTGGAAACATTTCAGAGAAGCACAAATGTTGAATTGGCATCACCAGATAACATACCCTTCCAGAGGATTATGTCATGACTCACCTGATTATAGATTCAGAATAGTACACGTTCATGGGACTCATTTTCAAGAGTAATTATAGCACAGTGTGTGTATAGAAGTAATTTTTAAAAATTTGCTTGTGATTGCTGAAAATGCTATTGATTAAGAGGGGCTAATAACTACATGGCAAAGTAGCAATTAAAAAAACTGCAGAACTACACTATATGTTAACTAGCTTGGATTTAAATTAAAAAAATAAAATAAATAAAGGGGCACCTCGGTGCCTCAGTGGGTTAAGCGCCCGACTCTTGGTTTTGGCTCAGGTCACAATCTCACGGTTTTGTGGGTTTGAGCCCTGTATCGGGCTGTGTGCTCACAGTGCCGAGCCTGCTGGGGCTTCTCTCTCTTTCCCTCTTTCTACCCCTCCCCCACTCGTGCTGTCTCTAGCTCTCTCAAAATAAATAAACTTAAAAAAATAAAAATACATATGTCCATACATACATACTGCAGAGTTCTGCTCATAAAATGAAAAGTAAAACCAAGTTAGGCAAATTAGTACTTATAACTTCTCCAATTGGAGGAGCACACCCCATTCTTTTCACTGTGGTGCCTCTTTGCCTTGTGTTCCTAAGCCTGGACTGTGCTCTCTTCGCTTCCTCTAAGATCCCTTCCCACCCTGTCAAGACCAGCTTGAACGTAACCCCAGGATGACTTTTCTGATATCCTTGGAGAGATCTACTATCTCATGCTCGGGCCCCCACTGCATTTTCTTCTTGGAGCCCAGCAGCCCTGACAAAGTGTTCTTTGTATTTTTGACATTTTCATACTTAGCAAATCAACTTTGTTCATTTGTGTATTCCAGCTCAGGGCATGCCACATTATAAGAATTAATAAATGCTGTATAAAATGACCTATACCTATAGTCTGATTTGAGAGTTTTATTTATAGAAGAAACCTGAGGAGCAAGAAAGGGCTAGTGTGTTGCTACCAAGGAATTGACCTAGGAGCAGTGACGGAGGGCATACTGGGCCCTTTAGATGGTCTTGGAGCCAAAGCTGACTGTTGTAGGCTCATTATCTTGTGCACAGACATCTGCAGTGACTTTCTAAAAGTCCCAGAAGACATAGGAAAAAAGATGAGTAAGTGATTGCATTTAAATAAGTTCAAATCTAATCAGGAAAATCATATTCTAGTTTTTTTTTTTTTTTTTGCTTTAAACTGATTTATCCAATGAATGACTGAATAACTCTCGGAAGTAGGACCTATATCCACTTTGTAAATATGAAAAAAGAAGACCGAGGCTTCAATGCGATTCCATTTATCTGCACAGATGCCACTGTCACCTCTGATGATTCTTAGGTTTTTATCTCCAACCCCAACGTGTATTCTAAGGAGCTGATTTACATGTTCAGCTCCCAGGTGTCATCTCCTCTGGTTTTCTCAGACACTTCAAACTGCATGTCCCAAACTGAACATATGGGTTTTCCATGTAACAACCAAAACTGATCTTCTGCTTTCTCTTTCAGGAAGTAGAACCCTATCCACTCGGCCTCCTGAGCTAGAAACCCTGGGAACATCTTTGTCTTTGCCAATCCGTTACCAAGATCTATGGATTATGATACAGAGTATCTCTTATGTCTGACACCCATATTCATCATGATCTTCATTCAAGTCCTTGTAATTTAGTGTCTGGACTTTTGACTAGCTTCCTGATTAGTCTGTTTACCAATAGTTCTTTCTTCTACCCAAACGCCAGCCCATCATCCCCTTGGCTGAAAAGCTGCAGGATAAAGTCCCAGCATCTTTATTATCCTACTTCAATATACTTCACTAACATTAGCCCCATTTTAGAAGCCTGCTCTCCCCTAGTGACACCTTTCCACCAAGTAGTACACTAAGCCTTCCATGCTCCTGTACACACTCGTTCCTCTGCCTTTATGCTTCTCTTTCTCTCCTCCATTTACCAAACTCCTACTCACCCTCCAAGAACCACTTCAAAATACCATCTCTTCTGGGAAGCCTTGTCTCGCAGTCCATTTGTTGCACTCTGTGTTGTGTGTGTGTTCTCACAGCATTTTGCTCCCGTTCTACTACCTTGTGATTATCCTTTAACTACTCCTGTCTCTCCTGTTGTTTTGAGGACAGAGTCTGGGTCTCATCCACACTTTTAGTCCTACTTCTTAGTACGGTGTCTGGCATGCAGAAGGAAGACCCCCCCCCCCCTTTGTGGATAAATCATTCAGCCACTCTCAGTTGTTTACTCATCTGTAAAATGGGAACACCAATCTCTTGTTAAATCTCCACTTCGTTGTTGTTTATGAAAATGCTCGGTAGAAATGAGAAACAGAAAGGGCTAGAGAACAGAAGGGGACTCATTAAGGGGTTATAAGCACCTGGCTTTGTAAATGGGGAAGATGGGCTGCTAAACAGTGAAATGACTGAGCCTGAGCTGTTTATATAAACAGCAGTTTATAGCCCTAGGTCTCCTCACTCAATGCCCTTCCCTTCTACCTTTCTGCTCTGGAGCCTTACTGGTCAAGGCCCCATCCTAGCATCACCCTGAAGGAGCTTCTTTTATGATGCCATATCGCCTGTTGACATTTGCCATGTTCTGAGGAGAATGTTACCACAAGGCTCCAAGGTGTTTAGTTCCCTTGAGTAATATCCAAAACTATGACCGTCATGAGAACATACCTCAAATATTTGCTTTAGGTGAAGAAAATACCCAACTCTATGTTTGAAATCTGGTTTCCAAATTTGTAACCTTAGAGGAGATTATCACTTAGGGAAATAAACTCTTGCTCCTAATTTTGTCAGCCAAATTAAAACATTTTTCTTCTTCCTCCACATTTCCTGGAGATCATCTCTGTGTTTGTGTTAACATATCCATTTTTAAGCACATAAAACATCAAGTTTCTGATGTGTTATGGAGGGTTTGGGGTGAGTCCTTTGGAGTATAAACTTTTAGAAAAATTAATCATCACCAGAGAAGAGAAATTGTCATCAGATAGATCCTTGGGCTACTGTTTTCACAGACCATGTAGGAGAAGCTGGAGGGAGCTGTCAACTCAACAGGCAAAGCCCTGGTCTTCCTCATGCAAAAGGCCAGTTGCTTCATGTTTCTGTTGCCAAGAATGCAAGCATGAGCTCTGAACCCCCAGTTTCAAGCAGCTGTATTATTAGCCAATGTGGAGTGTGTTGTATTTCCAGTATATGTATGTGTGCGTGTGTGTATGTGAGAAAGAGAGAGAGAGGGAAGCAGTGCTTAACATTTCACTATGGCCCTTATTAATTTTCAAAGCATTTATCCATCAGTAATTAGCAAGCCTTCTCTGGAGCCCAGAAAACCAGGGCATTAGTATTAATTTCACACTGAAGGTAGGAGAGACAAAGTGATCATTATAATATGAAAGATAGTTTTGCCAGCAAACATTTGGGGAGCCCTTTTCTGTGTGAGAATTGATAGTATTTAGAAAGTTTCTAGCTTCAGTCATCCTCACATTACTGTAATTTTAGGACCAGGTATACAACTTTAGTTTTCTTAGTTTTCCTGGGTCTTCTGCCGTACTGCTTCTCCTGTGACCAGAGCCAGTACTTACCAGCTCCTCCAGTCCCCTCGGGGTCAGCAAAAGAGTGCAGGTGGTGCCATACCACCCGATCTGTCTCATTGACAACTGATGGAAAAGTGTGTTTGCTCAGGCAATACATGTCTTGGAAGGAAGCCTGTGCTAGGATTTATTTATTGCAGAATCTACTATCCCTGCACCATGTTTGAGTACATAACACTTACAGTAGGTACTGATCACATAATTTATAAATGGGAAAGGAGGAGAGATACTTAGTTTATCAATGCCCAATGAAATTTCTGAATGATAGAGACTTTTTTTCCATTTTGTAATCAAATGCAGTTCTGCCAGTTTTCTTGATTGGTATTAGGTGGAAGTCTGCCTTGGATCCAGAAGCCACAGTGGCATTTGCCAGCTTCTTATAATTCATGGACTTGACGGGCAGCAGAATGTGCTACCTCAAAATAGGAAACTTTGGCTTAAAGATTATTTTGAGCTGAAGACAATGAAGAAGCAGATACAAGAAAAGCCCTCTGCCCTCCCCCTATTTGACTAGAAGCAGGACATAAATTTGTAAAGGGCTTCCCCTTTCCTCTCTGTAGCAAGAAGGACAGAAGATAATCATAGGAGACAATTCTAGACCCCCATCAGCCCAGAGACAGCGAAACTAGCCCTCATCTACCATTAGTCTCTCCATTAGTCTTCCTGAGATTTAATGCCCCAGAAGCTCAAAGTCCTTTTCCTTTGCCTTGTCACGTCTCTAAAAATGTATTCTTCTTTTGTGGAGTTGCCATCTAAGCCCAGCTCCTACTCACCCCCCTGAGTTACTCATCTCTGACTTCTCTCATCTGTTTTTGGGGTGCACCTGTCAATAAATTCCTATTTGTTTTTCTCTTGTCAATCTGACTTTTGTCTGTGTCATTTACAGGACTCCAGGGGGGCAGTATCCAAGGGTAGAAGCAGCTTAATGGAAAAAGAAAAGAACCATGACTTTTTACCACTGTACAACCTAAAAACAAAACACTAAAATCATCCATATCCTGAAAAAAAAAAAAAGCAGCCTTTTAAGAAAATTTAAAATGAGCTGACTGTAACTTCTGGCTGTGTCTTTTTAAAACATTATGGCTTAGGGGTGCCTGGGTGGTTCAGTTGGTTGAGTGTCCCACTTTGGCTCAGATCACGATCTCCTGGCTCAGGTCACGATCTCACGGTTTGTGAGTTTGAGCCCTGCATCGGGCTCACTGTTGTCAGCACAGAGCCCGCTTCAGGTCCTCCGTCCCCTTCCCTCTCTTCTCCTGCTTGCGCTCTTTCTTTCTCAAAAATAAATGAACATTGAAACAAAAGAAACTTATGGTGTAAATCTGTGTATCTGGGGTCTGACGAGCAAAGGGGTAGTCATGTGGACCGGCAGCCACCTTCTTGCTGCTTCATTTGACATTAAGTTTCTCTGGTTGATATTTGCAGATAGGTGTCTTGGAGTCTGCCAAATGGAATCAAATCTTGGTGACTGACTGGAATGAGGTGAGGGATGTTGCCGTCAGGAAGGTGAGAGCATTTCTTCCTTACACCAAAATGAATTCCAGACAGAGTGAATAGTGGAATACACAAAAGTGAAACTGTAGCAACACTGGAGAAAACACGGGTGCGTTTTCCTGATGATCTGTGAGTAAGGAGACCTTTGGGAGCATGACGTGAAACTGAGAAATCCCAACCAAAAGAATGACAGAGAGGAGCCTATAGAATTTGAACAACATTGCCGTTCAGAAAGAATACCCTCAGAGATCTGAAAAGACAACCAGCTGAAAAAATTTGCAACATGCAGCCTAGAGAAAGGTCTGATTTCTTTCTTTCTTTTTTTTTTTTTTTTTTTTTTAATTTTTAATGTTTATTTTTGAGAGAGACAGAGAGCAATGCGGGGAGGGGCAGAGAGAAAGAGGGAGACACAGAATCCGAAGCAGGCTCCAGGCTCTAAGCTGTCAGTACAGAGCCTGACGCAGGGCTCGAACCCACAAACTGCCAGATCGTGATGTGAGCTGAAGTTGGGCACTCAACCGACTGAGCCATCCAGGTGCCCCTGATTTCTTTTTCATACAAATAATTTTTACAAACTAAAAATTAAATGAGGAATGAACCAAGAAACCAACAATGAACAGGAACCAACAATTCATGGTAAAAGAAACACAGATGAACAATAAAGAAAATGTTTAATTTTAGTCAAAAAATTCAAAGTAAAAGAGCATTGAGTGGCCATTTCTTATCTGTAAAACCCACAGGAAGTGTGATAATGCTCACTGTGGGCAAGAGAAGTACAAAAGATACTCTCATAGCCCATCGGTGACATGTATAATTTGGGACCGCCCTTTGGGAGAGCAGTCGTCGGTCTGAAGCATGATTTTAAATGTCTGTGTTCTTGGACCCGGCAATTCCATGTGAAGGAGTTTAGCTTGCAGTTATGCACACAGAAGTACACAAAGCTGCAAGGATGCTCATTGCGGCATTGTGTACTGAAATAAAAGCTGGAAATAACCTAAAGGACCACCCAGAAGGGAATGTTAGAGAAATTACAGTGTGTCTATTTCTTAGAGCACTTCTATTATAGCTCTTGGGGAGGCAGGGGTAGACTTGTAGATGCCAATATGGAGCGACATGTCTGCAGATTTTATTATTAAGTGAAAAAAAGCAAGCCGGGAACTGAATGTGGAGAATGCCACAATACATTTAAGGCAAAACTAAAATGAATACATATATATTTACACCTCCATATGAATACATGCCTGTGTACGAATAAAATGTTTACGCCCAGATATAAAAGACATTTTTCATAAGGCTGAGTCTGGGAGTCGAGATTGGGGCGAGGGAGAGTGTTAAGGAAGGGGGGGCTCACTTCTCCTTGTATACTGTTGGGTGCTATCTGAATTACTATTATTATTTTTTACATCATACATTCCTTTGATAAAAACTTGAGAAGAAGATGGGTGATTTCTTCATTTGTCCCTTATTCCTGTATACCTCTCACCATATAGGGAACCTCAAGGGGAAAACAAATTCTGGACTGCTCCAGGCTGAGCTGTTGCATCTGACAAGGAACTTTTCAACCAATTTTGGATGCAGCGGCAGCAGCAGCAGCAGCAGCAGCAGCAGCAAGGCAGGACCAGCACACGTTATTCTCATGGTTCAGTGCTGGTCCTCACTGTGGCTTAATTTAGCGGAAACACATTAAGCCTATCTGGGTCATGTTGCCGAAGCCGTTTGGAAAACCAATCTGTGATCTTTGTCCTCTTAGTATTGATTTTTAATTCCAGCTCTTGTTGATCATTAGAAAATACAGACAGTGGCCTTCTCCTTTCTTCCTAATAGCCCTTCAGGTCACTCATTCACATTTTCTAGGCTTCTCCCATTTCTGTTCTACCGCTTAATCCTTTAACCCAAATGTGCAATTTCCAGGGGTCTCTTAAGCGTCTTTTTCATAGAACTTCAACAAAAATGGTGAAAACTCCACTAGCAGCTGACTGTGAGGCTGCCCCGGTCCTGCCTGGCCCACCCACTGGCTGGGCTGGGCTGGTTAGTGGATGGATGTGAACTCACAAACCTTCTCACCAAGCCAGTCCTGCAGAGCCTTCTGGAGTATCAAGGATTTCAGGATTTGTCTTCTGATTCTGCTCAGGGCTGCCAGCTGGTGGGTGTTTACAAGAAGGAGCCTCTCACAAAACGAGGGTGCCCCATTCTCCCTCATGAATGGACTGTCACCAGCCCCTGGGAGCAGTGGGGTCTGTTTTAGAGAGAATGACTGAAGGTGACACTGTGGAAACTGAGTCTTGGTGCAGACATTACCAGGTAGCCAGTGAAGGAGAGCAGAATGTGCTACCCCAAAAATGACTTGTAGAAGTTCAGGACATGCCACCCCAAAATATGCCCTTTTGGTATATTGATTATTTTGAGCTGTAGGTTCTTGAAAAACAGCAAATGAGGGGGAGGGTCTCTGCAAGTGCCCCCTTATCTGCCTGAAATAGATCCTCCAAAAGGAACTCAATTGTTAAGAATCCCCTCCATGGGAGCCTCGTCAACCAGGGAAGGTGGAGTCATCATAGGAAAAGAGGCCCCTGACACCCAGACAGACTCAGTCACAAATTCTCACACCTCCCATCTCTTCTGAGGGCCCATTCATCTTACCTAAAAATCATTTACCCTCTTCTGAGAGGTGCACATCCCCCTCCCCTTTCCCGATCAAGACTGTATTTAATTCTGAATTCTAAGCCACCTCAGAGAGTTACTCATTTTTCCCTGGGTGTTTCCCTTGTATACATCAGATATACTTGCTGCTGAACTTCCATTTTCTTCTTGTTAATCTTTCTTTTCCTACAAGGGTCTCAACTGTGAACTCAGAAGGGTGGAGGGAAAATTATTTTCCTCCTCTACACAAGTCTGTCTGTCTCCTTGGCCAGGACTGGATATCCTTCATCATGTGGCCTTTCCTCAGTCCCTGAGGCCCACCCTTCCCTTATACTGGACCACAGAAGTTGTTCCGTGGTGGGGACTCAGTGAATTAATTGTCAGAGATTGACTTTTATTGATCAGAATGTCATGAAGATTATTTTAAGTGAAAAAAATCTGAACAGACCAGCAGCTAGACTTCTTTTACTTTAAAAAAAAAAAAACAAACAAAAAAAAACTTCGTAGCAGCACGTTCCCAAAATGTAACTGCCACAAATCCTGTGGGTCAGGGTGGGGGGAATGTAACAGCTAAAAAGGAGACTGCTTGCACCCAGTTGAGAACATCACAAACACTCATGCTTTCCATTTTTTTCCCTCAAAAGCTCATGTGTATCCTAAACGTCCTCTTTTTCCTTAGAAACTCTTTCCCCTCACTTTTTTTTTTCTGCTAAGGTGGTATATAAACCCCCATCTTAACTGTTCAAGGAGCCATTTCTTTTCTGCACTTCTATATATCTATGAATAAACTCTGTCTTTTCTTTTAATCTGCCTTTTCTTAGTTAATTTACAGGCTCCACGCAGTACAACCTAAGGAGAAGTTTTACTCCCAACACAGGACACCAAAATTTTCCAGGAACTGTTATTTATCAAGTGTTGACATTACGTGGGGGGCGAGGCCAAAGTTACCATATTCCGTAAGAAAGCCAGGATTCCAAATTGTTTATGGCAAGACTTTGTCACCATTGCACAAAACAAATCTATGCACAGAAAACAAAAAAAGAGGATCTCCATATGTGGTAATAGGTCATAAAGCAAAGTCTTAGTAATGAAACTGTGGAGGAGTGGGTAGAGGAAGAGTTAGACAGGATGCTGGGATGGAACAGAAGGTCCAGAATATCTTTGTGACCTTGCGTGGGGAAGAGTTTTTTTACTCAGAGTAAATACACAAATTATTTCAAAAATAAGGGTTTCTCTTCAAAACAGGGTGCCATAGACAGATTTAATAGACGAGTGATAGACAGGGAGGAGATATTTGCAGTGTCTGAAATAGACACTGGGCTAGTATTTAGAACAGATGAGGAACTCTGGAAAGAAGATTTAAAAATACTCCAAACAGAAATCCTGTTAAAAAGCGGATGAGGGAATGAGAGGGAGAGGCAGTTCACCGAGAGGAGAAATGCACATGGCTCATCAATTATGTGAAGAAAGGTTCAACCTCATTAACTACTGGAGAAATGCAAATTACAATAACTGCATTTCTCACACGGGCAAACGTGAGAAAGTGGGATAATACCTAGAGCTGGCAGCACGTGGCAGGCCACAGCCCCCAAGGGCAGGCCTTCTGGGGAGCAGTCGGCTGTGCTGAGTGGCGTTAACCCTGGGTATTCCTTCCTGGGTGTGTCATAGGAACACTTAAATAGGACCGCATGCAGCCATGGGGGTGTGTTTTGCAGCATCATTTGTGGTGACAGAGCGGTTTAGGTGTCCATCACTGTGACAATGAGGAAGTGGAAGGCTGCAGATAGCAGACAGAGGCAGGGCGCTAGCTTGACACGGATAGGCCATAAAAACCATAGTGTTGAGGGAAACAGAAGACAGGTCATAATTTTGTACTGTAATCCCTTTTATTTAACTAACAATCACTCAACAATATATTTTTCCATACCCCCACTGGAGTGTAAGCTCCAGGAGGGCAGAGAAATTAGGGTTTCGATGGTCTCTAAGTGTTCCCAATCTCTAGGACTCTGCACATGGTAGGTGCAAAAGAGATAGTTCTTGAGTGAACAACACATAAATACATATGTATGTTCATAATTAATATAAATACATTCAAGTGGGTGATTTTGGGGGGTGGGGGAGAATGGGAATGAGGATAAAGTGTATGTGAGAAACAAAAAATGATGATAATGTTTTATCATCTGACTCATAGTTCTATTCACATTTTTTTTTTTGGTGCCTGGGTGTCGGGGGAGCACTAGGAGAAAACATAGCAAAATATGAATTATTCTTAGATGGTGGGAATTAACACTGACCTTTTTGTTCCCACTGCTTTTCTAGATTTTCTAAAAATCTGTAATCAATGTATTTTATGTTCATCATTCCCAAACCCAACACTTGAAAATGTCTTTGAGAGGGGCAGTGCCCCAATACCAAGGTTCCCCCATTGCTTCTGCCAGCAACCTCCCACTTCCCTCCAATACAATGCATACACACTTTTACAGAATTCTAGTATCTCTGTCTCTGCTTGTACCTTGACCAGTAGAAAGCATTAGCAATCTCTCCCTTTTCTTCAAGACTAACCTCCTAGTTTTGGGACTGTGTTTGGCTTCCTAAAATAACTGACCTCTGGCTTTCTATCCTGCCCTGTTATGAGGGTTTGTTTTGGTTCCTTTCTCACTCTCCCCCAGTTTATCCCAACTTGGTAGTCTACCCCACTATATTGGGTTGAATAGCGTCTCCCCCAAATTAACATCCTCCCTGAAACTTCAGAATGGGAGCTTATTTGGAGTTAAGGTGTTGCAGGTGTAATTAGATAAGATGAAGTCCTACCGGAGTACAGTGGGCCCTTAATCCCAAATGACTGGTCCGTATAAGCCTGTTCTCATAAGAACAGGATAAAAGACAGAAACAAACAGAAGATCAGTATGTGACAACAGAGCAGAGATTCAAGTGATTTGTCAACAAGACAAGGATCTCCAAGGAAACAAGAAAGAGGCAAGGAAGGATCTTACCCTGGATCCTTCACAGTAAACATGGCCCTGGTAACAACTTGATTTTCGACTTCTGGCCTCTAGCATTGTGAGGGAATCACTTCTGTGTTTTATTTTTATTTTTTATTTTTTTTAACATTTATTTATTTTTGAGACAGAGAGAGAGCATGAACAGGGGAGGGGCAGAGAGAGAGGGAGACACAGAATCTGAAACAGGTTCCAGGCTCTGAGCTGTCAGCACAGAGCCCGACGAGGGGCTTGAACTCACGGACCGTGAGATCATGACCTGAGCCGAAGTTGGATGCTTAACTGACTGAGCCACCCAGGCGCCCCATCACTTCTGTGTTTTAAGTGCTCACATTCATGGTACTTTGTCACAGCAGTGCTAAGCCTAATATATCCCCCTATACTCAACTGGGTGTTCATAGGGAGGATTTTCAGTGTCAAGAAAAGCCTTTCCTGCCCCTAGTATCCTCCTTCTCTGGTTTTCTCAGCATCCAAAAACTTGGAGGAAGAAGGGAGAGAAATCTACTTCATACTTTTATTTATGCTAATACTAGTTCCAGTTGAAAAAACTGTAAGATAAGATTTAGCTATTTTCCTCTAATGAAATGTTTATGTGGTCATTGCAGCCAACAGAAAAAGATATCTTCAGAATCTGGAAGATGCACTGGAAAGATTAAAATCCAGTAGAATTCTTTTTTTTCTTTAAAAATTTTTTTTTAATATTTATTTTTGAGACACAGAGAGCATGGGTGGGGAGGGACAGAGAGAGAGGGAGACACAGAATCTGAAGGAGGCTCCAGGCTCTGAGCTAACAGCTCAGGCTGTTAGCTCAGAGCCTGATGCGGGGCTCAAACTCACAGACCGTGAGATCATGACCTGAGCCGAAGTCAGATGCTTAACTAACTGAGCGACCCAGGCGAAAAGAATTCTTTTTCTTCTGGAGATATCACTTCTGAACGCACTTTCCAATACCTCTGCTCTAGCAATGAGCAGTTTGGCCTGGGCCACACCCTTCTCTACCTCCAGATACCTGGATAGAAAATGGGAATCCTTATTGCTCTCCTGCCCTGCTGCTACTCCATGGGGCTTCTGTCTTGGAGGAGAAAATGAGGAGCCTGCAATTCTCTGTCTCCTCTCTCTGTGTCTCTGCACTGTGAGAGCTCCCTGCTGGGAAGCACGGAGAGTCCCCAGGGACAGAAGAAGCAGGGTCCCTGCACCTCACGGACAAACAAGCTGTCCTGGACACAGCCAGGAGATGGTCACTTTTTCTGACTGTGCCATTGCTCCAACTGTGCTGAGTCCCTGGCAGATTGAGATGTGTTCGTTCTTTTTTTTTTTTTTTTAATATTTTTATTTATTTCTGAGAGAGACAGAGCACGAGTGGGGGAGGGGCATAGAGAGAGGGAGACAGAGAATCCAAAGCAGGTTCCAGGCTCTGAGCTGTCAGCACAGAGCCCGATGCGGGGCTTGAACTTGTGAACTGCGAGATCGTGACCTGAGCTGAAGTCAGATGTTTAACTGACTGAACCATCCAGCTGCCCTGAGATGTGTTGGTTCTTTTGCTCTCATGTGCCACTCACCCCCTTTCTGGGAGGCCCCCCTTTCCAACAGCACTTGTCCAACTCCTCCAAGCCTTGTCCCCTCCAGTCCATTTTCTACAGCAGGCACAGTGGGTGTTTCCAAAGTGCACATATGAGTCACTCACTCATTTCCTGAAACCTTTTGGTGGCTCTTCATTTACCTGAAAATGAAGCCCAACTTATTAGGTGGTAAGGCCATGGGTGAGGTGGTGTTCTTCAGTGCCTCTGTCACCTGCCACCTCTCCCTTTTCCTCCCTATAACGTGGAGCGACTTAACAGTTCTCTACATAGGGCCTCTTTCCCCTATCTGTACCGAACTATTTCATGTGCAGTTTTTATGCCTAGCGCCATCTTTCCCATTCCCTGCTGGCCGTGTAGGTCTCCCATAGCCTCAGGTTCCATTTAAACATTGTCTCCTTAGAGAAATCTTTAAACACACATGGTCAGGTGTCCCACTAAGTCAAGTTTTAAAACCTCCCTTTAAAAAAATAAAATAAAACCTCCCTTTTACTGCTTAGCACTCAGCATGATTTGTAAAGCCCCGTTTATCTGTCTGATTGTATGAAGAATGCGTATCCCCTCCCCTGGATTATCAGGTCCTGAGAGCAGGAACTGTGTTTATCTTATTCATCATCATCCCAGCACCCAGCCTAGAGCCTGGTTCATACTACAGGCTTAATAAATGTTTGTTGCAGGAATGCTGGATTTTCAGATAGCTCTGTAACGAGGTCCACCCAGTCGTGATATTCTCTGGGCCTACAGACCATACTCGCATCCTGTCCTCCTGACATGTTTTCCACACTCAATCCATGAAACTGCTCCTAGTAAAATACATGCCTGCGTGTTGATGGGGTGTGCAGCATACTTGATTAATGATGTCCTATGATGATTAATTTATATAGCATTATAACTTTTTTTCAAAGAAAAATCCTTCATTTCTATTTGATTTAATTTGTGCTGCTACTCATCGACTAATATTCTCTAGAACTGTCTCCATTTTGTCCATATCTCTGATACTTTACACTGATAGTTGCACTTGCAGAGGAAATGATATTTTCCCCATTTTTTTTTTTTGTATGTGTAGTGATGAATCTTTTCTACGGAGATATTTTTCAAAAAATAATCTCTGTCTGTATTTGGCAGGAGCTCTGCCTACCCATTTCCTTCCTCCCCCTCCCCTGCTGCTCTATCTTTCCTGCCCATGCCATTTCTTTCCACAGCAATATTTTAGCAGCGCTTGAGGCTTATGCACTTTCAGTGGTCTGCATTTTTCCAACTGGAAATATTCTCTTGGCCTGTTTTTAACCAGGGAGTTCACAGGTAGTACTTTTTCTCATTCCAGAAAGATCTTCAGGGGTTGGGGGAAGGAAGCTTAGCAGAGATCAGGAAGACCCTCTGAATAGATGAGGTGCTGAAACTTAAGTTACGTTTATTGGGAGCAAAGTTGTGCGGGGAATCCAGTGGACTCATCTCCACTGAGCTCTGGGTGGTAGGAATTATGTATGTATTCTGGGTCGGTTGGGTTCCCTGCAGAGTTTTATATTGTTCATCTAATTTAATCCTCATCGGCACCCTGGGAGGTCACTGTCATTAATTCACTCACCACTCATTTATTTATTTACAGAGATTAGGGTAAGAGCCAGTGTTTGGGTGGGGGAAAACAGGCATTCCATTTCAGACATGTTACAGCTCTAATACCCCAGTTTTCAAAGTAAGAAAAGGAATTTGTAATACATGCCTAAGATTGCACAGTTACCAGGAGATGGCACTGGGATTAGAAGCTGGGTCAGTCTGATTAGAGAGCCAAGTTCTTGGATCTCCATTCCACAGGCTTGAGGAAATGAAGCATGGCTGCACTGGGTGCTCAGCAGAGCCTGTTCCCTGCTCTTGTCCTCATCAAGCAAAGTGGCCTCCTTATCCCGCCTGAATTCTTGTCACCCAACGTACACTATCCCTATATTTTAGAGGCTGATACTCTTGGCATAAACCCTAGGAGAGGACAATCACATAACTTCAGGCATTCGCTGTGACCCAATGAAAAATTGTCATGAAAGGATACATTAATTAGCTCACTTCCTATGATGACTCATTAACAAATGCCCTGGTGAAAGTGTTCCTCCAAATGCTTAGGTAGGAAAATAGAAAAAGAGCTAATGTGGGCAGAAGTCATGTCTGTCCCTTCTCCTGAGATCAGCCAGTCCCCTGGATCTTGCTCTCAGACATGGAAGCTGATGATTCTGGCCCCAGTGTGGACCTGTGGACTGGCATGTATGCCCTATTCTCACCATACCTGTATATGCTCAGGTGGGGGGGGGGGGGGTGTCCCATGACAGTTCATCATGTGACATTTGTGATTCTTTTCTTCTTACATTTTCTATCACCAGATGCTCAAGCAGAGGGCTTGGGTGACACAGTCTGATCCCTGAGGGTACTGGGGATTTATATATAAGTGAGTGCTTTAAGGAGTTTTCTGCCAGATTCTCTTTTAAAAAAAAAAACAAAAAACAAAAAACAAAAAACCAACAACTTGCTTTTAAGACGTGCAGCCTTGACAGCTTAAAAAATATTTTCCTGAAGGAAAAGGAAACAATTTTCAAGCCATTTCCTTCATGTTAAATAGGCATTTGTTTATACTACCAGCCTGGCTTTCAAACTTCAAGGAAATCTATTTTCCCAGAGTGTTGGCCTATAAAATTTAAAACTCCTAAAAATAATCAAAGCATGATAAACAGGTGCAAAATGCAAATTCCACTGGATGCTGGGGCAACACACGTATTCAACTTTTCTGTACTGCCTCAGGCCCTGGGTGGGCCTTCACTCAAGCTTTCTGGCTTCTTGGCTCCCTGGCTCCATATGGCCTGAATTCATATGTGCTTTGAGCTTTCCCTACCACAATAAAAAGACACTCCTCCTCCTCTCCCCTCCTCTTTTCTCTTCCATTTTGATAAGTTTGCAAGCAGATTACAAACTGTCATCTCAACACCTTTACCTTACACAATGGGACCTCACTAGAGATCATAGCAGGTGGCAAATTGGTCTGATTTATCATTATTTGCATTTTTAATTTGTGGTATTTTAGGCCCAGAGAGTTTTTTTTTTATGGGTCTTAAAATGGCAACACAAACATTGATACATAATTCATCATCTATTTTTCATAATACCTGTGGTTAACAACCCATTGACATCAACACTTGAAGCAAGATGAAGCTACAAGTTTTAGCTGTCTTGCCCCCGCTACTTTTCTCATCTCTGGTCTATAAGAATAAATTGCTGATGGAAGCACAATCAGCAGCCTCCATACTGATGTGTCAACATGAAAAGCCTGCTTAGTTGTAGCTTTGTTATTATTCAGAATGACCAAGTCTTAAGTAACAAAGGTAAAGTGTTTGGGCCTCCACAGTCCCTTGACTTGGGAACATGGGGTACTTTTAAATTTAAGCAAAAGGTCAAAGAGCAGGAGGGATACCCCAATCCTCACCCTGTTTTCTCTTTCCTTCCAAATCCCTAAATCTCTTTTCACAGTTTTCCCCACCCCTTCCTGCTCCCACTGGGCACTGCTGTTGGCATAACTCTGGGATGGAAGAGAGATTAGCACCTCTAATCCTTCTGAAACATCAGCTTTATAGATAAGGCATATGCATATACAGGATGCCCTGGAATTTGGGAAGATACCAGTGAAATAAAGAGGATCTTCAGCAGATTTACCAGAAGGATGATCACTGAATATAGCCAAACAGACTAATTCGAGAGAAATGTGAAGACCTTGTTGTGTTCTTGGTGGCAGAGACTGTAACTCAATGGGGATAGAGAAATTCCTAATTTTTTCCATGCTATTCCAGGTGCCTCTACATAGAGCCTCTTCCATCAGGATAAAACATCGCACGCCAGTCTTCCCATGCCAGTCTTCCCTTTCCTTGTCTCCTACTATATAGATAAACCAGTTAATCAGAATGTCATTGGTGCCCTCCAGGAGTTTAGTGGTTCCTGGCACCATATAATGCAGCGTATGATTGGTCTTATGTTATTTAATGTGTGTTGGTTTGATCCGCTTACCCACCCTGTACCCTTCTGTAGAGCTTTCCCATTTACTGTGTCTATCAAATTGCTCTATTAGATTCATACATGTAGGAAGAGTTTAAATCACAGATAAAAGTAATCACATGCTTCATCAGTTGAAATGATTATCCTTTGAGGATTTCCTTCATTCCCTTCATCAAGTATTTCTGGAATGCTTACGAGATTACTGAGCACCATACACGGCATTAGGAAGGTCTCATTGAATTTTTGCATCTTTTTAGACCCCAGAAGATTAGAGATGCATGAGAAAAATCTTTGAGGAGATATGTAATTTCCACAACAAAAATAATGGTTTGCTAGCAGGCATCTGACTCTAGCCACAATTTACTGGAGACCTTGACATTGGCTGTACTTCTTGCTAATGACTAGACTCTATTCTGGTGATAAATTACAATGACTTCAAAAATAATAGACTGGGCAACTGATTGAGGTTTCCATGCATGAGTCTGGTCAGGAGGAGCCATTCCCAGAGTGAGTGTCTTAGAGGATCTGGAGGATGACATTTGATACCTCCTGTCGGAACCCGGTATCTTTTTGTATAGCTGATGATACTGGGTCATCAGCATAACACGTGGCTACAGTCAGCTGTGTGTCGTCCCTTTAAAGTAGGACAGACTCGTAAAGAGTGTATTTTAGAACCACACTTGCTCTTTATTCTTTTATTAAAATTGACTTGTCTTTTGCTAAGCTGCTCTCTTCTCTGAGAAGATTTATAATGTCAGGAATGCACATACAAGGATAGTTGAATAAGTAATAAAGTTCTAAAGGAACGCTTATGTTAATTTATAATGCGCCATTTGTCGACAATGTGAAAGACATTATTTCAAACAAAGGTAACTAGAGGGATGTTAATAGCCAGCAAATGTATTTATGCTAACTCTTATTCTGAGTAAGTCACTGCATTGTGGAATGGATTTGTCATCATGTTAGTAGTGTTCTTAATTGTCTCTAATTTTCCTAATTTACTTTTTAAATCAAAATATCATGCTTTCCACAAACTTCCACTTTTAGATATTATATATACTAAAATATGCTAGACTTTTAGTCTTTGTAAAGGAAACAAATGGCTCAGATGGAATTCCAAATGTTAGTCTAGCATCGTCTTATTTAGTAAGGCTGGCATGTTCCCAAATTCCAGATAAGTAGAGGATTGTGCAATTAGCCACATAACCTGATCCAAAATTTTTTTCCTTGAATTGTTTTTTTTTCTTGGCCAGAAATATCTAAATTAATTGGGTTGGCCATTTCTTTTACAAGGCCTGTGAAGATTCGCTCTAGCCGAGGGAATAAGCAAAATCCCACCAAGCTTCCTTGGGATATCATTGGTCTTATTACTGGTGGGTGGAGTTTATGGTACAGAAACAAGGAAAGAACAGGCAAGACCTACATTCTTGGAAGCTTCTTTGGGTAATTTCTCCATCTCCGTCCACCAATTTTTTTAGCTGAGGCTGTGGACAATGCAGGAATTGGGAAGTTGCTCTGCTTCAGTAGATCAGTCCAAGATAGGGGGAACAGATGGGGTAAAATTAATTATAGGATTCTTCATCTATTCACAGTCTGCGGTACCCTGCAGCTTTTTGTGAGCCTGGCTCTTCTGTCTGTGGCTGTGGGTGATCTATTCCTTCAGAGAGGCCTCTGTAGTCTCACGCATACACAACTAAATTGTCCCTATCTTTAGTCCCAGGGCCTCACACTCCAGGTCCTCTAATTCATCTACCAGTGAACTAAATTTCCAGAACTTAGCTTCATCATTTTAGCCCCCTAATGACAAGTTTCAATGGCTCTCCCATGTCCTACAGGATAGCATCTGACACACAGAACCCTCTGAGATCTGCCCCCAGCTCATCTCTGCAGCACGCCTCCTGTGTGCCCCTCCAGGAAGTCTTTATTCTGGTCACATGCAGCTTCTCAGAAGCCCCCTGACTGTTCTGGGCCATTCTGGATATCACCTTCACTTGCCTCCTCCAAATTCCCACCTCTCTCTTCCCACTGATCTAATTCCTCCTGCTCTGCAAGGCCCAGCCCCATTCTGTTGCCTCCTTTGAGATCTCCCTGAACACTGTGTGGTCCATGGGGCTTCCCTTGCTGTGAATTGGTACCCATCCTCGGCCACCTATTTGTGTCCCTCCAGGGACAGCTCTTACAGCGACACCTTATTTGGACAATGCACTTTTCTCCTGCAGGTTAACCTCTTTTCCCAGCTCCATGGTCAGCCATGCATGTGACACCTTTTTGTATGTTCCATGGCATCATAGGCTCTGATAAGATGGCTCAGGATGAGAAATAATGAACCTAGTTGTAGCTCCTACCCTTCCAGGCATACCTTCTGCAGCCAAGAATTTCTTCATCATTCAGAGACAAATGAACCCCGAGAATCCCAATGCATGAACATTTCCCAGAAAGGCTAAGAGCTAGCTCTGGAATGCCTAGATTAGAACAGCGGTTTTGCTACTTCCTGGCTGTATGATATCTCTCTACCTGTGTGCCCTCACATAAAATGGGGATTATAATGGTATCCAAATTAATGGTTGTTGAGGGGACTAAACAGCATCATATAGGTAAGGCAGTTAATGCTTGGCACACAATAAGTGCCCACGAAATAGTCTCACTAAGTATTATTAAATAGTGTCAAAAGATTTAGGTCCCAGTCTTCTCTTTAACAGAGAGTGTCAGTTGACCCTTACCGCACAGGATCCCTCCACCACTCAACAGTGGACTTTGGAGATGGGTCTCCCCTGGGCTAGCCTGGTAGTCTAGGTGTTCTCAGGAGGTGGGGGAGGGAGGGGTGCATGGATAGAGTTTTGCCCTGGGCCTGTCTACTGAGGTGACAAGTCCAATATTACAGAGATGGTTTTATTTTCATTTCCATGCACCTTTTCCTGAGCCCCTTGACAGAACAATAGTAATAGCTTGCTACAGTGAGAAAGGCTGCAGGCAAGCCTTTCTAGCACTGGCTGTGAGACCGAACATAGATCAATGCAGTCCAGGATGGACAAGACAAAACCTTTCAGGTGACAGAATCAAGAAGTCCAAGACCTGGACTAGGAAACATGCAAGGTGTCCTAGACACTCCAGAGCTCCCTGGGGGCAGAGCTAAATGAGGCATTTACAGGACGACCACAGTATCCTCCTGCCTGTGTGCTGCTTGTCTTGTATAGATTTGGGCTTACGTCAACCTCTATTTTACATTTATATGGTTTCAAATATCCCACCTAAGGTGCTGCTTTTCCTTCAGGCCTGCATCTGACCAGGTCGAGGAAGTCCCCTTCCACCCCGGGCGCCAGCGAGACCCCAGGGCCCTCACCCTGCGTGAGACCGGAAGACAACTCATTTGACTACTGGACACACCTGGAAGAGCCCTCTGGGCAATCTGTCTGTAGAGTGGTGAGTGGGAGAGTTACCTTGAATTCAGTCTCAATGTTGGCTAGCCTGGCCAGTTCGTTGCTCAGCTCCAGCGCGGTGAGCACGGGGTCTTCGCTGGACAGAGACAGGTAAGCAGCGCTCGCCAGCCCCTTGTAGGCATTCATGCGGGAGCGCGAGTGGCTGAAGGAGTCCTTCCGCTGCTTCTCGGTGCACTCGTTGCACTTGCAGAAGTAGTCGTGCGGCCGCTCGATGCGGGCGCCCTTGAGCAGGAGGATGTGCACGATCTCATACTCCTGGCAGTGCGCCGCTAGGATGATGGGCGTGATGTCGTGCGAGAAGCGCGTGCCGTCCTCGTCATAGGCGTAGAAGTCGTCGTCGCGCAGCTCCTGCTCCAGGGGGCTGAGCGTCAGGCGCTGGCCCTGCGCGAAGGCCGGGTGGTTGAGGATGGCCTCCACGATGCGCACGTAGCCCTTGCTGATGGCGAGCAGCAGCGCGTCCCCCACCCGCGCCAGGTTCTCCTTCTTGAGCAGCAGCTCCGTGACCTCCAGGTGCTCGTTGCCCACGGCCAGCTGCAGCGCGTTTTGCCCCATGTAGTCCACGCAGTTGAAGTTGAGGGTCTTGGACTCCTCCAGCATTTTCCTGACCACGGGGATGTTGCCATACTCGGCTGAGTCCAGGAAGCGCTCCTCCTCGGGCGTCAGGCTGGTGCCCTTCTCGTTGAACATGTAGGCGGGACCCCGGATGGCCTGGCGGCGGCCCTTCTCCCTCAGTGTTGTGTGCCGGCGCTGCATGTTTTTGAAGGTGCTGCTCCCCAGCCTGTGGGGGAACAAGGCAGAGGTGCTTCGTTACTCTCCCCGGGGCCTGCGGGGTCCCCAGGGGCAGAACAAACAAAAATTGTTGAGATAAAAAAGAATCTCATGATCGGGATCTTACGACAAATCATTTTCCTCTTACTGAGATTAAGACAGATTGGCTAACCTAACTATTCCTATTCATAGAAAGGAATATTGATGTAGTCATCTAGCGTCTGTGACCCTTGGATGGAGGAATGATGGCAAACTGAAATGTGGGTTTAGGTTGGTGTGTAATGAGAGCTAGAGGGGGAGGGTGTGGGGTAGTGATGTGGTTGAAACAGGCCAAAGACTGTGGATTTTATTTCCATTTGTGCAAAGTTTAGTACCGCACCTAACGTCTCTGGGCTTTAGTATATTGCTTCTCTGTGATTTCACCTGTACAATGTGGGTAGCTTTTTGTGTGCCATAAGGTCCATAGGAGGATTAAATGAGGTAACATGTATTAGAAAATACTCAGTGTTGGTTTTATTCTGTACCCTCCTTCCTGTTGCCTTGCCCAGTTCACCAAGCGGTCTGCTGTAGAGATGGCCACTTTGGGTACTGCTGCCTTGATTTCAGGTGCATTTCACCATTGAGCTCCCTCACTGTGACAAAACACGCAAGCATCGCCACACGCCTCTGTTTTCTGCATTCAGTATATGCCTACGCCATATGGGGTCTGTGTTTTCTTTCTGATACCTGTGCAGCCTAAGCAGATACTAAAGGACAAGATGTGATAGGGAGCAGGCCTAGACCCATTGTCACTTACTGGTAGCTTCTGAAGTGGCTCCCCTGAGGAAATTCAGCTGTAGCTTCTTAAGATCAAACCTGGATTTTTGTATGGATGGAAGAACAGGTCGGCTTAGATGGTGGGTTTATTCCTAATTTGCTCTTTGCTATTGTGGCATAGTGTAGAGGTAAATGCTAATACTAGTAGTAATAACAGCTAACATTTATTAAGCACCTATTACATGCTACTAAATATACTAAGAAGTTAATAACCTCACATATATTACTTGTATAATTCTTGCATTTATCCCATGAGGTAGATGCTATTACTGTCCTCATTTCAGGTGATGATGCTGACACAAGTAGGGCTGAGAGACAGGCTTGGAAGTCAGAAGACCTAGAGTAGGAGTCCTGGCTTCACCTTTGGCCAACCTTGTGAGTTTGAGCAAATTACCTGATCTTTAATTTGCCAGGGTTTCAAAAAGTGCAGATAGCTATAGGGTAATTTGAGCTTGAGTCAGATATGCCGGCTTCAGCTAGCATTGAGACTTTGAGTGGATCCCTGGCTCAAGATACTTTAACTGTAACGCAGGATTTGTGCCAGATGTTCCCTAACTCTCTATGAATGTGAGTATCTGATTCTCCAATTGGCCCTCTTCTTATTTTCTATTCTTTTTTTTTTTCTAGTCTACCCCTCACTCACATTATTCAAGTGATAGTAGAACGGCATACATTTCAATAAGATGGTATCTATTCTAAAGAATAAGTGCTTGGGGATTTATTTTGAGCCATTTTCCACGTTTCCCTGGGTCTGTTTGTTAGGGGTCATGTTTCCATGCATTAAGAATATTCAGTATTTAATTTAAGCCATTTGTAAACAATAAAAGTTCCAGAGGAAGTCCTTTAAATTAAATCTTGTGTTTTGAGATTAAAAAAAAAATGTTCCATTCAGTGTGGGGAAATAGGTTCTACTTACATAAATGTGTTAGAAAAAGGCTTAGGGCGGAAAGCTGCCACCACGGGGCAAAAGCACCCAGGTTAGGTAACGAGATAAAGTAATGGGATCACGGGTAACTTCTTATCACCTGTAGGACATCCTTTCCATCTGACTCCAATATATACTTCTGTCACAAACTCCCTTCGCTCCCAGATCCTTTGCTTCTTACACACACAAGTTAATGATTACTATCTGGTTGCTTTCTCCACGTTCACGTGTTTAAGATCTTCTTTTCTTCACATTTACCACGTGGGTAAATACCTTGTGATCTCAAAAAATGTGGAGATGAAACTCCCTGTTTAGGGCTCTTGGGTTCCCCCAGACATTAGCCTCTCTCATATTCAGTTTGGCACGCGCTCTTTTGCTGGACAAGAGAGAACTCCAGACTCATAGTCTGCGACAGACAACTCAGTCTTGTGATTTTTAAATTTTGGGTCTCCATTTAGTTTTCTGCTAATTTTACCTTTTGACCTGCTCAAACCCTTTTGGTTTTAGCTCCTTCCTGGGGCCCTTTGTGGTATAAAGCAAAGACTTGGAGGTCAGAGCTTATGCTCTAATTTTGCCTAGGGCTGAGTCATACGCTTTTAGGGAGAAGCTGCTAAACTATTCAGTGGAGTAGCTTTTTCATCTGAAAAAAGTAAAAGGAATAATTATGGGTAACTCCTTCAAAAGGTAACTGTGGGTGATAAATCCTGATAGAGAGTTCTGTGCTCCTTTAGGAAGAGATCGGAACTGCCATTCACTTTTCTAAAGTGCATTTTGATAAAAGATGGCTGGAGAAAAGGTTCTCGGGATTCAAGTTCATGATCTCCTCTGAGCCCATTGCTCTCAACAATGCCATCATTCCAGGGAGAGAGGCTGCTTATTGATGCCAAAGCAGACTGTAGATTGGGAGTCCAATAGTGACCTTTAGAGGAGAGAGGGACTTACAAATAGGAAGCAGGCTTTATTATTACAGGTTTTCCAGAGGGAGGAGAAGTGACTGAGTTGAAAGCTAAGCAGCCACCTCATTTGTATCCCCAAAGAGCCTTGTTTCAGAGGATGTCATGAAATCAGTTTCAAGGTCTGTCATCTGGGTACACATACTCAGGTGGGAATTGAGCCTACAAAAGACTAATAATCTTTTTTTAAAGGTGATTTATTTATTTTGGAAGGAAGAGAGCAGGAGCAGGGGAGGGGCAAAGAGAGAGCACACAGAGAATCTCAAGCAGGCTCTGTGGTGTCAGTGCAGAGCCTGATGCAGGGCTTGGTCCCATGAACCATGAGATCATGACCTGAGATGATATCAAGTGTTGGACACTTAACCGACTGAGCCGCCCAGGTGCCCTTAGATTAATTACCTTTCTGACAGAATTACTCAATCTGCCCTCTGATGAGACGTATTCCCTGCTCAGGAGCGCCTCTCTGGATTTAGACATTACAACTCAACCTGAGAAAAGGCAGTTTCCACTCAGGAACATCTGAGTGGTGTGTCAGTGATGAGATGGCGGCTGTCCTAGAAGGAACCAGGGCTTGAGCTTGATTCTATGTTACTTTTCCATTAGAGGTCTGCTCAAGAGGGACAATAGGTCAGACTCCAAGGTCATAGGTACACAACCAATCCACAGAAGCAAGCCATGGAGAGATTAATTCAAAGGAAATATAATAATAACTACTGAACCAAGTCAGAGCAGAGAAACATTTTACAAGAAACATGTAAGTACCCAATCTAAATTCAGAGTCCGTATAAATATCGTAGACACTGCAGGTTAAAAACGTAAAGGTTGTTAAAGCATCATTTGATAATTTCCCTCATTAGACAAACAAACAAACATGAAAACAAGGTATAAGCATTCCTGTTTTTTAGGTGAAGCAAAAAGACTAAACCTTAGGACAAATAATTTCACAAGAGTAGAGCATCATATAAATCTTGATGTTTCTATAAACATCTTTTATCCATGGACAAATCCTGATGTTTCTAGAAACCTCTTTTATCCATGAACAAATATATGTGTGTGACTAGTATTTGTCAGAATGTCAAATGTCTTCACCATTAGACAGGTGTTTTTCTGAATGACCTTGAAAGCAGACACCCAGATATAGTAAGAAATAAACAAGCCTCTCCCGGCTTTTAAAACCTCAGCTTTGAGATACATTTGGATGCTCACAGAATTGTCAATTTTGCTATTTTCCTAGGAGAATTTGTCATTGATGAGACCTTATGGGCCTTCAAGTCATGTATGCATACATGCATATAATGGGGCATCCTACTCACTGAGATTGCTTCTAACATAATAGGGTTTCACAGCAGACCCTAGAGCCACATGAATTGGTTCAGATATTGATGGGGGCCTATTTCTTACTTCACTGGGGACTTTTTATTAGTGTGGACTCCCTCTTCCCTTTAATCATGCTTTTTAAACATGTATTTTTTTTTAAGCTTTGTTAAAGTATGATTGGCAAAACTGAGAAATACTTAAAGTATATATTGTGGTGATTTGCTCTAAGTATACATCATGGAAGGAATCCTACCATCTAGTTAATTAACACATTCACCATCTCACATGTATCTATTTGGTGAGAACATTAATTTCTCTCTTAGAAGATTGTGTCTATGTAATACCGTGTTATCAACCATTATAGTCACTATATGGTACACTAGAGCTTCATCTTATAGCTGAAAGTTTTAATATGCTCTTGTACCAACCTGTCCCTATTTGCCCAATTTAAGCATTTTTATACCTATGAATATATTTAGCCCTTATATCCTTACTATTTAATTTTGACATTGTGGACAGTCAGTCTGTAGCCATACATTTCGTACAGGTTGGGAAGAATCCACAAAAGATATGTCAGAAAGACAAAGCCATTTGGTTCACAGTAGCTGGTGGTCAGAACTCACACTCATGAATCAGCTGTGTTGCTCTGCTGGAGAGTGGGGATATTGTCACAGTTTCAGGACCAGTAATGAGCAAAATGATCTTCTAAATCTTCTTAAAATCCAATTAGCATTTGATTGCCCTTACTCTAATATTTTTCTTAAAAATGAACTTTGAATGCAAATGCCCTTTTATTTGCATATATTACTGAGATAATGACTGATCAAACTCATCAAACACCTCAATTAAGATACTGTGTTTTTCATCTTTCATAAATGCATACATTGACATTTGATGTCATTGAGAAGAAGAGTTTCAGTGGAAACAAAACCATATTTGAGAGGAGGACTGATTATTAAACTCCCTCTTGATCCCTTGGTTGCTATTTTTATCAAACTGCTTTTACAGATGCATCAGCTAGTCTGAGGAAAGCCAGATGTCAGTGATCCATGAAAAGTATGAATTCTGCACCCTAAATCCACTGCAAATAAGCATGACCATTAAGCATTTTGGAGACAGGAATTGTGATTAATTACTGATGAAGAAAAGGGCTCTTAATCAAAATGTCTTTTTGGAGATATTTGTTGTCTTTTTTTATAAAATTGCTACATGCACCATAGGGCTCCATGGAAATCACCCAAGCCTGAAACTAATTCAGTCTGTAACATTCCACAACTAAAGGTAGAGCCAAACAAAATCCATGAGTTAGGTCAGTCACCCAGGAAAACCCAGCTCTGGTCTGTGCATTCTCTCCCAAGTGTACATAGTCTGAGTTTTAGTCCAGGGCATCAGTAATGAAATATTCAAGTGATTTGGAATGTTCTCCAAAATCTCAGTTCTCTTACCAAAGTAAGAGAAGAATAAAATCTATCCTCCATGCACCTCAGCCACAGTGAAGATGTAGTAATGTACATCAAATGTCCTGGATAGTAGGAAGCCTTATGCAAATGTTAGATGACTATAACTTGGCTTACATTTTACTCTACACTGATATAGTCAGCTTAGCTGTTTTTCTAAATGACTGTATAATAGTGATAGTTAACATATATTACAGATTTGCCATGTTGCAGACATTCTGTTAAGTGCTTTATGCGAATTATTGTTTTAAATTCACACAAATCATATGATAAGCTTAGCTGTTTGCCTCAATGACTAATCATAATGATCAACATTTATTACACATTAACCATATTGCAGGCACTATGCTGAGTACTTTACATGTATTATCATTTTAAATTCTCATTAACTACTACATGATACAGTTGATAGTGTTATTCCCATTTCACAGATGGTGAAATGAGGCTCAGATAAATTAACTGCTTTTGTTAAGGCTACGTAACTTGTGAGTGGTAGACCCACTATTAGGAGTCTAATCTCTTTGGTTTCAAAGCTAATGCTTGGGTCTGGTATGCCACTGCCATCCATCTTCTTCCTCCATTTTTTCCCAAATGTCTTTAGACTGTAAAATTTTCCACTAGAGTGCAGGATCCTTGAGGGCAGGGGAATTTCTTATTTATATGGCATATGTACCTGGTACCCAGTACACGTGATGCCTGGCGTATGGTACATGGTTGGATAACTTAATTCTTAAATACTTGAATTTGGGTTGGCTATTAAAGAAGAGCAACAAAATAGAAGGATTAATGTTTACCAGTGTCTTACTTCTTTTAAATAGAGGAGCCATGTGATCCTATTGCTATTCTTTCCTATTTGTGCCGACAAGTTTTAAAATTAGGTATGAGTTCCAAAGCCAAACTAGTTTCCACTTTCACTGTAAATAATGGTCCATAGGTTGCTAGATGAGACCATTAATATCAGAGGGTGTATTAATTCCCTTGGGTGACTGGGGCAAAAAAAACGGAGACATTCCCACTTCTTCAGGATACTTTTGAAAAATTTTATGTATTTCCAGAGGCATCCAATTAATTTCTAAGTATCACCTTCCTTGTTCTGTTGAAGCTGAGGTGAGATAGTATATATAAATGATAGTGCCTAGTAAGTGCTGTAGTAACATTGGACACTATTAATTGTCTTAGTTTAATATAATCATAAAAATTGTGGATCTATAGCATTCAAGTTCTCACCTAAGCTAGTGACAGCAATTTGCTTGTAAAATACACCCATTTTGAATAAAAGAAAATATATCTATCTAGTTACCCATGAATATACATGAGTTTATATATCTTACTCTTCAGGTTCTATGGAATAGCCAAGTATCCTGCTACTCATTATAATACATTATCCCGAGATATACTTTCCAAACAATTCTGCTAGTGTGATATATATTTTTTCCATTGCATCTTGGATTGAAAAATATTATATAGATTCCTTAATGTTAACAAATGATTCTATCAGCAATTTATTTTTCAACAAATAGTGTCATCCAGAGAAGAGATTATTCTCCATATTTTCAAACTACCTTCTATAGTATCCGTGCAAATATAATTAGTGCTCTGTGTGTGCTTCTTTTATTCTTTTTAAAAAAAATCCTTATTTGTCTGTTTGGAACTGGGGAAACTGGATGTCTGTATCTCACTGTGTATATCTCCAGATAGAGCTGAAACAGTTAAGTTCTTATAGTTACATGCCTTTCCCCCAAAGATTTGTCTTGGTATAAAATAGATCCATGTAACCTTTTAACTATGTCATTGACTTTTGTGACAGAAGAACTTGAAATGATCATCTACTACTAAGAAAATAAGACAGGCCCTTAAATTGTGAAATGACAAAATGACACAATTTCACAAATTGTGAAATGAAAAAAGTAACATGCTGAATATTTTGGAGGGGGGGAATGGTGATTGCCTTTCCTGAGCAAGAGATCCTGTCAGTTCTCATCCAGGATACCACATGTATCTGAAATTAGCCTCAGTGAGGCTCCACATAGCTCTCATTTTTTTTTTCTGGGTTAATTGCTGCCTGAAGCAGTTAGCTAGTCTGTATGCCCCTAAGCTTCGAGCAAGTGTTTTGGAAAGAAATGTTTATGAAATTATAATTGTGACATAGAAACTTGGTAAATTGTTAAACAATTAAACCAATGTCATTGTTTAACAAATCTTAGAGAGTGAGTTTGTATCATGTTCATAATGAATATTCTGGATTTAATGTGTATTCATTCATAAATCTGATGTGTGTCCAGTGATTCAGAAATAGGACCCACCAGCAGGTGGCATTCTGAGGCAAAAATTCACTGAGTGCCACCAGACAGGGTCAATCATTATTGCCTCTTTCAAATCTACCCTGAATTCATTAAGCCTTTAAATTACAATTAATAGCAATAGCATCTTGATTAAGTCTATTCAGTCATACTTAAGTGAATTTACAACTTTACATGTAAAGGAGGAGTTTCTGTGTTTCAGAGTTTCAAAGCTTGTGTCAAAGCACTGCCTGGATTACATTTCTTTTATTAAGAGCATATTCGTTATGTTGAAACGGACATCTAAAGGTCATTATTTTTCACAAATAAAAGGAAAGAAAAAAAACAACCTCTTTCTTCCCACCTGTAGTTCTTTAATGGTGGCTCCTTATTAGAAGATAGCCTTCTTCCTCTTCCTACCCCTATATTTATGTTAAGATAAATGCAACCACAAAAAATTGGCAAATTAAAAAGCTGTCAGTAGTGAAGTAGGAGGAGAACAGACAACACATATACTCTCTTCCAGGAATAAAACAAAACAAAACAACAACCCTGCACTCTAGTACAGAAGGACTGGGTTACCAATATGAGTTGTCTATTTTAAATGGATTTATAAACTTAGACTTCCAATGAAAACTAAAAAAAAAAAATTCCTCTACCAACCCAACAAATAAGAAAGATTTCAGATCCAGGTTCATATCTAAAAATCCAAGCAATGCACAGGAGGGAGAGGGCTAATAAATAAAAGTTGAATTCTATATTTCAGCAAGAAAACAATCTCTGTTGGAAAAATCGATATGAAAGAATCATCATAGTCGCTTACATTGAGGGAGAAATAAGCAGGCTGGTCTCTGGTCTCTAGATGACCGGAATCCGGTGATGAGTCGCGGGAATCTGGCTCCCCATGGGTGGTAGCTGAGGGGATGCCGCTCTCCGTGGTGCTGAAGTGTAAAGCTGGTCAAGTCCGTGGAGTTGCGAAGATGTGAAAGCGCGCTTCGCTGTCCTTTGTGCTGCAATGGTAAAAACTCCCCTTCCGAGGCAGACTTGCCTTACTGTTCTTTTCCTAATCTGGGGGAAATTTCCCAGGGAACATGACGGAGAAGGATCCGTGTGTGAGACTGGCATGTGGCGTGGTGATGGGTTGGTATAGTTCCCACCCCTTCTCGCAGACAGTAGCTTTGAAAGGGAGGTAGCAACTCTGTCTTCCTACCATAGATCCTCACGATTTCTACCTGCCCCCTCTCGTGCCCCAGAACAGTGCATAACACACACACACACACACACACACACACACACACACACACACACCTCAATTATGTAAGGCAGCAGGTTCTGGCTCCTGAGGCAGAATATTCATCTGTTTAAATAAATGAAAAATGTGGAATGAATTGGTTTCCTACCTGTTGTGTCTGTGTGTGTTTACACAGGAAGGGAGTTGAAAAGAAAACTAACGCCCGGAGAACCTGAAGAATGACAGAAGTAGTTTTTTTTTTTTTTTTTTTTTTTTTTAATAAGCTTTAAGAAGACTTTGTCTTCTCTGACTGATGCATGTTCTATCTGTATCCTTTTGTTTCATGATCTTTTAACCTTATCTAGGATCAGGAAGAGGTCAGTGATATAGATCAAGTCTGATGTTAACAACAGGACTTTAAAAGGATTAACTTTCATTTGTAACTTTCCATTTATTGAAAGGAAATTCCTAATGCAAAAATCCATTTCCTCACAGTCCCCACTCCCACCAATTGCCTTGTTAACAAATGGTCTGTGATTCTTAAACACTAAGGTATTTTGATGGCTTCATGGGAGAGAAACCTACTTAACTGAAATATTGCCTGTGTGTGAGAAACCAGGATTAATTCCAGGATCTACCTCTGTCACTGAACAATAAATCAGAGTGCTTATTCTTTGAAACCAATTCATGGATTAACAACAGTCTGTAAAGACTGTCTCTGTGTGTAAATGTGATACTTAGGGTTAAACAATTGGCTTATAATGTATTTTGCACAATGGTATTCTATGTTTATATGCAAATCAGGTTGCATTAGTTTATTAATATGCTACTAGCATTTTCTCTGGAAGCAACATGATGTGTGGGGGAAGACCCTGGAATTTTGATTCATTTATTAACTGTGTGACTTTGGACATAATACATAACCTAATTGAACCTCTGTCTTCTCATACATAAATGGTGGGTAATAATGGGGGTAATAATACTTTTTTCCAAATGCATGGTGATTATTAATTGAAATGACATGTACAAAGCACCCAGAAGGGTTATTTAACATTTAAGAGGTGAATAATAAGTTAGAATGTTCTTACCCCTTAAAACTAGACAAGTTAAAGTAATTCTTTAGTTACAACTCTCTAAAAAGCTTGACAACAAACTAATTTTATTCCTGTAAGCCTCTATACAGGTTTTCCAATATAAGTGATTGTTCTTTATTGGATAAAATACCTTTTTAAAAAGAAATTGTCTTAAAATGAAAACTTTTTCTTTTAAAATTTTTAGTTTTGAAGAAAATAATTTTAGTTCTAACTCGAATCAGGAACAAATACACTGAATTCTCTTGATTAAAATGTTAATGAATTAAGAGCTATTTAATATCACATAGAAGTGTAGAGCAAAATATATGAAACCAATAAAAGTGTCTTACACAGTCACAAAGTTAGTAGATTAGCTATGACACTGGTAATATCTTTTTGATTGGGATCTTCATCATCATGATTAGCAAAACAGCATAGAATAAAATACTCTTAATTATAAATACTTTCTTAAGACTACTGGGTTGTGGCTTTTAGTTGATAATGCTGGAGATGAAGTCTTATTATATTGTTTTAAATAAATAACCAAAAGAGTGTTTTCATGAAATTCTGACATGAACTATGTTCTTGTTTCCACTCATGGTGAGCTCATTAAAAAACAAGTCATATTTTTAAAAGTGTGACAATGAAAGTGCAGTAGTTATATATATGGAGGAAATGAGCTAATTATTTTATAGATACATTGATTGAAGACAGGTCATAATCAGGCCAGTTAGCTCTTCAAAAGTGATAGGTTAAGATGGTATTTGTGAAGAATCCAGCCTTCACTGTCCACATTATTAGAGTGCTTTATCACTTCCAGAGGATCATGGTCATACACAATATTTCATTCAGTGGGTTAGTACTTGTAATCTAAGAGTGTTACATACGTATCAAAATATTTTCAGTGTGTAAAACACAGAAGTAATTAGGTTCTCTCTGTCATTGATGAAAGTTTAGAAGACTATATAGGTGTCTAAGTTTCACGTGTAAGGTCTTAAGCTTTGTTTTCTCCTAGCTCAGAGTAGAGTTTATACAATTCTAGTCAAACTTCTTGTATTTTAATTCCAAATCCTCCAATTCCCTAGTCCCTCAGTTTTATCACCTGTAAAATGAAAGTAATAACAGTCTCTCACTTGTAGAATTACAGTGAGGATAAAATGAGACAACTCACATAAAGTGCTTACAGCAGTGTCAGGCATATAGTCAGAGCTCAGTATACATCAGCTTTCACTATTGCTTAACAGCTCACTCTATGACTGAACAGTGAACATATTATTGATATATGGTTCTCAGACTTTGTGTGCTCTGTTGTCACCTCACCAGCCTGTTGAAAATATAAAAATACAATTTTCTGGTGCTCGAGAGAATTTGCCTTTTTTCTTCCAGAACTTCTGGCCATTCTGTTGTGGAAAGTTCATAAGTCATACTATGAGGAAACACTGCTCTTGTCCATTGGAAGAGTGATTTGTTTTAGAAACTGCAGTCATAAGTATGAAAGTCTGCATCAAATGACTGAATCCTTTGGGACACTTACTCTCTTTTTTCTCTCATGCTAATTTGTTTGGTTACTGGACAGACCTGGCTCTTTCTCCCAGGTAGAAGCAACAATATAGTAATCAGATTGACTCTTACATTTTTGATTTAAGAAAGTGATACAAATAAGTCCTACAGGAAAAAAAAATCTGGTTGAAATTTCTTTTTTTTTTTTAATTTTTTTTTAATGTTTATTTATTTTTGAGACAGAGGGAGACAGAACATGAGTTGGGGAGGGACAGAGAGAGAGAGGGAGACACAGAATCTGAAACAGGCTCCAGGCTCTGAGCTGTCAGCACAGAGCCCGATGCGGGGCTCGAACCCACGAACCGTGAGATCATGACCTGAGCCGAAGTCGGACGCTTAACCGACTGAGCCACCCAGGCGCCCCAAAAATCTGGTTGAAATTTCAAGAAGCCTCTACGTTAAGCTTGTACTCAAAAAAGAGTAGAAATCTCTTTCATCTTGGTTGATGGAAATATCACTGCAAAGCTTCTCCAGAGTGGGCACAGATCTGAGAAAAATCTTGTGCTCTAGACTGTTCTCAAGCCATGAAAAATTGTGACTTTATTCATGAACAGGTGGGGAGCGACTAGAAATGGCGCTGTGTCTTAAAGTGATGCTACGAGTAATGCTAATTTAATCCTCTTCATTTTATGCATTTTGTGGAAAATTGTTGATCTTCTAATTTGGGCTGTAAACTTGTGGATTTCAGTGGTTATGACTTTACAGGTTTTATGTCAGCTATAATTGGCCAGTAACTTATGAAAAGTTTTTTTTGTTTTGTTTTGTTTTGTTTTTTTATCAGTGAGAAAATGGGTGCCTGGGTGGTTCATTTGGTTAAGCGTCTGACTCTTGATTTCAGCTCAGGTCATGATCTCATGGTTTGTGAGATAGAGCCTCGCATCAGGCTACACACTGAGTGTAGAGCCTGCCTAAGATCCTCTCTTTCTCCCTATGCTCCTTCCTCCCCCTAAAAAATAAGCAGAAAGTAATGTGAAATACATAATTATTTACACACACTGATTCCCTTTCAAGGAAGGACTTGCACAGGAATGATAGTCATCTGACAGACCTCAGCTTTCATATCCTTCAGGGTCTGCCTCAGCTGAAAAGAGCCATCTTACCTGAGGTAACACCTTTTCTTGGGCAGCCTTTATCTGCTGACTGAACAAGGTAGGGGTATATAAGCCATTTTAGAGACACTATTGTAAGGAACTCGATAGCTCACTGCCTTATTGGCCAGATTATCATAGTTGGTTTCTTCCTCTGTCCAATCCTACCTACTCTCTCTTCCTTTCATAAATGTTGATCCCTAATAAGTATCTTTCACCTCAAACTCTGTCTCAGTTTCTGTTTCCAGGGAATTGAACCTGCGTTAATTGGTAGTAGGTGTGGTTTCAGAAAGTAGGTGATTATGTGGGGTTTGGAGCTGAATTACCATCTAGCTGGCAATGCAGACCTCTTCACAGCTCTTGGAACAAGGTGATGGTCTACATCCTGAACTTTCAATGGTATTGAATTGGGAAGTTGTATTTGTGCAAGAGGATACATTGCATGGGTGATATATCATGCATTTGAAACTTACAGGAGAAATAATAATGTCAAGCAGAGGCTATAGTTAAATGCCATTGGTACCCAAAAGAAAGATAATGAGCAGCTGAGGTTGTGTAATTGGCAGTTGAAATTTAAAATCCAGAGGATCTCCTGGTTGTGTACAAAGAAGCTCTTATCAACTCTAGTGGGAAGATAGAGAAAGTCAAGGTCTAAGCCTAGGAATTAATATTTGGAGGACTGAATTTAGAGATGACTAAATGCTAAACCAAAATAAGTCTATCATGCCAAGCACTTTGGTTGGAAAAATCCAAGACTCTGATGGAATGAGAACATCTACATGGATGTCTCTCAAGATTTTGACCCCCTGTATACTTCTGAACCTTTTGAGGCTATATATACGGTCCATTTATCTCCATTAAGAGTTAGCCCCACCGCCCCCTGCCCCCATCTGAGACTGGAAGATTTTATATAGACCTCTCACCCATGAAGTATCATGTATCTGTCTCAGGACCCATACCATTTTCTCTGCTGACCACAACGCCTATAACTAAGTTAAGTTGTACACAGGATGTGAATTGACTTTATTATCTAGAGACCCATAATATAGCGGAGGATGTTCTGAGCCTGGTAAGGCAGGAGAGGGACAGTGCACCAAAGGAGCTGCAAGAAATAGCCAACATGTACTGGCAGGAGTCAGGGAGGTAAGTGTGGGCCTGGATTCTGAGGATGCTTGATCAGGGGGCCTGAAATAAAAATTGCATATTGAACAGTTAACTGACCTGGAAATGTTCTCTTGAATTACTGCATTTATTATTTTGGTGAGGATCCCAGTAAATGGTGTGAACTTACTACTCGGGTGGCCCCTGAAAACATGAAAGAGAACAATGGCTCACATACACAAAGTTGAAATGAAAGAATTTTCATGGTAGAGGACAGAAGGAAGGGAATGAAATGCTTATGGATGTGGGGATTCTGGGATCAGTAATTTTGGCTAGAAGGCCCATGAGACGATTATGTTCATGGACCCTAGAGGATACATCTTTTACCAAAGTCATAAGAAATGCACTGATTAGAAGAACACCAGTATCACCTAAATTTTCAGTGTCGTTCTTCTTTGTAGGCCAGGGCTGGCAGTAGCATATTCTGGCGGTGGCATTGTCCATTATGGGCTTGGTTCCCTGATTGAGGTGGGCATGATAGAACCCTGAAACAATTGAGGCAAGTGGCAGGACTTTAACATCTGAAACCAGGCTGTTGCAGTGCTGTCAGGACTAGCAAGAATGGAGGGTCAATCAAGAGCCCACAGACTAATGGAAATGGTTAATAGAAAATAGCATCTCTAAGGACAAAATAGATGGGTAACTGACTAAGATACTGTTCAGTTTATTGCTGCAGAAAAATTAAGAAACGATGACTAATAGGCCCTGGATGTCTTACTTCAATAAAAAGTAAAGATCCCCAAAGCATATTACTTAATGATATAAGCCATTCTGAAAAGGCTGCATACTGTATGATTATAACTATATGATACTCTTGAAAAGACAAAAGTATGGAGACAATAAAAGTATCAGTGATTGCCAAGGGTTGGCAGGGAGGGAGAGATGAATAGAACACAGAATATCTTTAGGGCATTGAAACTTTTTTGTGTGATATTAGAATGGTGGATACATGTCAATTATATATTTGTTGAAATCCATAGAATGTATAACACCAAGAGTGAACTCTAATATAAGCTATGGACTTTGAGTGATAATGATGTGTCAATGTAGGTTCATCATTTGTAATAAATATACCATTCTGACAGAGGATGGTGATAGTGGGGAAAGCTGTGCATATGTGGAGCAGGGGTCATATGGAAACTCTCTGTACTTTCTGCTCAGCTTTGCCTTGAAACTAAAACTGCTTTAAAAATATAGTCTTCATAAAACAAATAATGATTCCTTGCTCAGCTTCTGGATGATCGTATTTTCAGTTCTGGAAACCATTATTAAAGTGGTGGGCAAATTCCTAGGAGAGAAAGAAGATCTAGGTTGTTTACATGGTAATTATTCATCTAGCCCTTCTCCAAAGGGTCCTGCCATCATTTACTTGAACAACTTGACACTAGGGAAAAGAATAAAGGCAGTACCCATCTTGAGATCTGTTGAACACAGGGTCTGAGTTGATATTAATATCCAGGGACTCAATGTGTCATCATGGTCCCCTTGTTAGAGTAGTGGTATGAAATAACCAGGTAATAAATGGGGTGTTGGCCAACATGTCCACAAACCCACCTGATGGCCATTTCCTTAGTTCCAGGATATTAAATGGCTTTGAAATGCTTGACAGTTGTTGCAGTCTCCACATTGGGTTTTAGTCTTCTGTGGTAAGAATTATCACAGCAAGGAAAACAAAGTGGAAGGCTTTTGAAACTATCCCTCACACTCCCTAGACAGCCAAGATAGTAAAGTGAAAAACAGTATGACATCCTGGAGAAGGAAAATAGTGAAGATTAATGGTACCTTTTGGGATTTAAAGGGTTCACAGGTTATAGTCCCCAAGGCATTTCTATTTAATTGGTCATTCTATACTTGCAGAAGCCAGTGTCCCCAGGGTGATAAGTGTAGAGTACTTTAAGTTGAAGCAAATAGTAGCACCAGTCACAGCCACTATACTAGATGTAGTATTTTGTTGGAGTAAATTAATAGACCTCAAATATATTGTAATTGTTTTGGAAAATATGTTATTTTCTATCCCAATAGAAATATGATATTTCTATCATAAATGAGGATCAGATATTTGCATGGAATACACAGTTTTGCTTGAGGACTTATGTTAACTGGCCTACTCATTGTCCTAATATAGAGCAAAGATATCTGGACTGTCTGAACATACTGCAGAACATCATATTAATTTATTAAATTGTTGATGATGATATTATGTTGATTGGACCCAATGAGCAAGAGATTGCCAGCATGCTGGAGGTCCTGGTAAGACACATGTACTCCAGAAGATAGGAGGTGAAACCTGTGAAGATTTATGGTTTTTCTGCATCTATAATTTTTTTAGGCATCCAGGAATTAAGAGCGTGCCAGTATATCGCCTCCAAAGTAAAAGACTAGTCATTATGTCTTGTAATCTCTTACCCAAAGAAGGAAGCACAGTGACTGGTAGGCCTCTTTGGGTTCTGGAGTCAGCAAATTGTACATCTCAGGGTTCTGCTCCAGCCTGTGTTGTAGGAAGCATGAAAGATCACCATCTTTCAGTGGAACCCAGAGCAGGAAAAAAGTCTATAGTAGGATCAGTTTGTAGTGCAAGCAGCACTGCTCTTGGGCCACACAATCTGGCAGACCAATAATCTTAGGGATTATCACTGGTGGGAAAACATGTCATGTATAGTTTGTGTTAAGCCTCAGTGAAAGAATCATAAAGTGGGCCTTTGGTATTCTGGAGCATGGTCTTAGCATTTGCGTTAGAGAATTATATACCTTTTGAAAAACAACTTCTGGCATGTTACTGGGTCCTGGAAGAGATGGAACATTCAACCATGAGAAGCTAGGTGACTGTATGTCCAGAGTGGTCCTTCATGAGATAGGTTCTTTCAGATTGACAATTCATAAGGACAGCTGGGTCCAGGAACAATCCATAGAAAAATGGATGTGGTATATCTAGGACTGAGTAATAGGGGGACATGAGCATGAACATGTAGCTCAGATCTTCATGGCACCCACCACTCTGGTACCAGGATCATTTATTCCCCTTATATGGAGATTTTAATATAAATAGGAGAAAAAGCCTGAATTCAATATAGATGAGTTAGCTTAGTATTTGTGTACATATCAGAAATGGATGGTAGCTATACCAGAATCTCATTTAAAGATGGTCTTGAAAGGTAAGGTAAATCTTCTCAGTGCTCAGAGGATTGGTAGACCTTTTTCATAGAAAAAGAACTAGCCTGAGGTTAAATATATACAACATTATGGATAGTGATGCATGGATTGGTCAGCTGATCAGGGACCTGGAAGAAGAAAGAATGGAAGATGGTTGACAAGAAAGTCTGGGTTAGAGACATATGGATGGATATATGATATGAATTGTGAAGATCATTGTACCATGTCTTAGTGTTCAAAAGATAGCTTTTACCATGAAAGTGATACTTAACAACCGAGGAAGAAAAATTACCTATCCAGCTGACGCAGCCAGTCTCTGTCATCACCCACTGCAGTGCTGGGACAACAGGCACATGAAAGACGGTAACAAAGATGACAGATATGCAAGACTCCAGCAGCCTGGACTTCCATTTACAAAGGCTTGACAATCTGGGGTTGCTGTTGAATATCCAGTATGTCTGCAACAGAGAACAATGTTAATACGAGGCCATTACTCAAGAAGACCAAGTAGCCTGTAGGTAGCAGGTTGACTACATTGGACTCATTTCATCCTGAAAGGGTTATTTGTTTATTTCCATATGTCTTACAAGAATGGACATGTATTCTAGGTGAGTTTGCCTTTCTTGTCAATGTAGTCTCAGCCTGTACTACTATCCAAGAGCTTATAGAGCATTTGATTCATTGACATGGAAACTTGTGTAAGGTTGCCTCAGACCAGGGGACCCACTATATAGCAAAACAGGTTCAGGAGTGAATCTATGACCATGAGATTCACTGGCCATATCACATTCTACTCCACTCAAAAATTGCTAGTCTAACAGATCATTGGAAATCCAGAGGCAATCCTCTACACAGTTGGGATGCCATCTTCTAGAATACTCTATATGCGTTGAATCAATCACCTTTATCTGGTATATCCCAGTAGGAAGAATACATGGACACAATAATCAGGAGGTGGAAATAGTACTGACTCTACTTAACCGTCACTCTCAGTGACCCACTGAGAGTCATGTTTTTCCTTTCCCCATAATTATAGGTTCTTCTGGGTTATAGATCCTGCTCTCCAAAGTGCATATACTGTCTGAAGGGGATACAAAAATGTCCCATTGAATTATAAGCTTCATTTGTCACTTGTCACTTCGTTTGTCAACTTCCTTATGTTCAAGGATCAAAAATAAGAAGATGAGTCACTGTCTTGGCGAGGTAGTTGATCATTTGGAGGAGATGGGGCTGCTATTACACAATGGAGGCAGGAAGGAATATAGTAGAACTCAATTGATTCACTTGGATCTATCTTAATAATCCCTTGGCCAATTGTGACTGTAAATGGGCTGGTATAGTGACCCCAGCCAAAGAGCATGGTGACAAGGCTCAGATCTTTAGGGCTGAAGGTCTGGGTAACACTAATGAGTAAGTAGACAGATCAGCAGTGGTGGTAGCTAATGGTTAATGAAATCTAAAAAGGATAGTGGAAGAAAAAGATAGTATAATTTGGGACTCTGAGACCCACTTCTGCTTTAGGCATTGTAGTTATCTCACTAACATCTCTCTCCTAAGCTTTTTTGTGAAGAGGGGCACACCAGAAACCTGGAGGAGCTTCTCTTCCATCCTTTATAAAGGAGAAGGAGACTAAAGTAGAAAAAGAGGTGGGGAGTACCTGAGTGGCCCAGTTTGTTAAGCTTCTGACTCTTGATCTTTTCTTTTTATAATATTTTTTGTAATATTTATTTATTTTGAGGGAGAGAGAGAGAGCGAGCAGGGGAGGGGCAGAGAGAGAGGGAGACACAGAATCCGAAGCAGGCTCCAGGCTCTGAGCTGTCAGCACAGCCGGATGTGGGGCTCGAACTCACAAACCGTGAGATTAACCAACTGAACCATCCAGGCGCCTCTGACTCTTGATCTTGACTCGGGTCATGATCTCACAGTTCGTGAGTTCGATCCCTGCATCAGGCTTTGCACTGAGAACGCAGGGGCTGCTTGGGATTATCTCTTCCTCCCCCTCTCTCTGACTCACTCACTCTCACTCTCTCTCTCTCTCTCTCGCAAAATAAATAAATAAAACATTAAAATAAAAAGAGGTGGATGTGCCATCCTGCTTCACCTCAAAGAAGGACTTGCTGCATAGCTGTGGGTATTACAATCTGCAGGCATATTTCAATTTCTTCATAGTCTACCTCAGTTTTAGAGACCTACCTTGCTTGAGCTCACATCCTTATTGGGGAATCCTGTGTCTGGTGACTAATTGAGGGGGGAATATACCAGCCAATATGGCATGCCGCAGGACCATACTCACTTCACAGCACCCTGCCAGTTTGGCCAAAGTTTGATCAAGCCTGCATTTTCCTCTGTCCAGTTCTACTTCCTTTCAGAAGTGTTGGTTACACATAAATATCTTGTACCCCAAACTCTCTGTCTGATCTGTTTCTGGAGAAGTCAGCCTGTGACAGATGACTTACAGGAATATTTAAAATACAAAACAAATTAGAGATAGGCAAAAAAGAATAGAATAATATTAAGGATACGGACATAAACTACTTGATTTAAGCTAACATGCAGATATTTCTTTTGAGTTATCTCTGCAGACTATAGACAGGCTCCAGATTTTCTAGAAGCCAGAGTGAAATAGAAACAAGCCAGGTAACTAGTGGAAACCATGTGTTCAAAGTAAGAACAAAAATTCCTCATCCTGAGAGCAGATGAACTTTTTTCTAAGAAAGGACACTGTGTAATGAAATGAACAACCTTAACAATTACAGTTGTGCTGCATGGTTAACTAGATAGCGTATCGCCATTTGTTACATTTATTTCAAATGGAATTATAATCAATCACATTATCCTAAGCAGGTTTATTGTTTGTCATCCACAATCTGCAGGCTCTGGATCATTGGGCATGTATTAGTCATTGGAACCAATTATCCAGGGGTATTTGGTTAAGATGGGTTTAGTGGAGATGGAGTATGCAGAACCACAATGACTAATGGTGCCCCACACACGATTGTTGTTTATTTCATCCTCCTCTGTACCAGGATGTTTTTCCTTGAGCTGATTTTTTTCTCCTTTTGATTCTTCCCCCAAATGGTGGTGCTACCCAGTACAGAAGAGGACACTGGCAAGTAGGAGAAGGGAGGAAAGAAGAGGGGAAGAAGGAGAAGAAATAAGGGGAATAGGAATTCCCTAGAGAATCCTAGAGAACTCTTTTCTGAGTCAGCAAGGTGTCTGATTTGGGGCCTTTAATTTTCTAGGAAATTTAATACAGATACATGATTGGTTTCCTTATGGGAAAGTGATCTTGTTTCATTGGATTAATTCTGAGAATAAATCATTCCTTCAAGAGTCAAAATATTTGTTTTATGGCAACTATTATATATTGGGGCTATATTTGGATTTTGCTAGATTAGGATGTATAGATGATTATTGTAATGGATCTCTTAAGGTATAAAATAGAATGTTACATTTATTAAAGTTAATATTTCTAAAAAATTACATTAAAATGTAACACTTAGAGATGGCATGTATTATTATTATTTTGGGGGTGGTGGTTAAAACACAAATTTATTTTCTGATAATTCTGCTGGTAAAGTCTCACTGGTCTGAAATTAACATATCAGCAAGGTTGTATTCCTTTCTGGAGCTTGTAAGGAAGACTCCCTTTCTTTGACTTTTCCAGCTTTTATAGACCACATGCACGCCTTGGTTTATGACCCCCTTCCTCCATCTCCAATGGCAGCAATAGCTGAGCAGGTCCTCCGACCCTGCCTCTATCATCACATCCCTTCCTCTGACCACAGCCTGGGGACAGGTTCTCTGTTGTAAAGGTTCATGATATTGGATTAGACTCATCTGGATAATTCAGCCTAATCTCAGAGATGAATGTTTTATTGAATATAAATTTTATGCCCCAGATTTGAATTTCAGAGCATTATTTGTTCTTTTGAGTATGTCATACAGTCTAGATTTTATGTTATGATTGGTAGGTATACATATATCTAAAATTCCAAGACCTATAAAAAGTGTTTTTAAATCAATATTTAATGAAGCTTAATAACTTTTAAAATAAAGCAAATCACTTTCTTAAAAAATACAGCACATGAGGGGCGCCTGGGTGGCTCAGTCGGTTGAGCGGCCGACTTCGGCTCAGGTCATGATCTCGCGGTCCGTGAGTTCGAGCCCCGCATCGGGCTCTGTGCTGACAGCTCAGAGCCTGGAGCCTGTTTCAGATTCTGTGTCTCCCTCTCTCTGACCCTCCCCCGTTCATGCTCTGTCTCTCTCTGTCTCAAAAATAAATAAACGTTAAAAAAAATAAAAAAAAATACAGCACATGAGAAATTATGAAGGATAAAAAATAAATTTTTGCTTCCTCTGAGAAGTATCTATGCTTCTCAGAAACAGAAGAAAGGAAGAAGTTTCTTCTCAGGAAGAAATTTTTGCTTCCTCTGAGGAGAGTATCTAGAAACTCCTGCATTCATTGTATATGACTTACAATTTTTTTAATTCATTTTTAATGTTTTAAGGTAACATTTAAATATGTTTTGTTCATTTGTTTTCAGTTATGTTTGATCTCAATATCAGTTTCTTGGATGTTTCTGATTTCTGCAGGACTAATTATATTTTTAAAATCTTTCTAATTCCATCCCCGCATTACTAATTTCCTCAATCCTGCTTCATGCCAAACACATATATAATAAATATCTTACTGATCCAGATTATTTTCAGGACAGATGATTGACCTATAAAAAGATTGTATTAGTCTGTCTTTAAATCCATATATACCTTTTAAAATTTACTTAGAGGAATTTGGCTACTAGAGTATGAATAAGTTACATGATATCTTCTGGGCATTCATTTTAATGACAATATAAAGAATTTGTCTTAATTTTTTCAGTGAGTATGTGCGACCCCTTTGTCCTCAGGGCAACTCTTGCCCCTCTTCCATCTCTGTTCTATTTTGCAAGAAAGCTAAACTCTGTAGGATGCATGTCCTAGGCCCTCCCTTAACTGACTTCCATCTGAATTTGGCCAATTGGAACCACTGATGGGAGATTGGAGGGCAGAAAGAAAGGAAGCATTTCTCTCTCTCTCTCTCTCTCTCTCTCTCTCTCTCTCTCTCTCTCTCTGTCTCCTATACTTAGGCAGCAAGTGCAGCTTCTGGAGTCTTCAGATCTCACTGGACAGGCAGTCATGATTGCTGCATTTGCTTGATGGCCCTAAACCCAGGGCTTCAGGAACATTTCTTTCTCTCTTTGATACTTTAGCCCAGGGCTGGTGGTGGTTTCCTGTGGTTGTCAGTCTCTGAGCTTGTTTGGCTCCTCAGCTGTCCATCACTCATAAAACGAATTCTGTGCCTCAAATTCCCTCTATTTTGGAAAATAGGAACTTTTATTTTATTTTTTAAAGTTTCTTTATTTTGAGAGAGAGAGAAAATGAGAATGAGAATGAGCAGGGGAGGGGCAGAGAGAGAAAATAGCAAGCAGTCTCTGTGATGTTAACGCAGAGCCAGACATGGGGCTCAAACTCAAGAACCCTGAGATCATGACGTGAGCTGAAATCCAGAGTTGGATGCTTAATTGATTCAGCTGCCCAGGCACCCTGGAAAATAGGGCCTTTTAAAATAAATGGTTTGGGGACAACTGGCTAGTCATTTGGGAAAAAAATAATTTCATATCTCATACAAATTGCCAGATCAAATTCCAAGTAGATCAGAGATCTAAATGTACAAAAAACATGGCTGATTTATCTCTTGACCTGAGCATGAAGAAACTTTCAAACTATAATCCAAAATCCAGAAACAACAGAAGAAAAGATGGCTAATATAAATCATATAAAAATAAAAAAAATTTTTTTTACATGGCAGACCACTATATGTAAAGTCAAAAACCAGTGAAAAATCAGGAGACTTAGTGATGCTAAGTGAAATAAGCCATACAGAGAAAGACAGATACCATATGGTTTCACTCTTAAGTGGATCCTGAGAAACTTAACAGAAACCCATGAGGAGGGGAAGGAAAAAAAAAAAGAGGTTAGAGTGGGAGAGAGCCAAAGCATAAGAGACTCTTAAAAACTGAGAACAAACTGAGGGTTGATGGGGGGGTGGGAGGGAGGGGAGCGTGGGTGATGGGTGTTGAGGAGGGCACCTTTTGGGATGAGCACTGGGTGTTGTATGGAAACCAATTTGACAATAAATTTCATATTAAAAAAAAAGAAAAGAAAAAGAAAGCAGGTACTGAGCATTGGGCAAAGTACGAAAGAGGACTTAAGACGAAGATCATTTATGTGGACCCCCCACCCCAGCCCCATCCCTTTCCCCAAAACTCCCTTCTCTACCTTGAAGGTTCATTCCAATACCAACTCCTTCTTGAGCCTTTTCTGGATTCTCCAACCACAGGAATCGCTTTCCTGTTAGCATCATTCAACATTTTGGTGATGGGCATTGAAGAGGGCATCTTTTGGGATGAGCACTGGGTGTTGTATGGAAACCAGTCTGACAATAAATTTCATATATTAAAAAAAAAAAGGAAAAAAAAAGAAAAATCAGGAGACTTATATGGTGGTCACAAGGCTAATTTCTATAACGCATAAGAATTTTTGGGGCCCCTGGGTAGCTCAGTCAGTTAACCCATCTGATTCTGTCCTCACAGAGCAGAGCCTACTTGGGATTCTCTCTTTTCCCCCCTCAAAATAAATAAATAAGTCAAAAACAAAATTCTTAAAAATCCATAAAAAATTGCAAAATATGACATAATGAATAAAAACTCAAAAGAATTCACAAAAAATATAAAATGGCCTTTAATTGCAAAAAAAGATAATTCGTCTTCACTTACAATAAAAAGTCAATGGGAACTTTATTGAGAAACAATTTCTCATCTATCAGCTTGATAGAAAGTCCAAAACCTAGGAACACATTTGTCAAAGCTATGGAAATTCACTTTTACACATTTATGCTGCAACTGCAAAATGATAACAACCCCTTTGTAGGGGATTTGATGATATTTAACAAAAATTATATATGCATTTACCTTTTGAACCAGAAATTCCATTTCTAGAAATTTGCCTACAAATATGAAATAGCATATGTGCAAGGTCTTCATTCAGGAATAAGTTATAATAACAAAACATTACAGTCATTCTAAAATTTTTTTTTTAACGTTTATTTATTTTTGAGACAGAGAGAGACAGAGCATGAACAGGGGAGGGGCAGAGAGAGAGACACACACAGAATCCGAAACAGGCTCCAGGCTCTGAGCTGTCAGCACAGAGCCCGACGCGGGGCTCGAACTCACGGACTGCGAGATCATGACCTGAGCTGAAGTCGGACGCTTAACCGACTGAGCCACCCAGGTGCCCCACAGTCATTCTAAATGATGACTCAAAGGAGAGCGATTGAATTAAATATAGTGCTCCATACAGTTGTATGAAGTGTAGCCAAAGAAGAAGAATAAAGAAGCTGTCCATGAGTCCAGGATACAGTGGTGTGCATATCTACATATCATGTAAAAAAGAAGGGGAACTTGCTTATTCTTGCAAAGTGAAATGGGATATATCAACCAGAAATTAATGAAAATATTTACTTACAAGTTATGTAGAGATAGTGTGGAGGATATAGGGGTGAGTGTGAGATTTCTTTTAGTAGAAAATTTTTTATATAGTTTTAATTTTCAACTATGTAAATATCTGAAAAGTTAAAAAAATTAACAAAAACATGAAACAACAGACAATAAATTTGATTTCAAACAGAAGAATAACCCAACTGCATGTCAAATTGATAATAATCACACCGAGGAAAAAAAAGTAACTTTGGGCTTATAGAGCTATGACTATACATCCTAAATAGAACATATTATAAAGTCAAAGAGAACTTCAAAGAATGATTAATATTTGCTTAGCAGCTTTGTTCTTGGTAATGGTTTGGGTGGTATAATTTTGAAACTGTTTTGTTTGCATAATAGGATACAGCAAATGAGTAAATATATTGATGTTTTTGGGAAGCAGAGCTTTCACATTCCTAGGTGAGGACAAAGGATATATATAGGGTTGGATTTCAGTGAGAGGCCTCAATACAAGCTTATTATGTATGTATATAGATTGATAGATACCATGGACACACATATACACTTCCTATCTCTGTTCACTGAAAGAGCTTTAAGCAAATCCACTTCAGTAGCAGTGAGTGCACTTAGCTCCTAGGTCTGGATTTCTAAATACTAATGATGCTTCTTAGAGAAATGGCTATGTCTAGGCCCAGAGCAGGGAATTTACAAGGTAAGCCTGAAAAATCTCATGTCAAAAAGCAAGTAAGTGCACAAAGACTAATGGGTTCATTAAAAAGAAAAGTACAAAAGCTGGCTTGGTACAAGTTACACATTAAAAAGAATGATGACCATTGATTATAACATGTTGAGTAAAAACTGAATTCATGAGTTCATAGTGATGAGATGAGGGGGGAGACATCGAGAGAGATAGAAGAAAGCTCTTTTTATAAAAGAATAGTGGCCAATAAATGTAGATGCAGTAACACAATTAGAAAATCCACATTTCACATCATATAATCTGTTATTAAGTATCAATTATCAGTTATTCCAAATAGAATGATCCATGACTGCTGAAATCATTGGGTTAAAGATTTTTGGGGAACAGGATATTTACATGGTCTCAAAGTATCACCCTAGAGATTATTTGAGCTAAAGGAAAATATGTTCTTATAATGCTCATATTTGATGCTGTATACCTTAACCAAGTAATCATACCTGGTATATCTTAAAGTGGGATAATCTAACATTATGTATCTCCTGAAGTAATGCAGGAAGAAGTAAAAAACATCATCTAGGTAGTATATTTGCTAAAAAATATTTAATGTAAATCTTAGGTCAGTTTTGGTAAGTTGTGTTATTTAGGGAATTTGTCCATCTAAGTGGTTCAGTTTGTTGGCATAAAACTCTTTCTGATATTTTCTCATTATCCTCTTAAGATCAGTAACTTTCTCAGTGGTGTCACCTCTTTTATTGGTAATTTGTGTCCTTTTTTTTTCTTGATCATTCTTGGTGTTTATCAGTTTAATTATTTTTTAGAGGAATTTTCTCTCTTGTTTGTCTGGTTTCAGTTTTATCAATTTCTATCTATGTTTATTATTTCCTCCATTCTGTTTACTCTGGGTTTGACTTGTACTTTAGGTCACTGATTGAAGACCTTTCTTATTTTCTGAAGTAAGTATTCAAAGTTACAAAGTTTCCTTCAAGCAGTGCTTAGCTATATCCCACAAATTTTGAGATGTTGTGTTTTCAAGAATATTCAGTTTATTTTCAGTTTTTTTCTTTAATTACATCTGTGATCTATGGATTACTTAGATGTGTTGCTTAATTTCCAAATATTCATTTTTTTTCTAAGTATCTTATTGTTATATTCTAATATCTTTTCGCTAATTTAATACCAGTGCAGAGTACACTTTTTGTAAGACTTTTTTTTTTAAATATGAAATTTATTGTCAAATTGGTGTCCATACAACACCCAGTGCTCATCCCAACAGGTGCCCTCCTCAATACCCATCACCCACCCACCCTCCCCTCCCCCCCATCAACCCTCAGTTTGTTCTCAGTTTTTGAGTCTCTTATGCTTTGGCTCTCTCCCTCTCTAACCTCTTTTTTTTTTTTTCTTCCCCTCCACCATGGACTTCTGTTAGGTTTCTCAGGACCCACATAAGAGTGAAACCATATGGTATCTGTATTTCTCTGTATGACTTATTTCACTTAGCATAACACTCTCCAGTTCCATCCACGTTGCTACAAAGGGCCATATTTCATTCTTTCTCATTGCCACGTAGTATTGCATTGTGTATATAAGCCACAAGTTCTTTATCCATTCGTCAGTGGATGGACATTTAGGCTCTTTCCATAATTTGGCTATTGTTGAAAGTGCTGCTATCAACATTGGGGTACAAGTGCCCCTATGCATCAGCACTCCTGTATCCCTTGGGTAAATTCCTAGCAGTGCTATTGCTGGGTCATAGGGGAGATGTATTTTTAATTTTTTGAGGAAATTCCACACTGTTTTCCAGAGCGGCTGCACCAGTTTACATTCCCACCAACAGTGCACGAGGATTCCCGTTTCTCCACATCCTCGCCAGCATCTATAGTCTCCTGATTTGTTCATTTTAGCCACTCTGACTGGCGTGAGGTGGTATATGAGTGTGGTTTTGATTTGTATTTCCCTGATGAGGAACGACGTTGAGCACCTTGTCATGTGCCTGTTGGCCATCTGGATGTTGTCTTTAGAAAAGTGTCTATTCATGTTTTGTGCCCATTTCTTCACTGGATTATTTGTTTTTTTGGGTGTGGAGTTTGGTGAGTTCTTTATAGATTTTGGATACTAGCCCTTTGACCGATATGTCATTCGCAAATATCTTTTCCCATTCCGTTGGTTGCCTTTTAGTTTTATTGATTGTTTCCTTTGCTGTGCAGAAGCCTTTTATCTTCATGAGGTCCCAATAGTTCATTTTTGCTTTTAATTCCCTTGCCTTTGGGGATGTGTCAAGTAAGAAATTGCTGCAGCTGAGATCAGAGAGGATTTTTCCTGCTTTCTCCTCTAGAGTTTTGATGGTTTCCTGTCTCACATTCAGGTCCTTTATCCATTTTGAGTTTGTTTTTGCGTATGGTGTAAGAAAGTGGTCTAGATTCATCCTTCTGCATGTTGCTGTCCAGTTCTCCCAGCACCATTTGTTAAAGAGACTGCCTTTTTTCCATTGGATATTCTTTCCTGCTTTGTCAAAGGTTAGTTGGCCATACGTTTGTGGGTCTAGTTCTGAGATTTCTATTTTATTCCATCGGTCTATGTGTCTGTTTTTGTGCCAATACCATGCTGTCTTGATGATGACAGCTTTTTAGTAGAGGCTAAAGTCTGGGATTGTGATGCCTCCCACTTTGGTCTTCTTCAATATTCCTTTGGCTATTCGGGGCCTTTTGTGGTTCCATACAAATTTTAGGATTGCTTGTTCTAGCTTCGAGAAGAATGCTGGTGCAATTTTGATTGGGATTGCATTGAATGTGTAGTTAGCTTTGGGTAGTATTGACATTTTAAAAATATTTATTCTTCCAATCCATGAGCATGGAATGTTTTTCCATTTCTTTATATCTTCTTCAATTTCCTTCATAAGCTTTCTATAGTTTTCAGCATACAGATCTTTTACATCTTTGGTTAGGTTTATTCCTAGGTATTTTATGCTTCTTGGTGCAATTGTGAATGGGATCAGTTTCTTTATTTGTCTTTCTGTTTCTTCATTATTAATGTATAAGAATGCAACTGATTTCTGTACATTGATTTTGTATCCTGCGACTTTGCTGAATTCATGTATCAGTTCTAGCAGACTTTTGGTGGAGTTTATTGGATTTTCCATGTATAATATCATGTCATCTATAAAAAGTGAAAGCTTGACTTCATCTTTGCCAATTTTGATGCCTTTGATTTCCTTTTGTTGTCTGATTGCTGATGCTAGCACTTCCAACACTATATTAAACAACAGCGGTGAGAGTGGGCATCCCTGTCATGTTCCTGATCTCAGGGGGAAAGCGCTCAGTTTTTCCCCATTGAGGATGATATTAGCTGTGGGCTTTTTTGAGGGTTTTTATTAAGAAAGGATGCTGAATTTTGTCAAATGCTTTTTCTGCATCGATTGACAGGATCATATGGTTCTTATCTTTTCTTTTGTTAATATGATGTATCACATTGATTGATTTGTGAATGTTGAACTAGCCCTGCAGCCCAGGAATGAATCCCACTTGATTATGGTGAATAATTCTTCTTACATGCCGTTGAATTTGATTTGCTAGTATCTTATTGAGAAGTTTTGCATCCAAATTCATCATGGATATTGGCCTGTAGTTCTCTTTTTTTGCTGGGTCTCTGTCTGGTTTAGGAATCAAAGTAATGCTGGCTTCATAGAATGAGTCTGGAAGTTTTCCTTCCCTTTCTATTTTTTGGAATAGCTTGAGAAGGATAGGCATTATCTCTGCTCTAAATGTCTGGTAGTATTCCCCTGGGAAGCCATCTGGTCCTGGACTCCTTTTTGTTGGGAGATTTTCAATAACTGATTAATTTCTTCGCTGATTATGGGTCTGGTCAAGTTTTCTCTTTCTTCCTGTTTGAGTTTTGGAAGTGTGTGGGTGCTTAGGAATTTGTCCATTTCTTCCAGGTTGTCCAGTTTGTTGGCATATAATTTTTCATAGTATTCCCTGATAATTGCTGGTATGTCTGAGGAATTGGTTGTAATAATTCCATTTTCATTCATGATTTTATCTATTTGGGTCATCTCCCTTTTCTTTTTGAGAAGCTTGGCTAGTGGTTTACCAATTTTGTTTATTTTTTCAAAAAACCAACTCTTGGTTTCATTGATCTGCTCTACAGTTTTTTTAGATTCTGTATTGTTTATTTCTGCTCTGATCGTTATTATTTCTCTTCTTCTCCTGGGTTTGGGGTGCCTTTGCTGTTCTGCTTCTAGTTCCTTTAGGTGTGCTGTTAGATTTTGTATTGGGGATTTTTCTTGTTTCTTGAGATAGGCCTGGATTGCAATGTATTTTCCTCTCAGGGCTGCCTTCGCTGCATCTCAAAGCATTTGCATTGTTGTATTTTCATTTTCATTTGTTTCCATATATTTTTTAATTTCTTCTCTAATTGCCTGGTTGACCCATTCATTCTTTAGTAGGGTGTTCTTTAACCTCCACGCTTTTGGAGGTTTTCCAAACTTTTTCCTGTGGTTGATGTCAAGCTTCATAGCATTGTGGTCTGAAAATGTGCATGGTATGGTCTCAATTCTTGTATACTTATGAAGGGGTGTTTTGTGACCCAGTATGTGATCTATCTTGGAGAATGTTCCATGTGTACTCAAGAATAAGGTATATTCTGTTGTTTTGGGATGCAGAGTTCTAAATATATCTGTCAAGTCCATCTGATCCAATGTATCATTCAGGGCCCTTGTTTCTTTATTGATCCTGTGTCTAGATGATCTGTCCATTGTTGTAAGTAGAGTATTAAAGTCCCCTGCAATGACCACCTTCTTATCAATAAGGTTGCTTATGTTTGTGATTAATTGGTTTATATATTTGGAGGCTCCTGTATTCAGTGCATAGACATTTATAATTGTTAGCTCTTCCTGAGGGATAGACCCTGTAATTATTATATAATGCCCTTCTTCATCTCTTGTTACAGCCTTTAATTTAAAGTCTAGTTTGTCTGATATAAGTATGGCTACTCCAGCTTTCTTTTGACTTCCAGTAGCATGATAAATAGTTCTCCATCCCCTCACTTTCAATCTGAAGGTGTCCTCAGGTCTAAAATGAGTCTCTTGTAGACAGAAAATAGATGGGTCTTGTGTTTTTATCCATTATGATACCCTATGTCTTTTGGTTGGAGCATTGAGTCCATTTACTTTCAGTGTTATTATAGAAAGATATGGGTTTAGAGTCATGGTGATGTCTGTAGGTTTCATGCTTGTAGTGATGTCTCTGGCACTTTGTCTCACAGGATCTCCCTTAGGATCTCTTGTAGTGGTGATGAATTCCTTCAGTTTTTGTTTGTTTGGAAGACCTTCATCTCTCCTTCTATTCTAAATGACAGACTTGCTGGATAAAGGATTCTCGGCTGCATATTTTTTCTGTTCATCACATTGAAGATTTCCTGCCATTCCTTTCTGGCCTGCCAAGTTTCAGTAGATAGATCCGTCACTAGTCTTATTGGTCTCCCTTTATATGTTAGAGCATATTTATCCCTAGCTGCTTTCAGAATTTTCTCTTTATCCTTGTATTTTGCCAGTTTCACTATGATATGTCGTGCAGAAGATCGATTCAAGTTACGTATGAAGGGAGTTCTCTGTGCCTCTTGGATTTCAATGCCTTTTTCCTTCCCCAGATCATGGAAGTTCTCAGTGATGATTTCTTCAAGTACACCTTCAGCCCCTTTCTCTCTCTCTTCCTCCTCTGGAATCCCTATTATATGTATATTATTGTATTCCATCGCATCACTTAATTCTCTAATTCTCCCCTCATGCTCCTGGATTCTTTTGTCTCTCTTTTTCTCAGCTTCCTCTTTTTCCATAATTTTATCTTCTAATTCACCTATTCTCTCCTCTGCCTCTTCAGTCCGAGCTGTGGTTGCCTCCATTTTATTTTGCAGCGCATTAATAGCATTTTTTATCTCCTCCTGGCTGTTCCTTAGTCCCTTGATCTCTGTAGCAATAGATTCTCTGCTGTCCTCTATACTTTTTTCAAGCCCAGTGATTAATTTTATGACTATTATTTTAAATTCATTTTCTGTTATATTGCTTAAATTGTTTTTGATCAGTTCATTAGCTGTCACTACTTCCTGGAGTTTCTTTTGAGGAGAATTCTTCAGTTTCTTCATTTTGGATAGTCCCTGGAGTGGTGCAGAACTGCAGGGCACTTCCCATGTGCTGTCTGGAGAAACTTGTGTTGGTGGACGGGGCCACAGTCAGACTGGATGTCTGCCCCCAGCCCAATGCTGGGGCCACAGTCAGACTGATGTGTACCTTATCTTCCCCTCTCCCAGGGGCAGGACTCACTGTGGAGTGGTGTGGCCCCTGTCTGGGCTACTTGCACACTGCCAGGCTTGTGGTGCTGCTCCTATGGGATCTGGCATATTAGCCAGCATGGATCCGCAAGGTGCACAGGGACAGGAGGGGCAGGCTCAGCTCTCTTTGCCTTCCGTGGTCTGCTGTGGGAGGGGCCCTGCAGCACCAGGAGGGAGGCCGACCCGTGGGAGAGATGGATCCACAGAAGCACAGTGTTGGGTGTTTGCGCAGTGCAAGCAAGTTCTGTGATGGGAACTGGTTCTCTTTGGGATCTTAGCTGGGGGATGGGCAAGGGAGATGGCGCTTCCCAGCGCCTTTTTTCACTGCTGAGCTGAGCTCTGTCCTCCGGGGCTCAACAACTCTCCCTCCCGCTCTCTGAGCAGAGCTGTTGACTTATAACATTCCAGATACTAAGTCCCGCTGGCTGTCAGAACACACTCCGTCTGGCCCCTCTGCTTTTGCAAGCCAGACTCGGGGATTCCGAGTTGCCAGGTGGGCTGCCCCTCCATTGCCCTGGCTCCCTCCTGCCAGTCCATGTAGCACGCAACGCCTCTCTGCCCTTCCTACCCTCTTTCCTGGGCCTCTCGTCTATATTTGGCTCCAGAGAGTCCTTCTGCTAGTTTTCTGCCTTAATTAGGCAGATGTGGGTTGAATCTAAGTGACCATCAGGATGTGGTGAGCCCAGCGTCCTCCTACGCCGCCATCTTGCATTGCTTTTCTCCAGTAAGACTTTTATCCTTTCACATTTTTGAGACCTGCTTTATGGCCCCACATATGATCTATGTTGGCAAATGCTGCATGTATACTTAAAAAGATTGTGTGTTCTGCAGCTACAGTGAAACCTGAATCTAATGAGGAAAATAACTGGCATATATAGAATCTGGTTTATTCTAAAAGGTAACTGGTCTTTACAAATGGCAGGGTCATAAAAAACACTTAACACACAAAACATGGCAGACTTGTCTAGTTTCAGAAAAACTAAAGAGGCAAGAACAACACAGAGAAGTTTGTGATCCTTGAATGGATCTTGGATCAGGAAGTAAAAAACAAAAACAATAAAAAGCATTTTGGAAACATTTGAAGAAATTTAAATATCATCTGAATAACAGATGATTTTTTTTTTTTAGTGTACATTATTTATTTAAATTCAAGATAGTTAACATAGAGTGTAGTATTGGTTTCAGGAGTAGACCCCATTGATTTATCACTTACATACCACACCCAGTGCTCATCCCAATAAATGCCCTCCTTAATGTCCATCACCCATTTAGTCCAACCCCCACCCATCTCATCTCCAGCGATCCTGTTTGTTTTCTGTATTTGAGAGTCTTTTATGGTTTGCCTCCATTTTTATCTTCTTTTTCTTTCCCTTCCCCTATGTTAATTTTTTTGCTTCTTAAATTACACATAGTAGTGAAATCATATAATATTTGTCTTTCTTTGCCTGAATTAATTTCACCTACCATAATACACGCATTTCCATCCACATTGTTTCAAATGGCAAGATTTCATTCTTTTTGATCACCAAGTAATTTTCCATTCATCAGTGGGTGGACATTTGGACTCATTTTTTTTTTTTTTTAACGTTTATTCATCTTTGAGAGACAGAGAGAGACAGAGCATGAGCAGGGGAGGGGCAGAGAGAGAGGGAGACACAGAATCTGAAGCAGACTCCAGGCTCTGAGCTGTCAGCACAGAGCCCGACACGGGGCTTGAACTCACAAACTGCGACATCATGACCTGAGCCGAAGTCAGATGCTCAACCGACTGATCCACCCAGGCTCCCCTGGGCTCTTTTGTAATTTGACTGTTGTTGATACTGCTGCTGTAAACATTGGGGTGCATGTGCCCCTTCAAATCAGCATTTTTGTATCCTTTGGATAAATACCTAGTAGTGCAATTACTGGGTCGCATGGTAGTAATACTTTTTAATTTTTTAAGGAACCTCCATACTGTTTTCTAGAGTGGCTGTACCAGTTTGTATTCCCACCAACAGTGTAAATATTGCCGATTTTCTTCATCCTTGCCAACATCTCTTGTTTCCTGAGTTGTTAGTTTTAGCCATTCTGACAGGTGTGAGATGGTATCTCAATACGGTTTTGATTTGTAGTTCCCTGATGATGAGCAATGTTGAGCATCTTTTCTTGTGTCTGTCAGCCATCTGGATGTCTTCTTTGGCAAAGTGTCTATTCATGTCTTCTTCCCATTCATTAATCCCATTCTGGATTATTTATTTTTTGGGTGTTGAGTTTGATGAATTCTTCATAGATTTTGGATACTAACCCTTTATCTGATATGTCATTTTCAAATATCGTCTCCCATTCTGTCCGTTACCATTTAGTTTCATTGATTGTTTCCTTCTCTGTGCAGAAGCTTTTTATCTTGATGAGGTCCCAATAGTTTATTTTTGTTTTTATTTCCCTTGCCTCTGGAGACATGTCTAGTAAGAAGCTGCTGTGGCCAAGGTCAAAGAAGTTGTTCCTGTGTTCTCCTCTAGGATTTTGATGGTTTCCTGTCTCACATTTAGGGTCTTTCATCCATTTTGAATTTATTTTTGTGTATGGGTAAGAAAGTGGTCCTGTTTCAATCCTCTACATGTCATTGTCCAGTTTTCCCACCACCATTTTTTGAAGAGACTCTTTTTTCCATTAGATACTCTCTCCTGCTTTGTCTAAGATTAGTTGGCCATATGTTTGTGGGTCCATTTCTGGGTTCTCTATTCTGTTCCATTGATCAACATGTCTATTTTTGTGCTAGTACCATACTGTCTTGATGATTACAGCTTTGTAATACAACTTGAAGTCTGGAATTGTGATGCCTCCAGCTTTGGTTTTCTTTTTCCATATTACTTTGGCTCTTCAGGGTCTTTTCTGGTTCCATACAAATTTTAGAATTGTTTGTTCTAGATCTGTGATGAGTGCTGGTGTTATTTTGATAGGGATTGCATTGAATGTGTAGATTGCTTTGGGTAGTATAGACATTTTAACAAATTTGTCTTCCAATCCATTAGCGTGGAATGTTTTTTCATTTCTTTGTGTCTTCTTCAATTTTTTTCATAAGCTTTCTATAATTTTCAGCAGACAGATATTTTATCTCTTTGGTTAGGTTTATTCCTAAGTTTCTTGTGGTTTCTAGAATAATTATAAATGGAATTGATTCCTTGATTTCTCTTTCTGCTGCTTCATTATTGGTGTATGTAAATGCACCCAATTTCTGTACATTAATTTTATATCCCATGACTTGGCTGAATACTTGTATCAGTTCTAGCAGTCTTCTGGTGGAGTCTTTCAGGATTTCCATGTAGAGTATAATCTTGTCTGCGAAGATTCAAAGTTTGACTTCTCCTTTGCCAATTTGTATGCCTTTTAAATCTTTTTGTTGTCTGATTGCTGAGGCTAGGACTTCTAACACTATGTTGAATAACAGTGGTGAGATTTGACATCCCTGTTATGTTCCTGACCTTAGGGGAAAAGTTCTCAGTTTTTCCCGTTCAGGATGATATTAGCTGTTCGTCTTTCATATGTGGCCTTTATTTTGTTGTGGTATATTCTTTCTATCGCTACTTTCTTGAGGGTTTTTATCAATAAAGGATGCTGTATTTTGTCAAATGCTTTTTCTCCATATATTGAGAGGATCATATGGTTCTTACACTTTCTTTTATTAATGTGGTATATCACATTGATTGATTTAAAAATATAGAACCAGAACTGCATCCCAGGAATAAATACTAATTTATTATGGTGAATAATTCTTTTAGTGTACTGTTCAATTTGATGTGCTAGTACCTGTTAAGAATATTTGCATCCAGGTTTGTCAGGGATATTGACCTTTAATTCTCCTTTTTAGTGGAGTCTTTGTCTGGTTTTGGAATCAAGATAATGCTGGCTTTGTAGCATGAGTTTGAAAGCTTTCCTTACCTTTCTTTCTTTCTTTCTTTCTTTCTTTCTTTCTTTGAACAGTTTGAGAAGAATAGGTATTAACCTTTTTTTAAGTGTCTGATAGAATTCCCCTGGGAAGCCATCTGGCCAGGACTCTTGTTTGTTAAGAGATCTATGATTACTGATTCAGTTTCTTTGCTGGTTATGGATGTGTTCAAATTTTCTATTTCTTCCCATTTGAGTTTTGGTAGTGTGTGTCTAGGAATTTGTCATTTCTTCCAGATTGTCCAGTTTGTTGGCATATAATTTTTCATAGTATTCTCTAATAATTGTATTTCTGTGGTGTTGGTTTGATCTCTCCTCTTTTGTTTGTGATTTTATCTATCTGGGTCATCTCTCTTTTCTTTTTTGATAAGTCTGGCTAGGGGTTATCAATTTTGTTTATTCTTTCAAATAACTAGCATTTAGTATCATTCATGTGTTCTGGTTTTTGTTTGTTTGTTTCTATATCATTTATTTCTGCTCTAATGTTTATTATTTCTTTTCTTCTGCTGGTTTTAAGCTTTATTTGCTGCCCCTTTTCTAGCTCCTTTAGGTGCAAGGTTAGGTTGTGTGTTTGGGACCTTTCTTGCTTCTTGACATAAGCCTGAATTGCAATGTACTTTCCTCTTAAGACTGACTTTGCTGCATCCCAAAGAATTTGGACTGTCGTGTTTTCATTTTCATTTGCTTCTATGTATTTTTTAATTTCTTCTTTGATTTCCTGGTTTACTCATTGATTATTTAGGAGGATGTTCTTTAACCTCTGTGGATTTGGGTGCTTTCCAAATTTTTACTTGTGGTTGATTTCAAGTTTCATAGTGTTGCGATATGAAAATATGCATGGAATATTCTTGATTTTTTTGTACTTGTTGCGGGCTGACTTGTGACCCAGTATGCGATCTATTCTGGAGAATGTTTCATCTGCACTTGAGAAGAATATATATTCTGCTTCAGGATGAAATGTTCTGAATATATCTGTTAAGTCCATCTGGTCCAGTGTGTCATTCAAAGCCATTGTTTCCTTGTTGATTTTCTGCTTAGATGATCTGTCCATTATTGTAAGAAGGGTATTAAAGTGTCCTACTATTATGGTATTATTATCAATGAGTGTCTTTATGTTTGTTATTAATTGATTTATATATTTGTGGCCTTCAAGTTGGGGACATAAATATTTATAATGGCTCAATCTTCTTGATGGATAGCCCCCTTAACTATGGTATAATGCCCTTCTTCATCTCTTGTTATGGTTTTGTTTTAAAATCTAGTTTGTATGATATATGTGTGGCTACTCTGGCTTTCCTTTGACCTCCATTAACATGATAGATGGTTCTCCATTTTCTCATGTTCAGTCTGCAGATGTCTTTAGGCCTAAAATGAGCCTCTTGTAGCCAGCATATAGATGGATTTTTTAAAAAATCCATTCTGATGGGAATGCAAGCTGGTGCAGCCACTCTGGAAAACGTATGGAGGTTCCTCAAAAAACTAAAAATAGAACTACCCTATGACTCAGCAATTGCACTACTAGGTATTTATCCAGAGGATACAGGTGTGCTGTTTCAAAGGGACACATGCACCCTCATGTTTATAGCAGCATTATCAACAATAGCCAAAGTATGGAAAGAGCCCAAATGTCCATCGATGGATGAATGGATAAAGAAGATGTGGTATATATATACAATGGAGTATTACTCGGCAATCAAAAAGAATGAAATCTTGTCATTTGCAACTACGTGGATAGAACTGAAGGGTATTATGCTAAGTGAAATTAGTCAGAGAAAGACAGATATCATATAACTTCACTTATAGGAGGACTTTAAGAAACAAAACAGATGAACATAAGGGAAGGGAAACAAAAATAATACAAGAACAGGGAGGGGGACAAATCATAAGAGACTCATAAATATGGAGAACAAATAGAGGGTTACGAGGGGGGGTGGGAGGGGGGACAGGCTAAATGGGTAAGGGGCATTAAGGAATCTATTCCTGAAATCATTGTTGCATTATATGCTAACTAATTTGGATATAAATTAAAAAATTAAAAAAAAATAAGTTGAAAAAATAACAGAATCACTTGTGTTAAAAAAATTTATTCTGATACTCTTTGTCTTTTGATTGGAGGATTTAGTCCATTTACATTCAGAGTGATTATTGAAAGATATGAATTTAGTCCCATGTGTTACCTGTAGAGTTGGTGTTTCTGGTTATGTTCTCTGGTCCTATGTAATCTTTGTTGCCTTGGTCTTCTTTTTTTCCCCACCTCTAGTCAGAGAGTTGCCCTTAAAATTTCTTATGGGGCAGGTTTAGTGGTCATGAACTCCTTTAGTTTTTGTTTGTCTGGAAACTCTATCCCTTTTTCTGTTCTGAATGGCAGCCTTGCTGGATAAAGAATTCTTGGCTGTGTATTTTTCCCATTCAGCACATTGAAAATTTTCTGACACCCCCTTCCAGCCTGCTAAGTTTCAGTGGACAGGTCTGCTGCTAACCTTGTGTCTACATAGGTAAAGGGCCTTTTGCCCTGCTCTCAGAATTCTCTCTTTATCTTTGTATTTTGCAAGTTTCATTTTGATATGTTGTGTTGTTGACCTGTTTTTGTTGATTGTGAGGTGAATTCTCTGTGTCTCTTGGACTTGAATTCTTGTTTCCTTCCCCAGATTAGGGAAATTCCCAGCTATAATTTGTTCAAATAAACCTTCTTCCCCTTTTTCCTGCTTTTCTTATTCTAGCACTCCTGTGATATGGATTTCAGGGAATCAATTAGTTCTCTAAGTCTCTCCTCGTGATCTAATAATTTCCTTTCCCTCTTGTTTTCAGTTTCAATATTTTCCATAATTTTATCTTCTATATCACTTATTATCTCCTCTGCTTCTTAAATCCTCATTATCACTATATTCAGTTTGTTTTGCATCTCAGTTACAATACTTTTTATTTCATCCTAATTCTTAGGTCTTTGATCTCTAGCAAGGGTTTCTCTGATGTCTTCATGCTTTTCTCAAGCCCAGCTAGTAGTCTTATGATTGTTATTCTAAATTCTTGTTCAGTTAAATTGCTTTTATCTGTTTTGAGCAAGTCCCTGGCTGTGGTTTCTTCTTGACATTTCTTTTTGGGAGAATTCCTCTGTCTTGTCATTTTAGCTAAGTTTCTGTCTCTGGCATGTTCTAAAAGCTTGTTATGTTTCCTGCACCTGAGAGTACTGCTGTATTAAAAAGGGGTCATACGTGGGGCGCCTGGGTGGCTTGGTCGGTTAAGCGTCTGACTTCGGCTCAGGTGATGATCTCACGGTCCGTGAGTTCGAGCCCCGCGTCGGGCTCTGTGCTGACAGCTCGGAGCCTGGAGCCTGTTTCAGATTCTGTGTCTCCCTCTCTCTCTGCCCCTCCCCTGTTCATGCTCTGTCTCTCTCTGTCTCAAAAAATAAATAAACGTTAAAAAAAAAATTTAAAAAAGGGGTCATACGTTGTCCAGGGCCTGGCACTTCAGGAGGTGTTTCTGGTATATGCTGCATGTACTCTGCTATTGCGTTTTGGCTGCTCTCTCTGGTAAGTCCTCTGCAGAGCTCCTCCTCCTTGTGGTGGTGGAGTGTTTGGACCTTTGATTAGGTGTCATTTGATTTGTTTGTTGATGTAACCCTTGCACCTGTCAAGCTGTTTCCCACCAACTGTGCCGATCCTTCTGCCACTCCACAGATCAATTTCCTGGGTGTTCCAAGTGGTCTGACCTCAATATAGCTGTGTCTGAGGGATGAGGAAAGCCCAGGGTCCCTCTACTTCTTCACCATTTTAACTGCTCCCCCCTCCCAACAGATGATCTTATTACATCTTTTTGGCTGTGGTTAATGCATTTCAGTTATGTAAGAGAATGTCTTTATTTTCTAGAAATGGATGCTGAAGCATTCAGTCATGAAGTATTTAGGCATGATGTCTGCAACTTATTTTCAAATGGCAGAGAGAGAGAGAGAGAGAGATACAGAAAGAGAGAGGGAGAGGTTAAAAATGTGAACAATTGGTGAATCTAGGTAAAGGAAATGGGGGCATTTTATTACTCTTTAACTTTTCTCGAGGTTTGAAATATCTCAAGATAGTAAAGTGGGAGGGAAAAACCTCCCTCTGGGTAGATAAGTAGGATAATTTTCTTGAGTCTTAGTTAGACCCTAGTCATATGAGCATTATGCACATTGATTTAATTCTCCATACAACCAGCATTGTTATTACTAGCACTGTTTTGCTGGGCCATAGAAAAAAATAAGGGTAAATAATGGGTCTGGTGTTGCAACAGTAGTAAAAGCAGTAAGAGGGGGTCAGAGGACCTAGACCTGAGTCATGAACTCCAAAGCCTGTATTCTAAACCTCTGTTCTGTCTTTCTCACAGTTTGGCTCCCCAGATGCTTGAATTCCTCTTTTTTTTTTTTTTTTTTTTTTTTTTTTTTGGTTAATGCTTTTATCTTCCCTTGAATAATAAATCTCTTCTCCATAGGTAGACCACAGTTTAGTGCTTCCCATTCCATATTGGGCTTATGACAGTCAAAGCAAAAGTTGCACTGGACAAAGTTCAACATGTAAGAAGGAGTTGATTCAAGGCTCCTGCAAGAAGAGGAGAGGCTAGACCCCAATCTGGGTTCTACTCTAGTGACACATGGGGCTGGCACATTTTAGCAGCTGGGGTGGTGGGTGGGGAGGATGATCCGCCATGTGTATTTGCTAATTGGCCTTCCCCAAACTAAACTTTCTGTATCCTTGTGACAGGAGATAGTTTTACAGCTTGGAAAAAGGTGTCCATGGGAAATTAGGCTCCTATCTTCTCACAGAAACTAGGATATGGGGGTGCTATCTACCTTGCACCCCTATTTACATTCCAAGGGAATGGCTCCCAGGCCCTTTTGGAAAGACACTACAGGATTGTAAAACTGGTGAGAAGCTTTTTAACAGATTTACATCTCAAAGAAGCAGAGAGAAAGGATTTACAGTTACAGGTTTTCTAAAGTTAAATGCTCTAAGAAAAGGGAAACCTGACTAGCATTTAGTCAAGCTAGGGAATGATAGGGCCATTTTGGTCCTGAGTTGGCAGGTTTACAGAGGTCTTACTGAGAGATGTACAACTTCTGTCTCCCACCACAGCCTTCACTCCTGATTTGGCCTTAACCTGCTCATGACTCTAGAAAAATCTTTCTTTTCCTTTAGAAAATACCAGTACTTTCCTTTCTCTGCTCATCACCTTTCTTCTTCTCACCTTATTTCTGCTGAATATTCCCTTTACAGACCCACGATTCCCCCTTTCACTTTACTCCTGAACTTCTATTCCTCTTTACCCCCTCTTCTTTGTTTCTAGGGATAGACCCTTCCAGTTCTAATTCTCTGTGGGTCTCTGACTCTTCAGTGTACACTCAGAAAAAAGTAAGTAGGGCTACACCAATGCACTAAAGAGTCTGGATCTTCTCAGATTTTCATAAAAGGTGATAACTGAGACAATTTTCTCTAGTGTTACAGCAGTAACAGTGAATTGGTGATGGGTAGGATTATGGAATCATAACTCCATACATGGGTCCCAGATTTGCAATTTGCTGTGTTGCTTTGAGTAAGCCTATTAACTTCTCTAAGCTTCAATGCATTTATTTACAAAGTAGGGGTAATAAATATAGTACTGAACTTAAGAATTAACTAAGGTAATGGCTGTAAATCCACAGTCAAGTATTTAGTGACTAATCAACATTTCTTTTGATGGTAGGAGGGGAACAAAGACTAAGTTTCACCCTATATAATGTCAAGAGCTACTTTGAGAAGATCTAAGGTAACATTTTCTCAGGTAGGGCATCTGGGAACTTCCTTTTACTGCCAGATCTGCCCTCAAGAATGGGTGTGGTAAATTTATGTTATGTCCACCTAGCTAAAACTACATTTCCCATGAATAATTCCAAGTCACTTGGACCATCAGAGGCATTTTGCAGGAGATGTGGCAGATGGAATTGAAGCAGCAGCCATATTTGTTTATGCTAGAAGGTCACCACAGGGCACAAGGTGTTGCTGCTGCCTCCTACATGTTGTCACATCTGGTAGATGATCTGCTGGCTCACCTCCAGCTCCTGCTGCATTTCTGCCTTTAAGCTTCTCTGATTCTTGGCTCAAACCTGTGCTTAGCTTTGTGATGAAGGGTGCCAGCTTCCTCTGCAGGATACTGCCGTCATCACAGTGGGAGCTTGGAGGCAGGGAGAGACTGCAGTGGGTACTAGTCCTCTCTAGGCTTCATAGCTTCCAGTTTCTCCTCGCTGTCCCCGTTGCCCATCTGCCTGCTCTTCCTGATGGCCTTGTCTGCAGATTCAACCTCCAATACCAGAAGCAGGTGGAATAGTTTCTCAAAGATTACTTAGCCTGCTCCACTGGTTGTGTGAAGTCAAATCCATATGAGTCATCTTTTACAATATCTGATTTGTCATAGTGATTTTGCTTCTCTGATTGAGCCTGGTCAGACACAATAGGTAATGAATTTTGTCAGAGAGCTGCATGGCTCAAGCTTGATATCTCTGAGTTACTAGGATAATTTCAGTAAAAAATGACCATTTCCTGGGGAATAAGAAACGAGGTTCTGTGCCTGGGTCTTAAATTTCTTCCCTGGGAGTGTGTGTGTGTGTGTGTGTGTGTGTGTGTGTGTGTACGTGTGCATGCATGTTTCCCATTTCCAATTCCTTTGAATCAGACTAATTCTAGGGTGATGTTTTCACTCCATCAACGATTACAAGTTATAATGATATCCTTTCCTAATGTAGTGACAAAATATCACATAACTTTGCAGATGTTACTTGGGCAATTTCTAATCTAGGCATTGAATGATTTACAGAGTCAGTGTGTGCCAAACTGCCAGTTTCCCATTTTGAACATAACATGCAACAGTAGCACCTTTTACAAGATAAGATATGCAACATAAAACATAATAAAAAAATCTGAGTGAAATGTAAGTTGAGAGAGGCAGAAGATTGTGGTATTAGAGATGTTGAATAGGACGAAACAGCCTGGAATTTCTGTTGTTAGAGCTGAGCTCACTATTCATGTGATGCTGGGTGATTATGTGGCCTCTCTGTGCTTCAGGTGCCTCATCTACTATACTGGGTCATAATAATAAGGTGGTTGTGGAAATGTGGTAATAGAAGTGCAGAGCTTAGAGCAGTGCGTGGCACAATGCAGGCAGAAGCTTTGGTTTCATTACAATGGATTCTTTCCTATAAAGTCAAAACCATTGATTTCCTCACTTTAGGAGGGCAGGGACCATGCCTAGCTACCCTTGCATCCTTTACCTTCCCCGCTGGAGGTGTATGTCGTGGTGCTTGGCACAGATCCCCCTTCAGGATGCAGGTTCTTGGCTCCTGCGACTGCTGGGAATGTTGCCTGCTAAGTTGGCAGCTGAGTCCCTCCCCACAAATTGCCTTGGGCCAAAGGGAACTGCCAAGGTTAAGCTTCTCCTCGTGGGGAAGTCCATATCTAGTGACCAGTGGAAGTGGCCAATAGGATGGCCTCCCTTGTCTCAACGTGGGGCAGCTTGTCTCCCTGTGGACTCAGCCATCTCTTCATCACAGTTCAACCCAAGCCTTTCCTGCCTCCAGTCGTGCTGCCCTCGCTCCCACAACAGGTGTTGCTCCTGACAGCGTTCTGGGCAAACCTACCCACAGACCTCCCATTTCCAAGCCTATTAAAGAGGGGCAAGGAGGAAAGTTTTGAGGGTGGTCTTGGTTTGGCAGATGGTTAAAAGATATTGTATATATGTTAAAATTTGTCTTATAGTTCCGTTTAAATATTTGTGGTCAAGTATATGTTGACTATACTTCAATAAGGAAAAAATGAGAGAGACACTGGGAGAAAAAAGGAAAGTGCCCTTTGTGCATTTCATTATTTGTGTTTGTCTAATGTACTGTTTACACTCTTGTCAATTATACTTTTTTTTATGGACCTGATTGCACGTCCAATTCTATCCCTCTTCATCTATTCGTGTCATCATTCATTCTCTTGGACAGATGTGCTCTGAGCACCCTGCAAGCCCAGATTCTAAGTATTTGGGATAGAAAGACAAGTTGGGCACAGTACTTCTCCCCAGTGAGTCTGTGGCCCTTTGGAGGAGACTGAGCCAGGCAAGTCCAACAGTTCACTTTGGCATTCATGACCCTCCATGGGTTGGCTTCAGCCTATGATAACAGAAGAAGCACAGGTTATGGTTCACAATGAGACAGGTGCAGAACAAAATAAAGACAAAAGTCATGATCACATTCCAGTACAGTTATTTATTTATTTATGATAATCACAGGCTTTCTCCCATATCACCAAATCTTCTCAAAAAGGAACTTTCCTTGTTAGACTTCTTTAGGGTCATGTAGAGACCAACCGAGACAGGGCAGGATTTCTAATCCAAGTCACTTTGCTGCTAGTTCATCAGTATTTCAGGTATCCACAGGTCCACACTCATCTGCAGAGTTCAAAGGATTTCAAAGAGGAAAGGACAGGGGCATTTAGTCCACATGTTTGGCAAAAGGTAGCCAAATCGGAATGACCTCTTTGGATGTTTTTGATAAGGAATTGGAAAAGGAGAAGTGAACACCTAAAGAAATGAAGCATGAGAAATTTGAAGCTACCTAGTGTTCTTCGCCTCTTCCCCTGTGGGTGCTGTGTCTGAACTGGAAATCTGTGGTGTAGATTTGGAAAAGGGTGCCTTGTGACTGGGTAGAAAACCTAAGAGGAGTTTACTTTGTTATGTTGAAGAGCAAACCTTAGTATAATAATACCAACAACTAAACAGATTTAAATAAAACCCCAAAAAACCCAAACATTAGGTATTTCTATGTGGGCTTACTTTAGGCCAAGTGCTGTATATTATCTCATTTAATTCTCACACAGCGTGCTGAAAAAGACACTTTCCATTCCAGCTGTGAGGAGACTGTGGCACACGCAGGTTGTGTCACTTCCTTAAGGTCACAAGTCTGTTAAGTAGTGAGATGGAATCCCCCTGGAGTCTGCTTGACTCCACAGGCCACATTGTTGAGTCCTTTTTTCTTTACTCTCATGGAAGAGGCCATTCACTGCATCCCTTTCCAAGAGCATGGCAATTTATGAAAAACTCTGTGGGAGCTGGACGTATGGACTTTGCAAAGCTGTCATTTTGCTATTGATTCTGAATGTTATTATCCTGTAGTGTTTGGTATTGATTGCTTGATGGAAACTTCTTTTATGGTGCAGAACGTTGTCAATTTTTGTGAATTATCCATGTGTGCTTGAAAAGGACGTATTTACTTTATTTGTGGGCTATGTCTGCAGGATCAATATTGTTTATTTTGTTGTTCAAACTTGTATTCCTTTATTTATTTATTTATTTATTTATTTATTTATTTATTATCTGCTTGACTTGTCACTTTTGAAGAGAGATGTGTTAAAATACCCTGTGGGGTTTGATCATTTTCTCCTCTCACGTCTACTTCTTTATTTTTTTTAAATGTATTTTGAAACTGAGTGGTTTCATTTATACCAGATCAGGATTTTTATATCTTCCTGGTGAATTTTTTCCACTATTAAATAAGACACTGTTTTATCTCTAAGGGTACATTTTACCTTAGTATAATTTAATATTATCAGGTCATGTATCTGTTAATATTTTTTGCTTTATCTTTCTTTACTAAACTTTTAAAAAATAGTGTAAAAGCAGGTTTGTCTCTGTGTGTGTGTGTGGAGGTGGGTAGTGGGTCTTTTGCTCGGTTTTGGGAATTAAGTTTAATGATAACCACAACTTCTCAAAGGCGAAAAATATGGTGAGGGAGATTGGTTTAGCCAATATTAAGATTCATTTTAAGCCTACAAAAGTAATTCAGTGATGTATTAGTATATGGGTAGAAAAATAGGCCAATGAATCTATATAGAAAATCCAGAAATAGACTTCACATACATGGAAGCTTGATTTCAGACAAAACTGGAATTGCAAATCAGTGGGTGAAGGGATGAACTTCAATAAATGGTACTGGCTTCATTTATGTATTAAAATGTATAATTGGACTTTTCCTAAAAGATGACTAAAAGTTAGGGTGAAATTAAAACCATATACCTTTGGGAAACAATATTGGAGAATATATTATGACTTTGGGGGTAGGAAATGATTTAAAATGGTGGCAAAAATTCTAAACTACAAAGGACAGAGAGTTACATTTGACTACAGTAAAGTTAAAAGTTTTAAAAGTTCAACAGAAACTGCCATGAACAAAGTGAAAAATGCCCAGAAAATGAAAGAGGATATTTATAATACATGTACTTGAAAAGGATCTAGAATATATAAATAACTTCTCAAAAACTCAATAGAAAAATGGACAAAAGATAAACTGGTATATCACAGAAAAAGAAACTTAAGTGGCCAGTAAACACATAAATGATGATCAACTCCACCAGTAATCAAACAATTGTAGTTTGAAAACCATAATGAAATTCCATTTTATACGCATCAGTTAGTAAAAATTAAAACATCTGAAAATATCCTACTTTGTAAACAACTTATAATACCTTATATTTCAGCAGTTCTACTCCTAGACATATACCCTAAAGAAGTAATTGTTTTTGTGCACACCAGGAGAATTTTATAAGACTTTTCATAGTAGCAATGTCTATATTCATAAAGGCCAGAATTCACTGAAATGTTATAGTTGGAGAACAGAAAAATACATTTTGGTGTAGTAATACTGTGGAATACTAGACAGCAGGGGTCTGTATGCCCATGACAGCTATGTGCCATGTGTTACTGTGTCTTTATCATGTAGATCTGTGTCCCATGTGATCCCAGGTTCCTGAGTGGATCTAAAACCCCAGCTTCCAAACCCTGAAGCCTATGGTCCATTACTCCCTTGATTCACAACAACAGTAGCTTCCTCTTAATGCTTTCCTATTCATTTCTGACTGCTAGGGCTTTCTTTTTCTTTGTTTCTTTCACATAAACTTCAAATATGTTTTGTGAAGAAAGTTTTATCAAGTATTTATATGAGTTTATAGCGGAAAGAGGCCTCTCTGCATCAACAATATCACAAGAAGCCACTGCCTCGCATTTCTATTGATTCTGCCTGTTCCAGGTTTCAGTACTTTGCCAAAATCATGTTACTTTGCCCAAGTCCAGCTATTGTCCCTGCCAGCAGACAGTACTATGTTCATCATGAAATCTTTTTGGAGTTCTTCTATTTCTAAGTTTGTTTCTCTTACTCAGAAAAGATATAGAAAGTCTACAGTTTAAAGACGTAATTATTTTCCCTCTCTTTTAGACCTAGCTCTGTTATTTCCACACCAGTATCTATGATCACTTACCATGAAAAGGCATTTAAAAATTGTCTTTCCCTATATCATCTATCCTGGTGCATCTGAAGAATCATTTGCAGTTCTCCTCCAGGGCATCTATTCCCAATGGACATGTAAAAGGAGACAGGGAATGACAGCCAGGTACTCTTACATTATATGTGTCAGCCATGATTTTAGAATGCAGTCATAAACTTGAACATTTTCTCTTCCCTTCTGTCCCCCTTTCCTCTCCTCTTCAATTTCTTCCTTCTCCTCTTCCTTTTTTTTTTTTTTTCCAGATTTCTTTTTTTTTTTTATTTTATTTTATTTTTTTTTTTTATTTTTTAATATATGAAATTTACTGTCAAATTGGTTTCCATACAACACCCAGTGCTCATCCCAAAAGGTGCCCTCCTCAATACCCATCACCCACCCTGCCCTCCCTCCCACCCCCCATCAACCCTCAGTTTGTTCTCAGTTTTTAACAGTCTCTTATGCTTTGGCTCTCTCCCACTCTAACCTCTTTTTTTTTTTTTTTTTTTTTCCTTCCCCTCCCCCATGGGTTTCTGTTATGTTTCTCAGGATCTACATAAGAGTGAAACCATATGGTATCTGTCTTTCTCTGTATGGCTTATTTCACTTAGCATCACACTCTCCAGTTCCATCCATGTTGCTACAAAAGGCCATATTTCATTTTTTCTCATTGCCACGTAGTATTCCATTGTGTATATAAACCACAATTTCTTTATCCATTCATCAGTTGATGGACATTTAGGCTCTTTCCATAATTTGGCTATTGTTGAGAGTGCCGCTATAAACATTGGGGTACAGGTGCCCCTATGCATCAGTACTCCTGTATCCCTTGGATAAATTCCTAGCAGTGCTATTGCTGGGTCATAGGGTAGGTCTATTTTTAATTTTCTGAGGAACCTCCACACTGCTTTCCAGAGCGGCTGCACCAATTTGCATTCCCACCAACAGTCTCCTCTTCCTTTTTGCATTGATATTTGGCAGTGAACTCTAAAACTCTTAGAAAAGGCTGGACCACAGACCACATCCACCTTAGATGCATGTGAATTTACCCGGTCTTGGGAAACATTTTGAGACTTCTTTGATTGAGTCCCATTTGATGTGTGTCAAATTGCCAAAACTCCCTCATCTCACCATGCCAAGTCTCTGTTATTTATCCAACCTATCCTTTTTTGTGTGTGGAAAACAAGTCTCTGCCTCAAGTGTCTCGCATTGCTACAAATGCTTACAGTACTGGATTGACCCCAGAAAAGGTTTGAGACACCTCTCATGAAGCCTGATCCCATCCCTGATTCTAGCCTTTGATCCAGGAAGGCTAAAAAGGAAAAAAAATCAGGTTGGCTGTAGGTAAATTATAAGTTGTTTTATCTTTAATACCAGTGGATTGTGTACACTATGTTATTTGAAACTCCAGGTTAGTTATTATTCCTCACCTGATAATCACAAATCTAAGAAGCTAAATGAAGTGCAAGCATGAGAAGTATAAATAACATTACTGCAAGGTACATAGTCCAACTTCTCAAGATTAGTAACAAAAAGAAAAACTTGAAAGCTGAGGGAAATTAAACATCGTGTATAGAGAAATGAAGATGCCAGAAAATTTCTCATCAGGAGAAAAGCAAGTGATAAGAGAATGAAATAGCATCTTTAAAGGACTTTAAAAAATGCTGTCAACCTAGAATTCTATACCCAGTAAAAATATCTTTCAAAAATGAAGACAAAATAAAGACATTTTGAGACGTACAGAAGCTGAAAGAATTCATCACCATCAGAACCACATTAAAAGAAATGTTGATGCAAGTCCTTCAGACAGAAGGACAATGATACTGGATGGAAATAAGAATCTATACCCAGAAATAAAGTACATAAGAAATGGTAATTAATAGGTAAACATATAAGATTTTTTATTATTTAAATCTCTTTAAAAGATAATTGACTATTCACACAAAGATAACAATAATGTATTTGGAGTTTATAATACATACATACATGTGCAAATTTACGACACTAATAGCATAAAAACCGAGAGGTGGGAAATGAAAGAATGCTATTGTTAGGTTCTTATACTGTGTATGAAGTGATATAATATTACTTGAAGATAAACTGTGGTAAGTTAAAGATATATATACTATAAACCCTAAAGAAACCACTAAAACAACATAGCAAACTAGTAAACCAACAATAGAAATTATAAAAAATACCCAATGCAAATAAATGCAGAAAAGGAAGAAAAGAGAAAAAGAAAACAAAGGAGACAATTAGAAAACAAATAGCAAGATGAAAAACTTAATATGTTAATTAGCACATTCAGTGTAACTTCTCTAATTAAAATGCATAGATTGTGAGATTGGATAAAAAAGGAAGACCGAATAATATGCTATTTACAAGAAATATGAAAACACATGTAAGTCAAAAGTAAAAGAAAGGGGAAATATGTGTGTTGATAACAGTAATAAAAAGGAAGTTGGGGTGGTAACATTAATATTACACAAAATACATTTTAGAACAAAGAATATTACCAGGGGTATTACACAAAATACATTTTAGAACAAAGAATATTACCAGGGGTAAAGAAGGTAATTTCATCATGATAAATAGGTTAGTATATCAAGAAGACATAGCAGTCCTATAAGTTTATACACCTAATAACACAGCTTCAAAATACAGGAAGCAAAAACTGATAGAACCACAAAAAACAAAAACAAAAGCATACAGTCAGATTTTAATACCTCTATTCAAACATGCAGGCAAAAATTTATCAAAGACATAGTAGTCTTGAACAAAAGTATCAACCAACCTAACTTGATTGGCATTTATATAGCTTTCTTAGCATCAATAAAATTATTTTCAAGTGCACTCAGAACATTTACCAACATAGACCACTGGACCAGAAAATAAGTCTTGATGAATTTAGAAGGATAACAATATGATATCTGATCATAATAGGATTAAATTAGAAGTCAGGGGTGCCTGAGTGTCAGTCGAGTGTCCCACTTTAGCTCAAGTCATGATCTCATGGTTTGTGAGTTTGAGCCCTGCGTCGGGCTTTTGCGGACAGCTCAGAGCCTGGAGCCTGCTTGGGATTCTGTGTCTTCTTCTCTCTTTGTCTCTCTCCAGCTCATGCTCTGTCTCTTTCTCTCTCTCAAAAATAATAAATAAACATTAAAAATTTTTTTAAAAAAGAAATCAATAACAGAAAGAACTCTGAAATAGCTTTAAATGTTTAGAAACTGAATAAAATATTTTTAAATAACACATGGATCAAGGAATAAATCAGAAGAGAAATTAGAAAGTATTTTGAAAGGATTAAAAGAGCAATATGTGATGATTTGTGGGATGCTGCTAAAAAGTATTATAGTTGGTGTCATTTATAGGGCTAAACACCTATGTTAGAAAAAAGATGGGGCACCTGGGTGGCTTAGTTGGTTAAGTGTCCAACATCAGCTCAGGTCATGATCTCATCATTTGTGAGTTCAAGCCATGCGTCGGGGCTTTGTGCTGACAGAGCCTGGAGCCTGTTTCAGATTCTGTGTCTCCTTCTCTCTATGCACCTCCCCCACTCTCTCTCTCTCTCTCTCTCTCTCTCTCTCTCTCTCTCTCAAAAATAAATAAACGTTAAAAAGATTAAACAAATAAAAAATAAAATTTACAAATCAATGATGTCAGGTATGATATGACCTTAAAAAAAAAAAAAAAGAAAACAGAAAAAAAGAGCAAATTAAATCAAAGTAAGGAGAAGAAAGGAAATAATAAAGTTCAAAGCAGAAATTGCTAAAAGTCAAAACAAAAAAATAGATAAAAATCAAAATGAAATGAAAAGCATTTATTTTAGAAGATCAATAAAATTAAACCTGAAGCCAGACTAATAAGGGGAAAAGAAGAGAAGACACATATCAGGAATGAGAGAAATGACATCGCTGTAGATTCTACAGGAATCAGGTTAAAACGATGTTATAAGAATATTATCAAAAATGTTATGCCTACTAATCTGACACTTTAGATGAAATGGACAGTCCCCCAGATGACTCAAATTACCAGCATTCATTCACTAAGAAACAGATAAAGTTGAATAATGCTATCCAATTTATAAATCTTAAGAGAACTGCCCATAAAGAAAAGTCACTGCTCTGATGGCTTTCTGGTGAATTATGCCAGACATTTAAGGAAGAAAGTTACACTAATCTTACATAAATTCTTTTACAAAACTGAAAAGGAACGTTTCTCATTTAGTTCTATGAGGCTAGCATCAACCTGTTAGCAACATCAGAGAAAGTCATTACAAGAAAACTACAGACCAACGTTGTGAATATACACATAAGCATTCTAAACAAAATTTTAAAAGTTGTATTCAACAGTATCTAAAAGAGATTGGCTTTATCCCAGGAATTCAAAGTTGGTTTAATGTTAAAAAAAAATCAATGTAATTCATCATATTAACAAATCACAACTGAAAAGCCGTATAATCAAGTCAATATATGAGCAAAAGCAGTTGACAAAGTTCAAACTCTGTTCCTGATGAAAACTTTCATCAAAGTAGAAATAGAATATAAGCTCCTCAACTGAAAAGATATGTACAAAAAAACCCTTAAAAAGACAAATACTTAATGGTGACAGACTGAAAGCTTTGAAAAGCACTGTAGGAGAATGAAAGGACAGCCCAGAATTTGAAAACATATATTCACAAAATCTGTGAATAAAGGGCTTTTATCCAGAATATACAGAGAACTCTGAAAACTCAAAAATACGAAAACAGCCCAATAAAAACATGGATGAAATATTTAATTATACACTCCAGTGAAGAATGGCAAATAAGCACTTGAAAAACTGATCAACATAATCATTAGGGAAATACAAGTGAGATATTACTACACACTGATTACAATAGGTAATATTAAATAGATTGACCATATCTAATGTTGGTGAGGATGCGGAGAAACCGGAACTCTCATACACTGCTAGTGGGAATGTAATGGTGTATGCACTTTGGAGAACAGTTTTTTCATTTCTTCAAAAGTCAGACATTATTTACACCCTGTGAGTCAATCATTCTGCTCTTAGGCGTGGAACTCACCTGAGAGGTATCAAAGACTTGTATACAGATGTTCAGCACAGCTTTATTTGAAATGGTCTCAAGCTGGAAACAACCCAAATGTCTATCAGTAGCAAAAGGATAAACATACTGTGTTATATCCATCCAGTGGATTATTACTTACCGTAAAAATAATGAACTATAGCCACACACCATTATGAGCCTCAAAATAATTATGCTGAGCAAAAAATTTTACACAAAAATAGAGCACATGCTGTACCCTGCGTGGCTGTCAGTTGCCTGAGTTCATAGGTAGGGACAGAATGGGGAGGGACAGGACAGAAGGATTGCAAAGACATATGAGGCAACATGTGAGGTTGATGGATATGTGTTCATTATCTTGATTGTGGTAGTTGTTTTATGGCTGTACACATATGTCAAGATTTGTGAAACTGTGCACTTGAAATAGATACAGTTTATCATGTCAGTTATGATGTAATAACAGTGTAAAACAAACAGCCCTAAGAGATTATTTTCATCCCCATATCTGTGAGGAGATTGATGATCAGAGGTTGTCTTCCTTAATGGCACACAGGGGAAAAAATTCCAGCTTATGTGCTTTATGTATTTTGACTTAATCCTTACAGCAACTCACAAAGATATGTTTGCTGGTTCCATTTGACAACAGAGAAGAATGAGACTGATAGACTTTAAGTAACTTGTTCATGGTCTCACAATTTGTGGTTAAGGTAGGCTTTGAACCCATATCTCTGTCCCTCCAAAGCTATGTCTTCTTAGTGCTGAGAATCTTGATGTGTTTGAGCTCTACACATGATCTCTGAGTCCTTACACTTTAAAAGGAAAGAAAAATCACTGCTGAGCCTTGAGCCTTCCACTTCCAAAGAAATGCCTCTGGCTTTACCCAGAGAAGCGTGTGTGAATCTCTCCTGCCCCAACACATGACAAATAATGTTTATGTGTGTGAGGCACTATATTTGGTATTCCTGAGATTGTGAGCAGTTTCCTGCATACTAACTACACCTACAGCCTTTCTCTGTCATTCAAGAAAGCATTTTAGAAAACGGGTCGGTGAAAGTGATGCCTTGTGAATTTAACTTTATAAAAGCCAGTAATTTATAAACTTCACTCACTAAAAATAATAGCTACCATTTGTTGAGTGCCAGACACCCTCTGAACACTTTACATACATTATTGTATTTAATCTCAAAATGTGTAAGAGGCAGGTATTAATATTATCTTCTTTAAAAATGAGGAGGGGCACGCCGGGTGGCTCAGTCGGTTAAGCGGTGGACTTTGGCTCAGGTCATGACCTCGCGGTTCACTAGTTTAAGTTCCATGTTGGGCTCTGTGCTGACAGTTTGGAACCTGGAACCTGCTTCAGATTCTGTGTCTCCCTCTCTCTGTGCTGCTCCCCTGCTTGTGCTCTGTCTCTGTCTCTCTCTCTCTCTCAAAAAAACAAAAAAAAAAATACATTGAAAAAATTAAAAGAAAATGAGGAAACTGAAGCTCAGAGAGGTTAATGTCACTTTCCCAAGGTCATGTAGCCAATTGGTGGGGAATCCAAGTAAAAATTAGTCTAACTCTAGAATATGCTTGTTTTCCATGCTAACTTGCCTTCTAGTATTTTAAGTCTTATTTAAAGTATTTCTGATGGTGAGTGATTTCAGACATACTTGATGGTAGGTCATGGCAACCTGTGGTACTTGATCTGTGCCATGGAGAGAACTCTGGATGGGCCACAATGCCCAACAACTTCACACGGGACTCTAAACCCCGGCAGTACACTGCAGGCTCCTTAGGAGAAGGAGGTCTAGAACACCAGTTTGATTAAGAAGAATTAGCTCAGCCGGGGGAGGTGAAACACCAGTGACCCCTTTGGGATTACTGATTTTATCACTGTTAGGATGGATTAGGGAAGCACAGCAGATGGCGTTATCTCTGTGAAAGCTTAGAAAATGATGTCAGCACCTTTCCCGTCTTCTGTGCACACTCTGAAGTGAACAGGTCCAATTCCTCAAATTGGAGAGGAGCAAGCTTAGCTGCAACTTTTCTCTCAGAATGACAGAGCCCCCAGCTTCGGCTCCCTGCTGTTTCTGCAACAACCTAATTTACAGAACATTTAAAAAATTCACCACAATTAATAATTAATGCATGGTCTTTAAATATTGAAAACACAAGATAACAATGCCAAAGAGTCTTTAAAACATTAAGGATTAATTACCAGATGCATGATAGGAAGCAGTCTTTTTCACATTTTTTATTTGTTTTGTTGTCAGCAGTGGGACCCATCTTCAAACAAAATTTCACACATTTATTTATTTATTTATTTATTTATTTATTTATTTATTTATTTATTATTTTAGGGAGAGAGAGTGCACATGTCTGACTGAGCCACCCAGCCACCCCTCATGCATTAAAACAGTTTAAAAAGCTTTTTATTAATACAGATTGATTTTATGTTTTACCATTCATTCATCTGTTTCTACAGTCAATCAGTGTATCTGCTTTAATAATACAAATATTTGAACTCGGGCATTATGGTGGTACTTCCAGGCTCACACTCATGGCCCATCTTATAAAACGAGAACCAAACCCTGGTGGGATTTGGCAGCATAATGCAGATTGTTTTGTGAGATGGTTTGGTAGCTATAGGTATTGACCAAAATGTTGAATGATGCTAACAGGAAAGCGATTCCTGTGGTTGGACAATCCAGAAAAGGCTCAAGAAGGAGTTGGTATTGGAATGAACCTTCAAGGTAGAGAAGGGAGTTTTGGGGAAAGGGATGGGGCTGGGGTGGGGGGTCCACATAAATGATCTTCGTCTTATGTCCTCTTCTATACTTTGCCCAATGCTCAGTACCTGCTTTTTCTTTTCTTTTTTTTTAATATGAAATTTACTGTCAAATTGGTTTCCATACAACACCCAGTGCTCATCCCAAAAGGTGCCCTCCTCAACACCCATCACCCACCCTCCCCTCCCTCCCACCCCCCATCAACCCTCAGTTTGTTCTCAGTTTTTAACAGTCTCCTATGCTTTGGCTCTCTTCCACTCTAACCTCTTTTTTTTTTCCTTCCCCTCCCCCATGGGTTTCTGTTAAGTTTCTCAGGATCCACATAAGAGTGAAAACATATGGTATCTGTCTTTCTCTGTATGACTTATTTCACTTAGCATAACACTCTCCAGTTCCATCCACGTTGCTACAAAAGGCCATATTTCATTCTTAACATTGCTACATAGTATTCCATTGTCAGTACCTACTTTCTTACTGAATGGGGTGCCGGGTGAGGGACAAGGGCACAAAGGGTAAAACAAGAGTTTATTTCTCCCCAGTTTCAAAAGCATCATTAAGTCATGCCCAAGGCTGCCATGTTCCCTTGGTTAATAAATCGTTTGTTAGAACTTCATTGTGAATTCACAGGGTTTCATTGGGACTGTGTGTTTGATTTGGGAGCAGCCTGGAAAATGAGCACCCCATAGGCACGAACTACCTGCTTAGACTCTGTCCGCACAGGCCCCCCTAAGTGGACGTTTTGATCAATTGATGTGCTGGTTGATTTTCTTTTTTGCGGGTTTCCTTGTAGTCATCTCAGAACCTTGGATAAGCACTTTGTTCTTAACTCTTTAGGCCATTACCGTATCTCTTGAGATTCTTCAAATGAATAAACCTAGCTCCTCCTAGGTGCAGATACTGAGCTGGGTGCTTTAAGGACATCCAGGAGTTGGGAGGGTGGGTGAGGACACAGGCATCGAGGAAGGTACAAAGACAGTTCAACATAATTGGTTTAACTACAATAGGGAGCTGTGACAAGGCACAGAATGATTAATTGCCAAGTGAATTATGCCGACAGTCGATGCTCCAAGGGTTCAAAAGAGGAAGGCAAGAATTGTCAGGGAATGATTTACAGAGGATGTGGGAAGAGGGGTTTGGATCATGGAGAGGGTTTAACCATCAGAGGGTGCCCTGAACAGGCCGATGAGAAACTTGGAGGGCAGTGTGTGCTCTGTTTTCAGCAAGCAGTGGGAAAACTGGCTGGACAGGGGAGGAAAAAAATTTTCAACGTCAAACATCAACAAGAAAGCAGTGACAATGAACATTTATTGAACATGTAATTTTTGTCATACATAGAGCTAAGCATATAAATGACCATAATCTAAGTTAATTCTCATAAAATATTATGAAGAATTCAGGGTCTGCTACCCTGTGCAGTAGTTTGGGGCATTGAAAAAATAGCACCCCTCGGACAGAGATACATCTCATGGGAGCATGGCTTCCAGTGACTGAACAACTTTGTTCAGCGCACAACTTGCTCAACTGTACATGGGGGGAGAAACAGTCATCACATTTGCTCCACATATTTGAACTTACATGTCATGTGTATATTAACTGTGTTACTCCTCATAACTGTCCATGAAGAATGTGCTATTCATTTCCCTATTCCATGCAATTCTACTTTGGGGGGATGGTACTGGTAGAGTAAGTTGAAACCAAATTGTGGAATGTCTTCACTGTAGGCTTGGGAAATAAGATCTTCTTCTGTGGGCTTAGGAGACTTTTATTCCAGTCACTTGGTAAAATCTCTGGCAAAGCTGTCCCATTTTCCCAGCCTTCAAGGCTTAGCCAGGGCAGGCTCCCTCACACACGTACCAGGTTCTTGCTAACAGCATGTTCATGTTCTTCATCCTGTCCCTTCTTTCTGAAGTCCATCCTCCAGCCTCTTGCTTCTCATCATTGCAGTCACTGGCCTCACTGGATGCCCCCACTTAAGGCCTGGGCAGTGAGCTCTCATGTCACTGTACACACAGGCCCCTCAAAGGCAAGGGCAGTCTCACTTTCTGGTCCCTCACAGCACGAACCATGGACCTTTGGACTTAGCAGCAGTTGTGGACATTTCCAAGGAACTCTCCCTTCTCCTTCCATCTACTCAGTTTAAAGAACTCAACCTCTTTGGCTGACCTAGCTTCTGGGGACTCATAGTTGCACACTTGGTGTCCTACTCCCTCTGATGCTCATCTTCCCTTGTTTCTCTGCTACTGTTTATCTCCTGTTGCTGGCTGCCAGGCTCTTGGATGCAGCTGGATTCTGACAAACTTGTAGGTTTATACTTTTGTTCCCTGGTTTGAATCATTGCTGAGTATCCGTTGCTTTTTCAACCTCACTTCTTCATACAAGAGGGATGAAATTTTGGCTTCTCTCCTCCAGTCTGGTTGCACTAATCAAATCACCTGCAGAAGAGAGACCTTGGCACTTCTTGTCCTAGACGGGGGCCATTGTTTTAGCTGGCCCATACCCATATGGCCATATGTGGAGTTATGACGTTGAAATATTTCTGTACTTATTGGTAAATTGCAACTGCTACAAACTCTTCATGGCCTCCCTCCTCTGCCACACTGCTTGCCCTGGCCTGTCCCAGGTGCCCAACCCCCCCGGCCTCCTAGTCCAGCAACTGAAGAGTTAGTGCTAAGACCGCAGGGCCCTAAGATTGGCCTCAGGTCTCACTGGCTAGTCCAAGGCAACATGGAGAGTTGTTCAGTATTTTGATTTTCATTCCTCCTTCCAGCCAAGGAGAGCCCAGCTTACCTTCTAATACCAGGCTTCTGGAAATAGGAGGAACGTGTTCCATAGAGGAAAAGCTTTTGTTCCAGGTGAAATGGGAGCTATTGTTTATTAAATGCTCACTCTTTATCAGGTCCTGTGCTAAGCACTTTACCTGAAACACTTTATTTAATTCTTACAAAATCCTTTGTGAGGCCCCCCGTAATGTTGTGTCCACTTTTTTATTGAGGAAGAAAAAGGCTCATAGAGATTGAGAACTTTCTCAGGACTGGCAACTGGTAAACTGGGATTTGAACCTGGGTCTCTCAGACTGCAAGACCATGCACTGGGATTTGAATAGTCTCCATTTCAGCTAAACCTTTCCCACTAGATTCAAAGCGTATGCCAAGGAGGACCGCATTCGTTCATATTGGTCCTCCTTGTGGGCTGCTTTGATCCTGGTAAGCATACTTGGGCGTGGTGAAACACTGCAGGTCACTTCTTAATAAAATTTGGGAGGGAGAGACCCTCCTGTTCTCATCTGAATGACACCATTCCATCCATTTGGAAAGCCTGCATGTGGCAGATTCTTTAAAATAGCATCCAGTGAATTATGTCTTTTTGGTGTCTTGCAATGTGACTTTGCTATTTCACCCATTGCTTCGTGGGGTCTTTTTTCCCTCCCTTGAATCTGGACTGACCCTGTGACTCGTTTTGGGAAAGACAACATAGTAGTTATGATGTTCTAGTATTTGGCAGCCAAGATGTTAAGAGGCCATGTAGCTTCTGTCTATTTCAAAACCCAGCCCACCCTGTAAAGAAATCCAGGTCATCTTGCTCCAGGGAGGCCAAGTGGAGAGGCAGGTCACCTAGAGGAGAACCAAGACATCCAAGCCCATGGCCAGCACCAAGTAGATGAGGCTTTCTTGGGTTTCTGTTGCTAGTTCAGTCATCCTAGCTGACTCTGTGTAGAGCAAACGTAAGCCATACACACTGAGCCTGGCCAACCCACACTCTAAGCAGTGAAATGGCTGTTGTTTAAGCCACTGACTCCTGAAGTGGCTTGGGATGCATCAATAGATAAGCGATATAGTACGTAAAGGGAGAGAAAAATTCTACGTAAAAGTCAAGGCCCAAGAAAATATTTCATAATTGCTAACTCTTTATAAATATAGACAGACTTAACAACACCTCTGCTCTTTGAATGCAGATGCAAGATGAAAGCATAAATGTCAAAACCCACAAGGTAAGGTGGATACGCCAATCGGTTGCTTTCTTTGCAACAGGTGTTTGGACATGTCACAGATCATCATATGTATGTACATTGTACAGATATGCACTTTTAATTAAACTCTGCAAGCACTTATTTAACACCTACTGTAAGCAAAGGCAGAGTCATATCTGTGTAAGCAGAGAGAGTGACTGAAAAAAAAATCAGATCTATTAAAATTCCCAAAAGACTTCAAAGAATACATTTCATCTCCATGTTATTTGGAACCACTAAAGAGTTCTCATATTTTATGATGCCAGGTTCTGGAGTAGCAGTTATTTAGTGGAGTCTTCATAAATATTTGTTGAATGGATTAATAAATGATTAGAGAAGCTGAAAAAAGGGAGCTTTAGGGAAAGAGAATGAAAAGAAGAATCGAGAAGGTTGTGGAAGGTGAGGAGCAAGATAATCTAAACACATAATCATCAGCGTCTGGGGTGATGGAATTGGCTGAGCCTTTCTTAGTCAGGAAGTTTGTTCTCTCCCAGAAAGAGCTTCCATACCTTAGGGACTTCAGACCCCAGGCTGGAGGGAAACTGAGCTTGGGTAGCTATGGCAGTGTGGGACAACTGAGCATGAATTTTAGCTGTGTTTGGTGTGTGGCTGTGTAGTCCTGACCTCTGTCCTGGACAGACCACCCTTGAGGCTATATGTGCAACTGTGGATATTCCAGTTCTAGGGGACAAAATCAGAGGAATGCAGAAGTGGGTAGTGAGCATCTGGAAAAGTCCTAGGAATGTCTGATGGGATAAAGAGTTGAAGAGTCTGAGATATTTGGTTTTTAAGAATGGCTCACTGCTCTGCATGACCTCAGAGGGCAGAAGGTAGACCAGCAAGCAGAAGTTACCTCTCTACAGGATACATAAATACATTACTAAGCGGGGAAGGAGCAGCAGATCCCAAGGCAGACTTTGTCTTCAAGAAATATATTTAGATTCTTTTAGCTATTTTATGGACCAAAGAAGTATGGCTTTACAGCAGGATCGAAGATGAAGACATCTGAGGGGAGCCTGGGAGAGAGGAAGACATCCTTACCCAGGGGAGGAAGAGCAGAGATTCTGGAGCCAGATGGCCAGGGACTTAGCCTCTCCTTGACTCCATTTCCATGTGTATAAATGGGAATGATAATAGAAGCTGCCATGTTGGGTTGTTTGAGGATTAAATGAGTTAATATTTGTAATCACTTAGTACCCTGTTTGTACCAAGTGATCACTTCAGGAGTGCAAGCTGTTATTGTCAAAATCCTACAAGAGGGTAAGGAAGCATCAGTCTGTTAGCCGGGTTGCCTTCTCTCCTTTCACAGGGCACGATGTTTCACAGTGCGCAAAGCTCTTTCAGCTGGTTTGGTCCCCACAGCAACTGTGCGCTATAGGCAGGGTCCATACTATTATCTCCAGGAGAGAGATGGGAAAACAGGGTCAGGGTCAGGGTCATGAGTGACTTAGAAAGTGAGTAAGGCTGAGTTTAAGTTTTTTGTCTAAGTCTAGTGGTTATTCCCTTGCACCCAATTGCCTCCTTCCTAGTTTCCAATTTTGTAATACAGCTAGATAGCAATAGCTTTAGGATGAACCTGAATCAGTGACTGCATGAGATTTTAGAGAGCGTAGTCATCTCCAGACTCCAGCCAGAATCTGAGGAACAATGCACCTGTGATTTACACTGCAATATTATTTTCCCTTTAAAAGCAAATAATTAACTCAGAAAGGAGGTTACTTTCTGACACACACATTACCCTTTTGCGATAAAATTTTCATGCCACGTATTTCAGCTGTGTTGATTGAAAGTCAAATTATGAGCCTCAGGGCAAATGCAATATGAGGTTTCTAAGAGCCTTCCTGAGCTTATTGCTAGTTTCCCCATATTAACTTCCATGAATTTATCTCGGTGCAAGAGCTGATAATACAAACATGAAACGAAATGATAAATATGTTTGCTGGTTTTTCACTTGCAGATCTAATGAGGTCAGAGCCACAGGTGCCAAGAAAGATACTCGTTTTCTGTGACCTCTGAGCTCTCCATCTCACTTTACAGTACACTTGGTGGCTATTATGGGGGAAGGAGAGCCTTCCCATTTTCTAGTGGAAAAACAGGGCCATGACCACTAGGAATCTTGTTCCCCAAAAGATTACACGTTCTCATTGCTAAAATGGAATTAAGGAAGATCATGTATGTAACAGTGTCTGACTCATAGTAACAGCTTAGTAAACACTGGGTAGAAGAATCAAGATTAGCCATTCTGCTGGCTCTACCATTCCGATCCAGGGTGTTTTACTTTCTTTGTGGTGCTTATATATACTGTATTTAATAGTCCACTATATTGTTTATTTCTTGAAATCTCAAATGCTATGAACAGAAATCAATGTTTTGTTTATTCAGCTACAACTTATTCAGCACATGGTATTAGTCAAAGAAATGAAATAATTGCTTTCAGAGATCACAGTCTGGTAGAGAATCAGACAAGTCAAGAGATAGTGAGATACTATTTTGATGCATTTACTATTGTATTTGGTTTATTGCATTTTGCAGGGTGGCGGGGGTGGGGGGGATTTCCTGTGGCACATTCCCTATTCAAACTAGACCGTAAAGCATTCTTGGCTTTGGGAAGGACTTTGACAACAGAACACAGAAAGGTATGAGTCTCAAGGGGTCAAGGCTTGGCTTTGAAGTTTCAAAATATGTTTGAAAACTCAAGACACAGATAATAGTGTGAGAGGAAAGACTTGTGACTTCTAAAAGCTTAGGGATTTGAGACTCCAAAAATCTTTGCCTTAAAGAGACTCAGGGACTACAGAATATAAAGACTAATCAGAGTTTGGATTTTTTTTTTCCTGATCCATAAAATGTAAGGATAATCTAGGTTAAAGGAGGAGAATTGGATGGAATGCAATAGAAATGTACATTGGGGGGGGGGGAAAGAAATGCACATTGGCACTTTTCCCTTAAAAGGGGTCCCATAACTCTCAGGGATGAGCTCTAGGGAGGCGGGGTGGGACAGTTGACAGTGTATTCAGGTAGGTTTGGCACACTGTGGATGGAGGATATCTACACTTAACTTTCTTGAGGGAGCCTGGAAGGATGGCAAGAATTCTTGAGTTGTTCTTCCTTTATCTTGACATATAGTGACAGTGGAGAGGAGTATGTGGAGTGTGTAGGGTAGGTGGCCTTGAGACAGCTTCTTAGAGCATAGAATGTGATTCCCATGTGCCCAGACAAACATAAATAACCAGATATAGTATTGGACATGAGAGGCAGATGATGGAGCAGAGGTAAGACCTCTTTAGATAGATAGTGGAGGATCAGAAGGGAATGGGCTATATCTCTGCAGATGCCAGCATAAATTAATGATGATACTTGAAGAGCAGTGCCCCATCCATCTCTCTCCCCACCCCGCCCGTGCCTCAATTCTCTATGAGGCCCTCAGAGCCCAGAATCAAACTGGGGAAGATACGGGTGTTGAGGGTGCCACCAAATTGGCTGAGAATATGTTCAGGTCACTAATATTACTTAAAGTGACTGAGATTATGATTTGGAAGCTCCAGTAGAAATTAAGTTCAGTTTTTGAGCATCAAAGGAAAGGTGTTCCTTGTGTACATTTAGATTGTAGGCTGAGATACTTACCTGCTACACTGGCCATTCTGATTCGATGTGATATTGGCAATGATGGGAAAAGGACAAGGGCCTATGGAAACTCATAAGAAGTCACCTGATCCAGCTTGGGTGGAAGGCATGTCAAGGAAGGCTTTCAGAGAAGGTGATGCTTATATGGAAAGAAATAGGAACAAGCTAGCCTCAAAAAGTAGGCACAGGGATACCAGACATAGGAAAAAGTCCATACAAAGATACAGAGGCATGAAATACACTATTTTCTTTTCTTTCTTTCTTTTCTTTTTTACACTATTTTCTTTTTGGAAATGTATAGCTAGTCCTGTGGAGTGAGAGTTAAAGCTATATGTGTCAGGTAAGGGAGTAGACTAGATTGTGAAGGTCTCATGTGTTAATGCTAATTTGGGGAAAAGAAGAGGGTTCTTTGTGGATGTACTGGGACTGACGTATCGTATACCCCACATGTAGAGGCCCAGCAGGCAGAGTAGTGGAAACAAAGACTCCCAAGTCCCCAGCCTTTGTGAGGAGGTTGGTACATTGGGCTGTTACCACCCAACATGGAATGGACAATTACCAGTTTTTTGATGCTAATTCTGTTCCAGGTTTGTGCTAATTTCTTTGTGTGCATTAAATCACATGGCCATTATAGCAGCTCTATGAGGTTAGGTGTTACATCATTTCTCTTTTATAGGTGAAGAAACCAAGGTCCAGAGAGGCTAAGCAACTTTTTCTGAGGTCATGTAACTAGCACATAGCCTCACTGGAATCAGAGCTTGCTCTTAGCCATAAAACCCACACAACCTGGAGACATCCTAGGAGGGTGAGGAAGAATTTGGAGGTATCAGCTCCAGGGGAGAGGAGGAGGCTAAGCCTGAGTCACCCATGGCTCCATCAGCTGAGAAACTTTGTGAAGAGTTGTTTCCATACCTAAGTGCACTCTTTTGGAGGAATGATCTGGCCTATCATAGGCAGCTGCTCATGGCCATCACCAAGGGGATAGATTGTGGGACTGAGCTGGACCCTCCAACTGCAAACATACCAGGCAGAGGGGGGCACTTGTCATGAATGCCTCTCTCAGTACCCCCGGGAAAGCTCTGGGCGGAAACCTCTCAGTGTAGAGCAGCTTAAAAACGAGCAGGGGAGTTTGCAACATAGGCCGAGGTTGTGTGGAAGGAAGCAGAGGGTGTAAGCTATCCTAGGGACATCCCTCTAGGCCCAGGTCCACAGAAAAGTACAGATGCCCTGATGGGGCCCATTTGGGTGATGGCCAAAATCACTTAGGAAGAGAGGCAGGCATCCTACAGAGCAGCAGGATCCTGCCTGATTGCTGAGCTTGCAAAGCCAGCCTAATGTTCCCCAGGGAAAGCTTTGATACAGTCTCTCACCTTGCAACAGAATCGTTTATTTATGTAAATTATCTCTGAAACATTATTTGGTTTGGTTACATGCGCTCTGGAGAATTCTTAGGCAGTTTCAGTTTGGCAGGGGAAGGCATGGGACAGGTGCGTGGGTGGGGCAGAGAAACAAAACCTTTTGCTGAGAAGATGGATCCTCAGAGCCTCAAGAGGGAAATGGCCTTGTGAGGACCTCAGTCCATGTCTCCTCAAGCAGGGGAAAGACTTATGGTCTCATAAGTCAGGTGACATGCACCTTCTCCCCTGCTCTGACACTCACTAGCTGTGGGGTCTTGGGCAAATAACTTCTCATTTCTGGGTCTCATCTTCGCATTTACAGACAGGGTCATTAATATTGTCTTGGGTTGTTGTGAACAGTATAAGAGATGATGTGTGTGAGTTGCCTATAATAGCTCCTTGTATGCAGTAACTCTTTCTGTTCATGTTAGTTCCTATTTCCATGGTCATTGCTGTCATATTTACTGTTCTTACTATTGATCTGCAGACACAGCTATGGCGTTAGGTCGGGGGAATTCACCTTGCCTTTGTCCTGCCTGAGCCTCTCCTCCAGGTTATCCCCAGAGTCAAAAGTGTTGCTCCTCCCCTGGGAAAGGAGGACTAGTCTGAAGGGAACAGGCTCTGGGGATCTGAGGTTTCCTTTGGGTCCCTTGACAGCAAAGATGGGAGTGTATTCTCAAGGAGGTGCTCTCCTGAGTGTAATTAGCAGAGAGGCTGGAAAGGAGCAGCTTGTTTTGGTAGAAAAGACAGTGCTGGCTCCCACACAGGCACTGAAAGTGTGTGTGTGTGTGTGTGTGTGTGTGTGTGCGCGCACACATGTGCGCATGTGCTGATCATCAGGCAGTAAAGTTTGGCTTGAGACCCCACCTACCAGGGACCAGGTGGGAGCTGGCCCTGCCCATGGCTGTGTCTCTCCCTGGGTAAACTGCACTTCCCAGAGGTTCTTCCAAGTCTGGCTCTGGATATCTGATGGAATTGGGTGCAGAGGGAGGTCTTCAACAAACTTTTGGAGGGAAAGTTGTCTAAAACTTGATTTGGGGAGTCAGGAAAGCAAAAGAGTCCACAGGATGGGTTTTGATGCCAGACGGACCTGGATTTAGCTTTTGACTTTGCCGTTTATCAACTGTGTGATGTTGGTGAGTTACTTTTTGAGCCTCAGTTTCCCTGGCTATATGCCAGAGGCAATTTAAAACTGCCTGCCCTTCAGAACTGTTGTGAGAATAGTACCTGGCACAAATTAAGTACAAGTTAAATGGTACTGAAAATGATCATGTCATTGAACAAATTCTTATGTGATGCTTTTTACGTACCAGGCACTATTGTAAATACTTTCGAGATATTATCTTGCTTAATATTCTTAGCAACCTTATGAGGTAGATAATATGATTGTCTTTGTTTTCCAGAGGTGGAAGCTGAGGCACAGAGAGATGAAATAACTTCTTCAAGATCCTGCAGCTAGTCAGTGTTCTAACCAAGGCAGTCTGGCCTTATATCAGTCTGTACAGCCTCATGATTTTAGTGATGTTCTTTAGAGGACAAAGTTAAAGGACCATGAAGGCACAATTATGAAGTAGAGTGCAGAAGCTCCCTCCCACCCCCCGCACCCCAACCAATATGTTGCTAGCACTTACTATAGTGAGGTTCTGCCTTTCTTTCAGGGCAAAATTAATCCATATGTCTAGTGACCAAATAGATGGTTCCCTCAAGACCTGGCTATCTGTATTCCCTGTTTCCCCTCTAAGAAGCTATTTTTAAGTGGTTCAGAAAATAGAGCACCACGAGCTTGGTGTGTACATTTTATTTTGTGTTCAAGCTCATTTGCTTGTGGGTTGAATAGGTGCAGCCTTAAAGACTCCCCTTCCTCCACAGCTAGAGTTCCTCCGGGTCTGCAATAGGGGGAAACCCCAAAGCTTCTGGACAGAGTCTGCTTCCGTTCCAGCGACCTAGTTCCTGCTTTGTTCTTGAGCGAAGCGCCCACCTGTGTGGTTGTACACCTCCCTGTACACACATTGTCCTCAGTATGGCCCTCACCAGAGCAGTTGGAAATGATGTGCTCATGTGAGTGACTTGAGGTGGAGAAGTTCTGGCTGGAAAAGCAATCACGTGAGAAAACACCTGCTCTGTTCCTCTCTGGGTAGAGAAGACTGAGGCTGTGCAATCACTGCATCCGCAGCCTTCCTGGGAGGGTCCCGGAGGAGATTGTGTCACAGCAACCACTTCTGGCAGGGAAGTCGTACATGCTGAGGGAACAGAGAAGAAGACCCCTCGTAAGTAGGGGCCAAGGAAGCCTTGGGAGGGAGCTTAGTGCGAGGATGGCCCCAGAGGCTCAGACACGTTGAGCTTCAGAGAAATTTGGAGATGAGATGAGAGAAGGGGGGAGATAAAAAAAGAACGTGGGTGATGAATTACACTCCTTTGATATTCTTTGAGAGATAGAACTTAGAATTGCATTTTAATTACTTTTAGTTGTTGTACTTCTTTGAATTCACCCCTTTATCAGGACAGGTGTATGTGGAGGTCTCAGGATTTATTTTGGTTACATGTTTGTCTTTTCCATTAATTGTGCTGTGAGACGTTCTGAAGAGCAGGAATCGTGTCTTATCCATCTCCATATCCTCAGCATCTCTCCTGGGGCTCAGCACAGAGCTGGTGCACTTGCAGTGGGTTAAAGTGAGGTGACCAGTTTGTCTTTCTTCATCTGGCACTTTCTTGGATTTAGCGTGGAAAGCCTGATGTTCCCAGAAGACTGGAGTTCCAGGCAAACTGACACCCTACGCTGACTCAACCAGAACCGAACCCTCAGAGTGACTGGCTCTCTTCCTTTGGCTATCATGAGCTTGAGAGACTAAGTGGAATGCCCAGTGGAAATCCTCTCCTCAGACCATCCAGTATGGAGTCTCTTAGTGGCTCTATCAGTAGGAATGCTGTCTTTTTCCTGCATGAGTCATTCTCATTGTGTGGTAGGTAAATGTACAGCGATGCCAGCCCAGCTGCCAGGCCCAGCCCACAGGGTCTTTGTTAAGGCCCTTGCTGTGTCTTACACAAACCCCAGCAGCTTTTGGGTGCTCACCACTGCCTTTCCAGCTTGGAGCTGGAGGTTTACCAAGATGATCCTTCCATTTGAAAAAACACTGACTCCATCTCAGTGTAGCATAAACAACTTTGTGTATCAAGGTGTTAGGGAAAATAAATTTTCTCAATCCAAGATGCAAGATTTTATTGAATGCCGACCAATCCCAAAATCTCACAGGGTATCTTTTTTTCACTTTCGCAAGTCCACTCTGCTTCTCTCCCCCTAGACCTTGGAATATGCTGTTTTTTTTTTTTGCCTGGCAAGTTTTTAAATCTTTTTCTTCACCTGCTGAGCTCCTCCTCAACTTAAGTGACTTCCTCCAGGTAGCTCTCTCTAACTGCCTCTTCCATTAAGATAAGAGCTCCTGCCATATGTTCCCCCAGAATCCTGGGTTTATGGGGTCGTGGCCTGTTTGCACGTGTTCTCCCCTATACTGTGAGTCCCTGAGTCCTGGGCTGCATTGGAGGTACTGTCCTTTGAGTCTGGGCAGATAAGTGGGTGGTAAAAGGAGTCCCTTGTGAGTGACAGGACAACTTTGGAACATGTCATCTCACAGAAATCTGTTGAATCACCTGGAAATGAGTTTGCCAAAGATGATTATGATTTGAACAGAAGCCTTGGCTGAGCATGTGCTACAGATGGATCTCAGAGATGTGAAAAGAGAGCAGTCAATTTCTCAGATGCAGCTTACAGTCCAGAAATCTGATTATTAGCAGGTACAAGATTAAAAGCTCCCTTGATGCATGTCTTTGGCTGGCTACTATTATTCTTTCATTTTGTGATGATGGAAGAAGCAAGTCTTGCTTATGGAGTTTCTCTTATGTAAACATGTTTTTACAGCTTTCCTTCTCTGGGTGCAACCTAGAATGGGGCCATGCAGTTCACCAGCTGCCTAGCCAAGTCTTAGAGGAAAGAAAAACCATCACACAGAAGGTCTTCATGCAGAAAAGAACACTGCAGAAAGAGCCAGGAGCCCGCATCTCAGACAAGGCTCTGCATTTTATGACCTTGAGTAGTCTTGTCTCTGTTTGTGCTAATAATATTCATTGTGTGTGCTAGTCATCTCATGTGTTTTATGTCACTTAATATAAAAAAAATATCTTGAGAAGTAAATTCCCCCACTTCACAGATGATGAACCTGTGATTAAGCAACTCTGTAACCAGGATCTGTGTGCACTGTCACACAAATAGCATGAGAAGTTGGGGTTCAAGGCCAAGTCTATTTGTACAGTTGAGCCCTTAATCACGATAGAATATGTTTCTGGTCTCTTCATCTGTTAAATGAGGTCTCTTCTAATTCCGTCTTTCTCAGTTGAATGAGGACAAACAGCTCATCCATATTTTTAGCTATACTCACAGATGGAAGCCCTGTCAGCAAAGAAAATACCACACACATGCATTTTGAGTTGAATGTCTCATGGAAGAAGTCTTAGGGTAACACCTTTATTTCTTCCTCTGAGCACCCTAACATTTAATCTTTGCACACGTCATTACTCTGCCTGATGAAAACAGGAGTCAGCAGTGTAGTTCTGAGATACCTTAGTGGAGTCACTGGAAGAGGTACCTTGCAAATATGAAGGCAGTGTGTGGGGAAATAGAATGAAATTTTTCAAAGATGGTAGAAGATGACACCACCACCTACCCCCCCCCCCCGCCCCCACCCCGTGACCTGCCTGAAAAGGACTGATCTTATGGATGAAAAAAAACTACTCCTCCAGTGTTCACTGGGGATTCCCAAGGCTGCATCAGTGTGAAACAAGCTGGGATCACTCAGGTTTTTGATCGTGCTCAAAATACCTAAAAGGATTGCTGTCACTCTGAAAGACCAGTAGAGTGTGATGATTAAGGCAAAGATAATGGAGTTTGATAGAAAGGAGTTGAGATTCCATATTCTGTGTGTTGATTCCAGGAATCAGCCCATTCGTTCTAGGCCAAGGGAAATTAATATTTCTGTGTCCCAGACCTTTCAGCATCTGGTGAAGTTCATGGACCCCTTTTCAAATAATGGTTTTAAATGATTAAAATAAAAAACAAAAGATTTTATAGGAAACCAACTATATTGGCTGTGAAAACGTATTAAATAATAAATTCATGTTATAGTAATACATATGTTTCTTTATTAATATTGTAAATAATGAGATCTAGTGATGGATCTAATTTTGAGGTAGGGATAAATTCTTGAAATATGTCTACTATAATTTGATATGAAGATGTCTGTACCTTCAATTGGTAAAAGTGTCGCAGTACTATCAATTCTTCTGTAGATGGTTATCCTTATATTATAAATCCCTCTTTACTTGAAATAGCTAAAGTGGCTTCTGCTTCTGAGTTATGGCTCAAAAAAAAAAAAAAAACAAAACCTCAGCTATATCTCTTACTAGTTCTGGTCCTTTGGTAAGGTAATGACATATCTATGCCTCATCAACATAATATGTACCTCAAAGATTTGTTGTGAATATCTAATGGTATAGTATATGAAGCATCTCTTGTACACAGAAAGATTTCCTTTAGTATTACCCAGGAAACTTTGACCTAACCAATTGTGTTTATGTTAAAATAACATTTCAAAGTAAGTGGATTCATTGCCTATAATTGGTATGGAAACCTGGTCTGGTTTGAAGGAACCCTTAGATATAATTAAGTAGGATCATCTATTTGTTTATACGGACAGTTTTAAAAAATTAATGAAAAATATCTTTAGAAAAAATAATGAAAACTATTATTACCGATGTTGTTCATTTGCTATGGCTAGTCTTAAATGTGGCCTCTTGGGCAGTTATACTGTAATATCCCATGATCAGCCTAGGCAAACCCAAACTCTAGCAGAATTAGGTATAATCATGACTATAATTTCTATAGTCTATCAGTCTATCAGAATGGGACTATAAGTCACCTTATACTTGTGGCTGATCTCCTTTTCCTTGAATTTTAAATAGAAATAAACAACAATATTAAATGTCAGGGCAAATTGCCTTCATCATACTCAGAAAGGAGAATATTTTACCAGATTACTAGGAACTAATGGAGTATCTAAACTGAATTCTTTGGATAATTCTACAGATTCCCCTAATTTTTTTGAGTGGACAAAATATTTGTCAGAAAAAAAGATATTAAATTCTCGGGGGCAATAGCACCCACCATGAACTGGGAAGTGAAGGAAGTAAGAGAACGCTTTGAGAGGTGAAAGTTACAATTAATGCATACTGGTCTGAACAGAGATTAAGAGACCTGGAGGAGAAACAGTGGTCTTCCATTCAGAAAGACTGTCTGGAACATTCGTCTTATCAAATAAGAATGAGAAAGAGAGAGGAAAGCTATAAAATGTTGCATAAGCAGTGCTCATCTGACCAGAATGGAGGGAGCTTTGGGCAGTTGGTTTGGAAAATTCTGACTCTACTGGTAAAACCTTCTGTATATAATATAGATGGGAGCACCATGCATCTTGGATGATGCCAATAGACATTGGATTCAGCATAATATGTGGATGGCTTGTTTACCAAGCCATGCTGTGCTTTTATGATGTGGCTTTGCCATGTGGATCTACTTACAAAGACAGAATGGGATGATAATAGAAGTAATAGCAACAATAATCGGTAATATTTATCGAATGCTTCCTCTGTGCCAGGAATTGTTCTATATGTGATTTCATTTAATCCTCATAATAATCCTATAAAGAAGATTCTACTAGTTCTCCACCTTATAGGTTATGAGACTGAGTCACACAGAGGTTATACAACAAAACCGAAGTACTATAGCTAGGTCCCAGAGTTTGCTGACAGGTGGAACAATAAAGGGTGTCCCTGATATAGGCCCAGTTGCTTTTCTTTTCATCTACCTTTGTGTTTTCATTAAAAAAAACGTAATGCTTATTTTATTTTTGAGAGAGGGAGACAGAGCACAAGCAGGGGAAGGGCAGAGAGAAAAGGAGACACAGAATCCAAAGCCGGCTCCATGCTCTGGGCTGTTAACCCAGAGCCCTAAGCGGGGCTCGAACCCATGAACCGTGAGATCATGACCTAAACCAAAGTTGGATGCTTAACCAACTGAGCCACCCAGGCATCCCTGTGTTTTCAGGTTTTGATCTCAAATTATTTTACTCTTTTTCATACTTTAGCATGTGTGGACACAATAAATCACCAAATATGAGTGGTGAAAGCTGATTTTTCTTTCTTGTAATATGTATTACATTTCCAGTTGGCTGCTTCAGAAATCTATTCTGTCAGTGTAATTGGTGAGTGGAGGAAGCCCTTTTAGGCTATATTTTGAAATTCCCTACCTATAATTTCAAAAGCAAATCTAACAGACTTATTTTTGTCTTTAATTAAGGTTTGTTTTTATCCACTTCACACGACCGTCTCTAAGCCATGTCTTACCTTAGATGATACCACCTTTTTTATAGGACAGCTTTCAATCTTGGTAGCCAAGGACGTCGTTTCTGTCAAACTGGAGAGGCTTAACTTGAGAGCTGGGCATTTCTCAGTGTGCCCTTATTATTACAAGAGGGTTAGGTCTAGTGGTTCTGAGGATGGGCAGATCTTTAATGTCAGCTTCTACCCAGTGTCCTGGATTACTGAAGACATGCATCAGAAGTAGGTAGAACTGGGGAACCAAGTAGAGCAAGAAGGACGATTGGTGGTACCCATGACCAACACTATTTGCTGTGGGCCATTTGTGAAACAGCTAGAAAATTCAGCTTGGTTTTTGTGTCCATTACTCAAAGGTTAGAAATGGTATTGTTCCAAATCAATTGAGAGAGCTGGTAAGCATGCCACAAACAAGGAAGGGATAATGCCTTGGTCCATGTAATAGACCTCCACAAGTCATGAAACCTGCCCCTAACTCTTCCAGGTTTAGTACCCAGATGAGGGAGTATGACACAGGAATGGGGCAAGAGGAGCAAAGGGAATGAGAGAACATACTGTGTACGTCTGCATACGTGGTCTAAAGAAGGCACACACTGTCTTATCCCAGTAGCACTCCTTGTGGTGAAAACCTCTGAGTTCCCACTAGGATTTCTAAGTTTACATACGTTAAATCAGCCTCTATTCAGTAGAATCCCATGGCCACCAAATAACCCAGAGGGACCTTTCATATTCATGGTTGTAGGATTTCATCTCTGTGTAAATGTTTCAGATAATTTGCCCATACAGGGCAAGGGACACACTCCTGAGAACTGGACTCAATTTTCAGACATTCACATCTTTTGTCTCTGTCACCCCTCTGACAAGTTTTAATGTCAGCATGCGTTTTAGTGGACTGGAAAATTCTCATCTTGTAACTCAAAGTCAGGGACTGAGAACAGAACAGTGAGATGTTTTGAGTGCTGCTGTTGCTTTGTAAGTTATTTTGCAGTAGCACATAACCCATGTCAGGCAAGTACATTATCTCTTTGGAGAGTTAGTTGTTGTTTTACTCTTCGTTAGTTTGCTTTTTAGCTAAGCAGAACTCCAAACAGGTTGGTCTGGAAATACCCATTTGCTTAGTTCTTGGAGGCAAAGGGTGCCAGGCAAGGAAGTTTACTGGGAAGGGAGCAAGTTGGTCAGCTGAGGAAGCAGTGTCAGGAATAATTAGGGAAAATGAGTAAAGAAGCCCATTGTAATATGTGATTGTTGATATGGGGGTGGCCTCTTTCTGTCTTTTAAGGCCAAAGGTGCCTGTATTAGTTACTCAGTTATCTCACACTCAGCTTAAAGCAACAAGCATTGACTATCTCATAGCTTTTGTGGAGCAGGAACCCAGGAGCAACCTAGCTGGGTGGTTCTGGCTTGGGATCTGTCAGGCCAAGCTTTTGGCCAGGGCTGCAGTCTCTGAGACATAACTGGGGCTGGGAGTTCACCCTTCCTGTGGCTCATTCACGTGGCTGTTGGCAAGGATCTGCGATTTGGACCTGTCCATAGCTCTATGAATGACATGGCATCCCCCAGAGCAGGGATGAGGTAGGGGGTGGGGTGGGGAATCCACTTGGAAGCTACAGTCTTTTTATAACCTAATCTGTGAAGTGTCATGCCGTCATTTCTGCGATATTCTCTTTGTTAGAAGCCAATTACTAACTCCAGCTTATCCTCAGGAAGAGGGGGGTAAGCTTCACCTCTTGAGAGAAAGAACATCACAACTCCTGTGGACATATTTTTAATGGCCAAGGAAGTGCCCATGGTCCAAGTAAACTGCAAAAATATTAGGAATAAATGCTTAGAAGTCTCCAGATGTGGAAAAGGACAGACAATAGAAGTGAAAAGCTGTCCTGACCAGTGTGGATAGGAGAGGCTCAGTGTGGGGACAAGAGTGCTGATGGATAAAAAGAGTCAGAGGGATGGTCATAGATCTGATGAGAGAGGAAAAGTTCCAAAGTAAAGAGAGCGGAGATCAGAAAATACAGAGATCAGCAGTGATGGAGATGCATTGAAAAGAGTAGAGGGCAGCAGGTCTGACATTAGTCTAAGTAGAAAAGAAAGCAATCAGGATCAGCCAAGGAAAGGTGATAGAGAGAGCAGGCCTAGCCTGCAGGCAGGTGTGAGGGCCAGAGGAGCGTGGGCCATACATACAGGGAGACTGCAACGAATGGGAAAGGGCTCTGGAGGCACAACTTGGCCTGGCCACTTAACTGTTCTGAGGCCTGGGGAAAATTGTTAACTTACCATTTTTATTAGACAAAAATGATCAAATATCATCAATTTCATATGGGTCAATGGAATATTTTGCCTCCCTGAACTATGACTTCTTCAGCTCTAAGATGCAGTTGAAGTAATGCATGTGAAAGGCTGGGTTCCGTGCCTAGCAAGTGGGGGCCAGTCCATAACTGGCAGCGCCTTTCACTATCAGGTCAACCCTGCTGGGCACAGTGGCTGAAAACCATCACTGGAAGGACCTAAGGGCTGTGTAGCTTAGGAAACAAAGGGCCAGATTCATTCCTGATCATGGCTAATTCATTTAAAGCAATTCCCTTCCTTTTATGGGCCTAAGTTTTTCCACCTTTAAAAGGAGGAGATTGACCAAGAAAAACTCCCATGACTCTTCCAGTGCAACCGAGAAGTTAATAAAATAAAACAGGACCCCATTGGTATAAATCGCTTGATTTTCACCAGCAAAGTGCAGTGTCAGACTGATGAAAGAAGTAATGGTAATTCTATCCCTAAACCTTGTTATTAAGTTAAAGGTGTGTGTGTGTGTGTGTGTGTGTGTGTGTGTGTGTGTGTGTGTGTACCTGCCTCCATCTGCTTGTGTGTATGTGTACTGTAGAGTGTCTGAGTGTTTCTGTGTATCTGTTTCCCTGCATGTGTCTGTGGGTGTAGGAGGGAGAGAAGTGAAGGAAACATAGTGGGGAAGGGACCAGGAATATGTAGTGTTCTTGCTCAGGGCCAGGGACCGAGCAGTGGGTTAGGGATTCAGCAGTGACAGATGAGGGTCTCTGTCCTTATGGAACTGTTGGCTTAGTAGGCCTGGCCTCTGCTTTATTCTGCACTCAGTTTCTCAGTCTGAGAAATGGAATTTCTGGAGCATTGGAAATAACTTCAGGCCCATAGTGTAAATATTAATTATACAGTCAAGAGCTGTAGGCACCAGGGGAAGTCACTGTTTATTATGCCTCTTCTAGGAATCTACTAGAGAGGCCTTATCACTTGGTTGAACTAGAGGCTGTGATGATTGATGTGACATAGGAGCATGGGACAGGTGGCCCTGAGCTTGCATGTGGAGAAATTAACACTTTATGGCTCCTCCACCCCCTGCCTCTCATTCAGAAGGCAACACTTGGCTCAAAGCCAGACTTTCCAATTATGCCATCAATAAATTTAGTGACATTGGCAAGCGAGGCAGAGGAAGAAAGTGTTTGATTTACCTCAGGGTCTAATTTCCACCCTTACCCTCTATCACTGGTGTTGGTAACTTCATCGTGGACTCTTTGAGGAAAAATAGGAAATAATCATTTAATGGTCACGTTGGAGATTGTTGATTTATAGAGCCAACATATGTTCCCTTGTGTACTTTTTATTGGAATATTATACCCCATCAAGTCATTTCCTCCAGACAGGAGCTGAAGGCACCTAAATCCACAAATAGAAAGGGTCAAAGTTAAATTCACCAGTGAGTTGGATGAAGGTGGGCCTGGAACCACACACCCAGGACAGTGGTTATTCCTAGTGTCACAAGAAGGAGAACATTCTGGCTACGCTGGATGTTGCTTGTCTTGAAGTCATCTTCCTGATGTTTATAAATGTTTGTGAAGTTTGTCTGTGGTGGTTCTTATATTCGCACTTCCCCAAGGCTGAGACCCCATAAGACTTGGTACCAGTGGGGCTTAAGAAATGCAAGAAGTCTCTGAATGAATGGACATGTTAGAACATGGGCAGGTTAGGGTCGGGGCTTGTTATGAACTCACCGTGCTGAGTTCTCTCTTTGTAGGGTTTCACTTGTCTCTTCATGAGGCAGCCATCAGTGTAAGTTGTGGCCCATAGAAAATCAGGAGAAAAGAGAAAGGGAAGAGTGACCTGTTCCTTGCTCCCCCTGCCCACCTCTGAAGGATCCCAAGGAAAGCATTCTCATCTGCTGCCAGAAGGGGCATCTCAGAAATCAGCCATCCCTCTTCTAGCTGTTATGGGTATTTAGCTCTGAATGTCTTCCTTAAAGAACAACCCATTCAGCCAGCATATGTCATTTTCTGAGTCCTTTCTAACTATGAAAGTCCTAGATGACGTCTTTTTCCAACAGAAGGCTGTTTTGTCTACGTTGAAAATCTGTTGTTTGGTGTAACTACTTTCATGAATTATCTTAGCAAGATCTTCTGGATAACTTGCCACAGCTCCTGTGACTGTACTTGCTGCTTCAACGTGGACTTTTATATTATGGAGATGGCTTCCTTCCTTAAACCTCATGAGCCAGCCTCTCCTAGCTTCAGACTTTTCTTCTGAAGCTTCCTCACTTCTCTCAGCCTTCATAGATAGAAGGGAATTAGGGTCTTGCCCTGGATTAGATTCTGGCTTAAGAGAATGTTGTGGCTGTTTGGTCTCCTGTACAGACCACTCAAACTTTCTTTTCGTCAGCCATAAGGCTGTTATGTTTTTTTATAATTTGTGTGTTCACCGGAGTAGCACTTTTAATTTCCTTCAGGAACTTTTTTTTTGCATTCACAACTTGCTAACTGTGTGGTGCAAGAGGCCTAGCTTTCGGCCTCTCTTGACTTTTGATATGCCTTCCTCACTAAGTTTAATCATTTTTAGCTTCTGATTTTAAGTGAGATGTGCAACTCTTCCTTTCACTGGAACACTTCAAGGCCACTGTAGCATTATTAATTGGTCTAATTTCAATATTGTGTGTCTTGGGGAGTAGGGGAGGCTCGAGAAGGAGAGAGAGGGGGAAGGACTAGTGGGTGGAGCTGTCATAACACATACATTTATCAATGAAGTTCAGCATCTTATTTGGACACGGTTCTTGGTGCCCCAAACAGTTACGATAGCAACATCAAAAATCACTGATCACTGATCACCATAACAAATATGAAAGAGTTTGAAATATAAAAGATATATATATATCTTTATATATATCTTTATATATAAATATAAAAGAGTTTGAAATATTGCAAGAGTTACCCAAAGGTGACATGGGGATGTGAAGTGAGCTCTTGCTGTCAGAAACACAGCTTGCTTGATGCAGGGCTGCCGCACACATTCGACTTGTGAACGACACAATATCTACAAGGTGCAATAGAGCAAAGTATAGTAAAACCAGGTATGCCTGTACTGTGAAAGGCTCTCTCCCTTGTTTCTTGGCTTGGGCCTCTGTTTGACTATGACTAAGTCCTGTGGCAAGCAGGGGGCTGGAGATGGGTCTAAAGGGAGGTGACTAAGGAGCACTGGACCCCAGTGCTGAGCCTACTGGACCCCACCGGACCCCATCTGAGAGCATCTGAAGCCCTGCCGACTTCTTAGCCCCTAGGCCATTTTGAGTACCCCAGGGACCACTTGGAAGGCAGCATCCACTGAGAAATGGCAACAGAGTCTGCGGGAGGAAGTGGGGCCCCCAGTGTCCTTCTGATGTTTCTAAGGTCGTTGAATCCTAATCTTTCTCTTTGTTGGCAGTCCACGTAAATGTAGAATACTTGCTCCCTATCTCCTGCTAACTAAGCTTTGGAAATCTGCTTTTTTATGTGGGAAAAAAATGGAGCATTTTCAAGGAACTTATTTGCCAAATTGGGCCATCAAGTTTATTATGCTGTTTTTTTCTTAAAGTCTCCAATTTACCCAAACTGCACTTTCATACTTGGTCCTGCTGTGTTTCTGCCATCTTGTGACCCCATTTTTAAGTTAAAAATTTTTTTTTAGTGCATAGCTTCATTTCCAGCAACCCCTTGCAGATTAAAAAGCCTAGAAAGCATCCATGTTGGGATCTCTGTGTGACAGCATTGAGAGTGTCATCTGAATGCAGCAGGAAGTCTGACAGACACTAAACTTTTTTTTAGAAGCTAGAAATTCTGCCATTTGTGGAGTTAAAGACAATTTCAGCATTTCAGGATGAACACTGCCATTTGTCTTTGGAGTAGAGCCTCCTAAAATTCTTGGAGGACCATCTCACTGATGTGGGCCCTTTCAGCCATGCACATATAGAGCAATTAATAGCCCCCTCATTTTTCTTGGAGAAGCCCCACATGTACCAAAGAACAAGATGGAAATCCTGCAGTCTGAGATTTTAAGTGTTTTGTTCTGAAAAGGCAACTGGCAGTGCTGGCAGTGTGTCTTGTCCCTTGGAGGTAGAGACCTGTTTTCTTTCATTTTGTTTTGCTTCTGCCTCTGGATTTTGCCTGCCCTTGTCTGTTCCTAGAAAACTCATGAGTCTCCTCACCACTCCAGCATCTGCTCATGGCAGAAGGGCAGCTCGAAGCAGACAAGGGGGTAGGGGCACAGGCCTCAACTCTCTTTCTGGTGAGGTGAGATAATGAAGGGGGACCACTGGCATATCTCATGCTGTCACTTAATCTGGTAAAAGGCCAGATGTTGCTAAATTTCCTGTTGACCTTTATGCCTTTCTTTTCCAGGGTGTGGTTATGGGTTTCCTCCTGAAAAAATTGGGGTTTCCACTGTCAACCTGAGAAGTTAATCCTAGAGCAGGAAGGGTGCTGGTGTTGGATGGGAGTGTGGAAGGACTTCTTCCTTAATTTGGAGCCGAGTGAAGAGGGTGTGAGAAAGGTCATGGATGTGAAGATGCTGGGAGCATCCTACCAAAGGCTCTGAGTTGGGCCCACTTTCTGGGACAGGCTAACAGATCGGCAAGGGCCGGCTGCCAAGTGCATACTGAGTGAGGTAGAGCCCGCGGGCCTTTAGAACAGCCCGCGGGCCTTTAGAACAGTTCCAGGAGTGTGTAGTTACCTCTTTGGGAGCAAGTTAACATCACGGCCTGCCATGAGGAGTGAGAAAGCACAATGCCCTGTCCTGGAAGTTGAGAAACTGTGGTAGTCACCAGCAGAGGCCAGGAGGAAGTGGTGGCTGGTCTGGTCAGAACAGCAGGTTCCAGAGGATGTGCTTGGTGAAGTTGCTGGGGATTTGATAGAGGGGTTTATATAAGTGGGGTTTATGCTATAATAATTTGAGTGTAAAAAAAAAATGGTACCTTTGTTTGGTAGTCACAGAGTGGTGAGCATATGGACTTGGTCTTTTCTGTGGGGATCCCCATAAATAACAATACGTTGTTTCTATTCATAAACTCCAAATTAAGATTACATTGGTGTATGTGATTCATGCCAAGGCTCAGGAATGGAGAACATGGGGAGGACCAGAAAGACAAAGGCTGAGAGGTTAAGATGGACGGGCACATGGTAACACCTGTGCAAGTAGATGAGGCCAAACAGATTTTTTTCTCTAAACTTGCTCATTCTGGAGGTCATCGAACTGGCTCTCTGTGTCTCTGTTATGCTGAAAACCATGGTTTGTGGAGT